>NC_062561.1:33053750-34527500 GCF_022837055.1 Prionailurus viverrinus
CATCAAAATAGTATTTCCCAGAATTAATGCCCTATGGGTACCATATTGGGATCTTGAATGAAAACACTAGGACTCTTAATTATATTCATTATTTCAAATGAAGAATTAAATAAATACTGACATTTAATATTCAACTCTACAGCACACTTATGGGGTGCATATGTCTGGCTGTCACGTTTCATTTCTTTCATTAATGAAATAGCAAAAGGTACAATAAGGACTAGAGGTGGTCTCACTCTGTTTTTGATTTTCAATGCATTAATGACAACTTGAAGTATGTTTTAGAATATAATTTATATAATTTATATGATTACATTGATAAAAATAAAAAAATAAAATAGATTACATACAATATCAGCAATACACTAGGTGGTGTCCCTGAAAAGCTTTCCTGTCACTGAGAAGTTTACTGGATATCTCATATTGAACTTAAACTAGTGTTAATTTTCTTTTATAGAGAGACATTTCCAAATTTGCTGACATCTTTAGTGATAATAACTCACTGTCAGTAGCTGCCAAGCGGACTTTTTTTTTTTTTTTAAAAGATGAACAATATGTACCTCTAAGCCAAAGGAGCCTTAGTAAAGAGTTAGGCTCCTTTCAAAACAAATATATTGTTGTACAGATAAAACATGTAGAAAATGAGTCTTTAAATACTCTTATTTTGAGAAATGCATATTTTTCATTTTCATTTGTACACCTGTGCAAGTATCCTTTTTAGCTCTGATCACCGTCAAAATCAGCTATCAAAATCAACTGGGAACTTAAAATTAGGTTTTTATTTGATTTATCACAGAAAGTTAAATTCAAAATTTCAGAAATCATGTATCATTATATTATGTTGCCCAAATAAAATTGTAATTGAGAGTAAAATGCAAAAAAAAAATTATAAAGTAAATTTTTCCAGTCTCATCTATACCTTTCTATGAGTGCAACTTAGAATATACAGACAGTGTTAATACAGGAGTATGGATGACTTATAAATATGTGTATATAAATTCACAACCAGGTACCAACTCAATCTTGAAGGATGTAAGATAAAAATAATGTAAATCATTGCTCCATCAGAGTTTTCTTTTTGTTTCCTTAAAAAGGTAAACCTTCTCCTTTGAGAATTAGGTATCTGTTTCTTACAGTTGTCACAAATATAATTTTCCAATCAACTCCAAAACGTAGGAGAACCATTCTATCTAAAAAATACCTTTAAGTTGTTTTTATTTTGAGAGCACGTATGAGTGCATGAGTTGGGGAGGGGCAGAGAGAGAATCCCAAGCAGCCTCTGCAGGAACTGTCAGTGCAGAGCCAGATCAGATGTGGGGCTCAAACTCACAAACCATGAGATCATGACCTGAGCCGAAATCAAGATGCTTAACTGGGATGCCTGGGTGGCTCATTTGGCTAAGTCCTTGATTTTTGGCTCAGGTCATGGTCTCACAGTTCGTGAGTTTGAGTCCCACATTGGGCTCTGTGCTGTCAGCACAGCTTGGGATTCTCTCTCTCTCTCTCTCTCTCTCTCTCTCTCTCTCTCTCTGTATCAAACAGACTTAAAAAAATAAAAAAAGTCAATGCTTAACTGACTGAGCCACCCAGGAACCCCCTATTTTAAGAAATTAATTTACATTTAAAAATAATTAAGTCACTTATTTTGTATACATGTCTAATCTTTGTAAATAACTTTTATTTTTTTTTAGATTTTTTTTTAGATTTTATTCCTTTAAGAATCTCTATACCCCACGTGGGCCTTAAACTTATAAATATGACATCAAGAATCGCATGCTGTACCAACTGAGCCAGCCAGGCACCCACGTTAGTGTAGTTTTGATAGAAAGATTCTGTCTGGAGAGAGCCAGACTGGTGGTAAACCCTACAAAACATCCCCGTTCTTCATAACCTGAAAAATAAAATCATTGCTTTTAAATGATACTTTAACACGTACTGTTTCATGAGCACCAGCTGATATTTTTTAGGCATTGTTACTGCTGAGTTAATTTTAAGTATATCTTTTTATGCTCCCTGTTTTCTTGTTTCATGTAAGACAATTGTCTGACATTTTAACGAGATTTTTCTAGTAGTAAGAAATAAAACCAAAACAACTCAGTTAAAACTTGTCCAATATTTCAAGGGGACATGAGTATATACTTGAATCACTTAAATGTATGCAGTTTTTCTATTTCTTTTATTTTGCTTCATGGATTACTTGCATTATCATAAAGTTAGTACAGTCCTTTAATGGCTTTTCTCAGAGCCTCCTGTGTGGAAGGGAAGCCTATTATATTCTCAATAACAAAACATATTGAAATGAACTCACCTGTACTTTATATGCTTTATAAATTAGAAGCATAAAAACAAAACTGGCTGTTTCAAGAAAGGCTGCAAGACACTTCATTATGGGATCTGCAAAGGCTACTGTAAGCAGTGACCTACCACCCAGAAATAAATACCTCACTAGAAAGAAGTCATGCTTTTTCTGATCAAATTTAAGTAGAACCTTACTGAGGTTTAGCTCATTATTACATGAAATTAGATATGCATGAGTCATGACATATGCCTGAAATACAAATTCATTTAGTAAATGCTATAAAAACTGTATTTTAGTGCTAAAATGCTGTATTTTAGTGTCTACCATTTTTACGTACCCTTCCATAAAATTTTAGGGCTAATATAATCCTGTTTCATTTTCTTCCTTCTTATAGTTAAGAAAACAGGGTCCTAGAGCTGTTAAGTTTCTCAGGTAAACAAGATCATGTAGCTAGCCTAAGGGAAAAAAAATGCCTCTTATTTGGGTCTCCTAACATACTTCTCTTTCTTTGACCACGTCATCATGGCATTGTGAAAACAAAACAGTGTATGACAACCATGAGGCGTCACTGTTATTACACAAATCACGTAAGAGAACTTTGAGTATCACCTAAAGGGCTTGCCTTCCAAACCAAGTGATTAGGAATCATTTCTCAGGATTCTGTTTTTAATTCATTCTTTCAACTTCAGCATCATGATGCTAGCCATTAAGTAATTGTCTTGTGTTATTACATGTCATGAATATCAAGTCACATAGGGTGAAATACATGGTTAATTAACACAGAGAAAAATGTAGAGAAAAGACCAGTTTCAGCTGATCTATTTTGAAGCATGTTTGTTAACTGATAGACTTGGAGTGAGTTAACTGCATTTAGGTAAACTGCATTTAAGTTTATATAAAAAGAGAGGGGATGGGAGGAACCCCAAATAAAGATAATTTCTCCTATCAGATATTATGGTGGGGACAGAGAATAAAACAAGGACAAATCACATGGATGAAAAGAAACCAATTAGATTGATTCGAAGTGTAGTGTAATGGGCTGACGTCTCGCTCCTTTGTGCCACTCTATTCTATATGTTACGTATGCATGCCTATTGCATAACTTCTGCTTAGAGTTGCGTTTCAATACATAAACACATAATTTTTATAACTTATTCCTAGAATTTAAGATTCCTCACTTTCTTAAATGGGCAAGGAAATTCTTAATGTATATTGATGCCTATAGATACCTAAAGATTTCAGGAGTTCAGAGAAAAATATGAAATGATACATACTGTTATCCTTGAGCAAGTTAGCATCTCATCACCTTCCTCCTCCTCTGGTTTTTCATGAAACAGTCTTGGCTACCTAATCCTTATCTTTCTGTCTCTCTCTATGGTATGGCCCTAAGGCCGTCCTCTTCTCTATTAAGACTCCCTTCTCAGGCTCACTCACCCAAGCTGGTAACTTTAAATTCTATCTACACAAATGGGACTCTCCCCATATTTCTACATTTCCGACTTCTTCCATGAACTCAAGACTCATGTAAACTTTAAAAAAAAAAATGTTTATTTTGAGAGAGTGAGTGAGAGCAGGCATGAGCCAGGGAGGGGTGGAGAAAGGAGGAGAGAGAGAATCCCAAGCAGGCCCCTTGGTGTCAGGGTAGAGCCTGACACAGGGCTATCTCACAGTTTGTGAGACCAGAACCAAAATCAAGAGTTGCACACTTAACTGAGCAATGCGGGTGCCCCAAGACTCATGTAAACTTAACATGGGCAAACTCTGATTCTCAATTTCCCTCCCAAGCTTGCTCCATAAATGCTGTTCCCAAATTCAGGCAATGTTACCTTTATTAACTCAGGCTCCTAAACTTGGAGTCATCTATAACTCTTGATATTCCCTCATGTTCTACAATCCATTCAGCAACAAATTCTGTCCACCTATAATATGCATCTTTCTTCCCTATAGTTTTCAGGTCTTTTACCAATACCATTCTGATTTGAGCCATCACCGCCTCTCACATGGACCACTAAAGTAGCCTAACAACCCAATCCTTCTTCCACTCTTGTACGTTGTTCAGTCTGTTCTGTACACAAAACCCAGAGTTACTATTTTAAATTGTGTAACTACTTGTCTCACATCTCCACTTAAAAGTTCTCAGAGGCTTTTCATAACGGTTAGAATAACAACCCAGATTTCTGAAGGAGAAAAATCTCTAATTTCTTTGTGACCCCTGTGACATCATTTCTCACAACTCTGCTTTCTCTTTCCATTCAAGCCACACATGGTCTCTTAGAAAATATACCATGCCTGCTGTAGACTCCTGGCCTTTTGTACTTGTTCCTTCCATCTGGAAGGCTCTTCTAAAGATATGCATGTTGCTTTCTCCCTCAGTTCTCTACCTGCTCAAAGTTTACCACACAGGAAAGGCCTTTTCTGAGCACTCAATGTAACATACAAAGTTGATGGACATGAAATTGCCAATATTCTTCTGTTTTTGATTTAAGGTCCGTTGAACCTATCATAATCTCCACCCTCTGTATCTCTTTACGGCCTTCCATATGTTTTTATTAACTTTGCAATGCCTAGTAATTACCTGACCTCATAGTGACTTGTGGCTTGTTGATCTGTTCATCTGTTTTTTCCCCACTAGACATGGATTTAATCTGCACAAGAACAATACTTCATTTTATTTCCTTCGAACAATGTGTAGCATAGGAATCAAAGAATATTCAACTTATAAATAAATTCCCATTGTATAGATTGAAACAATAAACAAAAATTGGCCTATCTCATTTCCTGGAGCAATAATTGGAATATCTTTGATAAAACCACTGATTTGTATGTTCTTAGATTTTTAATTTTAATGTTTCATATTTTATTTCAATTTTTATTGCTTTATATTAGTGTTTAAATATGGAATTTTTATTCTATGAAATGTATGGAGAAATATAACAACTTTTAGCTATAAACAGTTAGGTGTTTCAGATATTCTTAACAAATCACACTGTGCTGGGACCTGGATGGAAAAGAGTAAACCATATTCTCTTTATTCAGGAAAAAGAGTTTCTTGGCATTTCAAAAGTTGTATGATAGTACAGCTATCCTGAAATTTGCGACCCAGGAAAAAGCAGAGAGAATCAAAGGCCATTTATCTAATATTTAGGAAACTTCTGAATAAACCAGTAACACACCTCCTCCCCCTTCTTTACTTTGGTTTCTTAGTCTATTTTACTATTTCCAATTTGCTTCCCATATTTCTTTCTATTTCTATGGCTATATTACTGAGATTCAAAGTTAAAATTTTAAGTGCATACATAAATTATGAATGAAGTTTCATATTAGTAAATTAACAATCTAATGATTCACTTTTTCAGCCTTAAAGATACACCCTTTTATTACACTCCTCAATTTCTGTTTTTCTAAGTTAAATGATAACAAAGGGTTTATTTTCTATTATAAAATTGCAGTAGGAAAAATAAAAAAAAAAGATCAAGTAGTTCTAAAGGAATAACATGTTTTGACTTGTTTAGTCTGAGACTGCATATATCAACTTTAAAAGGTAATGCCTTACATTTATATTCCCAATTAAAGGTCAAGTGTCAGTTTTCTCCACCTCTCTTAATGCAAATTGCCCTCTAGTAATATTGGTATTTTCCAGGCTTGTCCATTAACTGTCACTGTTCTCTTTATTTTTATACTTGCCCCAAACTCATGTCCTCTAAGTGCTCTGTGTTGTGTTGTTACCTTAAAAGTTCTGGACTGACAGGGTGAGAAATGGATGTGATGTGTCCTCACTTACTTTTTTAACACCATCCCTCATTTTTGCCCATCAAAGCACCAGACATAGTCATGTGGGTGAATCTAACCCTGCTGAAACGTGTGTAACATTACACATGTCTTCGCTATTCCTTCTCTGTTCCTTGCCAGTATCCGAGGACATAAATATTCATAAACTAGGACAAGTAAGAAGCTGAGCCTGAAGGATAGTATACCCAAATTTCACCCAGGCACATCGTATCAAGGAAAACAGCATTAGGATACAAAAAAAAAGTTTTTTGTTCATTTGCTTGGTTAGTATTTATACACATTGACATGTTTTAACACCTTGTAATGAAAAATCTAAAGCAGAGAAAGTAGCAAAAAAGAACCTCCATGCCAGTGTAAACAGCTCTAATAATTATCTACCAAGACTAATACTTTGTCTGTGCCCTAATAATCACCTCCATGATTCTGAATCAAATCCCAAATCCCAGATGACATAGCATTTGTTTTGTATAAATAAATTTTAACATATAAGGAATACACATATATACAAACACACACATATTCATTAACATATGCAAATAGAGAAAATTTAAGAAAGAGGAAAACTCTGAATTAGAGTGAGTAAAGATATTTTAACTTGTCATTCGGGACTATTAGGGATACCTAGATAGTAATTTAAATGTAGTTCTGCCCCTTGACAATATTGCTATCCCTAATACACTATGAATTGAATTAATTTAGTGTTCTGTATTTATTGAATGGGGGATTATGTTTCTCTGCTGCTTTCCTTATCATGTGGAGCAATACTAAATCGTATGCATACAAAGAATGAAATAATTGAAAAATTTTAGTGAACATGGAAAACCACCGTTTTCAAACCATACAATACTGAAAAGATAAATTTAGAGGTATTCACTTGTTCATTTATGTATTTTACTTTAATTCAGCATGTATTATATATGTATCTAATGTTGATATTATGCATGTAATGTATATAATATTATATATAATGTTGATATTATGTATATAATGTTGTATATATGTATATAATGTGTACATATATATAAAACCTCACACTCACATCTATAGTATAGATGAGAGCGTGTGCTATGTTATGTGCTCCGGTACCAAAGAGAAATACAAAATGTTTCTGATTTTGAGTGATACTTTAATGTAAATATACACAAAACACAAAGTGAAGAATACTAGAAGGATATCTTACGTGCTCTTAATAAGTTGACAGTTGTCAAACAATATAATACTAATATTTGGTCATGATTTTATTTGGTTATTTCTCAGTTATATATTTTGAAACCTTTCTTGATTATGATCAAACTCTAGAAGCAGAACTTCTATAATTGTTTTGAAGATACCATCAGTCTCAAGAAATTCAATTCCTGTACATCAATAAAATTTTACTTTTTTTTTTTTGCAAGCTTCTTTCTTAAGCGTGTGGTGAAAAAAAAATAACATTCAAAAGTAGTGACAAATTGTATCTGTCAACCATCAGGGTTGGGTGTGGGAAGTAGTAGGAAGTGTATTCAGAGTGACAAATATTAGCAGAGACATAAGCCATGGTATTTATTTCTCTATTTGTGATATATTCCAAGTGATTCAACCAAATAGAACAGATGGTACAATTGTGAGGTTATGGTTATCATAAATAGAAGGTAAAAAAAATACATTAAATTCTCTTAGTGGATTAAAAACATAAACTTCGCTTCAGTAGAATAAATATTATGACCACTCTTATTAATTTTTACTTAAGTTGTGGTCTTGTTCTTGTCCATCTAGATCTGCTTGCATTTGGAAGCATTTCAAAAATTAAAGATTATTTTTGAAGATGCTAAAAAAATCACTGAAAATTGCTGGGTTTTGTTCTTTATTGACTTTTTAAAATCATTTAGTGCATTTTTTTTTGGAATATATTCTATCTCCTTTTTTTTTTTTTTTTTTTTTTTTTTTGGAATATATGCTACCTCTCCTTTTCTCTAAAGCCTTTTTAAAGACCAAAATATGTTTTCTATTTTTTTTTCTTTTGGTTATACTTTTTAGATGCCAAAGACAAAATACTTTCTCACACTGTGAATAATAAAGTGTGACTCCCCAGGATGGTTGTTTGAAAAACAACAACAACAACAACAACAATGTGTAATACACAAAAATATGCATGCTATTTAAATAAAATGTGTGTTTTATAAAATGTTAAGTTGTCAATAAAATTTACCTTACTTTCTATATAAAACTTTATATGTTTCAAAGAACTTTCACTTATGTGAATAATTCAGTCATCAGAACAATCATGTAAAGTCAACAGAAAAAGTGTTTTTCCCCTGATATAAGAATGAAGAAACAGGTTCACACAGTTCAAGAGTAAAAGGGGAAAACAAGGCTGTTTCCTGAATTTCAGAAAGACTCTGTTCATGGGTTCAAATTAGCTTCTAATAGCATCGAATGCTAAAATAAGCAAAGTTTATCTTTTATACTCAAGAAGTTCTGGACCTCCATATATCACTTCTAAATATTCTTTCCTGGTTTTTACTGCAGTATTCAGGGCTTCCCAATCTTGTTGCCTGATGGCTCCACACAATCCTCTGTTCTCTTATGCCGGCACTTAATTTACTAATAGCGCTTTAAAGTGGTGGTAACACTTTAAATAGTGTTACAATTATTATCTTTTTGAATTTTGGAAATCTCCGACCCTCCCTCAAATTAACATGGGGTGTCCTTCAGTCTGATGGCAGATATTAGGAATGATAGAGAATGTGTGAAATAAAATTAAAGATGTTGAAATACCAAATGAGAGATCTCAGAAATTTGATCTTTATAAATCAGTATCTTTAAAGTGTGTACATGTTTGGAAGGCAAGGTGGGGGGATGGCCATCTTATCTTGACAATGATTTCCAATTCTGTTTACATGTAGTGAAAATGAGCATCTAGAAACATGAGCTATGGATTCTCGCTTTCTGAAAATTTCTCCATGGTATATACAGGCTTGTTCCATATTTTCTCTAGGAACCCAATCATATTCATAGTCCCATTCCATTCTGCTGGTGAACAGGCAATCTTAAATTATAAAACAGCAACAACAAAATCTTAATCTATAAAAAGAAATGGAACACAAATTTAAAGCAGTGGATAATCTATAAATCAGTCAAGGTCTGCAGCATGCCAATGTAGCCAGGAATTTTGGAATCCTTGAGGGGCAACAAGGATCTAATATGTGTATTTTGATAAGGCCAAAGTTTAACAAGCACTACCTGGTAAGAGAGATGTCCATGCCTTAATCCCTGAAACCTGTAAACATGTTATATTACATGGCAGGGAGAAATTAAGGTTGCAGATGGAATTTACTTTGCTGGTCAGCTGACTTGATGATAGGAAAAATTTCCTGGTTTCTCTTGGTGAACCTAGTGTAATCACATGTGTTCTTCACGTGTGGAAGAGGAAGTTGGAAGAGTCAGTGTTAGCATAATGTGGTGTGAGAAAAACATGACAGGTCATTGCCAGCTTTGAAGAAGGAAGAGCCTCTTAAGGAAAGCAGACAGCCTCTGGAAGCTGGAAAAGGCCAGGAATCACTCTTTCCTGGAGACTCCAGAAACGACTGAAACCTGCTAACACTTAGATTTTAGCCCAGTGTCACCCAGTTGTGATGTTGTTGATCATCAGGTATTGCTGAGGGTGTGATTTTGTATAACGATTTCATGGTCACGAAGTAATTGCCTATTATTGTTTTAGGCTACCCAGAAGGTTGATAGTATCATCAATTAACAGGATAAATTCACTTGTCTATCACATCTATTATCCATTCCACCAACACACACACACACACACACACACACACACACACACACACACACCCTGTAATGAAAGTTCCAGCAGGCAATAATTTTGATTTCTTTTCATCACTAATCTATCCCAGACACGGAAGAGCCCCTGAATTAGGTATGTCCCTTGGCAGTGTGGTGATGATTGGGTGTTTTGATCTTGACTGCAGGAGGGATGAGACATCACATGCAATTAGGTGGACATCAAAAACCACAAACAGAAACAAACCAAACTTTCCACATAATATGATCCAGAAATAATGAAAAATAGTTTCTCTTGCTTTTGTATCACAAGCTTGGGGGAAAAAAAAAGTCTTGACACTTGTCAAAAAGCTATCTCCCAGACCTCATGAGAGGTCCTATCTGCATCAGACTGGAAAGCATGCAAGCCAAGATAAACATAGATGTTACAAGACAGGGGGTGGGGTGCTCATAGAGGAAGAAAAGCAGATATCCTTGAATATAAGACAACAGGCAGTTGTGAAGTCAGGTGATATTTTAGGATCTTTTGATTTACTTTGAATCATAATGTGGTCTTATTTTTTTTTCCCATTCTTTGTCTTTTCTACCTGAGAAAGAGTCTTACCATTTATTCAGATGGAATGTTGAAACTGGTTTCTCAGTGTTCAAATTGGCTAAAGTAAATGTTCCCATTGGTTCACACGAATGCTCCAATTGACGCATGAAAAAAAAATTTACCTTAAAGTAACTACAGAAAATTTCAAAATTTTAGGTTTACTACTGCAACTCCCTACTTGAATCTTTGAAAGTATCAAGCACAGAATTGATCAATATATAATATTTTCTTATGACTTTAATTTTCATTTCCCAAATTTCTAATTTATTCTTGTGAATATAGGCCTAAGCTTGTCTTCTCAGTTTCTAAACTTCTTATTTTTCAAAGTTTGTGTTTGTTTAAAAGTGTGTCTTCATATTTCCCTTTGAGTATCCTAATAATATATTTACATATAACTAAGTTGTGTCTCTAAGGAAATCCCATTCCCATTATTGATTAATTCTTGTTTCTAAATATTAGTTTACTTGCTTTGTCCATGTCTTAAATTTTTACTTGCAAATTAATTTTTGATTGGGAGTTTTTCCTTGCTTTTCTCTGTCCCCATGTCATTATTACCGTTCCTCCTTCCCTGCAGGCCTTCTTCCCTTTCATTTTTTATACATGTTCTCCCCTATGTATCAGTATTTTCTTTGTTCCCCACACACTCCCCAGACCCTAATACAGAACCTGATTGTATAATCATGATCAGGGTTTTTATAAGTTGCTCTTTTTTTTTTTTTTAACTCATATCTTTATAAGTTACTAATGCTGTGGATTCAGCCTAAGGAGAATATACAGCATGGCTCAGATACTGGTTTGCTGGCTGGCTTTCTTTGCCATCTCTTTTGGCCCCTAGTTTTTGATAAAGCCTTAACCCAAGTCAGTGTATTCTTAAATTTTTCTTTAAAGCAGTCTTTCTTTTTACAACAAGAAGATCTTCACAATTGCCTTTCTTTTCCTCATATATGTGGACAGTCACTCCCCTTTTCCTTAGAAGAATCATGTTGTCTGGTATCATGGCCTATTTATAAACCAGAGATTATTACTACTCAATATTTGTGGGTGTTTTTTTTCTTTTTAATTTTTTTTCACGTTTACTTATTTGGGGGAAGGGAGAGAGAACACGCACATGCGTGCATGAATGGGGGAGGCACAGGGAGAGAGGGAGAGAGAATCCCAAGCAGCCTTCGCCATGTCAGCACAGAGCCCCATGTGGGGCTTAAGCCACGAACCGAACCCTGAGATCGTGACCTGAGCCAAAATCAAGAGTTGGAGCCTTAACTTACTGAGACACCCCGGCACCCTTTTTTTTTCTTTGAGTAAGAATATTTCCTTGTATTTAAACTCAGAAATGCCTTTCTGGCTCCTTCTTTTCATATTTGTTTTTAGTCTTATGTATTTGGAGCAGTGGGTGTTTTCTCAATGTAAATACTCTGGGGCATGCTAGCAAAAAGCTAAACTTGTTTTGCCTAACAGAGTGTCAAAAATTAACAACAATGGCAAGGCGTAGTGCTGGTGTGGGTATGACAAGACAAATATGAAAATAGAGACTAGCTACTAGTATTTCAGAATAGATAAGTGTCTAACAACCTTGTTGACACAAATTCTTTTTTAGTTAGGCTTTCCTTACAAGCTCTGTTACACTTGTTTAATTCAACCCAATGGGATTTCCAGAACTCAAAGGTGAAGGCAAACAAATAAATGCACCTGGAGAGAAGGAAAGGACCATATGACAGCTGTTGAAGACAGATTTTGACCATCTGTTATAGAGTGACTTCAACCTTGGGGAAAATATGGTTATGTGAGAATGGAGATTATGAAAGATTATCGTAGCACAATATTGTGATTTATAGGAAATATGTTTGGTCATTAAGGTGACCAAAATATATTTGACACATATATTTGATCTTGATGTACCATCCTAGATCATAGATCCCAGAACTCATGGGATTTCCTAAGCCATAAGAACAATGGGAACAACTTTTGTCACAATATTTTGTTTCTTATTTTTAGTTAAAATTAGTTACATTTAGTTCAAATTGCTTCGAAGTCATTAAGGTGAAATGGGTGGCTAGTTATTCATAACAAGCTTCTTTCCACCACTATCGGATTTATGTTAATAAAGGAAGTTGGAAATCATCTCCAAATAGGGACTGGTTGCCAAGGCAACCCACCATGAATAGAGGGGTGGACGTTTCAAACCACCTCTGATTTCCAGGGAGGGGAGAGGGGCTGGAGGTTAAATCAATCATCAATAGCAAATGACTTAATTAATCATGCCCATGTAATAAAGGCTCCATAAAAACTCAAAAGGATGGATTCTGAGAACTTCCAGTTTGGTGATGGCACATGTGGAGAGGGCATGGAAGCCCTTTCCTCATACCTTGTCTTAGGCATCTCTTACATCTGGCTGTTTCTGAGTCATCTCCTTTTATGATAAAATGGTAATGTAGTTAGAAAATTTTTTCCCCTGAGTTCTGTGAGCTGCTGTAGCAAATTAATCACATTTAAGGAGTGAGTTGTTGGGACCTCTAATCTAGCTGGTCAGTCAGAAAGACAGGTTACAACTTGGGCTTGTGACTGGCATCTGAAGTGCAGGGTTGGGGTAAAGGCAGTCTTGTGGGACTGAGCCCTTATCCTGTGGTATCTGATGCTATTTCTGAGTAGATAGTGTCAGCTTTGTTTCAAATTATAGGACACTCAGCTGGTGTCTGAGAATTGCTTGGTAGGGTGAGGAAATCCACCTCCTACCTCTGCCAATTGGAATTGGGTCCCGGACCCAAAACACATAGCAATCATTTATTAACAGAAAAGTTGTTAAATGAGCATGGACAAAAAAATTACCTTACTGGAACAGAATTACTTTAAAAATGATTAATAACATTGTAATCAAGTGGGATATTTCTTTGTGCCAGTAATCAATGATATATAAAAATATTCAAACCATTTGTGTTTAATTATGGCAAAAAATTTTTAAGTCATACAAAAACTGATATTTATTAACATAAGCTAAAGAAATCTCTTTGTAATAAAATGGAGCAGTACCAATATCCTGACTACTGCTAAATACATTAGCAATGGAGAAGTTGCTAGAAAACAAAAAGAAAATGGGTCTTAATTAAAGTATTTCTGCCAAGACTCAATTTTAAGTGAGATCTTCATTTTAAGTATCTTTTTAAATAAAGTGGAAAATACTTTAGAAATTAATTTTAGGATATTTTACATATTCAGAAATTGTTTTCACTTTTTTCAGTGTTAATATTTTGAAGACTTGAATGAAGTTATATACAATGAATATTGAGTGAATTCTGCCATATTGTTGAAATGAGTCCCAACTGTGAAATGTCACAATTTAATCACATATCTGCCCCCTAGAAAGGGGATAATGGAATTAAGAGAATGTCTGGCTAAGAGAGAGAATGGACAACTAGCCCATGTTGTGAGTTGATTTTCCATGAGTCTTCTACATTTGTGCATGTCTTGTGAGTAGAGGCACTGACTTTGTCGTGAACTGTCTCTTCAAATATTTTTGTATAGTTAACAAGAGAAAAGAGAAATAGTGTTTCCTTTTGGAGAAAAGGGGAGGTTCATATTTTCAAGA
Source organism: Prionailurus viverrinus (assembly GCF_022837055.1). NCBI lineage: Eukaryota > Metazoa > Chordata > Mammalia > Carnivora > Felidae > Prionailurus > Prionailurus viverrinus. The sequence continues at coordinate 33,067,782 of NC_062561.1, forward strand.
TAATAAAGATAGCGACTCTCTGTATTCATTGCCTATTATAAAAGATTCAGCTTCCTTCTGTTCAGTGTCCCTCTGCTGTAATGCAGCCAGGGTATGTTCCAGCATTACTTTTTCTACTCCACTTTGCCTTGTGAGAATTTGAGCTTGAGGAACTGGTAAAAACACTAACACTAGCTACTTTTATTGCCATAGGTGAGTTGTGAAGTCCTTTGCTTTTATGCTGATATCTTTTATACTACGCCCACATTCATAAAACTGTAGCAGACTAATTTCACAGGGTTTGAGAGCCAAAGCTGATTTTTATTGCAAAATTTCATAGGCTTGGGGAGATGTAATAGAAGAAAAAGACAGAAATATCAATGAGTGTACTGCATTTCTGAAATCAGGCTACCTTATAACATTATGGGTAAAATCACACAAATGGGGACATTTTGGTGAATTGCAGATGAAACCCACCCTTGTAACTGGGCAGAAAATAAAATCAAATGTACTATAGAAGGGATAGATTTCAGCCAATGGTCAAAAAATTTCAGAAAGTTGTGGCCATTCATAAAGGAGATATTTTTATAGCTTACCATAAAATCCTGCATATGGTAGGACTCTTCCCTGATATACTTTCCACAACTTGCAATTACAAATGTATCTAAATTTAAAGGAGCATATTCTTGAACACAAAATATACTTAATATGCTCAGTTAAAGCAATAAAGGATCCAAAGGAGAAATACTTTTAAAAGGTAAACTGAGGCACGTTAAAATTTAGAATTACTAATTTGAGCAAACACTGATATGAATTGAGTAGCACCAAACCAAAAATTGTTAGGAGCACTCTACTAACAAAAGGTAAGAGCAAGGATTTTTTATACAAAGAGGTGGAAGCAAGGCAAGAAATTATTTCACTGGTCAGAGTGTAAGTGGTTTGCCTTATTTGGGAAAACCTCGTTGGCTAGGATTGGTTGTTGCTAAGTTTCACTTTCTCAGATTGGGGTGCATTGACTTTGGCTTAAATTGTGGTTTGCTTATGTAGGCTACCAAGCAAGGCATTAGAGCCACCTCAGTCTATGGCCTCCTAATTTAAATACTTTAATGATAGATAGACAAATCAATTTATACATAGAGATCTATTTCTCTTAGTCAATGGCTAATATAGATCTATTTCTATATCAATCAATTATAAATAACGAAGTGATTATAATTAAAAATAATAAAGTGCCTTTGGAAACCATTAAGAAAAAAAAGGAGACTTTCTTCTTTGCTCATTATCTTTGTTTATAAATAACACTGTATATAAATTGATTTCATATAATTCAGACCTAGAGATGAATACTTAAATGTAAAATCCAATGGTGCTAATATTCATATGGAACTTCTCTGAGGAGTCTGCTCCAGAATTGTTGCTGTTGCTTACTTAGGAAAGTAACCATCCTGACTCAATTTAACAAATGATGAATAGGAAAAATAAAAATAACAAATGAAAAACAGCTCCAAAATGATTATTTCCCAAGAATTCAACAATATTTTATAAGTGATAAGTGAAAAAAGAAAATAGGAAGGAAGAAAAAAAAATAAAATCTCAAACACAGTTAAAGGGAAAAAAAATCCCGCAAGTATACATTTTTAAAAGATCAACAGCTGCAGGGAACAAAAGTAAACTGTGAATGCCAACAGATGAATAATGTAATTTAAGAAAAAGATGCAGTCATTTTGAAGTAAGAGATGAAAATGATCAAGTCCTAAGAATGCTTGCTGTAATAGAATTGATATGGCAGCTCTATGAAAGCAGTTAATGATGCAAGCCCTGAAGTCAGATTGTTGGGATTTGAATTCTAGTTCCTTCACTAACTAGGTATAGGGTTGGGGGAAAGTTTCTTCATCTGTAAATAGATATGATAATAATCCTAAGAAACGTTGAGGTTTGTTTGATAGTTGTTAATAGTTGGAAAAATGCTTAGAGCATTCAGTGAAAGTTTGCTGTGTAAACAGAATAAATAACAGTTCATAAGTAGAAAACTATCCATATTTCACATAAAACAGTACAGGGGCTAAATGACACCATCAATATCTAATTTATGTCTTACTATCCTGCCTTCAAATATGTTGTCTTCATTCTAACACAGGCTCTATTTTTTTTATTTTATTAATTTTTTTAATGTTCATTTATTTTTGAGAGAGAGAGAGAGAAAGAGAGACAGAGAGACAAAGTGCGAACAGGGGAGGTGCAGAGAGAGGAGGAGATGCAGAATCCAAAGCAGGCTCCAGGCTGTCAGCACAGAGCCTGACTTGGGGCTTGAACTCACGTACTGCGAGATCACGACCTGAGTGGAAGTCAGAGGCTCAACTGGCTGAGCCACCCAGGGGCCCCTAGGCTCTATTTTATATCACAAGATGACTAGCAAGAGTTCTGAAGTTTTATATTTTCAAGATCCTAATTTAAGAAAGAAGGGGGAAAAAAAAAGTCTGTGATTTTGCATTCCGTACAAAAATTTTGACTCCCTCTTAATTTTATGTTCTTTACGTATGTTCTTAATAACTTTGGGATGCTATAACAAAATACCTTGGACGGGATGGCTTATAAACAACAGAAGTTTATATATTTTACTTCCCAAGACTTGAGATCAGACAACCAGCACAGTCCCGTGCTGGTGAGGGACCTCTTCCTGGTTGCAGATTATCTTCTTTACCTTCATGTGGCTAGCTCTCTGACCTCATCTTTTGAGGCACTAGTCCAATTCATGAGGGCTCCACCTTAATGATGTGGTTACCTCCCAAAGTCTCCACCTCCTAATAGCATTGTATTGGGAACTGGATTTCAACATACCAATTTTGAGAGGGCACAAACATTCCAACAGTGATACATGCCCACTACTGCAATATTTGTCTATTCTTGCTCAAAAGATTTCTCTATAATTGGCTTAAAATAACCTAACCCGTGGACCTGAGGGTGAAACCTCCAAAAGGAAATGCCCAAAGGAGATGCCCAAAAGGAAACTGGAGATTGGTAGGAGGGATAAACGAAGAAAAATGGATGTCAGAGAAGCAAGTAACTTAATGGTTGTAATAATGATAGTAGGAACTCAAGGTGAGCCGGTTATGCTTCTGATTTTACAGATCATCACTGAAGGCATGAAAGATGTTGAACATATACAAGGCCACTAATGTGCACTGCATGAATCAAGTTGGTTAATTGAGAGACTGGCAGAGAGCATTACCTAAATGGTCACAGAAAAATAATGAACTGAACGCATGCCTTTTAATGCAGGAACTCCTACCCATTTACGAAATATTGCCCAATGAAGATGAAATTCTCACCAAATAGAATAGGAACAGATTTGCAGAGAAATAAACAGAAGATTGAAAGGAAGAGAACATCAGGGCAAATAGGCTAGCAGTAAAATGTGAGCGAAAGGGATCAGTGTTGCAGCAAAAGAGGGCAGGCAAGTACTGGAGACAGTAATGGGCTACGTTATCTGTAGAAAACTTAGAAACAAAATAAATCTTATTACAGTTTATTTTTATTAGAACTGTGTACTGGGAATTCTCCCTTGCAAAAGCCACTGATGGGGGAAAAAAAAAAACAAAAAACATTGGTCCTATTCCCCCTGATTTTCAGTGTTTTGGACCTGTAGTCCTCAGTTAACCAAACTATAGTCAATCTAGCTGTGCATGCCCCACAAGAGATGAAGAATCCTGTATCTTCTTGAAATACTTCAGAACTCTTTCAGGCAGGAATAAAACTACCTCCCATCTGCAGAGTGATTTCTAACCCCACCAATTTCGTGTATTCCACTCTTCAAAATAGTCAAAGAATGAATCAGGAATTTACAACAATGGTTGTGTCCATCTCATTTGTACAAATGATTTAATAATAAAAAAAATCCACCAGCTGTTATAGCCATCCTTATTTTTCATTCATTGGTAATTTAATCAGGAGAGTCGTCAACAATTTGCCAACCTTAATTACTTGGGAGGATTCGTGTAAGAATTTGTGGCACTAGCCGGTCCATTTCCTGGGGAATATTCTACTTTTCAGTCTCAGGATAAAAGTACTCCTATTTTGCTGACTTAGAGATTTACAACAGTTGTACTTTTCCCCAGATCTGCCTAGAGTATCTGTTAGTCCATCTAAGCACATATATATTTAAAGATCTTTAATGATTACTTCTCCATTTGCTCCTCTTTGTTCCTGATCTCCCTGGATTTCACTTTCTAGAGAAAAACTCCAAGGTTGTTTTAACCTTAAGACCCAGGATAGCCTTCTGACTTGGCATCTCTTCAGTTTATGAGATCTGCCTACTGGATGTTTTTGCCTTTTCTTCATATTCCTGTGCTAGAAAATAACCCAAGAGATTACTGAACTAAAAATGCTATTGATACTTTTTTCAATCTTGTGCTCTTAGGGGCCAAATAAGAACCTGTATGTATTTTAACATGTGATATTATGCAAAAGTGTGCCTTTTAATGCTTGTGAATTTTTCATGCTTTCAATACTGGTGATGGAACCCATCCTTTATTGTATATCCTCAACTGTAGCATTGGGATGGCTATAACTTTGTCTCTTTTTTCTTTCTTTCTTTCTTTCTTTCTTTCTTTCTTTCTTTCTTTCTTTCTTTCTTTCTTTCTTTCTTTTTGAGAGTTTAGCTGAGTATTTAACAATTCTAAGACTGGCCCTGTTATGCTTTACTTCCATCATCTCTTATTACTGGCTTTCTTCTCACTTTCTTTACCTGATTAGTTATTTTTTTTCAATCTCTGATGTCACCTCCACTTGAGGCAAAAAAGAACGGCTTCCCAAAAAACCCCACCAACCCCCCAAAACATTGGCTCCTAGACCTCTCTCAAATTGGATTAGGTATCCCCTATTTTTTTTCATAGTACATTATTTATATATAGATCTCAGTACTCATTATATTGAGTGACTTGGGTTACCTCACTTAATTTTTCTCCCCAAATGTTGAAAATCCCTGGAGTGGTCTCTTCTGTCTCTGTATTCCTAAAATCTTACCGTGTGTAACTCTCATGTGGTAAAAACTCAAAGATTTTTGGTTGGATGAATAAGTGCCTAAAGTGTCTTAGGAATAAGAGAAGCCATTCAATTATCTTGTAAGAATTCTGGAAATAGGAACCATCCTACGTGGGCAATGGAGAGCATAACTAGAGACAGGCTTCAAGATTCCTGTTGCTGCATAAACTTGCCATTGAATCTGTCCATTGGTGTGCCTTTCATCATAAACTGCAAGAACTGAAAACAAGGAACATGAATGTTCCAATGTGATATACAAGTTCATCGGTATATATTTCAAATACAACAAGAAAGGCATTCATAAGATGCAGTGTTGTTTTTATGTGTGGGCTTTTAAAGTTTTGCATTGGAATAGTAAACACTGAACCAACTGCAACCGTTAAGAATTGTGAAATCTTTACCGTGTTTTTCCAGGCCTGTTTTAGAAATTGAGATGAAGAGAAATCATTATTTTCCTTTTATTTGTGGTCAAATTAATTTTATTTTATAAATATTAGCTTTCTGGTTGCTATATTTTGTTACATATAAAATTATGTTTGGAGAACTTAAGCCATTAAGCCACACTAGGAAGAATATTAGGAGCAACAGGGCAAGAGTTAAATAGGCAAATCCTAAAGGGTGAGAAGTATTGGCTCTCACAGTTAGGATTCACACAGAAGCCATGCCTTCTAAGAGGACAGTCTGAATGGGAGAAACGGGTCCTTATGAAGCTTCCAACATTCATTTAATGCATGTATTCGACTCTATGTTGTACGGACTTCTATAGCTAAGCTTTTCAGAACCACTGAAATTCCTTAGCAATTAACTATACTCACTGGCAACATATTTGGACATGTTGCTTCTTGCTCTGCTAACTTAAACCTATTTTTATCTAGCGCTGAATTAAAACAATTAAAAGATAATGCTCTCTTGGTGACCTGGGTGGTTCAGTCAGTTAAGCCTCCAACTTTGGCTCAGGTCATGATCTCATTGTTCATGAGTTCAACCCCACACCTGGCTCTGAGCTGACAGCCCAGAGTCTGCTCTGGGTCCTCTGACCTCTCTCTCTCTCTCTGCTCCTTTCCCAGGTGTGCACATACTCTCTCAAAAATAAACATTAAAAAAAATGCTCTCCTCATTTGCAATTAAATTAAAACTTAAATTCCTAATATTATCAACAAAAATATAAAACAAGAGGATTATGTGATTTGAGGATTAGTATTATTTGTAAAAAATTATTAAATATTAATAAATATTTAATTTTGTTAATATTAAATAATAAACATTTAGTAAATTACATGTAATTAAGTATTCAAGCTCCCACAGAAAATACACTTGTGATATGCCCAAAATATATAAAAAATTATTTGTTACTTTTACTTTCATAAGTTGAAAAATGATGCAGAGGATATATTAGCCCATTAATCCAAAATGCAGTGACCTGTTATTGTTCTCGCTCTGTATGTGCCCTATCTTTGTTCAACCTTCCCTCAGAGTCCGAATTTCATACATTTCTTGACCATGCTTCATGATATAAAAAATTCCTGTGACCTCAACCACCCCACTGTAAAAGTGTCACTGTGAAGCTTATCAAGAAAATTTTGGGAGGGTGATGCTGCTGTTTACAGTCCTTTCTCCTGAAATTCCTCTACATTGGTTATACCTATTTTAATCTTGTAGCTGTGCTCCTACTGCTTTGCCTCTAGATGTTCCAGTCTTGCTTTAAGAAATCACCTCCTCATAATTTCTTCCTCTCCTGGTTCCCATAAGTGACACATTTCGTTGAGCTGACACTGTGAGCCTCTGATTTTCTTAGGCTCCCATCATTTTTTGTTCTAGTAATATCAAAGACAGATTCCCTTTGTTGTCTTCTTTTTTTTTAAATTTAATTTTTAAAAGTCTATTTATTTATTTATTTAAATATTTATTTATTTGTTTGTTTGTTTATTTATTTATTTTGGGAGAGAGAAAATGCGAGAGGAGGAGGGGCAGAGAGAGAATCTCAAGCCTGAATCTAACAGCACAGAGCCTGAAGTGGGGCTTGAACTCATGAAACTGAGGTCATGGCTTGAGCCACCCAGATGCCCCTGTTTGTTGCCTACTTAAAAACAGTAGGATCTAGGTTCACTTTAGTTTTCCTTTTATATATGTCTTTCATGACCTTTATATCACATTTTCCTCATGATTCTTAAATTAGTTTTTAATGTTTATTTATTTTTGAGACAGAGAGAGAGAGAGAGAGAGAGAGAGAGAGGGAGGGAGAGGGGGGGGGGAGAATGAGTAGGGGAGGGACAGAGAGGAGACACAGAATTTGGAACAGGCTCCTCACTGTAAACGCAGGGCCTGATGTGGGGCTCGAACTCTTTGCGAGATCATGAGCTAAGCATCATGCTTAACTGACTGAACCACCCAGGCACCCCTCATTTTCCCCATCATATCTAAGGAGCATATCCTCTAAGATACAATTCATTACCTCAAGGAAAACTTAGTATCTTTTCTTCTAGCTTAATGAGTCTCCCCCTTAAAATCTTGTTTTTGTTCTAGAACTGCCTATGTTATCAGCCTATTCCATGTCCTCCTTGGATTCCTAGGAAACTTGATTCCTCAGGATAGGGTATTTCAAAAATTTTTACATTATCAGAAACAAAGGAAAACATGGAGACCCTGTCTCCTCCGACTGGGTAGGCTGGTCACACAAATAACTTAAAAGTCAAAAAAGGTCACAGACTTAAACTTGTACCTCACATGGGACTTAACCTGCATTTTCAAATGTAGATAGAAAAATAATAAGAACAGAAAACTAATTCCTCTGACCTTTTATGTCCAAATGCACTGTATACAGAAACATTTTCTTTCCCCAATAGTTGAATCATTACTACTTGCAGTGAAAGCAGCACCTTGATGTTTTGAGGTTCCCATGAAGCCCCATGAAGCTGGTGTATGCTGAGTTGTTCATACTTGCCTTAGGCATGAGGAGTCCACGTTCCTGTATTTAAGTCTGGGTGGCCCAGACCTTTGCAGAAGGACATTTCCATAAACTGAAATCTCAAGCTAAGATCAAAATGCCCTTGGCCTGAGACTAAAAGACTCAGCTACACAGCAGCAGAAACTAACTGCTCAATTATACCAGCTTCAATCATAATAACATGCTATCAAATTTTCCTACCCTGATGAAGGATTGTTATAATCCCTAAATTCCTCTCCCTATCTCTCAGTAGCCCCAGCCAAAATGAAAGGAAATGGAGGGTTTATTTTAACCAATAAAAAATACTCCTCTTTTCCTGGCCAAGATTGGAGCAATTGAGATATTTACAGCATAAAATTTCAGCAAATTGAAGAACAAAACAGCACTTTATTGATAAAAGCTAGGTTTGAAAATGTGGCTTTCAGTCTTGTAGCTAAGGGGCTTGCTAATATTGTGCACTAGAATTAAGCTGATTTATCTTCTCAGACCCGAACATGATGGACAAATAGGACTTTCCTTAGAGGGGCCTGTACCTGTAAAATATCAATAGGCCCAGCAGAATGTGGACTTCTGTGGTGACAATTCTTTAAGCAGGGAGGAAGAAGAAAAGGATGGACAGTGCTTGTCCATTCTTTTTCCAGAATCACTTGTAGCATTTGTGACTCTTTCTTTGCGGCTAGGCATCAGGGGTCTGAGGGATGCCAGAAGTTAACCCTGATAGCAGCTCCTCCCCAATGGAAAGAGAAAGCACGGTACAACAACCTATAGGGTTATGCACTTCTATCCAGAACACATTGCTTCCATCCAAGGATAACTGAGAGTGATATGTGTCTCACATCTGCCTTGATTGGCAACACAGATTCCCATTTTATTACATTCAAATGTCATATCTGTAAAAACAAACATTTTCTTTAGAGTTACTTTGGGACATGAAACAACCACCTGTGATTTTTGTTTGTTTGTTTCAGAAAGCACTGATACACTCAGCGGCAATTGTGCATTTGTTATAAATTCTACATATGTTATATACTTCCCCTGCAGAGAATTTTCCTAGCTTGATGATTGCAAGATAAATGTGTGTTTGGGACTGGGGTGTAGTGTTCTGCCATAAGTTACAATTTTGAAAGTCCAGAAAACTGACAGTAGCATTAAGGTGAAGCAGATTTACTTCAGTGGTTTCTTTCACTATTTCTAAAAGGGGATGCTATAGTAGAAAATGACTTTAAGTTATTTTGAAGAACAGACTTTATGTCATTGATTAGATGGAAACCAGCTACATTATTAATTTTAGAGTTAATATACAACTAGGGAAAAAGGAATTGAGGGGAAATAACAATGAAAGAGGTAATAGATTAGGTATAACATAATACATACAACAGTTAAAAACAACAAAGGGGGTGAGTAGGAAGGAGGAATAGAAAAAACTACTTGAGAATGAAATATGTCTTTAGTATTAATATTCTATTCTAATAAAAGAAGTATTTAACTTCTTTAACATGATTATAGGTGTCAGAACTAATTGGAAAGATTTCATTGTAGTGGCAGAGGTTGATCCCTCCTTAAAACTCTATCCGACCTCACTGGAATTTTTTTTAAAGTTTTGAAAAATTGTCAGATCTTGAATATGCAGATTGGAACAATGTAATAACTGGGCTGTTGAGATAGTGGGCATAGGCATGTTTATTTGTTAATTTTTAAAGTATGTTAAAAGTGGAGGCACCTGTGTGTCTCAGTTGGTTAGGCATCCAACTCTTGATTTCAACTCAGGTCATGATCTCAAGGTTCCTCAAGGTTGAGTTGGAGCTCTGTGTCGGGCTCTACGCTGACAGCACTGAGCCTGTTTGGGGTACTGTCTCCCTCTCTCTCTGCCCCTCCCCTGCTTACTTGCTGTCTCTCTTTCAAAAATAAATCAAAAAATCTATTTAAAAAGACTATTAAAAGTACATTTCTTGCAGAACTCCATTTGTATTGAAGTTTAGTAATATGTTTCATTAGCTTCTTATTAAAATTAAGACTGTGTCCTCTTCTCCAGATGCCTCCTACTCTCTTTTCCCCTCTCAATCTCTATGTAACAGCCAAACCAAAAACCAGAATTATTTTACTCTCTAGATGTGTTTATTCTTCCTCTGACTTCTAGATCCTTCTTCTAAGCAGAAGATAGTTCCTTTTTCCAGCAGCAAGATCTACTCTCTTTTTTTGCAAGCCTAATCTCTCTTGTCTTGAATGCCAGTCAGATTTTCCAAAAGCATTATTAAGGTACAGGTATACTTAGAAGATATTTTCATGCATTTATGTTTAAAACCTTTCTAATTTCTTTGGGTTTCAAAATTATCTTTCACATATGACTTCTTTTTGTTAGATGCAAGTCTAAAATCTTAGTTTTTAATACTATTGCTGTAAATACATCCATTTTACCTTCTTTTTAATTTTTTTAATGTTTATTTATTTTTGAGAGAGAGAGGAGTGAGAGAATGAGTGGGGGATGGGCAAAGAGAGAGAGGGAAACACAGAATCCAAAGCAGGTTCCAGGCTCTGAGCTGTCAGCACAGAGCCTGATGCGGGGCTTGAACCCACCACCAGGGAGATCATGACCTGAGCTGAAGTGGGACACTCAACCCACTGAGCCATCCAGATGCCCCCCCCCCCATTTTACATTTTTAAATATTTTACAAGAATTTTTTTCAATTATAAGATGAACTTATGCTTATGATATTTATAAAATCAATGTCACAAAATTCCTAGGGTTTAAAAAAATATCAAGGTGAAAGCATTAATAAGAAATACTGAAGAAGAAAATGTTAATTGAACAATTTAACATTTAGCTGTAGCAACTCTTTTTGGATATTTATTACTTACTTTTTCTTTTTGGTTTTTACATCTTAAATTGTATCTTAAAGTCACCTCAGGCAGTTAATCACTTCTCAGAATACGTTTAAAGACACAAGGAGAACAAATACCCTCTAGAAAATGTAATTAATGTTTTATTACATTGAAATGGGTATAAATAAATGATTAGCTTTATTTAAACTGGGTGTGGGGAAATGTGAGGAGTTTGTTAATTGATATAAGTGTACCCATGAAGGGAAAAAAATAGATTTGGAAGAGTAGCTAAAGAGAGGTAGCTGCTATACATAAAAATGTTGTTGTAAAGCTATATTACTTCACGTTATATTAGAAATTGTAAGTAAAAGCAAAAAAGGTTATATGTATATCTTTATATTTAAAACTGAGAATGACATTTTAATTAAAGGAGGTGATCAAGTATTTATTAGGGCGAACAGATTAGAGTTTTACATTCCATATGTACTTTCTACAGATGATGTTGATAAATACATATTCATTGGTACACAGGTGTCAGGGAGGAAATTGTATGTTATGGTTATAGGAATGCATCAAAATATATGTAAAAGAGGTGACTGCTTCTAGGGAAAAAAATCAAAGGAAAGCAAAATCACTCAACTGCTGTACTTACCTCTATTCCCAATTTATTTGAGTCTCATTCTTATGAATTTTCCTTCTATTTGAACTTTATTCTTTAGCCCTATCTAGGACTATATTATGTCCTCCTATGCCAGCCTGTCCATCACTTTTATGCCAGAATCACAGGTTAATGTTTAAGTCTTGTTGATATAATGATATGCAGTCCAGTTATCAAGTGTTTGGTCTGTCTTACATAGTTAGCCTTAGGATCTTGTCTCATAATGCCCACACACTTCCTAGAAACAGCTCTTAAAAATAAAGTAAGGAACTGATTTCACTTATCTTCAATAAGGTTTTCATGCATTACTTTTAAATAATTATTAATTAAATCTATTTATTTAGGCCAAAGGGAGCTCCTATATTTAAATAAGGAAGTACTGTGTTTTTCTGAAGCTTTTATTTAAATTATAGTTAGTTAAGTTGTACTGTAATATTGGTTTCAGGAGTAGAATTCAGTGATTCATCACTTACGTACAATACTCAGTGCTCAACACAACATGAGCCCTCCTTAATAACCATCCCCCAGTTAGCCCATCCACTGCCCACCATCCCTCCAGCAATCTCAGTTTGTTCTCTGTAGTTGAGTCTGTTTTATGATTTGCCTTTCTCTCTCTTTTTTTTTCCATTATGTTCAATTTTTTTGGTTCTTAATTTCCACATATGAATGAAATCCTATGGTATTTGTCATTCTTTGAATGGCTTATTTTGCTTAGCATAATATACTCTGGCTCCATCCATGTCATTGCAAATGGAAACATTTCATTTTTTTTTAATGGCTGAGTAACATTCTGTTTATATATACACCGCATCATCTTTACATCAGTCAATGGGCATTTGGGCTCTTTCCATAATTCGGCTATTGTTGATACTACTGCTATGGATATCATGGGGCATGTACCCCTACCACTATTTTTGTATCCTTTGGGTAAATACTTAGTAGTGCAATTGCTGGATTATAGGGTAGTTCTATATCTCACTTTTTGAGTGACCTTCATACTGTTTTCCAAGGTGGCTGAACCAGTTTGCATTAACATCAACAGCACAAGAGGGCTCCCCTTTCTCTGCATTCTCACCAACATCTGTTGTCTCCTCTGTCATTAATTTTAGCCATCCTGACAGGTATGAGGTGATATCTCATTGTAATTTTGATTTGTATTTTCCTTATGATGTTGAGAATCTTTTCATGTGTCTGTAAGCCATCTGGATGTCTTCTTTGGAAAAAATCTCTGTTCACGTCTCTGCCCATTTCTTTAATAAGATTATTTATTTTGGGGTTGTTGAGTTTGGTAAGTTATTTATGTATTTTGGATAATGAACCTTTATCAGATATGTCATTTGCAAATATCTTCTTCCATTCTGTAGGATGCCTTTTAGTTGATTGTTTCCTTCACTCTGCAGAAGCTTTTTGTCTTGATGAAATCCAAATAGTTCATGTTTTATTTCATTTCCCTTGCCTCTGTGATGTGTCTAGTAAAAAATTACTGTGACAGAGGTCAAAGAGGTTGCTGCATGTGTCTTTCTCTAGGATTGTTTCCTGTCTCACATTTAGGTCTTTCATTCATTTTGAATTTGTGTATGGTGCAAAAAAGTGGTCCAGTTTTATTCTTCTGCATGTTGCTGTCCAGTTTTCCCAGACCATTTGTTGAAGAGTCTGTCTTTCTTTCCACTGGATATTCTTTCCTGCTTTCTTGAAGATGACGTAACCATATAGTTGTGGGCCCATTTCTGGGTTTTCTCTTCTGTTCCATTGATCTATGTGTCTGTTTTTTGTGCCAGTACCATACAGTCTTGATGACTACTGCTTTGTAATATAGCTTGATGTCTGGAATTGTGATGCCTCCAGCTTTGCTTTTCCTTTGTTTTGGATTTTTGGAGTCTTTCATGGTTCCATACAAGTTTTAGGGTTGTTTGTTCTGGCTCTGTGAAAAATGCTGGTGGTATTTTGATAGAGATAGCATTAAACGTATAGATTGTGGGGTGCCTGGGTGGCTCCATCAGTTAATCATGTGACTCTTGTTTTATTTTATTTTATTTTTTTATTTTATTTTTTTTCAATATATGAAATTTATTGTCAAATTGGTTTCCATACAACACCCAGTGCTCATCCCAAAAGGTGCCCTCCTCAATACCCATCACCCACCCACCCCTCCCTCCCACCCCCCATTAACCCTCAGTTTGTTCTCAGTTAAGCATGTGACTCTTGATTTCACCTCAGGTTATGATCTCACAATTTGTGAGATTGAGACCCCCATCATGCTCTGCACTGACAGCACAGGAATTGTCACCCTCTCTCCGCCCCTTCCCTGCACACAGTCTCCTTTGCACACTCTTTCTCAAAATAAATAAATAACATTTAAAAAAAATGTGTAGATTTCTTTGGGTAGTGTAGACATTTGAACAATATTTGTTCTTGGAATCCATGAGCAAGAAATGTTTTACCATTTCTTTGTGTCTTCTTCAATTTCTTTGAGAGTACGGATCTTTTACCTCTTTGGTTAGGTTTATTCCTAGGTATCTTTTGGCTTTTGATTTAGTTGTAAAAGGGATCAATTTCTTGATGTATTTCTGCTGTTTCATTATAGGTATGTAGAAATTCAACTGATTTCTGTACATTTAATATTCTGCGGGTTTATTGAATTCATGTATTAGTTCTAGCAATTTTTTTGTTGGAGTCTTTATGGTTTTCCACATAGAGAATCGTGTTGTCTGTGAATAGTGAAAGTTTGATTTCTTTATTAGGATGCCTTTATTTCTTTTGGTCTCTGATGGTTGAGCTAGGACTTCCAGCACTATGTTAAATAACAATGGTGAGAATGGGCATCCCTGTCTCGGTACTGACTGTAGAGGAAAAGCTCTGAGTTTTTCCCCATTAAGGATGATATTAGCTGTGGGTTTTTCATATATGGCCTTTATGATGTTGAGGTATATTCCCTCTATCCCTACTTTGTTAAGAGTTTTTTTTTTTTTATCAAGAATGGATGCTGTATTTTGTCAAATGCTTTTTCTGCATGTATTTTTAAAAAAATCTTTGAAAATATTTATTACTTTTGAGAGAGAAAGCATGAGCAGGGAGGAGCAGAGAAAGAAGGAGACACAGAATTTGAAGCAGGCTCCAGGCTCTGAACTGTAGGCACAGAACCCACTGTGGGGTTGAGCTAAAGAACCATGAGATCATGACTCAAGCCAAAGTTGGACACTCAACTGACTGAGTCACCTAGACACCCCTATTGACAGGTTCTTACGTATATTTTTTTATTAATGTGGTATATCACGTTGATTGATTTGTGGATATTGAACCATCCCTGCAGCCAAGGAATAAATTCCTTTGATCACGGTGAATAACTCTTTTCATGTCTGTTGAATTTGGTTTACTAAACTTCTGTTGAAAATTTTTGCATCAATGTTCATCGGGGATATTGGCCTGTAATTTTCCTTTTAGTGGGGTCTTTGTCTGGTTTTGGAATCAAGTTAATTCTGGCCTCATAGAATTAGTTTGGAAGTTTTCCTTCCGTTTATATTTTTTGGAACAATTTGAGAATAATAGGTATTAACTTTATTTTAAATGTCTAGTAGAATCCCCCTGGGAAGCCATCGCCAGGCCCTGGACCTTTGTTGGGAGCTTCAGTTTCTTTACTGGTTATGGATGGATCTGTTCAAATTTTCTATTTCTTCCTATTTGAGTTTTTGATAATTTTTATGTTTTGGGGAATTTACCCATTTCTTCCAGATTGTCCCGTTTATTGACATATAATTTTTCATAATATTCTCTTACAATATTATTTCTGTGGTGTTGGTTGTTATCTCTCCTCTTTCACTCATGATTTTATTTATTTGATTTTAGTATATGTGCTGCCGAAGCGAGCACTGATTTTATTTATTTGAGTCCTTTGTCTTTTCTTTTTTGTAAGTCGGACCTAGAGGTTATCAATTTTAATAATTCATCAAATAACCACCTCTTAGTTTTGTTGCCTACATTACTTTTAAAGGAAAATAACTTGAATGTTTAAAACAATGTACAGGAAAAATTACATGGCAACCAGACAATGTGATTTTTCTTTTAATAATATTTTTAATTTTTTAGTGTTTATTTTTGCGAGAGAGAGTGTGAGTTGGAGAGAGGGAGGGAGGCACAGAATCCAAAACAGGCTCCAGTCTCAAAGCTATCAGCACAGAGACCAACATGAGGCTCAAACTCGGGAATGACCGGATTATGACCTGAGCTGAAGTCAGATGCTTAACCAACTGAGCTACCCAGGTGCCCCAATATTTTTAATTTTTTAACTATATTTATAATTCTTGAGAGACAGAGTACAAGTGGGGGAGGGGCAGAGAGCAAAGGAGACACAGAATAGGAAGCAGGTTCCAGGCTTTGAGCTGTCAGCATAGAGCTCAACACAGGACCCCAACCCATGGACTGCAAGATGAAGACCTAAGCTGAGGTCGGACCCTCAACTGACTGAGCCTCCTAGGTGATCCATTATATTTTTAAAATATAGGAAAGTTAGACAATTAGATTCTGTCAAATGATGCTTCTGTCACTGATTTTGACCCTTCATTGGTTGGAAAACTGTGCAAATTACATACTTCTAAACCTTAGTTCTTAACTGTATCATGGGATTGATTGAGATAATGCATATAAAGAGCTCAAATCATTACCTGTCACATACTGTTTGACAAATGAGAATTTAACAAAAAAATTACCAAACTGAACACTTACTTATCAACCAGTATGATACATACTACAAGTTTGTTTTTATATAACCCATAAAAATGCAACGTAAAATATAACAAAAAACATAGTATATCAAACAAAAACAGTGAAAGCAATTCTGTAAATACAGTGATAGTTACCTGTTTTATAATATTTCGAATTAAACCAGAGGCCAAAGTGTCCTCTGGTTTGGTGAATGTGTAAAGGAATCAGCAAAAACAAAAGACAAAGGAAAAAAAGAATAAAGGGTAGCCTGTGGTCTATTTCATCAAGAAGACATTTTTGTCCATCTTTATGTAATAGATATGACCATGTGCACCTTGGGTATAAATAACATTTCAGAGATGACAAGCATTTAAATCTATACCTCTCTGGGAATGGAACTGTTTAAGTAGACAGACTTATCTCATCAGTGTCTAAATACTTGCTTGCTTCATAACCCCCATTGGCAAAACTCACTTGATTTGAAAGCCAAAGACAGAGAAAATTATCAGAGCTCAAGAAAAGCATGACCATATTATTGGCTTTAAGCCAAGGAATCAAAACTCATATGCATAACCTCTGTCACTAAGGTATGGAGGAGAGGGCATAACATAGGGATAAAAAATTCTCTCAGGATATATATATATATATATATATATATATATATATATATATATATATATATATAATTACAGTGCATAAAAAGTTGAATGGGATGCTGTAAGACCTGTAGTGGAATATTGACATTCTTCAATTATATCATTTAGCTTTGTGTAATCTAAATTTATCTATTATAATTGAAGCAAAAGTAGTAGACTTCTTTATCATTCATACGTCAATAGAAAATAGGACAGATGGTAATATTTCATTGTTTCTTACTAAAACTTTAGTCCTAGTGAGAAAATGTCATAATTCTATCACTTTACTTTCGGTGTATTGATGACAAGTGACAGGAGAATGAATAATGTAAAAACTATAATTTACCGTTCTGTCCAGTAACTTGATTTTGCATTACTTGAACTCATTAATGACTAGGTATTAAAGGCGTAAACATCTATGCAGCTTTAATATATATTACATACTATTCTTTAAATAAAACTATATGGATAACAATTATTATATTCAAGTTACAGTTGTCTTTGCTAGTCAAGAACTTAATGTCAATTTCTTTCAAAACAAAAATGTGCTATTTATGTAAATACATGAAGAGTAAAATGTCTCAGCTAATAAATTATTCAGAAACAATGTTTACAAACAATGAAGAACATATCTATGCCATTAGGAACATCTGCTATGCAACAGATATATGTGCCCTCATACCCCTCAAATAACATATGCTTCCTTTTAAGTTGGAATATAATTAATTGAAGTTAAGAGCAGGCAAAACCATCATATGGAGGTCCTTAGCAAGTATCATGAAGCATTGGGTGAACATTTATGGAAAATGATAAATTCTCTCACGCTTCATGCATTGGAGTATTAAACCAACCACGGGTGATCATTTCTGATACCTTTCAATTTTTTTTTTCAATAATTTTTCAGGTCCTTAGGAGAGAGTTTTATACTTCTACCTTTTCTCTCTTCTAATTTATGCATCATTTGTTTAGACCAAGAAAATGCCCAGATAGAGGAAGAAAATTATTCTCCACTTTGAAAATTGACTTAGATTATTGTTTATTTGTTTGTATACTTTGTTAAAAGTCCAGTAGAGAAAAAATTAGTATACCTCAGAGAAAACAGCCTAATAAAGCATGATAAGTAAAGTTTAGTCAATTTGGTTTTACCAACAAGAAAGTGTATATCAACATTCCCTTGTGCACACTCAAGAAAGAAAATAACTTAGGTTTAATCAAGTTATTTTCTAGTTAATGGATTGAATTTTGGAATTAATGATGAAGTTAATTCTTATAGGAGATAGAACTATATCGGCAATTAAAAACATATGTAATATGCAAATAACATTATATAATATATAAATATTATATATCCTACTATATAAATATACAAATATACAGCATTCAAGATTATTAAGAATTTTACATTTTCCCTCTTGGTGCTGCTATTGCAGACCCGAATAATAATAATAGTGATAGTAATTCTTATTACTATCATTATTTTTATTGCAAAATGCTGAGCAGGTGCTCACCTTGCATGAGGAACAATTCCAACTCCCATACCCAAACCCAGGAGCCTGAAGTCTGATTCATCTGTTTCTATCATTGCTGTTACTAGCACAGGATTTTCTTCATGTCTATCTACTTATCCTATGTCTGAAGTCCTGACCAAGATGGCTTTAATTTTCGCCTCAGCTTTACTAAAATTTAGACAGGTTTCTCCTTGACTGTATAGATCCCTAACCTCCCTGTTATTGGAGCATATATTTAGAAAAACTGGAATTGTAAACTCTTTCTCTGTTTCCTGAGATGTAAATTTTCTTTAAACCTCTTGCCAGTTTTATAGTCCCAGGATGTCTTTCCTAAACACAAGAGAAACATCTTTCTGTTTAATTTTTTAAAGTTTATTTCTTTTGAGAGAGTGTGTGTGTGAGTTGGAGAGTGACAGAGGGAGGAGACAGATCCCTATGAGGTTCTGTGCTATTAGCATAGAGCCCTATGTGGGGCTCAACCTCATGAACCATGAGATCATGACCTGAGCTGAAATCAAGAGACACTTAACCAACTGAGCCACCCAGGTGCCCCAAGAACGATCTTTTAGAAATGGCATCATCCAGAAAGAGAGGGCCTCTATCTCCCATTGAGGGTAGGAAACTAATTTTGCTAAATTCCAATTAGTAAACACAGATGTTTTAATCACATTAACCAACTTCCCCCCTAATGTCTTCACAGGCTTTTCCACTAGCTTATGCAAATACTTGAAAAACCTCCCACCTTTTGTGTAAGAAGAGTTGAATTCAGTTCTGTATGGAAGTTTCTCTCCCCTACCACAATAGTCTGAATAAAATCTGTCTTGTCCTTTTATGACAAGTGTCCTTTGAAACTTTTATTTGGCAGTATTTAATTTTATGCTTACTCTCCTATGATACTATCTGTTAAAGCTTTTAACAGCTCAGAGCAGTTAGGATACAGTTTGCATGCATATAATAGACCTAGATAAAATTTCATTAAGAAAAGTTTAGTGGATTACCTTTTGTCTTTGTTTGGGTTTTATGGCTTTTTTTGGTTTGTTTTTTCATTTGTTTTTCCAAAATAAATTTTATGTTCACTGGCTTAATATCACTGGAGAGGAAATGGAAAATTCTGACATTGAAATATGTTTTGGTAGTAAGTAGACAGAGGGAGGCGTATTGTCAGGGAAAAGGTCTCAGTAAAGTGAGTTACAAAATTTGTGGTACTTTCATTTCTCTTTTAAATCAAAAGCAATTTTATTGAGAAATGTATAGCTTAAAGTCAGGTAGCCAGGAAAGGGGGGTCAGACCTTATCTTGCAGACTCAGGAGACTAAAACTTCTAAGAAGTAATCTACCAGCTTCATTATACTCATGTACTTAATAGGAAAAGGTAAATCAGCTACAGGAAATTTCAAAATCTTTAACTTCTTAATATACTTGTTAACGAATTCACTTAATTGATAGTGTCAAAAGAAATTACAAAACAGATGTGGAACATGGTACCACATATCATAACGACAACAATAGTAATGATAATTATAATGACAGTAGTGATGTCCGTTGTTTAGTAAATGAAGAAGTGTCCAAATGTAGGTAGCATTAACTCTTCATATTTGACACCTCTCTTATCAATATAGGTTTATATTTAAAGAAATGCAATGTGCAGACTTCACTTAGTGAAAATCTCTGCCTGATCTCCAGAATGACTTACCATCATATAATATTTTCAACTTTTCGTGATACAGTAAAATTGACTTTTTTGTGTGTGTATTACATACAGTTCTGTTATTGACTAGGTTTAATTATTATTTTAATTTGGCAAATGAATGTTATTTTGCTCTACATAAACTCTCTTCTGATTGCTTTATTTATTGGTTTTACTAAATTCTAATATAAGTAAAAAATGCTACATGATAAACTTGAAAACAACAGCATCTTAAAAACATTTTTTTGACCTGTGAGGTTTCTTACCTTATTTAAACATATATTTTGCATATTTTAATAATATGCTCTTGTGTATTATTTTTATTACATTACATAATATTTTCTCCTGTTGACTAAATATGGATATTTTTGCCATTTATGCTTTAGTGATGTTATAGATATTCAGACAAAGTAATATATTTTACTTGTATTTTCTGATGATTAGTGATGTTGAACACCTTTTTATATGCCTATTGGCATGTATGTCTTCTTTGGAAAAATGACTTTTCACGTCTCTTGATAATTTTTTAATTGGGTTATTTTTATTTTTATTTTTTGCTATTGTGTTGTGTGAGTTCTTGGTATATTCTGGATATCAACCTTTTATCAGATACATGATTTTGAAGTGTTTTCTCCCATTCTATAGGTTGCCTTTTCATTTTGTTGATAGTTTCCTTTGTCCTTCGCTGTGCAGAAGCTTTTTAGTTTGATGCAGTCCCATTTATTTATTTTTGCTTTTTGTTACTTTTGCTTTTTGATGTCATGTTGAAAAAATTATCAACAAGACCAGTGGCAAGGGGTTTTCTCCTAGGAGTTTGATAGTTTCAGGTGTTAACATTCAAGTCTTTAATCCGTTTTGAGTTGATTTTTGTGTGTGGTATAAGATAGGGGTTCAGCTTCATTCTTTTGTATGCGGCTGTCCAGTTTTTCCAAAACAATTTCTTGAAGAGATTCTCCTTTTCTTTGTCCATTGTATATTCTTGGCTCCTTTGTCATGAATTAATTGCTAACATATGCATGGGTTTATTTCTGGGCTCTCGATTCTGTCCCGTTGATGGATGTGTCCATTTTTATGACAATATCCTACTGTTGTGATGACTATAGCTGTGAGATATCACTTCACATCTGCTACGATGACGCCTATTACTAAAAAGACCAGAGATAACAAGTGTTGGCCAGGATGTGGAGAAAAGAAGACCCTTATACATTGTGATATCTACCCTGAGAATAGAAATTGTCCCATGTCCTCATTGATTCAAAATGCAATAAATTTTTGCAAATTGATGAAAAGATGGACCACAAACAGATCTAGACTGGCTGTATGATGACAAATACATCCTGCTATTTTAATGTTAATTACAGAGATGCTATATGATTGTACAACTCATGGATATGACGAACACAGTAGAACCTATATACTACCATATTTACAATTTAGGGTGTAATTTCAGTAAGAAAATCTTACCCATAGAAATTAATGGGAATGTTGTAATCTTTCTTTGGAGTTGAGATTTCACAGAATTTGTCAGTAATGTTTTTAAGACTGTACTTTTCTTTCTTATTCTGCTATGAACCTTGTGGTTTGTTCATGCTCCCTCTTTGCGGACTTTTATGAATCTTTGTTGTGTGTGATAGGTTTGAAGTACAAAAATGCACTTTTAGTGCTTTTAATACCCTTTATCTTACCACAGTAACTGGAGTCCAAAGAAATTTAAATTAATTTAATTTAAAAATTAATGTTGTTAGTAATGGTCTAATTTGTTAATTTCTACAATTCCAGAAATGGAAGTGCTTTTTATTTTCCTTGGATACACCATTCTTTTTAATTTAATTCTTTATTTATTGAAGTATAGTTGACACAGAATGTGACATTAGTTTCAGGTGTACAACATAGTGATTCAATAACTCTATATGTTGTGCTATGCTCACCACAAGTATAATTACCTTCTGTAACCATACAACACTATTATAAGACTATTACTATACCCCTCTGAAGTTTTCATTCCATAACTGAAAGCTTGTACCATCCATTTTTTTGAGACCTTAATTTTCAGCTTTATTTTGCATTATGTGAACTTACATATGAGCTTAATATAATATTAGTGTAACGACCCAAACTGCAACATTTTTGTCCTTTAGCTTTTAGGTGTCATGCTATAAATTTTAAGAGAAGGATCTCTAAAAATAAATGTGCACATATACATATATATGCATATATATATATGCAAATTTCAAAAAAATTTTTTCTTAATATTAGGAATTATTTCAAACAAATGGGAAGACAGAAAAATGTCATAATTTTCAGACCTTAATCTGGACAAATGTTTGCACTTTATTTGCTTTAGATTTTAAAATTTTATTTCAAGTACCTAAAAAATTATAGAAACATTTCAAACTGCCTGTGCACCCATACCTAATTCATTCCTTTTTTGCTCTCCCAGAGAAAACCAATATCTCAATTTGTAGTTTATGTTACTTAGTAGGTTGTCTTTCTTTTACTACTAGAGTTATATCTACAAATAATGTATATTATTTGCATCTTTTAAATTTTTACATGAATGACATCTAAGGTATATATATGTGATCTTTAATTTACTTTTTTTTTTTTTTTTTTAAATTTTTTTTTTTTCAACGTTTATTTATTTTTGGGACAGAGAGAGACAGAGCATGAACGGGTGAGGGGCAGAGAGAGAGGGAGAGACAGAATCGGAAACAGGCTCCAGGCTCCGAGCCATCAGCCCAGAGCCTGATGCGGGGCTCGAACTCACAGACCGCGAGATCGTGACCTGGCTGAAGTCGGACGCTTAACCGACTGCGCCACCCAGGCGCCCCTTTAATTTACTTTTTAAAATTTTTCTTGCAGTTTTGAGATTTGTCCATGAGGCAAATGCAGTAATACTTTATTCTAGTCCAGTATTCTGTTTTGCTTTATTATAAGAATAGACAGTTCCTGACTTAATGATATTTTGCCTTAAGATTTTTCAGCTTTGTGGTGATGTAAAAGTGATATATATTCAGTAGCAACTGGACTTCACCTTTTGAATTTTGATCTTTTTGGGGGCTAGAGATACACAGTGCAGTGCTCTCTCATGATGCTTGGTGGCGACAGTGAGCTGCACAACCAGTCAGCCACACTATCATGAGGATAAACCACCAATACACCAATGCAATGGGTTAAATAGCCATTTATACCCATACAGCCATTCTGTTTTTCGCTTTCAGTACATTATCCAATAAATGGCACGAGATATTCAACATTTTATTATAAAATAGGCTTTGTGTTAGATGATTTTCCCCAAGCGCAGACTAATGGTGGCGTTCTGAGAATTTTTAAGGCACCCAAGGCAGAGCTGTGATGATCAGTAGGTTAGGTGTATTAAATGCATTTCACCTTATGATTTTTTTCACTTATGGTGGCTTATCAGGACATAACTCCATAAGTCAAGGAAGATCTGTATACAATAATTTATTTATCCATTCCCCTCTTAGTGAATATTTAGGTTATTTCTGATTATTCATGATCCCCTTCATTTTTTTTTCTTTTTTATCTTTTACACCGAATTGCATCAGTTTGAGAGAAGAGACTTTCATAGTGCCTTACACATGATATGTATACCCTTAGAAGAGCTGATGAGAGAAATTGAGAAGAGGGAGATAAATACACAAGAGTTTTTTAAGAACTGCCCTGGATCTATCTGTATATTGTAAATCTGAAACAGTCTCTTTCAGCTGCTTTACCTTGGTTCTTTACATTCCAGCAGCCAGCCAGCTTGCTTTCTGGAACTGTTCTAAATGTGAACTATTTAATTTCTGAAATGTGAGTTGCAATGTTCTTTTCATTCTGTGTCCCTATGTTGTAGAAAATGGGAGTGACTATGCTTATATTGCTAGTAGTTAAAAATATCATATTTATGGAGTTTTTTATTCTATTTTTCCAGAGGTGCTCTAGAGAATTTACATTGCCAGAACTGTCAATCAACTCCAATGATATGGTGGTCCTCTAAGCCTGAAAATTTAGCTATAAATTAGCACAGTTAAAAAGTGATTAAGGGGGTAGTATATTACTGTCCACGAAAAAGGGTGACTGTATAATTGTTTTTAATTTTGAAGAGGCTTTGGTAACTTCTATGTAACATTATCACAATTGGAAAACTAAACTTAAGGAAGAGTTTATTATCAATGTCATTCAAAAGCAATGCAGAAAATCATTTTCCTCTGTTAATACCTCAATCACTAGGTTAAGATTTACTTGAATGATTCACAGGAGACTTATGAATAGCACATTGTGATATTCAATTAGTTGAAATGTTAGATTAAAAACAAAGTAATGGAATTAAGAATGTTTTTTATAGCAAGGCAAATTATTAATGCTCTGCTTCATTTTACGTTTTTTGGATACTATTTATAAGGTAAACTACATCACATGTAAACATCCACATCCTTATACACATTTACATATTTGTACAATTTAGCATATTTTTGTTTATCAGCTTGTATTTCACTGACTGCTTCTAATATCAGTTTATATCTTTTTTATGCCACATCATATAAAGGGAGGCAATTCATTGTATCACTTTTTTTCTGCAAGCACACAACCAGAAAAAAAATGTTAATAGGGGCACCTGGGTGGCTCAGGTTGGTTAAGCATCTGACTCTTGATTTTGACTCAGGTCATGATCTCATGGTTCATGAGTTTGAGCTCTGTGCTGACATTGCAGAGCCTGCTTGGGATTCTCTCTCTCCCTCTTTCTCTACCCCTCCCCCACTTGTGCACTCTTTCTCTCTCTCTCTCAAAAACATTTAAAAAAGGTGTATTAATAAATGTCCAACAACAAGAGACCAAGATGTTGTGTTTATATAAAGTCTATACAATAATGGATGTTATGTTGGCCTGTGTATGTACAAGGCTTGGTTGGACATTTAACATTCTTTCAGTTTATAACCCTTACATTTAAATCATTTATTGGCTAATAAATACCTAACTTTACTCTTACCTTTTTTTCCTCATTCTTTGAGACATGATTTAGATAGGTGAAGATGTATATATGATTGTATTCACAATACAATCCTACACAATAATCTGATTTTAGATTTAAATTTTCTCTGGTTTATTTCATCATATTCTAATTATATAACTTAAGTTTCAAAAGACCATCATCCTTTATTATGTAAGTTTTACAGCAAATATTTTCATAAAATTTATGTTCAAAATGTTACGTTTGATTGTCTTTTAAGGTATTTCATGTAAACTATTTCCTCCTCCCTAAAATCTTAATGTAATATTCAATGATAGCAGTTTTAATTCACATTTATATATCTCCTCTTGAACTTTTAATCCAAAAGTTAAAGATAAAAGGCAGATCTATTTGGAAATACTTATGAGAAATGTAAGAGATGATATTAAGAAAAGCCAAGAAGAAAAGGGATAACTTGTATATAAATATATAAATTAATGTATTGTTCAAGAAGCATTTGTATCTATGAAAATTGATTGACCATTGTTGTAGTTATTATACCTTAGTGTACATTAAAGATATAAAAAAAGTGAAAGGGGAGGTCCCTGATCACAATACAAAAGTACAAAACGGTTGTGTTTATTTTTATAAAAAGCAACATCATATTTATTTTTATTGCATTACATGATGCAAATTTAAAAAATGTAGGTGAGATATGTCAGTGTGGAAGCAAAGGAAAGTGGGAATATACATTCTGATTTATATGTGATGAAGAAACTTTGCCTTATTTTTCAGGGAGGGATTTAATGAGTCATTCTAATATGTATTAAAACATTTACTTCTCATAATCCTTAAAATATATAAAACAAAAGGAGATTTATAGAGTGTGATTTAATGGAAAGTACCTACTTTAAAGACTGAAGGTCTGCATTAAAATAGTCCATGCTGTCAATTTCCTTGAGCACCTTATATAAACATTATGAGTCTCAGTTTATGATACTTAAAAAGTCATAATTGTGTTTATACCACCATTTTGCCATGAGTAGCTAGTACTTCTACTCATGCCTGAATTTTTATTTTTATTTTTCAAGTTTTTATTTAATTCAAGTTAGTTAACATACAGTGTAATATTAGTTTCAGGTGTAGAATGTAGTGATTCATCACCTATGTAAAACATCCAGGGCTCATCACAAGTACCTTCCTTAATACCCATCACCCTTTTAACCCACCCACCTGTCCTCCAGGGATGGACAGAACTCTACAACAGTAATGGAAATCGAATAAAATTTCAATTGAATAAAAGTTAATTTTCTACTGTTTTTAGAAACCTTTCTCAATTAGCACACTGATTTGAAATAACTTGTGATAAGTGACCATGTTTCATTTAAAAACAAGAAACTGAATCCTGTCTGAAATTATATTTGATCAGGTTCTGACCATTCCCCAAACGTGATACTCAAGACATTGGTCTGCTATTCCACTCTGCCATGATGGTTGTTTGCTGAAGTAAAGGATTTCTTCTCCTTTTCAGTAACTGTGAACTCGGACAAAATAGACCAGTGGGGAATTCGTATGTGAAAGATCATGCTGTAAGGTCAGAAAAGGAAGGATAGAAATATCCATATACAAAAACATGTTGTATATTTTTCTACACAGTAGATTTTTAACACAGGCTGAGCCAGTCACTATTTTGGTCCTGTTGGTATAACAGTGAACAGGTTAGAAAAAAAATCTTTAATTCCATCAGACTTTTATTTCAATGTTGGGATAAATTCAAAGTAACTTAACATATAAACAAACACACTTCAGATTGTGTAGCCAAGGAAGGTCTTTGAGAAGATAACTTTTAGGCTAAGGTCTAAATGGCAGGATATCCTGGCCATAGAAAGATTGCGGGAAAAATATTCCAGGAAGAGAGAAGAATGGAATTTGTCATATGCGTGAAGAATGGATTTAGAGGGTAAGAATCAGTGTGGAGGTAGGGTTGTGGAAGCCAGATTGTATAGAATCGTAATCAGGATAAAGTTATTGATTTATTCTAAGTATAAAGGGGGGAAATGGAAGATTTTAAGCAGAGTGGTTGACAGGATTTCTTTCTTTGGAGGCTGGGATTTAGAAGGTAAAAGTAGATGTCAAAGAGGAGGGTGTTTGATTTTACTTGTCTTTGTTTTTCTGTAATAACCCATTTGAGAAATACGAGTGGCATAACTAAAGAAACATACCTGTATTAGTTACTTTTCATATCCGTGCAACACAAGTATAAGGGTATCTTACTCTAATATTACAAATTACATAATGTGTAGTGGATAGATGAATGGACAGGTAGACACATAGATAAGAAAGAAAGGGAGAAAGACAGATGTAATACTTACACTCTAGGATAGGGGCTGGCAAACTGTTACCATAAATGTCTGGATACTACACATTTTGGATGTCAGGGCCATATGATCTCTGCAACTAATCTCACTGTCTTTGTAGCATGGAAATAGCCCAATACATAAATGAAGGGGTTTGACTGTGTTCCAATAAAAATTTATTTATGAAAACAGCTGACAGGCCAAATTGGACTATAGCTTGCTAAATTCTACTCTGGCATAGAGAATATATAATTTACAGTTTGGTGAATAAGAATGTATTTTATTTAGTTTCATAAAATACATAATTATAAAATAAATAACAAATATAATATGCAATGTTTATGATATGTCCTATTAAATGTCATATACTATTTTGAACATATTCATAATGTGTAACATGTGATATATAATACATATCCCATGATAAATATGATTAACAATGTAGCATTTTAGTATATCAAGTGTATCATAGTGCTGGTAACAAATAAATATATTGTTCCTCTATATAAAGTTCAGATTCTTTATATATAGAATACACACACACACACACACACACACACACACACAAAATGTGTCTGGAACACAGGATACAATGAAAAAAAAAAGAAAAATACTTAAATATGCCAAGAATTTGCCAAAGTTATTATTTTTGTACTTTCTTTAAGTGAAACTTTTTTGTGTTATCTCTGAAAGTATTTGGAGCAATTTCTATCCTTGGTTATGAATAAACAAGTTAAATAAACAAAAAGTAATCTAAGAGGATGAAATAAAATAACTATACGTGGGTGGGGAAATGTCCACTCCTGGCCTCTAAGAAAAAAAAAAAAAGATGTTTATGCGAGAATTGGATGGAAAAGACTTAGCCTTTGAAATTCTGCCAGCAAGTTGTTCTTGGCCCTGAGGGAGTTCTCACTTCAAAGGAACAGGAAGAAGAATATGCTGCATCTTAGAGCAAAGTGATCAAGTCAAAAAGGTTAGGGATGAGTTTGGGGATGTAGGGAGGGCCTAATGCGTAGAGTTCTTTAAAGGGCATGGTGATAGGGGAGCCTGGGTGGCTCAGTCGGTTAAGTGTCTGACTTTGGCTCAGGTCACGATCTCACGGTTCTTGAGTTTGAGCCCCGCATCAGGCTCTGTGCTGACAGCTCAGAGTCTGGAGCCTGCTTCACATTCTGTGTCTGCCTCTCTCTCTGCCCCTCCCCTGCTCATGCGCTCTGTCTCTCTCTCTCTCTCTCTCTCTCTCTCTCTCTCTCTCTCAAAATCATAAACAAAAAATTTTTAAAAAGGACGTGGTGATAATTTATAGGAAGAAAGAGCATGGTGATAATTTATAGGAAGTGATCAAAAGACACTTCTTAATTTTTTTTAATGTTTGTTTATCTTAGAGAGCACGCACGCGCGCATGAGTGGGGGAGGGCAGAGAGAGGGAGACACAGAATCTGAAGAAGGCTCCAGACTCTGAGCTGTCAGCACAGAGCCCCATGCGGGCTCAAGAACTGTGAGATCATGACCTGAGCCGAAGTCGGACGATCAACCGACTGACCCAAACCAGGCACCCGGGAAGACACTTATTTTTTTTAAGTATTGTAATATAAAAAAAACACAAAATTACTCTATCTTGCTGTGGTTTGGCAATAGATAGGAAGAAGAAACTTTGATCATTGCCCAAAATTTATCAAGGACAATCTCTCCACTCATCCCAAACTTCTAGAAACTTCTGATTTCTTTTTGCTTACTATAGCTTTGTCTTTCCCAAAATGTCATACAAATGGGATCATACGCTATGAATGTATTTTGAGTCTGGTTTCTTTTATTTATATATGTTTTCATTTATATATATTAGCAAATGAGCATTTTTAATGGAAAAATTTTTTCTGCTTTTAAAGAAAAGTTACTCATTAAAAAAATTTCATGCCACAAATTATTTCTTATCAACTTGTCTACAACAAAAAAAGTCTATCTAGACCTAGTGTTTGAGATAGATAAAGTAGACATCTTTGCCACTCACTTTGATCACCAGGATTTTTTACTCAGATTTAAAACTGAAGTCAAGGGGCACCTGGGGGCTCAGTTAAGTGTCCAACTTCAGCTCAGGTCATGATGTCCCAGTCTGTGTTCCAGCCCCATGAGGGGTCTGTAGCCTGCTTCAGATTCTGTGTCTCCCTCTCTCTTGGCCCCTCCTCCTGTCATACTCTGTCTCTCAAAAATGAATATACACTTAAAAAATTAAAAAAAAAAACAATAAATAAATAAAACTGAAGCCGGTTACTCTACATAGACCTTAGTTTAGTTTCCAGGCATTAACAGGTATATTTCTAGCCAGGACCTACTGGGCTTATTTGGGACTTTGCCTACTCTCATTACAGGCATCTATGATTAGGATTTATGGTCAGATGTGATCCAAATCTTCCATCCTTGCTATGTGGGTAATGTTGGGCAAGTTACTTAACATTTATGATTTATGTGCCTCTGTTTGTTTTGGTGAGGATTAAATATAAAGAATGATGTCACATCTAAAATGTTTCTTATCTCCCATTTATTGCTACTGTTCTTATTATTAATAGTCTCATTATAATATAAAAGTCTATATCCTATAGTAGACTTCCCAAACTGTGTTTCATAAGCCAAATATAGTTTGCAGAGAAGTTTTATGTAGTCTACACTACCAGCCCCACATAATGCTATAAATCTATATTGAATGCCATTGTTGAAATTGGGATATTTCACATGAAAAAACATATATTCTGTTGAAAAATTGGATTGTATATTCATCATATGTTCATATTCTTGTTTGGCCATATAATAGTCTAGATTAAAGTAAAAGCTTCTCCCAGTGTAGACAGGAGTTAACAAGCTCCAGGTCTCTATAGATCTATAAATTACCATTCAGCTTAGAGGCTGATTACTCTCACACCCCCTACAAACCACTCTTTATTGAGGTTATAGTAACTTTCTGGCACCTGATGGCTTGCAAAATTGAAGCCTGCTTCTTGGAGCAAACACTTCATTACAAGGCCCATCCTTAAATAATTACACATTATGAGATTCCCTCCCATTTTTTAACCTCTTGCTCTCTATTGTTTACAGTTTTGCATATTGAGAACTGTTTTGTTTGAATATTCGTACCATAGTAGGGACTAATAGGGAACGAGATCACAATTCTGTTTCTGACCAGCTCAGAATATGTCTTTTTTTTTTTCCTATCATCTTAGAGGGACATTCACCTGTTGCTTCGCCTTTCTATGTATGTCTTGGGAGGGAATTTTTTGTTTGTTTTTGTCATTGCAGCCTCTGTATTCTGGATTTATGCACAGATAATTGGTGGAGTCAATTACATCAAACTTCTTTCGGTTCTGTCTGCCTGTTCTGGTTAAGCATATGGCATGCAATGAGTAATCAAGACCGTATTCTAAATTCAATCTTTTCTATCATTCATTTAGTGGAAAACTTCTCCAGGCAATAGCAAACATTCAGTGCTGTTGCCAGACTTAGCTTTTTCTGTATTCTCAAGGATATTTTCTAGGGATATGGAAAAAGTTTTGTATTTGGAACAGAAAAAAAAATGCAATGATGTTACTATCAGCAGGAATTATCTGTTTACTTTTCTGTCTGTGCTACTCTTTGCTGAACTCTTTGAGGTCTGGTCTTTTAATCCCTAAAGCCTAGAACAGTTACTGACATATAATAGCCTTTCAGTAAACATTTACTGAATGAGCTTTCTCTCTGAGGTTTGCACCTGCTCTGAATTGACTTCATGTGCATCTCCACAATCTTGTGTTGGTCTGTGAAAGCAGTATACATCTCAGATCTTCCAGATCAGTAATGTTTGATTTTACTGTATAAACATAAGTGAAAGGCAAGGGGTATATATGACTCCTTTCACACAGAGGAGCTTGTGTTTTCTTTGTCAAAGTGTTACACCAGGTCAGAGCTACCAAGTTTTTTGCTTTTGTTTTTACAGTGCAACATTCCAGGTGTCACTTTCATTATCTCAATAAAGCAATATGGTCCCTGAACCATATTGAAATAGTAATATTTAACACATCTTGGGGAAGAAGATGGCGGTGTAGGAGGACACTGGGCTCACCTAGTGTCCTGCTGATCACTTACATTCCACTTACACCTGCCTAAATAACCCAGAAAACCACCAGAGGATTAGCAGAATGGAGTCGCTGGAGCCAAGCACAGACGAGAGGCCGAGGGAAGAGGGTAGGAAGGGCAGAGAGGCAGTGCGCGCTCCACGGACTGGCGGGAGGGAGCCGGGGTGGAGGGGCGGCTCGCCGGCCAAGCAGAGCCCCTGAGTCTGGCTGGCAAAAGCGGAGGGGCCTGACTGACAGAGTGTGTTCCAACAGCAAGCGCGACTTACCGTCTGGGAGGTCATAAGTTAACAGCTCTGCTCAGAAAGTGGGAAGGCTGGAAGACAAAGGGAGGGAGAGCTGCTGAGCCCCCGGACGACAGAGCTCAGTTTGGTGGGGAACAAAGGCGCTGGCCAGCGCCATCTCCCCTGCCCATCCCCCAGCCAAAATCCCAAAGGGAACCAGTTCCTGCCAGGGAACTTGCTCGCTCCGCGCAAACACCCAACTCTGTGCTTCTGCGGAGCCAAACCTCTGACAGTGGATCTGACTCCCTCCCGCTGCCACAGGGCCCCTCCTGAAGTGGATCACCTAAGGAGAAGCGAGCTAAGCCTGCCCCGCCTGCCCCTGTGCACCTTGCCTACCCCACCCCAGCTAATACGCCAGATCCCCAGCATCACAAGCCTGGCAGGGTGCAAGTAGCCCAGACGGGCCACACCACCCCACAGTGAATCCTGCCCCTAGGAGAGGGGAAGAGAAGGCACACACCAGTCTGACTGTGGCCCCAGCGGTGGGCTGGGGGCAGACATCAGGTCTGACTGCGGCCCCGCCCACCAACTCCAGTTATACACCACAGCACAGGGGAAGTGCCCTGCAGGTCCTCACCACGCCAGGGACTATCCAAAATGACCAAGCGGAAGAACTCCCCTCAGAAGAATCTCCAGGAAATAACAACAGCTAATGAACTGATCAAAAAGGATTTAAATAATATAACAGAAAGTGAATTTAGAATAATAGTCATAAAATTAATCGCTGGGCTTGAAAACAGTATACAGGACAGCAGAGAATCTCTTGCTACAGAGATCAAGGGACTAAGGAACAGTCACTAGGAGCTGAAAAGCGCTTTAAACGAAATGCAAAACAAAATGGAAACGACGACATCTCGGATTGAAGAGGCAGAGGAGAGAATAAGTGAACTAGAAGATAAAGTTATGGAAAAAGAGAAAGGTGAGAGAAAGAGAGATAAATCCAGGAGTATGAGGGGAAAATTAGAGAACTAAGTGATACACTAAAAAGAAATAATATACACATAATTTGTATCCCAGAGGAGGAAGAGAGAGGGAAAGGTGCTGAAGGGGTACTTGAAGAAATTATAGCTGAGAACTTCCCTGAACTGGGGAAGGAAAAAGGCATTGAAATCCAAGAGGCACAGAGAACTCCCTTCAGATGTAACTTGAATCGATCTTCTGCACGACATATCATAGTGAAACTGGCAAAATACAAGGATAAAGAGAAAATTCTGAAAGCAGCAAGGGGTAAACGTGCCCTCACATATAAAGGGAGACCTATAAGACTCGTGACTGATCTCTTTTGAAACTTGGCAGGCCAGAAAGGATTGGCACGAGATTTTCAGTGTGCTAAACAGGAAAAATATACAGCCGAGAATCCTTTATCCAGCAAGTCTGTCATTTAGAATAGAAGGAGAGATAAAGGTCTTCCCAAACAAACAAAAACTGAAGGAATTTGTCACCACTAAA
This sequence comes from Prionailurus viverrinus, assembly GCF_022837055.1. NCBI lineage: Eukaryota > Metazoa > Chordata > Mammalia > Carnivora > Felidae > Prionailurus > Prionailurus viverrinus. Next base: position 33,100,888 of record NC_062561.1, read on the forward strand.
CCAGCCCTACAAGAGATCCTAAGGGGGATCCTGTGAGACAAAGTACAAGAGACATCACTAAAAGGATAAAACATACAGGCATCACAATGACTCTAAACCCTATCTTTCTATAATAACACTGAATGTAAATGGATTAAATGCTCCAACCAGAAGACATAGGGTATCAGAATGGATAAAAAAAAAAAGAACAAGACCCATCTATTTGCTGTCTACAAGAGACTCATTTTAGACCTGAGGACACCTTTAGATTGAGAGTGAGGGGATGGAGAACTATTTATCATGCTACTGGAAGCCAAAAGAAAGCTGGAGTATCCATACTTATATCAGACAAATTAGACTTTAAATTAAAGGCTGTAACAAGAGATGAAGAAGGGCATTATATAATAATTACAGGGTCTATCCATCAGGAAGAGCTAACAATAACAAATGTCTATGTGCTGAATACCGGAGCCCCCAAATATATAAAACAATTCCTCACAACATAAGCAACCTTATTGATAAGAATGTGGTAATTGCAGGGGACTTTAACATCCCGCTTACAGAAATGGATAGATCATCTAGACACACGGTCAGTAAAGAAACAAGGGCCCTGAATGAGACATTGGATCAGATGGATTTGACAGATATATTTAGAACTCTGCATCCCAAAGCAACAGAATATACTTTCTTCTCAAGTGCACATGGAACATTCTCCAAGATACATCATATACTGGGTCACAAAACAGCCCTTCATAAGTTTACAAGAATTGAAATTATACCATGCTTACTTTCAGACCACAATGCTATGAAGCTTGAAGTCAACCACAGGAAAAAGTGTGGCAAACCTCCAAAAGCATGGAGGTTAAAGAACACCCTACTAACGAATGAGTGGGTCAACCAGGCAATTAGAGAAGAAATTTTAAAATATATGGAAACAAATGAAAATGAAAATACAACAATCCAAACGCTTTGGGACGCAGCAAAGGCAGTCCTGAGACGAAAATACATTGCAATCCAGGCCTATCTCAAGAAACAAGAAAAATCCCAAATACAAAATCTAACAGCACACCTAAAGGAACTAGAAGCAGAACAGCAAAGGCAGCCTAAACCCAGCAGAAGAAGAGAAATAATAAAGATCAGAGCAGAAATAAACAATATAGAATCTAAAAAAACTGTAGAGCAGATCAACGAAACCAAGAGTTGGTTTTTTGAAAAAATAAACAAAATTGACAAACCTCTAGCCAGGCTTCTCAAAAAGAAAAGGGAGATGACCCAAATAGTTAAAATCATGAATGAAAATGGAATTATTACAACCAATCCCTCAGAGATACAAAAAATTATCAGGGAATACTATGAAAAATCATATGCCAACAAACTGGACAACCTGGAAGAAATGGACAAATTCCTAAACACCCACACACTTCCAAAACTCAATCAGGAGGAAATAGAAAGCTTGATCAGACCTATAACCAGCGAAGAAATTGAATTGGTTATCAAAACTCTCCCAACAAATAAGAGTCCAGGACCAGATGGCTTCCCAGGGGAGTTCTACCAGATGTTTAAAGCAGAGATAATACCTATCCTTCTCAAGCTATTCCAAGAAATAGAAAGGGAAGGAAAACTTCCAGACTCATTCTATGAAGCCAGTATTACTTTGATTCCTAAACCAGACAGAGACCCAGTAAAAAAAGAGAACTACAGGCCAATATCCCTGATGAATATGGATGCAAAAATTCTCAATAAGATACTAGCAAATCGAATTCAACAGCCTATAAAAAGAATTATTCACCATGATCAAGTGGGATTCATTCCTGGGATGCAGGGCTGGTTCAACATTCGCAAATCAATCAACGTGATACATCACAGTAATAAAAGAAAAGATAAGAACCATATGATCCTGTCAATAGATGCAGAAAAGGCCTTTGACAAAATCCAGCACCCTTTCTTAATAAAAACCCTCAAGAAAGTCGGGATAGAAGGAACATACTTAAAGATCATAAAAGCCATTTATGAAAAGCCCACAGCTAACATCATCCTCAACGGGGAAAAACTGAGAGCTTTTTCCCTGAGATCAGGAACATGACAGAGATGCCTACTCTCACCGCTGTTGTTTAACATAGTGCTGGAAGTTCTAGCATCAGCAATCAGACAACAAAAGCAAATCACAGGCATCAAAATTGGCAAAGATGAAGTCAAGCTTTCACTTTTTGCAGATGACATGATATTATACATGGAAAATCCGATAGACTCCACCAAAAGTCTGCTAGAACTGATACAGGAATTCAGCAAAGTTGCAGGATACAAAATCAATGTACAGAAATCAGTTGCATTCTTATACACTAACAATGCAGCAACAGAAAGACAAATAAAGAAACTGATCCCATTCACAGTTGCACCAAGAAGCATAAAATACCTAGGAATAAATCTAACCAAAGATGTAAAAGATCTGTATGCTGAAAACTATAGAAAGCTTATGAAGGAAATTGAAGAAGATTTAAAGAAATGGAAAGACATTCCCTGCTCATGGATTGGAAGAATAAATATTGTCAAAATGTCAATACTACCCAAAGCTATCAACACATTCAATGCAATCCCAATCGAAATTGCACCAGCATTCTTCTCGAAGCTAGAACAAGCAATCCTAAAATTCATGTGGAACCACAAAAGGCACTGAATACACAAAGTAATTTTGAAGAAGACCAAAGTGGGAAGCTTCACAATCCCAGACTTTAGCCTCTACCACAAAGCTGTAATCATCAAGACAGCAGGGTACTGGCACAAAAACAGACACATAGACCAATGGAATAGAATAGAAACCCCAGAACTAGACCCACAAACGTATGGCCAACTCATCTTTGACAAAGCAGGAAAGAACACCCAATGGAAAAAAGACAGTCTCTTTAACAAACGGTGCTGGGAGAACTGGACAGCAACATGCAGAAGGTTGAAACTAGATCACTTTCTCACACCATTCACAAAAATAAACTCAAAATGGATAAAGGACCTGAATGTGAGACAGGAAACCATCAAAACCTTAGAGGAGAAAGCAGGAAAAGACCTCTCTGACCTCAGCCATAGCAATCTCTTACTCGATACATCCCCAAAGGCAAGGGAATTAAAAGCAAAAATGAACTACTGGGACCTTATGAAGATAAAAAGCTTCTGCACAGCAAAGGAAACAACCAACAAAACTAAAAGGCAACCAACGCAATGGGAAAAGATATTTGCAAATGACATATTGGACAAAGGGCTAGTATCCAAAATCTATAAAGACCTCACCAAACTCCACACCCGAAAAACAAATAACCCAGTGAAGAAATGGGCAGAAAACATGAAAAGACACTTCTCTAAAGAAGACTTGTGGATGGCCAACAGGCACATGAAAAGATGTTCAGCGTCGCTCCTTATCAGGGAAATACAAATCAAAACCACACTCAGATATCACCTTACGCCAGTCAGAGTGGCCAAAATGAACAAATCAGGAGCCTATAGATGCTGGAGAGGATGTGGAGAAACGGGAACCGTCTTGCACTGTTGGTGGGAATGCAAATTGGTGCAGCCGCTCTGGAAAGCAGTGTGGAGGTTCCTCAGAAAATTAAAAATAGACCTACCCTATGACCCAGCAATAGCACTGCTAGGAATTTATCCAAGGGATACAGGAGTACGGATGCATAGGGGCACTTGTACCCCAATGTTTATAGCAGCACTCTCAACAATAGCCAAATTATGGAAAGAGCCTAAATGTCCATCAACTGATGAATGGATAAAGAAATTGTGGTTTATATACACAATGGAATACTACGTGGCAATGAGAAAGAATGAAGTATGGCCTTTTGTAGCAACGTGGATGGAGCTGGAGAGTGTTATGCTAAGTGAAATAAGCCATACAGAGAAAGACAGATACCATATGGATTCACTCTTATGTGGATCCTAGGAAACTTAACAGAAACCCATAGGGGAAGGGAAGGAAAAAAAAAAAGAGGTTAGAGTGGGAGAGAGCCAAAACATAAGAGACTGTTAAAAACTGAGAACAAACTGAGGGTTGATGGGGGGTGGGAGGGAGGGGAGTGTGGGTGATGGGTATTGAGGAGGGTACCCAATTTGGGATGAGCACTGGGTGTTGTATGGAAACCAATTTGACAATAAATTTCATATATTAAAAAAAATAAATAAATAAAATAATAAAATTAACAACACAAAAAACAAAAAAAAACACACCTTGGACAACTGGAAATGAAATTATTTCTGATAGTCATTAACATAGATCCTTTGTTACTTTCCAAGACTAAAGACAAACATTTAAAATGTTTCAGTAAATAAATGTGTTTAATACCTCTGGATGGACTGAGAATAACTTGGATATTTAAACCAAAAGATAAAATTGGGCAACTCAAAATCCAGAAAGGATGTTATATATACATAACATATTGCATTTATAAATCAGTTTAACCTGCTGTTTTAAAAACAAAAACATTGGCGTGCCTGTGGCTCAGTCAGTTCAGCGTCCAACTTCTGTTCAGGTCATGATCTCACGGTTTGTGAGTTCAAGCCCCGCGTCAGACTCTGTGCCTAAAGCTCAGAGCCTGGAGCCTGCCTCAGATTCTGTGTCTCCCTCTCTCTCTGCCCCTCCCCTGCTCACACTGAGTTGTCAACATAGAGCCCAACGTAGGGCTTGAACTCACAGACCATGAGGTCATGACCTGGGCCAAAGGCAGACAGTTAACCAACTGAGCCACCCAGACTCATTTTAAAAATGGTTATTTTTTTGAGATAGCGCCAGTGGGGAGAAGCAAAGTAAAAGGGGGACAGAGGATCTGAAGCAGGCGCCATGCTGACAGCAGCAAGCACCATGGGGGGCTCAAACTCAGGAACCATGAGATTGTCATGTGAGCCGAAGTCAGATGCTCACCCTACTGAGCCACTCAGGCACCCCAGTAATTAGATACTTTTAAAGAAAGTTCGTGAAAACTCTCCAGCGACAATTATGACTTTGGGAATGCCATTATAAAAATCCCTTACTAGTCAGGCTTAATGTTTGAGGAATAATTTCTCATGGAAAATGTCAAAATGAGTAAGTGTTTTGATCCAAACCTTGTCACTGTGCACCTTATTTAAATGGAAAAATTTTCTGCTTTGTTACTGTCATTTGACACCAATATATTCAAGGGAAAATAAACATATTATAGCATTCGGACGTTTCCTTTATCTCTCAGTAGTGATAAATGTTGGCTTGAAAAAAAAATAAAGCACTCCCTACCCATGTACCTGTCAAATGACAGTGTTATAAGTATTGATGCCATAAAATATTGTTATTCTACACATTTCTATCCCTGTGTCTACACATATAGAACAACAGCAACATGTAGTAGTGTGATACAAAATATTAAACTCCTGTGATCTTAATAAAGACTTAGAACTATTGGAAATTTACTGTAAGACCAAATAAATTATTTGGAATCAATTTCATTTGCTATAAAATGAGCAACTATATATCACGTATTTTATTTATTTGGCAAATTTAATGTCAATATCAAACTAGCTGACATATTTAGAAATTATTTTCAAATGTCTTAAAGCTCTTGAGAGATATTATTTTACAAATCTCTCAATATGCTATTCTCTACACACATTATGCAAACTGATATGTACTATTTCCCATATCTTTTTTTAGACTTGTTCCTATTTCAAAGACCTTTCCAAAAGTCTGAGATTTCACTACCCCTGTACTTTACTACTTTAGGACAAGATCCATGAAACCTCATCATCAGAAAATGTTAGTTTATTAATGAAAGTTCCACTTCTTGTCTGCATTTTTATTTCATCTTCTGTGTCTTTATAGGACCTTTAACAGTTTATTAATGTAAACGTAAGCACATGTATCTTTAAATGATGGGTCAGAAACTGATGTTTCATCTTTTTAGATGCTGTGCCATGATGCTGCATTACACACTGTATAGGTCTTAGGCTCTGACAAGCAGAATTTCCACTTCCTGTTGAAAACCTTAATAGATGTAACTTACATATGTGTAGATTACAAATGAACTTGAAGGCTGGATGGATAGGTTGCATCACATCTTAGATATTGTAAATAATGCCTCAGTGAACATGGGGATGCACATATCTTTTTGAGTCAGTGTTTTAGTTTTCTTTGGATAAAAACCCAGAAATGGAATTTCTGGATCATATGGTACTTCTTGGTTTTATGTTTTTAAATCTGTTCTATGCTGTTTTTCACTGTGGCCATACCAATTTATATTCCGACCAATATTGCACAAGTGATCCCTTTTCTCTACATCATGGCCAACTTATTTTCTTCTTTTTGATAATAGCCGTTTAACATGTGTGAGGTGATATCTCACTGTGTTTTTGATAGGCATTTCCCTAATGATTAGTGATGTTGAGCATCTTGTCATGTCCCTGTTGGCCATCTATATATCCTTTTTGGAAAAATTGTCTACTCGAATTATCTGCCCACTTTTAAATCACATTTTTAATGAGTTGTATGAGTTATAGATTTTGGATATTAACCCCTTATCATATATATGATTTGCCAATATTTGCTCCCATTTGGTAGGTTGCCTTTTCATGTTGCTGATGGTTTCCTTTGCTGTGCAGAAGCTGATGTTCCACTTGTTCTGTTTTTGCTTTTGTTGCCTTTGCTTTTGGTGTCACATAAAAGCAATCATCACCAAACCTGATGTCAAGGAGCTCTCCTCCTACGTTTTATTCTAGGAGATTTTGGTTTCACATGTCATGTTCAAGTCTTTAGTCCATTTTAAGTTAATTTTTGTGTATGGTATAAGATAGGGTTCCATTTCCTGAAAAAGCCACCAATCTGTTATTTGTATCTATAAAGTCTTTTTTTTTTTTTTTTTTTTTAGGATTCCACATCTGTATGAGCTCATTTAGTATTTGTGTTTTTATGACTTAATTTAGCATATTCCTCTCAAGGTCCATCCATGTTGTAGCAAAGATGAATGGAACAGAATAGGGAGCCCAGAAGTAAACCCGCACATACATGGATAATTAATTTATAACAAAGGAACCAAGAATATAAAATGGGGGAAAGGATCGTCTCTTCAAGAAATTTTACCAGGAAAATTAGACAGCCATATGCAAAGGAAGGAAAGTGAACCCCTATCTTACACCATACACAAAAAATAACTTAAAATGGATTAAAGACTTGAACATGATATGTGAAACCAAAATCTCTTAGAAGAAAACATAGGAGGAGAGCTCCTTGACATCAGGTTTGGCGATGATTGCTTGTATGTGACACCAAAAGCAAAGGCAACAAAAGCAAAAACAGAACAAGTGGAACATCAGCTTCTGCACAGCAAAGGAAACCATCAGCAACATGAAAAGGCAACCTACCAAATGGGAGGGTGGAGGGTGAGTGAAATAAGTGAAGGTGCCCAAAAAGCACAAACTTTTAATTGTAAAATAAATCATGGGAATGTAATGTACAACATAGCGACTAGAGTTAAGAATACTGTGTTATATACTTGAAAGTTGTTAAGAGAGTAGATGTTAAAATCACAAGTAGATTGCATCGCAGGAAAACAATTGTAACTGTGTGGTGATGTTAACTAAACTTATTGCGGTGGTCATTTCATTATATATACAGATATTAGTATATTGTACACCTGAAACTAACAATGTTATATGTTCATTATATCTCAATAAAAATAGAGACTTTATTCCAAAAGGTGATTTGTAGTTGGGTACAATAGCGATAAGGCTCCAACAGTAAGGTATGTAAATGTTTCAAAAGTGTGGCATAGAAACTTTCCTTTTGTAGGAGTATAGGAAGGAGTAAACAAGGCTAGACAAAAGAGTGAGTGGTGGAGAGTGAAGAACAGGGGGTGTGATGAGACAGTTAATTAAGGAATGTTTTAACCTGAGGTCAGTCCTCAGTAGGACTGTCTATGAGGTTGGGTGAGTCTAAGTCCAGGAGTCTGTGAGGAGGGGAAAAGGCTTACTGAAGATTAGCCAAATCAGCTTAATGGCTATTTTCACTAGATTGGCAAATATTTATTTGCATTATTTGTTCATTCAATATATTGGACAATGTTTCCAGTAAGCATACTAGGTGCTCACTGTATCTTAGTGGAAGGTAATGAGGAATAGAGTTTCTCATAATGCCATCCTCAAACTTACTATCACAAAATAAGTAAACAGGACTTAATCATAAAGATAAGGGACTTGAATTTTAAATAATCAGCCTGCGTAACTCTTAAACACACTAGTTGTGAGAAACTCTGCATACATATTCTAACCACACAAGAAGTCAGAATATTGAATGGATTGCCAAGTAGGGTTACCTGATATGTATAACTTGAAAATTAATTTAGAGCATGAATATTTATTCCACTCATCTAATTAATGTGTGGTGAAATACCTTATACTCTGCTTTGAGTTCTATATATTTTACAAAATGCTGGAGCACTTGGGTGGCTCACTTAGTTAAGCGTCTGACTAAATTCGGCTCAGGTCGTATTCTCACAGTTTGTGGGTTTGAGCCCTGCACTATCAGTGCAGAGAGATTCTCTCTTTCTCTCGCTGTACTTCCCCCCACTCGTGCACACACACACACTCCCTCTCACTCTCTCTCACAAAAACAAGCATTTTTAAAATGCTTAATGTACAAATATAAATATCAGCTGAAATAATGGTGTCAAATAGGCTAACATTCATCCACCTTATTCTATTTGTCTAATATGTATTAAAGGATATAGTTTCAATAGGTCTTTAAACATTTTAATATTTTTATATCTTTATATTGTATAACTTTGACTTTTTCTCATACCATTCAACATGCCAAACTTAGATGACAAAATAGTCAATTATTTCTATCAAAGCTGATAAATTAATTGAAGAGTCTGCGAGTCCATAGTTGTTTAACATCCATATTTCAATTTATGTCTTTCTCAGAAATAGTGTATTATAAATAATGTGAAAGGTTAGAAAAGGTAAACCTCTCAATCTCTGTAATGTTTCTCCAGCTGTTCGTGGAGGTAATTTGGCTTTTTCTGTGTTTGCAAATGTAGGTACATTAGAGGCTAGAAGTAAGTTTGAAAAGACTCACTGACCACAATGACTTTTTATTTCAAACAAGATTTCTCAAACTGAAGATATGGTGTAACATTTAAAATATGGAACTTGAAGTTAGTTTTGAATATAAGTTCTTCCTCTTTCACTTATTAGCTTTTATGACATTCAGCATGTGGCATAGCTTCACTAAGAGTCCCTTTCCTTCTCAGTAAAGTGGAAATAGAATGAAATAATATATGCACAGTTTTCTCACATATTACTTGCTCACTAAATAGTACATATTTAATTTTTTTAACATTTATTCATTTTTGAGAGACAGAGCATGAATGGAGGAGGGGCAGAGAGAGAGAGAAAGACAGAATCTGAAGCAGGCCCCAGGCTCTGAGCTGTCAGCACAGAGCCTGACGCGGGACTCAGACTCACAGATGACGAGATCATGACCTGAGCCAAAGTCAGACGCTCAACAAGCTGAGCCACCCAGGCACTCCTAAATAATAGATACATATTTTTTTTAATCTCAGTTTGCAAAAATACTGTAAAACATTCTTCTTGGTTGTGTATATTGTCACTTTACTTATTCCGGACCCAATTAAATCTAGGTTGCACTGATAAGTGTATATGAAATTAATAAAACAGAAACCCTGCTATCAAAGAATAACATTTCAATACAGGATACAAGGATATACATAGAAGATTAAAGCAAAACTCTGTATCAAGTAGTTTTAGACAATAAAATGTATTTGGAAATTTTTTCAAAGAAATGAAAGAGCTATTACAATTTTAGAACCAATTTTGGGGCTAATTAATTCAATTATCTAACTGTCATTAATGTTTGCCTTTAAGAAACTTTGCTATATAATTCAATAGATACTGTTCTATATCATGGATATTAAGATAATGAAACGGTAATTATGATGCTTTAGTTAGTTCTTTATGAGTTATGATTATGCATAAGACAACACAGAGATGCATGATAAAATAGAGATAATTATAAAGCTTTTCACTAATTCCTATGTTTTTCAATACTTAATACTTTTTAGAAATTAATAATTCTTTGATTGGTTTTTATTTTATATTCTCTCCCTTAAATATTTATATCGTTTTATAAGCAATTCTATTTTGATTGGTTCCACAAAATATTTATCTTTATTTTGCTCAAAATGATGGCTAGCCACATAAAACCCTAGTTATAACCCGTGTTCCAAAAGTCCTGCCCATCTCTCACTCGCTGTCACTAGTTTCTCTACCATAAAGGTAATTATCCTGACTTCTGTACTCATGGATTCATTTTTCCTATTTATTTTATTAATAGAATCATGTAGTATTCAGTTCCTTATGTTTGGATTTTTTTACTTAATGACATGGATCCATCCATGTTTTTGCATGTAGCAGTAGTTGCTCATGTTCATTCATGGATTTGTTACCCATTTTAGGAAACATGCTATAATTTGCATATGAACTCTTCCATTGATGGAAATTTGAGATATTTCTAGGTTTGTGCTATTATAATTTTTTTGTCATTCTTATTTGGAACTTTTGGCACACATTTGTATGTACAGGCATGTACCAATTAGGATGGTTATTATCAAAACAAAAAGTACCAGGTGTTGGTGAGGTGATGGAGAAATTGAAACACTTATACACTGTGGTGAGAATGTAAACTGGTAAAGTAGTTATGGAAATATAAAATGTACCTATTTCCATGCTCATTATAGCGTTATTCATAATGCCTAGCTATGGAAACAATACTAGTGGCTATGGACAGATGAATGGATAAAGAAAATGTGCCATATACATATATACATATACAGCCTTCAAAGAGCAAGAAATTCTATCTATTCACAACTTGAAGAACACCATGCAATAAGCCAGCCACAGAAGGACAAATACTACATGATTCCACTGACATGAAGTATGTAAAGTGGTCAAACCCAAAGAAGCAGAGAGAATCATAATAGTTGCCAGGGGTTGGGAGGTGTGTGAAATAGGGAATTGTTGTTCAGCATGTATAAAATTTCAGTTATGCTAAATGAATAAAACTAAAGCCATGCTTTGCCACATAGAGTCTATAGTTAATATAGATAATATACTAATATATACCAATATACCAATATATATAATATAGTTAACATACCAATATGGTATGTACTTCAAAATTTGTTGAGGGTAGATACAATGGTAAGTGTTCTCACCACACACACACACACACACACACACACACACACACAATCATAAAATGACAACAACAATAAAAAGGACACAAGAAAACCAGGAGGTGTTGGATATTTCTATTATTTTGATTGTAGTGGTATCATGGGTATTTTCACATGTTCAAATTCATCAAAGGGCCCAACTTAAATATGCACAATTCTTTGTATAATAATTATACCTATTTAAGTAAATCTGTTAAAAATTAGATTGCCATTTTTCATATTCATCTGTATACATGTGCGCGCGCACACACACACACACACACACACACACACACACACACAAATCAGGCAGTTTTGAGTAGTGTGGAACCTAAATGCGTCTCTATTATTCATTGAGTACTTCCTAACTCTCTAACTCAGATATTCCTGAATCATGTTGTCCTTTGCCTGTCCCAGTCCAGGAGTCCAATGAGCCTTGGTACGTTTTTATAGAAAATGGTATTAAACCCCAAATTATGAACATTGGATGTGCTCATTTGTATTTGGACAATGACATCATTTCTAGACTCTTATTAGACAGAAGTCAAAATCACACATACACACATGCACACGTACAAACTAATATCTATTTCTACCTACGTACCTATCTAAACTGAGTTCAAATGAATACTTCAAATGAGTATTTAATGTCACATGGCTTATTCTAACCTCACCCTTCTGTATTTGTAATTCCTTTTCACAGAATTGAGGAATCTGGCTGCTATTTTTCCCCAGTATATACTTATTTTTTTCAAGCTTCTGTAGATAACCAGTCAGCCAACAGCTTGATAGTGCTCTCATAGAGACACTGGCGACTGAGGACAGCACCAGCCACAATCAACTGCCCCTAAGTCACATGCTTAGATGCAGATCAAAAGAAAGTAATGGAGAGAGAAACACAATATTCATATTTATCTAGGGTGATATTAGTTTAATCGTTTGCAATAGAATGGCTATAATGTTGAATGAAATTAAATAATGTTGTGATTATTTATCTTAATTGTTTCCATATCGGGTCAAATAAACTGGCATACTTAAATATATCAAAATAATTTCAATTATTTTTCATAGGTGTATTTTGAGTTCACTGCCAATATTTATATTAAATGATTTTGGAAAGAGAACTCTAATGCAAAAATTAAGCAGGGAAAAGATCTAACAAACTCCATTTTAATGGAATTTGAATTATAAATATAATACACTCAAATTTCCATTCACATATTTAACTATGGACATAAAAGAAGTATTTAATGCAAATACATTATTTAGCTTACATAATACACATTTCAATATCAGTAAAGTTTACTGTTTTAGTTGTTATGATTATGAGTTACTAAGCCAAATGTAAATAATAAATGTTACGCAAATTCAAAAGTGGCTTCATTCTGAAAACTATATGCGATCCAGTTAGTATATTTTATTAGATGAATAAAAATTCCATGTTTTTAGAGAAGTACATATATGCTAAAATATAATGCTATTATTTTATTTAATTGGATACAGATTTGCTAACATGAAATAACTAGCAGATATACACACAATGATATCTTAATTACAGGTGTCTCAAACCGAAAAAGTGATTTTTTCCATTTTCCAAGTCATGTGTTCTTCTGAGTTGGGAACCAGATAATCACTAAACTTGTCAAGATAACAAAGAAACATTAACAATAAAAACACAATTTTCTCTGGGTTGTTTTCACCTAATGAATGGGCAATACAAATTGAGTTAAAAATGATACCAATAAAAACTCAAAATAAGTACACAATTTATGATATAAATAATTCAGTGGAGATCCAATTCCCTAACAGACATTAATTTTAAAGAGGAAGACAATAAAGAAAATGAATTACTCATCTATAACATATATCCCTTATGAACTACAAATCAGTATATTTGAATTGTGTTCTAATAATATTTCTCTTTTCCCAGTAAAACAAATAACCAAACAACAGAATTAGAATTATATTATGAATGCAAATGATTGCGAGTGGATTAAAACTACAACTCTTTGTTAGCTTGCTTGTTATCCCTTTGTCTTTCCGAACAATTCTTAGTTGAAAAAAAGGGATTTCCACTTAATGATGGTCTGTACTCAGTGTCTTGAAACACTTCTATCACATTTTAGTTTGGGTTCCTCAGATATTCTAACTATTTATTAATCATAACTGCTGTCTAAGTAGAGTGTCAAAATATTACATTTGATCCATTTTTCTTTTCATATGATACAGTTTTTAAAAAATAAGGATATCTGGGGCGCCTGGGTGGCGCAGTCAGTTAAGCGCCCGACTTCAGCCAGGTCACGATCTCGTGGTCCGTGAGTTCGAGACCCGCGTCGGGCTCTGGGCTGATGGCTCAGAGCCTGGAGCCTGTTTCCGATTCTGTGTCTCCCTCTCTCTCTGCCCCTCCCCCGTTCGTGCTCTGTCTCTCTCTGTCTCAAAAATAAATAAACGTTAAAAAAAATTAAAAAAAATAAGGATATCTGGAAAAAATGCAGAAGTGCTTCAAAAAGCAGTAAAAGACGAATTAAAAATTACTGCATAAATAATGCAATTAAACATTCATTATGAATCATTATTTTATAGCAAACACTAAAGCCCTTTATTCTCTAAGTATGTTCTTATCCAAAAACAAAAACCAAATCAAACCAAAACCAAAACCCACAAAACCTCAGGTTTAGGAAGAGATCTAAATCCATTATGCTTTTGTTCTTTTCTTACCCCTTCTTTTCTTTTGTCAGCACATGTTAGAGTAGACTCTATTTTAAAGTTTAAAAATGCCCAGGATTACTCAGCCATCAATAAGAACAAAATCTTGCTATTTGCAATGACGTGGGTGGAATAAGCGTGCGTGATACTAAGTGAAATAAAGACAAATACAATATGATTTCATTCATGTGCAGTATTTAAGAAAAAAAATAGGTGGACACAGGGGAAGGGTAAAAAAAAAAAGAGGGAAGCAAATCATGAGAGACTTAATGATAGAGAACAAACTGAAGATTGATGGAGGGAGGTGGGCAGGGATGCGCTAAATGGGTGATGGGCTTTAAGGAGGGCACTTGTTCTGTTGATCACTGGGTGTTATATGGAAGTTATGAATCACTACGTTCTACTCCTGGAACCATTTTAACACTATTTGTTAAGTAATTAGAATTTAAATAAAAATTTGAGAAATAAAAAAAAAACAAAATAAAAATAAATAAAAATTCTCTAAAAGAAATTGCCCAGGAAGTTGAGAAATTTTCCTTTCAATTCTAATGTAACACAGTTAAATGCATCTTTTAAAATAGGGATGCTGTCTCTGGAGTTGTGTTGTAAACACTGTGCCAATAAAATTGCTTTACCATAACTATAATATGGAACAGATGCTTTAATATTATAGAAAAGAATTAAAACTAATGGGGAATTGCACATCTGTGTTGATGAGACAGATATTTTCAATTGAATTTTAGTGTTACCTTAAAAATATTCCAAGAGAAGGCATTAGTTATTAATTTACTTAAATCCAAAACATGTATCTATTACATACTTTCGGATTAAGGCAATAAAAATTGAAATGTTATGGTAAGAGCATTTCAGCCTTGAACCTTAAGTGGCCTAAGCATTTAGAGAAGAATGAGATGTCAATGGCACAGAAGCAGAAGAATGAATTTCCAAAAGTGGAGAATTGTCATGATTTATATGACTTGACCGTTGAGAACCTTGCTTTTCTTCCATCCAAAGCCTTGACAAAACATTGGGAAAAAAATACCCTTGTCAGGTATAAAGTCTTCTTTGCTATTATTTATCAGTATACCACTGTGTAGGAAACATCTGAATTTAAACCATCCAATTGATCTTCTTTGCTGTCTTCAACTTTGTACAATTTTTCAAACTTTTCTAAATAGCCTTAGAGAAAACTTCCAAATTGTGAATGTAGAGATTTTACTGAGCTGGTGGTTTGAACTTTTATACCAGCATTAATAAGGTAGAAACATGTTAATATTGAACAAGTCAATTCTTTTTAATAAGAAAAAAAATGACCAAAGAACTGAACCTATTCCAAGAGTGCACTGGTGTTTTTATGTCCAAATCAAAGATATAACCTGACCCAATTTGGTTATAAAGCTTTCATTCTTATACTAACAATGAAAAAAAATTAATGAATCATGTATTCATTCACTCTTGCAAGCATTCGTTTACCCAACAAAACGAGCAGAGTTAGGGGCCAACTCTGTTTTAATCTCAGGGCTAGGCATTACAAGTAAAACTGTGAAGAAGATATCTGTTCTTGCTACTCATGTTTACATTCTAATGGGTTAGAAGAGAGGATTATACTGCTACCTTAGGATGGGGCATCAGAGAATATACAGATAAGCGATTCAATTATACCTTTGGAATATTGAAATGGTGATTATAAGGTAAAAAATTAAGAATTTAATAGATAGGAATTCACATCCATCGTTAGTGTGCCAAGAGCACAAACACTAGTAAAGCTAAGAAATGTTGTTTGGGGCAGTATTATCATACGTCATCAACAACAGATGTTTAATTTTTTTTCTTTATGTTAGCATTTAAAACCAGAGTTCTAGGCGGGATACATCTAACAACATTTTTGGTAGTTAATATTAGAACCAGATAAAGGGTTGATTTAATAGTCAAGGTAAAAGTTTTGAGGAATGAAAAGAACCTGAGAAACTCGAATGACTCTTAGTTTGGTTACTGTCACCAAAATGAAATCCACCTTTTCCTGAAAGAAAAAAATCTTAGCACATGTATTTTTCTTGCTTATTTGCTCTCTGGGATACCTGACATCTACAATAATTACTACTTTCTACAAACCCTCAGATTTGAAACAGTAGGATATCAATCAAAAAACCTACTATTAAAAGAGTTCTAGTTTATATTTGTGGTGTCCTTCCCTCCCACCCCCACCCTGCCTTTTTAGAAATCAGGGAATCCAACTGTGCAAATCAACTAAGAAAAAGAGGAAATGAGAGACAGTATATCTGCTTGGCTAACACAGAAGCTGAATTACAATTTTATTCCTCATTCTTCTATGTTTTGGTTAGCTTTAAAAATACCAGCAGCATTTCACAAGATTGTTAAGCATTTGCCTTGATTTCAGAAAGATCCATTGGCCTGGAATACTGACTAGGCATTGGGATTGTCTAGTTCATTGAAGGTTAATAAAATGTGCTCAAGTAATAATATTATTACTTCAGGCACTTCATTCTAAATCTTAGATATTGAAGTTAGCAAATCAGAATTATTTCTGAAATTCTGAATTGGTTTGTGTTTGATACATTCGACCTAAGAGCGTATCTCTGATCATGATATGATTTTGCTTTCAGCTGTTTATTGGGCACTGATGTGTGCCAGATGTTGAGGATATAGTAGTTAAATTACAGACATAGTTAATGTGTCTTTAGAGAATATTCAGTTAATAATAAAGTTAGTAGTTAAAAAAATGGTAATGTTAGCTGACTTCAGCTGTTTTATTGTAAAGGAATTTAAGATGCTCCAGAAGCATGCACTTATGCAAATTAGTCTGCACTTTCAAGAAGGGTTTTCCTGTGGAAGTGACATATAAAGCAAAAGAGGAAGGACAATTAGGGACTGTCAAAGAGAAGGTGGGAGGGAGAGAAAACCAGGTGGACAAAAAAACACATGTGTTAAGATCCTGAGGTAAAGGGGTGAGGTGTGTCAGACTAGGAGAAAGTCCAACGTGAATTTGAAGGAGTGAGAGTAACAGAAACAGCAGTTAAAGCTCAAGATATAGGTAGGGCTATGATTATGCAGGGCCTTATTTGAACTATTTTTATTTATTTATTTATTTTCATGTTTATTGATTTGTTTTGAGAGAAAGGGAGTGAGCACGAGTAGGGGAGGGGCAGAGAGAGGGAGAGAGAAGCCCAAGCCAGCTCTGTGCTCTGATTGCAGAGCCAGGCCCCCGGGGGGCTCCATCCCACAAACTGAGATCATGACCTGAGCTGAAATCAAGAGGCAGACGTTTAACCGATGCATCACCCAGGTGCCCTAAACTATTTTATTTAAAGTGCCAAAAATTCCATCTAATGTTGGCAGAAGAAGATGAAAAAAAGTAATTTGTGTAGGTAGAGGTCCCACTGGGCTGCTAGCTCCACATATGACTGATCCAGTGAATCAACAAACACTGTTAGAATTCTGTCATTGTCTCCAAAGAATTCTCTTTTTCTAGAAGGCAAAGTATCCCTTTTGCTTGCTAAGGTCTGCTAAAAGTCTCGCCTATAAACTGCCACTCCCTACCTGTATCTGTGGATACATTATATGGCAAAATGGACTTTGTGGATATAATTAACTTAAGGATCTTGAGATGGTTATCTGGTGATCTAGCCAGAATCACAGCAGTGCTACTGCTTCGGGGAGGCTGGAGGATCAGAGTCAGAAGGAAATGTGAAAGGAAAGAGTGGAGGAGCCATGTGGCAAGGAATGCAGGTGACTTCTAGCAGCTGAAAAGGGCAAAGAAACAGATTCTCCCCTAAAAACCTTGATGACTTTAGATTTCTAAATTCCAACACTAAAGGGATAACAAATGTATGCTGTTTTAAGCTCCTAACTTGGTGGGGATTTATTACAAAAGCCTTAGGAACCTAATACATGTGATTTCCAGTTTAGGCACTCTAGTTCAAGGATCAATCTTTTTCTATAGGTTTGGCAGAAATTTCTAGAACAAACGCTGCTCCAACTTGAAGCATGTGGACATTCTTGAAACCAACCCTATGGTCAGAGCAATGGTATTCTTATCGGCTTAGTTGTGTCATGTTCTTACTTCTTCCAAAGGAAAAATTGTGAAGGAAGTTGCTCTTCCTTTTTGATTTATGTGGGTAGTCCCCCCATGAAGAATATTGATTTACTATTATTTAAAAAAAAGTGGACAATGGAATTTGGGTGAATAGTATTGGGGAGAGAGAGGGAGAAAAAGGGGGAAGAAAAGAGAGAAAGAGAGAAAATGAGTGAATGAGTGCAACGATAAAGACACTCTGATAGAGAAAGGCAGAATCACATTTAAGAAGAGCACCAAACATTATTTTGACACTCAGGAATTGTATTAATGTACTCACGTGAAAAGTGAACTGATGTAATAGTAAATATGTGTGTGTGTTATGAACTCACTTAAAGTCGAAATGTATTAAATATAAGACATTATTGATTATTAGTTTTTCAATATTCAATCTGAAACGTCACCAGCGATTGCTCTGATATTTAGCTCAAACCAGTAATAAGAATTTTCATGTTTGTCGGTAAGTCTGTGGTACACATAGCATGATTCTATGTCATGTTTCCACTCGTCAAATATAAAGGCAGAATGAAACAGTAATATGGACTGAAAGAATGATTATATGAAGTACATGCTAATGTATGCTTATTTATACACGAATGCATACCTAGATAAATAAATCATTAGACAGTTGCTTAAAGCTTTGCTCAACATTGATGTATTTTATTTGGTCTTAGAAGTTTTAAATCGACCCCGTGATGGGATTTATAGGTAAAATAACCAGCTCCTTAAGTTGAATCATTGTTTTATCAAGTGTTCTTTCACTTATTCACCTTAATCATAAGTCAGAGGCAACAGGCGAGATTGTGGTTGGGGGAAGTTCAGAGAATACAGGCCAAAGTCTATGAAAAATGGGGGCATAAAATATGCCATAGAGTATTCCAACATGTTTACATGTGTTTGGAATGTCATTTTATAATTAGTTTAGAAATGATATAGTAAAGAAGTGAGGTATATAATTAACCATGTTAATTAGTATATTTTTATCAGCTTTCTCATTCATGACCCATTACAACCTGAAAGCCATGAAGGCAAATAAAATTTTATTATATGAGGAGACAGTGATCAGTCAATTTTATATTTTCTATAAGTAACTGTGTATTTCAGCCCCTAAGAAACTAGTGAGCAATAATCAGATATCTATTATCAGTCCATCTTGCATACCTTTTTCTGACAGAAATTCCTTTCTTTGAATGTGACAATAATTGTCATTGGCCCAAGAGATGTATGAAGAATAGAGTAGGGCAGTTGCTTCAATAGGTGGGAGAGGGGGAGACTGTTTTGTCCCATCCCACAAGATAGAAAGTATAGTCAGTGAGGATGTCCAAAGCACAGATAGGCAGTTATTTTTATCTTCATTTTCAAAATAAAAGCATTAGGATAGTGTATGTTTCCTTTCTATAAAATACTTTTCTATTTTTCTCTACTATACCATTGTCTACTCCCCCTCAACCTTCTTTTTCTATCTTACCAATCAAATGTCTAAATGTTTACAGAGAAATTTTCTCCTTTCTATCCCTACTCATTCACTTGGTGATAGATTCAATTAACATCCATATTGGTTTGCTAAGGCTGTCATAATAATACCACAGATGAGGTGACTTAAATAACAGTTACAGGAATCCCCCCTTATTTGTGGGTAATCTATTCCATCCCCAGTGGGGTCCTGAAACCATCAACAATACTGAATCCCCTATCTACTATGTTTTTTTTTCTACACATATATAACTCTGATGAAGTGTAATTTATAAATTAGGCATGGTAAGAGATTAACAACAATAGAGCAATTATGACAATATACTTTAATAAAATTTATGTGACTATAGCCTTCCTCCAGAGATCTTACTGTACTTTGATGGTGTGAGATGATAAAACGCCTATGTGAT
This sequence comes from Prionailurus viverrinus, assembly GCF_022837055.1. NCBI lineage: Eukaryota > Metazoa > Chordata > Mammalia > Carnivora > Felidae > Prionailurus > Prionailurus viverrinus. The sequence goes on from NC_062561.1 coordinate 33,120,795, forward strand.
GATATGAATGAGGTAAATATGTAGGCATAGTGACAGTGTTAAACTATTACTGGCTCTCTGACATGTCGGAATGATATGTCAGGCTATCTCTCTCTGTCTTCTTAAAAGGACACAAGCCATATTGGATTAAGAGCCACTCGTAGGATCTCCTTTAATCTTTAATTGCCTATCTCTGAATACATTTACATTCTAAGATATGGATTCCAGTTTTACTCTATATTACCTTATACATTTTCTTTCTTAAAGGAAAAACTATGACATCATTCAAAAGTCTTGGAAAGCCTACAAAAATCTCATTCACCATGTCATCCTCATTTACTTTCCTAACTTCCTCTTCTTTTTCAGTAGTAATCTAAATTCAAGCTATACTATTTCATAAGTGGTTTCTTGGATGTCCCAAGATACTTTGGGAGTTTCTTTACATGTAAACATGATGTCCTGTCTATGTGAAATATACTTCTCATCTTGAACATGACTTCTCTTCATTTATTCATTCTTTGGCTCATTTGTTTATTCAAATAGTTTTTGAGCTTCTATAGCGTATGGAGCACATTTTTAGGTGCTGGGAATAAAACAGTAAAAGAAATGACAAGGTCTCCTCATTGAATTGACTGTCTTCATTTTAAGACTCTTAGTCTTATCTTGGAGTTTATTTTATGAAAGTTGCCCATGACCCCCATGAACATTGCTCTGGCAACAGTGCACAATGCTAACCCCAGTGTAGGTTATATTATGTTGACAATATAGCCATCTTGATAGACTAAAAGTTTCTTTTTTTTTTTTAAACATTTATTGTTGACAGACAGGGAGAGACAGAGCATGAGCAGGGGAGGGGCAGAGAGAGAGGGAGACACAGAATCCAAAGCATGCTCCAGGCTCTGAGCTGTTAGCACAGAGCCCGACACGGGGCTCAAACTCATGAACCGTGAGATTATGACCTGAGCCAAAGTCAGACGCTCAACCAACGGAGCCGTCCAGGCACCCCAAAATTTCTTTTTTTTTTAATATTTATTTTTGAGAGAGAGAGAGAGAGAGAGAGAGAGAGAGAGAGAGAGTGCACAAGTGGAGGAGGGGCAGAGACAGAGAATCCCAAACAGGCTCCCTGCTGTCAGCACAGAGATTGATCTCCCCAACCATGAGATCATGACCAGAGACCAAATCAAGAGTTGGATGCTCAACCCACTGAGCCACCCAGGCGCCCCAATAGATTAAAGGTTTCTTAAAGGCAGAACGTATGGATGAAATATAGGAGGAAAGTGTATGGAAAGTTGTCAGCAATTAATATTTATGGCCTGAAATAACAAGTGCATTTATCAATAACCTATTTAAATGAACCCTTATATGCTAATGATTAGAACATTACATTACTGTACATGCTATGAAGACTTAGGGATGTTCTAAATACTTAGTTTTGCTAATCAGAAATAATGACTATATGATAGGATCTCTCATTTCCTGTTCATGTTCATGAAAAGTGTTATATAGTTTTCTAAAAGAACAAATATAACTGCTTGGTAAAATAAGGCTAGATTTTATGACAAAGTAATATATTTAAAATATGTAATTTTCCAAAATCTAAAATTCATTATTATTACTATAATTATTCTTTTAATGAAAATTTTCACAGCTCTCCTCAGTTCTTTGGCACCTAGTGTATTTTTGGGGTTAACTTACACTATTCTTAAGGTCATGGTATCTACTTGTTCTTCCTTTTTATATAATTTCTCAATGAAGAGATTATCACTCTGTAACTAATTTCACATATTTAGGAGGTCTTCTCCATTTATCTCATATACAGAAATATTTAGTCTGTCTCTGTTGATGGTGAAATTTGAATTGATTGATTAGGAATAAGTCAATTTCTTTAATGTTTGTTTATTTAGAGAGAGAGAGAGAGAGAGAGAGAGAGAGAGAGAGAGATTGATTTAGAACCCAAGGAGGGGACGGGCAGAGAGAGAGAGGGAGAGAGAATCCCAAGCAGGCTCCAGACTGTCAGTGCAGAGCCTGATGTGGGACTCATGAACCCATGAAATCAGGAACATAGCCAAAATCAAGAGTCATATGCTTAACTGGCTGAGCCACCCAGGTGCCCCAAGAATGAGTCGGCTTTAGAAGACAACTTAAATTTTGTTTTTGTGTGTCATTGTAAAATGAATTAAGTTACAAGTACATAATATCTATATGTGTATCAATATAGATATTAAATGATAGAAAAGATTGGATGGTCTTGTTCTGTCTTTTAATTTTGTTTTGTTGTGTCATTGGTTAGTCTTGTTACATATCCTGCATCAGTGTTTTTCCCCTATCCTCTTTTTAAATATATTTTTCTCAATTCTTCCTATGAGTCAGAGATATTCCCAAGACTCTTTATTCTTCCTTTTATAAGCATGACCCCTGTTTTACAACTCAAAACTTTTTATTGATTTTCTATTTGCTAGGTTGTAGATACTTCTCCAAAAAAACTTAATCATCATTAAATATATAAGCATGTAAGTACTTACTTCTTTTATCTTTGTATATAGGTAAGAAAACTAAAGCCTAACAAGATGAAGTACTTTTTCAAAGGACTTATAATTCGTAAGTGGTAGACATAGGATCTGGAGTGAGACTTCAGAGTCTGTGCTCTTAACTTGCATTTGGGTCCTGAGTTCAAAGTGGAATATTTTATTGATTTGCATTTCAACTTCAATTTTTAATATTCAATTATCCCTTCAATCTCTACTAGAGTATAAAGTAAACATAGAATCTTAAAGATTCAGTATCGTTTTACAAATGAATTTATGTAGACTTGAAGGCATAAACTGCATAGTTAACTCTGTTGATATGTCAGGGCAGTAATTGTTGGTATTGGCATGTGCAATTCAACATTGAATGTGCAGGAACTCTTGGTATTTACTAAATTCATGGGATGACCTGATTTAAGAGAGTCAATATGAAAATGCAGTCAAATGGCATTATTTATATCCTATAACTGTGTTGCTTATAAGAAAGCATTTCAACTAGGCACCAGGGAGATACCAGTATTATATTATACATATGCTATGGTGTTTAAGGAAAATTCTGTATACATTTACTAACAAAAGTAATATATTTTTAATAATAATTCAGTATTAGAATAATATTTGATATAATATATGATCAAAGGAAGTCTTAGGAGCAGGTAACCTTAGAAGTTATAGATTTCTAAAGATGTGCTGCAAAAAAGTCTTAATAATCCTCTAAGAACACCTGTATAATTAAGAATAGACCTAATTATTAGATTGGTTGACACTTGCATGATATTCCATCATAAGATCACTGCTCTGTTAAAGCATGTGACATTTTATTTTTAATTATGAAATTCAATTATATTTATTCTTATTTTAAAACATCTCATAAAGTAGCAGCTCATAAAGTAGGTTGAAGATGGTTAAATAAAACTTCTAACAGTTACGATATGCACTATTTTTCTGGCTTGTTGTGAAATGCAATTTTTTGTGACATTTTAGCTTGAGTTAGTACACAGAAATTGCTGTTTCCATCCCTTGGAAACAATGACAACTGAAACTATTACATTGTGCAATATCCCAAGACTTGGCTTATTTTCTTTCTTTTATTTATTTATACCCAAATTCACACATCCATGAAGTAAAATAGTTATTTTGTTATGCCTCTTTCCAGCCAAATATATTGCCTATTAATTCTAATTTCAACAGCGTTTAAGTAGCTATTGTGAAAGAATGTTTTTAAGTAAGGACAATTCTCTTTCAAAAAAGCAAAAATGGGTTTCAGTTGTTCTTGAACCCAATGTATTGAGGATTTATCAAAATCTCCAGACTAATTAAACAATGTACCTACCATAGGAATTCTGATTTTCTGTCTCATGCACTCATACACACGGTTTTAAGTTGAAAGCCAACTCGCCTTGGCAGGAGATTCAATTTACATTGCAGAAGACAGTTGACTGCAAATGAACAGTGGTTTTGCAAAAGATACATGATTAAAATGGGAAATAGCTTTGGTCCACAAGAAATACAGCCTACACTGTATATGATTATTAATTCACTAGAAGTTAACAGATCCACCATAATGAAGTTTTAATTCCCTCTTGTGTTTATTTCAACTGAAATGAGTTGGAAAAAATAAATTAATGTATTAGAATAGATCAATATATATCACCACTTTTCAACAGTAAATTGAAATGGTTAATAGAACATCTGATTGTTTTCGTACCAGTTTTGAGGAGAGATCAAGATTATTCTTAGATGAACAGTGAAACAGGATAAATGAATAGTTGAAAGGTCAGTGTTATTCTTGTAAAAATGCATAAAAGGTTGTAACTATCCTTTTTGATTTTTGACAAATATTGTTTATTTTTAATTTATACATTTACTTATAGCTGTACAAAATATATTTTAAAAATCTTTTGAATTATACTTTTATTTGCGATGGGAAGCTATAGCATAGGTTAGTACTTTGGGGACATAAACAGGGAAGATGAGTTTGAGAGATTTTTGTGTCATTTTGTTTGTTTGATTTATTTGTTTATTTATTTATGTATTTATTTATTTGAGAGAAAGAGCATGAGTCAGGGAGAGGACCAGAGGGAGAGAGCGAGAGAGGGAAAGAGGGAGATAATCTTAAGCAGGCTTCACGCTTAGCACTGAGCCTGGCGTGGAGCTCAGTCCCACAATCCTGAGATCATACTCTGAAGAGAAATAGAGTCAACTGCTCAACCGACTCAGCCACCCAGGGACCCCAAGTTTTGTGTATTTAATTAGGTTAAATACTAATAAGAATACTTACAGAGTATTCTCGTATGAATTTTCAGGATGTGGACCCCATCTTGCATTAATGCCTGTAATATATTTTTCATGAATATTATACATTAAAAATTTGTCTTATCTCTCAGGCAGAGTCCAAATAGATAACTATTAGGTTTCCTAGATAGGTAGATTGATTGGTAGGTAGATAAACAGATGGATAGATTGATTTTATATTAAAAGATTAAATAAAACTGATTTTAGAGAACATATGAATGTTTTATTTCCAGAATATGTTGTTCTATAGATGATATTTATAAAGATATGCATGTGGGGCGCCTGGGTGGCACAGTCGGTTAAGTGTCCGACTTCAGCCAGGTCACGATCTCGCGGTCCGTGAGTTCGAGCCCCGCGTCAGGCTCTGGGCTGATGGCTCAGAGCCTGGAGCTTGTTTCCGATTCTGTGTCTCCCTCTCTCTCTGCCCCTCCCCGTTCATGCTCTGTCTCTCTCTGTCCCAAAAATAAATAAATGTTGAAAAAAAAAGTTAAAAAAAAAAGATATGCATGTGTAAAGAACATAAGTTAAATTCTGAAATTAATATTATAGGCAATTATAAATTAATACTGCTCCTTCGGAAAGTGAAATTTCACAGTGTGATTACTGCATTTCTTGAGTGAAGCCATAGAAAATTATGAAACTAATTACTGTGACAACGGAATATTTTTTCTTTACCTATTCTGTTTGTTTTTAATGAAAAAATGTAATTTTTTTATTAAATGAATGAAAATGTAGCTCCATGAACAGAATAATCCCGGAATATTATGTATGTATTAGTAAAGTTAAAATTTTTTTTCTTGAGTAATTATGCTTACTTCTAGGCCAGTACTATGTATCCAAAATAAATAAGCAATGTTATTCTATGTATTTTTTAAGAATTAATTTCGAAGAAAACTCTGTATGTATTAAGTCAAACTTTTAAATTTTTCATAAATCACACATGGTAACTTTCAGGCATAATCTTTATATTATCATGAACCTTGTTTAATTACTTCAGGGATAATTCAGATATGAATTTAATAACCATTTCACTGAAATGATAAGATTACTTTGTATGCAGAATGCTCCTGATAGCATCCAGAACTTGTGCCTGCAAAGGTTGTTTTCATGCAGGTGTAAATGCATTTCGAGAGGTATGTCATCCAATTATATCTTGAATCTATCAGTAACCATTGCATCAATCTTTAAAAGAAGTCTCATAAAATAAACACTTAAAGTAGATTCCCTTGGTTTTAACTGAATAGAATGAACTTCAAGTAAACATTCTCCCCGTTCTAGGTAAAATCAACCTGGTAAATTAAAATTTACCTTTTGGAATAAAAATTATTTTAGTTTAAGTTGTCACTGAGTAAATTAGTGTTGATTTAATTTGCCTGTAGAATTTTAGAACAAACCCCTACTCAAAACCCTTTGCTACCTTCCATTCTCTCATGGAAGCCACGGATTTAAAAGTTTAAAGCAAGAAAGCAAAATTTCTTGGCTCTTGCAGTGTGGCACAGAATTTGGCCACTGTTGCAAATTTATCCCTCAATAAAAAAGAAAGAAAAAATAAAATCATGAAATAATTTACATTTTAAAAATTCACATTTTGATAAGCTGACATAATAAGTAGAGATATAATGTTTGAGTTGGAAATGCTAGAGCAATAATTGTGTTCTAGATAAAGAGTCTTCCCATTTTCCCTGCCTTTCTTATTCAATCGCCAGACTCCCTGATTTATACTGTGGTGTCCACTTCACAGCACAAAGAATTTTCATTTGTTTTATTACAGTCCCATTTTCGGTTAAAGGTATAGGTGGCTTAGGGAAGCCTTGGCCAAGCTAACACTCAATTCCAGTTTTTAAAACATAACTATGCTTGAAAAAACGTGAAATTGAGATAAAAGCTAATATAGTCTTTTAAATGTGAAATATAACTGTCACTTTATATTCACCTAAACTATTGCTTTTGCTATAGTCACAAAATGTGATCACTTTGGTCCACATATGTAAATGAACCACAAAACCAGGAGCTGCATACTCCACAAATAGATAACTGGATTTCAGAGAAGTTATTTTTTTGTCCCCTAGATTCATCTTAAATACATATGAGAATTGGTAATAGGTTAGATTGATAAGAATTAGGTCCCCAAATGAAGTCATCTTGTTATGACTTTCCTCACAAAATTATTGCTTTAAATTTTTTTAATGTTTATTTATTTTTGGAGAGAGACAGAGCATGAGCGGGGTAGGGGCAGAGAGTGAGGGAGACACAGAATCCAAAGCAGGCTACAGGTTCCAAGCTGTCAGCACAGTGCCCGATGTGGGGCTTGAACCCACAAACCGCGAGATCATGACCTGAGCCGAAGTGGGTGGTTCAGCGGGTTGAGCGTAGAAGACATGAATGTGGACAGATAAATTCCAAACATGAATCTTTTGAAAATGGGGATCACGATAGTGCCTACATCATAAATGTTTCCACATGTGAAGAATCTAGAATTATGTGTGGCTTATATTAATATTTTGTAATTATTCAATACATTTTTTATGTTAACTGCCCTGGGAGTTAAATGATGGTGAATAGATCAGATAGTTACTTACAATTTTTATCAAATTAAACTACAACCAGAGAATGTTAATGTTGTTGAGTCAGGAATATTTCCCATTTCAGTCAGTGCTGGCTTAGGTCCTATATCATGGCCAACATCATTGATTACTCATTAACTTGCTCGATAATTCTTGTGCCATTGATTTCTTAGTAACCCACATCAATCTATATAGGAACTGACCTTATCAAACCTAGTCATTTTACATTTGAGCTAAGACACAGCTCAAGTGACTTGATTATTCCTATATTACATAATCAAAGAGTGTCTTTATTCACCTGTCATTTTTTTTTTTTGACTCAATAAGGTCCAGCAATTTGGCTTAGCAGTGTAGTCAAGATCTGTCATTATCTGTGTAGTGGCACATTAAATGAACATCACTAAAACAGCTATTTGGAAATCATTCACCTAATAAGCTTTATTCCTCACATTAGTGAACATAATTCTCGTCCTTTACTGGCCAGGGACCTCACTGAAAAAATATGTCAAAAACTGAAAAAAGTGCTCAACCCCCCAAATGCACACGCATTCATAGTATAAGTTTTGTGTAAAACGGACTACAAATCTTAATGAACCAAGATGGATATTTCACTTTGCATCAAAATCTTCTTGCAGTTTGAACACACCTACTACGTGAAATAGGGGACTTTTGTATGACTGTTAGTTCACCGTTAACTAGAAAATACAAGTCTTATCTGTAGAATGGGTAAGGATAACTGAAAAAAAATCTGCAACTTCTGTTTTAATACTTTTTCAATATGTATCATTATTTCATCATATACCTTGATATTTTTTACAGTATCTATATAGATATAGATAGGAATACATATTTTATATAAATAATTTTCCCCCAAAAGAGTAAAGAGTTGTGCTGAGAAGAGTTTTTTAAATTAAAATCTCTATACGATGCCTTTAAGCAGTTGCTTTTTATGTTAAAATTACACAGGCAGTGGGAATTTTTTTCTGATCTCTGTATTCTATAATGGGAAGTGTAGTGACTAAACATCTGTTCTTTGGAGCAGAGACCTATATTAACCACATTACATACTGGTTGTCCAAACTTGGGTAACTTAATCTTTTCCATAAATCACTTTTCATTTATTATTTATTGGGTAACTTAAATTTTCCTTGTAAACTGGAAATAATGGTAGGAAGAAAAAGAACAAGAAGGGAAGGCAGAGGAGTGGGAGGAGGAGGAAATATATTATTGGGTTGTTTTAAGAAATAATTTAAAATGTAAAATTCTTAGAATAATATTGATATAGAGAAATAAACCATTCATTGTGACTTATTACCATTTTTCATTTCACTGTGGAAATTAGAGCTATTGTCAAGACTCAGAAACAACAAAAATATCTCTACTCCCAGATTAACAATGTCACACTAGGCTAATTTTTGGTGTTTATTTTAACAATCTATCTAAGACTCTGATTTTATGTTTTTAATATGGGAGTTAAGATAATGAGTTTTATCAAAGGATTCTTATCACAAATTAAAACCTCTCAGATTAGTTCCGTAAACATCATATTTTATAACTAGAAAAAAAATCTATTGGTGTTAAATAATTTGAATTCTTTTAAAGTGTCTACATTTTAGTTTGCAACTCATTTGGGAAAAAATTTGTCTCAACTAAATTCAATTTTTGTATTTCATCTTTAAGAAAAATTCATAATTAACCAATAAGCAATTTTTGCACCTTAATTGCTATACTTTATCATTTAAAATATGTCATTTCCATATAATGGTATCAGTGAATTTTAGGTTTTGAGCATCTTAAATATCCCTTAACTGATATTTAGAAAAGGTATAATATAACTATCTAACTCTGCCATATATGAAGATTAAGATTTAAAGACATTAACATTTGAAAATTACAAGAATAAACTTGTTCTGGGAATTAAAGTAACTATCTAAGCTATTTCATAGCTACTAAGGTAATTGGTTTGGTTCACTTCAGACTTCCAAAAAAATGTCATTCCAGAAAGATATATTAACTTATTTTTAGGAATTGCTAATCATCATTGAACTTAAACCTATTGTATTTAATATGACAATGTGAAATAATGTTAGTATTTTATGTGCAGAGGATTGAGGTATTCATACTTTTCAGTTCTCAGTACATGACCATCATTAGCCCTTATTTTGAGTTATGTGTGTGCACATACATGTGTTCCTTTTTATCCTCAGTATTCATATTCAATTATTAATGTATTTAACATATATTTTATTTAAATTCTTTTTTTTTTACTATTGTATTTGGTATATTTTCAAATGCTAGTTTTATTCAAGTGTATAAAACCTATTGTTAGAATCCATAGGGGGAGGGGTAATACATTGATTACATTTGCTTTTTATTCTTCATTTTCCCATTTTGTGTCTAATTAAATGCTATCTGTATTCATGTGGCATCACAGAAATAGAGGACCATGTTTCAGAAAGGAGTGATTGGCCAAATGCAGTAAAGTCTCCTGAAAAATGAAGTCAGCAGAAGACCAAATTTGATTTGTTGTATTTAGTAACATTTAAAGACTTTTACAACTGCATATAAGTCAGAATTGTAGGGTTATGTTATAGTCATGTGATTATTGATGGGAGATGAAGAAGAGAAAGAGTGAACAACTGTTGCAGAATGCATGGAGGACAGGAAGGTTTTATAGGGCTTTTGTTAGTTGATTGGTTCAGTGTGAATGGAAAACAGTGCACCGATATGAATATTAATGGCCCAAAACTCAGTGGGGGAGGAGGGGAGGGGAATGAAGGTAAAATGATAAGATGATTGACATTATACTGTCTGTGAGAAACCTGGTAAGAATGAGATTCAGAAAACAGATGGAGGATTTGGCTATTGAGGATTTAAGTTGGAGATAGTGGGTCCAGAGCAGGTGGTTTTAAGTTGATGGGAATTTGAGAGTTCATATCCTATGACTACACTTTTTTTGCCCCTGAACTGACAGAGAAAGGGGCTTGCGTTGGTCAGAGGTGAGGGAAGAGGAAACGTTTAAATGCTTTTTGGTGAGAGGCTGATTTCATTCAATAAATAAAGGGTATTTTCTGGGAGTTTTGAGAGCTCACTTTCAGACCATACATTTATAATGGTTATAACACAGCTTGCATTATTTTCACTAATACAATGGCATATTTATGTGTTAATATATGGCTGACAGTATATGCATCCATCAGTGCTAGGATTTTGTCAATTAGGTGTAATTTAATGGGCAGTGTTGAGGAATCTTGGTATGTCTTAATTAAGAGTAAATAACAAGGGTGTCTGGGTGGCTCAGTCAGTTAAGCATCTGACTTTGGCTCAGGTCATAATCTCCCATTTTGTGAGTTTCAGCCCCGCATCGGGCTCTGTGCTGACAGCTCAAAGCCTGGAGACTGCTTCAGATTCTGTGTTTGCCTCTCTTTCTCTCTGCTCCTCCTCCACTTGTATGCTCATGCGCATGTGTTCGTTCTCTCTCTCTCTCTCTCTCTCTCTCTCTCTCTCTCTCTCTCTCTTTCTCAAAAATAAACATTAAATAAGTAAAGGGAAAGAAAAAAAGGAATAAATGAATAAGGAGAAGTATTGAGAAAAATGTATAATTGGAGTATCTGAATACACATGTTGTAATAGATGCTTAAAAAGTAATTTGGAAGGAGAAACCATTTCTTGTGATAGCAAGTTAAAATGCCTGGCTGCAGAAACTGTTGGTGAGAACAAATTGACAATGAAATTTATGAGGAAGTCAAGTCATTGAGTGAAGAGAAGATTAGATATACTCCCCATAAGAATGATAAATTCACTCAGAATCTTGGCAGCATTTGAATTGGGCAAGAAAATCATATGCAAGAGAGATAATTGTCAGTGAATAAGGGGGAATGCCTTAGAGGGCAATGGGTTTATATACTAATCATAAGAAGTGGATGGGGGGCTGGGTGGAATGAGGTTTAGAGAAACAGATAACAAGGATGTAGAAGAATAATAAAGAACTGGCATTGGAAAGGAGCTAAAATACATAACCCCATTTCCTGACAGTGAGGTAGATGCCACATAAAATGAAATGGCTGCAGTGAGAGCAATGTTCTGAGTTGGTACACAAATTTGAGTTAATGATAGGACTAATATACAAGAAACATTCAGAGAAGCATTCTGGATGTGGGGGGAGGGACCATTTGTTAAAAAGAACATTGGTCAAGTCTCAGACATTGGTGGAAAAGCATATGACACAGGATAGGAGTGATAATTTAGATCAGGGTATAGAAAACAGCACTCTGGGAGGTGGAGAGATCATCCAACTGGTTTGTATGTTATTGACAACAAAAGCTTGAGTGTAAAACACGGACTTAGATTTGGAGGACAATTGAAGGAGGCTAGCCAAATGTACCAACAGACAACAAACTGAGCCAGACATTTTATTTTATTTTGATAGAGTTTTATACTACTTGAAGAGACATAAGTCTTAATGCTCATAGAATGGAGGGGAAAAAAGATGAAAATTGAGATAATTTATCTTATAAAACCTCACTAAACTCGTTAACAGAAACTGACAAATATATTGAAAACTGTCGAGCAGTTTCAGTCATAAGTACATTAGATGCCCAAATCCAATATAGAATACTAACAAATAGAATTTAACAACATTTTGAATGTATAAGGTGTTATTATGAAGGAGATATTTCCCAGGGCTCTAAGAATTGATTAACATTAGGAAATGTATTTATATAGTATATTCTATCAGCATTTAAATAAAAGAAACATCCCAATAGTCCCAGTAGATATTAAAAGGATCTTTGATTATATTCACTGTGCATTAATCATAAACTCTGAGTCAACTAGGGATAGAAGAATAGTTTCTCAAAATGATAAAGAATATTAGTTCTAAAATGAGTCAACATACGCAAAGTATTATGTTTTCATGTAACCTTTCTGTTTAAACATTTCAGTCGTTTTTCGTTATACCATTTTATAAATTGTAAAATCCATAATGCAGCCTTCAGGGTCTTTGATTGGGTTTTACTCACCTCTCAGTGTCACCCCAGACACCCTTTCCATTGCATGCTTTATTCTACCCCAAGGCACCACTTGTGTTTTGATCTCTTTACCTGTAATGTTGGGCTTTCCTGTTGATAACATTTAACACCTTCAGTTCCCAGAGAAATAGGCTATGGCCATACACAGTAGTAAGATTTTCTAATTATTTGTGTGTCACCAATCCATCTGCTTTTGACACTATTGCACGTCAGCTCATAACTTCTCTATTTCCTTTCTAACTAATGAACTTATAGGGAGATAGAAGTTTTTAGGTCTATTCCATGAGGTAGGCTTTAGAGACTAATATTTACGCACATCAACTGCGAATTCTCCAAAGTATAATTATTCAAGGGAGACAGGGCCTGCCTTCCATCTCAGAACACATGGATAGATACGGAGCAATAATAGGATTGTAGGAACTATAATACAGACAGGCATGTGGTTTAGGTTTGAGCATTTAGTCATTCCTATCAAGATCCTGGATCTGGAGGCAATGACAAAACATGGGCAGTTGCAGCAAGGCAGACCATGAACTCCTTTCTCTAGCAGTTGTGGTTGAGACAGTGACAAGGCCAATGGCAATTGCAGTAGCAGCATTGTCATCCATTGACTTTCTGTGACATAATATTGGCTGAGGTTTTAACAACCCAGATTTCAAGGTTTCATCCCATGGGATCATCGGCTCTACTATAGATTATGTGAGCTACACACTTTACTTTCTTTGAATGCTGTTGGTTAAAAGCCCCTTTTAAAATATAAAATAGAACACAGGCAAAGCTTCAAGTTGAACACGTAACCACCACTTACATCAACAAGCAGACTTTCCAGTCATTAGTGGAGCCCTCCAGATACCACATCTCAACCAAAGACCCCAAATCCTCATATGACCACTATCAACATTTAATGGTAATCCTGTCCTTGCTCCACTTTATAGTTTTATAAGGTCGATGGATTTTTAAATACTACAGTTTATCTTTTTTGGAGGGTGGTTACATGTTTTAGGTCTTCTTTATTAAAGATCTCATCCGTGAATTATTTTTCCTGCAGTTTTGTTCTGTAAGAAAAAAACATTTTTCTTTTTTTTTTTCACTTGAAAAATGACAATGAAGCTCCAGGGGTGCCCGGGTGGCTCGGTCAGTTAAGCATCAGCTCTTGATTTCGGCTCAGGTCATGAACTCACAGTCCTGAGATGCAGTCCCACATCGTGTTTGGGTTTCTCTGTCCCTCTCTCTTTTTCCCCTTCACCCACTCTCTCTCAAAGTAAATAAATAAACATTAAAAAAAGAAAATGGAACTACAGCATACCAAAGTTGTGATATGCAGCAATAATAATTCTAAGAGGGAAGTTTATACCAATAAACCTTTATATTCAAACAACCTAACTTTATTCTTCAGGGAACTAGCAAAAGAAGAACAAACTAAGCCCAAAGCTAGTAGAAGGAAGGGATAACAAATATCAGAGTGGAAATTAAAAAGAAAAAAAGTGAGAGACTAAAAAGACAATAGAAAAGATCAATAAAACTAAAAGCTGGGTTTTGAAAAGATAAAATACATGAAAATTTAGGTAGACATATTAAAAATGAGAGAAAATCCAAGTAAAACTATAAATGAAAGTGTAGACATTACAACCAAATCTGTACACGATAACAGAAAGGATCGTAAGAGACTATTCTGACTTAATTATACAGAACAAACTGATGGTTACTGGAGGTGGAAGTAGGCAGGAGGATGATTTATTTATTTTTGAAAGAGAGCGCAAGCAGGGAGGGGGAGAGAGAAAGGGGGACACAAGCTCCAAGGCAGGCGAGGCGCTGATAGCCCATAGGGCTGGAACTTAGGAGCTGTGAGATCAAGGCCTGAGCCAAATTCATAAGCTTAACCAACCAAGCCACTCAGGAGATCCCAGGGAGATGGTTTAAATAGGTGATGGGGATTAGGAAAGGCACTAGGTTCTGTATGTAAGTGATGGATCACCAAATTCTGTACCTAAAACCACAATTGCGCTGTATGTGAACTGGCTGCAATTTAAATAAAAACTTGGAGAAAGAAGAGACTATTAAGAACAGTTATGCACCAACAAATTAAACAACCTAGAAGAAAGGGATAAATTTCTATACACATAAACTTACAAAGAGTGAATCATGTAGAAATAGAAAATTTGAAAAGACCACTTACTAATAAAGAGATTGGATCAGTAATACAAAATTTCGCAACAAAAAATTAGGACCAGATAGCTTCATTGGTGAATTCTATCAAACATTCAAATAATTAATATAAGTTCTCCTCAAACTCTTAAAAAAAATGGAAAGGGTGGGACCCTTCCAAATTCATTTTTGGATACCAGTATTTCCCTAATAACCAAACCAGACAAGGGCACTACAAGAAAAGAAAATTAGAAGCCAATACCTACAATGTACATAGATACAAAAATGCTCAACAAAATATTAACAGCAAATTCAACAGTACATTAAAAGAATCATACACCATGAACAAGTGGGCTTATTCAAAGATACAAGGATGTTTCAGTGTCTGCAAATCAATAATATGATATGCCGCATTCATAAAAAGAAAGATAAAAATCTTATGTTTATCTGATAGATGGAGGTACAACAATTAACAAAATTAAACATCCATTCATAATAAAAAACGTCAACAAATTGAGGCGCCTGAGTGGCGCAGTTAGTTAAGTGTGTGACTTTGGCTCATGATCTCACGGTTTGTGAGTTTGAGCCCCGCATTGGGCTCTGTGCTGTCAGTTCACAGCCTGGAGCTTGCTTTGGATTCTGTGTCTCCCTCTGTCTCTGCCCCTCCCCCACTCACACTCTCTCAAAAAATTAATAAATGTTAAAAAAAATTTTTTTTTAATTAAAAAAAATTGAAAAAAAAACCCTCAACAAATTTGGTTTGGAGGGAACACCTTCCTCTGTCTTTCTAGTTTCCTGTGAATTAATTATTTAATCTAGAGATTTTATCAGATTCAGTAGGCACATAGGCAGATGATATTTATAAATATTTCTTTAGATTATTATACAAAAATACACTTATATAGGTATATCCAAGGAAAATATATATCTACATATGTTGTACATGCATACATATCCAAATACACATAGAGGTGTGTGTGTGTGTATTTTTAATTTCCTTTTGGTAAGACTGTGTTGTAGTTGGCATTGCATTCTTTCAGCAAGAAGCACGTCATATCTTTTTGTCTTTTTGGTGATGTTATCAGTCAATTGTGCTTATATCCTAAATATATTAACTTATTAATGGCATTTGCACTGTATCCCTTCATTATTTGGCAGAAAAATGGATATAAATAAAAATAATTCTTTAGTGTTTATATCTCAGAGCAGCTTTTATTAGAAGCATAAGCTAAATGGTTGAATTTTCATTCATTTCTTTTTAATGTTTATTTTTGAGAGCAGAGACAGAGAGAGAAAGAGAGAGAGAGACAGAGACAGAGTGCAAGTGGGGAAGGGGCAGAGAGAGAGAGAGAGAGGGAGACACAGAATCTGAAGCAGGCTCTAGGCTCTGAGCTGTCAGCACAGAGCCTGACTCAGGGCTCGAGCTCACCAGCCATGAGATCATGATCTGAGCGGAAGTCAGAAGCTTAACCGACAGAGCCACCCACGCACCCCTAAATGCTTGAATTTTTACCTAAATTTATGGATTTAAAAAACTCTGAATTACTTCTTTATGACCCTCTAAATTTAGCTACCTTCTGCAAATTTTTTGGTTTATCTTTATTCTAGTATTTGAACTCAAAATTATATACCTTAAGTTCTAGTATATGAACTCACAATTATACATCTTAATACACCTTAAATTTTAGGTTTTACAAATAGGTATGTTAGACATTTTGAATTAATTTTTATATATGACAGAAGTTCAATTTTTCTTTGTATATAAGTATCCAATTGTCCAGCATACTTGGTTAAAAAGGCTGTCATTTCTTCCCTGAATTGCTTAGAACTTAGTGCTAAATTAGTCTATTTCTGTACTTTTTTTTACGTCCTATGTATTTTTCTATCCTTATGCGTGAACCATATTATTTTGATAAATGTCTCTTTACAATAAGTCTTAAAATCAGTTAGAATGAGTCTTTGTACACGATTCTATTTTATGTAAAGTTGTTTTGCTACTCTACTTACTTTGTATTTCCATGAGAAATGGGGGGAAAAGGAGAGCATTGTCTAATATCACCATAATTTATTTTATAATTCACATTTTGAAAAAAGAACTTGAGGCAGAATTATAGAAAAAAGATTACTGTTCTCAGGCAGTCACAAAGAATCTCCTGCTAAAGCCTTAAGTAACATTATACATTAACAATTTTTTTAAACAACATTGGTTAAATAGTATTAACTGTCAACTTTATTCATATTTCATGAGTTTTTCCACTAGTAAAACGTTCACTTTATTAGTCTCTTTATGAATATTGAGATAGAAAATTTTGTGAGTTGATTCTTAAACTCCAGGTACAGTGATAGGTTCCAGGCAAATGGATGTGATGATGACATTCCTATCTTCAAGATCACAGTCTATTCAAAATATAGTTTAAAAGTGCAATAAGCCAATGCCACTTCAATTTAGCACCCGTGAAGACATTAAAAATTGAAATTTTATTTATCATCAAATGAGACAAATAAAGGCCTAATAGAAGGTTGTCTTTAAAAAGAATCTTCTAGGGGCGCCTGCGTGGCTCAGTCAGTTGAGCGTCCGACTCCGACTCAGGTCATGATCTCGCAGTCCATGAGTTCGAGCCCTGCGTTGGGCTCTGTGCTGACAGCTCAGAGCCTGGAGCCTGTTTCTCATTCTGTGTCTCCCTCTTTCTCTGACCCTCCCCCGCTCATGCTCTGTCTCTCTCTGTCTCAAAAATAAATAAAAAAACATTTAAAAAGAATCTTCTACTTGAAAAATGTAAACTTCAGCTTTTCCTGAGAATTGATTTTCTCAGGGATTTATCTACTTTTCATTTCTAAAACAACGGGAGGCCTTGCGATGTGGCAAGGATCTATTCGAGTCCTATTATTTCTTTAACAGCCAGATGTCATTTTAATGACAATTTCAAAGGTACTGTTTTTTCCTCTTTAGCTTAATGTTGATTTATCATTTGAAAAAGTTATTATAAGTGATCTCCACATAATTTCTTTTGGATGAAAGGATACATACAGAGACTAAGAGTTTTTATATGCAGATAAGAATACATCTACAAATACTTCAAAGATACTAAAAAGAGATTTAGGGTGAGAGATGACATATTTTAAAATGGCATTTTAATTGTACTTACAATGAAGAAAACTCGTTTCTAGTTTTTATTGCTTAAAACTTTAACTGTATTTGCTGAAATTGCTAGCATTAACTCACATTTGAACTTAAACAGTTAACTTTTATTGACTATTTAACAAATATTATAATGTAAGCAATTCAGCTTTTATTCACCTTTTGAGAAAATCTATAAGTAATTAAACTGTTACCAATTGGCAAACATAGCAAAATATTTCCAGGAAATAACATTCTGTGACTGGGCTAGAAAGTTTCTTTTCTATCTATCTGCCGTTACTTGGGTAATGGGGAATTATAAAGGAAAAGTTAACTCTTCAAATTATGTAAGGCAAAATTGGGCAACATAGTGCATGAGTGAGTGGGATATTTCTAAGATCCCTCTTTGGTGTTGCACATCATCTACCCTACCCCTTTCCTACTAATACGTACTCTTCCCATTTAAATTATATAGTAGAATATGAAATAATTCAAATTCTGGAGGCACCAATAAATAATTTCAATACTCTACAGTAGAGGGAGGTATGGAGAATTTTATATTTTCAAGCTTATTCTGAATTTTATGTCCCCTTCGTTAGTATAAGCTAAGCCTTTTCTCATTGGACAAATATGATATTGAAAAATATTAAGAGGTTATATAGCCTATTAAGCCTTTTCAGTTTATTAAACCTAGAATAAAAAGCATATGAATCCTAGATTTTCTCCAAAATAGGATATACAGAATAGTGCCAGTCATTTACATGCCAGATTTTTTTTATGACATTGCCCAATAAATTCAACAAATCAGTGCCTCAATATTATGGTCAACAAATGTACATAATGTATCAGAATGACAAAATACCCACTAGAAATGGAAAAGCAACTGTAAAAATTGTGTTAGATCATATAAGCAAATGAGAAAAATTATCTGTGTTGCATTTTTAGCCCTTATCACACTGTAATATGAATTTCTGTTGTGAATTAAATCCATTTTCTATTATTCTAATTATGCTGTTTTAAAGGTTATTTTGTCTAAGTTCAAATGTGGAAAAGAAAGATGGAGAAAATAGTGGTTTAAAAAGAAAAATGTTCCTGTTTTAAACATATAAAAAAAATGTACCGGTTGTCCGTTCATGGCTAATGTTTGGAGAACAAAAACCTTGTAATTCTGGATTGTTTTGCTGTTATTAGTGGCTTTGCTCTTGAGGTTATTTCAAACAGAGTTGTAGTTTTTGCTGTTCCAGCCATTGCATTTGCATTCCAGGCAGGAAGCATGAAAGAAGGCAGAAAGAGCATGTGCCCTCAATTTGAAGAATCTTCCTGAAATCACCCACTAATCTTCTGTTCATAGCTCATTAGTTAGAAATTTGCCACATGGCCAGAACTAGCTACAAATAGCATTTAAAATATATCTTTAAATCACAGTGGCAATTTGCCATAATAAAATTAGGGGTTATGTACTTTAAGAGGAGGTGGTTTAAAAAAAAAGAGGAAATTAGAAGTTTCTGCATAATTGGCATTTTAAAAATTAATTTTTTACATTGATCTTTGCATCTACCCACCTTTCATAAAACTGATTAATTCAAATAGCTTGTCAATTTTTTTCTGAGGCAATAATAACATATGTTTATAAATAATAAATGTTTTATCCCTTCCTTGTGATCCTTTTACATTTATAATTTTTCCATAGTGAATTGAGTGCTGCTGCCAGTAAAATGTTAAATGGAAACTTTAATCTTTGATTCTAGGCTTTAATGGTAATGCTTCGAATAGTTTACTATTTGGCGTATTACTTAAAGGTAATTCATTCAAATCTTTTTCATATGGTCTCAAATAGTATATATAAAATGGAAATAACCTTTAAAGGTTTCCTAAAACTAAAAACTGTGTAAATCATACGAGATTTTAGAACAGGCTCTTCCACAGCAGAATGTTTGTGAAACTTTGTTAGTAGTGTCAATAGAGAATAGGATGAAAATAATCCAAAATAACAGGCTTAGACAACACATTTTAGATATGTCACTGTAAAAACCATCAGAGAAATGGGGCAGAATTTGCATCAGGATTTTGGATCATGTCTAATAAATACCGAAAATAACACTACCCAAGGGGGGTTATCTGAGGATTTATCTCTGAGGGAACCCTCTGTCCCAATATTAAATTCCTGCCAAGTCCTGGCTTTTTAATTGTTTCCCTTGTTAACTATGAATAGATAGTCAAAACTCATGAGGTATTTTGGGTAAAGTCTAAAGCTGACAGAGACCATAATTAATACATAGGTAAAATATATTTTATACGTTTTTAATGCATTACAGAAAATGTTTAAGAAGCACTATTTTAGGTGTAAGATACTATATTTGTGCAACAAGTCTATCAATATTTTTCACCTGTGTATTAAACACAGGGTGGAGTGGTGCTTGGTGGAGAAGTCAGTGGAAGGCTTAAGGTTAAAAAATAAAATCTCAAAAAAAACTTAAAACACAGTTATATAATCTGAGAAAAGATACAAGATCAGACCATCTAGAATAATCAACATCATAAGAAAATATTACATTCAGAATAACAAAGAGAAGTTGAGATGAGGAACAAGGCAATAATGCAAAGTAATTTCACCTGAGTGAGAAACATGTTTCCTTAATAAAAGGCTCTTGGAGCGATGGACACAATGATTAAAGAAAGAACCAATGAAAATCATGTCATTGAGTAGTTAAATAACACTAAGATGGAAATGGGAAGAATATGTTAAAAATGACATTTAAAAATTTTGGAGTAAGAAAGACATCAGATTTTTCAAGGGTAAGAGCGACACTCAAAAGCAAGTAGAATAAAATATTTTCAGATTCTCAACCTGGAATTCTAAATGAAGGTAAATATCATTAAATTGCAATTGATTAAAGATATTTTAAACATCTCAAATCTCTAACTATTGGAGAATTTGACATTCTTAAAGAAGGGGAAGGACAAATATGGAGGAAGATAGGGAATCCAGGAAAAATTCAACACAGGAAAAAGACAAAATAGAAAGTCACTGTAACAGTGAAGGAAATTCCCAGAACAGTTGTGCAGCAGGTGTATGGGGCAATCTATCCAGCAGTATTATAGAGCACACCTGCAGAGGTACCTCCAGAGGAGAAAATGCTGTCCAACGAGGCAATAAAACCGAGACAGAAAGATATATTCTAAATGTGTAGGTGTAGTAATTACTAAAAAGTGAGAATACTGTATAATCACCACACTGGTTAAGAAATAACCAGTGACCCAAAATTGTCTCCTGGTAACCAATCCAGTGAATATCACAACCATCCTTTCTCCTCCTCGATCCTGTAATTGGCTAATTTCAAATGGACTGTCTCCCAGTTTGCTAATTTTTTCTTCTGCATGATTGTATCTGCTGTTCAAGCTCTCTTATTGAATTTGTCAGTTCTGTCATTGTATTTTAAGCTTCTGGATTTCTGTTGGGTTCTTTTCTTATGCTTTCTATTTCTTTATTACACTTTTCATTTTACTCATGCATTGTTTCCTAATTTTGTTAGTTTTCTATGTTCTCTTGCATTACATTGAGTTTCTTTAAGATGATTATCTTGAAATCTTTGTACATGCAATTCGCAGATCTCCATTTCTTTGAGCCAGTTACTGGGACTTCATTACTTTCCTTTGATGTCATATTTGCCTGATTTGTTGTGATCCATGTGGCTTGCATTGGTGTCTGTGCATTTGAAAGAGCACATACTTCTTCCAGTCTTTATAGACAGGTTTAAACAGGTAAAGAAAGTTCTTCTGTCAGACGAGGTTACCTTGAGGATCACAGTTACACTAAATTGGAGTTGGCTAACTGGAGTCAGGTCACAAAAATACGGGAGGCTATTGCTATATCCACAGTGGGGTCTGTGGATGGGAGGCTTGTTACCAGGGACTTAGGTATGTATGGATCCTGTTTGGGACTACCTCTAGAACCTTATTCCGTAGCCTGACTCTGAGACAAAGATCTGCTTTCAAGTCTGTAGTTGGGTGCACAGATGTGTATGGCTTCTGTCAGAACCCTGGAAGGCCTTTGCCACTTCGTTGGGTAGATCCCTGGGAGGGAAGGATTGGCCTCACACCATGGCTTAGAGGGGCTAGAGCCAAATCTCAGGGCTGCCTCAGGGTCCACAGTTGGGATGTAGGTCTCTAGATCTCATTCTAGAGGCACCGATGGGTGTGTCTTCTTCCAGATCCCTGAGTATGCAAGACTGATCTTTGACTTAACTCGGAGGAGCTGGAACTAAGTTATAGGACCATTTGAAGATTTGTAATGGGACTGAGGTTGGTGGTTTTACCTCTGAGTACACATACAGATATGTCTTCTGGGGTCTGTGTGCAGACAGAACACCTGTTGAACTATGAGTGGTAGGAGCCAATTCAGGATCTACTATCAGACCAAGGGTGGCTGGATTGTCTCTGGGGGCACTAATGAGATCCCAGGTAAGTAGGATTGTTCATGGATTTCAGCCAAGAGTGGCTGGAACCCAGACACAGGGCCATTTCAGAATCTCCAGTCAGACCAAGTTCTGTAGACTTGCCTCCAAGGCATCGCAGAAGGACAGGAGCCAGGTCATGGGCCATTTCAGGGTCCAGAGCCAAGACTAAGGACTGTTGGCCTGCTACCTGAAGCATGGTGGCATGACTTCCAGCCACTCCTTTGGCAAATGATGCTGGTGGTAGGACAAAGGCCAAGGGGCCCTGTAGCCAAGTCCACAAGTATATGGAGCTATCGCCAGGTTCATACCTGGGACCCGGTTGCTGAATCAGCTACCTTGGTTCAGCCTTGCTTCTCAAAGCACTCCTTGATCTTGAACTCCACCAGCATTTCACAATCTACCGTCTGGATCCCCAAGCTCCCACAAAGGTCCTTTCTTTTGTTCAAGAATTGTTGTCAAATTATTTCTGCTAAGGGGAAACACCAACAAGGGACCTCATATTTCACCATCTTGTCGATATTCTCACATTTACTTTTTTTAAATTCATATCTGTGCCATAAGTCTGTTAAACAGATCCTTGTGTATCTGGTTATATTACCTGTTTGTTTTGGTTATTCCATGCCTAGTTATTTTTTTATGGACTACCAGCAATTATTCATGACAAGATAAAGGTAACCTGAGATTTTAGATGACACTTTTATAGCAAGAGGATTTACTTTTCTTCTAGAAAGCCCGTATAATAGGAAGCCATTCCTTAATACAATTAGGGCTTAGTGATTTAAAACTGAGCTTTGACCTTTTATGTTGGTTGATCTATTTTATTCTGTTTTGATATACTTGTAGGGTAGAGCCCTTTGAGGACCTCTCTGAAAGACGTAGATATTTAATAGGGTCCCTGCTCCTTGACAGGCCTAAGCTTGGGTAATTATTCAAGTTGAGGAAAACTCTGACCAGCATTTTACCTTCTTATCTGTGCCTGTGCCCTGCTTATTTTTAATCCCAAAATTTATAAATGAGGGAAGGAATCTTATATGTCACACTTGATTCTCCATGCTCCTCCTCACTTCAGTAATTTAGACTCACATATATTTCTGTTGTGGTAGTTCTGTGATGCTTTCAAATGTATTATTTTTTCTTGTTCTCCGCTGAGTGTTAATTTTGAAGAACCTATTTCAGCATTGTTGTAATCACAATTCCTTCCAGAAATGTTACATGCCCTTTTAAGATAATCTGATATTTACACTTGACCTCAATCTTCTAGAATGTACCACACTATTGTTATATTTAGTACACCTGTCTGAACAATTAAGTTGGACTTAATTTTTCGACATAGATTCAACAAATGTACAGATTTCTCCAAAAATTTAGATAATTTAATATATTTTACAAGTTCTTTTAAAGCAACGCCAATATATATCTATGCGTAAAATAAATTTCTGTTCTATATAATTATTTTGTGTTACTTATGGCAGTTAAATAGTTGAAATGGTATTGCTATAAGATAGAAATATGTAGCTATCTATCCCTCCCTCTCACTTTACCACCATTAACTTTCTTTTCTGCTTAAGAAAACCTAAAGGAAGGCAAGTAAGGAATATTTTGAGATTGCACAAGAGTGTATTTCACAAGGTATCACAGAACTACCATGATAGAAATATCTGTAAGTCTAAATTACTGAAGTGCGAGGGAGCCTGGAGAATTGAGTGTGACATATAACTTCTCTTCTCATTCAAAAATTGGGTGATTACAACGTTGGAGCAAGTGGGGCCTGAATACGGGTCATTTGTCATTTGTCCTATGATATTACAGAGAGAGGAAATGCAATATATTTCGTTCTACTTTATTTCATTCCTTCATTTTCAAGCAACATTCTCAGTAATAGGATATAGGGAATGCGATGTAATGATATAATATCAACAAGAAGAAATGAAAACATCACCCAGAGAAAAGGTAGCAGACCCCAGAATGCTGAGGCCTAATTTTAAGGATTTTTAAGAGCAGTTGTGTGAGGGTGACCCCAAATGTTTTGTAGGTGAAAAATATATCAAGATCTAAATAGAGAATAACTACTGATTGATGAAGTATTTCCCTTAAGAAAATAAATATTTCTGTATAATATCACTATTATCAAGGAGCAAAATGCAATATAATTGCATTAGTATAAGGATTATATCTGTAACATTGATCAAATTTATTACAGCTATTATTGAAATCATTACAGCAAATATGTAGATAGATTATCACTTCTGTGCTGAGGCTAAATCGTGATTAATATGTCTACCATAGAATTTTATAACTGAAGGGATACGTAGAAGTGATCTTTTAACCACACTAACTTACAAGTTTACCAACCTAGAATTCTATTTTATTTCAAATTTGGGGAATATAGGTGAGGTGATGAGTTAAGAACTTGATTTTTAAATGAAATTTGAATATAATAGGTTTCCAGTAATTTGTTCTGTGGAGTGATTTGGAAAGCGAACTTACCTGCCCATAAGAAAGCAATGCTATATTAATTAAGTACATGCTACGAAGCACACCTAAACATTTAAATAATATATTTAGTTCATAATACATAGTTTGTAGCCAGTGTGTAATTCAGTATCTATAAATTACTTCTTATGTTAGAATTGAGGAACATTTCTTGAAAGGCCTAAACATAAATGTCAAAAGATCTGTCTTCAGACACTGGCTGTTAAGTTGTCTTGACCTGGAAAAATAAGGATATCAATGAGTAAAATCTGCATTGACCAAGTGGAATAATCCTCTGATACTTCTCCAATTGTTTTAATAAATTATCAGACCTTATGTTAAATACAGCCTTAAGTTAGAGAATTGGGCCTAAGCAACTGAATAGTTGTCATGATACAATCATTGTCCATATGTTCTTTAAATATTTGCAGCCTACATGAAGATAAATCAGTCTTTATGAAAAATTTATCAAACTGAATTTATTTCCACTAATCTCAATAACTTTTTATTTTGAGAATCAAAATTTTGTCAAATTAAGGTGCGCCTGGGTGGCTCAGTCGGTTGAGCATCTGACTTCAGCTCAAGTCATTATCTCATGGTTAGTGAGTTCGAATCCCGTGTTGGGCTCTGTGCTGGCAGCTCAGAGCCTGGAGCCTGCTTTGGATTCTCTGTCTCCCTCTCTCTTTCTCTCTGCCCCTCTCCCACTCACACTCTGTCTCTCTCTCTCAAAAGTAAACACTAAAAAAATTTTAAAAAGACTTAAAATTTTGTCAAATTAGCACTTTGATCACACACAAAAAAGTAATTTTCAATGTATTTGAGTTATCTCTTCCTTTTAGACATTTCTTACTTTTTACAATTTCTTTATTATACAGAAGAATATGCTTTCTTTTACTCATTTCTGATGTATGGTAACAGTTACTTTCCATATTTTTAAGGTGTTATAGGTTTGCTTTAGGTTTATAACAAAATTGAGAGGAAAGTAAACAGATGTCCCATATACCCTCTGCACCCATGCATGCATAGCCTCCCCCATTGTTAACATCACTTACCAGAATGGTACATTTTCTTTTATTTTCATTTTTTTTCACCAAGAATGACCCTACATTGACACATCAGAATCACCCAAAGCCCAAAGTTTACAGTAAAGTTCACTCCTGGTATTATACACTGTACAAGTTTGGGTCAATGTATGATTGATCCAATGTATGATTGAATGTATGTATTCATCATTATTATATATTACAAAGTACTTTCACTACACTAAAAATTCTTTGTGCTCTGTATGTTCATTTTCTCTGCCCCCTCAATGGTGGCGACTACTGAAACTTGTATTTTCTCCATAGTTTTACCTTTTCCAGAATGTCTTATAATTAGAATTATATAGTCTGTAGTCTTTTGAGGGTTTTCTGCCCAAATTCTAATGTGCACCAAGCAGCTCTCTGACACTAGCTAGGTGTCTTACCATTCAACTCAATTCTGCCACTGTCTACTCAGAGATAGTATCAGATGACACAGGTTAAGGGCTGAGTCTCATAATACCCTCCGTGTCGTGTCATTCAAAAGTTCAAGCTGTCTTCTGTGCTTCCAACTGACCAGATACAAATTGGAGGTTCCAATCACCCCCTCCCTGGGTTTGATTAATTTGCCAGAGTGGCTCACAGAGCTCAGGTAACTCATTAACTCACTAGATTACCAATCTATTAAAAAGGATATTAAAGGATATGAATCAACCAGATGAAAAGATACTTTGGGAGATGTCCCAAACAAAGGAGCTTCTATCCCCGTGAAGTTGGTGCCTGGCATGGTGGCACCTGGAAGCATGCTTCACAAATTTGGGGACATTCTGAACCACTCCCCCCCTACCTTGGGTTTTTTATGGAGGCTTTATTACATAAGCATGATTGATTAAATCATTGTCCATTGGTGACTGATTCAACCTCGAGCCTCTCTCTCCTCTTTGGAAATCTGGGTGGAACTGAAAGTTCCAACATTTTATTCACAACTGGTCCCCTCCTTAGGTGCAATCCAAAAGTCACCTCATTAACAAAAGATACCTTTATTGCTCACCTCACTTAGGAAATTCAAAGAGTTTTAGGAGCTCTTAGGCTAGAGTTTTACGGACAGAAATGGAGACTAGGGCCAAATAAATATTTCTTATTACAAAATTGCACACTTTTCCCATTAGCTTCTTTCACTTAATATGTATTGAAGGTTTAAGAATTCTGTTTTTTATGGTTTTATAGTTTATTTCTTTTTAGTGCTGAATAATATTCCATTATCTAGATGTGCTACTCTTTATCCATTCATCTACTAAAGGACATCTTGGTTGCTTCCAAGTTTGGGCAGTTACAAGTTGCTATGAACATTCATGTGCAGGTTTTTGTGCGGATAAAAGTTTTCATTTCCTTCGGGAATATACCAAGGATATGACTGACTGCTGGATCATGTGTTAAGAGTACATTTAATTTTGTAATATGCCACCAAACTGTCTTCCAAGAGTTTCTGTTGTGGTGTGTCTGAGTGGCTCAGTCAGTTGAGTGGCCAACTCTTGATTTTGTCTCAGGTCATGATCCCAGGGTCATGGGATGCAGCTGTGCATCGGGCTCCAAGCTGAATGTAGAGCCTGCTTAAAATTCATTCTCTCTCTCTCTCTCTCTCTCTCTCTCTCTCTCTCTCTCTCTCCCCACCCCCTTCCTCCCTCCCCCTCTCCACTGCTTGCACTGTCTAAAATAATAAGTACATAAGTAAATAAATAAATAAATAAATAAATAAATAATTGTTCCTGTTGCTCCACATCCTTGCCAGTATTTGGTGTGCATGTTTCAGATTTTGTCTATTCCAATAAAGTCTATAGTGGTATCCCATAGTGATTTTAATTTTCATTTTTGTGATAATATATGATGTTGAAGCATGTTTTCATGTGCTTATTTGCCACCTGTAAATCTTCCTTGGTGAGGTGACTGTTAAGATCTTTGGCCCATTTTAATTTTTTTTTTAATGAGTGTTAAGTGTTCTTTTGTCTATTGTGGATAATGGTCCTTCATCAGATGTGTCATTTACAAATTCTTCATTCCATGGCTTGTCTTCTTCCTTTCTTGTTATTGTCTTTTGCAGACAGCAGGTTTTTTTTTTTTTAATTTTAATGAAGTCCAGCTTATCAGTTATTTTTTATGGTGTTATATCTAAGAAGACATTACCATAAGTTATCTCCTAGGAGTCTTATAGCTTTACATTTTACGTCTATGATCCATTTTGAGTTAAATTTTATGAAGAGTGTAAAGACTGTGTCTATATGCATTTTTTTTTCATGTGGATATCTAATTTTTCCATCACCACTTGGAGATCACCTTTGCTTCATTATATTGCCTTTTCTCCTTTATCAAAGATAAGTTGACTATATTTATGGGAATCTATTTCCGCTCGTTTTATTCTGTTCCATTGATCTATTTGTCTTTTCTTTCACCAGTCTTAGAATGTCTTAAATACTATATCTTTAGAGTAAGTTTTAAAGTCAGGTAGCTTCAATCTTCTGAATTTGTTTTGTTCTTCAATATTATGTTGGCTATTATGGATAATTTGCCTCCCCATTTAAACTTTGAAATCAATTTACCAATATCCATAAAATATCTTGCTAAGGTTTTGATTTAGATTGCATTGAATCTATAGATGAAGTTGGAAACAACTACTTCTTGACATTATTGAGTTTTCTATCCATGAGCATGGAATAGCTCTCCATTTTTTAGTTCTTGATTTAAATTGTCAGTTTTAAATTATAGTTTTCCTTATATAGATATTGCACATATTTTTATTAGACTTATATCTAAGTATTTCGTCTTTGGAGTGTTTATATTAGTGGTATTATGAATTTAA
Organism: Prionailurus viverrinus; assembly: GCF_022837055.1. NCBI lineage: Eukaryota > Metazoa > Chordata > Mammalia > Carnivora > Felidae > Prionailurus > Prionailurus viverrinus. The sequence continues at coordinate 33,149,253 of NC_062561.1, forward strand.
TTACAAGTGCTATTGAACATTGTTGATATATAGGAATACGATTGACATTTTATTTTTTTTGTATCATCTTTCTCTTCCCAACATGTCAACATGTTATCCTAAATAAAGGACCCTCTACAACTACCGAACTACCATTTGTCATGGGATAAATTACTTACTGCTTTACCACTAACCTGTCAAAACTTAGTGGCTTAAATCAGTAAACAATTGTAATCTGTGAGTCTGCATTTGGGATTGGACTGTGTTAGGTGGTTCTTCTGATCTCAGCTAAGTTCACTTGGATGAACATTTATATACAACTCGCTGACAGGCAGTGGCAGACAATTTAAGTGCCTGACAGTTAGCTGGTCCTTAGATGAATTTGGATAGTGGGGCCATTATCCTTAAGCAGTATAGACCTGATTCATTCATATGTTAATAGTTTACAGAGTTCCTAAGAATTGAGGACAAACAACTTGTGTCACAATTGTTAACATCATATGAGCCAAAAGAAGTCACATAACTAATCCCACTCCAAAAAAGTTGGAGATAATTCAGAGATATACAGCAAGTATTTTAGGTGAATTTGTATCCATATTTGCTACCACCATGATATTCTGTTCCTTTGTATCTATCTTCCCTTATAAGCAAAATGAAAATAGTAATAACTCCTGTATAAGGTTCTTATGAGATGTAATTAATCACTATTTTAAAGTACTTAGAATAAAGCCTAGCAGATATTAAGCATTGATATTTGCGGTTATTACTGTTGACATTGTTGCAAAATAAAGGAATAGTCTGTAGGTGTGAAATTTCAGTAAATAAATTTCTTAAAGGGGCATCGCTTCATTCTGCTCTTTCTTCAAATGCCATTTGAAGAGTCTGGCTTCTGGTTAAAACATATACATGATTTTTCATGCTGGATCGCAGGCAATTATGGAAGCTTTATTTGGAGTCCTCACAGGGGAAGCGGCTTTCCCCACGTGGTGCACAGCAACTGCACTGCGGTCTCTGAAGGGAGTTGGAGTCCACGACTCAGGCCCTTCTGGCCAGTCATGCTTCTTTGCTTTATTTACATTCTGAGCCCCAGTACACTTCATTTGAATGTCTCTTGATTGGGGCCTAAGGCGGAGAACATACTCAGGTGCCTTGGCTGACATCATCTTATTGGAGGGAAGGGGCAAACTTTGAGATGATCTGTTCTGACTCAATACTCAGCACTGTTCATACTCTGAGCTGTTCCTCTCTTACCTTCCCCATACTTAGAGTCCGTAAAACTACAATTGTAGGAGTGTTTACACAGGGTTCCTTGGCAGAGTGACAAATGCTACCTGTGTGCTCAGCCACCTGACCCAGTGTTTAGGGATGGGGGGTGGAGGTGGTAGTGGGCCCTTTATCCAGTCTAGCCTCTTGCTTATATTATCATTATAAGTGATTAAGGGCTTGGTTGTTACTTTTGTTTTTAGCCTGTTGCTTTTTAACATCATGAAAGAGCTGAGCTGCCAGGTATCAGGTTAGCCAATTAAAGCAATAAATTAGTGTATTACATGTAATTGGACACAGGTATAAATAAAAAAGCAATGTAAGGTGATTGTGAATTATGGAATTACTTGTTTTTGTGAGCTTGGTCAGGGAAGGCTCCTGTAAGCAGGTAATGTTAGAAATTTACTATAAATAATCATACATTATAAACACATTTATCTGTTTATAGACACACTTTCTGTGTCCCCATTTTGATATAAACAACCTGTGGAAAGAGAACTTATCTTGTTATTTGTTCTATTTCTATCTCTAGTGTCTAGAAGAGTGTCAGGTATCACATATGTCCTCTATAAATGTTTATTCACTATATTAATGAATAATGTTTTCTATAGTCAGTAATTTAATAATATTCATATCAGAATTACTATGAAGAAGGAGAACGTATGCAGCTCAACATTGTGGTATTATTTGGGTCTTGTGCGATTACGTCCTATGTCTTTCACCATGTGTATGTCATCTTTGGAAAAATGGCAATTAAGATCTTTGGGTTTTTTGGGGCTCCTGGGTGGCTCAGTCAGTTGAGCATCCAACTTCAGCTCAGGTCATGATCTCATGTTTCGTGAGTTCGAGCCTCTCATCAGGCTCTGTGCTGAGAGCTCAGAGCCTGAAACCTGCTTCAGATTCTGTGTCTCCCTCTCTCTCTGCCCCTAACCCACTCTCATTCTGTCTCTGTCTCTCTCAAAAATAAATAAAAAGATTAAAACATTTTTTAATAAAATAAATCTTTGGGGTTTTTTTGTTTTGCTTTTAAGTTATATGAGTTCTTGATATATTTTGGATATTAGTCTCTTATCAGGTATATGATTTGCAAATATTCTCTCCCACTTAGTAAGTTGCTTTTCATGTTGGTGCTTTCCTTTGCTGTTCACAAATTTGTTAGTGTGATACAGTCCCACCTGTTAATTTTGCTTTTGTTACTTTTAATGTCAGATTTAAAAACTCATTGTTAAAGCCTATGTGAGGGGAGCTTACCGCCTGGGTTTTTCTTCTAGGAATTTTTGTGGCTTCAGATCTTATGTTCAAGTCTTTTAAGCGAATTTTAAATAAAACAAACAAATAAAAAAAGAAACTTTACTAGTAGTACTATTTATCATCGGAATAATGGACCAAAAAATTCATCTGCCCCAAGCAAACAAATTTAAGCAATTGATCTTAATCAATTGTGTGTGTCTGTGTCTGTGTCTGTATCTGTGTGTGTTTGTGTGTGTGTGTGTGTGTGCACGTGTGCACACACCCAAGTCTGTGTCCACTTTGAAAAATATGAGTTGGAGGGAATGTCAGAGGATTTGAGACAGAGAAGAGACCAAAAGACACATTTCAATGTTAAATCTTTGTGAAAGTCTCTCTGTTTTGATACAATCCAATGTGTTTATGAAGTGTTGGCCTAAAGGGTTTGAAAGTATCATTATGCTTCATTTCTTTCTGCTTTTTCTTACTTAGTTATAAACTCTAAGACACTACTTGTCATATATATATTCACATACATATGTATAAAATATATAAAATAAATATATTTACATGATATATATATATATATATATATATATATATATATACACACACACTATATTATCTCTTCACACACATACCACGTTCATTGTTTGTTCATGAATTTTTTCCTATCCATTTAATCTCCATCTTCTGATACATCAACAGCAGGGAGCTTTCATTTGTTGTTTGTTTAAATCTCAAATCTTCTGAAACATCATGTTTAATGGCATTAATTTCAGCTTCAGTTAGCAAGTTTCCTTTCATGATGGCTTGTCTCCAACCTGTTATATTTTGTTCATTTATTTAATCTAGTCGTCAAGTCAGGATATTTGTTGATAAATTGCTAGAATATTTTCTGTCTCTGTACGATTGTAACATTTTCTGATTGAATAACTCCTCTAAAACAGCATTTACTGTAATCTTATGCTTAAAAATTCCAATTACTGGGACTTTTTAGGTATAGAATTCTGATGATTGGGCTTCTTGCATCTGCCAAAATAATTTAACCACTTACATTAAAATGTCCTCAGGGCTTAAATTGTTTGCAATACATTGTATTTTTGAAGCTTTTAGTAATTGGGTGAATAATGACTCTCATTCTTAGATTTGACTCTTAAAGCTACATCAACCTAGCCTATGGCTATCTCTCTATTTTGTTGTTGAGTTATTGTTGTACAGAATTTTCGGATCACTTGCCTATGTAGGCATGGAAGAAAATATATGCGCCAGATATGATGTAATAACGTATAGCTTTGGAAAATTTATTAACATGTAGTACATGAGCATTATATATATTTAGAATGCATTAATCAATTTAGTCACAGGCACAGGCTTCTGAGTCATTTCAATAAGTATGTTACTTCAAAAAACATACACTTTTTAACATTCAGTTCATATTCCTGATACATATATTTATGTACATATACTTATAAATACACAAATGTGTAAATCATCATACATTTATGCTAAATGAAAGATGATAGACACAAACTTGTGCATTCTACTTACAAACTAAACTAATTGACAATAGTAGATCTATTTCTCTGAGACCAGAGATAGAAGGAGGAATGGATTGCCAGTGAGCACAAAGAACTTTCAGAAGGAATGAACATGATCTCTTACTTCATTATAGTAGTAAATTTCATGAATGTGGACAACCATTAAAACTCAAATTGTACCTTCTAAATTATTACTGCACTTTATTCTCATTGTAGATAAGCTATTCGTAAGTATATTTCACATGGTATATACCTTAGAGTACATCTGGATGAATACAACCCAATGCATTTTAGAGGAAATGTAGATTCTATGTTAAACTTTAAATCTCCATTTTGCCAATTCCACTAACTTCTAATGCAAGCAGCAGTCATATCTTTGGATAATAGTCTCCTTAATATTCTTACTCCCGAATATTAAATATTTTTAAACAAAGCCAGGATAAGCTTCCAAATTGATGATGCCTATTCTGTTTTTAAAATACGGACTGTATCTTCTGGGCATTCAGGGTAAATCCCAAAATCCTTACCATAGCCTGAAGGACTCTGAATGTTCTGGCAAGCACAGGCATTTCCAGCTACAGTTGTGTAATCTAGTCTAAGCCACACAGTCATTATTTGATGTTATTCAAACATACCAAATTCCTCTCCACACAGGGACTAGGTATAAATGCCATAGTTTGAACTGTGATTATTCCAACCCTACTCAGAAGTTATTTAAATGGCTCCTTAGATATCACCCTGGATTGGTTTGAACCACCTTCTCCAGTTATACAATCTCATGACTCTGTGGACTTCTTGTCTGTAGTATTTCCCATATAGGATGCTAATTGAACCTTTGTGGCGTCATCTGCTTTCTTTTTATTGCATGTATTTTTATTTTGATATATCGAGATATAATTAGCATGTAATGTTGTATAATTTTAAGATTATGATATGATTTGATACACATAAATATTGCTGAATTATTTCCACAATGTTAGTTAACCCTGCCATTCCCTCATATAATTGCCTTTTTTTGTAGTGATAATATTTAAGATATACTTCTTAGAAACTTTCAAGTGTAAAATAGAGTATTGTTAATGTGAGTCACCATGCTGTACATTTAGGTCCCTAGAACTTACTCATTTTATAACTGGTAGTATGCACCCTTCGATCATCGTCTCCCATTTCCCTAATGCACTAGTCTCTGACAACCATCATTCTACTCTGTGAGTTAAGCATTTTTTTTAGATTCCACATGTAAGTAAGATCATACAATATTTGTCTGACTTACTTCACCTGTCATAATGCCCTCACGGTCCATCCATGCTGTTGCAAATGGCAAGATTTTCTTCTTATGGTTAAATAATATTCCTGTGTGTGTGTGTGTGTGTGTGTGTGTGTGTGTGTGTGTGTGTGTGTGACATTTTAGTTATTCTGTTTATCCTTTGGGGTACACTGAGATTCCCATGTCATGGTTATTGTGCATAATGGAGCAATGAATAAGGAAAGGAAGTGAAGATACCTCTTTGAGATAGTGATTTTGTTTCTTTCAGAAATATACTCAGAAGTGGGATTGCTGGGTGATACGGTAGTTCTATTTTTAATTTTTTGAGAAACCTTCATACTTGTTTCCATAGTGGTTGCATCAATTTATACTCCCATCAAAAATACACAAGGGTTGCCTTTGTCCACATTCACATCAACGCTTTTTATCTCTTTTTGATAATAGCCATTCTAACAAATGTGAAGTAGTGTCTCATGGTTTTGGTTCATATTTTCCTGTCATTTATAAAATTATTTATGCACTGAACATGTACAGTGATTGGGGCAACCAAACACATATTTGGAGATTGGAAGGTCTTGCTCAGCCTATTCTAGGTGGCTCTTTAAATTACGAGAAAAGAAGTAGTTCAAACAAAATATAGACGGAATATTTTTGGACTTTTCTTTTTCTTCCTCAGTAAACTAGAATAAAATGAGGGCTGGGAGTGGAAAGAACAAGCTAACATAGAACACAGTTATTCTTAATATCACAGGTTTAGGGGCGCCTGGGTGGCACAGTCGGTTAAGCGTCCGACTTCAGCCAGGTCACGATCTCGCGGTCTGTGAGTTCGAGCCCCGCGTCGGGCTCTGGGCTGATGGCTCAGAGCCTGGAGCCTGTTTCCGATCCTGTGTCTCCCTCTCTCTCTGCCCCTCCCCCGTTCATGCTCTGTCTCTCTCTGTCCCAAAAATAAATAAAAACGTTGAAAAAAAAATTAAAAAAAAATATCACAGGTTTACTCTATATACTGCCCGTTTCCATTCTTGAGGAAAGAAATCTGACTTCCTGTTCACAAGGAAGATGCATGATCACATTAGGAGATCAGCATTCATTTCAATGTAATAAATAAAAAACTAATAGCAGTTTGAAATCAAAACTACCTGACAGGTGACTGCTTCTTCATAAAAGATTATTTTACATGAGTCGATAATTTGGGTTATAAAAAAGTTCTGCCAGTCTGAATTTTAGCATATTAAATCACAGCTCACTATAAAATTTTATTACAAATATTTTTCTGGATAACAAGTTTGGTGGTTTTTATAACCTCCAAGTCTTTTTTTTATGTTTATTTATTTCTGAGACAGAGAGAGACAGAGCAGGAATAGAGGAGGGGCAGAGAGAAAGGGAGTCACAGAATCAGGAGCAGGCTCCAGGCTCCAAGCTGTCAGCACAGAGCCAGATGCAGGGCTTGAACTCACAAAATGAGAGATCAGGATGCTCAACCGACTGAGCCACCCAGGCACCCCTAACCTCCAAGTCTTATAAGATGTTCATTGGTTGAGGAAAACTTGACTAATCACCCTGAAAACCAATGGTGCATTTTTAATGTCATTTTACCATGTAATATTCTAGATGTTTAAAGCAAAGTTGATGTTATTCAACATATATGTATGTTTGGGTGAAGCAGGAAAACTTTGTGTGCTTCCTGAATAATTATTTAAATTATTGTAATATGTAGAAACATATTTAATGTTATATTTGAACGTATTTTACATTGGATGGTACGTATTTTTCAGGTATAAAAATGTTAATTACTGACTAACCACTTTGGGAAAGAAACAATCCATTTACACTTTCCTTATTTAGGTCATAACATAGAATGCATCTGATTTTTATATCTTCTTTGTTCCAGTATACCAGAGTTTATTAGGAGCATCTAATTAATAAAGCTTCACGGTAAGCATTTTAGGAATGAAACAATAACCCAAATAAATATAATTAGAAGACATTTATTGAGAGCACAGAGTACGAAAAGAATATAGTAGGAGATAGGTAAGATTTCCAAAAGAAAGTAAGTGATAATTGAGCTGAGTTTTAAATATTTAAGAATGAACAGGCAGAAATGAGTAGAGAACATTGTAAGTGAAGTGATACAAAAATTGAAATATTGGGAGTAGAGAAAAAAATTAACAGAGAATCTAGTTTGCCAAATTCAACTGTAAAACTGTATTTTGTAAGCCTTAATGATTTAACATTGACGTGTATGTGTGTGTGTGTGTGTGTGTGTGTGTGTGTGTGTGTGTGCATGCATTTTCGTGTGTGGTATAATTATATTTTGTTTTATATCACAGCAGTATACTTTACACGTAAATATTTGACATACCTCTATGATATAAAATATACAGATACATTTTATATTTAAATCCATTTTAACTTCCTTTTTATATTTATTTGCAAACAAAAAAAATCTATAAATACGGGAATAGATGTGAATATGGGTTGTGGGAAGATCTAAGCATAAGTGATGTGGACAGCACTTTCCCTGCCATAATTAGGTTGAACCCAATATACCCTAGACTCATGAGCACTAATACAATGTACTTTTGTTTCTTCCAGTTTTGTAAATGTTGAAATATTTACTTCCACCTAAGCTAATACATATATAGTCACACGGTGACTATAAAATGACAGTTAATTTTTTGTACATTAGAGCATGGGAATGTGTATGCATTTGGTCTATTCCTAAAAATCTTCTGATCATAATATAAATCAAATTTACAACATTGGTCCATATTATATTAATATAAAAGCATATGTGCAATAAAAGAAATTTACTGCTTTTAGATAATTTCTGTAGGCAGAGTGGACTTTTTCATTAGATTTTTTTTATTTGAATATGACTCTATAAGAGTCTAGATTTAATTTGCAATTAAAATAAAATTGAACTTTCAATTTTGGTAATTTCAGAAATAAAGGATCTAATAACATCAACCAAAGAGTTGTTAATGTGACACTGAAAAAATGTTTTACCCTGTGGGTATTTTTTCCCCTATGGTATTTATTTCAAATAGTTATTATAGAAAAAGATGGAATGTGTTTTTTTGAAGATTTAAAAAAAATTGAAAGAAGAGTCAAAGTGTAAGTGAATATAATTGAATAGTATGTTATTTCCTTGAATATCTTATATTATGAAAAGCTAAAGTATCCCCTTCATAGGCAATTTAAATATGGCTATTTGGGGGAGCTATTGCTGCTGAAAAGTAATTTGGAGCTTCAGACAATGCAATTTTATTATCTTACAGGTCTAGAGACCAGAAATCTGAAATGGGGTTAAATGGGCAATAAGATACTGGCAGGGCTATGCTCCTTCTGGACATTCTAGGGAAAATCTATTTTCTTGCTTTTTCCAGCTTCTAGAAGTTGCCCACATCCATTGATTTGTGGCCCTTTCTGTCATCAACACCATCTGTATCACTCTGTACACACAAGTTTGAATCCCTCTGACACTAACTCTCCTTCTTCCCTCTCTCACTTGAGAGAATCCTTGTGATTACATTAGGCCTATCTGGATAACCCATATTATCCCCACCAAAATTTGTAATCTAATCATATCTGCAGTTGCTTTCCCCATGTCATGTAACATATTTACGGGTTCCAAGGACTAAAATGTGGACATTTGATGGTGGGGACGGGTGTAATTATTTTATGTATTGCAGGAGCCCTTGAACAGCTGGAATATAGTTTAAGAAAAAGAACAGTAAAAATCCTGGGGCGCCTGGGTGGCGCAGTCGGTTAAGCGTCCGACTTCAGCCAGGTCACGATGTCGTGGTCCCGGAGTTCGAGCCCCGCGTCAGGCTCTGGGATGCTGGCTCAGAGCCTGGAGCCTGTTTCCGATTCTGTGTCTCCCTCTCTCTCTGCCCCTCCCCCGTTCATGCTCTGTCTCTCTCTGTCCCAAAAATAAATAAACGTTGAAAAAAAAAATTAAAAAAAAAAAGAACAGTAAAAATCCTAAGACTCTTCCCAATTAAACATCTGACATCCCTAGACCATATTTTCAATGTTTACATTTTATCATTTCCTTGATTTTTGTTTACAATTTACCACATGTGTATATACCTGTAAATATCACTTAATTTTGAATATTATAAAATAGCATTGATACGCATATGTAATATGTTAAAACTTACTATATTTGTTTATCTAATATCTAAAACAGTTTGATCGTTTTTGATGTTTTCCCTTTTCTTAATGAAACCGGTACAGTTTTCTGAAACTATTTTAATGTACATACAAAAGTATTTCTGTTTTGAAATGTCATAGAAGCAGATTGTTCTCAGTTGAGAAAAGATATCTTTTAATTCTTCTAAGATTTCAAATCAAGCTTTTTCCTACGTGTCTATACCACACACAAGTTTATTTCCAAATTTGTGTATTTATATGGACAAAATGGGAAAGTGAAACAGTAGTTCTGGTGAAGAGGTTAAAATGTAAGACTAAATATTTTATGCATTATGCAGGTATTAAATATTATATAAAATGGAAGAATATCATCAAAGTAGCATGTTAGAGTAGTTCATATTGTCTGTGAGATGGGTATACACATATACAACCTCTTTGTCCTGTAAAAAAAAATGGAGAATGGAGAGTACTTAGGCTGACTTTGCTAGACCTTTATCAAAAATTAGTTTGTAAGAATTGATCATAATAGAATGGAAACTATTCACATGGCCTCTTTTCTTCAGAATATGAATCACTTTGAAATAAAATATTGAAAACTTGCTAATTTTAACAAAAATTTATACAGAATTATTTTAATTTTTTTACTTTAACTCCAGTATAGTTAACTTATTATTATTGTGATATTAGTTAGGATTTGACACTCTCAGAATTATTTTTATTAAGCCCATCATTATTAAACAGCCAGCTTACTACAAAAATTGTAAAATATTTCCCGTTATTCATAATAGATAAGAAATGGGAGTGTTTCTTCTGTTGTCTAGTCTCCATTTCAATGTTTTCAAGATTTCACATCCTCCAGAATTTCCAAAATGCATGTTTGATTTCAAAATACTCTCTAACATTAGACAGTAGTGTTTGAAACATAGCCTTATTTTTTTTCTTTTTTACGATACTGGAGTATGTTGCATATTGTTTAGATTAAAGTGACATGGCAAAGATTAATTATTGGGGAATTATCTCCTAACAGGGATCTTGTACAGATTGCTTTTGTTCTTTCATAGCCTATTTTTATTCTGAGAGTAGAAGTTACCGCTCTGATGCGGCAGGGCGAGCAGCTCCCTTTGGTCAATTATCAGACATCTGCTTTTTAATTACGTACCACATAAATTAACAGTGAAATCTAAGAAACTTATTCATGGTCTGGTTTAATAATGTGTGCGGAGAAGATCTCAGTGATTTTAAAAAGCATAGAAAGGATCATATTTCTTGCAAATAGATACTCTTGAAATAGCGTTGCCTAGGGGCGCCTGGGTGGAGCAGTCGGTTAAGCGTCCGACTTCAGCCAGGTCAGGATCTCGCGGTCCGTGAGTTCGAGCCCTGCGTCGGGCTCTGGGCTGATGGCTCGGAGCCTGGAGCCTGTTTCCGATTCTGTGTCTCCCTCTCTCTCTGCCCCTCCCCCGTTCATGCTCTGTCTCTCTCTGTCCCAAAAATAAATAAAAAACGTTGAAAAAAAATTAAAAAAAAAAAAGAAATAGCGTTGCCTAAATATGCAAATAATAGATACCTCACTGACAAATATTGAACACAAATTAATGATCAATTCAATCATATCATGCTATTTCTCATTGTAAGTAAAATTTTAAGATGCTCTTTAATTATCTAATTATCTAATAGAATATATGCATATTTTTACTATATCATTTTACTTAAATGGTATATATCATGATTACGCACATTGCTTCCTTTAATTTTAACACAGTGACACCACAGATCCATGGTAAAATAAAGTAAAACCTATGGTATATTTTCCAAAATTACATACAGTTGAATAACTGAATGGAAATGCTTGAAGAGATACTGCCTTATTTTGTTTCTTAAGCAGTGTTTAAGGTTTATTACTATCGCTATCATTATTATTCCTCTTATTTCCTTTAATATCTTCTTTCAAATCATCACTATATATCACTTATGTCACCTTGCAAAGAGACAGAAAATTTGTAAGTAGGCATATCAAACACTGGTAATATATGTCTCTGGTCACAGTCTGGAGTCTTTAGGCCTCTTGAGTAAACTAACTTTTAATGAGGGAGCAGGATGATTTCCATATAAATCCATGATCTCTCCCAAGATTTCTCATGTCTTTCTACACTCACTAAAATTTAGATATTCAAATAACAGCCTTTCTGTTTCACAGGAATTCATAAAAATATCATAAGGTGAAATAATCAGCCTCTTCCCTCTCGCCTACAGAAGAAAATTTAAATGCCCTTTACTGGATAAGATCTTCTCTCTGAACTGATTCCATCATCCATATTCATGTTGCCATACTTTTATTTATTTTAGTCCACCATTGTTCCTCATCCTTCCTTCATAAACTAGAAATCTGAACCTATCCTATGGTTTAGCTTCACCATATTATTTTAATTCTCGGGGTACACCATAGACTCTCACTCCATCATGATCTTGTTTACATTGTTCAAAAATTATATACATTCTTTCCCTTCTCACTATCCCTGCTTTACAACTTATTCTTTAAATCCCAGCTTATTTCACCCTTTATTGAAAATGTTTGTCCAGGGGTGCCTGGGTGGCGCAGTCGGTTAAGCGTCCGACTTCAGCCAGGTCACGATCTCGCGGTCCGTGAGTTCGAGCCCCGCGTCAGGCTCTGGGCTGATGGCTCGGAGCCTGGAGCCTGTTTCAGATTCTGTGTCTCCCTCTCTCTCTGCCCCTCCCCCGTTCATGCTCTGTCTCTCTCTGTCCCAAAAATAAATAAATGTTGAAAAAAAAAAAATTAAAAAAAAAAAAAAAAGAAAATGTTTGTCCAAGTAAATGAAGATTTCATGGCTTCCTTCTTTATTCTTCAACACTTGTAAGTTTATATACCTTATTTGAATGAATTACTCATAATTTATAATAATTATTTCTAGTTGCTGGCCAGAAATAGTCACATGGTCTTGCCTAATCATGAAGGGAATAAGAAGTGTATTCTTTCACTTTTCCCGGAAGTGAGGGAGGGATAACCACATAATGGTAAATTCTCTACTATAGTGTAGTATCATATACTGGATTGAAACAAATCAGCACATTTAATGGGTTGGGATTTTTTTTTAAGTTTATTTATTTTTGAGAGAGAGAGAAAAAATGCAAATGGGGTGAACTGAGAGAGAGAGGGAGAGAGAGAATCCCAAGCAGCCTCTGAATCATCAGCATGGAGCCCAACATGGGGCTCCATGTGGGCCTCCAATGGGACTCAATCTCGGGGTCATGAGACTGAGCCTTTCTTGGGCTTAAGATTCTCTCTCTCTCTCCCTCTTCCTCTGCTCCTTCTACATTCACACTTTCTCTCTCTCTCTCTCTCTCTCTCTCTCTCTCAAAAAAAATTATTTAGTGATGATAGTATTGATATTGCTGGAAATCTCAAGGGCATAGGATTAGGTCAAATGGATGGACCACAGCCCTATTTACTCAATTGCCAGTACAATCCAGCAAACATGAAAATGCAATTTTCAGTAACTGCCGCTGAATATAGCAGTTTACATATTTGTGTTACAACTTTTATAAGTGTATTTTCTTCCATGGGAAAATTCTGTTTCAATAGAAACAGACCCATTTTTACTTATTCAGTGTGTATTTCTATAGAGAAACTAAAAGTAGATGGTGTTTTCTTGTTCTTTGGGAGAATCAATGAAGAAACGAATTTCTAATTAGTGTATGTATTACTGGGCTTTTTTCCCCAAATAAGTATTCTTAGATGAATTAAATTGACCTTAAATTACGTATTACCAGCTAAGCTCTTATGTAACCTCTTTTAAATTTCAGTAAAATTTTTAGGCAAGGCCATACGTGTAAGTGCTCTCTTATATTAACAAACTTTCTTAAGCTGTAAGGTAACAGTCTGTTCTCAATATCAGCGTGTCTGTGTCAGCACAGATAATAAGTACACACCGCTCGCTTCTCTTTTCTATCCCATCTCCGTGCTAAATCTCTCCTCCCACTTACACTGTGTGCTGTCTATATCCACGTTTACAGATATACACCTTCTGTTTGCTGTCCACAAACTGTCCAAGAATAAGATGAATATATTCCTTCTCTCTTTTACTTACAAACCCCATGGCAGTCCCAAACCAAAAGATGAAAACAATTAAGAAGAAGTGTTTGTTAAAAATTAAGCTTCAAGAAATGGCACCATTTGTGAAGGCTCACATAGTAAGTTATGTTGCCTCTCCATTTACATTTCTGAAAAATGAGCTCTATTTTACGTGATGATACTTCTTAAGCTTAGGTATAAATCATTCCCAAATATCATCTTTGATTATACTGCTAGATTGCAACAAGATGTAATTTTAATCGAGAATGTTTTAATGAATTTAATGTGATTTTATGTTTTTCAGAATATTTTGGCTTCCATAATGTTTTGATTTTTCAAAATTACCATCGAACAAAATAATCATCATATAGGTTGCATTACATAGGAGGAAATTGGCATACAGAAAAATAAATAAATTACTCAAAATTAATCTGCCACCTGTAATTCATGACTGCTAATCTCCCATCAGCATTTATGCCACTGGAAAAAAAACTGGCTTCTCTTCAGTTGCACCACTATTTTAAATAAAGAAGTGGTTTTATTGCCAAGAGAAAAGAAGTTGAATCCGTTGAAGGGGTTTTAATTCTTGCCTATGTGCCCAGCGATGTAAAAGGACTATTAAATACTTTGTTTTGATCTGAGAAATTACTCACATATTATGCTGTTTTACACATTTTATAAATTAGGAAACTGATGCTTAAGAAAAAATAACAGTTCCGTGGTACACACAAAATTGATTCTGGAATTTCAACTCAGAGTCATCTGAGTCCCACGTAGTGCTACTTTTTAGCACTGCAGTAATTGTAGATCAGGAAAAACTACATTGTATTGCATAAGGATAAGAGGAAATCCCTTTAAGCACACATATACTGAATATTTAGTTGTCCGTTTTTATATAACATAGTAAGTAATTTTCAAACTGGCTCGGCCTGATGGCAGTTTTCTCCTTCCCGATACTGCTGTTTTAATCTCATACTTATTCGTAATAGTGCTTTTTTTTCTAGTTTTATGGAGATATAATTGATGCTTTATTGAGATATAATGTAGCACTGTATAAGTTAAAGGTATACATTGTGATAATTTGATATTGGTATAAATTGCACAATGTTTACCACAGTAAGGTTACATAGCAGTCCTTCTTCTCACGTAATTACCATTTCATGGTTTTTGTTGTTGCTGTGGTAAGAACATTTAAGACCTACTGTCACAGCTGCTTTCAAAAGTATAGTATGGTTTTGTTGACTATGTTGTATATGTTGAGCATGAGACCCCCAGAACTTACCGTATAACTGGAAGTCTGTTTGACCAATATTTCTCCATTTTCCCCATTCCCAGTCCCTGTTATCCATCAATCTACTCTCTTACTAGGAATTTGATGTTTGTGAAAATGACTTTAGATATAATACCATAAAATGGGCTCAGAATACAGTGACAAACCCCATATACTGAAAAACTCGTTCAATACAAACCTTTATCAAGAATGGGGAACTGTGGGCTTGCATTTTCCATTTTCAGAATGTATTTGGTTGCTAAGTTTACCAGATGAAAACAGATTATATTGTGTACCTGGCTATTCTTTCATTGCTTTACACATCAGAATTATTTGTGAAAGGACTATCAAGGAGAAGTATCCAATAGACAACACTGTGACTTCAGTCTCTGGCAGTCCATTTTCTTTAGCCTTCCAAAAGTTCGATATACTCTGGTGACGTAGTAGCAGAAGGAAAATGTCTTCCAGTATTTGTTTGTTAGGGAATTCAGCCATATGTTTGGAGAGCATGTATCGTCTGCAGAAAAACCATATGAGACAACATGTAGATGTTATATTAGGTCAGCTGCAGTCACTGTTTAACTTACCTTTAATTTACCTTCTTCCATTGGTGGATTTTCAAACATTTGTCTTCTACAAACAATACTGTAACAACCCATCGCATGTGTCTTGTACACGTTTCTGTAACGTACGTATGTAAAAGTATCACTGTGTATATGTATATAGAATTTTGTTCTGTAATCTATAATTTTCTGGAAATATATTGAAATAGCGCAATACAAAGGGAAGTGACATAAATGAGTTCTGGAGTGATGGAGCCCAATCGATTTTTGCTGAGAGGCTATTCATGTGTTTAAGTAGCAGTGTTTGTCATATTGCCTCTTCATTACATATGACCCGTATACAGTTGACAGCGTCTCATTCATTGCTGTCTACAGTTCAGTGACAGATATTTGCCGTCAATGGTGAAAGAAACTTTTGCTTGACCATCAATCTTCAGAGTCCTACAGATAGGGAAATGATGAGATAGGTCAGTAAATAAATGGTGCAAGATAACAAATGACAATATAGGAGTTGGGCTTTGTTACTTGTAAAATTACTTGACTAAAGAAATCTGCGTTAGACTAAATATGGCCACAAAATGTTTAGTGCTACCCCCGTTAAGAAGGGAAGCCTATTTCCCTGTACACTCACCTGACCTTACAACTTGCTAGGTGGCAATAATGATCATGTGATGAGGCTTCTGAGTCTCCTTCCCAGGAGACCTTAAAGTGTCTGCGCTCTTGTTCTTGGATGCTGGGACTTCCAGGTGATGGAGGAGATTGGGTTGAAAGATCATATAGAGAAGTCAGCCAGTCCAGCCCAGCCCAGCCACCAGAGGATCTCAGGTGCACCAGAAAGCTCAGGTGAGACCAGCAGAAGAACTATTCACGACCCACAGAACTAGAAGAAATAAGAAATCATTCTTAGTTTAAGTCACTAAATTTTGGGGTAGTTTGCCACACAGCCATAGATAACTCAGATTCTTCCTCTTGGTATTATAGAAATTAAAGACAATGTTTATCTGATAATTCTGTATATACTTCCCCAGTCTCTTAACTAACAATTAAGTCTCTATCTGGGTTTTTGTCTCCATAATCCAGCCTCCCTTCCATAGCCTCCTTCCCACAAGTAATTAATGGCAAGTTCTCAAAGAATTTTGTAACTTGTATTCATAGTAAGTATTAGTGGCTTTTTTAAATGTTGACTATTTTTTTAAAATGTTTACTATTTTGAGAGAGAGAGAGAGAGAGAGACCGAGAGACAGCGCACGCAGGGGAGGGGGAGAGAGAATACCAGAAGCAGGTTCTGGGCTGACGGTCTGACACAGGCCTGGATCTCACAAACCGTGAAATCATGATCAGAACTGAAGTCAAGAGTCAGACGCTTAACCAAGTGCCACCCAGGCACCCCAATATTAATGGCCATTATTATATACATAATATTTATGAAAAACAGTGATGTTATCCATTTTTCCTTTTAAACCATAAATTAGAAATCTTATTTTGAAAAATTATTAATTTGTATTACTCAATATATGTTCAGATTAAATAATCCAAATGTCTTATTTTATTTGCTTTTAAAATCAGAGTTTAGTTCAATTTTGGAACAATTAAACCACATGCATCTGTCATGTTGAAGCATTGTCACTACAAACAATCCCTGCCTTTGTCCTGCTAGCCTTGGATATGATTTACCCTGTGTGATGCTTTTCTAACAGAGATCAAAATACCAATGGGACTACTACATATTTAAGTCCCTTTGATATAGCCACTCTGTTAAATTTGGTATATTCAGCAAATGGCATCCACAGCAGCTGACATTTAAGCACACTGTCATATGCATAAGTGAACAGGACCCTCCTGGGTTGATGATAGCAGAAGTTGCACTTGTGGCTCAGTTTTGGAAATCAGAATTATAAAGTAATTATAACCCAGCTCAGGCATTTTCACACAGTCCCTTCAGACCAGATCTCAGTCTATTCAAGAGGCACTATACCAAAGGTCTATGCTTCTATGCTAATGAGACGGGATGAATGTTCCTTTTTTTTTTGACCCAATGAGTAGAAATCCATTGCTCCCTGGGAAGATTGGTTATTACAAGTTTCTTGTTTTTGTAATTCATCCAAGTGGTTTAAAGTCTTGTGGCAGGAAGATAGCTCTGTGGCTTGAAACAAGAGCATCCCCACCTGGGAATCTCAGGCTAAACAAAAGTCCAGATGAGGCACAGTGATTGGTAGCCATAGAATTGGAAATGTCACCTAAGCCTGTCACTGGCCACTGCTTAAGTGAGGCTTCAGGAAATGGAGTTCATCACGATTATAACGATTATAAGAATAACTGCATTTGAATTACTCTTTCCCATTTAATAGGGGAATTAAGATTTAAATGCCTCATGAAATGTTACATTGCTTAAAAAGGCAGAATTATAAAATTTATTTCAAGCGCCCTGACTCCAAAACGATTCTGTTTGCCACCATATTTTGATTCCTTTGACACAACTCCCTTAAGTCGGCCATATTTATCTGAGCTGTTTGGGGGGGAAAGATTTATTGTAATCGTATTTGTGGTTCAAAAATCCTATAGATGTATATTTATAGACAATCTTATATTAGTCTTAAAATACTGGGAAATTCAAATTCTTAAATGATTTATCGTCTTATACATATATGCCTTATATACAAACATCCTGTGTGTGAGGTGCCCCTTCAATATTCAGTAACCATCCCTTTTGATTTTAGAAACGTGGGACAAATTTTTATTCTGCACATTTAGTTAATAGCTGCACAAAGTAAATCACTCTGACAGACAGAACCCTGGGGCAAGGGGAGTGGAAAAGTTTCTCCTTGCTTGTAAACCTCCGTTGTAGTCCCCAGAGAAGACTAGAAAATAGGACCCAGCATTTCAAGTACTTATAATTCCTTGAATCAAAGTAGATACATAATCCTTATTATTATAATTCAATGCTCATGGGCTCTTAATGAAACATTTAATTGAAAATAGATTTTAAATTAGATGTGAAGTTTACCAACTTGTTAAAAGTGGTTTAGCATTTAATAACTTCAGAAGTATTTTTCTGTAAAACTTTAAATTTATTTGTTGCCAAATGCATGACTCATCCTGGTCAGAATTCAATTGCGTAGAGTCTGAAGTACACATTTCTTTGCTAAATTCTCCTTCCTATGTAGGGAGCTATTTGAAAAGAACACTGAGTTACCTCAGAATAAGTTACCTCAGAATAAAAAGACATTTAGACCTATTTCATAGATACTAGGTACAAAGTTTAAGTACACTTTGATACTCAGTGTAGGATTTAATTTAATGACACTGACCCTGACATTTAATATAGAAGAGACTGTTGTGTGTTGCATTGACAGTTCAAAAAATCCTCAGGGGGAAAAATTATTTTGAGAATAATATTCTTCTTACAGACAGTCCAATTTAGCTTGCCACATTACCTCCTCAGTTGCTTGGCCAGAATGGGAAGGATGTTGGTCCCTAGAAGTAGAGTCTTAAGATCCTTACCTAAGAGTTCATCTCCTCATTCCCTCTGCCAGTATGATTCTTAGCATTAGGAGGGCATTTAAGGAATTCACAGGTTCCTATTTGTAGAGCCAAACTTAAGCTCGTTACCTTCTGTTTTAACCCCGAACCATACTGAGTGCACTGTGACAGTGGAACTTCTGGTTAGCTCCTAACAGATTTTTTTTTTCCTCTTTTAAAGTCCATAACCTGTCAACCTGCCTAGTAATCCATTCACTTTTATAGTATGTCTTGGTTTGTTATTCCTATTTTCAACCAGGAATTGGAGTTCTATCCTTCTCCCAATTCTCATAGAATTGTTTAGTAGGTATTCTGAAGCCTAATCACTGAAAATATTCTGTTAAATTCTTTTCTAGTCCCATATTTTTCTACTATATGCTGATAATTTCTATAAATATAGATAACTCCTAAAAATATAAATATGTATGCCCAATAGGTTGTAGTAAGCTGCCTTATACTTTCATAAACTGTTTATCTCATTTGTTACCCAGTATTATATATATGTACATATATATTCATATAGAATGATAGTACATATATACACACATGTATATGTATATTACTGTATGTAACGCATCCAGTGCATGTGTTTATAGCAGTAAGTAACAATAATTTGACTAGTTTTACTCTGTCATGCGACATCCTGAGCAGTTTCCATGTGTCAATTCAGAGAGCAAGTATTATTTCACACATTCATGCATTTTATGTACGAAGAAACTAAAGCGCAAAAGCACATGGCATTTAAATCACCTTCTTAATTTCGTGCAGCTAGTAAATGACGAAATAGGAACCGAAACCATATAAACCGGACTTTCCAAAGGAAAGATTTTATGACATATACATACATTCTAAGAAAAACTTAGAATCCTTAAAACCATACGTGGCTTGGAAGATGGCGCTCTACGGGCTTATCTGAGGAGGTAAGATTTGCCTTTGTTAGCAAGATTCCCTGACAGTGCCTCAAGGGAATGCACGTGCTCTTTCTCATCACCCCACATTTTCCTGCAGTCAGGCCTTAGCCAGCGTGTTGGAAGAGAAGATTGCTATAGGCAGCACTGAGGATTGCCTCTAGCCTAGCCATCAGGCTTCTTGGAAATGGGAATGCATTAAAACATTTCACATATCTACTTTCCAGGGAAGGCTTGGGACTGGGTGATGATTCAGGAGAGTTTGCTGCTTCACTCCCAGGGTCCACTGAGACTGATCGGTCTCCATGGCATAAAACAGTGGGATATTAAGAACAGACCATAATTGTGGCTTCAGAAATAAACTTTCTCTAGTATGATTCTATTTTAAAAATGACCTAAGCAAAGTTTATTTTAAAATTTGTAGTTCTACATGTTTGTATGATTACTTTTGACAATCCTTATATACTACCATAATTTCTAGAACATCAGCCCCAGACTCCTCGCAATATCTTATTGTCAACTTTCAATACATCTTTCACTTTGAGAAGTATTTACTTTTCTTTTTTTTTCCATGGGCGAGACAAAAGAAGAGGTTTTTAATTCTGAGACAACTGTGCTATTTCTTCTTTTTTTTCATGTTTTCTGGGGTGAAATGCTGAATAACTATTAACTAATAGTGAATACTGGTAACTATTCAGTGTCATTCCACTGAAAGTAAAACTCCTGCGTACTGTGTTGACATGCTGCTACTGGGTATTCTCAGAAAATTTGATTTTATGGTTCTTATTTTCATGCAAATTAACTTTGTAAATGTGTCTAAAACTTCTGAAGCAGTTGTGACAAATCCTAATGTATATGTGCCTATAAATACTATATATTTAGGATATCATGGGCTAATTATCAGTTACTTCTGAATTTCTCAAAATCCTTTATTAAACATTTGTTGAAATAGTATATAGCATTTCAGGCAGCAAATTCTGCCAATGAGCCAACACCCAGAATGGTTTGAATTTTTTTTCTCCAAATAACTCCAAGATAGTTTACTTTTTCACGATGCAATATAATGCAAATCTGAACTCTCAGTGTTATCTAATAAAAGATTAACATTATGAGAAGCACAAGGAATAATAGTTTGATTAGTCAGAAAGATTCTAACATTTGGAATGAATATCTACCCACACATAACCACACACTCAAACACACACACACGCGTGCACACACACACACACACACTTTAAGGGGTCAGGATAGCCCACAAGAGAGGTATAAATACCATTGGACCAACAGGCAATAATGTGATATAAGGAGAGTTGTAATGAGGGGCAATAAAAAATGTTATGAAGTATATATAAGATTTCATTTTATAACCAATAAAAGGTTAAGGAAAGGAGGCTTCTTACTGAAAAGTTGAACAGCATAGAAAGGCAGTTTTTATTTGGGGGAAATAGAAAGAATATGTGTGGGTAAAGGTGAAAAGAGGGTGCATTCTCAGGAGTTGATCTAAGGGAGGTATTAAGGGCCAATGATTATACTTTATCCTGGTGCCAGGTAAATGCCTGGTCAGAATTGATCAAAGGGTCAACATAATCCATCAGTCACATTTACATTTTAAGAGAATACAGTAGCACATATATGAAGGGTTGAGTAAGGTCAAGTAGGAAAACAGGAAGAAGAAATTATAGTAGGAAATTCCATTAAAATTACTGTCATAATTTTTATAAGTAATGGCAACTAATATAAGAAATATTTAGTAGTTCATATCAGTGGATATTAAAGTTATGTTTAACATGTGTATGCATACCTTTGCATGGAAAAGTTTGGTGGGGCCAATGAAGGTTTGAGTCCTGGCACTCAAAGGTTAGAGGAATATAAGCCTGAAATAGGTAATTTGGTTACGGAAAGGCTACACTAAACTTGTATCCAATCTTGTTCTTGGCCCACTACATCTTTTGAAATTGCCGTGAAGTCTTGATCAGTAATTGCACTTAGTCATTTTCTAAGTCTGTTCTGCATTCTCTTGAGTTACTTATTTTAAATGACGTTATAAAAGAAACACTTCAACTAGCTTAGTTTTTACACTTTGGGCACAACATTGTTCGAGTATTTCCTCGACCTTAGTTTCTAGTGAGGGGTGACTGGTAAATCAGTTATTTCCTATGGATTATTAAGGATCCTAAGGATTATTAATGTAATTATTAAGGATCCTAAGGATTATTAAGGTAATTAATATAAAAACTCAACTTCATAAAATACATTATAATTTAACATGAATAAATTATTGCTTAATGAAGGTCATCTTTTCCCCTGTATTTTACCGAAAGCATATGATATGATTCTTTTGAATCTTTCTGTTAGATTTACCCCCTAATATATGTAATTATTTTGGAAATTTTACCTAAAATTTCAGAAATTTTATGTGAAATTCTGCAAGTAATAAAGGTCAGTTTCACTCTTTGATTTGATGGAGTAATTCCACATATAAAAAGAGATTATCAGGACCACATGGCATTTATTACTCAATTTTATTTATCATTCCTTAATACTCCAATGAGGTTTATTTTAATTATCCACAAATGTTCATTCAACCTAAGTTGAATTATTGAGTGACACTGCAGCATTCCATTCTGGGACAACTTGCAATATCTTTGAAGAACCTTTCCTCTGTTGAAAAAAAAAATCGTCTCTTTGATAGGTAGAAGTCTGGCTCCTAATTTAGTCTCTTAGAACATACCTTTAAAGTAGCACCTTCTAAGAATCTTTGAAGCATTACGTTATCCATCATATGGATACTTGATACTTTCTGACTGTTCCTCTTATTCATAGCATATATATCAAAAATAGTAACTCATTTTTTTTTTCAAATTGGTTGTTTGTTTCCCTCTGAAAAGCTCTGTTGAGGTCAAGACCACATCTGTATTCCTCCATGTTATATTCTCAGCATCTAATACCAAACATAATAGGGAGACAAAAAAAATGCTTGTTTAATAAGTGCTAAGCAAGTCCAAGTGACTTTTTCAAATACCTGGATACTATCTATTTCCTGACTTTTCTTTTCCTTTTCCAGGCTAGTCATTCCCAAACTTGTCCATATGACTTAGTTTTGTCACCTATCTCCATCTTAATTTCTTTTTGAACACATTCCAGGGTGTCTAAATGCCTTTTAAGTTGTGATCACCAGAAATGAATGCAATTATTTTCACTAGTTTTCTGTTTTTCTGTTCTGTGTTTTATGTTCAAAATGTTAACACTTTGATAGTTTTAAACTGAGACCTCAAGCTCACGTCGGGTATTTTGAGACTGTTAAGCTTCACCTGCCTATGATTCTATCTCTTACATGATTACTGTACAAAGTGATACTCAAATATAGTATTGGGCGACATTTCATTTATTTTCTGCTCAATTTTTAAATTTTTTTTTTAACGTTTATTTATTTTGGGGACAGAGAGAGACAGAGCATGAATGGGGGAGGGGCAGAGAGAGAGGGAGACACAGAATTGGAAACAGGCTCCAGGCTCTGAGCCATCAGCCCAGAGCCTGACGCGGGGCTCGAACTCCCGGACCGCGAGATCGTGACCTGGCTGAAGTCGGACGCTTAACCGACTGCGCCACCCAGGCGCCCCTCTGCTCAATTTTTAAAAGAGGGTTAGATTTTAATTGTTTTCTAAATAACTCTAAGAGAATACAACATGGAGTGATGGTTATGATGCATACCTTAGACATTTACATCTGCAAATCAACCAGAACACAGCTTAAAAAGAAAAAAAAAAAACCCTCCATATAAGGTTTCATTTGGAGAAATAAAAATCATACACTACAGGGGCGCCTGGGTGGCTCAGTTGGTTAAGCATCTGAATTCAGCTCAGGTCATGATCTCACAGTTCGTGAGTTCGAGCCCCGCATCAGCTCTGTGCTGACAGCTTGGAGCCTGGAGCCTGCTTAGATTCTGTGTCTCCCTCTCTCTCTGACCCTCCCCCCGTTCATGCTCTGTCTCTGTCTCAAAAATAAATAAAAATTAAAAAAAAAATCATACACTACTAACAAAGGGACTAGAGCCAAAGAGCCAAATTCTTCTTCTTTTATTTTACTTTATTTTGCTTTGGTGTAAATGGTGATAGAGGGTGGGAGGAGGGGTTGGACTTGGTGAGCTAACATGTGTATATTAAGTTATTTGAACTATGTAACATATCTTCCTTTTACTTCTGTTATAAGTAAATGGCAATCACCATCATGAAATGAAGACATTTGAAATGAACTGTTTACTTACATTGTTGAGAAAGTATCTCAGATATAATACATGAAGCTTTTGTTTGCTTTGGTGGTGTTTCCATGTTTCCCCTCTGTAATTTACTAATATCGTCCCAAAATTTCTTGACAATAAGACAACGTGGTGGTGTTAGCACTAGGATTATGCTTTAAAACTGACAATGTATTCAAACTGCATTTAGATCAATTCTTCCTGAAGTGGAGCCCTTATTTCACAATTCTCAAGAGTTACTTCAACGCATAGCCACTAAATACTTAACTTTCAGTATTGTCCTGTAAAATCACTCAAGGATAAATAATGAAAGACTATGGAGCAATTAAGCATAATACACAATGTAAGTTTTGAAGAGTCATTTTGTGATGTGTTTTCGTTATAATGCAGCTCTTGCTCCTCTGGTTTCTTGCAGTGTTACTGTGCTGTCCTCAGAATGTGTCTCACTGAGTTTCACAAATGGTGCTGTCATTTCAACTTGACATCCACCATTTTATTTTCTCCTGTTTTGGTTTTCTATGCTGATATCCCCCGTTCTTCTTAATCTGCATCCACTGCTGCAAAGTCATCAAGGCACTCAACAGACACCAAGGAAGTCCATACTTTAATTTTTTCGCTCTTCTAGAAGAATGTTTGTCTTGTTCACTGCTCATTACTTTTGTGAGTTTGATGAGCTTGCATATTCTACAAGTCACCCCCAGTGCAGAAATTGCCCTTCAGTCTTTCCTACGTTTAGCAAAGAGGAAACAAGATATTGTTTCTTAGATTGTTGAAACAGCTTTAACATTTACTTGTTCTTTGTAAGAGCTCCTTCTTCACTAGATTCTGGAATGAGGACAGTACAAATAACAATTCCCCATGTTTAGGTAATTATTCTTAACCATCTGTGCTGTTTTTGTTCAAACTTGGGCATTTCCACTTCCTCTACACTTGAAATTATTTGTTTTTCAAGAATTTCCTAGTAAAAGATATTGCCATACATTGGCCAGCTATAATCAGACATATTTGCATATTCAATGTGATTATTTCTTAGATACCTACTTTGCCTCTTCAGGGCATACAGTATTATGAGCAGTGTGTATATAAATCACCAATATTCTTACAGTCATAGCATTGCATGATCTATATTGAAAAACGTGTATTTCCTTTAACAACAAGTTTTCTTCCTATACAAATTCTATTCATTTCCAGGTAAACATATAAAAATGAGCCACTGTTTACTATATCATATTATTTCAAACACCAGATTATCATAGATTCTTTAAAATTTGTGTTTAAATATTTTTTCTCCACTGAGTCCATCAGGGCCATGTCTATATTACTTTATACCCAGATAGCGACTGGCACATAATAACCAGTTAAACTGGTAAAACAAATTATTTTGGAAAGAATTTTTAGATTTAGAGGAAATCCTCAAAGGTAGTGCCAAAAGTTCCTATGTACCCTTGACTTAGGTTTCTGTAATGCTGGCATCTTACACAGCAATGATGTATTTATCAAAGTTAAAAAACAAATAGTATTGGTACAATACTATTCAATAAACTATAGACTTTACTCAGACCTCATCACCTTTATTGCTCACTTCCTTTTTTTCTTTTTTTTTTTCCTTCCAAGATGCAATTCAGGTTCACAAAACTTCCTGATCTTTAAGGACCTTGAAATTTGAAGAGTACAGGCAAGGTAGACTGGTCAATTTTTTCTCCCCTTATAGCTGATCTTCTTCAACCTAATTCTCACCAGCTTCAATGCAGTTTCTTCATGTTTCTTGCACTTGAGGTTGGCTGAGATTCTTGAATCTGTGACTTTAGCATCTTAATTGAGTTTGTGATACTTAGAGCCATTATCTATTCAAATATTGTTGTTCCCTCCCTTTCCCTTTTGGGATTTCAAATCTATATATTTCAAGTGACAAATTTTTTCTACAGTTCATTAGGTTTTCTGTTGATTTTTGTTAATTCTCATTACTCTCTGTTTCATTTTTTATTAGTTTCATTCCTGGGATTTCAGTTTATTAATTTTTTTTAGCATAGCCTACTTGACCACAAACCCCCATTTGGGGTATCCTCACCTCATATAGTTTCATGACAATGTTTTATTTGTATCATGTTCATATCTTCCAAGTCATCTCTACTTAAATTTTAAACCTACAAAATACAATTATATTTCTAACATCTGTGTCAATTCTCTGTCAGTTTCTATTGATTGACTTTCTCCCTCTTCACTGAGGTTCTTATTTTCTTGCTTCTATGTATGCCTGGTAAATTTTAATTGGAAGTCATACATTGTCATTTAAACATATTAAGTAAAGACTTTATTTTGGTTTTCCATAAAGATTATTGAATTTGGTCTGTGGTGTTATTAATTGACTTGAAATGAGCTTGAAATTTTACAGTCTTGCTTTTCAGATTTATTCAGCAAGACCAGAGAAATGTATGTGATGGAAAACTTGTTTACTATGTCTGAAACATTAGTCTTTTTTTGTACTCAGCGCAATGCTTCATGAACGTTGCTTTCCATTCTGATTGCCACAGACCTAAGTCCCACTCGGCCGGGAATTAACTCACCCTTTGTAATTGTTCTTCACAGCACTGGGCAGTCTCCTTATACCCTTGTGTTGATCATTACTCAAGTGAATGCTGCAAATGTCTGGTGTACTCTTTCTGTGCAGCTCCCTTTTCTGAGATGCTCTGCCCTGAGATCTCTATGTGCCTTAGTCTCTCCCGAATCTCACTTTTATTTCCTCAACTCAGGAAGTAATCTACTCCAAATGAGTCTCCTCTCCCCGTGCCACACCTGGGAAACTTCTTCAAAAACAGTTCATGTGTGCAAACATGGGACTCCTCTTTATTGCCTTCCATTTCTCAGAATTATTGCCATTATTTGCCTGATGTTCATTGTTTTGGAAACCATTTTCTCATCTATTAAGTCTGTTTTTAATTGTGTCTGGCAGGAGATTAAATATGGTCCAAGTTACTTCAACCTGGGTGGAGGTACAAGTCGAAAACTACTTTTGATTTAACAAGTCCTGAACTCTAAAATATTCATATATAGAATAATATTACTTTATAAAGTTATATATTAACATGTGGAATAATGCATTACTATATGATAAATAACATAGTATATTTTAATAATAACTTTGATATACTACCATATTCAATTTACCAGTCAGTGTTTTTCTAATTACTAGGTTTTGGGTACTATTTGTAACATATATTGTACCGCAAAACCAGAAATATATTTACTTATCTTTTATGCTAAATTTTTTTTGTTTTATTTTTGACATTTCCACTTGTGATATAATGATTTAATAACTTTTGATAAATAATTGTATTAAAACGATTAATGTTATTTAAAATTTTTCAAATACATTCCCATTTTTCCCAAGTATAACTTGAGAGTCTGGCATTTAAAGTAAAAAAGAAAAAGGAAAAAGCTGAAAACTATTTATTGTTACATGCATGTTTTAGTTCAAACATTTATATAATCTTCAAACTAAAATTTTCTCCAAGAGAGTAAAAAAAGGCATGGAATAGAAGATGGAAAACAAGAAGTCATATATTACTATTTCTTTTTCTGGTGAGAAAATTGAGAACTGCTGATTATAAATGACTTGGCAAAATTCATGCTCAGGACCATTGGTAGGACTCAGAACCATATCTCTGTCTCCAAGTTACTACTTCTTTCTAATGAATTTCATCTACCCTAGTTCTAAAAATTGTTTTTGGATTTTTATTCCCTGATAACAGAGTAAGAGTTCTACCGAAAGAAGAACCTAGAAGTAATCCCTCTATATCATTATATTAGGGGCAAAATTGCAAAGCAGAAAGAATTAAATGTTATTCTAGTCTTACTTAGGCAAAATGTAGGGCTTTTAACCAAGCTGATTTCTTTATTCTGCTGATACAAAACATTATGGCTACATGAAAAGGCAGACATTTTCCTTATGGACAGAAGGAGAAAGACCTTTTTTTATCCAAATAGATGGATGAATATATGATGGATATTGAAACATTCATATTAAAACTACA
Source organism: Prionailurus viverrinus (assembly GCF_022837055.1). Lineage (NCBI taxonomy): Eukaryota > Metazoa > Chordata > Mammalia > Carnivora > Felidae > Prionailurus > Prionailurus viverrinus. The sequence goes on from NC_062561.1 coordinate 33,177,318, forward strand.
TTACTCTTAAATATATTTGTGATTCTTCTACATTTTATCAGTTTTAAGAAACCCTAGTAAATGATACATTTGAACTGTCACATGAGATTAATTTGATGGGTTAATCTCATAAGATTTATAAATGTTGATGAAAATTACTAGTTTGCCGAACTTAATAGAGCTAATTTCAGTGGTAGAAGAATCACAATATTCTGTAAAATTTTGTGTCAAGGGCTAATTGAAAATAGCACAAAACCAAACCCAATGATTAAATTCAATTATCAAATCTACACCTTTATACATGTATACATGCATATAATGGCAGCTGATATAATCATTATTCTAATTACTACTTTGATTACTAGCTCCAAAGGGCACTGATATATCTTAATAACCTCTGCTCTATATATAGAGAGAAAATTTTTTTTAATTTAAAATCAATAAATTTGGCTACATATGTACATAAAAAGAAGATAGGAAACTAAAATTATTGCAATAACCACTTACCATTCATCCATTACTACTTTATTCATATTTGTGTATATACGTAGTTTTATGTGATGTATATGTATAGGCTTCATGTGAGACAGATGTTTCCCCAAATAGTTAATAATAATTACTGAAGTTAACAGTATTTTAAAATGTAAGAGAACATTAATACAGATACAGAACTTATTGGAAGTGGTTGCAATTAAGAGATGTGGAAATAAACAGTATAATCAAATACAATGTTATCAGAATAGAAATACAAAAACTACATTAAAAAGCTATAGTATGTGTTTAAAAAGAAAACAATTTAAAAATGCCTTATCATTAAAATAGTTTACCACTAGATTAGAAAATTAGAAGGGAAAAACTTAATATGGATACTATCTCTATTAGACTCTTACAGAAAATATAACAAGTTGTATCTTGATAAAAAATTTTCAGAACATTCCTGCTCTTATATCCAGGTTAATAACTTTCTCCTTTTTATTTTTTTATGACAATATGAGTTCTACAGTAATATAGACAGACTTGAACTGTAGCCCCCCCCTTTAAAATTGTGGGTGTAATTTAAACTCTCTGAACTGATTTCTTAATATGTGAAGTTGATGATACTGGAGAGGTACCATACACATCACTAGTTGCTTAATGCCCAACACAACAGATTCTCATTAAATGACATCTATGAATTTCTCAATAAATATTTATTAAATATCTACTTTATGTAAAAAAACTATTTTGGAATGTTTGGGATGTACACACATACAAATTTGAATGAAATGCATGAACTAGTGCTTAATGTAATTTTATGTTTGTTTGTTTTTTTTTTTGAGACAACCCAAGGCAAAACCTTTATCAACCCTTGAGCATTGTGTATAGAAAATACACTGATGCACTCCACCTAATGTCTGTCCTGATATCTTGGTATCTGCTTTTGAACCTGGTCATGCAGTGTAATTTTGTCTCTGTGACCACAAGTGTATGAAAGATGCCTCCTGGAGCAAGACTGACAGTCTCCTGACACTTAGGCATCTTGCACATATATTTCTGGTTCACAGTTCAGAAACTAATCCCAGTCTACACTGAGAAAGGACTCTGAGACTGCTCCTCTTAGGCGTGATCCACTCTAATGTTTGCTTGGTCACTCTTTCCTGCTGTATCATAGCCTTTACCCTTATTGAATCTTTACACGTTTTGGAGTTTCATGAATCCTTTAAATTTTCTAAACCTGTGTAACTGCTGTACTTGTTTTATTCCACTGTGAATGCCCATGTGCTAGCACATACTCTCTTAATTACCAGTTAATTATTGAAAACTTGATTATTATAGGGCGTAGTGCTCTACTGTATACTCCTGACTATTTGCTGATGTGGGGCGCCTGGTTGGCTCACTCCATTAAGCATCTAACTCTGGATTTCAGGTCAGGCCATGATCTCACAGTTAGTGAGTTTCAAGTCCTGCATCAGGCTCTCTGCACTGTCAGTGTGGGGCCTGCTTGTAATTCTCTCTCTCACCCTCTCTCTTCCCCTCACCTGCTTGTTCTCTTGTTCGCTCTCTCCAAATAAATACACTTAAAATAGGATTGTTACATTCCCATGCCCTCCAAATTGACTGAGGCTTTGATTGTGATTACTTTGAATATGTAGATCAATTTGGGGAGATTTACTATCTTTCTGATATTTTTCTTATCCATAAATATTCTATATCATTCTATTTATTTATGCATTTTAAAGTCTCACTAAATTTTATTTATTTTCTCCATAAGTGTCTTGGACATTTTCCTTTTTATTCACTGTTATTACATATTTTTTGTTTTTAAAAGTGTTATTTAAATTTTATTTCCAGATATCTCTTTTCGGAATACAGAAATGTAGTAGATTTCTGCTTAATGTTTTTTAAATCCAACAAATTTGATATATTCAATTAAATTTCAATTTCAATTCTGTATCATCATAAAATTATACATGGAATATTTTGTTTTTATATGCTCTAATATCGGCTACAAAAAATTTTATCAACTATTTCTTAAACTTCTGGGTTTTTGTTTTTTGTTTTTTGTTTTTTGTTTTTTTTTGTTTTTTTTACTTTTTATTTCTTCTTCCCTCACTGCATTGAACAGAACCACCAATATAATGTAGTAAAGATGAACTTTAATAATAGCAGTCATGGTCAATTGCTTTATATCAAAAGATTATTTCATTGCCCCATTAACTAGGTTTATGTATTTATTAAGGTTATACCTTTTCTTTAAAAAATTTTTTTAATGTTTATTTATTTTTGAGACAGAGAAAGACAGAGCATGAACGAGGGAGGGTCAGAGAGAGGGAGACACAGAATCTGAAGCAGGCTTCAGGCTCTGAGTTGTCAACACAGATCCCGACACGGGGATCGAACTCACGGAGTGTGAGATCATGACCTGAGCCAAAGTCAGATGCTTAACCGACTGAGCCACCCAGGTGCCCCAAGGTTATACCTTTTCAAATTAGCAAAGTTGCTTGCTCTTTCAAGTATTGCAGAGGATTATAGCATGATTATTTTTATTTTTTTTCATATTCTAATATACTCTGAAATTGTTTAATTCAAGAGAATTCTAAGAAATATTTTTGTCTATAACTGCACTGTTCTTACTATATCAATTATCTGTGACTGGTATTTTTTACCTCTTAATTTTAATTTTTTCTATTTTAATTAGTTCTTATATGAATTTTAAGTATAATACATTAGTCATGTACATTTGCAGCTAATAATTCTGTTACTAATATCACTAGTGATATAATTCTTCTATTAGTTTCACTTTTTAAAATAGTACCTTATTTCTTTGCACCTCATTTTGTGTTTGTTCTTTGTAGCATGAGCTTACATTCACCATCTGCCTGAGTCATAAACAGTCCAGAATCACTCTACTCTAATATCTTGCTTGAGGTGTCTTTGTGTGACCAATGTAGTATGTGAACTTGTTGCATAAATTTACGTGATTGCTGTCTTGCCTTTCCAAAATCTCAAGGGTGATTGTAACCCACCAGCTAAAATCTAAACCAAGGTCCAAATAGTCAAAGTGACCTCCAAGGCAGAGAATTATTTCTTGGCTCAATCATACACTATATTTGTAGCCCTTTATGAACCCAAGCATATGGAAGAAAGATCTGCAATTAGATTCTCTATCCTGTGTGTTTGTTTTTTTTTTCTTTTACTTTTATTATTTCTTGTGCCTCCTGCTGAGGAATGAAAACTGAAGTTTACACCCAAGCTCAATATCAGCGTGTGAATTTAGGTTTAAATCTAAATCCATCTTACACATGTACTTGACTAGCTTTTACTTAGTCTTTTTGTTCTAAGAAATCCTTGTTTCTGGATGGCTTACTGTTTCATTTAAGACTTCAAGAAAAACATACAGAATTTTTCACTTTTTGAAAATTTAGTCAAGATATCAAATCAGATATATGACACAATTTGAGATAGTGCTTGTCACATTGTAGAATATATGAATAGGGACTTGTGATATTACAAATGATACAGCCTGTACAAACATATTTGGCTATCTGATCGGGCTCTCAGTATTACCAAACAATGAAGTCTTAGAGGATTTTTTTTTCAAAATTGATGCTTTTAAAATTATTTGAATATAAAGGATATTAACAGACTAAATATTTTTTTAAAAAAACTCTTCTCCTACACTGTGTATCATAAAAGATCCCATTGAATGTGTATTAAGGGAGCTTGAGAAAAATGGCATGTACTTTTTTTGCCAGTTAAATACTTCAAGGTTTATGATGACAGAGCTGTATTTTATGATGTACTGTGGGTATATAAATCAATGCATGTGTTACATAGACAATAGAAACAAAATGAGAGAAGCTAGTCAAAAATGAGAAATAATGTAAAATAATGTTTTATAAAATGAGTCAAAATTATTAAATGGGGAAACTAAGTAAAATATATAAGAAAATAATAAAATTCTTATGATTAGTGAAGACAAAAAAAAGAAAAGCAATGGCTAAGTGTAACAGAAAAATTTAAGCATTCAGAGACGTTGCTGAAATAGCAAGTAAGCAGAAAAAATGGGGAAAATGCAATATTGAAGATGTTCAAATTGAGATTTTAACATCAGAAACTTGTTAATTGAAGAACTTATTTTGGGAAGTGAGTACATAATTACAGGGTCAATCACAAGTCAAAATAGATGTGTCATGCTCTAAATCCATTGCATGAAATCAAACCAAACCAAAACAACAAAAAAAGATGTTAAATTGCTAAATGAGAAGTAGAATATAAAGTGAATATAAAAGGAGAAGGCAAATGATCAAATGTTATGAAAGCCACTTGAAGGTCTTGCACAATCTTAACATCCAGAAAATAAGCTACCTTTTACAAAACGAGGTAACAAATATTTTATGTCCTTCAAAATGTTAAACTAGACAGCTCTATGTGAAATTATTCATAACAATACTAGTTTAGAATATCCTCTGGCTTGCAATTACTGGTGTAGGTATTTCTAACTTCCTTCAAAAATGTCCATAAAGATAAATGAAAAGATAAAAGGAATGATTGCCAATAAAAATTAGGATTGACTACTCACATCTTCTCCCAGAATGTAGGAATTATCTTATCTAAAGATACGGTAATAAAGAGCATTGAAAAATCATGTTAGTAAAATATGGTCGTGGAAATAGACTTAAATTGCCTACCTCAAGTTAGATATAAATTCCATTTAACCTTACTTGATAAATATGCCTTACTAATATTCATTTACCATGAGTCCTCTCCTTTGAGAATATTATCCAAATTTTCACTCCCTAACCCCAGTATTATCCATTTTCACACATCCATTTGAAAACTAAAAATCCAGAAAAGAGCCTTATTTGACACATTGGTAATATAAGTTATAAATTCTCTCATCAGAGTTTAACACAGAAAAGAAAACCCACTCTATAGAGTTTAGATGAGAAAAAAATAATGCAGCATGTTGAATACAAAGAAAATCTATAAAATGGCTCAAGGAGCCAGCTTGTTATGGCCTCTAGAAATACATGCAGAACATACTACAAAACTGATAAACCAGGAGATCTATTAACCCTCTAAGAAAAATGGAAGTGGAAAATTCATAAACTGCCATGCAAATAATTCAGTTCAAGAACATATTTCCTTAGATCATATTGAGAGAGAAGAAAGCTGAAATCAGAAAGGCACAGACACCACTACTGTCATCATTTTCACTTAATCCTGATGTCACTGTACTTCTGCAAAAAATATTTCCAAATATCACCAATTTTTTTGACAACATCAAATAAGTAAATTAAGTTGTATAGAACCTAACATCTCATTAGCTGCTGTATCTCCTTCTGTGTGCCATTTATTCTTTAACTGACTCTTAATCAAATATTTGCATTCTGTATTCTAAAGAATACATTAAAAGTTATTTACTATTGCCTTAGAATTTCAGCCAAGATTTTAGAATAGCAAGAATTTACCCTTCTTCCTAAAATAATAAAAACAAAATAAAACCAAAAACATACAAAATATAGGAAACAGTTTTCAAACTGGATATCCAGAAACAAGGGACAGTAATCCCTGAAAAAAGATATAAATTAAAAAGCTGAACTCTACAACTGTTCCAGCTTACTGTCTTGAAGGAGTTTTCAGGTTGTTGGGAATATGATGAACTTGGCAGACTCCCTGCATTGAGGAGTCTGAGCTGAGAGTCCAAGAAGAGCGAGGAAACAAAAGTCCATAGAACAGTCTATCAGAGAGGAGGTAGCTAGACAGCACCCCAAACATATGATAGGGTCCCAGTCAAGAATTAGTTCCAAAATTCATATGAGGAAACTATTCAAGGTGTGTTGGTCAGTCACAAAGAGGAGTGAGTCCCCTTTGAAGGGTCTTTAAGGATTACTCTAACATGGTAAGGGAAATTATACTCAGGAATATGAAATTAAAGTACTTAATATACCCACAGGTCCTAAAAAGGAAGGCATAACATTCCCAGAAGGCCACACAAAGTCACCCAAAAGCCTGGATAAAGTTTGGCTATGGCAGGCAAGGAAAGAGCAGAACAAGAACCTGTGGGCAAATGCTTTTATTGAGAGCAATGGATGTGGTAGGTGGTGTTTCACAGAAGACATTCCTACTGGGTAATTTAAATGTAATGTATCAACATGGAAAGGAAGGAGGAGTAAAATGGGGATGTCATCACTGACATTTGGGGAGACTTTCTGGCAACAGATAGCCGCTTTACATTGCACAAAGAGAAAAACTCCATCTAACTGAGTTGTAAGTAACAATTTTTGGCACTTGACAGGCCTGGACACAATGCCTATTCCATAGACGGTAACGACAACAACAAAAGCATTAATTTACATGATGTTGAGTACTTTGTACAGTCTTGCTTCAGTAGTATAGAATAATTAACCCAAGACTGAGCACCAATTATACTTAGCTAATCATAAAAGCAAAACATGAAGGCATCAAATTCTTTTCAATAATTTATTTTAGTGTTTAAGAAAAAAACTTACCTAAATAGAAAATACCCAGCCCTCAACTAGGTAAATATATATAGTGTACAGCATCTAATTAAAGATTACTTGGCTTGTGTGGGGAAAAATTAGCCATAATAGAGTAAGCAGTCAATAGAAATAGACTCATAACAGACAAGCATGTTGGAATTAATAGGTAGGGACATTAAAATACTATAATTGCATTCAGTATGTTCAAAAAGGTAAGTAGAGATCTGAAGATATAAAAAAGATGAGAAACCATCTTCCAGTGATAAATCTACAATACTGAGAAAAAAAATACAACAGATTAGATATTGCAGAAGAAATGACTAATAGGTCTGATGTTAGAAGACAAACTATCCACAGTGAAACACAAAGATAAAAGAGAATTGAATAAATGAAAAGAACTTCAGTAACCTTCAGGGCAACTTTATGTGGCCTAACTCACAGATAATTAGAGTCTCTGAGGGATAAAAGAGAGAAGGGAAACAGAAATATTTGAACATGTAACAGCCAAAAATGTCCCATCTTGATGAAAGTTGTAAATCCATAGATCCAGAAAACCACAACCAACTCAAAGCACAAGCAACAAAAAGATAATGACAACTCATATCAGAATTAGATTGCTCAAAATTCAGTTATAATAATAAAATTTTAAAAACAGCCAGACAGGAGAAAAAATAGACATGTCACAGAGGAATGAATGTAAGAATGACATTAAATTTCTTCTTGGAGGCTATATAAATACAGAACAACATCTTTAAAACACTGAGAGAGATTTAAAATTTAGTAAATTAGTGGCTATAGTATTCTATACCCAGCAAATATATCTTTTAAAAGCAAAGCTAATAAAAATACTTTTAGAGCTACAAAAGCTGGGTAAAAACATACTACCAGCTGACTTTCTGTATAAGAAATGTTAAAGGAAGTCTTTTTGGCAAAAGAGAAATGATACCATATGAATGTCTGTCTCTGCATAATGGAATGAAGAATACCAGAAATGTCAACTATGAGGGTAAATGTACAGTTATTTTCTTATTTTTTTTAAAGTTTATTTTTTGAGAGACCAAGATGGGGGAGGGGGGAGGGGCAGACAGAGAGGATCCAAAGTGGGCTCTGCACTGACAGACTGACAGCAGCAAATCCATGCAGGGCTTGAATTTGGGAACCATGAGATCATGACCTGAGCCAAAGTCAGATGCTTAACCAACTGTGTGATCCAGATGTCTTATTTTTATAAATTATTTTCAAGTGGTAATTGACTCTTTGAAGCAAAATAGCAATGCAATCTGAGGCTTATATCATATGTAAAAGCAAAGTACTATAGCAATAATATAAAGGTTAGAAGAAATTAAATGACAGTAAACTTTCACAACTATCTTATACTATAAATGAAGTAAGTTAATATCACTTTAAGGTAGAATGTAATAAGTTAAAGATTCATCTTCTAAACCTTTAATAAATGTCTAAAATTAAAAAAGAAAGCACTAGATTCATCCAAAATACGGACTAGTGTCTGGGCAAATTTTAGTGATGGCTCCTGTCCCTCTGCCGTGCTTTCCCATCAGTGACCTCGTGCTACAGACAGTTGTTTTGGCATTTCTCTTGCAGATTAAAGCTTTTGTTCAATGGGAAAGATATGGAGAATGTATATCTGAGAAAAATTTGAGGAAATAGGTCTGAAAGGGACCTTGCGCAATGGCTGTTTTTTCCTCCTTCAGCCAGCACTGGGAGAAGGGTCTTAGGATTATCCTTAATATTTCCTGTGACTATAGGATAAATTTGTTGGAGAAGCCTGCCAGAGAGTGCAAATTCCACTATGTCGATAGTGACTAGATTTTTCACACTGTTATGCTAGTCCATTAATGGTCTGAAGCAATTTGTTAAGAATTTCTGACTCCTTTCAAAAACTGATATGCCTTTCAGCGGTATCTGCTTCAAATAAGCAAATTCTCAGGTTCTGTTTCTCACTGCAGATGATAGTGTCTCTCTACATAATGTGCCTGTGATCTTAGTTACTTGATGCATTCAAGAATATTCAAAAATATCTTAATATTTTTTAAGATTTTGAACAATGGTCTGGGGAAGGAGCCAAGATGGTGGAACAGTATGAAAATTTTTTGTGTGTCTCGTGTCCATGAAATACAGCCAGACTAATACTAAACCATTCTGCATACCTAGAAAAGTGATTGGAGGATTAACACAATAATCTGCACAAACTGAACCACAGAATTCAGTAGGTGCACGGTGTGGAGAGGTGAACTGTGGGAGAGAAAAGCTGTGGAGGGCAGGGAGCCACTTTTGCGTGCAGAGAGAGGATGGAGATGGTGGGGAGGATACAGGAAAAGCACCCCTCCCCAAAAGCAGCTGGAGAGAAAGTGGAAAATTGGAAACAGCCACAGGGACTGAACTAAAAAGGGAGAGAGGATAAAGGAGAGGGTTTAAATTCCATTAAGACTATAAACAAGGGGAGTGCAGAGTCTGAAACTCTGCAGCTCAATACCTGGCAGTGCTCTGGTGGGAAGGGCAAATTCCCAGGAGCAGAGTGGGGTCCAGGAGGTTCTTGGGCCACACAGGGAGAAGCAATCCCACTGCTGGAAGAACATTCGGTAAAGGCTGTGAGGCCACCTGGGCCCAGCAGACCCCAGAGAACGGCCACATTAGCTGCTGCTGGAACAAGGGCATTGGGGGTGAAGTCTGGTGCCAGAAGTGTGTTGTGATTTTTTCCATAATCCCTGAGGCACTGCTGCTACACTGTCTCGCAAACTTTTTCTACAGCAAGTTGGCACCTGGCCACAGTCTCTGGGCATTGGCAGCAGCACGGTCTGCAGGCATTCCTCGGTGTGGGCAGCACCTAGCCATTGCTCGGTGAGACCCTCTGCAGAGGGGTGGAGCAGGTCAAAGCTGCAGTCCCTCAGAAGTGGGGGCCCAGGGAAGGCAGCTGCATCTGAGACAAAACTCAGGAGGGAGGTGCTCCCTGGGGCTGGATCATGGACAGTGTGGAAACAGGGAGTGGACTGAAGCTGAAGACAAAGCATGGATGCACTACTGCTGATTGGGGAGAACAGAGTTCCAATACTAGAGACTGGGTAGCTGGGTGACGCCATTTTCACCGCTCCTGTGCATGCACATACACACCTACAAGAGCCACAACAATCCAACCTAGTAGGCTAGCAGCGCCATCTAGTGGAGAATGGAGCCGTTACACTAAGCCCCGCCCAACTGGGCCAACCCCATTCTTCAAGAACACAAGTCCCACTCCTGCTTTGTTTATGGACTGTAAAGCACTTCATAGTTTGACTTCTAGGGGAAAATGAAATAATTTCAGTCGTGTTTCAGTCTGTTAGCCGGTACAACTATTTAATTTTCTTTCTTTTTTTTCCTCTTTTTCATTTCTTTTCTTTCTCTTGAATACAGAAAAAGAAAAAAACTCATTTTTATTTTCAATTTTTATTAAAAATATTTTTAATTTTTTTCTATATTTTTGCTTTCTGTAAATTTTTTTCAAATTCTATTTTACTTCCATCATTTCATTTTAGTCTACTTCAGTGAATTTATTTTTTCAAATTTTCAATTTTATTTTTTTATTTTGTTTCTTTTTCCCCCTTTTGTCTTTAATCTATCAAGCCACTTTCAACACCCAGACCAAAACACACCTAGGACCTAGCATCATTTATTCAATTGTGTGTGTGTGTGCTTGTTTTTAATTTTTTAATTTTAATATTTTTTAATTTTAATGTTTTCTACATCATTAATTCCTCTTCTCCCTTTAAATGACAAAACGAAGAAATTAACCCCAAAAGAAAGAGCAGGAAGGAATGACAGCCAGGGACTTAACCAACACAGAGACAAGCAAGATGTCTGAACCAGAATTTGGAATCATGATAACAAGAATACTAGCTGGAGTCGAAAATAGATTAGAATCCCTTTCTGTAGAGATAAAAGAAGTAAAAGCTAGTCAGGATGAAATAAAAAATGCTATAACTGAGCTGCAATCTCAAATTGATGTCTTGGTAGCAAGGATGGATGAGGCAGAACAGAGACTCAGCGATATAGAGGACAAACTTATGGAGAATAATGAAGCAGAAAAAGGGAGAGGCAGAAGAGCATGATTTAAGAATTAGAGAAATCAGTGGCTCATTAAAAAGGAACAACAGCAGAATCATAGGGGTCCCAGAAGAGGAAGAGACAGAAATAGCAGTAGCAGGGTTATGTGAGCAAATCATAGCAGGAAACTTTCCTAACCTGGGGAAAGACACAGACATAAAAATCCAGGAAGCACAGAGAACCCCCATTAGATTCCACAAAAACTGACCATCAACAAGGCATATCATAGTCAAATTCACAAAATACTCAGGCAAGAAGAGAATCATGAAAGCAGAAAGGGAAAAGAAAAAAGTACTTAACCTACAAGGGAGGACAGATCAGGTTCAGAGCAGACCTATCCACAGAAACTTGGCAGGCCAGAAAGGAGTGGCAAGATATATTCAATGTGCTGAATCAGAAAAAATATGCAGCCAAGAGTTCTTTATCCAGCAAAGCTGTCATTCAAAATAGAAGGAGAAATAAAAAGTTTCCCAGACAAACAAAAATTAAAAGAGTTTGTGACCACTAGACCAGCCCTGAAAGAATATTTAACAGGGACTTTCTGAGGGGATAAAAGATGAAATATATATATTTTTCCCTCTTTTTTCATTTCTTTTCTTTCTTTCTTTGACACACACACACACACACACACACACATATATGTGAGAGCATCCAAATATATACATCAATTAATCACAAACATAAAGTCATTGATAGTAATACCATAATAGTAGGAGACATCAACACCCCACTCACAGTAATGGACAGATCATCTAATCAAAAAAATCAACAAGGAAACAATGGCTTTGAATGACACACTGGATCAGATGGACTTCACAGATATATTCAGAACATTTCATCCTAAAACAGCAGAATACACATTCTTCTCCAGTGCACATGGAACATTCTCCAGAACAGACCATACACTGGGACTCAAATCAGCCCTAAGTAAGTACAAAAAGATCGAGATAATACCATGTGTATTTTCAGACCACAACGCTGTGAAACTCGAAATCAGCCACAAGAAAAAATTTGGAAAGGTAACAAATACTTGGAGACTGAAGAACATCCTACTAAAGAATGAATGTGCCAACTAAGAAGTTAAAGAGGACATTAAAAGGTATATGGAAGCCAATGAAAATGATAACACCACAACCCAAAACCTCTGGGATGCAGCAAAGGTGGTCATAAGAGGAAAGTAGATAGCAATCCAGGCCTTCCTAAAGAAGGAAGAAAGATCTCAGATACACAACCTAACCTTACGCCTTATGGAGCTGGGAAAAAAAACAGCAAATGAAACCCAAAACCAGAAGAAGACAGGAAATAATAAAGAGTAGATCAGAAATTAATATTATTGACACCAAAAAAACAGAACAGATCAATGAAACCAGAAGCTGGTTCTTTGAAAGAATTAACAAAATTGATACACCACTAGCCAGTTTGATCAAGAAGAAAAAGGAAAGGACCCAAATAAATAAAATCAAGAATGAAAAAGGAGAGATCACAACCAACACAGCAGAAATAAAAACAATAATAAGAGAAGATTATGAGCAATTATATGCCAATAAAATTGGCAATCTGGAAGAAATGGACAAGTTCCTAGAAACATATACACTACCACAACTGAAACAGGAAGAAATAGAAAATTTCAACAGACCCATAACCATTAAGAAAATTGAATTTGTAATCAAAGATCTGCCAAAAAACAAGAGTCCAGGGCCAGATGGCTTTCCAGGGGAATTCTACCAAACATTTAAGGAAGAATTAACACCTATTCTCATGAAGCTGTTCCAAAAAATAGAAATGGAAGGAAAACTTCCAAACTCTTGCTACGAAGCCAGCATTAATTTGATTCCAAAACCAGACAGAGACCCCACTAAAAAGGAGAACTATACACCAATTTCCCTGATTAACATGGAGGCAAAAATCCTCAACAAGGTATTAGCTAACCGGCTCCAACAATACATTAAAAAAATATTCACAACCAAGTGGGATTTATACCTGGGATGCAGGGCTGGTTCAATATCTGCAAAACAATTAACGTGATTCATCACATCAATAAAAGAAAGGACAAAACCATATGATCCCCTCAATAGATGCAGAGAAACCATTTGACAAAATACAGCATCCTTTCTTGATAAAAACTCTCAAGAAAGTGGGGATAGAAGGAGCATACCTCAAGATCAGAAAAGCCATATATGAACAACCCAACCATAATATCACTCTCAATGGGGAAAAACTAAGAGCTTTCCCCCAAAGGTCCTGAGGAACAAGACAGGGATGTCCACTCTCACCACTGTTATTCAACATAGTATTGGAAGTCTTAGCCTCTGCAATCAGACAACACAAAGAAATAAAATGCATCCAAATCGGCCAAGAGGAGGTCAAACTTTCACTCTTCACAGAAGACATGATACTCTATATGGAAAACCCAAAAGATTCCACCAAAAAACTGCTAGAATTGATTCATGAATTCGGCAATGTTGCAGGATATAAAATCAACACAAATCGGTTGCATTCCTATTCACCAACAATGAAGCAACAGAAAGACAAATCAAGGAATCAATCCCATTTACAATTGCACCATAAACCATAAAATACCTAGGAATAAATCTGACCAAAGAGGTGAAAAATCTATACACTGAAAACTATATAAAGCTTATGAAAGAAATAGAAGACAGACACAAAAAAAAAAAATGGAAAAAGATTCCGTGCTCCTGGATAGGAAGAACAAATATTGTTAAAATATCGATACTACCCAAAGCAATCTACATATTCAGTGCAATCTCTATCGAAATAACACCAGCATTCTTCACAGAGCTAGAACAAATCATCCTAAAATTGGTATGGAAACAGAAAAGACCCCAAATAGCCAAAGCGATCTTGAAAAAGAAAACCAAAGCAGGAGGCATCTCAATCCCAGATTTCAAGCTATACTACAAAGCTGTAATCATTAAGGCAGTATGGTACTGGCACAAAATCAGACACATAGAACCATAGAATAGAATGGAATGGAATGGAATGGAATGGAATGGAATGGAATGGAATGGAATGGAATAGAATAGAATAGAATAGAATAGAATAGAATAGAATAGAATAGAATAGAATAGAATAGAATAGAATAGAATAGGAGAACCCAGAAATGGACCCAGAAATGTATGGCCAACTAATCTTTGACAAAGAAGTAATATCCAGTGGAATAAAGACAGTCTCTTCAGCAAGTAGTGTTGCAAAAACTGGACAGAGACATGCAGAAGAATGAACCATGCAGAAGAAAGTGGTCCACACTTTCTTACACCATGCATGAAAATAAACTCAAAATGGATGAAAGACCTCAATGTAAGACAGGGAGCCATCAAAATCCTCAAGGAGAAAGCAGGCACAAACCTCTCTGCTCTTGCCTGCAGCAACTTCTTACTCAACACATCTCCTGAGGCAAGGGAAACAAAAGCAAAAATGAATTACTGGGACCTCATCAAAATTAAAAGCTTCTGTACAGTGAAGGAAGCAATCAGCAAAACTAAAAGGCAACCGACAAAATGGGAGAAGATATTTGCAAGTGACTTTTCAGATAAAGGACTAGTATCCAAAATCTATAACTTATGAAACTCAACACCCAAAAAACAAAGAATCCCGTGAAGAAATTGGCAAAAGACATGAATGGACACTTCTCCAAAGAAGACCCAGATGCCCAACCGACACATGAAAAAATGCTCAACATCACTCATCATCAGGGAAATACAAATCAAAACCACAATGAGATACCACCTCACACCTGTCAGAATGGCTAACATTAACAACTCAGGCAACAACAGATGTTGGCGAGGATGTGGAGAAAGAGGATCTCTTCTGTGCTGCTGGTACAAACTGGAGTGCAAACTGGTGCAGCCACTCTGGAAAACAATATGGAAGTTCCTCAAAAAACTGAAAATAGAACTACCCTAAGACCCAGCTATTGCACTACTAGGCATTTATCCACAGAATACAGGTGTACTGTTTCGAAGGGACACATGCACCCCCATGTTTATAGCAGCACTATCAACAACATCCAAAGTATGGGAAGAGCCCAAATGTCCATCGATGGATGAATGGATAAAGATGTGGTATATATGTACATGGAATATTACTAGGAAATCAAAAAGAATGAAATCTGCCATTTGCAACTATGTGGATGGAACTGGAGGGTATTATGCTAAGCAAAATTATTCATTCAGAGAAAGACAAATATCATATGAAGACTTTAAGAGACAAAACAGATGAACATAAGGGAAGGGAAACAAAAATAATATAAAAACAGTGAGAGGGACAAAACGTAAGAGATTCTTAAATAGAACAAAGAGAGGGTTACTGGAGGGGTTGTGGGAGGGGGGATGGGCTAAATGGGTAATGAATATTAAGGAATCTACTCCTGAAATCATTGTTGCACTATATGCTAACTAATTTGGATGTAAATTTTAAAAAATAAATAGAAATGAAAAAAGATTTTGAACAATGTTCTTTCTAGTTCTCTACATCTCTGAGCTGAAGGCAGAATTTGCTTCATGACCTTTTAAGCTCCATTTTCAGGGGTATACATATTTAGTATTATGTTTTATCATAAAACTATTTTCTTTATCATTATTAATATTTGTTATTATTTTAAGTCTAACTTATCTGATAACAACATAGTTACTCTAGATTTCTGAATATTGTTTCCAATATATAATTTCCATCATCCTTTACTGTTAATTATGTATATATGTTTAAGGTGAATTTCTTATAGACAAATTATACTTGAGTCTTTTTTCTGTTATACAGACTTGACAATCTCTGCCTTAATTGGCGTCTTTAGACTGCTCTCATTTAATATGGTCATTGACATTGTTGGTAAATTCTATCATCTTTCTGTTTTCTATTCATCATTTTTTTCTCCATTGTACTGTTATATTTATAATTTTATGATTTTATTTCCATATTGGTCTATTAATATTTTTATTAAAATTTAATAGCTGTCTTGGGCTTAATTATACATTATAGTTAATAATCTACTTTCAAGTAATTTTAAACAGCTTCATATATATTCTAAAGATCTGACTCAAATTCTAGTCTAGACTCAATTTCTTTATTTTGTACTTTGTACTTTTGCTGTTATAAACTGTAATTTAACATATGTTCAAACCACACTATATCATTACTGTGTTTGCTTAGGACAGTGGGTTTTCTTTTAGAGAAATGAAAATATGGATTAAAAAACTCATCTTTTTTTTCTATTTGTAGTGCTCATTTCTTTGTGTGAATCACGCATTTTCTCCATTATTATATTTATCTCTTTGTCCTTTAACATTTCTTGTTGTGCTCTGATCTGTTGGCAGTGAATTGTTTTTGGTATATGTTGTCCCTTGTTTGTTTTGCCATAATTGGTCACAGACATTATTTGTGCATTTTTGAAAGATATTTTTGCAAGAATTCTGAGGTGACAGTTTTTTTTCTATAGCAGTTTATATATGGAATGACTTTATATATATCACTGCATTTTCTTTTGACTTGCATGGTTTATGATGAGAAGCCTACTTTTATCTAACCTTCATTCTTCTGTATGCACTAGGCCATGCTCCACTCCACCATGCCTGGTTTCATAGGTGTTTCACCCGTACTTTGCAGTTTGTCATTAATTTTGGAATGTTGTTTACTTTTCTATCTTATCTGTGATTATAGTTATAAGTCTATTAAACATTTTTATGTCATTCCACAACTTGCAAATATTTGTTCTTTATTTTTTTTAACTACATACTTTTTTCTTTAGGTGTTTCAGCTTGGGTAATTTCTTTGGACTTATTTTCAAGGTCCCTGATCCTTTCCTCAGCTGTATTGAATCTAGTGATACGGTGTTTTTCATTCTGAGAATTTCCATTGACTTGTTATCATGGTTTCTGTATCTTTGGTCCAATGACCTATCTGATCATGCATGCTATCAACATTTTTTCATTTGTCTTTAACATATATATTTCAACATTTTAAATTCTCTCTCTGGTGATTCCAACATCTGGATCATGTCTGAGTATGTTTCTCTTGATTTCACTGCTTCTTGGCAGTGACTTATTTTTTTCAATCACTCCATAATTTGGGGATAATAGCCAGAAATAGCATATAAGAGAATATCTTCTACCTATATGCTTTTGTGTAGATAAATATTTCTAAATGCCTGAAAATGAATAAATCCTTGACTTTAATAACAATGTTTTCATCAGTCTATCTAGAAGTTGAGCTCTGTGTGTTTTGCTATGGTTCACTTTATGGGACTTTATTTTTTTTATATAAGACTATATGTTTAGTGTGGGGACTTGTTGAAAAAAAGATTGTCCTTAGCACTCCACCCTTAGCTTTGGGTCTAACATTTGCACTAAACCTTACAGAAGGATGTTCTTCTAACACCATTCCACTGTATATCCTTACTCAAAACTTATCATCTGATGGTGAGACAGAAATTGGGGTTGGGAGTGTTTTCTGTAGTTTTGATGAAACCTCAGTTTTAGGCAGGCAACTTGTCAGTAGATACCTGAATAGTGGCTTTTCAATGTCACTGTTTTTGCTCTCCCCCAGCGGTAGTTACATGTTCAACACATATTTTTGAACCCTCTGATTAGACTTTTCTTTTTATTCCTTTGATAGCTGCAAAAAGATTTCCCCTGTACTCTAAGGATGACAGTATTTATTGTTCCTGTCTTTAGGAAGACTTTTTTTTTAATAGGAGAAAAGATCTGGATGAGTTCTATGTCTTTCCTGCATTGTTTTTCTCATCCGTAAGATCTATACTATGATGGATGCTTTCTTAGGGCTCTTGTTAAGTGTGTGTGTGGGGGGGGGGGGTGTGTGTGGATGTGTGTGTACAAGTATATGAGCATGCACATGCATCATTTGGCCTTAACCTATTCATTAACAATATTAGGTAAATGTTTCTCACTGGTGTCTGACTCATTTTGCCCAGTTAAGCAAGCACGTCTTATCTCCTCTCTCAGGCCCATTTTTTCTTTAGTTTTAGAATGGGTGACTTTCTCTGCCATTTATTGGGTTCAACAAAATCATGACTTTCTAACTTTTATCATGGTGGTTGTAAAGATGTGAGTGATGGTATTCCCACCTTTCCACAGTCGAGGAAGTAATCAGAGTGCTGTCCTTGGTTTAAAACATATCTTCAAGTTCTTTGCTTCTCTTTCATAAAAAAAATGGAGAGTGCATTTCTTTTTCTTAAATATAAGCCTGCTTTCATGATTTACTTCTACAAAATGAAATGTAGAAAAAGTGATACTACACGCTTTTCCAGGCTAAGTCAGAATAAAAGATAGTTTCTCTTTGTGTAAATTTCTCAGATTTTTGTTCCTTGAAAGCCCTAAACCTCTGGAAAGGATGCTAGCTTAGTTGAAGCTGCTGTACTGTAGGAAGACTGTGCAGAGAGAACACAGTTAAAGGGGGACACTTGAAGGAGCTTCCCTAGCAGTCCCAGCCCCCGGCCATTTGAATCTTCCCAGTTCAAACATGAGACGTCCAAGTGAAGAAGCAGTCAAGATGACCCCAGCCCTTGGCATTATCTGCCAGAATCCGCATGAGACTCTGAGAGAGCCATTCAGTCAAGCTGCCTCCAAAATTCTAACACAAAAAACAAATGATTGTTTTTAAGCCACAAACTTTGGCGATTTGGTATGCAACAATAGATAGATGGTATAGAATTTTACTTATTAATTCAAATTTATTTAGAAATTTCACTCTATAAAAATCTATGTTGATTGCTTTTCAGAAGTATTCTTAGCGGGTTTTTATATTTGATTTAAAATGAACAGAATGAACATGATCACCATTAGGATAATAGCATTCCAGAAGCTGTTTAAAGTAACAGAAATCAGTTGCATTTTTCCCAATTCCTTACAGTTATGACAAAAGTTCTCAACTTTGGATTGTGAGCCTGTCAGTTTACATAAATAGAAATAGAATTATACAATATTTTGCATTAAAATATTTAATTAAATATTGGGTATTATTTAAAGTAATACCAGAAGAATGATAGATATCTCCTTTACGCACAAATTTACCTAGGTTTTGGCCAGATCATCTCCTTGCCCTTAATATTTGTCAAATTATGTTATAGAGTAAATGTTCCCTGATTCCCAGATCTATTTTAGAGCTCCTTTTTGTTCTTTCATAGGCCCATAAATTTCACTCTCACACTCTCCTATAATTATCTGATTACCATATTGAATAAACTATTTAAAGATAGAAACTATATCTTGTTCAGTTAATATCAGAAACTGATGAATGGTAGCCAATTGGTATTTGATGATTATTGAATGCATTATTATATGAACTTATCAGGTAAAATGTCAACCTCTGTAGGCAGTGGATATAGAGTGGTCCTTATGTTTTTCTTTTGTTTATTTTTTAAAATTTTCTAACATTTTATTTTTGAGAGACTGAGACAGAGCAGGAGTGGGGGAGGGACAGAGAGAGTGAGACACAGAATCTGAAGTAGGCTCCAGGCTCTGAGCTGTCAACACAGAGCCGGATGTGGGGATCGAACTCACAAACTGTGAAATCATGACCTCAGCTGAAATTGGGCTCTTAACCACCTGAGCCACCCAGGTGCCCTTGTTTTTCCTTTTCTTTAGATCCTTGTTCCTCATGCCATAGAACTGAAAGGAAGAGAAGCTCATAAAAGTATTTATTCTTTTTCTACATATTATTTTTAGTGTCCAGAGCAAGAGAAGGAGACATGAAGTTTGATAGTATCTTGGTATAGACTAAGTTTTCCCAAATAAGGGTCTGAAATGTGATCAGCTTTGGGAAGAATAACATAAGCAACTGCATTTGATGCTCACACTACAGATTCTAAAAGTAAATGAAACCAGAGGTGAACATAATTTTATAACCTTTGAATATGTTTGTAAGAGAAACATCCCCAAATCAATCTATACCTAGGAATAGAAGTGTACCTCCTAAGGCTTACATTGAAAGGTGGTTATGTACAAGAGAGAAGGATAGGACTTAAGAATGATTTTTTTTCTTCTAAACTACTAAAAATGTCTTAGATTTCATAATAATTATTATATTATTAAATCTTCATATTTTTAGCTTGAGCTTATAGTTTAGTCAAAACTTACACCTCAGAGGAAAAATGAGAAAACGGACAATTTCAGTACGTATATTTTGTTGAATTGGACAAGGTATACTCAACTCCAACATAGATGCATGTTAAAAATATGTCCACAATTTTTTCTATAATTATTTTTGGTGCTGGCAATAACGTCATGAAATAATTAACACCAGAAGTCTCAAAAAGTACCAGATAAAATATATTTATCATCTTATACGGCATACCATTTTTAGTTCACATCAGAAAAATAGCTTTTACAGTTTGCTACAGATGCTTATTTAAAGTCATATTGTGATTCTTCAGTTTGCTTTGTTTTATTTGTTTTGGTCTAAAGAAGGATTGATTTCTATATTTTTTGTGTATTGACATACATTATTTTTCCATTAAATGAATCATTTTTTACTCATCTTACTATTGTTTTAGTTTTTGGATGACCCAAGATCTTTGGAATCATCTCTTCTATCTTGCATCTACTTTCAAGTATCCCTAATCACTTTGGCCAATAAAAAGCATCAGTAAAAACCAATACATTGCATTTATGACACAGTCCCTTACTAGTCCTCTGACCTTGAGCAAATTACTCAGTTCTTTTGAGCCTATCACTTTGTTTGTAAAAAGGGAAAGCTTTTTTTATGCGATTGTATAAGTGAATAAATTAAGTCATACATACAAAACACTCAGTACTGTGGTAGGCATTTAAGAGATGGATGGCACATTGGACTTGCTTTAGCCCTTTACACCATAGAAACAGAGTCTATGGGTGATATGTCAGGGTGGCCAAGTTTAGGAATTTGAAAACAAACGTCTTAGATTCTCATCTCATTAGTGTAAATACATTGGATGTTTTGTGACTTTAGACAATTTCCTAAACATGTTTTTCATCTCAAATATTATCTATATAATGAGATTAACAGTATGGGAATAATAGTAGTAATCTCCACCTTATGGACTTGTGAGATTTGATAAAATTGGTGAACGTACATTGCTCAGGTAAAAAGTCTAGAAGATTATAAACATTCAAAGATATCAATTGTAATTATTTTGTCTACTAGTAATATGTGATTTAGACTGATTTCTGATAGTTCCAGAATCTTAGCCATGAAATTTGATTGAATTTCTGTATGCTAATAGTGTGTTTAAGTTGGAACATGCACTATGTACAAAAAAACTCTATTATTTAATATTATAAAGGTTTATCTCTAAAATAATTTATAATGGTTCAATTTTTTTTGCATGTTATATTCAACACTTAGAGCATATTAAAGTCTCAGAACCATCAATTTAAATCTCCATTACATAACTTCTTCTGTCAGGGGTCCCTAAGGCCCCCCAGACTCTGTGATTTGCTAGAAGGACACAAGAGAGAAAAAACTGTTATACTCACAACTGGTTAATTTTAATGAAAGGCTACACACACACACACACACACACACACACACACACACACACACACACAAGTACTGCAGAATGAAGTCCAAGAGAAAACACCTAGGTATCCACACCTAGGGGAGTTTCTCAGGGATGCACTTCATTCAGTTAATTCTCCCAGTGACAATGTATAACATTGGCCCGAGTTTTCAGGCACACAAAAAACAGTCATTTGCCATAAATGCAATGTGACTCAAGGCCTCAGGCATATGAAAACACTCGTAGACAAAATATTCCAAAAACTTAGAGATTATCTGCCAGTAGCTGGACAAAGACCAGTTTTTAAAATAGGTCTTTCTTTAGAATATGTAGGGTTTGAACAATGCAGGTCTGCTGAGTTAACATTTTATTAACAATTGTCCTCTTTGTATCATTCTTCCTAATATTTTCCCTCATTTAGCTATTCCTTCTCAAGTTTTCTCAATATCTTTAATAAACTTGTTCCATGTTAAACCTTTTATCATTAATTATTAATTATTCTCATAGTTTACTATTTCCACCCACTTACCATCCATTGGAATATTTGATTTTACATGTGTTTTTTTTTATTTTCTGGTTTCTATATGTATGTTAAATATATGCCTCTTTTTGTAGGTTTTGCTGTCTTTTCATCCTGATCAGCAATTCTGCAAGGTGACTGCTCTATGTCATTAAAATTATTGGACCAAATTGTCTTTATTTTGCTAAAACATAAACTTATGAGGCCTCTGTTATTTTTTTTTAATTTTTGAAGTATGATTTAAATATAAGATTGTAACATGTTTAAAGTGGAAATCATGGGGATTTGATATATGTATACATTGTACAGATATTCCCCCATCTACTTAGTTACCACATTCTTCACCTCACCTCATATATTTTTTGTGAGAATATTTAAGTTCTACCCTATTAGTATATTTCATTATGCAATGCCATGCTGTCAACTGTTGTCACCATGTTTTACATTAGATGCTCAGAATTTGTATAGAATCTTATAGCTGAAACTTAGTACTCTTTCACCAGTGTCTCCTATTTTCCCCAAACCCTAGCCCCTGGCAATCACTTTTTTACTCTCTGTTCTTATGAATTTAACTTTTTTTAAAAAAAGATACCACATCTAAGTCATACCGTACAGGATTTATTTTTGTCTGGTTTATTTCACTTTGCTTAATGTCATCAAGGTCCATCAATATCCTCACAAATGGCAAGTTTTCTTTCTTTTGCTATACACACACACACACACACACACACATATGCACACACACATATATATGTGTGTGTGTTATTTATATATATTTATATGTAAATAATCTCATATTCTTCATCAGTTCATCCATTGACAGAAACTTAAGTTTGTTCCATATCTTGCTTGACATTTGTAAAAAATGTTGCAATCAGTATGGGAGTACATGTATCTCTTGATATCCTGTTTTCATGTCTTTTGGATATATACCCAGAAGCTGGATCATATGTTAGTACTTTCTGAATTTTTTGAGGAGCCTCCACATTGATTTCTACAGTGGTGGCCAATATTGACATTCCCACTGGCAGTGCACAAGGAGTTTCTTTTCTCTGCCTCTTCGCCAACACTTGTCTTTTTTTATGTTAGCCATTCTAAATAGGATATATAAACTTGCTAGTATTTTCTTCACAAACACTACTAATGCTGTATTAAATAAATTAATAATGGTCCAACATTTAAGAATAAAATGGAGTGGAGGCTCCTACTGATGACAGAGAGCCAAAAATATGGAAATTTGAAAAAAAAAGGGGAGGGAGTTGGTTATTGTCGTAGCAGCAGGTACAAGTGATGGGAGAAAAAAAAAAATTGCTGCAGAGTTCCAAAAAGTCTAAGAAATTGGCATCACCACTGATCTGAAAATATAAAAAAGTGGTGGGACTGCTAAGAGGAAGATTTTCTGAAAGTTTATACAAGCAGCACATGTTTCTTCTAGACATCTGCCCCCAAGGCATTAATCACATTGAAGTCAAGTTCCTCACTCTGACAAGAGGTAAGTTATTCTTCCCAGAATATGAACAAACTAGAATCTAGCATCGAGGATCTTAGGCATATCAGAGTGCTAGCATGTGGCCTTTTACTGAAAAGGAAAGGTTTGTAAATAGAGTGAATGATGAAAATGGCCTTTCCTCTTTAGCTCCCAGAAACCTGGTATTATGATTATTTCTATCACAAAAAGATATAAAAATGTATAGAGATGGTTAAACAAAGCAGAAAACATAAACATCAGTAATTCCAAGATACGGAAAATGATGTCAAGTCCCAAATCATCACAGTAATGTACACTTATTTATACCAACATAGTGTAAACTTATTCTGATATAATATTTTAAGATTGACATCATAAACTTGGAGTTA
Organism: Prionailurus viverrinus; assembly: GCF_022837055.1. Taxonomy (NCBI): domain Eukaryota; kingdom Metazoa; phylum Chordata; class Mammalia; order Carnivora; family Felidae; genus Prionailurus; species Prionailurus viverrinus. The sequence continues at coordinate 33,201,265 of NC_062561.1, forward strand.
CAGTCCAGAGGAAATATGATAGTTGGAAATGTTGGTCTTGCAGCTCTAGTAATCGAGGAGAAGAGAACATGGGGGCAGGGACATGTCTTTATCATTATAATCCCAATAGTGTAATGTAACTTTGGGGATATGTAAATATGATAACTTTTTCTGAAATCTATGTAAAAGTTTAAGAGATGAATAACTTCTGTAGAGCAACTCCTGTATTATGTGGTCAACATAAAGGAATGATGATTTGGCTCCAGGCAGAGAAAAAAGCTGATTGGAATTTCAAAGGGTCATGTTGCTACACACTATTTATTGGTCATTTAAAACAGTTGTTTTGACAATGCTAAGTGCTACTGAGGTTGCACAGCAAAAGGAACTTTCATTCATTACCGGTGGGAACACAAAATGGTACAACCACAATCAAAGAAGGCTACACACTTTTAAGATTCCAATTGTAGGACATTTGGGAAAAGGAAAAACTATGGAGAAAGTAAAATGATCAGTGGCTGCCAGAAGTTCAGGGGATGGGATGAATGAACATTCAAAGCACACAGGATTTTTAGGGGAGTTAAAATAATATAAAATACCATGCATATGTCGATTTGCATCATCATGCATTTATCTAAACCCTCAGAATGTACACCACCAAGAGTGAACTGTGATATAAACAATGAACCTCGGGTGATTATAATGTGTTGATGTAGGGTCAGCAAATTAACAAATGCACCACTCAGTGGGAGATAGTGGAGAAGATCATTCATATGTGGGGGCAGGAGGTATAGGGGAATTCTCTGTACCCTCCTTTTTAAATTTCCTGCTTTCATGGACCGTAAAGGTCAGCCAGAGGTGAAAGATTAGCTTCCCTGGTGTTTTTGAGCATGCATCCGGTCTAGGGCATGCCTATGGCCTCCTATATTCTTCTGTATAAGTGAACTTTTCAGAACACTTATTCCTCCACATACTCTATCCCAGTCTCTTCCTTCCCAGACTTTTGGGTGTTGTGCCATCTATAATCCCTTGTCTTAGACAGCTGTAGCTTGTATATTGTTCTTTAAATCCTTTCAGCATATACCACATAGGAGCTTGTTTCCACCCTGAGAATGTTCTGAAGTTGGGGAAGCGAAGGCCAGCAAACCCCAAAGCTATACCTCAAGAAGCCACCAGACAAATCAAATTCCACAACTACAATTTTTTTGACTAAAAGGTCCTCATTGTTCACTCTAGTGTCAGCAAGCTATACTGGGGATGTGTGCCCCTCCCTGTGACCATAACCAAGCTTGGGGTGAAGGATGATGGACAGTTAAGTTAAAATGCAGTAATGCTTCCTTACTGAAATTTAACAGCTTCTTTATTAAGCACTTCTCTGGCTGTTGTAAGATTTTGATTCAATTGCAGAGCTCAAAAGAAGTTTATTCTGACAAATTTTCGCCAGCCTAATTGTTACATTAGTAGAAAGATAGACATTTGGAGTTCTGTACTCTGCCATTTTGGGCGCATCATCAGCAAAGTATTTTCTACCCTCCAAATATAGCTTGATTAATAGTTACCATATATTTACTGCAACAAAAACTATACTGGATTCTAGCTGGAACTTATTCCTTCAGATGTTGAACATTAAAAATATTTTGAAGTTTTAAGGAAACCAATTTGACAATAAATTTCATATATTGAAAAAAAAGGAAATCAATTTGACAGTAAATTTCATATATTGAAAAAAAATATTTTGAAGTTTTAAAAACAATGTAAATAATCAAATCACAGTGGGCAATACTTTAATGACCCTAAATCTGACAATAATTGTACAGAGAGTAAATCATGGTACAATCAAAGCCCAAGTGTTTGGAATGGCTACCAAGCAATCCTTTCCTTTATAAAGGATGATTTTAGGGTTGAAAAAAATTATTGTGAACATAGAGCGTTGTGCCCACAAGCAGAATGTCTACTTGGCCAGCCTAAAATATAACTACAATAAGATTTTACAACATGGATAAACATCCTTTTATATCATATTACGTCTAATGTCACAAAGTAGTAGGATATATAGTATCTATCATGTCAGTACCTAATTTTCTTCCGGTCATTTCCTGTCTCTTTCTATTGCTAATGAAGAAAAGCATGCTGTTACTACACAATTGGAGACTGATTGGAAATATCATAAGTATTTTAGGATATTTTCATTGCATTAATTGCATGCTTATGCTAGGTAGCCTTGTTTATTTTTCCATTCATAAATTTTCCTTTAAATACATATATAATCTGTGTCTGTATTGTCAAGTATTCCAATTTTACATTGAATGTGATCCTTAGATTTTGAGGAAATACTGGTAACTGTTAATCTATCCAGACTCACAGGGAGAAACATTCCTTTGTGTTGTTTGTGTGTGGTATTTTTATCTTAATCCTAGTTATACATCCTGAGTATGAAACTGGAGATCGGGTGGGATCTAGTGACTAAGGGCAGTGTTTATGTTCATTTTAAATGTTGTATTCTTCCCTCTTGTAATCTGGACATTTCTTTAAGAATTCTTTCTGCATGTTGCCTTCCCCTGGAGCATAAAAAGGAACCAAAGATGGCAAATCACAAGTTTGGTTCCTTAATCCTTTGAGTTCTGAGCTTTGCCTTAGAAAATTCTTTGGAAATCGGCCACAGATATGCAGCATATCTGTGAACAGTAGCTCCTTTTGTCCCCGAGGTCTTGTCTTGGATTCTTCCAGTGTCCATTATTCCTTATACTCCCACTACTTCCAGAAGCAGGATGGTTCAGTGATTCTACTCTCCTACCTTTTTACAAAAGTTGGAAAAAAAAATCTCTCTCAGACAAGTGTGGGAAGACCTAAAGAAGGGATATTGAGAGCTGTCAGTGCATTTTTTCACTTTCCCCTTTCACAAACTTTTGTTTATGAAAACTCTTGTTATCTATGAGAAGGGATAATCACTAAGGAGAAATTAAACCATTTAACTTTATTTAATTGTACTTTTTTAATTTTAGAAAATACTTTGGGGATGGTGCCTTGAATATGATAAAATTCAGATGTGTTGTCTATTTATCTAAGTATCCATCTAATATAAAAGTGTTCTTCTCATAATTAACCATGGCTATTCCTTTAACAGTGTATCACGGCAATTGGAATTTAACTGCAGGTTTAAAAAAATAACATTTTTATTACAATATGCAGAGATTTTCACTTTAGATTTTGATACTCTGGAAGGTATGAATGAAATTCCTTTTCAACCTAATCTCGCCTGTTAATTTTTAATGATTTTTGTTTAAAGCAGTTTTCAGAGTGAGCATCTTTATGACTATTTAAATATTATGCACACTATAGACGTGTGCCATCACCCGACTTGTTTTCTTTCTTCTCTATATTTTTTTTTCTTTTTGTAGTGATTGCCTAATTTTTATGTACTTTACTATTCATCACTAACTCACCATCAAACATCCTGTCCAAGACTCCATCTTCTGACCATAAGTTTGAGGGTCACTCTTTAGTGTGAATTGTATGCTCTCCAGACCCCTTGCACCTGAAATACCTGAAGACTTCTCTTCCGCATCATCTTCAGTATCTTCTCTGTCCCTCCCTCTGGTGCTGGAAACCCTGGGTCCTGGAACTGTGGCTTCCTCCTTCTTGCTTTACTATCATTTTGTAAGATATCGTTCTTTGTAAGATGACTTTCTGAGAATGTTGAGAGTATTTGCATATCTAGGGATGCATCTATTTTACATTCACACTTGTCTGATGATATGACTAGTATAGAATTCTAGCATCGAAAATAATTGCGTACAGATCTGAATTCCTTGGTGCTTTAAAATGTGGATTCCAGGACTGTTTTAAGTCTTTTGAAACTGTAACTCTCAATCATTTAAGTGTGTGCGTATGTGTTTGTGTGATTTCTCTCCGGAGGCCTTTAGAATCTTCTCTTTTATTTCTTGCATTTTGAATTTCAACAGTTTAACAATGATGAGTCTTGGTATAGAATTTTAAGTTAGATTGTCCTTCAGTATGTAGAAATTTTTTTTTATGTAGTTGATAATTTCTTCCCCTTAGTTTTCTCTGCGTTCAGTTTTGGGGATTCTTTTACTTCGTTGTTGGACTTCTTGGCTTAATATTCTAATGTTTCTACTTGTTTATACCTTTTTTTGTTTTCATGTACAATTTTTACAATGTTTGTTTGTACAAACTAGCGGAGGGGCAGAGAGAGGGGGAGAGAGAGTCCCAAGCAGGCTCTGTGCACAGACAGTGGTGCAGGTTCCATCTCAGGAACTGTGCAATGGTGACCTGAGCCAAAATCAAGAGTCACACGCCTGCCCCACTGAGCCACCCCAGGCGTCCCTCATGTGCAATTTTAAAAGAAATTTATTGGCTGAATATCCAACAATTCTAATGTTTGTTTAAATTTTTAAAGCTTATTTTTAACCCTTATAGATCCTTTTTATTCCTAAAGGATTCCCACTATATATTCTCCTGTGAATAAAACAGCATCCTATCAATGAGTCATTTAGTTTGTTTTCTTTCATTATGCAATGGCTTAGATTTTTCTGTTGATCTGTTTTATTCTTTTATTTTAGAAGCTTTCTTCAAATCTGTATTGGACCTAGTGGTTTGTTTACACGTAAGAAGTGTATCTCTATGGAGATTAATGTATCTCTATGGAGATTAATGAAAGCTTTGTCTTTGATGAGCATCACTATTGGTCGCTCACACTGGAACCAACTATTTCTTTTTAAGGAAAAGTAACTGCCATTAACATTTGACCCATTATTTGGAGCTAGTATGTTTCACAAAAAGAATTGTCCAACCTGCCCTCATTATCAGAAATGTGGCAAGTGTGGGAAATGCTTCACCATTCAGTATGTACACTTTATCAATCAGTCCGCTTATTCTTATATATTCCCTTGCCCTCATTTGTGCTTTGGGTTTCCAAATTCTCTGATTTGACCTTCTGAGAGAGAACAAACTTGCATTTCTTTACCATGTTGATGGTTGGCGTTTTAGTTTGCAGTGGCTACTATAACAAATTAGTCACACTTGGTGACTTAAAACAACAAAAGCTTACTTTCTCATGGTTCAGGATGCTAGATGTCTGAAATCAAGGTCATGGCAGAATTGTACTCCCCCCGGCCACCCTGCAAGCTGATGGGGGATGGTGGGGTGGGCAGGATGTGTCCCTTGTTCCTCTCAGCTTCTGATGGCTTTTGTCATTCCTTAGATGGTGGAATTGACACGCTCTTCTGCCTCCATTTTCACATCACCTTCCCCTCCATTGTCTGTGTCTTCTCTTTTTCTGTATCATATGTCCCTCCATTTTTTTTCTTATAAGGATGCTTATCATTAGATTTAAAGCCCGTGCTGGTGACTCCTGCTCCGAATGAGTTTACATTCACAAGTTCCGATGGTGAGGAGTGGACATATCTTTTGGTGGGACACTATCGGGTAGTTTTATGACAGCACAGTTCAGAGAGGATCAGGATTTGTTTTTCTTGTACAGGCTTTATACCAATCTTTTCATTTTTTTCAATGTTGCACCAAATCCTCGTTTTAGAGGCATTTGTTAGAGAATATTCTGGGTTCTAGGCCATACATTGTTTAATGTGATTTTTTTTTGTCACTATAGCCACGGTTCTTCTGTACTTCTGCTATGATAGTTACCCTCTTCCAACTGCTTTCCAGCTTCCATAATGTATTCAGCCACACTTAGCTACTGTCACCTTTTCTGATCTCCTTGTCATTATATTCAGTGACTCTTATAAATGTCCTTGTATGAGTATTTTAAGAAAGGTTTAACAGGAAGTTAGGGAAGTAGAGAATCATATACATTGTATTTTCTGTGCTCAAGTGGAGGAACTATAACTTATTTTACAAAATCATAAACATTATAACATGTCTTTTTAATAGTATTGTCTTGTTTTTGTAAGTTTCAATGACACAAGAAGAATAATTATAATTTAAGGCTACATTTGGAACATAGGAGTAATGGTATACAGCTTTTTAATCTCCATGTATTAGTGAAGTGCAACAAGGTGGGTTTTGTTTTGCTAATTACTATCAACAGACATTAAATTCTCTAGAGCATATAAATGTCTTGTAAAGATTATGAGTGCCCTTCCACTAAAGCTCTTTTTCATTCTCTGAAAGCATTTGGCAAATTTACTGTTTCATGAATCAGCAAGCTTTGACCCTGCAAATAAAATAATTAAAGGAGGGATTGTGTAAATCACCATTCATAATTAATGTTTTCTAAAAAACAGGTAGATCTGAAAATATTTGTCAGTCCAAATCCACCTAATGCATTTATATGAGTATCTTAGGTTATACATAGTACCTCCTAATTCATCTTGCTGATGTTTGTTTTCTCAAACACTTTAATGGCTGAAAAATGATCCATCAATTTGCTATCAGTTGCTCGGTGTGTGGTCAACTTGACCCAACTGAATAGTCTACAGTTCCCTTAAGCTAACTAACTAAATAATAGTAAAAAAAATAAAATATAGTAAAACTACATTTAAAGAAGTTAAAAGATTGCAATAGTTTATAGAATTCATAATAGACTAGCGATCAGGATCAGTGTGTGTGTGGATCCCTCCTCATGTGCTATTGACTAAGTCAATCTACCTTCTGGATTTCAGTCTCTTTATTTCTAAGAGAAGAACATTTGCTTGCAATTTTGTATCAGAGTCTAGCATATGGTGCATATTCAGAATTTTTGAATGAACACATTGCTGGTTGGAAGGATTAAATTGTGGATGAATTAAAGAATAAAATATATATTTTAAAGGTTTACTGAAAAGCCAAAAGCCATGAGGAGAATTTTTGCTAGGAGTTTGGACTTCTAAAATAGCAATCATTTTGTGCAAGCTGGCAAAACACTCATTAAATATAAACCTATAAAATCCATTTATCCTTGAAAAGGAGGAAATGGTAGGGAACAGTTACCTTTTCTCTGCTGCATCTACTGATTTATTTACCAATGAACTACCGCAGACAGTCAGAAAAGGACTCAGGGAAGAATTGAAGTCTCAACCTTCTATTTAGCTTTAAAACCCAGACTTCTCTCTATCATTTCTTCTTGTTATCTATTTTATGATCTTAGAACTCATAATACCCTGGGTAAACGGCATTCTAGTTGCATAGGATACTTAAAGAAGTTGTTTTGGGAATTAGATCATACACTTTGAATTTTCAATTCTCTATTATGAAATGTACTTTAACTTGTACTATGGAGAAAACATTTACTTGTGAAATCCTTGGTACATAGGTACTCACAAAACATTGAAAAAGGTAGCAAATGCACTGCTCCACAAACACTGCTGACTTAGTATAATTTACTTTATTTATTTATTTATATATTAATTTATTTATAAATTACTCGTTTATTTCATTAAAAAGTGGAAACAAATGCATCCTTTTATTAGTCCATATCATTTTAGGGTGAACAAGGATATGACTTGAAAAATTATATAATGGTACATATTTTTCTAGTTTATTTATTTTGAGAGAGAGAGGAAGAGGGAGAGTATCCGAAGCAGGTTCTGAACTATCAGTGCAGAGCCTGAGAAGGGGCTCAAACTCACAGACTGTGAGATCATGGCCTCAGCCAAAGTCATATGCTTAACCTACTGAGCCACCCAGGTGCCCTGGTATACATTTTTTATATTAAAAAGAAATGAATAATATGAAAAATGAATATTAATTAATTAATATGAAAAATGAAAAATAATATGAAAAAAGAAATGAATAAAATGAAAAAGAAATGGATAATAAATATATAAAATCTAGTAATTGAAACAGGCAATATAGTGAATGAAAAATGGTATACAAAGAAATGCCTAATATGCAGAAGTCCAAAAGAGATACGCACATTAACTCTTTTTACAGAGAATATAATTACAGTGGCATACTTTTAAAAATAAGAATAGGGGGGCGCCTGGGTGGCTCAGTCGGTTAAGCGGCTGACTTCGGCTCAGGTCATGATCTCGAGGTCCGTGAGTTCGAGCCCCGCGTCGGGCTCTGTGCCGACAGCTCAGAGCCAGGAGCCTGTTTCGGATTCTTGTCTCCCCCTCTCTCTGACCCTCCCCCGTTCATGCTCTGCCTCTCTCTGTCTCCAAAATAAATAAACGTTAAAAAAAAATTAAAAAAAATAAATAAAAAATAAAAATAAGAATAGGGGCGCCTGGGTGGCTCAGTTGGTTAAGCGTCCTACTTCAGCTTAGGTCACAATCTCGCGGTCCATGAGTTCGAGCCCCGCGTCGGACTCTGGGCTGATGGCTCAGAGCCTGGAGCCTGCTTCCTATTCTGGGTCTCCCTCTCTTTCTGCCTCTCCCCCATTCATGCTCTGTCTCGCTCTGTCTCAAAAATAAATAAACATTAAAAAAAATTAAACAAAAAAAGAATAAAGCCTAAATTAAATTTGCATATTATGATTACAATAGTTTGATGTTCAAAGAACACAAGTTCAAATAATACAAATTAAATAATAGTTTATTTTCAAATGTTTATATTTCCAATATTTCAAATATTTTCAAAGATCAATGATGCTTTATTTAATTAATTTACTTTTGGATAGTTTCTGAATATTACTGTCATCTATTTCTATCTCCCACAATATTCATCTTCATTCATAGAAACATTAACTTAAAAAAACCATCTATTCGATGCCTACATTGTGCTGGTATCTAAGCACCTTCATATACCATCTCCATCTAATTTAGATTTAGAAGAAGTCACTATAAGATATAACAACTAATACCTTCAATTTGTATCCAATATGATTTTTCACCAAGAGGTAATATAACCTTCTTGAGTTTACATAGCAAAAAATGAACAAAATTAGGTCTTGATTACAACCGTGACTGAATTTAAAGTCCAAGTGCTTAACTATTATTATCCCTTATGAATTTACATTAAATATTATAATTAGTGACATAATTGTGATAATACAAGTTGCTATGGATGCAGAAAGTAAGAGATAACTGCTTACAAGATTAGGCAAACATTTCATACAATAAGTGATATTTGCCCTAAGACTTGCAACTATAAAGGGAATTTTATCAAGCAGAGAAAGAAGAAGAGGCATCAAGAAATAAAAACAATGAGTCAGTAATTCCATACCTGCGTATATATCCAAAGGAATTAAAATCAGTATTCTGAAGAGATACGTGTACCCCAAGATTCATTGTAGCATTATTCATAATAGCCAAGATGCGGAAATAACCTAAGTGTTCTTTAATGGATGAGTGGATCAAGAAATTGTGACATACATATGTAGAAAGATAGGTATCAGTTGTAGTTGTCCTTTTTAGAGTTTTACCCAAACCTCTTCATTACTACAAGTATCCATGCCAAGGAACCATGTGATAAATATTTAAATTGTTATCACTCTGAGTGTATATTTCAAATGTGTAATTTTAGATGGTGCAGTTGAGGCCCTATGCCAAAGGAAAACATTATAAGTGAAAGGGATCAGTCCTATTTTCTTTAAATTGCATGGAAATGCAGCTTGCTAAATTATCAAAACAGAATTTTCATTCTAATTATAGTCCCTACTAAGGAAAGACTATGCATTCTAAATTGGACTTTGTGTTTTGAACATTTAGTCGTATAACATTATGAAATTTCCTAACGACTATTTGTTCATCACATTTTTAAAAAACCTTTGATAAAAATATATGAGAATGACATATAAACTATCAACTATCATTGACATAGAGACATCATACTTTCTACCTGAAATAACATATTTAAAAACATGCCAATTCTTATATAAGTAGGGAGATAGATAATCATAGTTTTGGTTTCTTATTTCTTTTGATAAACGCCCCATAGACTCAGTAGTAAAGAAAACATGCATTACTTGAAAATATTAGAATTTCAAGTAATAAAAATTTGAACTTTTTCTTATACCAAAATAAAGTCAACAATGACCACAGATTAAGGGAATGCCAAAAACTGTCAGTGAACTTCATAGATATCTGGTAGGTTTCCCAATTGTTGGCAGGTTTCTCTTGACCACTGTAGTGAATTTATTCTGTCAAATACATCACCATTGGAAGCTTAATTTTCTTAATCAATGGAATTCCTAGTTATTAATTTCAGTGATTTCACTAATACTGTGTTTTGCAGTCACCAGAGTCACCAATCTGCATCAAAGCTGTGTGTTTTCTGCTGGCTACTGCCATATGGTACTTCAAGACGTTCTATTAGATGGTGGACATGCCCAGATATAGCATATAGTCTCTCTCTTCATCTATCCTCAACCGCATTTTATAATCCCAATACAATTTATTTAGAAATAAGGCGCATGGGGCTCCTGGATGGTTCAGTCGGTTAAGCATCTGACTTTGGCTCACGTCATGATCGCACAGTCCCTGGGTTCGAGACCTACATTGGGCTCTGTGCTGACAGCTCAGAGCCTGGAGCCTGCTCCTGATTCGGTGTCTCCCTCTCTCTGAACCCCTCCCCCTCTCATGCTCTGTCTCTCTCCAAAATAAATAAACATTAAAAAAAAGTTTAATAGAAGTAAGGGGTCATTCTCACAATTTTGGGATTCCCAGTAAACTAGCGCATTAATTTAGTAAATAGGAATAATCATCTCATTTTAAATGAATGAAACTTGAGAGTGAAATATTCCATGTGTGGACAAGGATATTTACTGATCCACTAATATTTCCTTTATACCCCTATATTTTGTGTTGGTTTCCATTTTTTAGCTCCTCCTGATGACGGAAAGCAATATAATGACTATACCTTTAACATCAAATTTAGAGTCAAAATAATTTTGGTAGTCACATGCTCTGCATTGCTTGACTCCTCTCACTTTATAGATCTTATTTCCTATCTCTTCCTTCCAGTAGACATACCAGCAAGGTAGATATCCCTGGAGCATACCAGCGGTACTTTATCTGTTCCCTGAGCCTAATCTCCTTTTCCACCAGATATTTCCAAGACCATTCCCTCAGCTTTCTTTTAATCAGATGTCATGCTTTTAACATCAGCCCCATGCTGTCACCCAGCTCTCCATCTTTGCTCTATTTGTCACCAGAACACTTATTCTTACCTGATATGCATATGTATTATATATTTACTTCTTTGTTGCACTTCTCTAAATAGATCACAGTTTCCATGAGGACAGGGGTTTTATTTGTTTTATTCGTTGTTCTAGTCCCAAAGCGTAGGCAGTGCCTCTCACAAAGTATCTATTTAATAAACATTTGCACTTAAGTAATTTCCATTATTATTACTTTTCCTTTTTATTTCTCTGTCTCTCTGTCAAAATAAATAAACCTTAAAAAATTTAAAAATTATTATTTGGAGCAGAACCCCGGTGGCCCCTGTGTAATTAGATGCTGCCTATTATCTGTCATCTTTTCCAATATCGCATAGTTTATGTTGTATTATTTTTAGGAAGTTTCAAACGTGTGTCTTGAATCTTTTGGCGTCAGTTTGCACAGACTTTGGTTCAATTGTCCCTGTGGATAACTCTCTTTATTATCTTTTAGTGAGGAGAAAGAAGGTGCCTTCTTCCTAGAATTCAAATACTTCTGAAAACGAGGAGTAAAGGCGTAAAGCACTGATGTTAGAAATAATTTATATGGATACTTATACCTATTATTTTTATAGCCATTACTTCAGTTTTTAAAATAAATTTTAATGAGTTCTTTGCTCACTATTGCTTCTTACATCCCAGCCTTGCCTTCTGATTTCATGTCTCTTTTGGCCGGTGCATATCTTTTTTTTTTTATTTTTTTTATTTTGTTAAATTTTTATATATTTTTGGGACAGAGAGAGACAGAGCATGAACGGGGGAGGGGCAGAGAGAGAGGGAGACACAGAATCGGAAACAGGCTCCAGGCTCTGAGCCATCAGCCCAGAGCCCGACGCGGGGCTCGAACCCACGGACTGCGAGATAGTGACCTGGCTGAAGTCGGACGCTTAACCGACTGCGCCACCCAGGCGCCCCTGGCCGGTGCATATCTTTTAATAGTTCTTTCAGTGCATGTCTGTGGGTTATAAACATTCTGAAAGTGTTCATGTCTGAAATTAGATTTACATCACCCTAAATCTCAAATAATAACATAGTTATTAGATGGATACTATGTATGTCACCCTTCTTCAGTATTAATTATACATCCCCCAAATTCACGTATTTCATATATGGTCAGTGTCAGAGACAACTTTTTTTTTAAATTGAAGTTTAAAAGTCAAATATATTTGTATTGAGAGCATACCTTATTCATTTACATTTTAGTAAGACCTATAATTGAATGTAGTTCTCATTGAATCTAACATTTCCTGGGTTACTGGATAACTCCTATCTAACTCTTCATTCCATACCACCGATTTCTAGGACCGATGCAAAACTGTCTCTGTGGAAAGTTCACCGTATGCGTGTAGTAGCTCTACTTATCCCTTCCTTAGGTTATTTTATTATTACTATTTTTTTTGCAAAGTATTCCTCTGAGACTTTCATATATAAATAGATAAAAGTTCTTTAGAAGATTATCTGAGTCTACAGATATCTATACATAACTGATTTGACTTCTCATCCCATTCCCTTTGTATATCTTGGCATTTAGATGCATTCTGTGATATTTTGTTTTACGATTAAAAGGAATAAAGTTCATTTCAACTTGTAAAATGCATGCTGTGCAAAGGCATATATGCCTTAATTTAAAATGTTTTATTTAGAAAACCATAACCCACTATATAAAGAATGAGTATGATTCTAATAATGATAATGTCTGCCACTTTATGTTCTATTTTTTGGCCAGTGTACTAGTTTTATACATATACCACCACTTAAGAAGTTGACTTAAGTTTTGCCGACATAAAATGAATTACCAGTGTAATGTTGGATATTAAAATAGAGAGTTTAGAACTCATATCTGCTTGGAAAACACTACCCCTTTCTGCTCTATACTGACACATGTCATATAATATCAATTTTTACATTAAGTATGTTTATAAAAATAAAAAAAATATGTATTAGAAATACAGGAAATGAAATTCCAGGGAAGGTCTATTTTTTTCATAGTTTTAAGATTCTGCTTAAATATTTTTATTTATTTTTTAACATTTATTTATTTTTGAGAGAAAGAGACAGAGCATGAACAGGAGAGGGGCAGAAAGAGAGGGAGACACAGAATCTGAAGCAGGCTCCAGGCTCTAAGTTGTCAGCACAGACCCCAACACAAGGCTCAAATTCATGAGCGGTGAGATCATGACCTGAGCTGAAGTTGTACTCAACTGACTGAGGCACCCAGGCACCCTTAAATATTCTTAATAATAACCAATTCCTCTATTGTATACTACTATTTTTTCTGCTACATTGAATTTACAAAACAATCAATTGCAATGCTTGTGTTTTACTGTTGGCATGAAATTATGCTTAGTATTATGAAGAGAAGAAAAATGTTGAGATGCAGTTCCTCCTCCTTGGTCTCGAAAATCCAATAGAGAAGTTGCTATTATAGGGTAGGATAAATAGGACACAGGCACCTAAAAAAGATTTGCTAACCTTATACACAAAGCTATTTAATGGTATTTTACCAAGATGCAGTAATGGAAGTACAACAAACATAATGACTTACTTCTCTTCTGAAGTTTTGTTACAATTTTGGTTTACAAAACCAGAAACCCCAGAGTCTATTCTTAACTCCAACAATTTGATAGGTAGAGACGGCTCCATTTCATAGCTGGGAGGATCCATTTAGCTCTGCGTTTCTGACTTTAGGCCATTGTCCCTTGTTCCCAGTATGAGGTACAAACTTGCTTCCTGAAGTTCTAGGACCTCTGTTTCTGGATGTTTTTCATTGTGCTATAAATTCTCCTCAGGAGAAACATCTATGCACAGGATGATGTATCCAAAGCACTGATAAGCCAATTAAAACACTAAAATATTGAATGTTATATTGATGCATCTTAAATATATGGAAGATGAAACTGCAGAATATTTTTCATGCTTGCTAGTGGAGTGCCTTTCATCCTCTCTCCTCAAAGCTAAGTTTGAGACTAGCTAAATATTGCAAATGTTCCTTTGCATACATAGTCTTTTGACTTTCTGGAAAAAAATGCAAATATTCTAATAAAATAATTTGGAGGTACTGAAAATCTAAAGTACAAATTTAGAGAAAAATGAACAAAGTAACAAAACTGAACTTTTCATGAGCACATTTTGACTAATACCTGCATTTTTATCAAAATACAAAATTACCTTTTATCCATTTAGTTGACAGCATAACTAATAGACCCATCAAAATGTCTTAAAATAAACAAAGGGGCGCCTGTGTGGTTCAGTCAGTTGAGCGTCTGACCTTGGCTCAGGTCACAATCTCACAGTTCATGGGTTCGCGACACATGTCAGGCTCTGTGCTGACAGCAGGGAGCCTGCTTCAGGTGCTCTGTCTCCTTTTCTCTCTGCCCCTCCCCCACTCATGTTCTCTCTGTCTCTCAAAAATAAGCAAACAGCAATCAATCGATAAATTTAAGCATACATACATACATGAATGAATGCATGCATACAAGCATACATAAATATGTACTTTTTCCTTGAGTCTCATCTTAGTTCTTGTCCCATGGAATATAGGAACTCTTTACAAGGTTCAAATAATACTCCAGATGAAGTAAGTTGATTTTTTGTTTTATTTTTTATTATTTTTTAAGTTTATTTATTTTGAGAGAGAATGCAAGTGGGAGAAGGACAGAGAGAGAGGGAGAGAGAGAATCCCAAGTAGGCTCGGCACATCAGTACAGAGTCCCTTGTGGGGCTCAATCCCACTAACTGTGAGATCATGACTTGAGCTGAACCAAGAGTGGATGCTTAACCGACTGAGTCATCCAGATGCAATAAATTTAAAGACACATTCCCCACAAGAAAATCATCATGTAATTTGATTTTTTTAATGATTTATAGTGAAATGAAAAATATCTTATTAGAATGATGACATTGGGAAAGAAGAGATAGATCAACAAAACTTTAGGCATGAAGTCTTATGCTTGGTTTATGGGAAGATTTAGATGATATATTTAAAGATTGAAGTCTGAATTCTTCCTGTAAAAATTATATTATCTCTGATATGAAAAACAGAAAGAATTTATCTTGTGTAAATGATGTCAAGTGTTAGGTTAAATTTGAGGACCATACAAATCATGTAGGAATGAGTAATCAGAACTGGAAATCAATAATTGAGAGTTTGTATTAGGGTTCTCCAGAGTAAGATAACCAATAATATATCTAATTTATATTTAATATAATTTTGATATATATTTATAGTTATATATAGTAATAATAATATATAACACTATATATATGTGCGTGTATATATATGTGTGTGTATATATATATATATACATACACACACATATATATATATGTGTATATATATACATATATACACATATATATATACATATAACACATATATATATATACACACATATATATATACATATAACACATATATATATATACACACACACACATATATATATATATATATATATATATATATATATATATATATATAGGTTCACATGATTGATATTATTATGGAGCCTGAGAAGTCGCATGATCTGCCAAGTGCAAGCTGATGACATAGGAAAGTTAACAGCATAATTCCAGTCTTAGTCTACAGGCCTGAAAAACACAAAGTCAGTGGTCTAAATCTTGGTCTGAGGGCAGGAGAAGACCAATGTTCAGCTGAAGCAGTGAGTCAGGAAGGAAAAATGAATTCCTGTCTCTTCTGCCTTTCGTTGGATTCAGGCCCTTAAGAGATCAAATATGCCCATACACAATGGGAAGGGTCATCTACTGAGTCCGCTAATTAAAATATTAATCACATCTAACAATACTGTCACACACACACATCCAAAAATACTGTTTCTGGGCCCCCTATGACACAGTCAGATTGACATATAAAATTAACCATGTAGAGTTGTATTCACCCAGGTTAAAAAAAAAAATGAAAATGAATGACGTCACTACTTTGAGGATCTGAGATGAAGAGATTTTTACTTGAAATTAGGAAACTTTTACCTTTGTAGGATATGAGAACAAAGGAATCCAAAAGGAAAAGGAAGAGTGGTTTTAAAATCGAAATTAAAATCCCTCGAAAAAAATTAAAAAATTCGATAGAAATTTGTAATATAACTTTCTGTAAATGTATCCCTGTTGAGTTTGCACAAAATCATGAGCAATACCAACTCCGTTTGAATTCATACGATATCTTAGAAATTCTCAGAATTCAACATACATCCTTACGTACTCATTAGTTAGAAACTGAGAATATTCTTATGCAAACATGTGCCTACCTTCACCGTGGCTCATGCAGTTTACCATGTTATCCCAACCAGCATGCAAATACCAAGAATGCGACAGACTTTAAACTATGGAAGTGGCAAAAAGGGTGCGTTTGCCCGTGCAGTCTCTTTGCTGCAAATAAATTTCTGGCATCCTTTTTTATCCTCTCTTATTTCATTCAGCAGTTCTGGATCACCCTTGGTCCTGATCCTGTCTGATTACTAAGCAGATACAGTGTTCAGCACTCCCTGTCAGATGTTGCTGCTATTTTCCCAGTGGGTGCACCCTGTGACCCTGACAAAGATTCATCATACCACTGATCCCTTTGATTGCTGTGCTGATTTCTATGATTGTTGCCATCTGCTATACATATAAACAACATCAACAACAACAAAAAAGAAAACGAGGGAGAAAAACAACTAACGAAATCACTCTAAACGGAAGTAGCCCAAATCGTATATCTTATTTGTTGCATCTCACAGACTGGAAATGAATTAAACAGTCGAAAAATCTAAGAGTTTATAAAAATTAAGGTACATTTTAAATATGTTAAACTTTCATGTATGACAACATATAATTGTAATTAGCTTTAAGGCTTAAAGGACAGATAGTTATCTTCACCTCTATACAATTCACAAAAACAACACAAAAGAAATTGAAATTCTAAAGAATAGCATCTCCATGAAAAATTATAATACATTTTATAATATGTCTGAATTCCCTGACATATTGAATTAGGCAATGGCCTTACAATTTATGCATTTACATATACACACACACATATATATATACACATATATATATGTGTATATACATATATATGTATATACACATATATACACATATATATACATACATATGTATATATATGTATATACATATATATACACGTATATATACGTATATACATATATACACATATATGTATATATATACACACACATTGTTTCATTTAAGACTTAAACATCGAGAGAACATTATCATTCCACATATAGTTAAATAATCAATGATTTTGGTATTCCAAATAACCTTAATGTCACATATATAAAATATCAAAGCTAGTATACCGTTCTGTTTCTACCTGCAACCCAGTAAACTTTCCATCATAAGACAATGATACATATCCCTATACAATTCACTTTTTTTTTTTAATTTTACAGAATTTAGGGCTTTTCTACCTCCTAATTTGTTTTGAAACTGAAATCACAAAATAGAAAGAATTCTTTAATTGAACTACCACTATCATGTGATGTGAAACTAAAATGAAAACCTAGTTTCTTTGCAAGATAGAGGGGATGACAATGTATTGTTTTCAAAGTACAAGGAAATATCTTTGACATGAAGTGTTCCTTAACTTTTATATGTATTAAAATATGTTCTTACAAATAGCACTAAGATTTTAGAAGATTAAGTGTGTAGAATTTGTTTGCATTTGCGGGTATATTTTTATGCTTACTCTTCTTTTAATGTGCATTCATTATCTGCAGAGGGTAAAATAGTTTGTCTAGTGAATTAAATAGAAAACTGTTAGAAACAGTAATAAAATGTAATAAGGTAGCTGGTCACAAAAGTAACATATCAAAATGAGGTTATCCTATATACAAAAAAGTCACATTTACAAATTTAAAGTACCAGAGATTTCCTAAAAACTAGGAATAAACATAATAAAAGTTCTAGTGAGGGCCTGAAAAATTTAAATAACTGTAAAATGAGAACACGATTTCTTAACGCTTATTCTCTTTGAGTAAGTATCTCAAATAAATGGAATTAAGGTTAAAATAACAGAATAGTTTTATAGATTTACAGATTGGTAAAAATATTTGAAAAATGATTATTTGAAAACTTAATAGTATAAAAATAAACAAAATAGTTGAAAAGCAAAAGCAACTAGTCGGAGAGCCCATGATATAAATCACATTAAGTCTCACTCGAAGATTAAAATTGATTAGTGTTGGAGATGATTTAAGTAAATGCTTCTCCTTCTTAGAAATATCAAGTATGTTTTTAAAATATCAAGGTCTAGCAACACCATAGGTTAATTAAATCAGGAACACTTAACGTTAAGCCCAGGCAACATTACTTTTTTTTCTCCCCAAAGTTCTCTCCCCTCCCAATTGATTCTAACATGCAGGGAACATACCTGTCGTAAAGAAATTCACCTGCGAGGCCATCTAAACATACTTTTCGAAAATCTTGCTCTTTGCCTTCCTCTCTGTATCTACTTCTGTCATTATTCTTGGCAACTACTGTCTTCACACTGGCCTTTCAATTTCTTGACTTCCTGAGATTGAAAATTATTATTTTTTTCACTCTCTACTTCACACTTCCATTGTTATAGTTATTCCTGTCTTCATTATCAAAAGTAATTACACATCCCCAAAATTACCATTTGAAGCATTTTACATTCTGATCATTATTTATTATCTTTTTAGGTCACTTATCCTCCCATCATTACTCTAGTAACTATTGGTACACCCAGTTTCTAATACTACAAACAAGCCTCACCATCTAATTTCTTCTTTCTTTACTCAATTTATATTCCTTTCAAATAAACTTAGGCCCTTTTTAAAATTATTTTTTCCATTTATCCATCTTCTTCAATAATTGCTGGAAAAAGACCAGTACGTCTTAGGCTCTACTGCTTGTTTAAGGTACTGCCGGAGAAGTTTTAAAAAAGTATGCTGAACGATGTCACTTAAATGTTATGATAGTGAATCTCTGACAGGCACTCACCATTCACCAAATAATCTTGTAAACTTTTTAAAAATACACTTTTCCCTGTGTTATGGACTAAATTGTGGCCCCCCACCATCCCAATTCTTTATGTTGAAGCCCTAATTCCCAGAGTGACTATATTTGGAGATAGGGCCTATAAGAAGGAAATCAAGATTGAGTTAGGTTAGGTCATCAGAGTGAGCTGTTATAAGGACACAAGTCCTTATAAGAAGAGGAAGAGACAGGGGTGCCTGGGTGGCTCTGTCGACTAAGCGTCCAACTTCAGCTCAGGTCATGATCTCACGGTTCATGGGTTCAAGCCCTGCATCGGGCTGTGTGCTGACAGCTCCGAGCCTGGAGCCTGCTTCAGATTCTGTGACTCCTTCTCTCTCTGCTCCTCCACCATTCACATCTGTCTCTGTCTCTCTCAAAAATAAATAAAAAAGGTTAAAAAAAAAAAAAAAAGAGGAAGATAGGAGAGCGCTATCTTTCCATGTTGCAGGCCAGAAGAGAGATCTCACCAGGACTCACCCTGAGGGCACTTGATCTTGGAACTTTAACCTCCAGAACTGTGAGAAGGGAAATTTCTTTTATGTGTGAAAGATTAAGGATTATAAATACAGTAAAACCTTGGATTGCAAGTAACCTGTTCTTCAAGTGTTCCACAAAATGAGCACACATTTCTAACAAATTTTAACTTGATATGTGGGAAATCAGATAGCTATGCCCTGGTTAAGCAGATTGTAGGGAACGCATTACACTGCTTTCTGGCCCTGGTGAAAACAGCTAGGGCTAATGCACATTTAGGGGTTGTGTCTTGCCTGTGCTCATTAATTGCTGAGACCATGTTTTCTGTGGAATATTTTATCTTGTTCTCCACCCTTCTTTTGGCATCTGCTCTTTTGTAGTCTTGGGAACCCCTTGTGTTTTTTGCACGCTTTTTAAAGTTGTTACTGACATGTAGCCACAGACATCTTTGTGCAATGTTTTCCCTGTGATGTATGTCTCATAAATACGGGAGCCTGAGAACAGCTTGGGGAGAATTCCCTTAGCCTCTCTCTCACCTCTCTTGATTATTGGAGTCCTGAGTAATCCTTTCTGCTTCCCCTGGCTTTGCTGGGCAAAGCTGAAAGCCAAACCCACAACTGGTGACCATAATGTGATCCCAGTTGATAAACAAGTGGTATCTTGCAATACAAGTAGTACGTGATGCCATACATCACATGGTCATAATTGAGTTAGTGGTTCTTGAAATTTTCTTTTACATACAAGTGCTTTGAATTACAAGCATGTTTCTGGAATGAATTAGGCTCACAAACCAAGGTATTACTATATTGGTGTCCACTCTCGGTTCCTGGCACACAGCTCCAAAAATCCCTTGTAAATAGGGGTGCTAGAAAAGTCTTTTCTTCCATAAGTTAGTCTTTTACCCCAGTTCCTGACACAGAGCTCCTAACTCTGGAACTTCTTGGATGATAGCAATGTCTTTGTTCTAAAGAGGTAGCTCTTGTGGGTTCCTGGATGGGGGCTGGTCACCATAAAGACCAAACCATGATAAGAGCTTGTAATTTTCAGTGGCATCTGGGTGGAGGAGTTGGTTAAGTGTCTGACTCTTGATCTCAGCTCAGGTCATGATTTCACAGTTTGTGAGTTCGAGCCCCATGTCGGACTCTGAGCTGATGGTGCTGAGCCTGCATAGGATTTTGTCTCTCATTCTCTCTGCCCCTCCCCCATCTGTGCTTGCTCGCTCTCTTTCTAAATAAATAAATAAATAAATAAATAAATAAAAATAAAATTTTAAAAAAAAAGCTTGTAATTTTTAGCTCCATACCCTAGTCTTTAGAGATGGGAGAGACTGGAAGTGGATTTAATAATTTGATCCTGAGTGATGAAACCTCCATAAAAATCCCGGTATCTTTCATCCTTACCAGCCAATAAAATTGCTTTTATCGGTGCAACCAGTTACCTTTATCTTGTTAGATATAATGGTTAGTTTTTTTGCCTTTTTCTAAATGGATAACCATCACCATAGTCAATGTTAGAATATTTTCATTATTCCCCAAACAAATCCCCTACCTATTAGTAGTCATTAGCCCACTCACCCCGGGCCTAGGTAAGCACTTACCTCTTTTGTTACTAGAAATTTGTTTATTCTTAACGTTTAATATAAGGAGAAGCATACAATATGGCTAATTTGCAACTAGTTTTAACTTAGCATAAAGTTCTCAAGATTCATTAGTGTTGTAGCTTGTATCAATATGTCACTCCCTTCTTGGTCTAGAAATATTCCATTGAACAGGTATACCACAATTTGTTTAAGCATTTATTAGTTAATGGACATTTGGGGTATTTTACTTTGGGGATATTATGAATAATATGATAATGAACTTTTGTGTACAAGTTTTTGTGTGGATATAGTTTTTCATTTCTCCTGGATATGTACCTAGGAATTGTTGTGTCATATGATAACTTTATGTTTAGCATTTTGAGAAGCTGCCAAAATGTTTTACAAAATGGCCTCCCCGTTCACATACCCAATAGTAATGTATAAAGGTTCTGGGTTTTCCACATCTTCACCAACAGTTAATATCATCTGCCCTTTTGGTTGTATCTATTCTAGTGTGTGTGAAGTGATACCTCCATTAGATTTTGATTTGTATTTTCCTAAATAGCTAATGATGTTGAGAATCACTTCATATTCTTATTGACCATCTTTTATATTATTTTCTAGAAAAACATCTATTTAAATTATTTACTTATTTTTAATTGGTATTGTCTTTTTATTATTTTACAGATACATGGTTTACGAATGCTTTCTTTCATTCTATGAGTTGTCTTGACACCTTCTTAATGACATGGTGTATAGCACAAAAGTTTTTACTTTGATATAGTTCAATGTATCTATTTCTTCTTTAGAAATTTGTGCTGGTCTCTCTACTAGGCTATTGATATAGGCTTGGACTTGGTATTTTGACCCATCACTCCTTACATAGCCTGCTTTCCACAGTACTAAGGGATCTTTTAAAATTAGAAGTTCAGATTATGTCATTTCCTTTCTAAAACTTTTGAAAACATTCTATGCAATGATGTTAAAATAAAACTCTCATTCTTTCACAATATGTAAATTTGTGTAGTAATTTTTCTGGTTAAGTTTTTTTTTATCCCTTCAATGTCTTACTCTGAAAGAAATAAAATACTAGAAAAGTACTGCAAGACTAGCAAAATGAAGTCTCATAGATTATACACCTAGATCAGAAAACCATTAAAATCTGCTACTTTCTCATCTCTGCGCGTAAGAAATTGCTGCGGCTGAGGTCAGAGAGGTTTTTTCCTGCTTTCTCCCCTAGGGTTTCGATGGTTTCCTGTCTCCATTCAGGTCCTTCATCCATTTTGCGCTTATTTTTGTGAATGGTGTAAGAAAGTGGTCACGTTTCAACCTTCTGCATGTTGCTGTCCAGTTCTCCCAGCACCATTTGTTAAAGAGACTGTCTTTTTTCCATTGGATATTCTTTCCTGCTTTGTCAAAGATTCAGTCTCCTTTTACAACAGTTATATGTTCAGTACACACAGAAAAAAAAGCGCTTGTAAAAAAAATGAGAAATTGCTTTCAAAACCTACATCAGACGGTGTGCTATTTCACAAATCCTGATGGGATCAGGTCTGTAGAAACTCCAGTTAAATCCAAAAGTTGCTTGATTACACACTCCTATACCCGAAGTTGAGACAACTTACAAAATTTCGGGAAAGAAAAAAAAAAAAAAAGATGAACCACTGTTATAAGGTACTCAAAACCTATTATTCCTTATTTCATATCACAGTTCATGGGCTATCTCTTCTGTCACCTACCTCCAGGCAAAATTACACCTAACCTGTCAGAGAGAGGAGTCTCCTCAATTCTTAAAATCCTTCTGGGAAGTAGACACCATCGTTCCCTTAATGTCAAAGAGACTTTTAATCAGGAAGCTCCTCTCTGCACATAACCTTTCCTACTATATATTTAGTTCATTTTCTTTTGTGTAAATCAAACAGAAATATTTGCAATTAATAAAAGGCATATTTGAGCAAACTGTTTTCATCCAAATAGGTTTTCTAAAGTAAAATTAATCTGGAATAAACTTTTAAGAGATGACTGGCGTGGAAGTTAAAGTTTAGAAAATTGTTGTAATCATAGAAAACAGCAAAGGACATAGCTACAGGGAAATTCGCCAGAAAGGAATTAGAAAATTGGATTCTTTGTTGTAACAGAGTGAGAAGGGAAGTGAGACTATGAAAAGTGGTAAAAGGCTGAGGACTAATAAGACAGTCTGGAATAAAGAATACAAAAACTTAGCTTAAATATGAAAAATGAAGTAGAAAAAGAGAGGAATGTGTTGAAATGACTTAAAGTTTATCCTAGAAAATTTAACAAAGGCATATATGTATTTGTGTGTATACGTGTCTTTGTGCACTCATATGTATGTCAGTTATAAATATGTATACTATCTGCTGTTATAAAATAGCATATGCCATTTTGTCATTTACAATTGTATACATATTTAAAATTGTTATGTAAATATTTGATCAGCTATAGATTATTTATTTGCTTTTACATTACTTCCAATTTCAATTATTTGCCTAGGACATTTATGAATGCATACACAAATCACTTCAAAAGTAACAAGATATTTTTTCCTCAGTTTATACTTTTTTGAGCATCTGGACTTGATGAGTGCATTGTGATTCACTTTGTGTTAATGACAACATCCTAGGCACCCGTATTACTATATGTCATAATTTTGCATTTAAACATTTCTTAAAAGCAAATTTGGCAATGTTGTGAGCTTTTTTTTTTTCCTTGCTGACATGAAGAATATCAAGTAAGTTACTTCCTATTGCTCTTCCAGGCACCAAGTTGTCTCAAATACTAACTTAATTGTACTTTGTCAAATTGTAAATAGCCCCTAATTAACAGGCCTCTCCTTCCGTCTCCTTCCACACAATATATAATCAATAACTGTAATGGTAATATTCATGGATGAAACAGATGAAAGAAGACTTTGAAGTTGCCTAATAGAGCAATGTAACAAATAATAAATTGTAATTAAAGTAAATACTTTTAAAAACCACATGCCTTTAGAAACTTCTTTATGGTGAAATATCAGCAAGGTAATGCAAATGATCCTGGATCAATATGATTGTATTTATCTTGATCAAAGCAAATTAGAAAATTCTCCTTTCTAATGAAAGCTGCCTATGCTATATGTCATTAAAAGTTTATATTAGGGGCGCCTGGGTGGCTCAGTCGGTTAAGCCTCCGACTTCAGCTCAGGTCACGATCTCGCGGTCTGTGAGTTCGACCCCCGAATCGGGCTCTGGGCTGATGGCTCAGAGCCTGGAGCCTGCTTCCGGTTCTGTGTCTCCCTCTCTCTCTGCCCCTCCCCTGTTCATGCTCTGTCTCTCTCTGTCTCAAAAATAAATAAACGTTAAAAAAAAATTAAAAAAGTTTACATAATGCATTTTAATTTAATATTAAGGAGAAAAACATATGCATACAACTACATTATCTATATTTAATATATATTTTAAAATTCAAAGTCTCTAGAAGACAAAGGAATCATTTTAATCATACATTGTTCTTTTATATTTAATTATTATCTAAAGTCTGCATACTATGTGCCAGTAGTACACTAATGTCTGTGAATATAAAAATTGAAGAAAATCATTTAATATAAATTCTGTCCTTAGGGACCTGATCATTTCTGGAAATGTAGGTAGATAGGAAATACGCTTTTCAGAAGTCCATGAAAATTAAAGCCATATTTGAAACATAAGCTCTAAACATGCTTTAGATGCTTTTGATTTTTAAATTATTACTTAGTTATAAAAAATGCAGTAAATATGTGCTAAATATACTCCCTCCAAAAAAACCTGATGCAATGAGGAGAGAAATTTAAAGATTTTGTCAAAAAGAGAAATCTTTCTCAGTAAGAAAAAATGTACATATATGTACATATATTAAAAGCAAAATTCATGAAAGTGTCACCAATAATGAATTAATTTTTCTAAGCATATTCATATATACATCTGTTCCCATAACTATAGAATTACCAGGGATCCCCTGGGAACAATGATGAAAGTATCAGCTATTTGTTTCAGAGTATATATGCATATGGAAATCATCCATCAGATGCTTATTGGATCTACAAAGGTTCCAAAATCTGTGGACAACAGGATGATATAACCTATCCCTGCCATAAATGTGCTTAAAATTTGGGCTCTATGGGCAAGAAAAATCAGTAATAATTCAGTACAAAAAATACCAATTTAGATGGAGACACGGTGATATAAAAGAGCTTAAACTCAATCTCATTATACAAGAAACTGTAGAAGAAATGCCACTTAATTTGATTCCTAAAAGACAGAAGGAATATAAGCAACTGATCACGTAAGGGCAATACTTTTGGAAAAAGACACTAAGGCCATTTTTTTTTTTTAATTTAAGAAGGTAACGAAGGAGAGAGGGAGAAAAGAAAATTAAAAAAAAATGTGGGGAGAAAAAAGTAAGGAAGAGAACAGAGCAAACTTTTACAAAACTAAGGACTCTAGAAATATTTTGATTTCTAGATATTTGGAACAAGAATCTCCTTTTGAGCTGTAAGTGCCACAAACACTACCACTAATGCCCTTGTTTTGCAATCGTAGTGATAAACACTATTGGACCATTCTAAAGATTATAATGACAAGTTACAGCTAAAATTAACCAAATACCCAACAATGAAAACTTCTCTGTCTTTTGCCAAATCATGGCTTATTCAAATGCCCAAGTTGTCATGTTTTAGAAGCTAATGATTGCAGCACAAAACGTTCTGTCAAACACGAAACTGACAAAAAAATTAATTCTGATTAAGTCTGTCAAAGAGCACAGTTCATTTAAATAATTACTTATTCTTTTACACAATATATTTTAAATCAATCTTTACTTTTCAAGTATTTCACACTATGGTAATGCTAAACTGAACTAATATTCTTAAGTCCCTTTAAAATACTTATTCACAATAAAATTCTATTCCAAATAATTTATAAAGAATGTAATTGGTAACAATTCATGGAACGTGAAATCCCGTTTTAAAGATGTTACCTTCTAACTAAGCTGTACGATTCTCAATAGCTCAGGTTATGGTAGCATGTGCAAAATGAACGAATAACTCCCAAATCAACTGCATTATATAGGCTTGGTTGCAAATATAAAAATATGACTTTGTGGGGGCACCTAAGTGACTCAGTCGATTAAGCGACCGACTTCGGCTCAGGTCATTATCTCATGGTTCGTGTGTTACAGCCCTGTGTCCGATTCTGTGCTGACAGCTCAGAGCCTGGAGCCTACTTTGGATTCTGTATTTCCCTGTCTCTATATCTCTCCCCAGCTTGTGCTCTGTCTCTCTCAAAAAATAAATAAACACTTAAGCAAATTTTAAAGGTATGACTTTGGAAAAATCCACAGGTTATCAACCAGACAAGTAGATAAATTTTCTGTAGCCTATAGTCTATTTCTTCTGGTAAATAGGCTTTTTAATCAGAATGTCAAGTACATCCATTTTTGATGTTATTTAAGAAAATTTTGGAATATCCAAACATCCTAAGTCAAAATAATTGAGGTTACCCATTCAATAAAACAGCATCATGAACAAAATGCTATCTCTTGAAGTTGGTATTTTTTATTACACAAAATTTTTCCTGGATTAACTAGCTATGATTTACTTTTTCTTAAGTAAAATCTAGGCATTAAAACTCATAATAATTTTACTAGGGAAATACATAGGCCTAATTAAGGATTATAAAACCATATAGAACCAAATGTAAATCTTAGGAAAATCAATTGACAAACTGTTTGGCTATGGAAGTGTCTTAATTTTCTAAATTTTAAAATATCTTTGTTCAATAAGTATTTCTAAAAGCAACTTAGAATAAAATAGTCACTATGCACTTCAGTACATTCAAATATCACTCTTTGGCTCAAAACAAACATGGCTATAGGTGAAAATAGTATTCTGGGCTCTTCACAATTGTTTTTATCCTTCTAGTCAATGTACTTTTATTACCTGGAATATTGGCACAAGATTATCTCAAGAATATATTTACAAGCAAAATGCAGTGCTCAAATACTTTAATTATGACTGGATACTCTTACTGAAAACCTGGATGATTTTCAGTTGAAGGCACAAATAATAGGAATTTTCTTGAATTATCTAAGACAGCATTCAGTTTTGAATTGATACACTTAAATCATAGTCAAAATGGGCCTTCCTAATAAATAATCCACATTGTTATTTAGGAACATGAGGTGACTAAAATTCCGCTCTCGGTGGCTTTTGTAACTGATACTGACTTTTGGTGTCAAGATCTTTAAAAAAATGGAGGGAGATAATGAGAAATCCCTGAAGAGTCTTTCATGTAACAAGCTTAGAAGAAGTGAACATTATGATCTCTCATATGGCATTATCAAGAACTTAGTTATATGGCTGCATCAAACTGCAGAAAGAATAAGGAAGAAAATCTAGCTGTGTGCCTTGTAGATAAAGCAAGTGGAATTAGAGATATCTAGGTAATCTTTATCAAGTTTTATTCTTCTTGTTAGGCTTCCCTGTCAAACAAAAAACACATTCTAGCCTTTTTTATCCAGTAGTAATACTAAAAATGCCTTTGCCCAATGTCTGTCCAGGATTACCACATAAAGGGCAGTCCTTTCCTTCAGATTTATCTGTGGTTCACACACTCCACTGTTCTAAAAAAGGAGTCTTCAAAATATGGCCGATGGTGCAACTTTCTGTTTTATTAGAGTAATGTTTTATTGGGACACAGCCATATTCACTTCTTTACATATTAGCTATGTCCATTTTCATGCTACAGTGACAGATCTGAGCGGGATTGAATAGTTTTAACATAGACTAAAATAATTACTACTTAGCCCTATAAGAAAAAGTTTGCCAATCCAATTCTAAAAAAAAAAAAAAAAGTTATTTTTTTTACCCAACACACAATGGTAGGGAAGAGATAAAATAACCATCCACCCATATTTCCCACAGAAAAATAAAATTCAATAAAGGCAAAGAGAAAAATGTGATATTTGTCATTGGCAGAAAGTTTGGCGGACATTTGCCTTGGCAGCTAGGGGAATTCATGGATTTGACTTTGAGTTTGTTCTTTGTGAAGACTGTTCTTATCCATTGTTCACTTACTCTGACCATTCTCTTGCAAGTCCTTCTTTGTGTATTAAGCTACTTGGCTCTAACAATGTCCCCTGTTAATATTGCTGGGTTAAGAGATGCTCTTAGAGATGCTCATAGAAACGTGCCTATAGAAACATTATTTCTATAGGTCTATAAGAGGATTTCCAGAAGAGATTAGCATTTGAATGGGTAGAATGAGTAAGGAAGTTTGCCCTTATCTGTGTGACTGAGCATCATCTAATCCCTTTAAAGCTTGAACAGAACAAAAAGATACAGGAAGGGTGCATTTACTATTTGTGTTGAAATATCCATCTTGGTTATTGAATCTTGCTCTTGAATATGAGCTCTGCTGGTTCTCAGGCCTTCAGACTCTGACCAGGACATACACCAGTGGCCCCACTGTTAGCAAGTTTTTGCCCTTGAACTGGGAGTTAACTTGTGCCATCTGTTCTCCAAGTTCTCAGGCCCTTGAACTTGGTCTGTATTACACACTACTGGCTTTCCTGGTTTTCCACCTTGGCGATGGAAGGTTGTAGGTCTTCTCAGCCTCCATTATTGTGTGATTCGATTTCTGTAATAAATTCTCATTGGTTTTGTTTCTCTGAGGAACCCTTATTAATACATCAGCCATAAGTGATGAGGATCACTGTTGCTGGGAGTTACTGTCTTTGAAGGATATACACTTTTTACCGTGTTAGTTGAAGGGTCATGTTCTGTTTTAATGCTCAGAAAGACAAAAAGGATTCTTTCTTTGACAAAAGAAGTTAATAAAATTTAGGTTATATTACTCACTTCTGGTTGATTTTTCTGTGATGCAAAACAGCCCCTAAAATCTCAATGACTTTTAACATCAAGAAAGGTTTATTTCCTGATCATATTATGTTTTGGACATGAGTTAGCATCTTTGATTTTACTCCAGGCTACAAATAGTCCTCATGTCAGCTTCACTTTTCTTCATTCTGGGTCCAGACTATTGGAGCAGTCCCAATTTTGGACATGCCATTCTCATGGAGGAACAAGAGAGTTGATTTGGAATGCACAATGGCTTTTAAAGGTATTGCTCCCAGGTGACATATGCCTTATCCATTCACATTCCACGGGCAAGCAAATGTAGTATTATTGGAGTAGAGAAGTGTACATAATACAAGAAGGCACTGAAAGTTACAGGGCAATGGGTTAGAATGCATAATAAGTTTATATGAATGTGGAAAAAAAATACATAGCATAAACAGAAATACAATCTGACTCTGTAAGCCTCAGGACCAGTTTGCTTCCAATCATTTCTTTGCACCAGTAGCTCAGTCAATCTTCTTACCAAAACATAATTCTTAAGCCTATTTTATTTATTTGCTTATATATTCAAGTGCCTCTTTGTATCAAATAAACTACCTCGAAGCCATTAGGTTGGGTTTTAAGAACTTATCCTTAATTTAATCTTTCATGCAAAGCTGAGTCTTAATGAGTCTCTCCATGTGTATTTGGTGTTGCTGCAATGGGTTTTTCCTTTTTATTTCTGCTAGAAAACCAGCCATTTTTGCCTGACACTATCTTTTTCTATTTAATAACTTCCTTAACAATCTGATAACAATCCACACTCACTACTAATGGTCTGTTTCCCAGCAACTCTCCAGAAAGCTACAGTATCGATAGACACATTGTCTGCCTTTCAAATTATCACAGGAAGCATTTGTCCCAAATGTTTTGGCAATGAATATGTAGAATCTTCTATTTGATATCACTATTCTTGCCATGTAATTTCTAGCTTGATAACACATGTTTTAAGTTACTGTTTGAAAGCATCTCATTTCAAAGTAAAATTTCGGTATATATTAATTTCAGCTAGTACAACAGATTAACTATGGAATTTTAGCCATCTGGGTTTAAATTTAATTCTCACATAAAGTATTAATGGTGTGGTGTAGATATTCAGTATTTAGATCCAGGTCAGTTCTGCTATCAATAAATAGGGGATCAATTTGGAAGAGTGAAGGTAAGAACTTTTATGTTCTAGACAGGAGCACATACCTCTTTGTTTCAGCATCTGTTGGTCAAAATCCAGTCAGATGGACATAACCTAATTAAAAGGAAAGCTGGGAAGTTTGGTCTTGGTCTGTTTATAAGGCACAAAAATAAATCAATAAGGTTATTTTGCTGTCCCTGCACCAACATGCTAAAAGGTTCATGAAATTATTTATCTCTAGATGATAAGAATCTATTCTACCTTCGGAGTTTTTGTTTTGATTGGTTCCACCCAGTACTTTTGGCAGCATTAATTTATTAGTGAACAGACACACACACACACACACACACACACACACACACACACACAGAATCTGGTTTATAGATAAATAAAACTGGAAGACGTTTATATACCACCAAAAGCTTCACTGTGACTTTTCCATCCTGGTGAATACACACTCGAACCTTAACCACTATTAGTCTTGTTTTGTCTTTTTTAGATATGCTCACTGTTTGCAATGCAAGCTTAAATATTTGGTGTTTACAGTTGCATTTACTATTGAATTTTGTAAAATGGCATTTGATGAGAAAACTGAAGTTGCTTCATGTATTCCGAGGTCTCCTTCGTATCTTTTAATCTCAACTACCATCAGTTACATTTTCTCCGCTCTTTATTCTTTTGTGTAGATTTATGTGTCTATCTGTTACCATTTTCCTTCTGCCTGAAGACCTACCTTTAACATTTCTTGTAATGTGTCTTCTGGTAGTGAATTTTTTTTTCAGCTTCTGTATGTCTACGAAGTGTCTACATTTTACCGTGTCTTTTTTTTTAATAGAGAACATCTCACCTAATTTTTTGAGAGATATTTTTGCTGGTATAGAATTCTGAATTACAGTGGTTTTTGTTTTGTTTTCCTTTTCCTTTAAATATGTTGATCCACATCTTCTTGCCTGCATTGTTTCTGACAGAAATATGCTCTCTTCCTTTTCTTTGTTCCTCTGTAAATAATGTGCTCATGTATTTTATGGTAGTATGGAAGTAAACTTAAATGACATTGATTTTTAAAAATTTAAAATCTTAGAGAAGAAAAAAATACCTAAATAAAATCCAAATTCAGGAGATATTTCTAAGTGGTATAAAATATATTCAAGTAAATATTATTATATTTATTTTACCTTCGTATATTATGACAAAGAGGATTATCACCAGAGATTCTTACTTAACCCTAGGAAATTTTTCTCAACAATCAATGATTTTTGATATTATTATTTGATTTCCTGGTACATTCTAAATGAATAAATAAATATTTTAGCATTGTATTAACAATCAAAGAGTAGTACTCTCATATATATCATCCTCCATTAGGTATAATTTTCATTTTCTGAATTAAAAGGTTTTCATCTATCTAAACCTTGTTTATGTTTTAAAAAGGAAATTGGAAGGCAAGTCTTGCTCTGGTAACAACAAGGAACTCAAACTTTTCTACAAGATACTACTTCATTTGATTCATTTAACAAATTGCTAACTTATTGAAAGGAAATAGTATCATTTGTATTTATAAATGATGAAACCAAAAGTTAGATAATTTGAAAGAGTTGATCAAGATAATAAAGAAACTTAACAAGAGAAATCCAAGTCTCTCTTAGAGAAATTACTTTTACTGTAAAACCTACACAAACATAGAAAACGCTATATTCATATACATGTTTTATTATGTCCTTGGCTTGACTTAAATATTTAAAAAAATTTTTTTTAATGTTTATTTTTGACAGAGAGACAGAACAAGTGCACATGCGTGCAAGTGGGGGAGGGGCAGAGAGAGACCAAGCTCCAGGCTCTGAGCCCAATGTGGGGCTCGAACTCACAGGACCAAAAGATCATGACCTGAGCTGAAGTCAGATACTCAACCAACTGAGCCCCCCAGACCCCCCATTGACTTAAATATTTTTAAAGGAAATTATGTTTTACTTCATAGTTCCTATGAGTTAATTTAACAAATTAGACACATTTTTAATTATGGTTGACCCTTGAATAACACAGGTTTGAACTGCATGGATCCACTTATAGGCAGATTTTATTTTTATTAGTACAGTACTATAAGTATATTTTCTCTTCCTTAAGATTTTCTTAATGTTTTTCTCTAGCTTACCTTATTATAAGAATACAGTATATAATACATGTGACATACAAAATATTGTTAATTGGCTGTTTATATTATCGATAAGGTCAACAGTAAGCTACTGATAGGTAAGTTTTAAAGAAGTCTAAAATTATACATAGATTTTTGATTGTGCATGGGTTAGGAGGAGGCAGTCAGCACCTCTGTTTAGCGTTAATGATGATACAGCATAGTTGTGGTTCCACTTTTGCCACACGAATCAGCCTTATTCTCCACCATAAAAACCGTATGTTGGGTTAAGTGTTTTCAGGCCTTGAATCACTGTGATCCTTGAGAGATAAAACATATGAATTTACTTTTATAATATACCCAGGTTTAATCCCAGAGTACTTTCTCAGTGGCAGTATAGAGAGGGCCACAAGGTGTTCTCACTGAGTGTGAAGGCCAAGTTACAGCCAGGGCTGCTGAAGTGGTTAGAATTTGCTGGGCAGCGAATCAAAAAGGCCTATTGTATAAAAGAAAAGAGGTTCCGAAATCTGAGTGGATTTGACCGTATATCACTGTGTTGTTGGCTAATACCTGAGGTACACATACAAGATTCCGTGAGGAGAGCAGCTGAGAAATGAAGGAAGATACCAGAGTTGGGCAGTCTTGGGGGGCTTTGTGTTTCAGACCAGTCAAGGTAGAGACCATGCTGATCATTTCAAGTATTTAGCTGTGTCTGAAGAAGGTTTGAAAAATAAGGGGGACACCCTAGAGTAAAAGTCATACCTTAGCGTGCAAAGGATAAAAGTAAACCTCTGATTAAGAGAATTTACCAGGAATTCAACTGAGCAAAATAATTTCAACTTAAACCACTGTTTCCCATCAATTAACCATAACCTTGCTATTAATTTGAATCTCATTCTGTATGTCAGATCTAATATCCTTAAAATGTTATTTCTTGCAGCTGAAGATAAGTATTTTGAGAATGAATAAGTACGATATTATCAAATAATATTATATATTATTTGTGGGGATTTTTGGCCGACTCCTAAAAAGTTAAAGTAACTATTTCTATGAGAAACAGAGAGGTCTTAATGATATAAATGCCAAAGAGATCATTCAAAGAGAAATCTTTCAAGAATGTGTTTAAAAATGTGAAACATAACATAAGGGAAGAGATATTTGGCTTATGTACTATTGATACTAATATCAACATTTTAGATGACAACCAGAGCATTTCTTATTTCTTTTAGTAGAATATTGAATAGGTTAACTCTCAACAATAAATATATTCTTTAAATGAAACCACAACCCACAATGTAGTTTTTAATATGTGCTTTCTTCATTGCCAAATGAATCTCTTTGGAAATAAAATGTGAATTATAAGTAAGACTATGACTTTTATGATTAGCCTATCATTTCCAAAAATCTAAGCTGCCCTGTTTGTATATCAGACACTCCAGTGAGAGTTTAATTTTTGGACAGTTCAGGAGTATTTGATAATTTATTAAGGTTGACTGAAATGTTAATAAAGATTTTACAAAAGGCTAAATTTAGACTAAATAGAATATGGCTTAGACACTAAACAAATTCTGGCTCGTAAATCAGGCTGTTTAGAATACTGTTATAAGCAATCTACTTTTAAAATCAATAATACTAAATTTTATTACAAATTTTAAGTATACTCATTTTATACCAAGGGGGTTGTCTCAAAATGTTTATTCTTACTTAAATAAAATTACTCAAAACTTATCTTCACTTATTGAACTATAATTTAATAAACATAATATTTGAAAATATTAACATTTAAATGTCAACAACCATGCTCAAAATAAAGTTTTTTTTTTGAAGTTGGTAAAGGAAAAAAAATCTATACTCAAAACTTTCACCAAATTATTTAATTTTCCTTATTACCTAATCCTTGATAAGTGTTTCATGTTTTAATGTCTTTGCTGCTTTAAAAAATTGAAGGTGGAGGTCATTTTCTCCGACAGAATCTCTGAACATTCATTATCAACAGACACTGAAAAAATTAAAACTGTCATATGCAGAAGTACACATTGATAGAAAACTGCTACTTTGGTGTCTAATTTTGTTTTGAGAAAGTATTTAATATTAGACTGTCCATCATGTTAGTATAGAAGATCTAAATATGGTAGATAATTTTAAAGCACTCAGTGTCAATGTTATGTCACCTACCAATTACAGCATATTGAAAGAAAAATGAATGACATATACTTTCCTGAAAAAATATTCAATACATTCTTTTTGGTGGTAACTTTATCCTTCATGCATTTTTCTTTTCTTATAATTGGTAATAATAGAAAATAATTGTGACTTACATAATAGGCTATACAAATTACATTCCAAATTTTCACAAAATAACTGAGCCACATATATGAATGGTTCAATTTTTCTTCATAATTAAAAAATTAATAACATTCTAATAAATGTGGTTTTATGTTTCTGGTGAGTTTATTTAGATTCCATTAGTATTACAAATATTGAAAAATAATTTATTAGAAGAATGACTGCAAATACTGCTTTGGTAATTTGAATTCATCTTTTCCTAGTAGATAATTAAAAGATAATGATGTAATTTTAACATGCATGTTTATTTTACCTTTCTTGGTCAATAAATATGTTCTGAAACAAACAGACTAACTCATGTGAATCTAATGTCAAATAGGAAACTTTAGAAAAATAACTGAGTTTCAAAATTAATTTTTACTAGCGTGTCTCCGAATACATGTTTTATTATGTTTGGGGAGTTCAGAGTTTTTTAATGTATCTTTTTTTGTCTCTTAATAATTTTAGAACATTATTATCTATTCTTTATTCTAATAAAATTTTATTAAAAAAAAACAGATGTCAGATGAACCATAGTTAGCCTACCTCTGGAAAAGACAAGTATTGGTTATCTTATTTGAACTTTACTATTGTTTTACTGAAAATAAAATGGTGTTTTGATGTTCATTTCTTCATAACTAACTCCAGCATTGGTACCAGTTACCAAATACTTGAATAATTTTTTTTCTTCCAAGATTTTATTTAAATTTAAATTAGTTAACAAATAGTGTAGTATTGTTTTCAGGAGTAGAGTTTAGTGAGTCTTCACTTACAAACAGCACCCAGTGCTCTACACAGCAAGTATCTCCCTTATTACCCATCACCCATTTAACCCACCTCCCCACCCACTTCCCCTCCAGCAACCCTCAGTCTGTTCTCGATAGTTAATAGTCTCTATGGTTTGCCTCTCTCTTTTTTTCTCCTTCCTCTATATTCATCTGTTTGGTTTCTTAAATTCAACCCGAGTGAAATCATATGGTATTTATCTTTCTTATCTATTTTTTAATGAAATAAAAATTTTGCCCTGTCTTCTCTGTCTCTCATCCTTCTCGATTTTCTGTTATGTGTGTGCCAGATCAGTTCGTATAATCCAACAGCTTTTGTATGGTAAGTATCAAATTTTTCCCACTGTCTCTTTCCTTTTGAGTAATTTTTACAGGCCTGTTTTTTCAGTTCACTTATCTTTCTAAGCTGTATCCAATCTTCTATTACATCCAAAGAAATAATTTATAATGTTCAGTATTGTGTCTTTTAAAAATTCTAGCATTTGACCTTTTAAAAAATTCCTTTGTTTCTCTGCTAAAGTCTTTCAGATGTTTTTTCATATTATCCACCTTGTACACAAAGTTTCTTAAATATACTATTAACTGAAGTTTCTACCTGATAACTCTAACTTTGGGGTAATTTCTGAATTTGATTCTTTTAATTTATCTTTTTTTAATGTTTATATTTTGAGAGAGAGAGGGAGAGAGAGAGAGAGAGAACAAGTGGGAAGGGGCAGAGAGAGAGAGAGAGACCGAGACCAAATTTGAAGCAGGCTCCAGGCCCTGAGCTGTCAGCACAGAGCTGGACACGGGGCTCAAAACCATGAACCATGAGATCACGACCGGAGTCAAAGTCAGACACCTAACCAACTGAGCCATCCAGGCGCCCCAATTACTTTATCTCTTTATAATGGTTCTTACTTTTTGTGTTTCTAATAATTGAGTCATATTAAATAGGTGAAGCAAACTTATTATGGGAAAAACATGCCTGGTACATTCAGGAGCACCAGAAGAGCACTATGCATGGAAGTGAGTGATTGAGGAGACAGAACACCAATATATGTTAGAGATATTGTGGGAGCCAGGTTATTTGGGGTTTTATAGGCCATTTTCATGGACCTTGACATTTATTATCCAAGCCATGTTGGGAGACTGGAGTTTTGAGTTTGAGCTGAGTATAGGCCATCCAGGTGCACATGCCAAACAGTTAGTTGGATATATAAGCCTCAAGTACGGGAGAGATGTCTGACATGATGAATTCAATTTGAGGGTTACCTCAAATTAGGTAATTCTGACATACCACAAAGATAGTTTCTGTCCTGGGCTTTGAGACCTGGGAGGACCATGATTTATCCATTGTCTGACTCTCCACCTCCCCTTAGTGCAGTAGTTTGTGCACTAAAGGCACATGCCCACCTGGAATCCCCACAACCCGTTCTAAACCCTATTTCAAATATTAAGAATGCCAAAATATTCTACCAAATGTTTCAAGAATACTTACAGTGCCTGTGTAGGACCTTTCTTGAATCCAGAGGATAAGCAAGCAATGACTCTTCCCAGGCATATAGATAGAATTCATACTTCCATCCAGGCATATCTTTCTTATGACATGTATGTGGGACCTTTTTAAGTGCAGGGGAGAGCATATTGTGGAAAAACATGGCAAAGTGCTATAGGCCATGCCCCAAATCCTCATATCACTACAATGAGTCACTCTAAGAATTTTAAACTCAAAATTTGGCCATTCATGATTTGGTAGGTACATCAAAGTATGCTATTATAATGAATTATATTTGAGTTCATTATATTAATGTTTCATAATAATATAACTTAGACAAATGTCATGTGAGCCTCCATGGAAACATTTATACTTTGCTACATAAATGTTAGAAAGTCCATTTTGGAATCCTGGGTATATAAATATTATTGAAAGCCACAAATCTAGAGGCAACTACAATGACAGTAACTAAAAACAGAGTAAAAGTAGCACGATAGAAACTCTAAAGATGCACCTCCAGTAAGAAATTGATGAGAAGAAAAATAACTTGCAATAGGTCCTGAGAATAAGTTACTAGTGAGGTATAATTAAAAGTAGGAGATTGAGTTATAGTATAGAAAACATATCAGAATGGGGAGCTTGGGTGGCTCAGTCGGTTGGGCACCCGACTTTGGCACAGGTCATGATCTCATGGTTCATGAGTTCAAGTCCCACTTTGGGCTCTGTGCTGACACCTCAGAGCCTGGAGGCTGCTTCTGATTCTGTGTCTCCCTCCCTCTCTGCCCCTCCCCACTTGTGCTCTATCTCTCTCTCAAAAACAAATAAACATTAAAAATAAAATTATCAGAACAGAGGGAATGGCCAACTATGTCGTATGCTGCTGATAGATCACAAGTTGACCATTGGCATTTATGAACCTGGAAGTCACTAGTAAACTAGATCAGAGTGTTCTTCATGACATAATAGTAGTAAGAATATGATTGGAAATTCAGAGTTTATTTTTTTAAATATAGTGAGATATGAATATTGAAAAAAAATAAGACAAACATTCATGAATCTTTCTGTGTCTAATAGTATGCATTAAAAGTATTAATTAAAAATAATTATACATGTGGGGCACCTGGGTGGCTCGGTTGGTTGAGCGTCCGACCTCTGCTCAGGTTATGATCTCAAGGTTCATGAGTTCAAGCCCCACATCAGGGTCTGTGCTGACAGCTGGGAGCTGTTTGGAGCCTGCTTTGGATTCTGTGTCTCCCTCTCTCTTTGTTCCTCCCCAGCTCCTGCTTGCTTGCTTGCTCTCTCTCTCTCTCCCTCTCAAAAATAAATAAACATTAATTTTTTTAAATAATTATATATGCAAAGAAACCTGACAGGTAACTCCTTGCAGAAGGAGACTTTCAGAAAATAGTCTCACTTTTTCCTAAAGTAGAAAAAATACATAAAATGTCAGAGAACAACCTCAATCAGTTCTACAAATTATAAATTGTTGCTTGATAGCATAAAATGATTAAAAACTTGTATCTTATAAATTATATTTTGTGACTTAATACACAATTGAGTTTGTATTCCCATCTTTATCTATTTAGAAAATTAAACATTAATGATATCTAGGACTAGAGTTCCTTTATAGAAGTTTTTATTTAGCATTCATTCAGTTTATGAAATAGATACATGATTATTAGGCTTTTCTATTTCTTCTTGTGTCAACTTTCAGTATTTTTCAAAGAATTTTGCCTTTTTCTTACATTTTTTTTCTTTCTGTTATTTTCACTGTTTTATTGAGGCATAACTGATATACCAAATAAACCCTGAGCAAATTTAGTGTATAATTTGATGAGTTTTGACATATGTATCTCTATATGTACATCACTATAATCAAAGTGATAAAATATTCATGACCTCCAAAGTTTCTTTGTGTCTCTTTGGTTTTATTTTATATGCATGAATGGTAAGAATACTTAACATGGAATCTGTTAAGAAATTTTTTAGTAGCAACACTATATTGTTAACCATAGACACTGTGTTTTGTTGCAGATATCTGTAACTTTATCATTTTGTATTACTGTAACTTTACATTTTTTAATTTTAATTTTTTCCACATGAAAATTTTATGGCTCTTTTTTGTCTTTTATGAACTTTCTTGAGTTACTTTGGTGTTGTTGTGTAATGATATTGGTGGCTCTTATTTTAATCAGTCTGACCTAGGTTTGTAAATGTAATTATTCTTTTTGAAGAACCAATGTTTGTATTTATTGAAACTCACTATTGTAAGGGTATTTTCTATATCATTAATTTTAGCTCTAAGTCTGAGCCGTATTATTATGGCTTAGTCTAATATTTTAGTACATGCATGTAGATTTTCAGTCAACTAGACATATGTGGGTGTTCTCAGTGTCCCCATATCTGTCTCATTGCCCAATTCTTCTTGTATTTCTCCCTATTCTGTGAATCAATTGCTTGTCCTGACTAGGACTGGATCTTCAGGCTCCCTGTCATTTCCTACCACAGATTGTCATTGTTACTGAGCGTGCTGCAGGGCATGGAGGTTTTGAGCTCCACTTTAAATCAAGTGGGCACCTTCAGGCAGCAAAACTTCTTGTTCTCATAGCTTGTCTGGCCCTCAGTCAGTGTTGTCAAAGCCACCGGTAGAAGGGGAGGGGAACAGCCCTGTACAGGAAATTCACAGACTCCCACTCTCTTTTCCCAAAGGGCAACTGTTTATACTGAATACATTTTTCAGAGTTATCTGTACTCTTTAGTTGATTTTTATAGCCTTGAGGTGAAAAATTTATCCATTTGAAATTCTTTTTAGTTGATAGGATTTCCCAAGCTCCTCCTCTACTGTAATGAAATCCCGGTCCTCCGTAAGAACTCATTTTTTAAAATATAGCAAGCAGAGAGAGACAATTATGGGAGTGCACAAATATCCACTAGTCTACAACAACCTCAGAACTTACTAGAAGTACTGTGAAGGAAGTTGTATTTCCTAGAGTCACATGGGATTTGAGTTCAAGAATTTTTTACTTCTATCTTAAAGGAAAGGATAATTCAGTTCCAGAGGCCTAGAAATCTTGGAAATGTTCAGGATAAACAGAGATGTTAACTAAATCAAGTTAGGTAGGTTACTCAAAGTTTTCAAAAAGAAACTGTATTTAAATTAGTGTTTTTTGTGACTCCAGAGTCCTTGTTCTTAACCACTGAAATTAAAAATCAAGTGAATCCTGAAACGTCATCATCCTTACTCACCTTAAATCCATTCTATGAGACATCCGATATCTCCTTGATATAGTATTCATTCTGTATTAGGATGTACAAAACCACTTTTTCTAGGTTATCTAAAATTTGTGGTCCTGCTTTCCTATTACATGTTTACATTTATTTACATCTTAGAACAAGATTAAAGGGGATTGTTCATTTAAGTAATCACATTAGTAGAATAAATTGTTTTTTACCTTTAGGCATAATAGCAAATAATTTTATTGAAAGGCATCCTCAAGTATCTTTTTTTTTTTTGCTTTAACCTAATAAGTGGTTGATTGCAAACACCTATTCTAGTAAATGAATATGCACTTCTTTTATAGCCATTATATTTCAAATTGTGGGTTGTCAAAATTTACACACACACAAGCATACACATACTCAAAATGTCAGGCACCCTAAATTCTGGAAATGTGAATTGCTATGAGATTTAAAAACATAGGATCCTGGGAGGTACAGTGAAGTTGGTGAGGTATATTTCCAAGCTGACAAGTAATGGCTTCTGAGGGAAATTTCTTATTGCAGAGTACTAAAGTTCTCTCTGTTGACTTATTCCCAGAGTAGTAACCATTTGCCACTGATCAGGAGTACAGTCGAAGAGGCAGATGGAAGTTATTGGAAGAGGGTGGAATAGAATGGAGTTCCCGAGTTTCAACTGGAGAATTGAAAGAGTAATCTTAGACACATAGGCAGTGATTCTCAGAAGAGTTATTTCATTTTAATCACAAGGAGTTAAGAATATCTAAGAACTGCCTAAAATATGTTACTCTGTAGCTTACTCTCTATGTGAAATTAACTCTTGAGACTGCTAGTCTTCTAATAGTTTTATATTATTTCCTTTATTATGTTGTTCCTTAAATAATTCTCTGCTGGAGGGCGGAAAATGACACAGGCTATTTTTAACTTGCTCACCAAAGAAGATTTGCAATATTTCTGGTACTGAGTACTTTCAGTTGTTGCTTTAATGATTCTATGGTGTTTGTCTTTTCTTTTGCTTCTCCCTTTTCCCCCATTCAATTAACACTTAATGTGCTTTGATTGATTTTTTTTCATCCACAATCCATTTTCAGCTATGATTCAATTATCCATCATTATTGTGAGAAGTAAATTTTAAAAAATCCATTTAAAGACAGAAAATGAGTTAAATCAAGGTCTTCTTAAATAGAAAACCCTTAAAGCAACACATCAAATTTACTGCGTAGCTGATCAGAATTTGAATGAAAAACAACCCAAGAGATTACAATAGTACTTGGTCTTTCACAAATAAAATCATCAGTCTAATGGATATTTGGAGATAATCAAAAGAGAGAAAGATGCTGTTCCAGTACAATGTTTACTATCTGGAACCTTCAGTTGATTATAAAGTCAAATTGATCACAAACAATGAATAGAAGAGTACGTATGAGACAGAACTCCATAATCCATAGAAAATCCATTATAGTTGTAGTTAGTCATTTTTGATACAATGTTTGTCCATGTTTCTGTTTTTAAACCTATTTTTCTCGGTTAAAAATAAAATATAAAAGTTAGTTTTTAGTGCAAAGAATCATTCTATTTTTATTTCATCATGTATTTTTGTCTACACAATTTGGAACTCTATGATAACCTATTTTTTAAGTAATAAGCTTAAATGGAAAGGAAGCTTAGTTCCTAAGGTACGATTCAAATGCATGTCATTAGTTTCTAAAAAACATATAAATATAAGGTATCATATACATAAATGTAAATAAAATGCATCATGTGGTGCCTGGGTGGCTCAGTCAGTTAAGAATCCAACTGTTAGTTTAAACTCAGGTCGTGTTCTTATGGTACATAGGATTGAACCCCACACTGGGCTCTCTATGCACTGACAGCACAGAGCCTGCTTGGAATTCTTTCTTCCTCCCTTTCTCTCTGGCCCTCCCCCACTTATGCGCTCTCTCTCTCTCTTTCTAAAAATAAATAAATATACTTAAAAAAATGAAAGGCATCAAAGAAATCACTAATATCTCTTCATTTTAAATTATTAAATTTATAAAATTTTGAAATAGATTAATCTTTTACTTGTGGTTTCTAAGATTAATAATAATACTTAGGGTTACCATAGTATTTTAATTTACTTAGCCTATGCCAGGGTACAGAGTATTTGCCAATCTTTTGCCAAGATGAAACTGAATTGAAAAGGAGACTCCAAAAATGTTTTTTCTTTTCAAATTGTTGAAGACAGAGATGAGCTGCCCTGATTTTCCTCCAAGCAAAGACTTGCTGTTCTCTCATGGAGAGTGTGGCCAATAGATAGCTTCCACCTGTCGGTTGCTTCAGGATTTCCCTCAGCTGACTGTGGTCAACTCCTTCCAGAAAAAAATCCCTATTCCATGACTGAGCAAGGTGGTAATATAAAAGTCCAGCCAATTGGCTCAATATGGGACAACTTTGGTAGACAATATTCGCTCCAGAGTGTTTTTTTTTAATGTTTATTTATTTTTGAGAAAGAGAGAGACAGAGAGATAGAGAATGAGTGGAGGAGGGGCAGAGAGAAGGAAACACAGAACCTGAAGCAGGCATCAGGCTCTGAGCTGTCAGTAAAGAGTCTAACTAGGGACTCAAACCCACGAACCATGAGATCATGACCTGAGCCGAAGTCGGATGCTTAACTGACTGAGCCACACAGGCGTCCCTGCTCCAGAATTTCGTAGAGGGATGGCTGAAGTTTTGTTGGCTTGCATGTCCGTTCATCTTATCCAGCTGCCTAATTTTACCTTTCCACTCTTCCCATCATACAACTCATTCCTTAACAAATATCTTGCATTCCAAATTCTATCTCAATGGATACTTTTGGAAAACCCAAACAATTACAATAAAGTAGATAGCTTACTTGTTGCAAGAGGTCTTTGATGTGAAGTCTAAGCTACCTTTCTAGCTTTATGTTGTTTCTGATGATTAGTCTCTTTAGGACCTCTGTGCTGTCTTTTGTGTACTTTGTAGCATATCAGTAAACTGCCATAACCAAAGAAAGGAGCATCCTCTATATAAGTGCACAGATAGATGGATAGGTACATATATATAAAGTCCTTCCTTCCTTTTCAAAAAGTTAAGGGTAAATCAGTATCTATATGTAATATAATTCTACAATATTTATGGTCAAAGTATTCTTGAAAAATGACTTTTTCCAGTAGGATGTCTGTCTTTTAAAAACAAATTAATGTTTACATTTTATTTTTGAGAGAGAGAGAGAGAGAGTGGGGAAGGGGCAGAGAGGGAGGCAGGCACAGAATCTGAAACAGGCTCCAGGCTCTGAGCTGTCAGCATGGATCCTGATATGGGACTCAAATCCACACGCTTTGAGATCATGACCTGAGCAGAAGTTGAACACTCAACCCAAAGAGCCACCCAGGCACCCCAGTAGGATGCCTTTCTAATATACCTTTAAAAGTAATATCTTTACAAATACACATAGATACATTTATATATTACCCTATAAATAAGTAGTTTTTATTTATAAAACAAGCAAATA
Organism: Prionailurus viverrinus; assembly: GCF_022837055.1. Classification (NCBI taxonomy): domain Eukaryota; kingdom Metazoa; phylum Chordata; class Mammalia; order Carnivora; family Felidae; genus Prionailurus; species Prionailurus viverrinus. The sequence continues at coordinate 33,244,894 of NC_062561.1, forward strand.
TTTTCACTGGATGTAGAAAATATTAGTTCATTTAGCTGTAATATATGTGATTGTACCATATATTTTGCTCTATCATTCTGAATAATTTCCCTCTACAATAATTCCCCAGTAATTTAATTATCAAGTCTAAACAAATAGGTAGAATGATATTTGTTTTCCAACCAAGGATATTTGTTTTATGAAAGTAGACTGTAGCTCTGTGCTAGGCATTAATAGAGGCCTTCGCATCATTTTCTCTCTTATAGTACTAATTTTTATTTTATTTTGGTTATTATAGTTCTTTAAAAATGTCTGATTATTTAAAATATTAACAGAATAACTAGAGACTTTTCCTAAATGCAGCAGATTAATCTTAAGTTTACATGTTTCTATATTGGACCAATTCTTAAATTCAGCAAACTATAAAAATATGCATTTTGTAAATTATTTACAAATTTGCTTCCTAACTCCAATTATTGCATTTATTCCCCCACATAAATTTTCTGTCATTTCACTTAGTGTTAAATGTTTTTAAATACATGTTCAATAAAAACATAATATATCAATTTATGTTTCCTTTTGTTCAGTGGCACAATATTTTCAAGTGTGCTTTTTGGAGGTGTTGCAGATATTTAGTTCTGAAAAAGGGAGAATAAAGGTATTTATTTGAGAGAACAATAATAATTTTAATGCTGCAAATAGGTATTCAACATTTACTAGAGAGAAAACATTCAGAAAATTTGTCGTAACGCACATTCTATCATAATGACTATCATCAGGATTCCAAATGTTTTTGTTATGAAGAATATTGCACTAATGAGTTCTTTGTGAAGAATAGGAATAATTCTCGCAAGTAGGTGTTTTCTCTCCAAGTTTCTGCGTCCTGGCACTTTACTGAAGAAAGTAGTAAATTGAGAAATTTAGAAAGGAAAAAGTAAGCAGCAGTGGTATACCAATGGGAAGGACTAGTGAGGGCAGAGGTCTGCCTCAGTGAAGAGGAGTATTTTATCCTTGATGTAATTTAGAATTCTTGATATACATAAGGGCGCCTGGGTGTCTCAGTCCGTTAAGTGTCTGACTTCAGCCCAGATCATGATCTCGCGATTCATGGGTTGGAGCCCTGCATCAGACTCCGTGCTGACAGCTCAGAGCCTGGGTTCTGCTTCAGATTCTGTGTCTCCCTTTCTCTCTGCCCCTCCCGTGCTCACACTCTCTGTCTCTCAAAAATGAATAAATGATAAAAAAAATAAAATAGTTATTGATATACATAGATAATAAAAACCTACTGATGTTCAGTGTATGATTTTTTTTTCTAATTTATACACATAGGGCAGGCACCTCCTGTTGCCTCTGCACAGAAGGACCACTCACACACACTCTTGGTTGGTACAGATGGCTGCCATAGAAGAGTTCTGCTCATCTTACCTTGCAATGAGATCATGCTACAGAGAGCACCAGTGACCATACAAATCCACCTGATGCTCCTTCATATCCACCACAGCATTCCCAAAAGGACCACTCTGTCTGGAACATCCCTCAGACAATAATTGTAATAAGGATGGTAGTAGACCAAGGCTATTGCCTACTGATGCTCCACTAATGACTTGTATTTCTGCCAGGACTTACTATGAGCTTGGCCAAGATCTCTCAGAACTAAATGGCAGTCTAAACTCTTCTACACAATCTCTTTTCTTCTAATTTTCTGTTACCAGTTGTGACACTTGAATTGCAGTCTTAAGATTCTTCCTATATCCTTTGTCCTCTTTCCCCCCCCCCCCTTTATCCTTTATAAGGGTTTCTCCCAATAATTCTCTTAAACATCATATTCCATCATGGTATCTGTTTCTCAGCTTACTAGAATTAACAGAGTTGGTTAATTAGGAGTGGTCAACAAAAACATGCAGTGAAATGGGCCTTATTGACTAGATCACCCACAGCACTGCACTGCAAGGAAGAACGCATTAGGAATGTAAGGCACAGTGGGTGAAGATTTCACCAGTGACAATCTGGCAAAACATCCTGATTGCCAGTGTAATTATTCAGGCATTGCAGATAAATGGGATTAACAATGCACAAGGTCAGCCAAGTTGGCTGGTTACTACTAAGTTGTATGGACACCTGTAGAAATTGATAAGCCAATGAGGGCAATAAACAGATAGTTAAAGGCTAAATGTGAGAATTAGTGGGTTGTTGTTGTTATTTTTTCTTTTTTGGTAGATTACTAAAAGGTGTTCATAACTTGTGGTGGAAAAGCAGACAAGCTAAGAGCAGACTCACTTGGATATATTGGACTATTCCCAATATCAGTCCAATAGAGTCTCAGTTGCAGAGAGGTTAAATGTCCAGTCAAGGCAGCTTTATTATACTAAGATCAAAGTTTTAACTGGAAAAAGTCATTATACACGGGATGGAGACATCTGGGTTGGTGCCCACAAAGATCTTGCATATGCAGGTGCCCTTGGACCTTCTTCTTTATTAGGAACTAGTACTTGGTCTGTGAGGAAAGATACTTCAGAGACCACTACTTTCAAGGTAACAAATACCTTCTCTCTTGGACAACAGTCTGTTGACGAAGATTAATCCTAAGCATAGCCTGTTTGGGTCCTGATGAGGGGGGAAAGAGATTTCACCCTGGATGAGCTGAAAGAGTTATCTAGAATACACTATCAGGAGCCCATAGATGACCTCTGAGATTAGATTCACAGGTGTTTGGTCAAGGAAGCCATCAGAAATGTGCTGGTGAATGGGGCTCTGGCATCACCAAGAAGTTTGGTGGTGGCCCTTCTCTTGTAGGTAAGGGCTTATAGCTGCCATAGTAGTTCAGTTAGTCTTGTGATAGCCTCGGGGATGAGGAGATCCCAAAGTAATAGAGGCAAGGTAGTAGAATTTACCTGACAGAAGGAGCAGGCCACAATTACAGAGACGGCTGGAAGGACAGAAGGCCAACCGAAGGAATTTGACCAACTTAAGTTGTAGAGATTGTTAATAGAGCATGACATTCATAGAGCCCAAATGAACAGATGATTAGGGTGCTTCTTCACATGTGCAATCAAAAATAGAAGACTGGTGGTGGTTCGTATCATCACCTGCTTAAACTGTTAATCTGGTCCTTGCAAAAACCGGATAGGGAATGACTGTACGTTACAACAAGCTTGAGCCCTTAGTATCCATGATTTCGGCTGCTGTGCCGCATGTATTTGCATTACTAGGGCATAAGCCTTCAGAAGGTACAAGCTGTGTAGTTATAGATTTAATGAATGAATTCTTTTCTGTTCCTCAGGAAAAAATGGTTAGATACAGTTTGTGCTCACTAGAACACTCACAAGTATTTATGATTTTGTCCAAGACTATGTTACTTCTCTAACTTTTGCCTTAATATAGTTAGATTGAGATCATTACATCATGCCGCAGATTAAAACATTGATCCATCATATTGATGGTATCATGCTGATCCAGCAGGATGAGCAAGATAGGACTGGTATTTCTCTAAACTTGCAGTGGGTATCAGGAACTATAAATTTTAGAAAGACTATTGTAAGAATACCAAAAATATGAAATACGTAGGTAAAAATTTGCCATGCCATTTAAACTATATTAGCAGAACAGATTTGATAAATCTAAAGCACATTTTTTACCTGAATTTATATTTTAAAATATGGAACACCTGTGGCATGACACAATTAGCCATGTTTTTACATGTTTCCATCTCTGAACTCAAGATGAATCTTAAACTTGATGATATCTTAAAATGGTACTGGTCATTTTTTTTCCAACCTTCTAGCACATCTAAAATCAGAGTATATCTGAGGATCACCGAAATCTTAGACTTCAGGACAATAGCAGTTTGTTTGATTATACGCTCTCATATACTCCTGTACGTTTTCTTCATTTATACAAATGAATGAATTGATAAATACAACTTACTTTGTGGTGTTCTGGTCATGCATAGAATTATCTGAGTTCTAGGTGTTTCTATTTAAGAATTATTGCAGCAAATTGGAACTATTACATAAGAGATCAATGAATGATAGTCTGAAAGAAAAAAAGATTATACACACTGCAAGGAATATTTGAATAGTCTGGGATTCTTGAACTAGATAAGAAAAACTTGAGAGATGTTCTTCAGATATCCAAGAAGCTGTCAAATGGGGGAATGGAGATAGAAAAAGAAAGGAGGGAGAGAACTGGTATTTCTAATAAACAGACGATTTAACATTCTTCATCTCATTCAGTTATTTTAGCAAAAGCTCTGAAACAATATTTTCAAATGAATTAATAAGGTGATATAATGCATAGTCTTTAAATTCACAGTCCATGACCTGAAAGCATAATGGATGTAATCCAAATAGATCAAATTTCAACATGACACGAAGGAATTTGTAAAAAGAAAAAAAAAAAAACTTAATAGCCAAAATACATGATTAGATCTAACGAAGCTGGAAATAAAAGTATTGCTGATTGCTAGGAACCATATTCAGAATGATAGATAATATCTGGATGTTAAGAGTCATTGCAACCCTCAAATTTTGAGGTTTTATGGAAAAATATTTATTGGCTTAATACCTTATGGTGTATAATAGGATCTTCCTTATAACCCTTTATTTTATAAGCAGTGTATCAGTCAGGGAACAAGCAAGAAATTGGAAGTACACCTAAGCATTTATGCATATGGAACTTCATGCAGGGAATTAGTTACATAATTGATGTAAGAGCTGAAAAATCATACTGGACATAATGAACAAGCCTAGAAAATAGCAACGGAAAGAAAAAAAAAAATCTTCTAGGCCAGAGGAAGCAGTGTTATTTAACACAGACCAGGGGCATTGGCAGAAGACTCATTTTATTACTGGAGATTGTACCCAGAACAAAGAGAGAAGAGAAAGAATGAAACAAGTAAGCCGCTCCCTTCTCCCTCCCACTCTCCTATAGTGTCCCACTATAGTGTCCTATAGTGACCTGGCTTGCTTGACTGATCTGGAAGCCTTGATGATTTACCTGCAGTGAACAGCACTCCAGTGTCAAAGCCAGCAGAGAAAGGTGGGGACCAAACCTAAGGGGAAGAAGGCCCCAAACCAGAGCATTTAGGTGGATATTGTGTTACTTTTGGAGTATCAGCAAAGGACAATCTTGACTGAGTAACTTCTTATCTAAGACCCAGTCTCTTTATTTTTGACATGGGAAGCTTTACTGTCACAGAAGAAACTGTCCTGTTACACCATTTTTTCTGTGTATTTTTTTTTTTTGTGTTTAGACGGGGAAAATGGTAGAAGGTCTTAGTAGCATACTTTTTCAAATGCTGTTTGCTTCATAGTGATTTCATTCCAGTGAAATATGGTTTTGATATATCATCACTTTAAAATGAAATTGGTTCAGGAAGGCGAGTAAAGGTTGCATTTATCCAGGTTACTAGGGGAATGGTGGTTTTCTTAAAGACATTTTATTAAGAAGTAATGAGTACATAACTGGAGTACTACACTGGTGCTTTCTTTTCCAGTTTGTCATTCACCTGTCTTCCTCACTTGACTTGATGTGAGTTCTCTGCCTCATAATGTGTAAAAAGCTTGCAGCAAAGTAAGAATGAGCCTGTTGTGCAAAGCGGGGAAGCCAAAGAGAAAAGCAATGTGGAAGGGAATGATTTCTCAAAAGTGATATTGCAATCCTTATTTTTTTTTCTTTTATAAAATAGAGCTGTTAAGTGAGAAAGGATGCAATGCTAGTTTAGGAAACTATGAACGTAAAAACATCGTTAGCCGTGGTATTGATCTGTCAAAAATTTTATGGTGTCCCAACCTGAGGGAAAAGGAAATTCTCTTTGAGACAAATTGTAGAACGTGGGTAGCAAAAAGTAACATTTGCCTCTGGAGGTAGAGCATTAGAGGAAATCTATATAGTAATAAAGAAAAGAGGGGATACAGACTACTCTATTGGTTAGAAATGGAAGGATTGACACTAAATACGATACAATACATAAACATTATGATGCCTCTTAAAATATTAAGAGAGGTAAAGTACTACATATTGAAACATGTGGGGTCTCAGAAAATCTGATTTTTATTTTTTGGAGTCATAGAGAAAGTACCAGTAAATAACAATTAGGCAAATTTTTATGGAAGATGAGAAATAAAGACATCTTCAAGATTTTACTGATAATAAAATCGATTTATACCACTGAAAGTGAAAAAATACGAATAAAAAAGTAAAATATGCATTTTGAGGTACTCTTCATGAATTTCCACTTTTATTCATCTGACTATTTTTTTTTCCTGTCGAATTTGATTGCAATAGTGCTAGTCTGGAAACATCATTGATTCTGTATTCTGTATATGGCTTAGGAGGGAATATGTCAAATCATGGGTCAATATTTATGCTCTTAGGTGCTGGATGAGGACTTGATTGTAGACAGACTCGAAAAGTTTGTAATGTGCAAATTCCTGACCTAAGTCACCCTAAAAGTTCTTTACCCAAAATCGTCTTCCTGTGATCTCCTACGTAATGATTACAGTTTGTTGCAACAGCTCTTAGATGGAAACACCTAGAATCCTGATAATTCTGTGTATAACTGGAACAGTGCAAAGTAAATTGTATTTATCAACTCATTCATTTATAGAAATGAAGATAATGTACAAGAGTATCAAAGCCTGTAGTCGTTTTGATGTATTAAAAAATGGGTTTAATAGGATGCTAACTTCAAACAAGAGGGAGTTCCTGCACTGATCACTGGCAGTGTGCCTCAAACATGTTTTCAGTCTAACATGGCCAATACTTAATTGAAATATGTTGTTGGATCAACACAAAAAGTTTTAATTCACACATAATGGGTCTTTCCTGTTATATGACAACCCTCACTGAATTCTCATGCTATTATGATAATCATAACATACGGCACAGGTCTTTTTGCACTAACCGTAGCAGGAACAAAATTTGCACATTGCATTTACCCAAACAGATATGTTACAAAGGAAGAATGTACCAACTTATTTGAAATAATTTATTGATGGGTTATTTGTAGGATGAAGAGTGCTCTGAGAATGAATTCCCCAGCATATCAAAGCCAAAACTCCTCTGACCGATGTTTGTGATTTACTCAGTAAGCAAAGATTTCCCCACAAGTAATATTATATCCATCTTTATAAACATTTTTTTAGACACCAGAATACACGTATCATTCATTATATAGTCCCCTTATTGCTTCAAAGTGTTTTTTTTTTTCAATGTTTATTTATTTTTGGGACAGCGAGAGACAGAGCATGAACCGGGGAGGGGCAGAGAGAGAGGGAGACACAGAATCGGAAACAGGCTCCAGGCTCTGAGCCATCAGCCCAGAGCCCGACGCGGGGCTCGAACTCACGGACTGCGAGATCGTGACCTGGCTGAAGTCGGATGCTTAACCGACTGCGCCACCCAGGCGTCCCACTTCAAAGTGTTTTAAAATACCAGTAACACAGATAGGAGCAATGTAAAATTTATTGAGATGTAGCATTAAGAGAACATACACATATATTTGGTGTTTATCAGTTTGTTAATCAATGTGTGGCAGTCTTCTTCAGGTAGCCAATGTATATTTACAAACAAACCAAAGCTTGCTATAGAAACAAATAAGAATATTATGACGCATTTGTGATCAAGACAAAAAAGTTATTTTGAAAGTTTTTCATTGACTCATATTTCTGAACATGACCTATTTTTTTCAAAAAAAAGTATAATAAAGATAGAAAAGAAAGGACACGTAATATGAGAATGAGACTCTGAGAATCAATGCATTACAACGTAGAACACTGTTTTGATGGCATTTGTTACTAATTTCTTTCAACTGATTATAAATAATAGGCCAATTTTTCAAGAAAGGAAAAATATTTCCTAAAGGAGGAGATAATCTTTGAACTTTTAGCCTTTAAAATTATTAGTCTTCTAAAATGCAAATATCCTGAGCATTGATGAATTTAAATATATCTTAAAAGTGTCCCAGTTTGACTAGCCCACAGGAATATGGGGAAGACACCGGGAATATATATTCAGGGTAGAATTCAAACTTTCTTGTGACTCTTAAATAGTAATCCTAGCATATTAGATATTGAGTTAAGTTGTTCACAAAGCTTCGAGTATTGTCCAACCTATAAATTCTGTTTAGAGAAAATCGAGTACAAAATTCTGTAAAAGATTTTTCTTATAAACTAAGGTCAGATGAAGAGCATCAGAGGATTGTGGCAGAATGATTATGGTGTCATGGAAAAGAAAGAAAAAGAATGTTGCAATTGCCAGAGCTTAAGATTATCGCTTAACATCTCCTTCCATTGAAATGACAAAAGACATTCTCTAAAGCCAGGCAAATTTGACCAACAGTATCAGATAAAAGATGAGAATATTACCCAGGTAATTTTAAAATATCTAAAATAGTTTATAGAAATTTTAGTTCATAGAAATTTTAAAATATCTAGATGACTCAGTGAACATGAGATTAGATTACTTTAAGTATTGATCTTATTTTCCAGCAGTACAGGAATAGGAGGTTCCTGGTTGGGAAGTAGAAACGTCTAAGTACAGAATTCAATGATCTTAAATGTGAGTAACCCTGTCATGGATAATCTGTGAAGGAAATCAAATGACTTTAGGACCAGTGACCACACTCTACATCAGTAGTTCTCATATTGTGGCACATGTCAGAATCATGTTAGATTGCCCCAACTAGCAATCTCGAGCTTCTGATTCAGGTTGTCTGGGGTGGTTGCCTGAGAACTTGCGTTCCTAACAAATTCCCAGGTAACAGCACTGCGACTGGTCTGAAAACCACACTTAGGGAGCCATTTGTCCCCGACACACAGGAGCTGGAAATGATATTTGCTTCACCAGGCAAAAGTGTCAGTCTGAGTAACACAGAAATGTGGTCGCTACAGACTTCTGAAAATAGAGTGCAAAATATAGAATAGGTTGCTTCTTGCCCTTGAATCCCTCTCTGATTTTTCACTAACTGACATTGGGAAAATTACTTAAATTCTCACGTGTTTTCTGTATTCATCGATTATGTGTTGATAAAAATACTCCCTACAACTAAGGCTACAGTTATAATTGAGATAATCTGCATGAGGCTCTTAGTACTATAGCCAGACCAAAATTGGTATTTAATAAGTATTCACTACTCTCATTATTAAGGTGGCTATATTATTATTGCTTTAAAATTCAACAGCCTAACTAATCTTGGTCCACAGAACAAACAGAAAAATGAACATGCTAGTCAGGATTTCCCAGACAATTCACAATTTCCATAGAAATTTGTTCCCATTTTCTTTTATTACCTGTCACTCTGCCCTCAGACCCCTTCCAGTCTTCAGCAGCAGGAGGAAAATATGATTGAAAGAACTTCATCTACTGGTATCCACATTGAAAGCATCAGGTAAAATAGAAATGAGCAACCAATAAACTTTCTCACTATATATATATATATATATATATATATATATATATATACACACACACACACATATATACATATATTTATATATTTGTTTTATATTTATATTATAAATTGTTTATATTAATATTTATATTAATTTATATTATTATATATTAAATTATATATTATATAAATTATATATAAATATATATTTAAATATATAAATTATATTTTATATAAATTATATATAAATTATATATATTATATACAATTTATATTATATTTATATATTATATTAATATATAATATATTTATATTATTTTATATTTATTTTATATTTATATATTTATATATATATATATTTGACTTATATATATAGTCAAATATATTTGACATATATATATATATATTTTTTACTTTCTCTCCATGAGTAAGTCAAACAAAGTTTTTCATAAATAAAATTACATGGAATGGAAACTTCTCTTTTTCTTATCTGCATAAATACTTGAATGCTGAAATAGTCTTCCTGATATCCTTCTGTTTTTCATCTTTAAAGATTAGTAGTAAAAACCAGTAGTTCCTTGTGTGTACAGCTAGTCAGCAATCGAAAGAATAGTCATCACTTTAAGGAATAACAACAAATGCCACTCCAAGAAATAAACTTACTTTGGGAAATCATTAGGGAATGAATTAAAACTCTGACACAAAACACTCGTTTAGCCCATGTTTAGCTCTACTTATTCCAAAATATTCAATTCTTTGCTTCTTTTTTTCACTCCATTTACATAGTCTACAACTTTAATCTCTCTCTTGTCAATATCGGCTTTCTTATCTATTTTGACTACCTTATCCTTGAGCTCCCAAACACTATTTAGAAAAACATGTTTATGGGCGCCTGGGTGGCATGGTCGGTTAAGAGTCGACTTCAGCCAGGTCACGATCTCGCGGTCCGTGAGTTCGAGCCCCGCGTCAGGCTCTGGGCTGATGGCTCAGAGCCTGGAGCCTGTTTCCGATTCTGTGTCTCCCTCTCTCTCTGCCCCTCCTCCGTTCATGCTCTGTCTCTCTCTGTCCCAAAAATAAATAAAAACGTTGAAAAAAAAATTAAAAAAAAAGAAAAACATGTTTATTACTAAAGACTGAGAGCATTAGAAATTTTGGTCTGTTAATTTACCACCAGTATTAACCCAAAATTCTATATACCCTTTGGTAGTCCGTGCTTTAATTTAATGTAGCAAAGATTGCAATATTTCTCCACCATCATCCAACCCTACTTTACTACCTCTATCCTATGTCTTATCACAAGGGAAATCCCTCAGTATCTTGTCACTAAAGTTGCAACCCTACCTATACATTTCTTTTTCCCTGCGATTATAGTGAAGGGACTTCTCACAAACTAAGGTTAATCCTTCCAAAATAAAATGTATCCCAATTTTTCCCTCTTTCCCTGGGACATGCATCATTTTGGCTATCCTACATGGCTCCAGGTTCCCTACTGATAGTTCGATAACATCAAACACACCTCTCTCCCATCCAAAAATGAATATCCTCAATATACGTACACACACATACACACACAAACCTACTCACAGTATCTCATGACTTCACATTTTTTTCTGAGCTGATGCCCTTTAACTTCCCTTGACTTCTTATTTTTTCTTCAACCCACTTCAGTGAGGTTTCTACCCCTACCACCCAGTATCATGTACAACATAGCTCTCTTTAAATAACTATTATGCATGTTTTGGTTCTGAATGTGCTCATCTCTATTGATGTTCTTGGAAGAGCAAGAACTTTTTTTGAAAAGATTTCTACTCTAGGATTCAAATGCTTCAACTTCATAATATATGTAGATACACTTAGGTTTTAATTGCAACAAAACAGCATGCATTAAATAGGATGAGGTATTTATTCATTCCCTCATTTGTTCCATAAATATTTATTGAATGTATGTAATAGCACAAGAACTGGATTATTTCATCAGATTACAACAATGCTTATAGCAAATGCAAAAATTGTTAAATTGTAGTCATGGTATACTTGGTGTATGTGGGAAAATGGAGGTAGAGCTTAATACAAGACTACATAACTGGATTAACTATTTTGAGGAACCATGAAGGGCTTCTCACAGCCCTGAAGGAGGTGCCGTCATTAATTCAGTGAGAAAAGGTCATGAACCGAGGTCTTGAGGGGAAACTGGATAGAGAAACTATCTAGTTAAGAGGTAAGAGGACTAAACTGAAAGCAGGGTAGCGAAGTTCGGACATATAAGCAAGAAGACTGGCTTGAGATGAGACTGGGGAGTTAGGTAGTATCTTGTTAATTCAGAGTCTAATGCAAGTGATTTCACACTTTATAGTATGAACTTGCAATAAAACTGTATGACTTAAGAATAATGGGTGCTCTCCTGTGAAAAGGGAGATTAGAGAGATTCACTGTCTCTGTGACATTGATGGAGCTTCTCACAGATTTTTGCAGTCAGGAAAGGGTGATAGTTGATGGCATTCCAGGACACAGAAGTGTCATAAGCAGAGAAGTCAGGAAGAAAAGGATAATAAAGTGCTCAGTGGAGGTATGATCTCATACTCTAAAGTTGGTATTCTGCCAATGGGACATTATGACCACTTTCTGTGTTCTGTACTGGAAAACATAATTAGGTTTTAGACTACACTTTCCTTTATTCTGGGAAAGATCTGAACAGTGAGCTTTTAGTCACCAGATACAAAGCAAATACCTACCCATTCTGCTAGGAAAAAAATCCAAAATGACAGGTATTTCAGATAATGTGTTAATTGCTATTTTATAATTAAAATTGGATACATCCCAGGTTTTTCACCACTTCACCTAATACCAGGGATGGGTCCTCACTAACATCTGGATGGCAGGTGATCCAATTACTGTCTTAAAACTTGCTTCTCAGGACCATTTCCAGTATCAAATGTCTTCGGCTAGGCTAGGTTTTCCTAGAGCAAACACCAAACCAGAGATTAAGGTGCAAGAACATTAAGGAAATGTTCTCAGGAGAAACCAGGTGGGGGCAGGGGGAAATTGAATAGAAAAGGAGAGGAAAGAAACCTGTAATTTCAAGTTAGGTCTCAGACTCAGTCTGATCCTTCAAGGAGCCCTGGGGAATACATTTTCCTTATACATCAAAGCAAAGGGCTGTGTTTTCTAATCTCTTATTCAGTTGGAGGGGTTAAGATAAAATTCCTAGCTCTTCTACTTCTTTTTATAAGAGACTGAACAGAGTTTTAGGGTAAAATCTAATACTAGATTAAATTGCTGGCCCATATTTTATTTCCATATAATATAATCCCATATAATAAGAAATACTTCAAAATTGCATTCAGCTTTCAGGTTCAGGTAGCAGACTGCCCATACATACTTGTATTTCCCCTCTTAAATTTCTATTACTATGACAGCAAAGAGTACATGTGACAAATTTATAATGATATGAAGGTTAAGAGGATGGGCTATAGGCTAAGCATAATTTTTTTATGATTTTCTGGAATATAGCAAGCTAATAGATATGTCATTAAACATACACCTGAGGTGAATTTCAATACGTACGGAAGAAGACAAAAAAAATGTGTGGTCTATTCTGCCAAGTGGAAGAATGGGAATTCTTTAAGATTAGAGTTTATAGACAAGTTTTGAGCGAATTATTAATCAAGAACACTTCATGGGAAATCTGACTCAGTGAAACTCATTCCTACTTGGCTCACCTGCCACCCACAACCAAATGCTAGCCATAAGACTATTTGGTTTTAAACTAAGAAATAAAGGGGAAAAAAAGAAATAAATGTTCATAATAGATCACATAATTTGTTTTAGAAGGGCTAGGTCTAAAAGTATGGTGTAAATGTCTAAGTAGGAAAAAAAAGTGATGTGTCTATAAGTAATTTAAATTCCAAATTTCTGATTCTGTTTTCTGGAGAGTCCTGGTATACTGTCAAAAGTAGCTAAATGAAGAATTAGAGGTGGGATGACCTCAGATATTTATGTAATGAAATGGAACTTACCTATAAATAATTAGGAGAAGGAAAAACATGGGGAGGGGAGGGGATGGGACTTACTATTAATCCATAAATAGTGCATAGTGCTAAAGAGTATTTTCCCAAGTGAGTATTAAAGCCAGACAGAAAATTGTTTCTCTCAGTGTCAGTTCCCTTGTGACTCTCTTGAGTGTGTCTCCCCATCCTTTGTGAGTCCAATATTTACAGAGGATGTATTTTTAGTTAAAATAAATAGAACCCCAATAAAAATCATCTACTTTATATGTTGGTTTTTCCAGCGAAACCAGTATTTTCCAAATCAGAGGGGGATAAAAAGACCATTATGAAATTTCTAAAATTTTTAATTATGACCTCCTAAATGTTACTCTAGAGAGTTACAAGAACAATTTTGACTATATGAAACTTTCATCTAGGATGACTTAACACTTTCCTCAACATTCTAGCAATACCACTGTATTAAGAGTGTATTGTTGGGGCGCCTGGGTGGCGCAGTCGGTTAAGCGTCTGACTTCAGCCAGGTCACAATCTCATGGTCCGTGAGTTTGAGCCCAGCGTCAGGCTCTGGGCTGATGGCTCAGAGCCTGGAGCCTGTTTCCGATTCTGTGTCTCCCTCTCTCTCTGCCCGTCCCCCGTTCATGCTCTGTCTCTCTCTGTCCCAAAAATAAATAAACGTTGGAAAAAAAAAAGAGTGTATTGTTTAAGGCATTCTGTGATGATGATGGAAATGTTTTATTTCTGACTTTCCAGTTGGATAGCCACTTGACACGTGTGGGTAGTGAGCACTTGAATAAGGCTATTGTGACTAAGAAACTGAATTTTAATAAAATTTATTTTCATTTATGTGAGTTGAAATAGCTATATGTGACTAGTGGCTACTACGTTGGGTAAGGTGGTCTTAGGATACTAAGAACTGAACATTGATGTAATAAAAATGACTACTTTGGAGAATTGAAAATAGTATACAGGAAGGGAAAAGAAACTTTTTTGTGTGTGTGTTTAATATCATTTGGTACTTTCCAGAATTTAATTTTATTACATTTTCTATTATAATATTTTAAAATTGAGGCACTGGGTGGCTGAGTTGGTTAAGCATCCAACTTTGGCTCAGGTCATGATCTCACAGTTCATGAGTTCGAGCCCCACATTGGGCTCTGTGCTGACTGCTCAGAGCCTAGAGCTTTCTTTGGATACTGTGTTTCCCTCTCTTTCTCTGCTCCTCCCCTATTCTCTCTCTCTCTCAAAAATAAAATAAAAACATGAAAAAAATTTAAAAATAATATCTTATAAATTAAGCATGTATTTTCTAAGAATCTGCATGTGAAATGCTTTTCACACATTATCTCTTTGATCATCTAGGCAATATATATTACTTATATTGTTACTTCTGTCTCATATATAAATGAATCAAAGAATGGTTAATAACTTGAGCCTTATGCAGGCTCCTTTGGAACTGGAGAAGATGCTGCTTTCTAGTGGAATATCTGGCATATAGGAATTATTCAGAAATTGGCTTTGTGATGAGTGAATGATAGCTGTTATAAACAATTATGTATTAGGAGGGTAAACAGGTGTAAATATGCAATACAGTGCATAAATGCACGTTTGACTCATTTTGAAGTTATAGAAAATACTTTTTATTAATCCAGATCCTCCTGTGGTGTAAAAAACAGCAACCTAAGAGAGCAACCTTGGGTTGAGAGAATGAGCCCCTTTTATTGTCATTCTCCTTGTTGATAGATGAGGATAAGAATATAGAAATTGGGAGGTTGAGATGAGAAGACTTTATAAAGTTAAAAAGCCTTAAATACTGCCTAAGACACAGGGGAGGTACAGTGGATTGAAATACATATCACATGATGGATATTACATAATATACATTATGTATATTGCTATATATAGATATGGTAATATAGATTGTATAATACAGAATAGATATTGCATAATATACATAAATAATAGATGGTAATACAAATATTTTTTTCTTCCATTCATTCAGAATTTAGAACACAATAACGTGGTCATTTGAAACAGGGACATTTCCTGGTTCAGTGCCACTGCATCAGGAAAAAAAAATGCCTATATCTCTCAATATGTGATCTTGGCTTTTTACACTGATATTGCACTGACCTTTTAACCTTATATTCCTGAACCTTACATTTAAATCTAATTTGTAGCTCCTTGATATTTCAGTATATTTTGCAGCTTTGTTCTTAAGGTTCCCCTTATATTAAATATATCTGTCATAGATAGTCTGTCGCTGGGCCTAATAGCCTCTTTATTTTAAAAATGAATCACACTGTATTATTTGCTCATATCTCATAACATATCTCATTTCCTTTCTGTGTCTCTCTGTTTTTAGTGATTTTCAAGGCTGACAATTTAGGATAATAAGTTATTTTAGTTAAAAGCCTGTTTACTATCTTTTTTGAATCAATGTGATTGAGGATGTCATGGATGACTTTTTCAATATGAAGCAAATTCAATACTGGTGATATAGAGCTACGTGTTGGTGTCGTGCTGGAATTCTGCTGTAAGACTCTGCAACTCTGTATGCTCACTGAACCCTTTGTTCTGTTTCCTGGATATTGCTAATGTTTATGGAACTGCACTCGATGACAGTAAATTGATCTGGATTGAAATAATGTTTCATTCTTTTCTCTGCTTCTGCAAATGATGCTTATTCTTCAAAGCATGACTGTGTTACTACTACTTTTTATTCTCTCCATATTCTTCTATTAACATAATCATTTTCATCTCAAACATATTATCTAGAATGATAACCATTATTAAAACAATATCTACTATATATTAACCATCAAGTGCATATCAGAATCTAGATTAAGTACTTTGACATGTATGTGTGTGTGCATGTATACATAAATGTATGTAAAAGATCGGGCCCATATTGCTTTTATATGGACATATACATCCCCCATCCCAAACCCTTGGTAACCACTAACCTGTTCTCCATTTCTACAATTTTGTCATTATTCTTTTATAACTCAAAGTAATATTCTAAGGTAATTTATGTAGTTTCTCTATTTCAAGTGAAAAAATAAGATTTAAAAGAATTTAAAAAAAAAGATTTAAAAGAATCCTGAAGCGCCTGAATGGTTCACTAGGTTAAGTGTCCCACACTTGATATTGGCTCAGGTCACGATCTCACGGTTACTGTAATCAAGCCCCACATGGAGCTCAGCACTGACAGCACAGAGCCTGTTGGGGGATTTCTCTGCCACTCTTCTGCTTGAACGCACTTGCCCACTCACTCTCAAAATAAGTAAATAAACTTAAGTAAAGGAGAGAGAATCAGATCCCCTGCCCTACCTCCATGGGTCTACAATTCTACAATTGTACTAATTACTTCTGTAAGTAGTAACTATAAAAATATTAAACACTTTATGAATTATGAAGTGAGGAATTTATTTATATAGTCCAATACTTTAGATTGTCCAGATAAAGACATTGGGAACCACCCTGTTTCACTCCACTTCTTTCCATGCTTTACTTTGCTTTACTGCCCAGCGTTGCATGTAAGTTGCTAAATCCTGTAATACTGAAGACTAGACTGACATGAGCAATAAAGAACATGAAAATCTTCACCATATATGTGGCAGTGCAAATATGGCTGGGATATGCTTATATTGGGCTCCACTATTGAAACAATCTAGATCATGCTTTCTCAATTTCTTATTGGAGGGCTTAGACACTTTTTAAAATTTGAAAATTTGCTGATCAGAGTTTTATTTTCTCTCCTGTTATCATTATCACCATTAAATACTTTTTTTAAATTTTTTAAATGTTTTTTATTATTTATTTTTGAGACAGAGAGAGACAGAACATGAACAGGGGAGTGGCAGAGAGAGAGGGAGACACAGAATCTGAAACAGGCTCCAGACTCTGAGCGGTCAGCACAGAGCCTGACGGGGGGCTCGAACTCACGGACCTTGAGATCATGACTGAGCCAAAGTCGGATGCTTACCCGACTGAGCCACCCAGGCGCCCCAACCATTAAATACTTTAATTGAGCTTTTTATTTTGAGATTAATTGGAGACTCATATGCCGTTGTGAGAAATAACAGGAATCCTGTATACACTTTAACTACTTTCCTCCAATGATAATATCTTGCAAAACTATAATTTAGTATCAAAACCAAGATATGGAAATAATACATCAAGATGCAGAGCATCCCTATAATCACAAGAATACCCCATATTGCCATTTTATAGATTTTCCCATCTCCCCCACCCTCCACTCCCTGAAGCCACTAATTTGTTCTTCATTTCTACAATTTAACCATTTCAAAACGTTATGTAAATGGACTCATACGGAATGAAATATTTTACAATTGGCTTTTTTTCAAACATCGTAGTTATTTGGATATTTATGTAGGTTGTTCTGTGTATCAAGAAGATAAGGAAAATGTACTTACCCTTTTTTTTAATTTTTCTTTTGATTTTTCTTCCTTTCTGATGTTCCAAAATTCCTTGATGTACCACATTCTTTCCTTTTAGAGAAATTGCGTTAGCATTTTTTTAAAGAGTAGTCTAATTAATGAGAAATTGTCTAAGTTTCCCTTCCTCTGGGAATTCTTGATTTCTGTCCATTTGCTGAAACATATTTTTGCTGGATATAAAACTCTGGTTGACCGTTCTCTTTCAACTCTTGAAAAAAATGTTTGGACTTCCATTTTTCCCCTTATAGGTAAAATGTGGCTTCATTCTTGTTTATTTCAAGATGTTTTCTTTCTCTTTAGTTTTCATAAATTTG
This sequence comes from Prionailurus viverrinus, assembly GCF_022837055.1. Classification (NCBI taxonomy): domain Eukaryota; kingdom Metazoa; phylum Chordata; class Mammalia; order Carnivora; family Felidae; genus Prionailurus; species Prionailurus viverrinus. The sequence continues at coordinate 33,263,045 of NC_062561.1, forward strand.
ACTGTAATGAAATCAACCTCCTTGGAGTTCATTCAGCTTCGTGAATCTCTAAATTCTGTCCGTGTCCAATTTGTCAAGTTTAACTGATCATTTCTCTCAGTACTTTTTCAGTTGCATCCTGATCATCTCATCTTTTCCTTCTAGGACTCATGTGACACAATATAGGCCACATAGGTCCCTGATAATATGTTTCTTCTTTTTTTTTTCTAAGTATGCTTTTTCTCTGTTGTTCACATTATATGATTTCTATTGCTGTATGCAATGTTCACTGATAATTTCTGTAGGAGTTTTGTCTCCCTTCTCTCTCTCTCTCTCTCTCTCTCTCTCTCTCTCTCTCTCTCTCTCTTCACCCCCAGAACATCTTTAATTCTGCATTTTAGCCTGAGTTTCAGACACACATTTCCAATTAACTTCCATGTGAAGGCCACACAGATACCTTAACTATATTTTAAAAAATCATCTAATTTGAAACATGATCTTCATTCTGTTCCCTATTGAAGGTAATATTATTAACATTCTTTTTGCTCTAAGTTTCAATACTTTAGTAGCTTCTGAGTTTAACTGACAGGAGGAGATGAACTCTGCTCCAACACTCTCACTGTCATAGAGAAGATTTCTGCTTAAATATTTCTAGTATATTTTTCATAAGAATCTTGGATTTAAAATGTTATTTATAATTAATTAAAGTTTTATCTTTACTGGAAGTGAAGCCAGTTTGAGATTTCTCTTTTGTAGTTTGTTTCTATGAATTCACCTTAAACTAATAGGGAATCTGGTATTTTTGTTTCTCCACACTTGTAATATTTCACAAACATTAAAAATTATTCATGTGATACTTTTATTTCTTAACATTTTTTGTTAGAGCTATTTGGTAATAAGTACCACTTAGAGCTTTGAGAAAAATACAAAATAAATTGTTTCCTCCATTTCCTAATTTTATTTTTATAAAATTCTGATTTTACGCATGTCAATCCAACGAGCTAATAAAAGAAAATTCTATCCCTCATGCTCAGATGGTGGAGTGGGTGATTCTGTCTAGTCAAAAAACAAAAAGACATGAAAAAGGTTGAGGGTGTCATGGAGTTGTTACATGAGCTGTTCAACTGAATGCTGTATTCTGCCTCTGGCTGATGTGGAGGAGTATGTGTCTGTGCCTCTCAAGTTTCTGACAGAGATTCTGATATTCACAAGTTCTATAACCCAATCAAGGCAATGTTCACTTTTCTCAACTGTCATCACCCTGAAATTACCAGACATATGGTCCCATTTTAGCAACTCTCCAAGATATCTGTCAATCTAAATCATTTGCTAGGACACTTGGGTATAAGCAGTTTGTGATTCTTTTCTACTAATTTTCAATCAGCATTTTATGTTTCCCTTTTTGTAAAATCACCCACCTGTGGCATTGTTATAAAAATTAAATGTAGAACATATTATGGAAAGATCCATAATATATTTCAGATCACCTCGTTTTATAAATGCATCCTATCATTTACTGATACTCGCAACTTACACAGCTACATGCCTCATTTGGCCTCAACATGGCATTTTTCACAGAAGACAATAGAACAATCAAACAGCTGCTATGTAGCTTTGTTAAATCATCTAATTGCAAGCAAGCAACCCCCAAAAGCCCATTAGTCATGAAGAGAAGCTCAATTTCAAAATATATTATATTGTTGTATACTGGTAAAAATAATTATCAAGAAATGGCCTAAAGCATCAAGAAAAAAAAACATCCCTCTTACCCTTCTCCTATCACCTGTTCACACACACACACACACACACACACACACACACACACACTCCACTCACACACAGGCATTTAACTCTAACATTTTTGGTTCCATGCCCTGTAATTTGTATGGCTTGTTGCTGAAGAGACTTCTTAACAGTTTTAAAAACATTATGTGATAACTGTAATTCTAGATAATTTATCTAATTCCATCTCTACAAAATCAGAATAATAAACCCACCAGTAGATTAAATATAGCCAAAAGTTTTTCCCTACTTCGTCCCATCCAGAGTGGAACTCTTCCCATCACTTGAAACTGGGCTGCCCTGTGGTTTTGATTAAAAGAATTTGGTGGAAGTCACAGTTGAGTACTGGAGCTTGTCCTCCAGAGATTTTGCAGTTTTCATCTCAAAAACTTGGAAGGATACTTTGAATATAAACAGGTTGATACTGCCTACTAAATAGTTTAAGAAAGCAACCCAGCTGACAAACAGTACTGTCTATCACGCAAAGGTGAGGACTTGTTGGACAGCTGACCAACCAGATGGATGAAATCACAAGACTGAAGCCTGACAAAACAGCGGGGAAATCAACCAACTAACCGATAGAATCAGGAGGGAAAAATGGTTCATTATATTAAGCCATGCCCTTTCAAGGACATTGACTGTGTAGCAATAGATGATAGAAATGCAGAAATTAAAACATAATATGGAAAATAATGCTATCCTAATTTTTGAATAATTTATGGCTTACTATCTAATTCTGAATGGAATCATGGTGAAAGTTTCTTGCTTACATTATCTATTCCCAGATATATTTGAGGTTATCGATGATTTGGTTCAGTGTTATGAACAGATCTCTGATGTAGCATTTAGAACTTCACTAAAGTTATATTCTAAACTCCTATAAGAAAGAATAGAGGGGCACCTGGGTGGTTCAGTCGGTTGAGGGTCCAACTTGGGTTCAGGTCATGATGTCAATGTTCGTGGGTTCGAGCCCCGCGTTGGGCTCTGTGCTGACAGCTCAGATCCTGGAGCCTGTTTCAGATTCTGTGTCTCCCTCTCTCTCTCGATGCCTCCCTTGCATTCTCTCTGTCTGTCTGTCTGTCTCTCTCTCTCTCTCTCTCTCTCTCAAATAAATTTTAAACAATTAAAGAAAGAACAGAAAATTCAGAACCTGAAAACTTGAATTATGATACTAATTCTGTCATATACAAATGCAAGAAGATAATGACTCCTTCATATATTTTCACAGTAATTTGTTAATTGCTGAAGTAATATGTTTGGGAAATGTTCTCAAATTATCTCATAGAGAATATAAAGTAAACATATATAGATGTATATAGATATAAATATGTACAAATAGATGTATATTTGAGAGATGCTGGGGCAATATTATAACTCTTCACTAATATAAAGTTCCTTTCAGGGTTGACTGCGTGGCTCAGTTGGTTGGGCCTCCAACTGTTGGTTTCGGCTCAGGTCATGACCTCACAGTTGTGGGTTCGAGCCCTGTATTGGACTCTGTACTGACAGTGTGGAGCCTGCTTGGGATTCTCTCTCACTCTTTCTCTCTTTCCCTCAAAATACAAATAAACTTAGTTAAAAAAACATTTCCTTCAACTTTTCTGAAAATTAGGGAGAGTTTCACTTAATTGTCTCCTTAGAATAAAGTGTGACCATATTATTTGTTCTAGTTGAAGAAATGGGAATATATACTGCTTCCAATTGGAAATACTTTACAGATCATGTGGCTTTTCATCTTTCCTTTCTCCTGTGTCATTCAGAGATCTTCCAGTTTCCTTATGCCTGATTCCTTAAGCGAATATATGAAGCTAAACTCCCTTCTGACTAGCATTAGACATGTAGTATGAGTTAAAAATAAACCCGTTGTGTTAGGCCACTGGACTTTAGACATAAGTCTGGTGACTATGTCATCTACCTGGCCTAGTGTCACCAATAATGCTGTGGGAATGCATATAAATTAGCACCATTGTTAGGGGCACTTGTACCCCAATGTTTATAGCAGCACTCTCAACATTAGCCAAATTACAGAAAGAGCCTAAATGTCCATCAACTGATGAATGGATAAAGAAATTATGGTTTATATACACAATGGAGTACTACGTGGCAATGAGAAATAATGAAATATGGCCCTTTGTAGCAACGTGGATGGAACTGGAGAGTGTGATGCTAAGTGAAATAAGCCATACAGAGAAAGACAGATACCATATGTGTTCACTCTTATGTGGATCCTGAGAAACTTAACAGGAACCCATGGGGGAGGGGAAGGGAAAAAAAAAAGGTTAGAGTGGGAGAGAGCCAAAGCATAAGACTCTTAAAAACTGAGAACCAACTGAGGGCTGATGGGAGTGGGAGGGAGGGGAGGGTGGGTGATGGGTATTGAGGAGGACACCTCTTGGGATGAGCACTGGGTGATGTATGGAAACCAATTTGACAATAAATTTCATATATTAAAAAAAAAGGAACACAGTTTAGCAATTCTTCAAATGATAAATAAAAAAATAAGTAAATTAGCACCATTGTATATAATTTAATATGTTCAGAGGCACCACTTAAATGTGGTTTAGATCCAACCTTGATTTCATGATAGAATAGTGCCATTCATTTTAATTTGGAAACAATCACATGGCCAAATGAATTACAATATTTCAATTATGCATCTCAGTGGTTCATTACATTTCATTGAAAGGAAAAGCATTTTGCTTATTAGTGTACCTTATAATATTTCATGTATAACACAATATTCTACTGGCATCATAAATTACTTTTTGCTGCTTTTAGATGAGTAAGACACAGATGCTTTTTTTTGAATGATTAGCCATATCAACATTATAATGATCCATAAATTCAACTAAATTCAGAAATATGCTGGCATTTTGATTTAAATAAATTCTTCAGACTTTCTAAGATGTAATTTTTTTTGTATAAAACAGCAACATTTAAATTTATTTTAATGTTTATTTATTTTTTGAGAGAGAGAGAGAGAGAGAGAGAGAGAGAGAATGTTAGTGGGGAAGGGTCAGAGAGAGGGAGACACAGAATCCAAAGCAGAATCCAGGCTCTGAGCTGTCAGCACAGAGCCTGACATGGACACCAAACCTACCAACCACTAGATCATGACCTGAGCCGAAGTCTAACGCTTAACCAACTGAGACACCCAGATGCCCCCATTTAAAATTTAAAATTTAAAATGTCTGTTTATTTTTTGAGACCGAGCGAGCCAGAGAGAGAGAGAGGGAGGACGGGGCAGGGAGAGGTGGAGTCCCAGAACTCAAAGCAGGCTCCAGGCTCTGAGCCATCAGCACCGAGCCTCACGTGGGGTTCAAACCCATGGAACCGCGAGAGCATGACCTGAGCCAAAGTCAGAGGGTTCGCCGACTGAGCCACTCAGGTGCCCCACAAAACAGCAACATTTAGAATCACTTTCAAGATACTCTGCCATTTTTGTTTAGCTTATGTAATCAACCTCTGCAAGGTGTCGAGTGTTGAAATATTAGTTCGAATATATTTAAGGATACTTCCATTTTAAAAAGGCATCATAATGTAAATTGGATTTTTTGCAGTCATAAATTCTGTTTAAACTCTTCCAATCTTGGAGAAGTTATTTTGAATTGCAAATATTTTATATGATTGTATTATTGCTAGAAAGAATACCTGCAAAATAAAATACACAAGGATTCTTTTTTTTAAAGATATATATAATATATATATTTTAAGTTTATTTTATTTATTTTGAGAGAGAGATAGTGCAAGTGGGGAGGGGCAGAGAGAGTATCCCAAGCAGGCTCTGCACTGTTAGTGCAGAGCCCAGTGCAGGGCTTGAACCCACAAACTGTGAGATCATGACCTGGGCTGAAACCAAGAGTCAGATGCTTAACCAAGTGAGCCACCCAGGCACCCCTAAACATAAGGACTCTTTCAAATAAAAGAATCAATAATGTGGAATCAACTCACCATTAGAAATTTTATTAAATAGTTTTTTTAATAATATTTGGCTATCATATGAAATAAATTATCTAAAATCTGCTTCTTTTCCATGATTGGTTCTTTATTCTGTTGAAATCACCTTTTAATTAATTTCTTGTAGCATTTATTTATTTTTTAGAGATAGAGTGCAAGCAAGGGAGGGGTAGAGAGGAGGATACCCAGAATCCAAAGCAGGCTCCAGGTTTTGAACTGTCAGTACAGGGCCCAACATGGGGCTTGAACCCATAAACCATGAGATCATGACCTGAACCAAAGTTGGATGCTTAACCAACTGAACCACCCAGGCACTCCAGAATCACTTTTTAATTAAAACGAATGTCCATGAAATAATATTATTAAAATGTATTTTAAATGGCATATTTTTATTTTCTCACACTGATGTTCCTGAGTCGCTGAAATTTTTAACATTATCTTTGATTTTTTTCGTCACAATTTGAAGAATAACCATTAGTTAACTCATCAATGTCAGAAACTCCATTAATTTTAGTGGCTGGAATACTGTAGTTTTCTAGCCAAACTTGTAACTTCTGCTGTAATTATAATCCATTTCTGCACATACTTCTTTTTTATCTCTAGATATTCCACCACATGACTTTCTAAATGTCTTATTTTTCTAAAAACAATTAATAATATATATAAAAACATACTTAGAGTATTCATATTAAATATAATGAATGATAAAATATATAACACATTATTTAACTTAATATAAATTATAATATTCACCAGCCAAAAAGGTATACATAAAACTTGTATATTTAAGTTTTCCAGACAAATTTGGCTGAGAAAAAAATTGAAAAATATATTTTATGTAAAGAAGTAACAATGAACTATATTTTACATTGTTGTTATTAATGGAATACTTTCTTTAGTGTTTTCTGTTTGGTAACTACCGATGTAGAAGAAAGCTACTGAATTTTGTAAAATAACTTTGTAGTTGGCATCTATGTTGAATTATCTTGAGAGTTCTAATATTTTATGATAACTGATCATATCATAGAATCATCCAAGAGAAAACTTATAATGAATAAATACACTTCTCTCTTTTGATTTTTGGTGTTTGCCATGATTTCCAAAATTATAATGAACAGTATTGGTTATATTTATATAGTTACCTTCTAAAAGAAACATAAAGTCCACTGTTTATACCTGTTTGTAAACAATAGGATGTAGGGTAATAATTAGATGCATAACAAATATTAGGCTACTCTAATAGATATGAACATTTAGTTCTTTCTAATATGAAAATCTAGTCAGCCACAAAAGTAAACAGAAACTATTTGAAAACCCCCAAACCTTGTTTTCCAGCACTTTATGACCCTAGACCTACCCAGAACTCTTTAAATTTGTTTCCTTCTAATGTTGAAGTAACTTTGGTAGTGGCACATTTCCATCAAAATTTTCTCTCTGAGGGGTGCCTGGGTGGCTCAGTCGGTTAAGCATCCGACTTTGGCTCCGGTCATGATCTCACAGTTTGTGGGTTTGAGCCCCGCATCAGGCTCTGTGCTGACAGCTCCGAGCCTGGAGCCTGTTTCAGATTTTGTGTCTTCCTCTCTCTCTGCTGCCCCTTCCCCACTCGCACCGTGTCTCCCTCTATCTCAAAAAACAAACAAACAAACAAACAAACAAACATTTAAAAATTTTAAAACAAAAATATCTCTCTGATTTGTTCTCATCTCCTGGTACATGATATGGCTAGTTTGGTTTCCCTTCTGGACCAAAATATGGAAACACTTAGATGTTTTTGGAATAATTCAATTCTTCCACAATTTTTAGGTATGCCTGTCCTTATTCTGGGGCCTCCTTGAACAGTTGATTTATTATAAATACATTGATTTTTTTCCTTGAAAAATGACTGCTACAAATCTCTTAAATAGCCAGCCCTTACCACTTGTTCTTGTCTTTTAAAATTATCGTTCTATACCATTTATCTACTGCTTTGTAACAAGCCACAAAAAAAATCTTAGTACCTTAAACAACAAAAATGTCATTGTAAAAAAAAAAATGAATCTTCAATTTGAGCAAGGTTCTGTGGTGACAGGTCATTTATGCTCCATTTGGCATGAGCTGGGTTGGTCCAAAGATGAAAGGGGAGAAATCACTTGAATTCTAGTTCACTCACATGTCTAGTGGTTGAAGTTGACTACCATTGGGACTTAGCCAGGAGTGTCAGCTGGAATATTTACACATGACCTTTTCATATTTCCTCACTACATGGCAAATTGACCCAGGGTGAACATCCCAAGAGACAACCATGTGGAGGCTCTATGCTATTATATAACCTAGACTTGGTGTCTTGCAACATCAACCTCGCCATAGTCTACTTTTCAGAAGCTTGTTATTAAACCTGGCCCACATTCAAAGCAATGGAAGTCAGATTTTATCTTCTGATGAAATGTCAAATACTTTGTGGATCTGTTTTTAAAAGCACCATAACGGAGATCTATGTGGGACTTCATATAGTTATAAGATTCCAAACTTTCTCAGAAAGGTATTTTTTTGACCTCTCATATCCTTGTGGCAGGTCCTTGTGTGTATTTTTTTCAATCTGGTCCAATTAACACTGCCATAAATTATTTTTCAGAATTTGTCTGATGTAATTATCTTATTTCTACCTCCGTTGATGGTTTTTATATTTTACTTTCATCTGGGCTTAATTTGGTGGCACATTAATGAAAATATGAGATAGTGATACAGCGGTGGGTGAAACCAACTATGCTCTTACTATACTTGCTTCTGTCCTTTAGAAAGGCCCTCTACCTTTGGATATTCTCTTTTGGTTAATTTATCACTCATATGTAATATTGTTCTGTTAGTATTTCAAGGAAGACTATGTCACTCGTGACGAATATGAAATGCCTTCAGATCTAAGAGTGCCATTCTATTACCATTTCCCATACATAATGATATAATTTGGTATAGAATTTAGTGGTTGTATATTCTTTCTGAAAATTTTGGTATTGCTTTCTGCTACTTACTAATATGCAGAAGCTGAGTCCGTATTTTCTTTCCAAATAAGAAACACATAACTTACGCTTTCTTAAATTGACTTTTTTTTTGTTTTTTCCTACATGTTACACAATTATTTTAAACATATTGCTTCCTAAAATTCACTGAAAACTTGAATTCTATACTTCAGTCCATGTTTAATTTCAAAAATATCTTCATTAGGTATCTGAATATTTTCAATCCTTCATATTCCTTATTTTATTCTTCTGGATTTGCCACTAACTATTGTGTCTCCTAGACATGTCAGTAACTTTTATATTTGTGCAGCCTCTTTAAACATAAATTTTCTGATATATTTATATCCTCCTTTTGGTTATAATAATTTTTTATAATCTCAATTGTGGATCTTTAAGAATATGCTGTTTATTTCTTATTTGAAAAGCAGCACAGCATAGATGTTGAAGGTAGATATTTTTTGTTTGCTTCCCCATGTCTGCTCTCCACTCTTAATGTCTGTGCCCCAGGCAGCTGAACTTAAGGATTTCTTGGTTCTTTTGTTCTGTCGATTTTACTTGAGTTTGGAGAGGAGATTTACAGTCAGTTTTGCTGAAACATGATAAATATCTTTGTAATTCCTACTGCTTTATGTAAAAGTATGCAGTTAAAACCATAGTGCTAATGAGAAAAATGGGTATAACATTCAAAACTTCAACAGTGATACATTTAAAAACCTACATTAAAAGAAAAACAGAAATCTCATAAAAATGGTGGCACAGTTTTCCACATTTTCTTAAATGGTTAAGAAATGTATAAACACTACAATGAATATGGCCCTTTAAGAAATGCATAAATACTACAATAAATATGGCCCTTTCTACTGAAAGAGACCCAACGTTTGCTTATGGAAGTGGATATAGAAGAGCTGTAAATTGGGAGTTACTGTGAAGTAGGCGAAAGAGTTATCTGAAATGGGAAAAAAAATTGTAACACCAGATGTAGGTGGCGTGGCTTGTATCACATGCAATGAACTGAAGTCGCTGAGATGTACTGATGTGCTTGAGATGTTTGTATCTGTTTGTTTGCATGCCCCTACACTGCTCCATTCACCCAGGCACAGTCTTCTGTGTTTACCTAGTGTTTCTTGCAAAGAAATTCTTACCTAAGCAAATGAAACATCGCCTGTTTTATCAGTTGCATTGAAACAAGTTCCCCCTTTCTAAAGAAGTATGGTATTTACCTGGCTCTTTCCTTGTGTGATACAGGCTGTGAGTTCCGTGTTCCTCTACTACGTCCCCAGATCCTTCAAGGAAGCCTTCTTTCCTCCATTATAGCAAGTGTTATAGCTGCTTCTGGGTTGCAATCATCCCTGTCATCTTGTCCCTTCTGGACCGAGGGAGATAAAGTTTTGCGATGATCCCTTGCTAGTTCTCCCCAATCCTTCTCCTGTGTCTTTGATCAGTCCCCTCATAAACTTGTGCCATTAACACATTTGATTGCACCATCTGTTTTCTTTTTTTAATGTTTTTTAAACGTTTATTTATTTTTGAGACAGAGTGAGATAGAGCATGAACGGCGGAGGGTCAGAGAGAGGGAGACACAGAATCTGAAACAGGCTCCAGGCTCTGAGCTGTCAGCACAGAGCCTGATGCGGGGCTCGAACTCAGGGACCGCGAGATCATGACCTGAGCCGAAGTGGGCCGCTTAACCGACTGAGCCACCCAGGCGCCCCAACACCATCTGTTTTCAAAAGGAATTCTTACTGACACAGGTGAAATACAGACCTTAGGTAGCTCTGGTTTATTATTGGTTTATTCAATAGCCAGCTGTATAACTGGGCAAGTTATTTAGTCATTCTGAAATCCCATTTCCTCATCTGTAAGATGGAAATTATGGTAGAACTTACCTCATAGGATCATTTAAAGTTTTAAAAGAGATAATATATTAAACTGCTTAATGTAATGCCTGACATGTAGTATGTCTCAAGCATTGACAGTATTACATAGTATACTTCCTTTATAGAATCTAATTCAAACTAAATACACATAAATAATACACCAACATTACTGCTTACAAGAACTTTCCATCTTAATTTTGAGAATGGTTTTGTATAATGCTGGTAATGGACACTATTTCTTCTTCTTGCATAATTGCTACTTAACGGTATTTCTGATCTTATATTATTTTTCTCATTAATGTGAAAATTAATGACACATTCTCATTAATGTGAATGTGTCACCACATTCAGAAGACATAATTTGAGAATCACCCCTGACAATATTTCCAAAATTACAAATTCTGTCATTTCTGCTTTCTTAATTTTATTGTAACTACATTTCTCTCCATCCTCATTTGTTAGTATTTAGCCTAGGGCCTCATCAAGTTGCACCTAACATGCTAAACAGTGCCTTAACTATTTTCTTTCTAAACAGTCTTACCAAACGAATTATTGACCACATTGTGAGAAAAGAAATTTTGTAGTGTGAAACTAGAGTATGCAAGCATTCATTTATTCATTCAGGCATTCATTTACTTATTATCTTTCCAACTGTATTAAGATATAACATTTTGTTAGATTAAAATATACACTGTGATAATTTGACACACATATGTTGTAAATTGATAACCACAATACGATTATTTTTTTTAAGTAATTGTGTTAAGTGAAATCTTTTATAAGGAAACTTGTAATGACTTCCAAATGCCTTCAGGATCAAATCTAAAATTTTAGTATTCATGGACCACAAAGCTCTTTGCCATTCAGAGCTCTCTCAGAAAATAAGCACGCAATTCCCTGTGCCTAGGATATTCTCAGCCCTACAACCCTGCCTACCCAGCAACTGTATGTATTCATTTAGCAAATATCAATTAAAAATCTCAGTTCAATTATCATATCAGTTATTGAGTATGTTAAATACCTTCAATGAGTTATTTTCTGTCTTTCCCCCACCCCACTGATGGGTTGGCATAAAAAAAAAATCATGCTTTATTTTGCCTTTTTCTTCTTTCAGATAATCTCTAGAAAAGTTTCTCTAGGTGGATTTTGCTCCAGACATCCCCTGTATCTTATTTGTAGGAGAAAGTTGAAAGTGAAAATGTGTGCAGCAGAATCTTCTGGGTAACTGGGACTTTTTTTGAATAAGAACAGAATGGAATATATATGTGTGTATGTATATCTATATCTCTATATCTATATCTATATATCTATATCATTGATATAGCAATAAATCTGTATCTATATCTATATCTATATCTATATCTATATCTATATCTATATCTATATATCAATCTCCATGTCAGGTCTGTGTTGACCAAGGTAGACTTAGCATGAAAGTAGAGATAAGAAGTAGAAAAGTTAAGGATAGAGTTAGCATACTGGATGGATTAGATTTAGGATGTGAACCAAAGTGAATGATTAAAAGTAAGTCCTGGATTTGTGGTCTGATTATCTGAGAAGATGGCATTTATATTTTCTGAGAGGGAGAAAAACAGGATACAAACATATTATAAATCATATCCATCCAGCACTCTTTTTTTGGCTTATCTCTCATTTAGTTTGTGTTTATGGCATCCCTCCTTTGATTTTTTATCTTCAGAACTCCACAGTATTTGTGACCTCTTCTTTCTCATTCTCATCCACTTAGGTTTTATGCAGAGGTCCTGCTGTCTGTCTTTTTTTTTTTTTTTCCCTGCTGTTTGTCTTTTGCTTTTAAGATTCCTCATTCTTAAATTTTAATGTGCATACAAATCAGCTCAAAAGCTTGTTACAATACAGATTCCAAACCAGAAAGTATGAGCCAGGACCTGAAATTCTGTACTTCTTGTAAGATCCGAAGTGAGACTGATGATATTGATTCGGGTGAGACGGATGTGTTGGAGTAATAAGATGTCAGATCAAAAGGAAGTAATCCAAAGTGTCATATACTACAGTTGTAAATCTGAAATACGGTAACATTGTGTCTAGCTGTACAATTATTTCTTACTGATAAAAATAATTTCAGGCAACAAATAGGAGACGAGAGGCTTTAGTGGAACTCCTGAAACTATCCAAAAATACTCCATAAAAAAATTGTTTGTGCACATGGTCGTCTGCTCCATTAGATAGCCTTTGTGAAATGAACTTGAAGTTATTTACCACACTGCATACACTTGGCCACAAATATACATTTAGTAAGATAGTAAGTACATAGGTGTTTTTTCTAATATTTTATGCTCTAAAAACAATCTATCAAAGGCTCACTTTGGATGGCCATGTTCAACCATACTGAGTAAACTGTGTGTAGCCAACACCCCCTGCCTATCCAACAGAGGAGCACAGCAGGCTCGAGTCAGTATCTGTGGGCACAAAGGAAAGGAAAAAGAGGTTCAAGCTCAGCAATTTAGGATAGAGTAAAATAATGCCTACTATACTCAATTGAATTCAAATTAATGATTTAATTAATTGCACACTTTATTAAACAATTGTAGCACTGTGAGCTAACATTATTTCCCCTTATTAATGTGTTGTATGTTTTACATGAAATACTTAATGCTTGCAATCATCTAAAGTAAGGATTTTTATTTTTTCCATTTGCTAATTAATTGTCTTAAGATAACACAGTTAGGAACTGGTAGAAGCCAGAATGTAGTTCAAGTATACTTGACTCCAAAGCAAATTCATTGTACTTGTAATCTCTCTATCCTTTTCTTACCTCATTTATATTTGTGATATTCTATAGATGTGCTACACATAAGAAGAGCATATAAAATGGAAAGTGATGTAGATATTTCACAACCGGGAATCTCGTTTAGCTTTGGAAGCTTGTGAATATTAAAACTTGCGCATTTATTTTGTCTGATTCATTAACTTTGAATCTGTCTCGTCTTTCTAAGACAAATATTGTGGAGTTTAAGTAAATTATTGTGATAAAATACTTTAAGTGACATTATTAGCAAATGTGTGTTTAGGTTCCCTATTCTTAGAGCACAGTTTCACAGAAAGTAAGGCAGCGATTAGTTTGCAACTCCAATCATTAGATGCCCAAAAATCTATGTTGGCATATCCAAGTCTGTAATTCATTCCATATATGCTAAATTGAGTGTGTTAAAGTAAATACCTTGAATCTTCATTACAAAAATTGAAAAAACAAACCCAAGAAGCTCATATTTATGTTTTTTTTTTAATTTTTTTTTCAATGTTTATTTATTTTTTGGGACAGAGAGAGACAGAGCATGAATGGGGGAGGGGCAGAGAGAGAGGGAGACACAGAATCGGAAACAGGCTCCAGGCTCTGAGCCATCAGTCCAGAGCCTGACGCAGGGCTCGAACTCACGGACCGCGAGATCGTGACCTGGCTGAAGTCGGACGCTTAACCGACTGCGCCATCCAGGCGCCCCTCATATTTATGTTTTAAAGTAATTCATTAATCAGAAAATTTGGTTGATTCTATTGTATTTTTCTCCCACTTACAGATCATATTAAAAAATAGCTGACTGAGGTAACATAGATAAAACTTGATTCATTTTGCCATATTTTGTATTCTCCTAACTCAAAATTATAGCTTAAAAAGCAGGCAACCCTATATAACATAATTATTTAATTCCTACTGGCACAGGAAAACTAAATCACTAATATTCTATCTAAAAAAAATCAAATTTATGAGAGTAATTGGCAAATAATTTTGGTGATCTCTGTTTATGAAAATTACTTAAACATTTTAATTTTATACATACAAATACACATATGTAGGTATCGTGGGTATGTATGAAAGAGTAGAATCATAAATGTGTTCTATCTTCTGCTTTTTTTAAAACTGCTTTTTTTCTTGGTCCTTTGCAAGTTATGTTTCTGCTCTGTCCATTGAAGAGATAAGCTAATTAGTCTTCTCCCCTTGTATTATATTGGAACACATCATACCATAATTGTATATGCCGAGATACTAATTATATTAGCTAGACTTCTTACTGATTATATTTCCTGCCCCCTCCAAGATACTTATCTGTATTTGTTTATGATTTAAATTAATGCTGTTTCCTTAGATGCTCATCATTTGTAACAAGAGTTCCCCACCCCCACCATAGATTCACAAAATGCCTCCAAACACCAGGGAGATGATTTAATAAAATATTTCTATAACCTCAGTGAAAAGATGGAATGGATTGAAAAACATATAGCAGACAAAAGAAAAAATATTATGTGGGAAGAAAGTTAAATCATGTTGTAAAGTTCATCTTCCTATTTGCACTCCTATGTTTTTTTCACACAAAAGAGAAGTTGGAGCCATATAGTATCATGGCAACCTCGTCCTTTGTGGTAGAGTGGATGTCTTAAAGTCCAGTCTATCATTCATTTATTTAACCAGCCATTTCTTTACTCTATAAATAGTATTTGAATCCCTGTTATCTTAGGCATTATGTGAAGAACTGATGATATGTGGTCTCTTAGCTCAGGTTACTGTAACAAAAACACTTTAGATTAAGTGACTTAAACAGCAAATATTTGTTTCTCATGTTTGTAGAGGCTGGATACAAGTGTCTTTGGGTTCTTTGTGAAGGCCCTCTTTCTTTCTTATTTTTTTTTTACTGTTTATTTGTGAGAGAGAGACAGACAGACACAGAGTGTGAGTGGGGAGGGACAGACAGAGAGGGAGACTCAGAATCCAAAGCAGGCTCCAGGCTCTGAGCAGTTAGCACAGAGCCCTATGCAGGGCTTGAACTCACAAGCCACGAGATCATGACCTGAGCTGGAGTTGGATGTTCAACTGACTGAGCCACCCAGGCACCCCTTTGTGAAGGCCCTCTTTCTGGTTTATACATGGCCACCTTCTTGCTGTATCCTCAGTGATACAGAGATCTCATGTCTCTTATACTGTAAAGTACTTATAAGGCCACTAATTCCATCATGGGGGTTTCACCCCTCATGAACTCATCCAAATCCAATTAACTCCAAAAGCTTCACCTCCAAATACCATCACATTGGAATTAGTGTTTAACATATGAACAGGACAGGGACACAAACATTCAGCCCATAGCAAGGACTAAGGAAAAGCCAAGCACCCACCCTTCTGAGATTTACAGATGAATGCACGAGACAGGCATTTGGCAAATTTCCTCATATGTGTGTACATACACATACATGTGAAACCACAACTGTGGTAACTACACAAAGGAGAATTTTCAATGCTCTTGAAACACATTTAGAAACAATTGACATTTTTAGGGGCTCACTGAAAGGTGAGTTAAAGAAATTGATCTGAAAATTTAGATCTGAAGTGAAAGAGAGGTATCTAAGAGAAAGGCATATGTAGTAGAAAGGAAAGAGTCTTTTCTGAGCAGAGAATCCACTGTGACAGAAGGCCTATGTGGAGGAAGCATGGGAAGGGTTATTATAGGAGCTGAAGCAAGATCACTGAAGTTGCAGAAAAAGGAAATAAAGAGAGAAAGCAAATGAGAAGAAATTTGTTGTGAAGAAGTAGGCAGGGATCCGTCTGTGAAGAATATTCTGGAACATCTTATGGATTCAGAGCAACAAGAAGCTACTCAAGTGCTTTAAACTCTTGCGGATGGAGCACTGGGAAGAAACAGATTTAAATAAGGTTATTTTAATGTTTTTTTTAGATAATGAAGCTAGATGCAGAATAGAAAACAGGCTGCAGTAAGGGAGACACTAAGAGATCCAAAGACATGGATTATCTAGTTAATTGCAATAGACAAATTGTTGATAAAAAAAATTCTTGATCTTAGTGATGGGATGGATTTTTTATTCACTGAATGCCTCTGTCCACTATGCTGTCTTTTTAGTATATGATACTTGGATGTTAGGAAGTACATGGAAGTAAGTCTTTCATACGACTTATATTCTAATAGGAGAAACCTGATAACCAATGAATAAATTAAAAATAAAAGTATGTATTAGGGAAATTACTACTATGGAGAAGAATAAAGGGAAAGGAGAGAGAGTAATGATGGGGGAAAGGCTATTCTAGGTAGAATGTTCTGGAGAATCCTTTCAGATGAGAAAACATAAAAACTGAGTATGCCATGCAGCACAGTCAAGGAAAAGGCTCTAGAGAAATCAAGAAGGGAAAATAGTTTAAAAGAGAGTGTCTGAGGATATATGAGGTCGTAGTAGAAAAGTATGATACACACCTCAGTAAGGAACTTAAAAGACGTTTTGAAAGATGTATATTTGATTTCCAGAAACCAATGTTCTGTCAGTTGATTAGTAAATTTACCTTAGCGTTAGCTAAATGGTAAAATCTATATTAACCATATCAGCGTTGACATTTGTAGGGCAGTTCCAATAGAGCCACAAAATGATCTATAGAAATAACCAAGAATAAGCAAGCAAGCAAACAATAAAAACCAGAAATGTTAGGAAGCAAGATAATATACTATTAAGAATGTGAATTGATTGTGACATAGAAATTCTATTGTCAGTACAGACAATTTTTAGTTGTGGTTCATTTGACAAATTATTTAAACTCTTGGACTTAATTTTTCACAATGCATCAATGGGAATAACAGTAACTACTTTCTATAGTTGAGGTAGATTATAGAATTATATAATCTTGATTATATAATCTTGAGCAACTCAAACTTTACTCATCTTGCTGTTCTCATTTCCACGGAAAACAGGTAGATTATCTTTTATCCCAAACCCTTGGGGCTACATATATTTCAGAATTCAATTTTATTTTGCTTGTTCCCCAAGCTAGATATATAAAATGGCCCCAACATGATCTGTAACAGCAAACATATCCCTACCTTGTAATGACATGAATTTTCAAACCGGTCTATCAGTTTGCCACATCAGTTCAGGTCAGTTTTGCTGCCTAGAGTGTGGTGGGAAAAAATTTAAATTTCAGGAGATTTTTGTATCTCACTACTGTGTTTAAGAAGTTATGGACCTGGGGCGCCTGGGTGGCCAGTCGGTTAAGCGTCCGACTTCAGCCAGGTCACGATGTCGCGGTCCGTGAGTTCGAGCCCCGCGTCAGGCTCTGGGCTGATGGCTCAGCGCCTGGAGCCTGTTTCCGATTCTGTGTCTCCCTCTCTCTCTGCCCCTCCCCCATTCATGCTCTGTCTCTCTCTGTCCCGAAAATAAATAAACGTTGAAAAAAAAAAAAAAGTTACGGACCTGTAGTAAGACTCACATAGCCTTTCTTTCTAGGAAACTTCAGTCAACTGGAATACTGTATATAAAAGTACATTCAAAATTTTAAAGAACCCAGCAAATCTGAATTAATGGTGCAGCTTCCAATTAAAGCATTGTTGCCACGAAGCTACCCTAAAGTCATCATAAGGCATTTTTTATCATTCCCCATAAATAATTGTCCTTATTCATAAATGGAATCTAGTTCTGAATAAAGGGTTTTTTTTTTCCTTTAGGACAAACACCCCCAAAAGAGGACCAGAGACCAGAATATATTTTAATATGATTCTATCGATTAGTCCATACACATTGTATTCATGCATTTCTTCCACATTCTAGAAAAATTTTTTATCATGATGGATTTAGTCCCTATTTTATCTCTTTATAAGCATTGACAATAAGCAGTGACTAGTTCTTGTCCTTTTATATCATATATAACAAGTGCTATTTTGCATCTTCAGATTTGTTAATAAGGTATTATGATACTGGAAATTGGTCATGATTGGCATATTATATAAGAATTTCTTCTTTTCACTCTTTGAGTTTAGTGTATTTTTATATCCCAAATACTGAAACCTGTAAATCACTACTTTAGTCCTTAGGCTACAAAAAAAATGATAGAGGAAAGTTTTCTTCCTATTATGAAATTCTGTGCCACATAAACATTTTACAAGGCTCTTAGGAAGTATGGCTACCATACTTCTTACCTGTAGGGTTGATTAAATCTTTATCTCTACAAGTTGTATGTGCTTATTCTCACTTTTTTTCTTTTCTTTTGTTTTTTTTTTGTTTGTTTGTTTTTTCATTTCACAACAGCCTTTGACCTATAATATACTGACCTTCATGATGGGTTTATAGGGAATCAATCAGGCTGGAACAAAACTAAAACATAGAAGAGTATTCATTATATTATATTGGTTAAGCCCGGAAGGCATGACAAGTAAAATACAGCTGATTGATTCTGACCTTTAAAGTATTTTGTATATAAAATACACACATTCTATAATGCCATGTGTTTACCACTAAAACTGAATTCAAAGCTTAATGATACTGAACATAGACTGCTGTTTTGGCTTTTTTTAAGATTATTTTCTTTCACGCTCCCCTGTGTGTGTGTGAACACACATACACGTGTATGCCTTAAGTAAAGAAGAACTAGAGTGCCTGGGTGATTCAGTTGGTTGAACATTCAGCTCCTGATTTTGGCTCAGGTCATGGTCCCAGGGTCATGGGATAGACCACAGGGTGGCTCCATGCTGAGGGTGGAGCCAGCTTAAGATTCATATTCTCTCTCTCTCTCTCTCTCTCTCTCTCTCTCTCTCTCTCTCTCTCTCCCCCCCCTCCCTGTCCCCCACTCGTGCTCTCTCTCTCTCTCTAAAATAAACAAATAAATAAAAACTGATTTCTTTTTTTTCCCCTTCCTTTTGAGGTATTTTATTCTCCTAACAAATAAACCCCAAGACAAGTTTCTATGGTAAAGCAAAATGGGGCATCTACCTTCCTGGCAAGATCAGCAAAGTCAATCTGATACCTTAGCCATACTGCCTTCATATCTAATCCTTCAGTCTGAATCTCTATCAAATTAGTCAATGATAACTATTTTAATTTATGGACCCATTCACAAAACTGAATGATCCTACTATTAGGAGAAGTGTCATGTCTTTCCTATAAAATAAGTATCAGATGATGATGATGATGAGCCAATAAATTTTATTTCAAAATATTGATATTGTATGCTATTAATAATTGACATAGAGCAGCATTGATGCCCTACTGGTGATGATCATTTTAAAAATAACCCTTGACAACAGAAGCATATGAATCAACTGCTTGCATGATTCTCATCTCTCAAGCTGTGGCATATCAGAAAACATTTGTGGATATATATTTTCTTTTGTCATTTTGTGGATAGAGATAACTACAACTCAATTACATTTTAGAGGCCAGAATTAATTGCCCAAAATGTTGTTAAGTTTCACCTAGTCAGTCTTAATAAAATGATATAATTCAATTAGTGATTTTTATTATACATAGAATAATCCTTCTAATGTCTTGCTGATGTTTCTTTGAGGTTCTACAAGATATGTCAATGACTACCAAAGTTAAATAAAACCCTAACTTCTTGTGTTTATAAAGGTATCCATTTGAATATAATATTTGATAATATTTCTAAAAGAGAATTATAATCCCTGCATTCAGTTTCTTCTTATCACTCATGTCTTGGCTAAAAACTTAAGGCATTATGCCCATTATCGGCTGAATTATGTATCTTCCAAAATTTTTATGTTCAAGTCCTCCACTCCTAGTACCTCAGAATGTGACCATTTTGAAGACCAAATCCTTACATGGGCAATGCAGTTAAAATGAGAACATTAGAATGGTCCCTAATCTAATATGATTGGTCACATTATAAGGAGAGGAACTTTAAACACAGACCTACTGATGGAGGGAGGATGATATAAAGAAATGGGGAGAAGATGATCATCTATAAGCCAAAGAGAGAGGCCTGAAACAGACCTTCCCCTATGCCTTCACGAGAAACCATCCCTGTGGACACATTGATCTTGGACTTCTTAGCCTCCAGAATTGTGAAGAAATAAATTTCTGTTGTTTAAGCTACCCGGTCTGTGGTACTTTGTTATGGCAGCCCTAGAAAACTAATACAATGGCCTTTTCAATTGATATGACTGTTGAATTGAATTTCTGTTACTCTAAGCATAGGAAAAGATATATCTGCAATAGGCAGTCAGTTAAAGCCAACAATTTCCAGAAATAATAAAGGAGATTAATATCTTAGGTAATGCCATAGGTGCAGGAGGAAAATGACCAGAAGTGGAAACCATTTATTCCCCTTTAGGCAGCCAGGATGTATTGCTTTTTAATTTTTGCTGTTACATGTTTAATGAATATGCATTATTATTGAGTGCTTAAAATTAGAAAGGCAGCATGATTTAGTAGATAGGCTGATCACCTAAGTTTTCTAACTACATTTACTCCTGACTCACTGTAGTGACCTAGTACAAGTCACTTTATCATCATTACCATTATATTATTATCATTATATTTTTATGACTCAGATGAATTTGGTTTGAACTCATTATAATAGTATGTTCCTCAGTGGCCTACACATTGCAATAATCTATTATTAGAATAGGAATGTCCTGGTGATATTGCATGTATTTTTAAATGCTGATGCTAAATTGAACAATATCATAAATTTTCAGTTTCATCAAGACAGTCAACCATGTGCTTAGAATTATCAACATTTGCCTTTATTTTAGTTCCTCAGTTCTGGCATTATTTAAATATATTTTTCAAAATTACTTCGAGTTCTAATTATGTGAGATTAATCCAAGAAAAATTCATTATTTTTCTTTTTCAAAGGAGATATTGACATAAACCTTATATTTAAATTATCTTGGTATAACATTAATTAACTAGATATTTTATTTTACTACAAATATTTTCTCTTAGCTAATGTTATTTAATACATATGTTTTAAGAATAATGTTTGACACATAATTTCCTCCTTATTTTACTTTAATATATTTGTTAGTGATTACTTTCTTAAATATCCTTGTATATGTGAGTATGTAAGTTCTTTAATTTATATAAATGAAATAGAAGGATTTTTGCAATTACATAACTTCATCTTTAATACATGATTTTATATGCTAAACCAGAGTAATTTTTTTAACTTTTTCATTTTGGGATTATTATAGATTCACATATAATTTTAAGCAATAAAAGAGAGAAGCCTAATTACCATGACATGCTTTCCCACAATGCTCATATCTTGCCCACTGTGATACAATATCACAGGCAGAATACTGTCTTTGATACAACCAAGGTACAGAACATTTCTATCACCACAAGGATTCCTTATGTCCTTTCACAGTCACACCCTCTTCCATCCCACTGTTCCTCCCACCCCCTTAACCTCTCAAAGTCACGAATCTTTTTTTTTTTTTGGAGAATAGACTTAGCTCTGTAGAACATTAATCAGTTTTCTATAAATTTGTCATTTTAAGAATATCGTACAAATGGGGGATACCTGGGTGACTCGGCTGAGTGTCTGACTCTTGATTTAAGCTCAAGTCGTATTCACAGTGTCTTGAGATTGAGCTCTGTGTTGGGCTCCACGCTGGACCTGGAGTTTGCTTGAGATTATCTCACTCCTTCTCCCTCTGCTCCTCCCCTACACACACACACACACACACACACACACACACACACACACACACACACACTTGTGCTTTCTCTTTCAAAAATAAAAATAAAAAGGATATTCTACAAACGGAATCATACACTATGTACCCATTGGGAGACTTTTTTTTTTTAACTTAGCATAGTTCTCTAGAAGTTCTTCAGGTAGGTTGTTGCATGTTTCAATAGTTTGTTCCTTTTTATTGCTGGTTAGTATGTCATGGTATGTACATACCAGTTTTTTAACCATTTGCCTGCTAAAGGACACGTAGATTGTTTTTACATTTTGGCTACTGAAAATAAAGTTGCTGTAAAATATTGTATACAGGGGAGACCTGGGTAGCTCAGCTGATTAAGCCTCCCACTCTTGATTTCAGCTCAGGTCATGATCTCACCATTTGTGAGGTCTAGCCCTGTGTTGGGCTCTGTGCAGACAGCACAGAGCCTGCTTGGATTTGTCTCTCTCTGTCCCTAACCTGCTCTCTCTCTCTTTCTCAAAATAAATAAGTGAACATTAAGAAAAATAATGTCTTTAAAAAAATTGTGGAGAGGTTTTTGTATGAACCTAAATCTTCGCTTTCTTGGGATAAGTTTCCAGGAGTGCAATTGTTGGGTCATATGGCATTGAATACCAAACTTTTCCGGAATGGCTTTGGTCTTTCACATTTCCATCAGCACTATATGAATGATTCAGACTCTTCACATCAGTGTCAGCATATGCCATAACTATTTTTTTCCCCTATTCTTTTGTTAATGGGGGAGGGATGGTGCAGGGCCATGTTTGTTGTTTTTTTTTTCTAGTATTTTGACAGGGATTGCATTAAATATGTGGATTGCTTGCTAGTATGTGCTTTTAACAATGTTTGTTCTTTCAATCCATGAGCATGGGATGCTTTTCCATTTCTTTGTGTCCTTTTCAATTTATTTCATAACTGTGCTATAGTTTTCAGAGTATAGATCTCTTACCTCTTTGGTTAGGTTTATTCCTAGGTATCTTACTGTTTTTGGTGAAATTGCAAGTGTGATCTATCCTTGATTTCTTTTTCTACTGCTTGGTTATTGGTGTATGGAAATACAATAGATTATGCACATTGGTTTTATATCCTGTGATTTTGATGAATTCATGCGTTCTAGAAATTTTTTTGGTGGAAACTTTCGGGTTTTCTGCATAGAGTATCATGTTTTCTTCAAATAGTGAAATTTGGACTTCTTCCTTGCTGATTTGGATCCCTTTTATTTATTTTTGTTGTCTTATTGCTGAGGCTAAGACTTCTACTACTATGGTAAATAGTAATGGTGAGAGTGGACATCCTTGTCTTGTTTCTGACCATTGATGAGAGGCTCTCAGTTTTTCCCCATTGAGGATAATATTACTTGTGCATCTTTCATATATGATCTTTATGATGTTGAGGTATGTTCTACCTATCCCCACTTTGTTGAAGGTTTTTATCAAGAATTGATACTGTATTTTTTCAAATGCTTTTTCTGCACCTATTGACAAGATCATAATGGTTCTTTTATTACTGTGGTGTATCACATTGATTGATTTGTGAATATTGAACAGCCCTGCAGCCCATGAATATATATACCCCACTTCGTCATGATGAATAATTCTCTTAATGTACTGTGGAGCTTGATTTGTAGTATCTTGTTGATAATTTTTGCATCCATGTTCATCAGGGATATTGGCCTATAATTCTCCTTTGTAGTGGGGTCTTTGTCTGGTTTTGGAATGAAGGTAATGCTGGCTTTGTAGAATGAGTTAGAAACTTTCCTTTCTATTTCTATTTTTTTGAAACAGTTTGAGAATAATAGTTATTAACTCTTCTTTAAATGTCTGGTAAAATTCACTTGAGAAGCCATCAGGCCCAGGACTCTCATTTATAGGAGATTTGTGATTACCAATTCAGTTTCTTAGGTTGTCATGGGCCTGTTCAAATTTTCTATTTCTTCCTGTTTCAGCTTTGGTAGTTTGGGAGTTTCTAGGAATTTGTCCATTTCTTCCACATTGCCTAATTTGTTGGCATACAATTTTCATAATATTCTTTATAATTGTATTTCTGTGATGTTGGTTATGTTCTTTCCTCTTTCATTTGTGATTTTATCTAGTTGGGTCCTTACTATTTTCTTTTTGATAAGTTTGGCTAGGGTTTTATCAATTCTGTTTATTCTTTCAAAGAACCATATCTCAGTTTTCTTGATATGTTGTTGTTGTTGTTGTTGTTTCTATATCATTTATTTCTTCTCTAATATTTATTATTTCCCTTCTGCTGGCTTTAGGCTTTATTTGCTGTTCCCTTTTTTTTTAGCTCTTTAACATGTAAGATTAGGTTGTGTATTTGGGACCTTTTTTGCTTCTTGAGATAGGCCTGAATTGAAATAGACTTCCCTCTTAGGACTGCCTTTGCTGCATCCCAGAGGTTTTGGATGGTTGTGTTTTTATTTGCATTTGCTTCCATGTACTTTTATATTTCTTCTTTAATGTCTTGGTTAACCCATTCATTCTTTAGTAGCGTGTTCTTTAATACCCATGTATTTGAGTGCTTTCCAATTTTTCTGTGTGTGTATGGTTGACTTCAAGTTTCATAGTGTTATGATCTGAAAATCTGTGTGGTATGATCTCAATCTTTTTGTACTTCTGAGGGCTAATTTGTGACCCAGTATGTTATCTATTCTGGAGGATGTTCCATGTGCACTCTAAAAGAATGTGTATTCTGTTGCTTTAGGATGAAATGTTCTGAATGTATGTTAAGACCATCCATTCCAGTCATTCAAAGCCATTATTTCCCTGTTGATTTTTGGCTTAGATGATCTGTCCATTGCTGTAAGTGGGGTGTTGAAATCCCCTACTATTATTATATTATTATAAATGTTTCTTTATGTTTGTGATTAATTGATTTATATATTTGGGTGTTTTCAGGTTGGGGGCATAAATATTCACAGTTGTTAGATCTTCTTGGTGGATAGACTCCTTAACTATGACATGCTCTTCTTCATCTCTTATTACAGTCTTTACTTTCTATTTATTTTTCAATCTAGTTTGATATAAGTATGGCTACTCTGGCTTTCTTTTGATGTCCAACAGCATGATAGATGGTTTACCATCCCCTCACTTTCCATCTGCAGGTGTCTTAGTTCTCAAATGAGAACTTGTAGGCAGCATATAGATGGATCATGTTAATTTTTTTAATCCATTCTGATACCCAATGTCTTTTGATTGGAAAAGTTAGTCTATTTACATTCAGAGTAATTATTGAAAGATGAATTTAGTGTCACTGTGTTACCTACAGAGTTGGTGTTTCTGGTGATGCTCTTTGGTCCTTTATTATAGTCTTCATTGCTTTTGGTCTTTTATTTTTTTATCCACTCAAAGAGTCCCCGTTAAAATTTTGCATAGGGCTGGTTTACTGGTCACAAACTCCTTTAGTTTTTGTTTGTCTGGGAAACTCTTTATCTCTCCTATTTTGAATGACAGCCTTGCCGGATAGAGTATTTCTGGCTGCAGTTTTGTTTGTTTGTTTTGCTTTTGTTTTGTTTTTGTTTATTTGTTTGTTTGTTTGTTTTCCTATTCAGCATGTTGAATATATCATGCCACCCATTTCTGGCCTGCCAAGTCTCTGTGGACATATCTGCTGTGAACTTGATTTGTCTTCCCTTGTAGGTTACAGACTTTTTTTTTTTTTAACTTTCTGCTTTCAGGATTCTTTCCTTGTGTATGTATTTTGTGAATTTGCATATAATATGCCCTGGTGATGGCCAGCTGTTGTTGAATTTAATTGGAATTCTCTGTGCTTCTTGGATTTTGATGTCCATGTTCTTCCCCATATTAGGGAAGTTTTTAGCTACATTTGCTCACACAGACTTCTGCCCCTTTTCCTCTCTCTTCATCTTTTGGGATTCTTATGATACAAATACTGTTATGTTTTAATAAATCGCTGAGTTCCACAAGTCTGTTTTTGTGATACCTGACCTTTGTTACCCTCTTCTTTTCAGTTTCATCATGTTCCATAATCTTATCTTCCATGTCACTCATTCACTCCTCTGCCTTGTCCATCCTTGTATTTATGGCCTTCATTTGGGTTTGCATCTCAGTTATAGCATTTTTAATTTTGGCCTGACTAGATTTTAGTTCTTTTCTCTCTGCAGGAAGGGATGCTCTGGTGTCTTCTATGCATTTTTCAAGCCCAGTTAGTATCCTTATAATCATTGTTTTAAATTCTAGTTCAGATATCTTACTTATATCTTCATTGACTAAATCTCTGGCCATCATTTCTTCCTGTTGTTACATCTAAGAATATTACTTTCTTATTAAGTTGGTGTTTTTGTTCCTCTTTTTCCTAGAGAGAGCAGGCTTTGTTTAGACTATTCCCATTTCCTCAATTCTCTTGTCTTATTCTAAGAGTCTTCTTAAATTATTTTATGTAAAATACTCAGCATTTTTTGTTGTACTTAGCAGAAGATATAAGAGTGAAGTAGGTCCACTTCACCTTTCAGAGTGGAATTTAAGTTTATATTTTAAGATACTTTTTGAAAGACATATTATTATTTTCCATATCACATTTTTATGAATATTTAGCAGTTTCAACTAAAATTTTAAAAAGCCTTTTTCATAAATTTTTCTGTATAATTTTATACACATCTGAGGCTATATAAAAATGAATGTAATATGCTTGATTTGACATTCTGGAGAGAGATATGGTGATACATTCAAGATACATTGTTTTTGGGTGTTTACCTTGAAATAAGAATAGAGATTAAGAAATAGAGAATTAACAGTAAGACCATGCCTTAGGCTGTATTATTTGAAAAGTCAACTCATTTAGACAAACTATTAAAAGAGCAACTTAGTAAGCATTTAAAAAATTTAAATGCTTGAAGGTGAAATATTATAGAAAAGACATCAATCTGGAGAGTTGATTACTATTATTTTTAGTGTCACCTTGAAATTCGTTCAGACATATGAAAAAATCATTTGACATATAAACATTTGCTCAAATATGTGAAAAATACAATTGGAATATTTTAATTACAAAGTGTGGAAAATGTTTTATTAGCTGTAAAGATGGTACAGGATGGAAAATATCTTCAGGAGTTTTGAAATTTACAAAGATCTTCATTTGGCTACATGTCCCTTTTGTCATATTGCACCATTTCTTTAGTGAAAGATATACAAGAAAATAAAATATTAACTTCCATTTTTGGAGGATCACCCAAAATAGGAAAAGAAGATACACATTGCTTTCTAAATCAAACTTTTTATTTTGAGATAGTTATAGAGTCACATACACTTGTAAAAGATCATACAGAAAAATCCCATGTTCCCTTTACTCTCTTTCCCCTAAGGGCAACATCTCGCAAAACTGTAGGACAATATCACAAGTAGAATATTGACATTGATATAGTCAAGATACAGAACATTTCTATCAGTGCCTGGGTTCCTCATGTTGCCCATTTATATAGCCATACTTCTTCCTTCTCACCTACCTTCTTAACTGCTAGCAACCACAAACTTGTTATGCATTTCTATAACTTTGTCATTTCAAGAATATTATATAAATGGAACCATACTGTATGTAACATTTTAGGGTTTATTTTTTACTTAACATAATTCTCCAGAGATTCCTACAGGTTTTTGTGTCTTTTCAAACCACTTTGTATTTATTGCTGAATCATATTCCGTTATTTTTACATGTACCAGAGTTGTTTATACAGATGTTAAAGAATATCTGGGTTGTGTCCAGGTTTTGGTATTATGAATAAAGTTGCTGTAAGCATTCCTATACAGATTTTTATGTGAATTTAAGTTTCCATTGTTCTGTAATTAATTTCCAGGAAAATAATTGCTTGGGTTGTATGGTAGTTGCTTGTTTACATATCACTACTTAACTACCAGAATAGGTAAAATTAAAAAAAAATAGTGACAACAAATGCTGATAAGGATGTGGAGAAACTAGATCACTCATACATTGCTGGTGAGATTAGTAAACTCACACACTCACCCTGGAAAACAGTTTGATGTTTCCTTCAAAACCTCTCAAACCTCAAATAAATTTTAAATCCCTTTTTTGGGGCTTAGGACAGGCTTCCAGGTTTCTGGAATTGTGAAGTTAAAGCAGTCATTTAGACCAGTCATTTCTATAATTTCCTTATTATTTGGCCCTACCAGTAAAGTTTCAATGCACACATATGTATAAATATTTTATATACCATATAGTACTAATATAAAAATTTACCTTGAAATATTTAAAACCATACACTTTTAAAAATACATAAATATAAATATAAGTCAAAGGTCAGAATTATGATGTAGTTATGTTTCTTTTTTTACCACACTCCATTGGCTTAGCCAGCGTGGATTTTCAGTGCTGTTCTGAACCGTGGAGATAGCCAACTTACAGTCACATAGTTTGAGAGCTGAAGCACAAAATACATGCATGATAGTATTTGAAGTCCAAGACCTTTATAGCTAGGTATTTCTCCCTTGGTCTCTAGTCCATTTGGTTTCTATGATGATGTTAGAATGGGACCATTAAAATTCTCAAAAGTTTAAAGTTGATTGTTTCATGGAGTTTGGAGAAATCACAAATTTTCTGTAAAAATCTGAGTCTTTAGCAGTGGCAGAAGTTCACCAGCCATATAATTCATGGAGTGTCTCCTGACATTTTGTAGTATATGAACAGAATCTTACTGTGGCTCCATTAGAAATAAAAGAAATATTAGAGCTATATCAAGGATACTTCCTTGCCTTCAATGATTTCCTGATGTATTTCTTTCAGAGAAAATTAATCACCTCTTATGGAGTTTATAGAAGTCAATGACTAACTTAGTACCTATTGATCTTTCTTCAAGGTCTAGATTAGAATTAGAGCATGAGAGTTTTCATGCCAGAAAGAGAAGCTGGGACAATATTTTCAAGTGGAGAAAGTATTCCTATCAGAAGAGAAGGAGGCAAGAAAGTTTGGAAGGAGGAAATAGGCACTCATGTTACCAAGACTGTTGGTATCAGTCCCAGGCAGCTCTGTGGCAGTCCTTAAGAGTACATTGGGTTAAATAAAGTGTGTGAAAAAAAAAATAAATAAAGTATGTGAAGATAGGAGAAAGATTACAAAGTTTATTTTTGGTGACAAGTAAGGGCTGTTGACTCAATCCTTTAAGTTAAAAACGGTAACCAAAGATCAAGCCAAAGAGTTGTGAACTGCTGTGAACTAACTGTCAGTTATGTCTGGTTTCTTCACCAAAGTGGCCCTTCACTAAAATGGGCTAGTCTGAGTGATTTTGAATTTTAGACAGTTGTTATTAGATGTCACAAGCACCTATAAACTCTTTAAAAGGAGATTATATATCTATATCTATCTATCTATCTATCTATCTATCTATCGTTGTTTGTTTGTTTTAGTTTCTTTGTTTTGTTTTTGTTTGTTTTTGTTTTTGTTTTTGGTTGAGAGGGGAAACATCAAAGTGCTTTTGCCCAATAGGATATGGTGATTTCGTACTTCCATGGGACCATAATGAGCAGAAAAATTTTGAAATGGTTACGATCTTTTTTGTTAGAATCTCCAAGCATATTAGAAAAATGAAAAATAAATTTCATAGTTAAGAAAGCCCAGGGGCACCTGGGTGGCTTGGTTGGTTGAGCGCCAACTTTGGCTCAGGTCATGATCTCACAGTTCGTGGGTTTGAGCCCTGCATTGGGCTCTGTGCTGACAGCTCAGAGCCTGGAGCCTATTTTGGATTCTGTGTCTCCCTCTCTCTCTCTCTGTCCCTCCCCTGCTTGTGTTCTGTATCTCTCTCTCTATCTCAAAAACAAATAAACATTTAAAAAAATTTTTTTTTCAGCCTAAAGAACTGAGTCTACTATTTCTTCACAAATTTGGAAAAGAACAATCAGGACCAGAGATCCCTGCCCTGGTTAGAAAAACTCTAATCAGAATTGCCACTGAGGCCATCCTTAGAGTAGAATTGAGAGAAACATTGTCTTGTCTTTTTTTTTGTTTGTTTTTTGTTTTCTTATCAAAGTATAATTGAAAAATAAAATTGTAATATAGTTAAAGTGCTCACTGCGAGGATTTGATATACATGTAAACTGTGAAGGGATTTTCAACAATGAGTTAATAATTTCATGACTTTATTTGGTGAGCACTTAAGTTCTAATCTCTTAGAAATTTTCAATTATACAATACAGTGTTATCAACTGTGGTCACTGTGTTATACATTAGGTCCTCAGAATGTACCATTTTGGTAAGTGATGCATGTGTAGAGCTAGAGAAATCAATAAAGTTTTAAAAAATAAAAAAAAAATCCTCCAAACATAATATTTGTGAGCATGTTGAAAATAAGACAAGTCAAAGCTTAGGAGAGCACTTGTAAATGTATATTTTGGGTTCTTAGAAAGGAAACACAAGAGGAATAATTAATGGAGATACTTTTTTCTGTAACAACTATTAACTGTTAACTAACAACATATATAGATAACATATATGTGATACATGTCTATATAATATAATGTATAATATGTATATAATATGTATTATATAATGTGTAGATGCAGATATGTGGATATCTATTTCTCACTTTGTGCCAAAGAGATGACAGGTTTTCACAGGTAAAGAAGTAGAATTTTGTGACATAAATGGAAGTGCCAGACAGTATTTAGGAGACCTAGTAAATTTCAGAGTATAACCCTGACAACATTTATAGCTTTCATGAAGGTAACTAGTGATTATGAGTGATGTGAATGCAATCAAGTGAGAGAATTCGAAAAGTTAGCAATAACCAGCCAATTTCTTGAAACTCATTAGTTTAGCTAAAATATTTTGTTATCAAATATAAGGTGACCGAGAACATTGCTTTATATAAGTATATGATTAGAAACATCAAATAGTGATAGTTTGCATATCTCTTGCCACATCATGATATTGACAGTCAGTGACCCCTTTACCACTGGAAATCGTGTTATCCGTGCCTTTAAAACTAATTAGATTAGAGTGACCATTCCAGAACTTGAGAAAACCCTGAAACAATTCAGAAAGCTCATCGTTAAGAGCCTCTTCCTTT
This sequence comes from Prionailurus viverrinus, assembly GCF_022837055.1. Lineage (NCBI taxonomy): Eukaryota > Metazoa > Chordata > Mammalia > Carnivora > Felidae > Prionailurus > Prionailurus viverrinus. The sequence continues at coordinate 33,294,126 of NC_062561.1, forward strand.
AGAACCACTTCTGCTACCAAAATCTGTGTCATTATTCTCCAAAGAAACAACATACACACATAGTGGTCACTGTTCTCACATTCTTGGTAAAATATCTATATGTCAGAGGGGTAGGAAATAAATCTGACAAGTATTCAGGGACTTTCAGCTTCAGTGAAATTTCCAAAAGTCCAGTGGTACCCCTTCTAAGGTAAAAAGTAAATTATCACATTTTTTTTTTTCTAATACAGCCAATAAAGAGGCACACTACCTAGTGGGCTTCTGGGATTTTTGTAAGCAACATATTCTCCTTTGGGTTTACTACTCCAGGTCTTTCCCTAAGGGCCCCCAGAGCTGCTAATTTTGTATAATGTTCACGACATAAGGTCCTGAGGAAATGAACTAAGGGCAGCATCAATCACAGAGGCAGAGAAGTTAGGTCTCGGTAAGAGGAGAAGGAACATATTGGGTTTAACTGGATGACAGAATGGAGGTTGTAGAGAGATCTATGTGGTACACATGGGAGGGTGAAGGGCAGGGATTTGAAGCAGTTAGGCATGCATGAATGAGGGGGAAAAAAAACGTCTAGAAGAGAGAGATGGGTGAAGTTCAAGGGGTGAATTTCAGGATAAAACCATTATTGACAGATATGAGAGAGGCAGCTGATGAATAAATATAAAAAGAGTTTTGCAGTCTCCACTGAAATTCTGTATTATAAACTCCTGTAATTTCCAGAAAGCTTGTGTTTCCCATGGCAGTTTCATCTAAGAGACGGATGTAATTATTTTAGTGTCTAGAGCAATTTTTTTAAAGTGGCACGATAGTATACCATTTCTGTAAGATTGTTTGGAAATGAATGTGCTATCAAAAGTTTCCTGTGAATTCCAGAGTGCATGAATCAATAATTATGAAAAGACATGAGCAGTGGCTTAGTAGGACCAATTTGGAATATACCCGTTGAATTGCCTGTCGTAACATAATCTTGGTAGTTACATTTGTAATGAATGCCCTTGGGTTCTGGGCTGTGTGATAACACACCTGTTTTAGAGAAGCCCAAGGACTGAAAGGATGTTGTGACCTCATCTGAATTATGTACTGTAAATTGGAAAACGATATTAAAAGGGAGAATTTCCCCTATACTTCCCTAGCAGCTCAAACTTAATTTAATTTGGGGAGATATAATTTCATGTCTATATGACATAGGATCCAAATTATTTTTTAAATGTGTTAGTTCTTAGAAGAAACCTTTATATAAGCTACACATAAAAGGACGTTCTATGTATCTGGACAACCTCTTGAAATTTTTCAAGTCAGAAAATACTGACCCAAGGAGTTAGCGCTATATATTTTCTTTCCTTCCTAAACTCTAAAATTTCCCCTTCAGTTAGCAAATAAATGATTTGAACAGAAAAATACATTAATTTGGTAGCAAAGAATCATAAATAAAAAATGATCCTATATGGCTATGCATTTTTACTTGAAGCATGTTAAATGAACTTTATTGATGTGGATTTTTGTTTGTTTTCCTCATGGAAAGGTAATTTAAGTCACTTCATAAATTCCATTCCTTATTACTAAATGACAATTAAGATTGTCCTAAGAAAACATTCATGTAGCATAAAGTTGCTGTTGATTATATGTAAGGCCCAAAGAAACAATTGCAAATAGATTAAAGAAATAAATCCATCTGATAAGAAACAGTAGATGTTTGAGACCTCATATTTTCAGAGGCTATTGAATTTCACTCTCATGATCAAAGAGAGATTCATCTCAAGTGCACCGGAGGCAGATTCATGAAAGTGGCTACGTAAAAAAAAGAAATTCTTAGACATAGGGATACTGCTTTGTTTAAAATTGTATATGCAGTAACACAACCCTTTAGTGATTATTTGAATCTAATACTAGAATCTTCCCAGGAGCATGAAATTTTTATAAATCATACTTCAGTGTTGTTGAACTTGTAAGATTTGGCTTTTAATGGATATTTCCTAGGGAAATGTAGTTATTTATGAAATATACCTCTATAGAAAGCCCTATAGGTAGTCAATTATTCACCACCCTGTAACAAGAAATGAAAAAAAAAATTTTGAATAAGATAAATATATCCATCCTATAATATAAATGTTAACAATGTATATTGTGTGTATATTTAATATATCACATTGTTACATATATGCCTCTAGATGGAGCAGCCTTTAATAACAAATACCACATATAATATTTAAAAAATTATAAATCTTATCACATTTACTCAACCAAAAAGAAAGAGATGTCTAACAATCCTGTGAAATTTTCACATCAGTCTTGTAACACAAGATCTGTAAATATACGGGTGGTCGTTTAAATTTACACCCCTTGTAAAATGCTCATTTGCTAATATATAGCTCCTCTAACTCATTGCATCACAAGACTTGCTTTCTTGTCCCTACTCAAAACCCACTGTTAGATAAAAGTAGAAGTGAATCTAAGGGTCTAGTTTTCTGGAGATCACCTCTGTAAACAACAGCTGTAAAAATGGAATGTAGCCCAGCCGATCATCATGGGTAATACAAGGAACATTTTCACTAGGCTCCACACAAGAACTCTTTTTTCAGAGGAAAATAACTTTTGAAGCTCGAGATGGCCTCCTCTTACATATGCATCAGCGAGTATAATAGCACATCACTCCTACTATGGAGTCAGTTGTAATAAGGAAGTTGTTCTATCGAAACATGTAATTAAATGTACTAATTTGAAGTACACTAATTTAGATGATGATTATTTTTTTAAATGCTCAAGTTTAAGATTACCTTTAAAATACACATTTCCTATGTACATGTTTGCTGTAGTACAAGGACAAATATGCCATTTTTAGGGGAATTAGCTACCCTCAGTTCTCTCAGGAACACAAACGCTTGATAGTAAATAATGGGTATGTGGTTTCTTCCATTGAAAAAGTTATTAAAATTCTGTGTATAAAAATATTGTTGGGATGTCTTGGTGGCTCAGTCCATTAAGCATCCGATGATAAAGCATCCGACTTCGGCTCGGGTCACTATCTCATAGTTCGTGTGCTTGAGCCCTGCGTTGGGCTCTGTGCTAACAGCTCAGAGCTTGGACCCTTCTTCAGATTCTGTGTCTCCTTCTCTCTCTGCCCCTCCCCCAATTGCAGTCTACCTCTCTCTCTGTCTCAAACACAAATAAACATTTAAAAAAATGAAAAATACTGTTAAACTATTTTGAGTAATTTTATGTATGAGCATGAAATTGCCCAGTCCATTTGAAGTTTTCTATAAATCAAATAGTCAAACTAGTCTAATATCATCATAGAATTTTTTCGAGGAGACAATGAAGAATGTTAGCCAACTATTCTTAACGTTGGTGGTAGGGTGCAAAATATGAACTGAATAATATTATGAAGGAGTTATTTTGGCAAAAACTAAAAAAATAAACCTTTTGTCCACAAGATTGAAAACAATGGAGATGAGAAAGCTTGTTATATTCTGTTTTGAGTAACTGTGTAAACAGCCCAGTTTCATTATGTCAAGAATGTGGGACCCCTTAAGAAGAAGACCTAGATAATATCACAAAGTGATTTATTTCCATATATCTTAGTGACCAGCAGTGACTATGTGTTCTGAGATAGCCATTGGTAAATTTTTCAAGTGGAAATGTTTCCCGTCTGTTTTCTATGTTCTATGTTTCTATGTTCTTTACTTCAGCTCTTTCCACTTCAAATGATTCCAGTTTTGTTTTGTTTTGTTTTTTGTTTGTTTGTTTATTGAAAGAGAGTGAAAGAGTGTGCTAGCGGGGGAGGAGCAGAGAGAGGAGGAGAGAGAAAGAATCCCAAGGAAGCTCCACACTGTCAGCACAGAGCCTGACAGGTGTCCCAAACCCACAAACTGTGAAATCATGACCTGAACCGAAATCGAGAGTCGAACGGTTAAAAGACTGACTCACCCAGATACCCCAGTGATTACAGTTCTTTAAAAACTCCACTAAATTTTCAAGGATCTGATAAATTTATAACTTTCTGGCTGAGACTAAGTCCATTAAAAAGGAAACCAAAAATATTAAGTTAAACATTTAACTGCCATATTAGTAAGTCACAAGAGAGTAGAATATTGGCAATTTCATTTGTTTCAATATAATATAATCCTATAATAATTGTATACTTTGATGCCAATTATACTGGAATTAAAAAAAAAAAGAATTGTACACTTTAAGTCACAAAAAGATCAGTATGTCCAGTTTTCAATTGCAAGTAAGGAAAATGAGTTCCATAATGATGAAGTGACTTATCAAAGACCACAAAATAAATGATAAGCATGCATAAATATAAATTCTAATAAAAGAAGTGAAATTGGGTCGAACATAATGTTTATGCCAACAAAATTAATCCCTTTAGAAGTAATTTAGGCAGCGTTTATTGGTTTATTGTATGGTTTCTTAGTGTAGTGGGTATATGGAGAGAGACCATATACTAAAGATATTTATATATTTGAAAATATACCTAATGTATGAATTTTGACTATACTGATTAATACTTAATACTAATTTAACTATACTAATACTAATTGATTAGTGAAGGCTAATATGGTATCCTTCCTAGTATACCTCACATCACATAATATAGAGGTGACAGTGAATTTCTTAATGTCTTCAGTTGAACTAGCTTTCATGTTGAAAAGAGTATGCTTATTTATGCAACTGATATTTGTTTATTGATCCCTATGAGCAAATGCATATACCCTACCCCTAGTTCTTAAAGGTCTTATAATATAGATTCTGAACTAGTATAAACTGCTTACTTCCTGGGGCGCCTGGGTGGCTTGGTCGGTTAAGCGTTCGACTTCAGCTCAGGTCATGATCTCACAGTCCGTGAGTTCGAGCCCCGCGTCGGGCTCTGTGCTGACAGCTTGGAGCCTGGAGCCTGCTTCGGATTCTGTGTCTCCCTCTCTCTCTGCCCCTCCCCCACTCATGCTCTGTCTCTCTCTGTCTCAAAAATAAATAAACGTTAGAAAAAAAAAAAAACTGCTTACTTCCTTTGTCAGAATTACCTCAACCAAAGACAGAAATCATGGCAATAAGGATAAACTCTGAACCAAAATCTGAGAGATAAATGGTTTCTTTGAAATGTGATTGGGAGGCAGTTTCTCCAAACTAGATCCATCTGTGAAAGAATGACACAATGAAGAAACTTCTAATTCTGCTCTTGTTTCTCTTGTTTTAGGATATTAGGAACCTGTCCTTTTAAGTGATATCTTAGCCTTCTGTTTTTAGAATACATAGGATTAAAATAAGAACAACTCACAAGACTGGTTAAAGTGAGAGGCTAAAACAAAAACAAAAACAAAAAAACTGTGGGTTGACCAGCTTTGCAAAGTCTGTTTTCCACCTCTAATCTTCTCTACACACAAGGCTGAGGAAGCTATTTATGACAGCGGTTCTTGCACTTTGTACATTGGATTTTTTTTTTAATTCCATACAGAGCTACATACCAGGCCAATTAGATCAGAATACCTGAATGACATACCTTCTCATATACTTCCAGTATTCATCAACAGTTTGAAAACACTGGTAACAAGTACCTCTTCCTGATGTTGTTTGTCTCTGGAAGAATGAGAGTAAATCCTCATCCAAACGAGTTATTGTGTGAGATGAGGAAGGATAAATACTGTTCCCCATTGCCCCCCCGCCCCCTTCCCCGCCATGCCTGGGACTCTCTATTCCAGGAGTTATTTTCACCTAGTTCTTTTTTTTTTTTTTAAACGTTTATTTAGTTTTGAGACAGAGAGAGACAGAGCATGAACGAGGGAGGGTCAGAGAGAGGGAGACACAGAATCTGGAACAGGCTCCAGGCTCTGAGCTGTCAGCACAGAGCCCGATGCGGGGCTCGAACTCACGGACCGCAAAATCATGACCTGAGCCGAAGTCGGCCACTTAACCGACTGAGCCACCCAGGCGCCCCACACCTAGTTCTTTTTTGTGACCATAGAGTTAATGCAGATGACAGTGTATCCTTTGGTCCCTATCTAATTCTTACTGCAAGAAATAGGAGCTTACAAACAAATCAATAAGCTCTCTGAGGAATACCTTTGTTTCAAAAGAAATCAACAAGCTGGATCAACCATAGATGCAATAACAGGCAAATATTTGGGCACTTTAGAAGAACAGTAATATCGTCATCATCATTATAAAACTTATACATTAAACACAGTAAAAAAGACACATGTCCTAGGATATATGAGCAGGAAAAAAAAATCCAGAATACAAATGGGAAAAAGAAGAACTGAAATGAAAAACACCATGGATGGGAGTAATTAGAGAATGTTTAACCTTTGGGAAACAAATTTGAAAATTTTACATTTGCAAATTGAAAAATTCTCCCAGAAGTACCAAGAGAGGATAAGTTAAAAATTGTATATAAGAGGGGCGCCTGGGTGGCGCAGTCGGTTAAGCGTCCGACTTCAGCCAGGTCACGATCTCGCGGTCCGGGAGTTCGAGCCCCGCGTCAGGCTCTGGGCTGATGGCTCAGAGCCTGGAGCCTGTTTCCAATTCTGTGTCTCCCTCTCTCTCTGCCCCTCCCCCATTCATGCTCTGTCTCTCTCTGTCCCAAAAATAAATAAACGTTGAAAAAAAAATTAAAAAAAAATTGTATATAAGAAAGGTGAAGAGAACTAAAAAACAATGTAGAAGTGTTAACATCTGGGTTTTAGGATTATAGAATGAAAGAAAATTTTAAATATTGGAACTAAAAACTCTTTGATTACATGATATTATTAAGTGTCCTGGAATAAAAAATAAACAGGTGAGCCTTCAAAGTTAAAAAAAGGAGATAAGGAGCATTTCATGTCTAGACACCCATAGTAAAATTATTAAATATCAGTGACAAAATGAAAATTATAAAAGCTCATAGGAGAAAAGGGCATTTCCATTAAAATAAATAGAAAACATAATGTCATGAGAGTTTTCTGTGACAATATTAACTAAATGAATGCAAATTTTATAAATATAGGGGAGATAGAATTTTAATAGAACTGTCATTCAAACATGAGGTTTGATAAAAAATAGTCTCTCTTGGGGCGCCTGGGTAGCGCAGTCGGTTAAGCGACCAACTTCAGCCAGGTCACGATCTCGCGGTCCCGGAGTTTGAGCCCCACGTCGCCCGGCTCTGGGCTGATGGCTCAGAGCCTGGAGCCTGTTTCTGATTCTGTGTCTCCCTCTCTCTCTGCCCCTCCCCCGTTCATGCTCTGTCTCTCTCTGTCCCAAAAATAAATAAACGTTGAAAAAAAAATTAAAAAAAAATACTCTCACACATGTGTTTTAGAATATCTGATATATGTGGATAAATATAGAAAAACAATTTTAGGTAGAATATTTATACAAGAAAAGAAATATATTGGAAACCAATTTGACAATAAATTTCATATTTAAAAAATAATTAAAGAAAAAAAGAATATATTCACTAGATATTGCAGGAGATGTTTGACCTAAATTGATCAAATTTTTAAAGATTTGCTGTTATATTAAAAATAACTGAGGGGCGCCTGGGTGGCTCAGTCGGTTAAGTGGCCGACTTCGGCTCAGGTCATGATTTCGTGGTCCTTGAGTTCAAGCCCTGCGTGGGGCTCTCTGCTGACAGCTCAGAGCCTGGAGCCTGTTTTAGATTCTGTGTCTCCCTCTCTCTGACCCTCCCCCGTTCATGCTCTGTCTCTCTCTGTCTCAAAAATAAATAAATGTTAAAAAATAAATAAATAAAAATAAAAAATAAAAAAAAATAACTGAAATCATAGGAAAAAGACATAATAACTCAGAAAAAACCTTGTAATAAATATCAACCTATGCCAGTGGCAGAGAGAGTGCTAAGGAGGTGAGGGTATGCTTAATTTTTTATGTGTAGAAAGACATATAATTCTTTTTAATTATGGAAAAACAATGGGGCCTACCTAGTAAAGTTAAAAGTGCACATACCCCCAAATTTCTTATCTGATGTGTGTCCTAAATAAGTTTGTATATGTTCACTAGAAAGCCTATGTAAGGATGGTTTTATAAATACTGTTTCCAGTAGCGAAACACAAGAAAGAGTGCAAATGTTAGAAGATTACATAAATGCCTCCCATTTTATTCATACAATTGAAAAAATAAAGCCCTGGAAATAAATGAAAAACACTGCATTCAACAGTTTAGATAGGTCTCAATCACATAAGTTAGAATAAGTTCAATATGATCTAATTTCAAAAACATGCAAAGCTAAATAATACATGTATTTTTAGAGACATAAATATAAGTAGTAATATGAGGGATGAAATCAAGGGGATGGTAAACACAGTCTTGGGGTAGGTTTACGACTGAGGAATGAGGAAGCCATGCTCCTTCCTACATATAGGAGTGACTTTTAGCAATAATGATGAAACTCTATTTCTTCTAATGAATGATGTTTATTAAATTGAAAAATTGTATAGCACATATTTTAAATAACTTTAACAAAATATGTGGGAAGATAGGCTTTGGAAATGCATTCAAGAGAAGAAGGGGATGAATGGGAAAGATGTAAAAAAATTCCTATCTATTCCCTTTACTGAAGTTAGACTCAATAGACGGTAATTAAAGTTTACTTTTCCATTTACAAGATGTAGGCCAAGTTCATTCAGAGTCACATTACTTTCACTGAATTAGTGTGACTTAAGAATACAAAGTCACATCGTAAGTCTGAGTGTTGGGAGTCAGATTGGAGATGTGCTGCTTGGGGCAAATTCACAGGTTTCCAGGTTTCTCTATGAAGGCAAGAAATGATTGTATGAGATTGGATGGGGAAGTTGTCATCAGCAGATCACTGTTCTAAAATATAAACTCTGCTTTAAGAAATTCTCTTCAGGCCAAATTTCTGGATACTGTACTTTATTTACTTTCTGCACATACTTATTTTTCATCTTACTAATTCTAGCTTAAGAAAGACAATCATTGCTTTCATAGATTTTGGAAGAGTGTTTTCTTTTTTCACATAATTTATTAAGATACTTGTAAAGGGCAAAATAAAATAAAATAAATATAAAATAATATTTTAAATTAACATTAAAAGACAAATAAAATTTTCCAAATCAAAGTAAATATATTCCTTCAAAATCATAGGTAAGATATTAAGATCATCAGGGAACTTAATCTTTAATTTAATATTGAATAAATTGCATAAAATGAATAACATTTAAATAAATATTCAAATAAAATGTGAATTTTTTATATCACTCAAATGTTGAGATACCACTGTACTAATTCCTATAAAGAAATTAGATTAAATTACTTTGAAATTAATTTTACCTTAAAATGATGTGAAGCTTAACCACCAAATGCTTCATCTGAAGGATTCTATTTTTAAGAATTAAATGTCATCTAGAAATTTATTATGCTTATAATGTTTATTTTATTTTATTTTGAGAGAAGGAGAGAGCACACTCAGTGCAGAGCCTGACATGGAGCTCAATCCCATGACCGTGAGATCATGACCTGAGTCGAAATCAAGAGTCACACATTCAACCAGTTGAGCCACTTGGGCACCCTATTATGTTTATAATAGAAGTTGAGATTTGACTGAGTTCGTAAATGACTATTCATAGGGAGAGGCATGTGTGTATATTTAGCCTAAGCTCAAGTTTTAAAGATGCCAGAATATGTGAAAAGCTATATAGCATACATACTCTCTAATGGAGCAAGCACATTTAGAGGAAGCACGACATTTGACTGTAGTGTTACAAGATGATATAAATTTCTGTAAGAGTAGAAATAGGAGGTGTGTGTGTGTGTGTGTGTACGGTGAGAATCATGGAGGAGTGGGGAACTGGCAGACAAGGGTTTGTCCATCATCTGCAGATTACTAAAATGTCTACTAAAAATTATTTAGCAATCATCAGCTAATGAATACCATTTAAGCGACACAAGAGAATATTGTAAATATTTCCTTCCCCTGTAGTTTATATCTATCAGATAATAAAACTGTGGGGTGACATCAGTGAGAATGATAGAATGAAGCACTCCAAATGTCCTCTATTTTATAAAAGCAGCAAGAACAATGGCAAACATAGTGGAATCGATATTTTCAGAATTCTGGAAATTAATCAAAGTCTTCCTGAAATCTGGGGAGCATTTATTAAGAAAAAACAACTGAATCTCAGTAAGAACAGAAAGGTTTGTAGCATTTTTACCTTGTGCTACTCTATCCCCTCATCCCCAGCTAAATAACTGAAAACTAACAGTAATCACGGTGAAAACCAACAACCTTTTTGACACTAATGGGGAAGAATGGGTTAAAGCTCCTTCCAAGCCCCATCCCATAGAATTGTTGTTAATAAAACCATTGACTGATTTCTTGAAAGATCTCACTTGTGTTCGTTTTTATTTGACTAACTTAGATCTTGCCTGTTGCCCAAAGGCATTTATTTATTGGGAATAATTAAAGGCAAGGCAATTGATTCAAACCAACTAAATGCCTGAGATGGCAGATAACAATGTGAGCAACAGTAGGTTAATCAAAAAGCTTAAAAGGAAATGCCAGATAATGAGGTATTTATTCACAAGGATCTGTCAAAAACTCTGGAATACTCCTGGGAATCTAAGAAGCCAATGCACATTCATAGTACTGTGTTTATAAGCAGGGCTGTGCTCATGCTTAGTAAGACGTGAAAACTCCCTAAACTGTATCTCTGGATGACTTTGAGTCTCTCTGCAACCAGAGAGTGAATCTAAGACAAACTTGTAAATTGCCTGGCTGAATGTTGAAGATTCCCTCAACAAACACATTGAGCCCTTCAGTTCTCTTTGAGGTACTAGGCATTTAATGAAATCCCTTCCCATTGCTAGCTGACTGCTAAAGTAACTGAGAAGAGACTTTAGTGATCAAACATGACCTATAGAGCACAGCCTTTAGAAAATTAATTCATAAAGTAACTAAACAAAAGATAAAAAAGAGCAACAACAAAAAAGCTTGTCCAGAGTATATAATCTGGTTTCCAGAGGGGCCAAATTATATTATTTAAATTGTCCAGTTTTAAAGGAAAAAGAATAAAAAACCTGCGAAGGAACAAGCATATATGGCATATATAGAGAGACCCAAAAAAAGTCAATACAAATCCCCAAGGAAGCCCAGACAGTGGACTTACTATACAAAGACTTTAAATCTTAAATATGATCAAAGAAGCAAATCATCTAGAGAAATAAATGGAGTACAAAAAGATCTCACTAAGTATGGAATATCAGTAAAGAGATTGACATTATAGAAAGAAACCCAACTGAAATGATGTAGTTAAAAAGTATAGTAAATGAGGGGTGCCTGGGTGACTCAGTTGGTCGAGCTTTGGCTCAGGTCATGATCTCATGGTTCACGAGTTTAAGGCCTGTGTGAGGCTCCGTGCTGACAGCTCAGAGCCTGGAGCCTGCTTTAGATTCTGTTTCCTTCTCTCTCTCTGTCCCTCCCCTGCTCTCTCTCTCTCTCTCTCTACCCCCCCCTTCTCTTTCTCAAATAAATAAATAAACATTTTAAAAAGAAAAAAGAACAGTAAATGAAATGAAAAATGTGTTAGGAGCTCAACAACAAATATGACCTGACAGGAAATAAAAACCAGAATGAAGGTCATTTGCGACTATCCAATCTGAGGAATAGGGAAAGAATAAAGTGAATAAAAGTTAAAAGAACCTTGAGACCTGTGGGAAATGAAGTAGCATACCAATCTAAACAAATTGGGATCTCAAGGGGAGGAAATAAAAATGAATAGAAAGAATATTTGAAGAAACAATGGCCAAATATTCCCAAGTTTAATGAGATGTATTAATTTACACTTCCAAGTAGCTCAGTGAATTCCAAATTGAATAGATTCAAAGAGTGCCAACAGCTCAGAGCCTGGAGTCTGCTTGGGATTCTGTGTTTGCCTCTCTCTCTGCCCCTCTCCCCCCCCCCCTCAAAAATAAACACTAAAGAAAATTTTTTAAAAAGGATGATCTTAGGCCAACTCCTTTATAAAAAGCAAATGGAAACCCTTCTTTCATATGGCTGAATAACATTCCATGTTTTATGCCACATGTTGCTATAAATAACAGAAATATTCCATGGACGTTTGGGTACATATTTTTGTGTGAACAAATGTTTTCCTATCTTTTGAGTGCGTAACTAGGAGTAGAATTGCTGGTTTATGATAACGCTATGTTTAACTTTTTGTGGAACTACAAAACTGTTTTGTAGATGAAAGATTATGTTTCCACCATTTGCACCATTTCTCACCAATGCGTGAGCATTCCAGTTTTCCACATATGTGTTAATACTTCTTATTTTCTTTTTTTACTGTAACCAACCTGATAAATTCAAGTGCTATCTCACAGCTTTGACTTGAATTTTCCTAATGAGTAATGATACTGAGCATCTCTTCACATAGTTACTCGTCATTTGTACCTATCTTCAACCTTGGACAGCACATTCTTGATTAATGTAACTTTGTAGTAAGTTTTTTTTTGTCTTTTTTTTATTGGCAGATTGGTTTCTATACAGCACCCAGTGCTCATCCCAACAGGTTCCCTCCTCAGTGCCCATCACCCCCCCCCTCCTCCCATCCACCCCCCATCAACCCTCAGTTTATTCTCAGTTTTTAAGAGTCTCTTACGGTTTGGCTCCCTCCCTCCCTAACTTTTTTTTCCCCTTCCCTTCGCCTCCCCCATGGTCTTCTGTTAAGTTTCTCAGGATCCACGTAAGAGTGAAAACATACAGTGTCTGTCTTTCTCTGTATGACTTATAGGTGGAAAATAAAATAGAGGTGGCCATAGCACAGATTGAAGAGGCAGAGGAGAGAATAGGTGAAATAGAAGATAAAATTATGGAAAAAGAGGAAGCTGAGAAAAAGATAAAAAAATCCAGGAGTATGAGGGGAGAATTAGAGAACTAAGTGATGTAATCAAACAGAACAATATCCGTATCATAGGAATTCCAGAAGAAGAGAGAGAGCAAGGGGCTACAGGTGTACTTGAACAAATCATAGCTGAGAACTTCCCTGATCTGGGGAAGGAAAAAGGCATTGAAATCCAAGAGGCACAGAGAACTCCCTTCAGACGTGGATGGAACTGGAGAGTGTTATGCTAACTGTAGTAGGTTTTAAAATGGGAATTTCATGCTACAAAATTCATGAACCTTGTAAATGGTAAGCCAAGTGAAAGAAATCAGAAATACAAGGCCAAATGTTGCATGATTTTGTTCATATTAAATGTCCAGAATAGGCAACTTTATACCAACAAGAAGGAGATTGGGGGAAGGTGTGGGGGAAAAGAACCAGGTGTAACTGCTGGTAAGTATGGAATGATGAAAACATTCTGCAAATAGCTAGTGGTGATCTCTGCCAAACTTTGCAAAAATCCCCCCCAGAACACTGAATTGTACACTTTAAAAGGGCCAATATTATGGTGTGCAAGTTATATCTCAATTAAAAAAAAGAGGAAAAAAGAACTTGTGGCTGCTTAAAGAGAATGGACTCTTTCAAAGTGACTTTGTTCAATAAGCTATTTAAATGCAATGTTAAGTGATCTACACTCTAGAGGCAATGACATTCTTTTCAGAAACATAAATTAATGGTGATAAGCACTGACATCTATTGATGGTGCCAGTAATTAGCCATTGCTTAGCTGCCCTGTCATAGTTGTGGTGGAGGGACAAAAGGAACATTTTTTTCATTTGCAAATGAATGAAGACCAATAATATACTAAATTACCCCCAGAAGGAATAAAACATGCCTCATCACCAAACTCTGGCACTCTTTTCAGTTTTTCCTTTGATTTTTTTAAAAATGTCATATCTAACCATAAGATATTTTGAAAATATAAAATAAACAGAGAAGATAAATGATCCTTAAGCCTTTTCGTAAGAGTTGCCCAATGTCTGATGGATGGAAAGAGTATACAATATGATTAGAATTAAACTAGTCCTTAGAGAAAAAGTTCACACATTCATTGGAACTTACTTAATAAGTGAAAAAATAGCTTAAGAAATATATACATAGTATAACGTATACTTAAAATAAATTTCAAGAAATTCCTGATAAAAATAGTTAGAATAAATGTTTGCAACTTACTGGGTTTCAAGACAAACATTTTCATCTCTGTTAGTATATATTCTGCTTTTTAAAAAATCCATCTACAACAGAGTCTCAGATGATGGTTGTCAGAAACATTACTCAACAGTGTGATACTTTTTTATATGTAACTTTACATTCACTGGATTATTAATATCTCTTTCTTATAAGCATATATATCCACTTTTAAATAATAATGGAAAGAGTACCACAGAAACATATATGTGCATGACTTTGTATTCTCAAATTTGTAAATAATTTACATGTTTCATTTCCTATTAAAGATTTTAATATTAAATATTTACACCGTTTATAAATTTAACTATAACCTTAAATCATCACCTGTTATTTTTTCTTAAATATACCAAGTGTAACAGTATAGGCCAGTGAAGAAATATCCTAAATTTAAATTAATCCAAGAGTTTATTACTTTATTTTCCTTTAGATATATTTTTTGTGGTGTCAGCACATTTTTTTTTTTCCATTATGAAAAACCGGTATATAATGATGAGATAAACTTGGGGAATGTACTCTTCTTTTATAGTTATCAGGTAGGACCAATATTGGAGTTTAAGATTTTCTGAAAGAGGATATGTTGGATCTCTGATTATCTGAACCTATTTTGTATGACAACCAGAGTCAGATTGGAAGCAAAAAAAGGATAATGTTTCTATCTGGTTTTGTATTGTATATTTTACATTTTTTTTTCTGAAATGGTTTACATAGCTGTATTCAGAACCTCTCCTTGAAAAGACACACTATTAAAAAAATATTTAATGGGGCGCCTGGGTGGCTCGGTCGGTTAAGCGTCTGACCTCGGCTCAGGTCATGATCTTGCGGTCCATGAGTTCAAGCCCCGCGTTGGGGTGTATGCTGACAGCTCAGGGCCTGGAGCCTGTTTCAGATTCTGTGTCTCCCTCTCTCTCTGCCCCTCCCCTGTTCATACTCTGTCTCTCTCTGTCTCAAAAATAAATAAACATTAAAAAAATTTAAAAACAAGTTCAGATCACATGAATTGTCAGTAACAAAGGTTTGAATACTGGATCCAAAAATAAGTAAATTTAGACCTGTTACATGTCCAGTATCACTCATTACTCAATCACACTATTTCTGAGAGAACCATCAATATTCCTACTTCCTATTTTAGAAATATCTCACCAAACAAGGAAACTGTATTATTGACGTTAAGTTATGTTTGGGGAAAAACAAGTTAATTTTCAAATGAAAAAGAACCAAGAGCAGATACAATATGACAAGTTAAAAAAAAAAAAAGAAAAAGAAAAGAAAAAAAAAAAGGAATCATAGTTCTGACCTGTCTATTCATGTACACTTTTATGTTTATACCTAAGGGTCCCAACTGTAAAATAAATTCCCTGAATACTCTAATGAACTACTAGGTTGCTTGGGACATAAACAGTAACTTTAATAGGCAAACAGTAACATATTAGCATTCAATGATCTCTTCCTACCAGCAGAAACCTAATAAACAATGAAGTGTGCAGAGAAAAGATGAAAGAAAGACAGCATGCACTGAAACAATGCTTTTTAAATCATTTGCTCGTTTCTCTAATTCTGGCTTTAGTTAACAAAGTCAAGGAACTGTTGTGGCTCTCTGCAAAGGAACAAAAGTTATATTGGCACAGGGTTGTTTCAAATTTCATTTGCCTACAGCAAGGTTTTGAAACTACTAAAACTGTTTTATGGAACATGAGAAAAGTGGTTTTCCTTTTGCTAATAAATGTCATTCTTACAGCCTCACTGATCAAATCTCATCTTCTCAGGCATAAACTAAAAGTTTATCCTGCTGAAATTTATCTCACATTTTTCTGCTGTCAGAACATCGTAACCGTGTATAAAGCATAATGATTTCATCATGTGCTTTTTTTTTTTTTCAATCCAGATCCAGTCTTTTTGGACAAATGGTCTTATTTTAATCATGTGTCATTTTTTCACCGACCTAAGAAAGTCATTAAATTTTGTTTGTCCTTCTTTCATATGTGGATTAAGTAGTTGCTCACAGGAGGCTTGGACTTTTTTGGAAGTGGGGATTCCTTCCAACGTATGCAATTTGTGGGGGATGTCCCCTGATAAGTCTACTAATTTTACTATAGCCAAATAGCAATTAGTAAACAATTTATGGTAACTGTGTTTGCATTTATATGGTATGTGTTGTGGTGGTGGTATTGTTGTATGTATGGTGTATGTATGGTTTTGTGAGTGGCTGTGATATGGCTCCTTCTAAAGAAACCAGTCCAGTCTCATTCTGTGTTGTGACGTTTCTCTGACAAGACTCTTCAGTCGGTAAGCTAATGTCACAAAATTACATGCTAGTACTCTAAATGAGTGGATGAAGTACTCTAAATGAATAAATATAGATAGACCATAGTGAAGGCTGGAGCATGTGGTGAATAGAGCGCATGCTTCGCCAATAGGGAGTTCACTCTGGTTGTTGTCTTTTTGTTTGTTTTTGATATAATTTATTGTCAAATTGGTTTCCATACAATGCCCAGTACTCACCCCAGCAAGTGCCCTCCTCAGTGCCCATCACTTTCCCCTCTCTCTCACCACCCCCCCATCCACCCTCAGTTTGTTCTCTGTATTTAAGAGTCTCTTATGATTTGCCTCCCTCCCTCTCTGTTTGTAACTTTTTTCCCCCTTCCCTTCCCCCCATGGTCTTCTGTTAAATTTCTCAATATCCACTTATGAGTATAAACATATGGTATCTGTCTTTCTCTGACTGACTTATTTCACTTAGCGTAATACCCTCCAGTTCCATTCACGTTGCTTCAAATGGCAGGATTTCATTCTTTCTCATCATCAAGTAATATTCCATTGTATATATAAAGCACATCTTCTTTATTTTCAAAGAATCTTATCTGAATACACATATTTTCAAGAGAATCTATAAGTCCACTTGTTTTTGTTTTTCTAAGGTTTAAAATTGGGGATGTAACAAACGTGTGTTTTTTAAAATGTACTGAAAATCATATTTTGGCTAAGCAAAGTACATAATAGGTCAGATTTACCAAATGCTCTTGTCTTTGTTATTTCCCCTCAAACTGTTTTAAACAGGTTCTATTTTGTCAAATCCTAATAGTCCTTGATGATATTACACTGAAGTTCTCCTGGATGACACTGTCAAAGGTGGAAAATTAATTTTAACCAAGAAGTTAGTATTAGTTAACGACAAGGCGGTACTAAATGTGTGGGTTAGGGCCAATCTATCTATAAATTCTCATCTTTTACCTTATTAAATTTCCTCATTGTATTGTTTCTATTGAGTCATATGCTTGGACTTTAATGCAAAATATTACTTCTGTTGAAGAAATGAGCACTTCAGGAACATGAACAATATTTATCCTTTGGCTACACACAGCCTCTGGAATAATATAAAAGAACTTGAATGGTACATGAATCCTAGTTTGAGGCAACAATAAATCCCATCTAGTAGATCATACTGTATTCACCAATATGTACTCCATAAAAAGGGAGTTACATGCAAATTATAACAAAACACCAAAAGACAAAACTTTACATTTTTGGATAATGGAAGAAGGACCTTGAATAACACCAAAAGACTGTAATTTACCAATTCTTTAGAGGAATCTCCTTATAGCTCTGAAAAGAATCCTCTGGCTAAGAATAGACTGGGGAATGAGTCTCAGTGCAGCCAGAAAACATGAGTAACTTTATATAATCAGCTTGCCCCTTATTTGCGGGGTAGTGTTACATTGATGATTTAATAATATAAAATTCCATTTGCTTCTACGGTGCTGAAATCTCTGCAAGCCATAAAAAAATAATAAAATCTTTGGTGTGAATTTTTGGATTTTCCTATCCAAGTACTTTAAGAATCCTTGAAATGATGACTATGTCCCAAGCATTTCAAGCACTATCTTCAAGGAACATGAAAATGAAGTTTCTCAGTACTGTGAATTTGAGGTAACCTTGTTTTGGCTAAACAACTTGAAAGGAGATTAGAGACAATCTGACAAATGAGAAGATGCCCATTAGGAAATGTATATGATAATTTAATATAGAGTGTTGCATTAAGATATTAAGTAAAGAATACATAGAAAATGATTCAGAGTATTGGTTCTTGTTTTTTGTTCATATTGTTTCAATTTATTATCCTTGAATTCGGCAATAGGTGTGATGCATTTCTGAGTAAAAATGTTAGCACTGCTGCAACTTCTTTGATTTCATGTTCTTTTTTGTTGTTGTTGTTTTTGTTTTTTGTTTTTTGTTTTTTTAATTTCAAGTATTCTCATTCTGGAGAGCATAAAAACCTAGATGTCAGTTTTTCTTAGGCAAATGGAAGGCTGAATTCTCATGACTTCAAATCCTTTGCTTCATCTGGCAATTTGGCTAGTTTTTATTTATTAATCAGCTTAATTTCGTTGCTGTTTCAGTAATTGAAAAATAGATAAGCAGATTTGTGTAAATCATTTTAAGTGGTGGATATTAGAAACCTAAAATAAATTACAATTATTTATCTTTGGAATTAAAAATAATTGAAAATGAATTTTAGCTTGAGAAACTGGATAATCTCAATGTAGCTTTTGCTTTCAGTATAGCTATATGTATCAATACTTGCATAATAATAAATTAGTACATTTGCTTTGATTAAATAGCATATCTAGTAAAACACCAAAAACATGCAAAATAAATGAAATAAAGTAGATTTTTGGTATAATATTCTACACATTCATAAATTATCTATGGGAGCCATGTTAAAATTGAAATGTAATATTTAACAATATCAGTATAAAAAGTAAATCTAGACATATACATTCCTGAGTATAGAAGAAATTTTATATAAAAATCTTAGGTGGGAACTAACATTGCATACAAAGTATACAATATGAAATAATTAAATTCCAGCTATAATGAATCATAGATCTGAATGATAAATAGGAGGTCATTTTCTAGAACTCATACCCTGCAGCGGTAATTGTGCTAGATTTCTATTTTAAACCATATTTTTTCCTCTTTAATCATATGAAAATGAAGGCTTATGTACATTTCATAATTTGGCCAAGCCACATATTTATAGAGGATTAAAATCAGAGCAACCCAAATATGTGCATCATGCTCCTTAAACATTTATGTTGGTCTAGATTTTCTGGGGATTAAGAATTCTATTGGTTTTAATCTTCTGTTAGGTGTAACTAAGAAGCAATAGTTAAAACTACAAATTTTACCTTAAAACTAAAATATACCCTGTAGTGTCACCAATAATGGAGTATAACATGGGGTGCCTCGGTGGCTCAGTCGGTTAATCATATGACTCTTGATCTCAGCTCAAGTCATGATCTCACAGTTTGTGAGTTTGAGCCCCACATCAGGCTCTGCGCTGATGGCATGGAGCCTGCTTGAGATTGTCTCTTCTTTTCTCTGCTCCTCCCCCTCTTGTGCTTTCTTTCACAAAATAAATAAATAAACATTAAAAATGAAAAGAAATAATGGAATATAATAGAAAGAAGCACGATCCATTATAATAGGATATGAACACTAGCACAAAATACCTTCAATATAATCACTGGAGATGTTCTTATGAGGATTCTACAATGTTCATAACTTTAGTAAATTGCCTAATGTTGAACGGCTCAGAATCCAGAAATATGAGAAATTAATTTCTGCTGTTTAAGACACCCAATCTGTGGTACTTTCTCATGGCAGTCTGAGCAGACTAAAACAGAAATATATACATATTAAAGAACATAAGGTTTGAGCACTAAAAAAATTACCCTCTCCATGCCAGATTTGGTGCACAGCCAATGCACTGTAGTATTTAAGCATGGTTATATTCAAGGACGCTGACTCTTCCAACTGGCCATATGCATACGTATGTACATTCCTAGCTCAGAAACCTCTGTCTGGAGTTTCTTTATCTGAAACTCTTGTTTGGAGTTCTCTCTCCGGTGGCTCTGCCAGGATTTTCATACCAGGGAAAATTTGAAGTCGCTTTACTCCCTTTGACTCACTATGTTTCCATTCCTACCCTTTCCTCCCTCCCCATGCCCCCAGGTACACAAAAAGGCAGAAGCTTTTGTCTTGGGTTCCCTTGACAGTGAGACAACCTCCCCATCCCATCCCACCCATCTGCAGTGATAAATCTGATTTTTACTTGGCACCTTCCTTGAACATTGGTGGAGCTGGCACTTTTTCTTCTTGCTTATACTATTGCAATACGTGATTTAAACGGTGACACTTTCATTTTGACTTGTTTTAATCAACCATTCAACACCTGGTAGCTCAGCTCTCAACTTTAAAAATATATTAATGAGTGTTGAATTAATCCTATCAAAGCAGTTTGGTGACAGCTTTATAGATTAAAAATTATATATGGGGGCACCTAGTGGCTCAGTTGATTAAGCAACCAGATCTTGATTTCTGCTAGGGCCGAGATCTCGTGGTTCACGGATTTGAGCCCCACATTGTTGGGCTCCACACTGATAGCACCCATCCTGCTTGGGATTCTCTCTCCCTTCTCTCTCTGCCCCTCCCCCTAACTCACCATCTTTCTCTTTCTCAATAAATAAATAAATAAATAAATAAATAAATAAATAAATAAGATTATCCACATGATATAGAAGTAAACATTTTAACTCTAATTTTTATTAAAATTTTTCTTGGAAAATGATCAAATATAAATAGTCAATTGTGTTTAGAGGTTAGAAAATGTGTATTCAATAAATAAAAGCGTATACATGAATGAGAGTACACATAGCAGAGACAGTTAATTTTTCCCCATTCTTTTATTCACTTCAGATAACTGTTTGAAGAGAGAAGTCATCACTTCTTTTTTTGACCCTTCCTTCTTACTGAAAGTAATGTAGATATGAAGGCTGAGTCACCATGTTGAAATATGTGTGTCATTGTGACATGCTAGGGACAGAGGCATTAATAAAAGGAGTCAGATTCCCTGAATATTTAGTGAAACCCCCATATCACCATTGGACTGCATACTGCCCATTCAACTTTTTAAATTATAGAATTAAATGCTTGTTAAAATTATTATATATTAGAATTTTTTGGCATAAAGATGAATATAATCTCTTTTTTTGTAATATACACATATACATTACATTTATACACTCTATGTACAGTTAGTTACTGAATTATATTTTGTACTTTGCTTTATTTCCTGTTCTTGAAGGTATTAGATAAAAATTGTCAGAGTATCAATATCTAAAGACTTACAGAACTGGACATATTAGTAACAGACTCTTCTTTTTTTTTTTAATATATGAAATTTATTGTCAAATTGGTTTCCATACAACACCCAGTGCTCATCCCAAAAGGTGCCCTCCTCAATACCCATCACCCACCCTCTCCTCCCTCCCACCCCCCATCAACCCTCAGTTTGTTCTCAGTTTTTAACAGTCTCTTATGCTTTGGCTCTCTCCCATTCTAACCTCTTTTTTTTTTTTCCTTCCCCTCCCCCATGGGTTCCTGTTAAGTTTCTCAGGATCCACATAAGAGTGAAACCATATGGTATCTGTCTTTCTCTGTATGGCTTATTTCACTTAGCATCACACTCTCCAGTTCCATCCACGTTGCTACAAAAGGCCATATTTCATTTTTTCTCTCTTCAATGTATAACTTTTTGCATTAGTAAATGGGTGGGAAATGACAGTTGAAAGAAAAAAACACTCAAACTGATTAACTTGTATATTAATAAAATGAGAAACCCATGACAGTCAAGTTTAAGAAAATATATTGTATTGAGGTCCGTTTACCTTTTTAGAAAATTAGAACTTGATCACAAATTCATATGAGACTTTAACAAGATATCATCTATAAGTGAAAACCAGTAGTGTTGATTATGTTAAGGATTTTATCAAATGATTCTATAATGATTGTAATGCAGTTTCCATTTTTTTATCTTGATGGGAATAGTCCTGAAAAGATTACTTTAGGAATTGTTTATGCAGATGTCCCAATCCTAAGCGATAAAACCTATCATTTCAAAAATGGAACTATTACATGGTAAGCACTATTTTATCATAATAATACATGTTAAAACATTTTAATTGAGATTGTTGCTATGTCTAGAAAACATCCTTAAGAACATTAAGAAGTAAATAAATTTATTCAATAATTATGCTTTGATTTATATGAATTAGAGCTTTTGAGTCTCCATACAGCCAATTATTTTATTAAATGTTTAAGAATGTATTAATTGCTTTAAATAATAAAGGGGTCCCTGGGTGACTCTGTTAGTTGAGCGTCTGATTCTTCATTTTGGCTGAGGTCATGATCCCAGTGTCGTGGGATTGAGGTCTGCGGGTTTGAGGTCTATGTTGGACTCCACTCTGAGCATGGAGTAAGCTTAAGATTCTCTCTCTCCCTCTCCCTCTCTCTCTCTCCCCCCTCATCACTCTCTCCCCAGTCTCTCTCTCTGAAAAAAAAAAAAAACAGTGAGGTTAATTTATTTTCTTGATAGCATGATGATACAACATATTATGCTCAGTGTTATACTCATATTTTATTATACTCATATATTATATTTTGTTCAGTGTTTAGTATTTCATTGTTTCATTGTTCTATAATCTATATTATAGGTATTAAATCACATAAAAACACATAAGGTGAATACTCAGTTACTTAACTTCTACATTGGGTCACAAGTACTGAGGTAGAGCACATAATTTTTATCATTTTTTTTTTAATTCCAGTATAGTTAATATACAGTGTTATATTAGTTTAAGGAGTACAATATAGTGATTCAGCAATTCTATATATTAGCTCAGCAAGATATGCATACTCTTAATCCTCTTTACCTATTTCATGCATTAACCTCTCTCTCTTCCCCCTAGTAATCAGAAGTTTATTCTCTATAGCTAAGAGTCTGTTTTTTGGGTTTTGGTTTTTGGGTTTGGGGTTTTTTTTGTTTTTGTTTTTTGCTTGTCTCTTTTCTTCCCCTCTGTTCAAGTGTTTCGTCAAATGCACATATGAATGAAATCATTCACTATTTGTCTTTCTATGACTGACTTATTTGCTTACTCTCTTAGATGTTGCAAATGGCAAGATTTCATCCTTTTTTATGGATGAATAATATTCTGTTGTGTGGAATACAATACATTGTATGGAATACCATCTATATAATATTATACACCTTTAAACAATTTTAATGAATGCTGAGTAATCTTTGTTTATGGTTCTTGCCTTCTACACATCAACACGCTATGTTGTACCTTGTTGTTTGCTTATTTAGTGAATGATATTTTCTTTTATATAGAGAGGTTATGAATTATTAACTATTGCAGTGTGATCATTTTATACATTATTGCCTAAAATATCTTTGTTGCTAAAGGAGTAATTTATAATATATAAAGAAATCAGAAAATATGTTTTAATTATGTATATCACTTACTGATCTGAAGGATAGAAATTGGAAAGATATAGCACTTTATATTTAGAATAGCCTACTATGCAATTTGTGTAAAAATAAATGTAATTCAATCTAGATTTCCAGAGAAGAATCACAGTATAAGAAATGCCTGAAAAAAATTTTTCCCAAAGTGTAGCCAAGAATAATGAAACCCATTTGGTTTCCAAAGCCTTTGCATAATTGCTTTGATTTAAAACAGAGATAATTTTTGAGGTGGAAGGATGGATATGTAAAAGATATTTGGATATGTAAGAGTTTGTATATGTAAAAGATACCTGACCAGTCAAGGCTACTAACAAAAGTCATATACTGATGTAGAATGTATTATGTTGTATAATATAAAGATATTTTCCATTCAATATAAAAAGAATGATTGTGAATTAAAATCTCAAAGTATTTAGTGGTGCTGAAGTATTATGAACAGTGGGAATGATATTTAACATTTCTTATGATTACTGAAAGTACAAACATTTCTTTCTCTACACCTCTTGGCATAGTAAGTAAATTTATTGTTTCATCCTTTCATCCATAAATTAGTGAGTTTTCAGCTAATATTTATATTTTCTGAAAACAGAATTTGTAACTCAAATGACTAGAGAAGTTAGGTAACTTAAATGTTGGATGAAGATATGACGATTAGTTAATAATTATGTATAGAGTTTGTTATTTTAACACAGATACTTTTTTTTTTACAAAAACTAAGCATGTCTGAGTATTCTACTCTCCCCAAGGAAATATATCTCCTTTTATAAAACACGATAGCCCTCATATTATATATGTTGACTTCAAACTTTTGGAAGAGATTGGATACCAAAATATTTTACTTTTCTGTAAGATCTATTAAGACACAAATATATGAAGTGCAATCATAAAGAGCAACAGAATTTATCATTATATCATAGAAACCACAGAGAGATAAGGGTTGTGTAATAAACTAGGGACCATGTCCTGCTTAACAGGAAAAACAGTTACTCAGCTCCAACCAATGGCTACCTTTGAAACACGTTGGATCAGTGTTATCAGATATCCCAATTTTTTTTTAATTTTTTTTTCAACGTTTATTTATTTTTGGGACAGAGAGAGACAGAGCATGAACGGGGGAGGGGCAGAGAGAGAGGGAGACACAGAATCAGAAACAGGCTCCAGGCTCTGAGCCATCAGCCCAGAGCCCGACGCGGGGCTCGAACTCATGGACCGCGAGATCGTGACCTGGCTGAAGTCGGACGCTTAACCGACTGCGCCACCCAGGTGCCCCAAGATATCCCAATTTTTAAAAGAAACTGGATACCTTGATTCTTACAAGAAAGATCTGAAATTTAAGATTGACAACTGTTTATGTAATCACCAAACACTAAGTTTGCCAACACCTTACCAACCATAGAACATGTGATTAACAGGATGCTCATACATGCCAACAACAAATCTATGACCTCTACTATGGTGCAAATTACATTAACCTTTATTACCCTTTAGAAAAAGAAATCTTTAAGACGTTTTGTTGGTGATTCTACACCCTTCCTCCCACCTGTCATGTTCATGACCTGAAATGTAATAGAGACCCAGAGATGCTATGTAAATGGCCTAAGATTATAAAACCTGTGAACTCTTGTCCCAGGATTTAATAAAATCAAATGTTTGAAATCAGACAGTCTATGTTTTGCCACTGAGGTATCTGTTTCAACCAAAATACCTTTGGCTCTGCACATTCATTTGTTTAAAGGTAAAATGGACAAAGTGTGTAAATTATTCCTGTTCCCAGTGATCTTATGGTTGAATTAGTTATTAGTATTTCAACAAACACACCACTAATAGTTCCAAAAAGCACACATGTTATTTCCACTAATCTCACAGCAAAACTAATAACTTATGGTTTATTTCTACAACAACCATTAATAACACTATAGTTGCAAAAGGTGTTACAACCGCAAAACCACTATTTCATTTGTATAAATAATTGCTACACTCACTAATATTTATATATATTGTGATAACATCCACTAATTTATTCAGTGCTATTTAGATGGTGGTATACATTCTAAATAAATTTTCCCTTAATAATTCTCACTTAATCCTTTATATATATAGTTATATACATATTACAACCATATATATTAAATATATACATAATATATCATTTTTTATATACATATATAAAGTTGTACATGATCACAGCTGTCAAAAAAAAAGGTGAAGGAACTTGAAAATTAAAGAGCTATACTGATGTTTCAAGTGTCCTATATCTAGTAAATAGTAGAACTAAGATCCTCATTCGAGTCTCTGTGATAATAAAAACGTCTATGTTTAATGTTTTGTACTGGCTTACTTATTATTGTTGGCAAAATTTTCATGGGACAGACTCAAACTACAGTATAGTCTCCTCATTTAGAATGCAACTATATGTATATAGTTATATACATATTACAACCATATATATTAAATATATACATAATATATCATTTTTTATATACATATATAAAGTTGTACATGATCACAGCTGTCAAAAAAAAAGGTGAAGGAACTTGAAAATTAAAGAGCTATACTGATGTTTCAAGTGTCCTATATCTAGTAAATAGTAGAACTAAGATCCTCATTCGAGTCTCTGTGATAATAAAAACGTCTATGTTTAATGTTTTGTACTGGCTTACTTATTATTGTTGGCAAAATTTTCATGGGACAGACTCAAACTACAGTATAGTCTCCTCATTTAGAATGCAACTCCTGGTTTTCTCAAATTTAAACTCTTCCAAGATGTTCTATCAAAAATTTTAAATAGCTTTATTTTTAATAAACTGCATATATTATCTGGGTCTATTTCTCAGTCTTTGAATATTAATAAAATATGAATGTGTAATGTAGCTTAACAAGTATTTTCAAGGGCCTTCGGAGAAAAACTCTGTGGAAGAATTCTTCACTGATTATTAATGACACACAGCTTATAGGCTCTTCTCTCTTGTGTTCACAGCCATTTAGACATTCTTTCACAAACACTGCAGTATTTTTTAATCATCTTGTTCCAGATATTCTAGAATAGCTACTTTGTTGTCCCCACAGTAACATTAGGCACAATTGTTTCTGCTGTACGCTTAAGATTTGAGCCATGTTTTTGCTATCTCTGTCGTCAGCTTTAAAAGCTTTTGAGAATAAATTCTTGATCATAACCTTAGTTTTAAAAGCCCCACCATGCAGTATATCCTTTGGCAACTTCTTTTTTGGCTGAGAAACTGTAGGCATTCTGTTTTATTGACTCTTAATCTGCCATCTCTCCCTCTTGTTTTGTACTTGCAAGGCTTATAAAAATTAGTTCTCTGTTTCAACAAGAACAAATGCTGATTCCTTTATGAAAAAATATTATATTGATACCAAGATATCTTGTCCCTGAAGAATGTCAATTATAATTTAATTTGATACTTAATATATATTTCATTAATCATTTGTTTTTACATGTTTTTCTCTCCATTATATTTTAACACACTTGTAGTGAGAGACTCTGTTTTATGTATTTGGGCATCACCTGAGTCCAATACCTAATGGGTTTTGGATAAATGTTTCTTTAATTTTGGTTTTTCCTTTCAAATATAATTTCATTGGATAGAGCCACACAGTTCACAATTAAATTATTGTGTTATAAAATTTGAAATTGGCCATATTTTTCTCTAAATTTGGATATCATCGTGTTGAAAATAAAAGTACACTATAATAATCAAGTTTATTATGAAATAGGTTGAGGTTATTCGATGGCTAATCTTTTGAAAAACCAGTGATAAGGTATTCATATTTTTAGTACACATAATATATGTGCTACTATATTCTCATTAATGAAATATGTTTCAGAATTAAAATAAATTTGGGGCACCTAGGCTGTTCAGTCGGTTAGGTGTTTGACTTTGGCTCAGGTCATGATCTCATGGTTTATGAGTTTGAGCCCCGCACTGGGGGTCTCTGCTATCAGCACGGAGCCCTCTTCCGACATTCTGTCTCCCTCTCTTTCTGCACCTACTCCACTTGTGCATGCTCTCTCTCTCTCAAAAATAAATAAGCTTAAAAAAAAAACAACATTTGAAAAAAGTATTAAATAAATTGTTTTTGGAAGATTACTTTCTTTTACATCAAGGTACTGTACCTTTTACAGTAAAGTTACAGATCAGAAATTCCAAAGCATAGGTAACATCACACTTACAGAAATTAGGAGTTTCACAGATTAAAAAACTGCAAATTCATTAGAAAATTATTGCTGTCATTTTTTATGTTAATAAGAATCCATTATTTTTTCTTGAGAAGGTAAACTTTAACTATTACAAGTAGAGGAGTTGACCTGATGAGCTTATCCTCGATATTTGTAATGATACAGATGGATACTCACAAAGTGTTAATGATTAGGACAGATTAAGTCCAACATAGTTAGCATCCAAATAAGTTTTAAATATTAAAATTAAAATAATATAAACTATGTACAGACCTTGTATTTGTTTTTATAAAGGCTGGTAATTTCCTAAATTAAAAGTTACACATGTGTAAAATGCAATTATTTCATGTTAAACTGAACTTTATGTAACATGAATGTTTACTATGCACATTTATTCTATTATAAAGTAAAGAAGAAAAAAAACTAAGCTAAAGAAATCTAACGCAGTTATATGAGACATGGAAGTAAGAGTGATTCAAAAATGAAAGGAAGATGATACGGTTTCATATGTCCTGTAAGCAGTAATTCAGTACAGACGTTTGTTCTCTATATAAATTTAACTCAAAATGGACGATTACGTTGCAACTTTTTAATTTAAATCCAAGCAAGAAGAGACCTGTCACATCATCATATATAAGCTTGCAAATCAAAATGAACTTGACATAGTATGGCATTATTTTTACTTTGTGGAAATATGGGATGAAAACAATATATAACACAGACCAAGCTCTAACATCACCCAACCAATTGCACATCCAAGAATCATGGATTCATAGTAGTGCACTTCGGATAGTCACAAACACACACACACACACACACACACACACACACACACACACACACGTAAAGGAAAAAAGCTGCAATACAAATTCTTGAAAGGAGTGGAAGGATGGTCTTTGGAAATTTTGCTCAATAAAAAGTTTAAAAACCTGAGTTAAAATGTTAAGAAAAGTAAACTAAGGATGAAAAATGTATAACATTTATCATTATTCATACTTACAAGTACATGACATTTTAATTTGATGTTATTTATTCATATATCCATTGACATCATAAGTGAAATTACTCATGGATAAGCCATTATTAAATATGTCATTAAAATCAGAAAGAGTGAATCTTTAATTATACTGCTATGATGAATATTGAAACTGTTTCTCAAATCTGATCTAAATATGTTGGTTATTATTTTAATCATAATGCAGAATAACTGCTTGTTGAGTTTATATATCATAATATTAGTGGTTGAAAACAGAGCTTTATAATTAGATCTCATAAATCATTATTTATACTAGTAAAAAATGTTCCTTATACTATTTCTAAAAATTTATTTATTTTGATAGAGAGTGTGTGTGCATGCAGAGGCAAGCTGAGAAGGGGTGGATGGAGAGGGAGAGGATCTTAAACAGGCTCCACACGAAGTGTGCAGCCTGCGGTGTGGCTCAGTCTCACCAAGTATGAGATCTTGACCTGAGCTGAAATCAAGAGTTGGACTTTTAACTGGCTGAACCACCCTGGTGACCCTCTAAAACTTTTCGCCTGATTTTAAGTCTTGCAGTCTACCTGCAGGTCTTTATGTAAAATGCTATCTTGTAATAGTGCTAAGAATACACATTTAATTTTTAGGTTTATTTTCCGTTACAATTGCAAATAATGATGCCAATATTTAAATTTCACTATATAATCATCTGAATATGCATTTCCTCATGATGAAAGTGAGATTCTTATGTAAGAAACAGATGGAAGGCTACACATTGAAAACAACTTCTGAGTTCTGATTTTATTTTATTGCACAGGAAGGAAAAAATATATACTGTTTAGCGACAACTGATTTTTATTAATTCAATTTTTTTTGGAATTTTTACCAAGTTATCCTGCTAATAACATGGATTACTGAGCCTATGCTCACATTAAACAATGTGATACTGGCTGATATTTCTAACTCCAAAGCAAAAGTTATGTGAACCAAATAAACTATGTTATGGTAAATTTATACTTGAGTATAACGACCATCATCTGGCATTGCTCTACTCTTCTATTCCTATTTTCTGAATATAATGTAAAGCAAAGTAAAATGCACAATACAAATGACAGATAATCTTGCTAAAAAATAACTTTGTACCATATTGGTTAAGGGCAGGTATATTATTGTCTTAACTATATTTATACAAAGGAAAGATATAAGTTACATTTTTTTATATAGTAGAACATTTATTTCCATAAGAGTTATTTTAGTTTATGCAGAACTTGTATGATCACAGCCATATATATTTTTTTCATTTATCAATATTGCCTGATTTGAATTCCACTAATTTTTCCCTGCTTTTGTGCAGGCTGAATATAAACAATTTGATATGTTAATTACATTGTGACATTTTACAAATAGATGTATTTTTAAGACAATACAACAAACTATGAAAACTAGTAGGGTGAAAGACTATGCGTTGGGTTTTTCTTCAAGAAATCAAACCATATGAAAAGTTATTCTTGGAATGTTCTTTTATTCTATGGGAACTAAATCTGTTTTCTTGACAGTCATGTTTACTGGCTATAATGTTAAAAATATCATAATAGTGATTAAAGATAACTCCCCACTAATAAAAACCTAGAAATAAGCTATTTCTCTTTATAAATGTTTCTTCCTTAACTTTAACTCAAACTGACATTTGCCAGTGTTGAGATCTGCTCAGCCTGAACATCGCTTATTAGTACAATCTTTCAGATACTTAAAAAGCTGTAGATTTTATATTTGGATAATAAAATTTGAAACACTAATAAGGACAAAGAAGCTGGGGGTACCTGCAGGAAATGAAGGGTCAAGATTTTCAAATAGGAATATTTGGTGAGTGAAGTAATTTTATTATAATAAATTCAGTTAACGTTTCACACTCTTTCACTCACCAATATGTCATTGGGATGATTTGGGAAGGATGGAGATCTGACAGATGTGTTAAAGGAAATACTTTTGGATTTAAGTTTTTGAAAGTTGCAAAACACTACTTCCAGCATGATGATATTTATGTAAAAGAATTTTTAAAATCCAGATTGTTCAAGAACAGGAATGGATATGATGTAGTTAACTCCAGAGACGGAGAAGAGAGAACAGGATTCAATGATGCATTCGTTTTATTTGCAACCTTTTTTTTTTAAATTTAATAGAATGGGAGATGTAAAATATTTACATCAGTTAACTTACATTGTTTTCAATACAAATTTGTGTGTTTCAACATTTTATTTTAAAAAGAAAAAACGTTAAACATTGTAAAAACAGTAACCGGCTAACTTCACTTATAAGTAGAGTAAAATCAAATTCCAGAGCTAAAGTGAATGGCTCAAGCTCTTTCACCAGGAGGATTTCTCTTTACCTAACGCACATTGCTCCTTAGGGCGAAACTAGCATTTAAACTCCTTAAGGAAAGTGTATCTCTTGAAATACTCCTTACAACTCCCTGCAAGTTTAATGCCATATGATTGAAAGCACAAGAACATGTTATTCTAAATTCCAAATTGGGAAGATTCCTAATTAGGGAGTTAATTAATTAATTGAGCAAATTCCCAATTAGGGAATGAGTGTGTGTATGTGTGTTATGTGTATGTTTGTGTGTGTGTGTGTGTGTATATATATATATATATTCACTCATTTATTTATTTATTTGCCTGGAAAGAGAGAAGGTCAGAAACATAATCCTATTATTCATGAGCTATAGCTAATGTTTCAGCTGTATAGACAGGGGCTCAAATATCAATGGAGAAAAGTAAATGCCATCCAAAAACTCTGTATCCTTTTCTGGATAAAAGCTTAGTATTTTTTTTTATTGTATGCTATATAGGTGTATCTTGTAAGTGGAGATATTAATTTGTTATTGTGTGTATTTGGGAATTAAGTACTAGTTAAAAAGATTTGTATGGGTGGTAAATCGACAGCATGGACTGAGATGAGTAGGCTGTGTCAAATTAGTTTGGCTGACCTATGTGCCCCAGATTTCCCTTTCTGGTAGGTACCCAGATGTCTGGGTAGGATGGAATATAAAAGATATTCTCCTGTGAAAGAGAATCAGGGGACACCTGGGTGGTTCAGTCAGTTAAGCGTCCAACTTCAACTCAGTTCAGGATCTTGAAGTCTGTGAGTTCAGTCCCCACATCGGGATCTGTGCTGACAAATCAGAGCCTGGAGCCTGCTTCGCATTCTGTGTCTCCCTCTCTCCCTGCCCCTCCCCCACTCATGTTCCATTTCTCCCTGTCTCTGAAAAATAAATGCTAAAAAAAAATAAAAGGAAATCAGCAGCCACAAACCTCTCAGTTACTGCAACAGACACTAGCTTAGGTGCTACTATGAAGGGATTTTTTTTAAGCAAAAGTAAAATACCCAGTCAGTTGACTTTAAAATAGAACGATTATCCTGGGTATACTTGATTTTGTTAGTTGTAAGTTCTTAAAAGTGATACTAGGCCCTCCTTAGAGAGAAAGAAGTACGTAACCACTTGTTTAACAGCTTTGTCCCATGTTCCTGTGGTTCTCACCTGGTTATGACCTTTTCCACTTATTTAACCTGGTGAGTCAGCACCCATATTTGAACTTGTTGAGCAAATATCCACAGTTTCTTTAGTGTCCAATTCATAGATAATATAATATTATTATAACAGAACCACTTGTTCTGTTGCTGAACCCCAGCTATTACAGTATTTTGATACTAAAAGTAATTCCAGAAGAACAGAATCTTAAGGATGTGTTACTTAAAATTTTCTGGAACTGGTTTTCTAATCTGATTAGATTTAAAGAAACTAATGGTCCTGTTCACAGTAGTAAGGACAGCATTGATAACCTATAGTATGATATAAGAAGGAAGTTTAAAGTATTACCTTTGGATTTCTATAACTAACCACCTATAAAAGATGAGGCCCATGTGAGCCTTCTAAAAGAGTGTCTTGAGATCCAAGATGGAAGAAATCAAAGATTTTTGAAACAGTATAGATGCTTTTCCTGTTGGATTGGAAAAAGCCAAATGTCATGTTCTAGAGCCACATAGTATGAGGTCTTCTGGATCTGAGGGCCACAGTCTTACATCCACAAAGAATTAAGTACTCCCAATAGTGTTTGAGCTTGGAAGAGAACTCTAAGCTTCAAATGAAATTGGAGCTTTTTCCAAAATTTTGATTTTAGTCTAGTGAGACCCTGAGCAGAGGACTCACCTAATTCGTGTCTAGACTCTTGACTCAAAGAAACTCAAATAATAAATTTGCATTGTTTTTGTTTTAAGCTGCTAAATTCAGATTAACCATTACATAACAATACGAAACTAATACAAAAGGTGATATCTAGGTGTTAGTAATCAGTTATTATATATGCATATAGGGCAATCATGTAGTATAAATCTACATACAAAAAATACATATGTGTATGATATATACATATTAGCAGAAAAAGACTAAATATACTTATTTACATTTTCTCCTCTTGGCCAAACAAGGAAATGGCATTCTCCAGTCTCTTACATTTATATGGAGGTTATATGGCTGGGTTTTATTCAATAGAATAAGAGCAGACATTATCTATGCAATCTTTCTTCCTGGCCATAAAATATATCTTAGGATATACTAAGTTCTTTCCTGCTAAGGAGGAATAACACATAATAAGTTCCTCAGAATGCTGGGTTACCATTTGTAAGATGATGTGCAGTGGTGTATTCTCAGCTACAAAATATTAAGGTTTTGATCAGTAGTAGAGTTTGGAAAAGATAGATTTTACTCATGTTAAGCCACAAATATTTGGGATTGTTTGTTACACAGCTGGCATTAATTTACCTGATCCACTACAGCATATGTGTGGCTGCCTGAAAGACAGTATGATACCTTGTGTAAGATCTGAGTTAGAAGTTTGAAAGCCTGGATAAAATACAACTTCCCATATGTGAGATACATGACTTTGTACAGAGTATTATGCAATTACAAAATGCAAATGTAGAACATTTTTCTTTCTCCTTACCCTCTATTTCCTCTTCTTCACTCCTTGTCTTTCTCTCTCCTCCCTCTTCTTTTTATCTTCCTCCTCCTCCTTCCACCCTTTGTTCCATTTGTTAAGAGTGCGTAATTTTTACTGACTTATCTTAAAGTTCACGGATTCTTTCCTTAGCCAAGGCAAGTTACAGATGAGTCTTCAATTACACTATTTATCTCTGTTATAGTTTTGTTGTTACTTGAAGAATCATTACTCAGTTCCTTCTCAAATCTACATCTCTGTTGAAATTTATCATCTGATCATGTGGGCTATCTACCTTTAGTATCTTAAATTTTAATATATTGTTATTATTTTTTAATGTTTGTTTTTGAGAGACAGAGCGAGAGCAGCGAGAGCATGCTAGGGAGAGGCAGAGAGAGAGGAAGAGATAACCTTAAGCAGGTTCCATTTTGTCAGCACCGAGTCTAACATGGGGCTCAAACACACAAACTGTGAGATCACGACCTGAGCCGAAATCGAGAGTCACATACTCAGCCAACTGGGCCTCCAGGTGTCCCAATATATTTTTAATTCTGTGTTAATTCCATCATCAATGGCACATCTGAGTCTGGTCCTAATTATTACTTTTTCCTCCACTTGTTCCCTGTACTTGTTTCTTCTTTTTATATGTCTCCTTTTATGTGTTTCTTCTTTTTTTTTATGTCTTACTTTGAAAACTGAGTATCTTGTAGTGGAGAGTAGAGAATGAGATAAAACTTTTTCTTTTAATTGAGATGTAATATACATATCATTACATGTATTCATTTTAAATGTCTAATTGATATTAGAATCACAGATTTTTCAGTCATCACCACTATCTAATTCAAGAACATTTTTATCACTCAAAAAAAAAAAAAAAAGAAACAACTGCTGCACCCATTAGCATTCACTTAGCATTCCCTCATTTCCCGTTCAGCAGGAAATAATAATCTTTCTTGTCTCTTGATTTGCCTATTCTGGACATTCAGTATAACAGAATCATATAATTTGTCCTTTTGTGTCTTCTTTCACTTAGCATGATATTTTCAAGGTTAATTCATGTTGAAGCATTTACAAGTATTTCATTTCTTTTTGTGATAAATATTTCATTACATGGATAGACAATATTTCCTTTATCCATTAGACTATTGATAAACACTTAGATTGTTTCTACTTGTTGGCTAATATGCATACAGCTTCTATGAACACATTTGCATGTTTCTCATGTACAACATGTGGAGACGTTTTCAATTCTCTTGGGTGTATACCTAGGAATAGAATTTCTAGGTCATATGATGACTTTTGTTTTGAATTTTGTTTTTTATTTTAGAGAGATCACATGAGTGGGGCAAAGGGCAAGAGGGCAAAAGAGACAGAGAGAGAGAAAGAGAGAGAGAGAATTTTAAGCAGGATCTACAATCAGCATGCAGCCCTACATGGGGCTCGGTCTCACAACACTGGGATCATGACCTGAGATGAAATCACGAGTTGGATGCTCAACTGACTGAGCCACACTAGCATCCTGACATATGATGACTTGCTGAATAACTT
Organism: Prionailurus viverrinus; assembly: GCF_022837055.1. Taxonomy (NCBI): domain Eukaryota; kingdom Metazoa; phylum Chordata; class Mammalia; order Carnivora; family Felidae; genus Prionailurus; species Prionailurus viverrinus. The sequence continues at coordinate 33,329,287 of NC_062561.1, forward strand.
TTTGAGGAACTACTTTCCACTAGTAGTATATAAAAATTCTAGTTTTTCTGCATCCTTGCAAATAATTGCTATCATCTAAGTTTTGTTTGTTTTTTTAAGTTTATTGATTTATTTTGAGAGAGAGAGAGTGTATTAGCAGGGGAGGGGCAGAGAGAGAATGGAGAGAGAGAATCCCAAAGAGGCTCTACATTCTCAGCTCAGAGCCTGACGTGGGGCTTGAACTCACCAATCGTGAAATCATGACCTGAGTGGAAACCAAGAGTCAGGGGCTTAACGGACTGAGACATCCAGGCTCCCCAGTCATTTAAGTTTTTAAAACTTTCACGATTGTAAGAGATGTGAATTGAGATTTCACAGTGGTTTCCAATTACATTCCCTGAACAACTAATGATGCTGAGCATTTTTTTATGTGCTCATCAGCCATTTGTAAATCTTCTTCAGAAAAACTTCTATTTTTATATTGAAGTATTTCTCTTTTATTGTTGATTTTTAAGATTTTAAAAATTATATTCTGGTTAGTATATCGTTACCCTTATCAGATATATAATTTTCAAATATTGTAATGTAATTTATGAATTCTTTTCACTTTCTTAATGATGTTATTTGAAGAAAATTTTTGAGACAATTTAATGTATTTTATCTTTAATTGTTGTGCTCTACATATCATATATAAAAACATGTTGAGTAGTCAAGGTTACAAAGAATTACACTATGTGTTCTCCGGGTCTTGATTTTATCTTATATTTAGATTATTGATCCATTTTGAGTTAATTGTTGCATATGGTGTAGGATGAGGTCCAATTTCATTTTTCTATTTTTTCTTTTCTTTATTTATTTTGCCAGTTGTCAGAGCAACATTTGTTGAAAGTACTTATTTCTCATCATTTTTTATTGAAGTATAATTGACATACAATGCAATATTAGTTTCAGGTCACAATATATTGACTTGATAATTCTATACATTACTCATTACAATGAGTAATGGATTCTTTCCTTACTCATTACTCTATACAATGAGTAATGTATAGAACGGCATTATGCATAGAATTGCATGATAAACATAGTCACCACCTGTCAACATAAAACATTATTACAATATCATTGACTATATCCCATTTGCTGTACTTTTCATCTTTGTGACTTACTTATCTTATAACTGGAGGTTTGTACTTAATCTCTTTTATCTACTGGCCAATCCCCGCCCCCTGCAGTATCCCTTCTGGCAACCACCAGTTTGTTCTCTGTATGTGACAGTCGGGTTTTGTTTGTTTGTTTTGTGTGTTTTTTTTTTTCACAAAGATAAGTGAATCATATGGTATTCACCTAATTTATTTCACTTAGGATAACACCCTCCAGGTCCATTCATGTTGTCACAAATGGCTTGTTCTTATGACTAATATTCCACTGTATACATATAGCACAACTTATTTATCCTTTCATCTGTGGATGTTCACTTGGGTTGCTTCCATATTTTGCTATTATAAACAATGCTGCAATAAACATAGGAGTTCCTACATCTTTCCAAATTAGTGTTTTCATTGTTTGTGGGTAAATATCCAGCAGTGGAATTACTGGATCATATGGTATTTCTAGTTTTAATTTTTTGAGGAATCATTATACTTTTCCCACAGTGGTTGCACCAATTTACCTTCCCATCAACAGTGCACAAGTGTTTTCTTTCTTCCACCTACTCACAAACACTTTTCATTTCTTATCTTTTTGATCCTATCCATTTTGACTAGTGTGAGGTAATATCCCATTGTGGTTTTGATTTGCGTTTCCCTGATGATGAGAGATGTGGAGCATCTTTTCATGAATCTATTGGCCATCTGGATGTTTGGGAAAAGATCTATCCAGGTCCCATGCCCATTTTTTAAAATCAGGTTGTTTGGTGTTTAGTTTTGAGTTGTGTAAGTTCTTTATATAAAGGACTACCTTATATTCTTCCTCTATTGAATAGTATTGGCACCCTGGTGAAAAATCACTGACCATGAAACCTATGGGTTAACTCCTGGAATCTCCATTCCAGACCCTTGATGTATAGGTCTAGTCTTACATCAGTTCCACACATTCTTGATTGCTATTACTTTGCAATAAGTTGTAAAATCAGGAAGTGTAAGTCCTCTATTATGTACTTCTGTCTTAATCTTGTTTTGTACATTTTGTGACATTTGCATTTCCAGAAATTTTAAGATCAGGTTGTCACTTTCGGCAGAAAAAGACAGCTTGTATTTTGTTAGGTCTTGTGTTGAATCTGTAGGTCAATTTGGATAGTATCATCATTGTAACGATAATAAATATTCAAGGTAAATATACTTGTCTTGTTCCTGATCTTAGGGGCAATGTCAGACTTCCATCAGTAGGTTTGATCCTAGCTTTGGGTTTTATGTAGATGTCCTTTATGAGGTTGAGAAGTTCCCTTCTTTTCTTAGTATGTCCATTATTCTTACATGAAAAGGTGTTAGTTTTTTTTCATATTCTCTATTGAGAAAATCATATTATTTAGCACATTTTGTCCCATCCTTTAATTTCTGAACAAAACATTTTCTTATCCATAGAATCAAAAAATGCTTCCAACAGAAACAAAATCTTCAGTGTTACAGGATTTACTTTACCACAAATTTCCAGTCATTTTGGAAATCTTATCTATGCCTACCATGTGACAGATGTCATGCATACATTATCTTCCTAGATCTCTTTCCAGTATCTAAGGAATGTAATGTTAGTGCCTCAGTAGAATTATAGTTAATAGATCACTTTTCAAGTAGACAGATTAAAATCTAACATTCCCTTGATGCCAAAATCCATAAGTTCTTTTCACTCTGTCAAGATTTTTCTCCATTATGTAGTTTCTTCTCATCTATATATTTAAAAAAAATCTTCTAGTTTGATGCCACTGCATTTAATAAGTTGTTATTACTCACTTAGATATTAGTGAGATTGGGAATTGGTGGGCATCCAAGCAACACAAAACAATGGAAGCCCTGCTGATAGGAATGTTTTTAATTGAGTCATAATTGACATACAACATTGTGTGAGTTTAAGGTGTGTACCATATTTATTTGATATATTTATATGCTACAATATGATTACCCCCACAGTAATAGCTAACATCTCTATTACGTAATTATATTTGGGTGTGTGTGGTAAGGAAATGAAGATCTAGTCTGTTAGCAACTTTGAAGTTTATTACATGGTATTGTTGACTATAATCACTATGCTATGTATGAAGTCTCCAGAACTTATTTCTCTACTAGTTGCAGGTTTGTATCTTTAAACAACATCTCCCCAATTCCCCTACCTCGTATACCCTGACAACCACCATTCTACTCTGTTTTTATGAATTTGGCTTGCTTAGATTCCACATAGAAGAGCAGTATTTGTCTTTGTCTATCTGACTTATCTCTTTAACATAATACCCTCAAGATCCATCTATGACGTCATAAATGGCAGGATTTCCCTCTTTCTCGCAACTGAAAAATATTCCATTATGTGTATATACACATATGTATAGTATGTGTTTATACATACACACACGCATGAACATATTTATATATATACATACACATATATAAACATATATACACACATACGTGTGTATGTATCATCCTCATCCATTTACTGTTGGTGGACATTTAGGTTGTTTTCAAATCATGGCTATTGTGAACACTGCTGGCAAAAACATAAATGGTATATAACAAATGTTGGTTTTGAACTTTTGAAACTTTATTAACATTTAATGTCATCTCAGTGATCAATTATTTGTTTGCAGCCCATTTTTCTTTGCTACATTAATTGAACCTCATGTTAAGTAAAGTATTGCACATTAGGAAAATGTTCCTCATAAGCCTGGATATCTGATGTTACCTTCTTGAAGCAACTAGAAGAGAACAAGTTGAAGAACTCTATTAGATGTAGTTTAAGTACAAAGGACTTAGTTCACACTGCTTAATTTATTTCACCATTTCGTACTCATAGATTAGCAATTATTTTTTAAATTTTTTTTTCAACGTTTATTTATTTTTGGGACAGAGAGAGACAGAGCATGAACGGGGGAGGGGCAGAGAGAGAGGGAGACACAGAATCAGAAACAGGCTCCAGGCTCTGAGCCATCAGCCCAGAGCCTGACGCGGGGCTCGAACTCACGGTCCGCGAGATCGTGACCTGGCTGAAGTCGGACGCTTAACCGACTGCGCCACCGAGGCGCCCCATAGATTAGCAATTATTAATAGTCTCTTTAGTGTGCTAAAAACTATGATTTATCATTAATGAGTTCATTTTAAAAAGTATCAATATGTTATTACATTACCGTTCTTTAAGTGATAGAACCATATAAACAAATGAAAAACAGCAATTAATCAATATTTGTATTCCCACCAAAAGAAAATTCAGCTACTTTAATCATTAATGTTTGTCACCGTTTATAATTTCAACACCCCAGATTAGAAAACTGATAATCTGTGTAGTTATATTCTGTTAATTGAGTATCTTCCAGTTTATCACAGTAGGAAGCTTGCAATTCTGGAGACATTTTCAACTCCATTTTATTATTCTACCATACATAAGAGAATATCTACAATTTCCCAAATGAGGTAATAAGAAGCAATCATCCAAACAGATGTGTTTTAATGTTTTAAAATGGTATCTTTTTATTTTTTTTTCAAAATGGATGTTCTAAAGATATACATTGAAATAAGGTAAAATCTTGAGACAATCAGAGATTTAGGGGAGCTTCGTTAGAGAAAACATTTCAGAAAAATGTTGGCTCCAATGCAATGAAACACATTTTGAGTTTAATTTTGGATTAGGATTTAGTCTTAGATTAGAGTGCTGTTGCAAAAATCCCCCACTGAGTGAATACTACTCTGTGTGCTCCACAATCACCACCATCCCACAAAGTGCGGAAAAGCACTATGTTTTTTTAGATTATTGAACTTTCATTTTTTCACACCTCCTTCATATGCAGCTGGAGTGGCTTAAAGTCTCAGTAATAGGTTTGATTCATTGCTGCCGCTATGAAGACGCGGTTTGCATATTTTTAGATTTTCACTAACAGGGATAAAACCTATTAAGAGTTCAAATATTTTGGAAGGCATTTTAGAGTATTATTGTTCCTTTTAAATATTTATTTATTTTTATTAGAAATGTCTGTAGTTAGAAGTAAGAATGATCAAGGAATGCATTACATTGTATTTATTATTTAAGTGTGTATGTATACCTGGCCACTTTAAATTTGGTATGCTATATTAATATGTATATATATAGTTCTGTCTTGTATTATATATATACGTATATTATATACTAGTCTATATATACGTATATGTATGTATCAATGTCATGTGTGTGTGAATATGCCTATGTGTACATAAATAATTTAAACTCCCATGATTAGAATCACCTTGAATTTAGATGTAGTGGTGAATAAATATAAATCCAGTGAATAAATATAAATCCAATTAGGATAGATAATTCCCATCTCAGTCAGCTACACATCTACATCTAGATATACAGATAGAAACATATAAATTAACTCAGTGAAGAATTAAAATAATTTTTATTTTTTTTATTTTCTTTTGTACCACAACTTATTAGCCCTATAACTTGTCAAGGTTAAGATTGAATAGAATAATCAAGGCACAAAATTAATAATTATAATTTTCTCTTCTCTAAAGACACTTATTAATATGCAGATTTTGTGTCTTTAGGAAGCATTCATAATTTATATTCTACAAATCACTGTGACTACAGACTTTCCTAGTTAAGGATTTGATTTAAACATTACATTTTAATTCCTGTTTTGGTACCTATATACAAATATTAAAAATAAAATTATAATTGGAGAATGAAACTTTTAACAATTTAATCTAGGTAGTTCCTAACTTAAGTGTATATTTAAGACAAAGCTAATTTTGTTAAATGTTTATTTACTTTTGAGAGAGAGAGAGAGAGAGAGAGAGAGAGAGAGAGAGAGAGAAAGCTGGGGAGGAACAGAGACAGAGGGAGACAGAGACTCCTAAGCAGGCTCCAAAGGTCAATGTGGGGCTTGAACTCATGAAAACCATGAGATCATGACCTGAGCCAAAATCAAGAGTCAGATGCTTAACTGAGCCACCCAGACACCCTAAACTAAAATATTTTATGGGGTGAGTATTTGTGAGCTAGACTGCATTAGGATACTTTCTATAAGCTATAACTTCTATCATATATGTTGTAAATGGATTATCTTATGTATACATATATTGAAGTGTGTTATAGTCACGCTGCAATGGTGGGATGAAGCACCACCATGCAGAATAGGTTCAAATGTTAGACTGATGATGCCACATATGCACCAAGAGGGTAGGAGGAGATTTATTACTCCTCTATGAAATTTACTGGGGAGAGCAGGGCAGACTCTTCAGCTGGTCTGAAAATGACTTGAGAGAGATAGGAGGGGCAACTGACTTTGGTTTTTATTGCAGTTGGAGGGCGGAGCTGAGGAGAGTTCCCAGATGGGAAGGGGCTTGCATATTTTTAACTTCTCACTGGTGCTTCGAAGGAAGCACCCGGGCTCTCTTATCAGGCCCAGCTGTGGGAAGCAAGGAGGGGAAGTGGGGCTTGAAGTCTGTCAGCAAACATCCAAAATGGAGTCACACTCTATTGTAATGTGATATAGACTACCTGCGATGAAGTATTATTTACCCAAAACAGAAATCTCATTTCTATTTAACTATAATGAACATTCTTTAAAGTAGCTATTTATTCAAAATATGTAGCTATACCCTTTATCATGAGTAATATAGGATAATTTATGGATCCCATGCATCATATTTTAAGCAAATGTAGTTGAAGAGCTCTGTCTATCACTGTAAGACTCTGTTTTTAACATAGACAGTATGTCTGTCTTGTTTGCTGCCAGTCTGCTTGGCATTTTCCAATTTTCTGAAGCGTCTCTGAGTTTTGTCTTTAAGAAATAAAATTTCATTATTCCAGTTTCTTACAGGGTATCACCATCAGATGGGTTTTCACTCTTATCTATGCGGCATTCTTTCAAAGCAGATGGTAACACCACGTACGTTTTCTCTTCAACCTAAAATTATTTTTCTTGTCTTTTCATGTCTTTCATAGACCTCCTAATAGGATAAAAAATTGCTTTACCTGATGGGTATTCACAGTGATGTTTCTGCTTCTTCAAGATATGCCAAACATATCTTCTGGGCAGTGCAAAAAAAGAAACAAACAAGAAAATAAATGTTACAGGATATCAGAGTTACTTTTCTTCATTCGTGACTTTTTTTCTGTTTTAACTTTCAAAATATCTGCAGTGTGGCTTCTTAAGGTCCCCCCCTCCCTAATTAAGCTGCCAAAATATAGGTTGTTGAACTGATATGTTTATAAATTCATAAAATCTATAATAATTTTAATGAACCTAATTTATTTATAGTAACATTAATCCTTAATTAGCTTAAATCATCAAAAGAATCACTGAGATAATTATACCGTACTCTTATTTTTATGAGATTACCATTTCTTAGATTTCATAACTTATATACTCATATAATTTTCAGAAAAAAATCAAGGAGATAGGATTCTTTGGGACCCTGTTTTGTTAATAGTGATAATTCAATATTCCCTAACATTTTCCTTATCAAGCTCTTCACCCGAATTTTCTTTTTTTTTTTTTATTAAATTTTTTTTTTTAATGTTTATTTATTTTTGAGACAGAGAGACAGAGCATGAATGGGGGAGGGGCAGAGAGAGAGGGAGACACAGAATCAGAAGCAGGCTCCAGGCTCTGAGCCATCAGCCCAGAGCCTGATGCGGGGCTCGAACTCCCGGACCGCGAGATCGTGACCTGGCTGAAGTCGGACGCTCAACCGACTGAGCCACCCAGGCGCCCCCCGAATTTTCTTTAATTAATGTGATAGAACTAGTACCAATGAGTTTGAGAGTTTTAGCCTATGTCACTGAATGATAATTTGCTCCTTTCCTTAGAGAGAAGAGAAATGGACTAGATGTGGAAAAGACTGAAATAGGCAAGCAAATACTTAACGATTTTCTAAACAGGGGGGCATTTGGGCAGTATTCCGTTTGAATGCCAAGAGAGGCTAACACTAGTGGAAGAGTACTCAATATACCTACCAAGTGTGGTAGGTTGCATGACTCTTTGGGATTTGATATGAGGACACTGGTTAAGATTATTAGGAAGATGGGTTCTGCCCACCAACATGATCTACTTATTGCCGATCAATTATTCAGTAAGCAGAAACACAAGAGGAAAATTCTCAGTAATATATATATAACAAATTGATGGCTCCTCATGCATACTTTATGTTTCATTTCACTGCCCCTGGAGAGGGGCTCTACCAGAAATGTTGGTTGAAATGGATCTGGTGTCACACCAAACCTAAGTATTTCTCTAATTTGGTAGATTCTGTTATCATCATGAGAGAGGATAGTTTTAAGGACATAATAATTAGGGAAATCAGTGAAGACAGAACAAATATGGGTTTTTTTATTCTTTTCTTTTTATCATTAATGCAGCATCACCTTAATAGGAAAATCTAGGGAATTTCAGTTTTAAAACATAAAGTATCCTCTGCTTACAAACAGACCTCTGAAGTAGGTATTTAGCATTGTTTTTCCTCCAAGAACACTCTCTCTTCTTGTTCAGTTTGTTCTTCCCACCTATATGCTTTCTGAGGAGCTAATAGCTTCACATTTGATACTTACCCTATGACTTAAGTGAATTGGTCCATGGGTTGGCAGTTCATGAGAGAGCTGGGACATCAATTTGTTTTAGTCGTATTTTTGGAATATGGATTCAATAGTATCTTTTCCAGTGTCCTTAGACATAAATAATTTTGGAGTGATTAAAAATTATTTTCCTGACATGTGCTCAAAGTCAAATATAAAATGAATGAAAGAAGCGATTATTCAGTAATGTAGAAGTAACATGATAATTACCAAAATAGAGATATGTATTGAGAGCAGGGAAATTAGAAAAATTAAAATTGACTGATGCAGTGGAAAGTCAATGAACAGACAGTATTTTGGTCAAATTTAAAAGGATGCATATGCTTTTGCTGAGGGGACAAGAGAGGGCAAAGAAAAGACTCTTTGCCAATATAGGGAAATTTGATAAAGTACTGTATATTCACAAGTAGTTTAGTACTGTTAGAGTAAGAAATGTGTCCAAATAGGTGACAGGAATTGAAGCCAGACAGGTAAGCAGCTATGACTTTATAAGTGGACCTGTATGTTAAGCACAAAAATCCTGACATGTACCTTGAAAAGAGGAATGACATAAAAGTTTTACATGAAAAAATAGCATTGTGCAGTCAAGGATTGGAAATGGTGGAACAAGAAATTGGGAGACTCTAAATGAGGCTTTTTAAATATTCTAAAAAGAGGTAATATCCCTTTACCTAAGAAAGTGACTTAGGGATAGAGAGGAATATGGAATACTGGAACCACATAGGAAGTTATACTTCAGATGCTTATTACTTGTTTTTGTTCCTGGAATTAGGGTATGAAACAAGATAGTTGATATGATGTTCATGAATTTGATGTTAAAATTTTAGAAAAACATGTGGTTTCTCACCATGAGTTCAGTGATGGGCACACTGAAGTTTAATGGTCTCTAGGGCCTGCAGGTGGGTGTAATATACTTGGCTCGTGCAGGTAATATTTGAGTTAGAAGTCTGTAACAGCTCAATCTATAGCAACTGTGGTGCATTGAGATTTGTGGCCAGAGAATTCTTTGTAGTGAGGGAAATGTCCTGTATATTATAGGATGTTTGGCAGCATCACCGGCCTTGACCCACTAGATGCTGGTAGCACTACCTTCTATTTGTAACAAAAACTGTCTATAGACATTGCTAAATGTCTCCTGTAGGGAGGAGCAAAATCATTCCAGGTTGGGAACTATTGTGCTAGAGTAACAGCGGAATTCATAGGCATGTGGGTAACTGCCATGTGGCGAACAAGGAGAGAATAAAGCAGAGAATAAAGAGAATGGTAAACAGAGATGGCTTAGTCTGTTTAGGCTACTGTAACAAAATACCGTAAACTAGTTTGCTTATAAATAGCAGAAACTTACTACTCAGAGTTCTAGGGACTAGAAGCCCAAGGTCAGAATGCCAGAACGTATGGTCAGCCTCTATTGAGAATCCCCTTCCAGCTTTCACACTGCTGATTTCTCATGATATCCTTACATGATGGAAGAGACAAGAGAGCTATCTGGGGGCTCTTTTATAAAAGCTCTAATCCCATTCTTGAGGGCTCTACCCTCATGAGATAATTATCTCCAATGGCCCCACTTCCTAACCATCACTTTGGGTATTATTGCGCATTAGGTTTCGACAAAGAAATTTTGAGGAGGACGCAAACATTCAGACCACAGCACAGAGAAAGAGGAATCTGAAAGATGATTGAAAAAGGAGCATATAGTCAAGTGTGAGAAAATTGAAGGCAAAGGGATAACAGAGAAACTAAAGGAGAGAGAGTCTGCCAGAGACCAAAAAAAGAATTGTATGTGTTAAGTTAGAGAGAAGACTTTTAAGAAAACTTTTTTAATGAAAATGTAATTTAAAAAGTGCTGGGCTCATGTCTTTTAGTCTCATGACATGGTGATGAGATTTCATGTGAACCAGTGTTGCACTGGAGGAAGAATTTCCAAGAATCTCCTGATCATTTTAATTATATTGAAATGTTTATTTTTTTAAGTTTGTTTATTTATTGAAGGAGAGCAGGGAGGGGCAGAGAGGGAGACAGAGAGAGACAGAGAATTTCAAGCAAGCTCTGTGCCATCAGCGTGGAGCCCAACACGTTTCAATCTCACAAACCATGACCTGAGACAACATCAAGAGTTGGACGCTTAACCGACTGAGCCACCCAGACACCCTGAAATGCTTAATCTATAATGTTTTGTTATTCTTAGTGACATTATTAAATCCTAAATTATGTCTGCCTTACAAGAAGAATAATGCCAGTTAATAATAAAGTCAGAAATAAGTAGGAGGAAATCATAAACAGCTTCAGTGAACATTTAGGTAGTATATAAAAATAAATGTCTTTATTTTTTTGAAACATTGAATTGGCTTTTAAAGAGCAGATGACTACAATTGAAGAATATAAGCTAGAAATATTTCAGGTATCTATTTTGTTATAAAAGACCTCGGTTTGAATATGTATGTTTCATTTAGTAGAATTGATCTAAGTAGTTCTCTCAGAAACCCAGAAATATTTCAGTGTACTAAACACATTAAGTAACACTTAACTGTGCATTTTTGTACTATATTTTATGAGAATCAATTTTATTGTTTTAAGAGAATGACAAAAAATATTTTCTGGATGAATTACCAGAAAAAGACAAAACTATTTACACATCTTTAGTACCTCTGTTCATAGAGGGCAATGAAGCAATGCAAACATGAGAATTGGCCATAAAACAATTTCCTTCGATTTGAAGAAGTTACACCACCAAGTATGACAGGAGTCAAAGACTTCTCTTTCACCTCTTTAATCCTACTTAGGGCCCTCACTTAAGGTAGTGGAATATATTTCTATTCCAAGTTTTCTACTTCTCCTCTACACATTTGGCTTTATTCAGCTGTTAGTGTTGGTAGTGATTGGGGAAAAATATATTGTGCACAACTGTACATTTTCTGCCAATGCAGTAAATGACTGTCTGACATGAAAATGTCTTTGTTTACATCTGTGGTAGATAATGCTCCATTTCAACTATACTTTGCTGTGGAAGGGAAGAAACTATACATTTGGCTTAGTTTACAGGTGTTCTTTAACATTAAGTATGTTTCCAATTTCATTTAAATACTGTATAGAATAAATAAGTATTCTATAAATCAGTTTCTGTCCTGAAATGGTTTCATATTTTTTTGGACATCCAATGGACTTTAAAACCAATGAAAAATTTGCTAATAGTCAACTTTCCTATTCTAGCATAATACAGATGCCTTTCTTTTTTTTAAATAAATGGGGGGATTTTTAGGATTGTATTCACTCATTATATCTCATCAGATTTAGAAAGTTTAAATCATGAAAAAGCCCATAGAAGCAAAGACTGAGATATTAATTAGACTTAATGAGTTCAAGCAAATAAGGGATTATAAAATGTATGTAATTACTAAAAAAATGAAATGGAGAATAAGAGAGCCAGTGCTTGAGAATGACTCTTGCACTCCACCTACGAATAGTTAGGTATATTGAAATGAGTATAGAAACATTCATTTCATGGTTTTAAATTTCCTTTTTTTATTGAATAGTTTTACATATTAATCATTTTATGGGTTTTCTCTTTGCATTCTTCGACTATTATCTTCTTTTTCCTTTGGAAATGTTGGTGTTTCCATTAATTTTCCTAATAGTAGGTAATGTAGGTAGCTAGATCAGACAAAAAAAGAAAAAACAGTTTTAGAGTGAGTCTAATCTACATAAGCAAATCAAAGGAACAGCAAAAGGAATGAGCATTATGTGCTAATTGGAGAGTGCTGACATTGATCTGATCTCAATAAAGAATGCACATTGATAGAGAAGGAAGTTAGCTGGACAGGAGAGTAAGAGCTAAAGAGTCTTTTTCTTTTAAAGTTTTTAATGTTTATTTAATTTTGATGAGAGAGACAGAGCATGAACAGGGGAGGGGCCGAGAGAGAGAGACACACGCACACAGAATCTGAAGCAGGCTCCAGGTTCTGAGTTGTCAGCACAGAGCCTGATGTGGGGCTCAAACCCATGAACCATGAGATCATGACCTGAGCCAAAGTTGGAAGCTTTACCGACTGGGCCACCCAGGCACTCCAGATCTAAAGAGTCTTAAAATAAGGGAAAAATTTCCAGATGTGAGTAAGTGGATATTAGAGCTGTAAAAAGTTTAGAATAGAAAAAGTGATATAAGGAAGGTGATGTGCTGGTTTAGAAAAGAGGAAATTGTAAACTGGGAATCCAATAAGAAACACCTATTGTAGCAATTCAAGGTAAAGATTATTGTGGTCTAGAATAGTGAGGTAAACTTAGTAATGATTACCTAAAACATATCTTCATTCTAATCTCTGGAACCTGTAAATGGTAGGTCTATATTAGCAAGGAAGGATGGAAGGAAGGAAGGAAAGAATGAAGGGGAGGGAGGGAAGGCAGGAGGAAGGAGGGAGGGAGAGAAGAAGATTAAAAAAAAAAGATCTGTACACGTTAAGGATTTTGAAATATGGAGATTTTCCTGTATTATCTGAGGGGGACCTAAATGTAATCTCACATATCTTTATAAATGGAGGGAGGGCAGAGGGAGATTTGACATTCAAAAGAGGAGAAGGCATTGGGACGATAGAGGCAGAGAGTTGAGTGATGTGTCCACATGGAATGACAGCTTCTAGAGGCAAGGGAGGATTCTCCCGTAGAGCCTCCGAAGAGACCATGGCCCTGCTGACAACGTCCAGCAAAACTTATTTCAGTCTTTTGGTGTCCAGAACAGTAAGAATAATTCTCTGCTGTTTAAGCTACCATATATATATAGTAATTTATTAGTCATTTTAGGAAGTTAATATCAATGGGATATTCCTTAATTATTTATCAGAAACAGTGTTCACAATCTTATATGGCAGCCATAGCATTAAGGTAATATTACAGTATTTAAGAGGAGATACTATACAATATATCAGATATTTTAAATCCCAAAACACAATCTATCTTTGGAACTTAAGACAGGTCTGAATGTCTCTAAACATGAATTTTCTCTCCTGTACAATGGAAATACTGATCCTTAGTTCACATAATTATTAAAAGTAAATAAGAAAGCATATGTAAAATACTTTATAGATTATAAGTGTACCCCAGATGATAATATAATTATTGTACTATGTTATATGTGTTCACTTCTAGACACTTAATTTCATATAGACAAAACTTTGCTATATTAATCTATTTCACATACTTATGTAGCTGAAGTTCAATAGATTTATTTTTGAGTAGATAGATGAATAGGTAGGATGAAAAATGGAAACCATCTTTTTCGGAATTTGGTTATAAGCTCATATCAGGTGAAAGATAAATATCTAATTTAATTTTTCCCATTTTGTTTTACCTCAAAATGTCACTTGCTAATGCTGGTTTCAAACACAAAAAAGAACACTTTAAATGACTACTTAGAATTACGCATAGAAAAAAAGTGAAACTGAGTCCTTGAGATCTACTTAGCTTTGTGAATGTTAAATTCTAAGGGGAGGGGTGTAATCATACCCAAAGAGAAGGCCTGATTACCAGTTTTGAGTAAAACAATGCTGATCATGTAAGAAATGTGGAAATAGTTACAAAAATACGTACCAAAATTATGTTGCCTTTAGCCGCACTTCAAATGATATTTTGCTGTGTTTATAATGATTAGATTTGTTTCTGGAAAATTACCAGATGCTCATAACATTAAGGTCAATTCAATGTTTATTCTGTGTTGAGAAGGCCATGCATCAATTCCAATTTTCTATATTCCTTCTTTAGGCTTTCACTTGCACTTGATAAATTTTCTACCTACTGTTAGATTTCTAATTAGTAAATGTTTTGCCAACAATGTGCATAGCAAGTCTTCACACAGTTAAGATTTCCTCCCGTTGGCTTTCTGAAGCACATCCCCAACATATAATGCCGCATGCAGGCTCCATGCATGTATGTTCTCTGTGTTATCACATACTTGCCTGTTCGGCGTATTTTATTTTAGATTTACAGATAATGTTAGGAAGCACTGCCTTGTCTTTTTCTATCACCTGTCCACATAGTGATGTGTAATAAGTGTTATTTTATCATCTGGGTGAAAATGTTGTTCAGATCGAATGCAACTTTTTCAAGCCAGTATAAGCCACAACCAATATCTAAAATAAGCAGAAGTAAGTAAGTAGATGAAGACAATGACAACCCAACTATTTTTCAAACAATGTATATATTTGATAACTACCTTTATTATTACCATATTTCTTTGTTTCATTCCTATACTCGATTTTTCACATGCCTTACAATGTGTCTCCTGTTTTGAAAGGACTAACATGGATAGAAAGGAATATCTGAAAATGGAATGCATTTTTTTTTAGGAAAGAGAGAGTGCAAGTGGGGGTAGGGCAGAAGGAGAGGGAAGGAGGGAGGGAGGGAGAGAGAGAGAGAGAAAGAGAGAGAGAGAGAGAGAATCTTAAGCAGGCTCTATACCCAGTTCAGAGCCTGATGTGAGGCTTGATCTCACTATTGTGAGACCATGACCTGAGCCAAAATCAAGAATTGGACATTTAACTGACTGAGTCACCCTGGCACCCTGGAGTGCATTTTATTAAATGTAGTCTCATTACTTTACATTTAAGTATCAAACATTAGAATTATTTCCAAATAGGATTAGCCTTCCCAAAAAAGGATGATATATAGTCTAATACGTAGGTATATACAAAAGATGACAATCCCTATAGAAATTTTATTGTAGGTTATGGATTACATAAAATTTACATTGAATGATGTCCATAATAAAAGTCATTATAGCTTTATTAAAAGTTATCAGATCCTTGTGAGGGGCACCTGGGTGTCTCAGTCGGTTGAGTGTCCAACTTCAGCTCAGGTCATGATCTCGGGGTCTGTGAGTTTGAGCTCCGCATCAGGCTCTGTGCTAACAGCTTAGAGCCTGGAGCCTGCTTCAGATTCTGTGTCTCCCTCTCTGACCCTCCCACACTCATGCTCTATCTCTCTCTCTCACTCTCTGTCAAAAATAAATAAACATTTAAAAAATATTTTTTAAGTTATCAAATCCTTGTGAGATGAAACATCAGCATGTGATTATCAGAAGAAACTAGTTTAGAAACTTGATTGCCAATTATGAACAGTTTAATTCATAAAGCCTACAGTGCATTCCACCATTTAGAGTGTTTCGTATTTCTGCTAGGGAAATTAGATACTAAAATACTTCTCTCAACCAGTCAAAATAAGCAGTTTGATAATACCAAGGTAAATTCCTTTATGTGGCTTTCAACTTCATTTTTAAATCTGCTTGAGTCATTTGTTTGAACTGAAATAAAGTCATTTCAAAAGAATGTTGTCACAAGATCAATATCTTTGAAACTATGCTTTGGATGCGACAGAGCATTTTTGTAGAATCAGAGCCTATTATCCGGTGTTGTGATACCACATCTGCTGACATTTATTTTCAGTTTTAAGCATCACCATAATATTTTTTTGCTATTGTTCCTCATTAAATATTACATTAATACCTTTGACATGTGAAACATTATTAATGTGTCTTAATCGGATTATTTATAGACCTATACATCCTCAATAGTATTTCCCTGCTCAATTTCACAGTCACATGCACCAAAGTCTCTATGAGTTATATAATAAGAAAATCAATATAAAACATTAGTCAAGCACCAATTACATGAAGAATTCATAATCTAGAGAATATACAGTGTGGGACTCTTGAGTCCCTGATATCACTGCCTGGATGCCAATGGGCTGAATCTGATGTGACCCTTACCTAAACATGAGTATGCTCAAATCTACTTTGTGACTCAGTTCTTGTTGTTGGTGTTGTGTTGTTGTTGTTGTTGTTGTTGTTGTTGTTGTTGTGTTTTTTGTTTTCTTTTTAATCATTCTGGCTCTCCTTCAAAATGCTTGCTGGAGTGCCACTGGTATGTTTGGAAATCTCTGTTTTCATGCTGAATATGTAGCCTGCTTCTAAACCTACTTCTGTTCTTTGAGCAAAATAGCATTATCATGGGGTTGGTGATACTTAGCCATTGAAGAAACTATAGGTCCCTTAGATCTCTCTATTCTCTGCTTCAGTATTTTCACTCATATTCTTCATCATATCCTTCTAGATCAGTCTCACTTATGTCCTCCTCCTCTGGCATCATCTAGATTTTCCATCCTTTTATAACAAAATCCCATTCTCATTCTCTTCATAGAAAAGTTTTTTTGAAGCACCTGGTTGGCTCAGTCAGTGGAGCATCCAACTGTTGATTTCAGCTCAGGTCATGATCTCATGGTTCATGAATTTGAGCCCCGTGTTGGGGGTTCTGCACTGCCAGTGCTGAGACTGCTTGGGATTTTCTGTATCCCTCTCTCTCTGCCCCTCCGTTGTTTGTGCTCTCTCACTCACTCTCTCAAAAAAAAAAAAAAAAAAGGAGGAAAAAAAGAAAAAAAAAGTTTCTCTCCTTCCTTGCTTAATTAAAACTTGGGTCTCATTGATGTTTTCCTGCAGACTTGTCAATGAGAAGCTATGCTTTCTCCCATAATCTGCTTCATAAAGAGCCCAGAGGTGGAATTAGCTTGGTTTTATTTGCAGGCCACTACTTTTCAATTCACATGGAATAAAGTCTGCTCCTTTGGGATTTTATGCAGGCTCATTCCATCACTTTCATTATGTGCTGTCCTTGACATCTTTTAACTTGCGGTGTCAATGTTCTACATTCATTGAGAACATAGGTAAACAGGATTTCAGTTTTATTCCCTACCATTAGATATGTGATTACCCAGGACCATTTCAAAATCTATCTAGAATACTAATTAAAATATAAAAGGAGAAGTTCCTGGGCTTCATTAAATGTAGTTGATTTTCACTTATACCCCATAACAGCGATCACACTCTGTACCTTTTAAACACAAACAACTATACTACTTTGCACATACTAAAGTCCATTAGCCACACATTTAATATAAATTCTTCTCTTTTAATGGTATTTTCTTCACATATGAAATCCGTTGTTTGAACAATTTCTTAAGGCCTTCATTCTCTTACTTCTCTTTGATCAGTATTTAAAGCCTCTTATGTAAGGTCTAAATTTTGTGTGCCTAATATGGAAACACGTTAAGTTTTACGTAGGAGAACGGGAGGAACAAAGTCAAGACAAACAAAAGACCTATAACATGGTCATGGGATTGTGAGATGATTGAAAGGCAATATTTTATTGAGAAGTAAGTTGATCAAGTATGTGGACATATGTGTTAGGCCCGTAAAGAAACAAAGTGTTTCAGACATGGGTTTATAAAAGGGAATTGGTTACAAGTTTTTGAAGAGCTAAAGAGCAAAAATGTTATGGTGGATACTGGAGGAAGAGATAAATGAGGAGTTACGAGTATCTTATCAGGAGGATTCTTATACCTTTGAGCGCGAGCTCACAAGCCCACGCTGACCACTCCACCAGTGACATTGACCCTTTCAGTGCTTGAACCACTGAGTAAGCGTTGTTGCTCCTGCTACTCTTTTATTATTAACTATTATAACTATTTTAACTATTTAACTATTTATTTAACTAGTTAACTATTTATTACAACTGTTTTGTTATAATGCATTTTTTATTTTTTAATTTTTATTTATATTTTTGTTTATTTTTTTGTTTTATTCAAGTATAATATCCAGTGTTATATTAGTTTCAGGTATATGATATTATGATTCAACAATTCCATGCATTTCTCAGCCCTCCTTTTTTAACGTCTCCATCCACTTCCTGCCACTCTTTCTGCTACTTGAGTTAGAACTGACATTTCTTTTTCCTTCCTGATTATCTTCTAACAGAGCCTTAAATCAGAAGGATCGAACATGAGTCTATCACACAATGTTCTATGAGACGTGTAGTTTACAGAGTTTTCAGCTCCAGTGCTATGAAATTTAGCAGAGAGGGACATGGATGGGGCTTAGTAGACATTAGCTAAATAACCAACACAAGACTTAATTGCCAAAACCTAGCAAAAGTCAGATAAAAAGCATAAATTCATTTAAATTTATTCATACATTTTACAAGGTTCTTCAGAGTTTATGTAAATTCTCCCCTCTCTTTTCAAATTTCCTAACGTAATCATTCTTGCAGTGAGTGGCACTTCCTCTTTGGAAACACCATTTTTGCACTTGGGAATCAATGGAACTGTGATTGGCAATTGCTGCTTTTACATGGCATCTTGAGTCCTTGATACTTTAAAATGCATGGAGCGTTCAGACTAAAGTCATGACAAATAGGTCCTAAATGGAACAGCCTTTGCCTTAGGTAAACAAATTTGTGTAAAGCAAACCAATTCTACTGAAAATTTCTTCAAGAAAATCATCTTGCTGAATGTGAATGAACAATTTTATGACAGCATTAGGTATCACATTGGGAAATTAGAGCCTTAATCCTACTCATAAGAAAATATTTATCTTCTCATCCAGTTGTTCCAGTACCAGACTTATTTTGTTATTTCCTTTTGATATCATTGACATGAGAGAGACAGTCATAAAATAATCTTTAAAGCTTCACTTAGTCTATTAATTTACCAGAACCATTTAGTATTATAGAATTGGTGGAACTAAAGTAGATATAGTATCTCTTCCCACCTCTCCATCATTATTCCAATTGTTTTTATTTTATTCATCCTTAATTTTTAATATATAGTAATATATATTTTATCATTATTTTATTTATTATTATATATTATTAATATGTATTTATTTCCATTAAATAGGAAAATCAAATTACTGCCAGTGTCACCAAATTACGTAGTACAAGTCACATACATATATAATTTTAAATAATTCAAAACTGTTGTGTTTTCTGAACTTTAGAGGAAAAAACTTTAAATGTATTTTACATATGTAGTTGACAGTTCTTCTGGCTAGCATATGATCTGATTGTTTTTCGAGCAGAAATAATAGGTTTACATGGATCAATCTCATCTCTATCCCTTTACTACCAAGAGAGAAGTTTTTCTCGGAGAAGGTTGGCTCAGTTTCGGGGGAAAAGAAGGAAATCTCACAAGTCAGTTAAGTTTTATGAGAAAGCACCAGCTTTATTCCAAACTTTCTCTATAACAGGATAATTGAGGTCCCAGGGTTCTTACTTATTCGCTGATTCTTCCTCATTTATTCTTATTCCAGGAATTCTCCTGGGAGAACCAGACCTAAAACTGCAGAAGGAACTCTCACTTGGCAGGAAATATTTTTTTTTTTAAATCCCACTCGGGGTCTAGAACTGCTCTAATATGTTCACCACTTGCTACATGTGACCATTTAAATTAATCAAAGTTAAATAAAACTGAAAAATTCAGTTGCACAAGTTACATGTCATATGTACCATAGTCATATGTCACTAGTGGTGACTGTCTAAGATAGTACAAATTACGAACATTCTATCATCACTGATAATTCTATTGATACTGCTGATTTAGAACAAGACAAAGAAAGAAAACATGGTAGTTTTGCAGTTGTGATCACAGGTACTCATTAGAAATTTCCTTTTTCTCATAATAACAAATAAATACGTTCTAAAATAAAAGAGAATACACTTTCAGTACCTACCTAGAGGTAAGCTTATCTTTGGTGCAGACAGAAGTAGAAATTAGGAGGTACTAAGGTCAGAATTTATTAGGAGATACCTAATGTGTATTCAGTAAAAATCAAAATTTTCACATACGTTTTCTTAAAAATGGTCATAAGTTGACACTCGTGTGCCTTATGGATGGAATCAAAATAGAATAAATGCATAAAAGGACTATTATTCTTATGTTTTCTCCTGTAGGACCTTTTGTTTAAACATAAAATAGTCCCACTGAAATATATACCATTATATCATATGAGCATGGCAAAACAGAAGTAAAAAAGCAGTCTGTTGCATCACAACAACTAATTGGAAGCCCTAAGGGAAGACAGATTATGTAATTGAAAAGTAATCAACAGTCCAAATGAATCTGGTTTTCTAAAACTTTGTTATAACCACTAACATTTAAGAAGTTTTTGTTTTGGCCACCAGCTTAAGGCAATCGTTTGCCTCTTTATTCAGTTCCCTTTTTCTATAGTGAAATATGAAAACATAACCCACGTATCATACAGATGCCTCAACATTTTTGGATATAATTATTTTCTGTAAATTTGACATTCTGGAGGAATACTTCCTGAGATCTTTAATATTCAACAACTTGGTTATCAGTATTGCAAGTTCATTTCCTCAGTTCTGAAAAATGAAAAAAGGGCCATAATATCTTTTCCATGTGATTATTTGGGGTTATTAAATTAATACTCCATCAATTGAAAACAAAGTGAAGCAAATGATAGTATCTCTCACTTGGTAATTATCTTATTTTAGCCTAGGAGACTGGAAATATGAATTATGTATCACAGATCTTCAAGAATATTTTTAATAACTCAAAAAAGTTAAATTAATAAGTTTTAATGGTATAAATGTTACAAAAATGATTTAACAACTACTCCTATAAACCAGAATATAGATACTTGTCAGAAGTGGCACAGTTTAACATGCATATAAAGTCCATGTATGGTCAGTGAACGGACATATAGACTGCAGCTATCAGTAATATATACTCGGGAAATGGAGAATTTATGGGGTATTTTTATGTGAAGAAGAAACGACAAGATTATCTACATGGGTAGCATTGAGGAGGAGAGTCTGCAAGGTACATATTTTATATTGCAAAAGAAAGGTTGGGTATCACTGTAGACATGCAAGTTCTGTAATTTTGAATAGAAATTCTATTGTCTTTCTTCCCACTCCGTGGGAAAAAAAATCGGGTTTGCTTTCATTTACATATTTACTTTCGATATTCTTGATCTATAAATAAATGCATTCTTTCAATTATCTTTTGAATTGGCTATAAAATATGCCTAGTTCTTTCGCGAGTTAAGAAAATCTTTAACACATGTTTACTTTTATGTCTGTATGATAAGCACGTTTTTTATTTTTTCCTGAAAATTGTCTTTAAAGTAATCACCCTTATAGTCAGTATCCTTCCACTAGAATTCCTTTTCTGCATGAAACAGAAGTAGACACGTCTCGGTAACTTGTAGTACCCAACGTGAAACCTGCTTCTTTCTTTCCTTTGGTGTCATAAACACAGAGTTAGAACAGTTTGCTTTATCTCTTCACACGCCTCCTCCTCATCTGCTGGCAGAAATCAACAACACAATTTTTCACTAACTCTATATCATAAATAAGAGTGTGTGGCCTGCAATTCATTAGGATTATAAGAAGAAATGAGTAAAGATGAATGGTTCTTTATTTGGGAGTCCCAGATACTTTCAGGGAAGTATTAGAAGTTGGAAATGATGTCAAGATCATTAATTCATTTATCAGTAACAATTGTTGCCTAAAAAAACCTAGAAAGGATTTTTGGTTGATATTCCATTTCTTATTTCTTTATGGGACATTCTAGAATAATGAGAAAGTCTCCAGCTGTGCCATCACCAGTAAATACAGTAGTCCCTCCCCACCACCACCTAAAACTTAGCCATGCAGGATG
Organism: Prionailurus viverrinus; assembly: GCF_022837055.1. Lineage (NCBI taxonomy): Eukaryota > Metazoa > Chordata > Mammalia > Carnivora > Felidae > Prionailurus > Prionailurus viverrinus. Next base: position 33,351,520 of record NC_062561.1, read on the forward strand.
GGTTCCAAAATCCCCAGTGGATGCTTACAACCATGGATGGTGCAAACCATACATATAATGTATTTTTTCCTTGCACATATATACTTATGATAAAGTTTGATTTAAGAATTAGCTACTGTTAGAGATTAATAACAAAATTAATAAGAAAATAGAAAAATTAGAACAGTATACTATAATAAAGTTATATGAATGTGGTCTTTCAAACTATTCTACTGTAGTCAACACTTGTCTGTGATGATGTGAGACGATGAAATGCCTGTGTAATGAGATAAAGTGAGGGGAATGACATAGGCATTGGAACATACCATTAGGCTATTGTTGATTTTCTGATACATCAGGAGGAGGACCATCTGCTTCTGCACCACGGTTTACTGTGGGTAACTGAAATTGTAGAAAGCAAACCGTGGATAAAGGGGGATATGTTGTACTTCAAATTGAGTATTGAGCAACTTTCTCAAAATACCTGATCGCTTGTAAATATTGGGTACATTTCTATAAATTAGAGACTTCTACCATACATATTGAGCATTGCACTGTGATAAATGTTCTAAATGTGGGGGTTGTAGCAATAAGCAAAACAGGAAAAAAACCCACAAAATATAAATAAAGATACTGTAATATAACACCAAGTAGTGCTAGATGTTACAAAGAAAAAAAGTAGGGTTGTGTGTATAGGATAGATATTAAAATCAGATGATTAAAGAAGTCCATGAAAACATGAAATGTGTATATGAATTCAAATGAAAAGGCATGAATTACTTAATAAAAAGATTCAGTGTAACTGCTGACTAAGTGTTCTCTGTCTTTATTAGCTCACAAGGCAAGAAAATATATTGAAAATGACACAAAGGACCAATTCTTAGTCATGCATGATGGCACTGAACTAATCCAACTGCCAACCTCCCATTGATTTCAAGGGATCTGTATGCTCAGATCAGCTCTGCAGAGATGCAGAGCAAAGTGAGAAATTGACTCAGAGATATTTGACATCCAATATGCTTGATTCAGTTTTTCTAACACGGATGAACATAACATTCTCTCAGGTTTGAAAAAAAAATGGTGAGTTTTCTGTATGGCTCTATTGAACTTGAATTTCTTTTACAAGTATTCCCTCTGAAGAATTTTCTTATAAATAATTAAATAATTGTTATTTTTCTTCAAATAAAGTGTTATTGAAAACATTCATAGAAAATAGAGGAACTCAGCATCACATTTTGAAAAACAAATATTTCCATCTACTAACAAGTCATTGATGTACAAACCTAAGGGATATAATTGGGGGCATTTTAAATTATTGTGCAGTGGAAAAATAAATCATGTGGATAGCTAGGTATAATTCAGGAATTCTTTATTTATGTGTGAGTGTGTTTTTTAGTAAACCTAACAGGGATGAGTGTCTGACTGAGGAATATTACCCACTAGAAGACACAAATCTTGTATGAAAATTCAACTTAATCCTCAAAGACTATAAAAATCTCAGCATATGTCCTTCATTAAAAAAAAAAGTTAAATTTTAGTCTCCATCCTTAGGTATTCTTCACATTATTAAAGAGCCCTTCCTTAAAGAAACATAGTAGATTTAAACATATCTAGACGTATATCTTCTAAAAGAGAGATAGAATCTTCTTAGATGGCATCTCCCAAAAGATGCTAAAAAGTGCTTTATTTTGTTCTCAGCTATAATTATCATCATATACAGGCACACCTCCTTTCATTGCACTTTCCTTTATTGTGCTTCACAGATAATGCAGGGTTTTTTTGTTTGTTTGTTTTGTTTTTAGTAAATTGAAGTTTTGTGGCAACCCCACATCAAGCAATTTTTTCGGGGCCATTTTTTCCAAGGACATTTCCTCACTTTGTGTGTCTATGTCACATTTTGGTAATTCTTGCAATATATCAAATTTTTCATTGTTATTATATTTGTTATGGTGATCTGTGTTATCTTTGATATTACTCTTGTAATTCTTTGGGGGCCCAAGCAAAACAGCCTTATTGCTGATACAGAGAAAGTTGTAGTGGTTTGGATAGGAGATCAAAACAGCCACAATATTCCCTTAAGCCAAAACCTAATCCAACACAAGACTCTAACTCTCTTCAATTCTATGAAGGTTGAGAGAGGTGAGGAAGCAACAGAAGAAAAGTGGGAAGCTATCAGAGGTAGGTTCATAAGGTTTAAGAGAAGAGGCAATCTTTATAACCTAAAAATTTAAGGTGAAGCTACAAGTCCTGATGTAGAAGCTGTAGCAAGTTACCCAGAAAATCTAGCTAAGATCATTAATGATGGTGGCTACCCTAAACAACATGTGTTCGTTGGAAACAAAATAGCCTTCTATTGGAAGAAAGTGCCATCTGGGACTTTCTTAGCTAGAAAGGAGAAGTCAATGCCCGACTTCAAAGGACAGGCTGACTCTCTTGTTAGGGGCTAATGCAGCTGGTGACTATAAATTGAAGCCAATCCTCACTGAGCATTCTGAAAATGCCAGGGCCCTTAACTTATACTAAATCTACTCTGCCTCTGTTCTATAAATGGAACAACAAAGGCTGAGGGTGATAGCATATCTGTTTATGCCATGGTTTTATTGAATATTTTAAGCAAAATATGGAGACCTGTTCAAAAAGTGATTACCTTCAAAATAACATTATTGTCAGCATACCTGGTCACCTAAGAGCTTTGATGGAGATGTACAACAAGACTAATGTTGTTTTCATGCCTGCTAACACAACATCCATTCTGCAGCTCATGGATCAAGGGGTAAATTTGATTTTCAAGTCTTACTATGTAAGAAACATATTTTGTAAGCTGCCATGGATAGTGATTTCTCTGATGGATCTGGGCACAGTAAATTGAAAACCTTCTGGAAAGGATTCACTATTCTAGATGCCAATAAGAACACTCATGATTCATGGAAAGACTTCAAAATATCAACCTTCACAGGAGTTTGAAAGAAGTTGATCCCAACCCTCATGGATGACTTTGAGGGGCTTTGAGGGGTTCATGACTTCAATAGAGGAAGTAACTACAGATGTGTTGGAAATAGCAAGTTAATTAGAATTAGAAGTGGAGCCTGAAGATGATACTGCACTTGCTGCAATCTCCTGATAAAAATTTAACAGATGAGGAGTTGCTTCTTAGAGATGAGCAAAGAAAATGGCTTCTTGAGATGAAATCTCCTGATGAAGATGCTGTGAAGATTATTGAAGTGGCAACAAAGGATATGCAATCTGACATAAACTTAGTTGATTAAGCAGTGGCAGGATTTGAGAAGACGGACTCCAAATTGGAAAGAAGTTCTATCATGGATAAATGCTATCAACAATATCACATGCTACAGAGAAATCATGTGTGAAAGGCAGGGTCAATCAGTGTGGCAAATTTATCGTTGTCTTATGGTAAGAAATTGCCACAGCTACCCTAGTCTTCATCAACCACTACCTTGATCAATCAGCAGCCATCAACACTGATGAAAGACCCTCTACCACCAAAAAGGTTACAACTACCTGAAAGCTCAGATGATGGTTAGCATTTCTTAGCCATGAAGTATTGTCTTTAATTTTTTTTTTCTTTTGAAAGAGAAATAGAGAACTAGAAAGGGAGGGGAGAGAGAGAGAGTGGGTGACAGAATCCCAAGCAGGACCCACATATTCAACATGGAGCTCAATGTGGGGCTTGAACTCATGAACCATGAGATCATGACCTGAGCCTAAATCAAGGCTCAGACACTTAACCGACTAAGCCACCCAGGCACCTCAGCCATGAAGTGTTTTTTAAGTAAGGTATACATGGGGTTGCTGGGTGGCTCAGTTGGTTATGCGTTGACTTCAGCTCAGGTCATGATCTTACAGTTTGTGGGTTCGAGCCCCACATTAGACTCTGTGCTGACAGCTCAGAGCCTGGAGCCTTCTTTGGATTCTGTGTGTCTCTCTCTGTTCCTCAAAAATAAATAAACATTTTAAAAATTAAGGTATACAAATTGTTTTTTTTAGACATATGCTACTACACACTTAATAGGTTATAGTATAATGTAAATATAACTTTTATATGTACTAGGAAACAAAAAAAAAATGTCTCACTTTGTCTTGACAAAAAAAAAAAATTTCTCTTGCTATGGTCTGGAACCAGCCCACAATGTTTCCAAGATATACCTCTACTATATTTGTTTCCATGAATTCTTCTAGTTTTAAACTTATGTCTTAATATGCTATTCTCTAATTTGTTTGTAAATGGGCCTTCAGGAACCTTATTATAAAAAAGATTTTTATTGTTTGAGACCTGGGATATCAGAACATATTATCAGACACCTTTTACTCAACACATGAATAGAGGAATTAAATTTAATTGAAACTTTAAACTTAAATTTAAACTTAATTTCTAGGGATGTGTAATTAACTCCTAGATATATAATTGGTGATTAAAACAATAAAAAATACCAAAAACCAACAAAAATTCCCCAAATTAAAATTTTTACATATTTTTCAATTACAAATAATGTAAGGTTTAACTAACAGATAACTTTCGTGTCATAGACATACCCATATAAATACACATAGAAGTACTCACCTGTAGGATATAGATATGTTGCCAAACATTCAGTCATATTTTTCATCTGATCCACTGCAATCTTTTCTTTCTGTGTTCGATACACTTTCCTAAAATAATAGTTTATATTTAAAAAAAATTGACAGGTTGTTTACCAGAAAAATTGTATTCTTCACCAAAATGAAGGGAATGTTTTCTATCTTCATCTATCTTTAAACAGAGAAATCCTACTGATTTTGTGATGAGCTTCAAGGGGCACAGAGCAAGATGAAACATGCCTAGTGCTCCTCAGATCTGCCAGGCTGCAGGCAGGATTTGGTATATCACTGTGGTCTCTTAAAAGAGAACATTGATATACAGCGTTTGGGAAATTAACACTGTGCATTACCCTCTGCTTATACGCATAGTAACATTTTTCACGAGTGACTTTCTTGTTTCTGAAACAAAATTCATGATCACTTGCAAATTTTTTAAATAAAAAAAAACGCACTGTTGCGCACACATATACGGAAATAACATAGAACTCAAAACAACAGCTATAGCCGTTCCTTGAGTCATTGCATTATTTAGGATAAATCCCTTACTGGCTTGGAAGTGTGTTTTCATTCATTCCTTTAAGGATTTATTTATTCAGCCAACTTTTCTGTAAAATGAAGTAAGCTCCTTTATATTGCACTCAACATGGATACTATAAGGATAATTTAGACAGTCTATTCTCTATGGAAGCCCAAAAGTTGGCAAGGAGGGGAAAGAAATGAGTATCTAAAGTAGGGCTGATCAAGAGAGATTTGAACAACAGTGGAATTATTCAATATCTGTGTTGTCCATTATAGTAGCCATTCGCCATATGTAGCTGTTGACCACTTGGAGTGTGGCTAGTACAGTGATAAGCTGACATTTGAAGTGTTATTTAATTTGGGGCACCTGGGTGGCTCAGTCGGTTAAGCTTCTGACTTCGGCTTAGGTCATGATCTTCCGGTCCGTGAGTTTAAGCCCCTCGTCAGGCTCTGTGCAGACAGCTCAGATCCTGGAGCCTGTTTCAGATTCTGTGCCTCCGTCTCTCTATGACCCTCCCCCATTCATGGTCTGTCTTTCTTTGTCTCAAAAATAAATACACGTTAAAAAATTTTTTAAACAAATAAAATGTATTTAACTTAATTAAAATTTAGTGTATTTAGTAAATTAATTTATTTAATTTCATTAACATTTAATTTGAAATAACCACATATGTCTAGTGACTATCATATTGGACAGAATAGATATAGGATAAGACATTTTAAAAATTACTATACATTGGGGAATAAGTATATGGTATTCATTTTAAGAAATCCTGATTTTTGAAACTTTCCTTAGTACTCTTTAAGAATATGGGAATATATCTGAGAATAAGACGTAGAAAATAAAGAAGTTTATACCAGAATACTGAAACAAAATACATAAATACTATACCTTATAATAAATAAGTATATACTATACCTGGTAATGATAACTACTCTGAACAAAAGGTTAAAGCAAGGTAATGTAAATAAAAACTGTCTGCATATACTGTTTATACAAGTGATGGCGAGTAACACTTTTATGATAAAGTGATATTTGAGTACAGATTTCAGCATAATGAGAGGAAGGAGCCAGGTTGATATTCAAAGAAAAAAATATTTCAGAGAAGATATAGTACTCTGGTACAAATACTCTGTGGCAGACACACTCTAAGGATGGTCCCATGATCCTCCGTTCTTGATATCTATGACTATGTAATCTTGAGTGTGGACAGAAATAGGGACTTGCTTTTAATCAATGGCACAAAGCAATGGTGATTAGATGTCGCTTCTCCACTTAGGGTGCTAAAGGTTCTAATATCTCTCTTGCTAGAACTGTTTCTGGCTTGCTTGGATGCAACAAGTAGCCATTTCAAAGGGACTCATGTGGCATGAAACTGAGGACGACCTCCAGCAAACAACTAGCTATGAAAGGAGGGCAACTTCTGGCCAATAGCTAGCAAGAAATGGGCCCTTGGACCAATAGGCTGCAAAAAGTAATTTCTGCCAATGTCTCAGTTTTGACTCAGCTGTTTCCAAATCAAGCCTCAGATAGAACTGCCACCCCAGCTGCCTTTTGATTACAGCCTTCCGGAATCTTTCAGAAGGCCACCCAGTTAGGTTATGCCTAGACTTCTGTCCTATGGAGACCGAGATGTTAAATGAGTATTTTAAACCGCTGTATTATGGTGACGTTGCTATGCTGATATAGACCTTAAGGAAAAAGCATATTTTGCATGTTCTAAAATGCAAAATGGTAGTGAATGGGTCCACGAAGAAGGAAAAGGTCATTTAGAGTCTTGGAATTAATTTAATTTTTTAAAAATTTTTATTAAGAATAAAATTACAGCCATTTGGAGTGTTTCATTTAGAAGCTTATCATACGGTGCATTTAGAAATATCTGTGTAGATATTAGGTGAAGAAAAACCCATAGGGACCAGGCATTAGTAATAGGCTATTAGTTGGCCCTTGGAATAATCTGGGTGAGAAGTGAAGATGGGCTGACCTAGAAGGATAGTAGTGAAAGTACTGGAAGTATGAAAATTCTAGCTATGTTTCTGGGTACCTGGTTGGCTTAGTCAGTTGAACATCTGACTCTTGGTTTAGGCTCAGGTCATGATCCCAGGGTTGTGAGATTGAGCCCCACATCCAGCTCTGGGCTATGTGTGGAGCCTGCTTAACATTCTCTATCTCTCTCTCTCCCTCTGCCCCTCCTCCTGCTCTCTCTCTCACCCTCTCTCTCTAAAAAAAAAAAAAATCTATGTTTGAAAAGTGTTGGCACAATGGTTTTGCTATTACCAGTGACTTGAGGATTATGAACAAAAGAAAGAGATTATAATGACCCTAAGATTTTTGGCTTTCCAGCTTTGTGTATCAGTTTTCATTGAACACATTTTTTTGTGATTTTTATAATGTAACCATCCAAAAAGTATATTTTGATGATTTTAATTCAATTGAACCAATATTTAACTGCTTTAATGTATGCCAGAATAGGTTAAATGGCTCATTACTTATACAAATAAATACAAAGTGGGCAATCCTACTAAAATCTGCCATCAACCTTGGGTATTTACATACTTCTTTTTTGTTTTTTGTTTTTTGCTTAGTGTTGTTTTTAAGGGGGTTTACTAATATGAACTCAATGGATTTAAGCCATAAGTAAAAGGAACAAATAATAAGAAAGTGAATATATTATAATAGTTGATCACTAAGGAAGAAAATAGCTTCAACAAAACATGAGGTTTTTATTTACTCATAAAATTATTAAACATTTTTAAACGTATGATAAAATGTATTCCATTATTTGTTAATTTACCTAGATAGCTATAAGCAAGTACAAAATTTAAAGAGGTCATAAATGCCTCATGATTCACTTTTTTTTGTTTTTTTTGAGTCTAATTGACCACATGAAGTTACCTAGGTTTCTGGTATAGACATAGTGATTCAGCAACTCTGTATGTACATTATGCTATGATCACAACTGTAGCTACCATCTGTCACCATACAATGCTATTACAATACCATTGACTGTCGTGCCTATACTGTGCCTTTTATTACCATGACTTACTCATTAAATAACTGGAAGCCTACACCGGGATCGCTCGCTCACCCTCTCGCTCTCCTTCTCTCTCTCTCTTCCTCTCAAGGATTGTACCCATCCTCTAACCCTCTGCCCCCCTCCCCCTGGCAACCATCAGATTGTTCTCTTTATTTGTAGGTCTGATTTTGCTTTTTGTTTCTTTATTTGATTTGATTTTTAGATTCCACATATGAGTGAAATCACACGGTATGTGTCTTTCTGCGTCTGATTTATTTTACCTACCATAATACCGCTAGATCTACCTATGTTGTCCCACATGGCAAGATCACATCCTTTCTGCTGTGTATATACATCCCACAACCCCTTCATCCATTCATGTATCACTGAGCACTTGGGCTGCTTCCATATCTTGGGAATTGTAAATAATGCTGCAATAAACATAAAGGTGCTATAACTTTTCAAATTTTGTTTTCCTTGGATAAATACTGAGTAGTGGAAATGTTCAATTATAAGGTCTTTCTATTTTTAAGTTTTTGAGGAACCTCCCTGTTTTCCACAAGGAATATCACAAAGCTGTAATAATCAGAACAGTATGGTACTGTCACAAAAATATACACATAGATCATTGGGACAGAATAGAGAGCCCGGGAATAAAACCATACTTATATGGTAACTTAATCTATGACAGAGGAGATAAGAATATAGAATGCAGGAAAAGATAGTCTCATGATTCACGTTTTGTAAAAAAACAAAACAATACTGATAATTTAAAAACCTATTTACACATACACAAAAAATATTTTCAAATGTATGAAATCCCAAATAACTAATACATTTATACATCTGGCTCTATTTATATAATCTTGTGTTACTTTTATTTATCTTTCTATTGTCCTTTAAACACAGAACATGTACAAAATTTTCATCAGAATAAAACTAGATAATTAGAATAATTACATAATCAGAACCTTCAATAAAATAGTCTTTACAAAATATATGAAATTATATCCTTCTAAACAGGGATATTTGAAACCACTCCCCTTTGGCTCATTTCATCCCTACGATCTCAAAAAAGATAAAGTGTAATGCTAACTTAATGATAGCTTATGAATAGCATAGGTAGGACTAGTCTTTTCATCATTCATTCAAAAGTTTTTAGTAGGTCTTCCCCAAAAATCCTCAGCACAGAATAAAATACAGCAATATCTAAAAAATAATTATATATATATGTATATATATACATACACACATACATATATATAACAAAATCATATCTAGATATAGATATACACACAAGAACAAGTTTTCCATGAGTTTATTTCTTGAATGAGTATGTAACATTTTCATCTTTGATTCATTTGGCACAATAACAGCTTTAACTCACACGTGATTATTGTGGAATAGCTATTATTTAATAAAGGTTAAGTATGCTGGAAACAAAACATAAAATTGTAGTACAGACCTTTGAAGATTAGTAACTCTTAAATAAGCTCACATCTTGAGAAAATCATAGTAACATTTCTACCTACAATATCTCAGGAACAAGTGTACTCATTGGCTTAGAAATGTTATGGTGGTATCGCTTCTCGGCCTTTTGGCTAAGATCAAGTGTAGAAATGTTATGGTGGTTAGATCCCTAAATCACTTGACTATGGGTGTAAACACATTGCTGATTAGTGTAGTATGTTGTATGAGATTGCAATGGAAAGATGAATTAGGCAAAATCAGAATTGTACATGTGCCCTTTAAAGATAAAAAATAATGTAATAGACTAAATTACTTGTAAAGCATATTTCATGGTATTTTGAAAAGCATTACAAAGTTTCACAGAAATAATTCAAATAACACCTTTCTAAAAATAATTTTTAAAAAGGGTAATGAGCTGTGTCCCTTTCTACATGTCAGGATCTTTTAAATAAAATGTTCCAGTGAAAATTACATATCGTATTTCATTTCTGTAGCAATATATGGAATATCTCCAAACCATTATTTGTATGTAGTATTGCTTGTATCTGTTCCTTTTAATTTTTGAATGTGATTATTATACATGATGCCAATAGAAATCAATAATTGTAGTTACTAAATCTGAAACACTAGCAACATTCCTATTTCTCCTTCAAACATGAACCTGAAGGAAAGGAATATAGTCACATCTACTTGCAACATAGTTACATGTATGTACTTTTCATATAGATTTTATACCCCTGGATTACAAAATAAAGGGAAAGTGTTTAATCGGAATGAGAGTTGGTAGAAACTGTGGCAGTGAAGAAGTGGATGATGTCTTTAATCTACCTTTTCCCAAATATGGTCTGTGAAAATCATGAGGAGTACCTAGTAAATTATCATCTCTGGGCATTAAGTTTGGACATCTGCATTTTATTTTATTTTATTTTATTATTTTTTAATATGAAATTTATTGTCAAATTGGTTTCCATACAACACCCAGGGCTCATCCCAAAAGGTGCCCTCCTAAATACCCATCACCCCCCCTCCCTACCACCCCCCATCAACCCTCAGTTTGTTCTCAGTTTTTAAGAGTCTCTTAGGGTTTGTCTCTCTCCCTCTCTAACTTTTTTTTCCTTCCCCTACCCCATGGTCTTCTGTTAAGTTTCTCAGGATCCACATAAGAGTGGACACATATGGTATCTGTCTTTCTCTGTATGAGTTATTTCATTTACCATAACACTCTCCAGTTCCATCCACATTGCTACAAAAGGCCATATTTCATTGTTTCTCATTGCCATGTAGTACTCCATTGTGTATATAAACCACAATTTCTTTATCCATTCATCAGTTGATAGATATTTAGGCTCTTTCATAATTTGGCTATTGTTGAAAGTGCTGCTATAAACATTGGGGTACAAGTGCCCCTATGCATCAGTACTCCTGTATCCCTTGGGTAAATTCCTAGCAGTGCTGTTGCTGGGTCATAGGGTAGGTGTATTTTTAATTTTTTTGAGGAACCTCCACACTGTTTTCCAGAGTGGCTGCACCAATTTGCATTCCCACCAACAGTGCAAGAGGGTTTCCATTTCTCCACATCCTCGCCAGCATCTATAGTCTCCTGATTTGTTCATTTTAGCCACTCTGACTGGAGTGAGGTTGGACATCTGCATTTTAAATAAAAATACATCCTTGTGGGGCGCCTGGGTGGCGCAGTCGGTTAAGCGTCCGACTTCAGCCAGGTCACGATCTCGCAGTCCGTGAGTTCGAGCCCCGCGTCGGGCTCTGGGCTGATGGCTCAGAGCCTGGAGCCTGTTTCCGATTCTGTGTCTCCCTCTCTCTGCCCCTCCCCCGTTCATGCTCTGTCTCTCTCTGTCCCAAAAATAAATAAACGTTGAAAAAAAAATTAAAAAAAAAATACATCCTTGTTATACACACTAACACTGAAAATGCTTTGAGTTGTATTGTCTAGGATCACAGAATATTTTAATTTGAATTTAATTTTTATTTTGAAAATTTTTTCCTCCAATGTTTATTTTGAGAGAGAGAGAGAGAGACAGAGGGAGAATGGGCAGGGGAGGAGCAGAGAGAGAGGGAGACACAGAATCTGAAGTAGGCTCCAAGCTGTCAGCACAGAGCCCAACACAGGGCTAGAACCCACAAACCGCGAGATCATGACCCGAGCCGAATTCGGACACTTAACCGACTGAGCCACCCAGGTACCTCTTAAATTGAATTTTACAGTTTCTTAATATAATCTTCTTTATACTTTCTTGTTGTGCTTTCTTTTGTGGTCAGTTTATCAAATGTTTATTTAGAAATTAAAATCTTTCTTTGAGTAAACTCATTTAAAAAAAAAAAGCCTACTTTTAGAATGTGGATAGAAGCCATGTGGTATTGATCCTATGTACCTGCCAGCAACCTCCCCTAACTCACTTTGTGCGACCCTCGATTGTCTCACAGAACTGTTTGAAAACTATCCCTTTCAGCATATTAGCCAGCTAAAATTCCTTCAGTGTATATGCAATTAATACAAATATGTGATAAGGAAAAGGTAGGTAGGTGTAAGACAAGCCCTCTGATACTGCTTGTGCTGCAATATAGTATTAAAATGCCTAGATATCCCCCTTTCGAAACAGTGTCAAAGGTCAAAAAGTACACATGGCGGGGGCGGAATTCTTTCCTTTGCAGGCAGTTTTTCTTCTATGTTCTAGGACAATGTATCATGTCTGAAATTTCAACAGACTCAACTAGTATATAATAATAATTGCTATTGTTAAGTTTATTACAAATGTTTAATCTGAGAAGTATATTAATTTTGCTTCCCTAGAATAGCACAATCTGGTGATATTATTCATTTATTCACACTCAATTACAAGTAACTTGATTTACCTGCAGAAAAATAGGCTTCCAGGGTGAAATTAAAGTATAAAAATCAGCTAAGTATGTAATTCCAAAAATTAATTGCACATCTTTCTGTGATATTACCATTGTTTAGCGACTGAACTATCATTATTGAATCGTTTCCATTTGCAAAAAGAATCTCTCAATCCTTTTGGCTACTCCCTAAGGAGAGCTGATGTACCAGCAGCACTTTGATATATTTGCTCAGAAACTTTTCAGACAAGTGCACTTCTTTATAGGATCTAAGCGAAGTTCCAGTCCTCTATGAGAAATATTTGTCCTTGTGATCAGATGTGTTACTTCTTGAGAAAGTAAGGATGTAGATATTTTTTTTTCTATATCTACCCTACAAGTGTGTCAATTGGGTATAGAAGCACTCTAGCCTGATTACTTGCCTATCCTACTGAAATTTCTGGAAGCCGAGGTTATAATCATCATAGTTAAAAACTTCAACATTACTGAACAAATAATTAATAATCATTGTTAGTCTTTAATATTTTTGCAAGCAAATTAGAATCTGGGTTTATAAGTGTGTGTGTATATATATATATATATATATATATATATATACACACACACACACACACACACATATATATATATATGTGTGTGTTTTTATATAGTTATTTAAGTTACCAACAATTTTCTTACTTTTTAAGTTTATTTATTTATTGAGAGAGAGATTGTGAGGGCGGAGGAGCAGAGAGAGGGAGAGAGAGAGAATCCCAAGCAAGTTCTGCACTGTTAGCATGTAGCCCAATGCAGGGCTCAAACTTACAAGCTGTGAGATCATGACTTGAGCTGAAATTAAGAGTCAGATACTCAACTGACTGAACCACCCAGGAGCCTCAATTTCATTTTCTAATATGTAAGTGGCTACATGTTTTCAGATTTGATTTTTCATAAAGAAAAGCAAAGATGTAAAACTTAAATAGACCAGGCTCAAATGTACATTCTCTGAACAAGTAATTACTATAGGATCCAACATTCTTAAAAGGCAGAAGTATTGCTTAATAACCACAAGTATACCTTATCTGATAACAGAAATGAAAAATGAATTATATACTCAGTAAGAAACTAGAAGACAGGATATGCATGTGCTACTCATACTAAAATGGACTGAAATTATGCTTACAATAGGCACCCAAAGAAAAAAGCATGAGATTTCTGTCTACCACTCTAATTCGGAAAAATGCAGATGCTGTGATTAACAGCTGCCTATAATCTGCCCAAAGAAGAATGCTTAAGGAAACATGATTCACAGAACAATAGAGCGGACTTTTTGTAATGCTTCTGATGGTCAAGTATTATGTGTGTGTGTGTATATATATACACACACATATATATGTATATATATATATACACACACATACATGTGTGTATATATATACATATATATATACACATACATATATATATACATATATATGTATATGCATAATATGTCAACTATATGTGTGTCAACTATACTAGAAAAAAAAGAATTAGAACTATAAAATAACACTGGGTCTTTAATTTATGGCAGCTTTCAGCATTTTAAATAAGTATCTTTTTCTTTCTTTCTTTCTTTCTTTCTTTCTTTCTTTCTTTTTTTTTTTTTTTTTTGTAAATCTAAGCAGGACAGTCCTTTTCCAGCTGATGTGCTAGGGACCCAGCTATAACTTTCATTCCCCAAAAGTGGTTGATTTTAAGGCCTCCTGGAATGGGTAAAGGAACTAATCTTGCCATTTCTGTTGTTTGATCATTTCAGCCCATTTTAATCTCTTGAAAGGAGCTAAAAACCAAGTTTTATGTGATAGTTTAAGTTGTAATTACAGGTACAGGAAGGAGAGAACTTAGAATTTGATCACCACCATAAAAAGCAATAGAGTATCTCTACAGTTGAGTGACAGAAAGAAAGCCACATTTTAATACAAAAGCAGAACAAGTTGATTAATTTGCAGATATTGAACCAGCCGTGCATCCCAGGAAAAAAATCCCACTTGGTTATAGTGAATTATTATTTTAATACATTTATCACTGGATCAGATTTGGTAGTATCTTGTTGAGAATTTTTACATCTACATTCATCAGGGAAAATGGTCTGTAGTTCTCCTTTTTCGTGGGGTCTTTGTTTGGTTGGAATCAAGGTAATGCTGGCCTCCTAGAATGAGTTTGGAAGTTTTCCTTCCATTTCTATTTTTTTGGGGACAGTTTCCAAAGAAAAGGTGTTAACTCTTCTTTAGATGTTTGGTAGAATTCCCCTGGAAGCCATCCAGCCCTGGATTCTTGTTTATTGGGAGATTTTTGATTACTGATTCAATTTCTTTACTGGTTATGGGCCTGTTCAAATTTTATATTTCTTCCTCTTTCAGTTTTGGTAGTTTATGTTTCTAGGAATTTGTCCATTTCTTCCAGATTGCCCAATTTGTCGGCATGCAATTGTTCATAATATTCTCTTATTATTTTTTGTATTTTTTTTTAATGTTTTTTTTTTCTTTCTGAAATTTATTGACAAATTGGTTTCCTATTTTTTGTATTTTTGAGGTGTTTGTTGTGATCTCTCCTCTTTCATTCACGATTTTATTTGTTTGGGTCTTTTGTTTTGTTTTGTTTTTGTCAGTCTGGCTAGGGGCTTATCAATTTGTTAATTCTTCCAAAGAACTAGCTCCTGGTTTCGTTGATCTCTTTTACTGTTGTTGTTGTTTTTATTTCAATATTACTGATTTCTGCTCTAATCTTTATTATTTCCCCTCTTCTGTTGGCTTTGCATTTTATTTGCTGTTGTTTTTCCAGCTCTTTATGTCTAAGGTTAGGTTGTGTATTTGAGACCTTTCTTCCTTCTTTAGCAAGGCCTGAATTGCTATATGCTTCCCTCTTATGACTGCCTTTTCCTGCATCCCAGAGGCTTTGGGCTGTAGCGTTATCATTTTCATTGGCTTACATGTACTTTTTTAATTTTCCTCTTTAATTTCTTGACTAGTCCATTCATTCTTTAGTAGGTCAGCACATGAGCCTCTCAATAGATGCTGAAAAAGCATTTGACAAAATACAGCATTCTTTGTATGTCAAAGCATTTGACAAAATACAGCATTTTGATAAAAACCCTCAAGAAAGTAGGGATAGAAAGATCATACCTCAAGATCATAAAGGTCATATGCAAAAGACCCACAGCTAATATCATTCCAAAAGGGGGAAAATTGAGAGCTTTCCCCCTAAGGTCAGGAACGCAACAAGGATGTCCACTCTCACCACTGTCATTTAACATAGTATTAAAAGTCCTAGCCTCAGCAATCAGACAACACACAAAGGAATAAAAGGCATCCAAATTGGCAAGGAGGAAGTCAAACTTCTGTTCATAGATGACATGATACTTTATGTGGAAAACCCAAAAGATGCCGCCAAAAAACTGCTAGAACTGACACACGAATTCAGCAAAGTCATAGGATATAAAATCAATGTACAGAAATTGGCTGCATTACTATATGCCAATAATGAAGTGGCAGAAAGAGAAATCAAGAAATTGATCCCATTTATCATTGCAACAACAAAAAAAAAAAACATAAAAATACCTAGGAATAAACTTAACGAAAGAGGTGAAAAATCTTTACACTGAAAACTATAGAAAGCTTATAAAAGAAATTGAAGAAGACACATAAAAACTTTAAAAAGAAACAACATTCCATCTCATGGATAGGAATAACAAATATTGTTAAAATGTCGATACTATCCAAAGCAATCTACATGTTCAGTGGAATCCCTTTCAGAGTAATACCAGCGTTCTTCACAGAACTAGAACAAACAATACTAAAATTTGTATGGAACCAGAAAAGAACCTGAATAGCCAAAGCAATTCTGAAAAGGAAAACCAAAGCTGTAGGCATCAAAATTCCAGACTTCAAGCTGTATTACAAAGCTGTTATCATCAAGACCATATGGTACGGGTACAAAAACAGACACATAGATCAGTGGAACAGAACAGAGAACCCAGAAATGGACCCACAAACATAGGGCCAACTAATCTTTGACAAAGCAAGGAAAAATATCCAATGGAAAAAAAAAACAGTCTCTTCAGCAAGTGGTGTGGGGAAAAATTGGACAGAGACATGCAGAAGAATGAACCTGGACCAATTTCTTACACCATACACAAAAATTAAAAAAAAAAAAAAAAAAAAAAAAAAAACGGATGAAAGACCTAAATGTAACACAGGAAGCCATCAGAATCCTAGAGGAGAAAACAGGCAATGACCTCTTTGACCTCAGCCACAGCAAATCCTTACTTGACATGTCTCCAGAGGCAAGGGAATAAAAGCAAAATGAACTGTTGGGATCTCATCAAGATAGAAAGCTCCTACACAGAAAAGGAAACTATCAACAAAACTAAAAGCCAACCAAGAGAATGGGAGAAGATATTTGCAAATGACATACCAGATGAAGGGTTAATATCCAAAATCTATAAAGAAATCATCAAACTCAACACCCAAAAAACAAATAATGCAGTGAAGAAATGGGCAAAAGAATGAATAGACACTTTTCCAAAGACATCCAGATGGCAAACAGACACATGAAAAAACACTCAATATCACTCATCATCAGAGAAATGGAAATCAAAACCACCTCACACTTGTCAGAATGGCGAAAATGAACAACTCAGGCAACAACAGATGTTAGCGAGAATGTGGAGAAAAGGGAACTGTCTTGCACTGTAGGTGGGAATGCCAACTATTACAACCACTCTGGGAAACAGTATGGAGATTGCTTAAAAAAATTAAAACTAGAACTATCCTATGACCCAGCAATTGCACTACTAGGTGCAATTTATCCAAAGGGGATATAGGAGTCTGATTCAAAGGGGCACATGCACCACAATTTTTAAAGCAGCACTATCAACAATTGCCAAAGTTTGGACAAAGCCCAAATGTCCATCAACTGATGGATGGATAAAAAAGATGTGGTACATTTATACAATGTAATATTACTTGGTGATCAAAAAGAATGAAATCTTGCCGTTTACAACAATGTGGATAGAACTACAGTGTACTATACTAAGCATAATAAGTCAGAGAAAGAGAAATATCATGATTTCACTCATATATAGAACTGGAGATAAAAAACAAGTGATCATAAGGGAAGGGAAGGGAAAATAATATAAAAGCTAAGAGGGAGACAAACCAGAAGAGACTCATATACAGAGAACAAACTGAAGGTTGCTGGGAGGGTATTGGGTTAGGGGAAGGGCTAAAGCAGTGAGGGGCATTAAGGAGGACACTTGCTGGGATGAGCACTGGGTGTTATATGTAAATGATGAGTCACTAAATTCTATTCCTGAAATTATTATTGCACTATGTTAACTAACTTGGATTTAAATTAAAAAAAAAAAATAAAATAAACACAAAACAAGCAAGCAAACAAAACAAAAGCAGAACAAGTCATCTGAGCAACCGCACCAGACAAAATGAATTTAGGCATTAGAATAACACAATGCTAAATATTAAAATTTTCAGTTATATTCACAAAAGATGATTTTATCATTGTGAGTTGAAAACAAAAGTTATTCTAACTTGATCAACTAGTCATAAAAATATCTCTTAGGTGATAGTCTGATATATTGAAGTCAATTCTCTTAATAAATAAAACATAGAAAATGGTGGAAAAGGATGTGTTAATACAGAACACATATCTGTAAAGGAACACTAGATTAGACTCAAATTTTCCAGATGTTTGAATATTTCATATTTTAAGGCTAACTTATGTTTAAAAACTTTTCAGAAAATGAAGCTAAAGTGGATGATTTCCTTTTTATATACACAGTATTTAATGTTCAGGAAATTTCTTTCATATTACATAAGATAGCATATTTTAAGTAGTTATATGTTGAAGGCAGAATATATTTAGTATTTTAGTATGCTATGTGTTTTTTTCTAAAAGAGGAATAAGGAGCACATTTATGTTCCTTAATGAATATTTTTGTTTTGTTTTAAGACAGCTCTGATGAATTGCTTGTATCTGTTCCATTTCCATCTGGGCAATGAAGTTTACCATCTTCACTTTATCAATTTGCATTAATTTCATTCCAGTTAAAAGTAAACTAGTGTTAAAACAAAACAAAACAAAATCCAGCTTAATCTTTTATTTCAAAGCATTCTGCATGATTTAACACTACGTAAAATATGTTTTAAAGAGTAAAATCTTTCTGCTCCTCTCACTCTAACTAGCTATTCTGAATCACTACAGAATGTCAAATCTACTGACAATGAGGAGAAGTAAACATTGAAATTGAAGATATTTCATTGTTATCTGCTTGTCTGTTCATTATTGTCTATATTACTTAATTACAGAAAAATCAGACTGTTAACCAAAAGTCAGTACACTAAACTCAAGTGTCAGGTTCAGTTCTGGTTAGATCCAAGATTCCCTTCTGTGATGATTACATTCAGGCATTCATATTCCATAGATGTGTTTTTCTTTTCTTTTTTTCTTTTACTTTTTATTTTTTACAAAAGATTAAATTCTAGAAGTTACAAATATAAAATGGAAGTTTCAATGTACCGTTCCCCAAGGATTATATTTTATGTAACTAGAATCTAATATTAAAACCAGGAAATTAAAAACTTAATAATTAAATAAAAATAAGCAAAACCAGGAAATTGACAGTGGTAAATGTGTGTGTAGTTCCATGCAGTTCATCCCAGGTATAGTCTCATGTAAGCACTACGACAGGCAAGGTGAATAACTATTCGATCACACAAAGATCTCTCTTGCTACCACTTTATGAACTTCCCCTGCACTATCCCTCACCCCTGTTAACCACTTATTTATTTCCCACTGTTGTAACTGTGTCATTTTGAGAATGTTATATAAATGAAATCATATAGTATAAGACCTCTCTACAGAGGCTTTTTGCAGTGAACATAATACCCTTGAGATCAATCCAAGATGCTATATGTAATAATAGTTCACAGCTATTTTTTCTGAGTATCTCATGAAATGGCTATCCTACCACAGATTGGATAACCATTTACCTATTGAAGGACATTCAGTTTGTTCCTGTGTTTGACTATTGAACACGAATAAGCCTGCTATAAAAACTAGTATACAGGATTTGGTTGGATGTAAGTTTCATCTCTCCAAAATAAATGCCCAGCAGTGTGATTATTGAATTTTATGTGTTTGCTTTCCTGACTGCCAAACTTGTTTTTTTCAGAGTTCTGTCCCAACATACAGACAGACCCACTAGCAGTGTATGAGAGATCCAGTTTCTCCGTATTATTTTATAATTGTCACTTTTTTTTTTTTTGGCTGTTCTGATAGGTGTGTCAGGATAGCTTATGGTGGTATTTCCCTAAAGGCTACTGATATTCAACATCTTTTCTTGTGTCTTTCTATATATCCTTTTAGGTGAATCAATGCAATGTCTCTCCTTTTAGAAATTTACTAATTGAATTTTTTTAATTGTTGACTTTTGAGAATTCTTTACATTTTTATATATTAGTCCTTGAATCCATGGAACAGATCCCAGTGGTCTGGCATGCAATTTTTATATATTTCTAAAATCTATTTGCTAATAATTTAGGATGTCATGTCTATATTCTTGAGGGATATTGCTCTGTAGGTTTTTGTGATTTTTGTTGGTTTTTGTCTGGCTTTAGTATGAAGGTAATAATAATAGCTTCATAAAATCATTTCAAATAAATATCAGAAATTAAATTTTTTAATGGAATAGTTTACCAAGTGACCCAAAATTTCCAAATATCATTCTCTTTTTTTTATTTCTGTGACTTTGTGTACACTAAATGTTTTTTGAGACTTTATTTTTTTAATGTTTATTTATTTATTCTTGAGAGAGTGAGAGAGCATAAGTGGGAAAGGGGCAGAGAGAAAGAGAGAGAGGGAGATACAACATCTGAAGCAGACTCCAGGCTCTGAGTCGTCAACACAGAGTTCATTGTGGAGCTCGAACCCACGAACTGCGAGATCATAACCAAAGCTGAAGTCAGACACTTAACCAACTGAGCCACCCAGATGCCCCTAAGTCTTTATATTTTTACTTCAATTTGAAGTTCAGAGCAAATAATCAAAGGCATGATACAGATACTTCTTCTATATCTCTAGCCCCTACCCATGCATGTATAGACATACCCATTATCAACATTCCCCGGCAGAATGATCCATATGTTACAGAGGGTGAACTTAAATCGACACATCGTAATCAGCCAAAGTCCATGATTTACATTATAGTCCACTTTTGGTGTTGAATATTCTATACGTTTGGACAAATATTTAATGACACGTATCCAACTTTACAGTATTGTGGAGTATTTTCACTGCCCTAAAATTTCCTGAGTCCTTTTCCTATTTGTCCCACCTCCACCAATTCCTGGAACCCACTGATCTTTTTACCCTTTCCATAGCTTTGCCTATTCCAGAATGTCACATGTTTGTAATCATACAGTATATAGTCTTTTTAGATTGCCTTCTTTCAGGGGCGCCTGGGTTGTTCAGTCCATTAAGCATCCAACTTCAGCTCAGGTCATGATCTCACGGTTCATGAGTTCACACCTTGCATCTGCCTCTGTGCTGATAGCTCAGAGCTTGGGGCCTGTTTCGGATTCTGTGTCCCCTTCTCTCTCTGCCCATCTCCCACTCGCGCCCTGTGTCTCTGTCTCTCAAAAATAAATAAATGTTAAAAATAAATTAAATATAAAGAAGATTGCCTTTTTTCACTTAGTTAAATGCATTTAAGATTTCTCTATCCTTATGTTTTCATGGCTTGATAGCTTATTTCCTTTTTAGCAATGAATAATATTCCATTGTCTGGATATACCATAGATTATTTATCCATTTACTTACTGAAGGATATCTTGGTTCCTTCCAAACTTTGGTAATTATGAATGAAACTACCACAAACATCTGTGTGCAGGATTCTGTGTGGACATTCATTTTCAGGTCTTTGGGTGAATACCAAGGAGTGTGATTGCTGGATCGGATGGTAAGAGTATGTTTCCTTTTGTAAGAAACTGTCTATCTTAAAACAAAAAGAGAGGGAGGGAGGGAGGGAGGGAGGGAGGGAGAGAGAGAGAGAGAGAGAGAGAGAGGGAAGCTGTCTATCTTTAAAAAAGAGAAAGAGAGAAAGAAAGAAAGAAGCTGTCTATGTAAAAAAGAAAGAGAAAAAGAAAGAAAGAAAAAGGAAGGAAGGAAGGAAGGAAGCTGTCTATCTTAACAAAAAGAGAAATAAAGAGAAAGAAAGAAAGAAAGAAAGAAAGAAAGAAAGAAAGAAAGAAAGTGTCTATGGAAGGAAAGAAAAAATAAAGAGAAAGACAGAAATAAAGAAAGGAAGGAAGAAAAAAGAAAGCTGTATATCTTAAAAAAAGAGAAAGAAGAAAGAAAGAAAGAAAGAAAGAAAGAAAGAAAGAAAGAAAGAAAGAAACTTACTATATTCCAATGTGAGTGTACCATGTTGCATTCCCACCAGCAATGAATGAGAGTTCCTCTTGCTTCTACTTATTCTCATCACCATTTGGTACTATAAGTTTTCTAGATTTTGGCCATTCTAATAAGTATGTAGTGGTATCTTACTGTTTAAATTTGCATTTTCCTGATGACACGTGATGTGGAAAATCTTTTAGGTGGCATATGTGTGTCTTCTTTAGTGAGGTATCTGCTGACTTTTCTGGCCCAATTTGAATTGGGTTATTTGTTTTCTCATTGGTAATTTCTAAGATTTCTTTGTATATTTTGGATGACAGTCCTTTATAAGATGTGACTTGAAAGTATTTTTATCCCAGGTTGTGGCTGGTCTTCTCATTCTGACATTGTCTGTGATAGAGCAGAAGTTTTTAATTTTACTGAAGACCAACTGAAGACTTATCAAGTCTTTCTTTCATGGGTTATTTGTTTGGTGTTGTATCTAAAGATCATCATCATACCTGGATCATATAGGTTTTCTCCTAAGTTATTTTTTAAGAATTTTATAGTTTTGTCTTTTAAGTGTAAGTAAACGATCCATTTTAAGTTATGTGAAAGTTGTAACATCAGTGTCTAGATTCATTTTTAAGTGACTGTTTGTTTCCATTCTATGTTTTTAATATTCAACTTCAGTGTGGCCACCCAAATCAGTTTAAAAAAGCTTAGTGTAACAAGAATACATAATATTTATAACTGATACATAATACATATTTGAAAATTATTTGCACTAATACATTTCATTTATAGCATAAATGTATATATAAACAAAATATCTGTCTTCTTTGTTACCCAGAATGCATAACCATAGGAAAGAATAATTGCTACACATTTACTAATGCATACTTTGCAGCCGTTTATTAAGGACTTCAAGTAAAACATGCCTATTTTTGTTGTTTTAAATGACTGTCAATGAAGAAAACTCTAGGGCTGTAAGATGAAGTGGACTCTTTGTGCTTAGAGCTGGAGAAAAAAAAAAGTTATATTTAGCATTTGCCCACAATGATATCTAAAAGTAAAGCATTGTGTTTACTTAAGCAGGAACTTTGATTCTAAAATGAGTTTCCTCTCTTATGACATCATTTTTCCAAACATGGATTACTTCTATTATTATTAACTTACACTTCGAAGTCTCTATCTTTTAGTAAAACAAAATTTCCTGAACAAATTTCCCTTAATCCCGTATTTCCTCTCTGTAATATCTTCTTACTCTATTCTTCACAACAATTCTAGATAGTTGTTCATAGTTTTTGTCTTTATTCCTCCACCTTTACATTTTTTCTCATGGGCTGTATTTGCATTTAGCTCCCCCTACTTCACCGAATTGTATTTATCAGATTACGAAAGGCATCCCTATTGTCCTGGCAAATATCTATTTCTGTTTTCTTATCTATTTTATCTTTCACTTGACACGTGGACTTGATATATTTGTCCATGTGCACCTTTGTGAAACATTTTCTTTCCTTAGCCTTCTTGATACTATACTCACCTTGTGTTTCTCTCTATTTCATTCACTATTGACTCTTTAATTTGATACCCTTTGTGCTAATATTCTAATAGTTGGGAGCCCAAGGATGTTTGATCTCTTTTTCTTCTCCATAGGAATAAAGAAAAATAAAAATCTTTTTTTTAATTTTTTTTTAAGTTTATTTATTTTGAGAGAGACAAAGACTGAGTTGTGGAGGGCCAGAGAGATAGGGGGAGAGAGAGAGAATCCCAAGCAGTCTCCAAGCTGCCAGTGCAGAGTCTGACATGGTGATTAAACTTATGAAACTACGAGATCATGATCTGAGCCAAAACCAAGAGTTGGAGGCTTAACTGACTGAGCCACACAGCCGCCCCAAGAAAAAGAAAAGTCTTAAGATTTCTTTGAGGAATGTATAAAACTGGGGGCGCCTGGATGGCTCAGTCAGTTAAGTGTCCAAATTTGGCTCAGATCATGATCAAACAGTTCATGGGTTCAAGCCCTGCATCTGGCTCTGTCCTGACAACTTGGAGCCTGGAGCCTGCTTCGGATTCTGTGTCTCCTTCTCTCTCTGCCCCTCCTTCTGCTCATGTTCTGCTCTCTCTTTATTTCAAAAACAAATAAACACTAACAAAATTTTTTAAAAAGCTGACTCTAAAATTTATATGTAAATGCAAAAAGCAATGACATCCAAATAATTTGGAAGCAGTAGCATACATTGCATGTAGATGGCCTTGAATCAGTAGAGATCCATTGTCCAGAGTGGTGGTTCTAGTGAGTTTATGGTTTTGTGTTTGCTTTGTATTCATTTTGTAACCAAGATGTAGAATTTGATCCTTCAAAGCAAGGAAACAGTTGACTATATTATATGGGAAGTATATTGTTTAGACAAGAACATTGTTAAATATTCATGTAAAAACTGATCCCTGATAGGAGAGAGAACACCATGATATTTCTCAGTTCATGTTTGAAGCAGTGATCGCTGATGACTAATCCATATAAAAACAGGCCATGAGTATCAGTCAGATAATAATAAAAAAAGAAAGTGTTAACATTGTCTATAATTAGCTACATCAACCCAGAAGAGAATGGCTTTCTGGTTTCTAAGGGTAGTCTTCCAGAGAACAAGATGGGAGAGTGTAAAATAACTGAAGCTTGATTATAAAGTTTTAATTCCTGCTTCAACCCTTACATGACCTACACTGATTGTCGTTTTGTTTTGTTTTGTTTTGTTTGTTTGTGTTTAATTGTTTAATGCAGTGGTTTACGTTTGAAAATGTAAGTGACTCACACAAATGTGAGATAGGAAGAGATTGGTAAAAGGGTACAAAAACTTTCAGCTATAAGATGAGTAATATCTGAAGATCAAATATAAAACAAAGTGACTATAATTCATAACATTGTGTTATAGAATTAAAATTTGCTGAGAGCAGAACTTAAATTTCCTTACCAAAACAAACAACCAAACAAGTGAATAAATCAGACCAATAAGTACGTGTGGTGACAGATGTGTTAATTAGATAGGAATCCTTTTCACAATGTATATCTATATTAAATGACTACCACGTACACTTTAAATATTTTATGACTTTGTTGGGGTGCCTGCATAGCTTGGTCTATAAAGTACCCAACTCTTGATTTAGACTCAGGTTGTGGTCTCAAGGTCATGAAACGGTCATGAGACTGAGCCCTGTGGGGAGCATGGAACCTGCTTAAGATTCTCTCTCCTTCTTTGCCTTCCTCCCCACTCGCATGTTCTCTCTCTCTCTTTTGCTAATATATATAGAATATATATAATACATATATGTGTGTGTGTGTGTGTGTGTTTTATAACTTTGTCACTTATACCTCAATAAAGCTGAAAAAAAAGAGCATTGACAAACACCTAAATTTAAATTATAGCTAGGGGTGCCTAGGTGGCTCAGTCTGTTCAGTGTCCAACTTTGGCTCAGGTCAGGATCTTGTGGTTCCTGAGTTTGAGCCCCACGTTGTGCTCTGTGCAGACAGTTTGGAGCCTGGAGCTTGCTTTAGATTCTGTATCTCCCTTTCTCTCTCTGTCCCCTTCCCCAGCTCTCTCTCTCTCAAAAAATGATTAAAACATTAAAAAATGTTTGAAAATTAAAAAATAAATTATAGCTAACACCATACTTAATGTTTAAAAATTTGATATGTTTGCCCTAAGATTAAGAACAAAAAAGATTTTCTCTCTTACCACTCCTGATCAGCATTGTACTGGAAATCTTCGCTAGTGCAGAAAGACAAGAAAATAAAGTAGAAGGTATGTAAATTAGTAAGAGGAAATTAAATATGTTTCTCTTTGAAGAAATCCCTAGAATGTAGCTAGGTCCCAGAATATAGCCTTAATATACAAGATCAATTGCTCTTGTATAATGAGTGAATGACTGGAATTTTAAACTTAAAAAATATATATTTATCATTTAAAATAGCACCCCAAAATGTAATACATAGATACATATCCAAGAAAATATATGTATATCTATACAACTTTGATGAGAGAAATCAAAGAAAATCTAAATAAATGGAAAGATATTCCATGTAAATACATCAAAAGACTCAATACGGTTAAGATATCAGATATTCCCAATTTGATCTATGGAGTCAATGTATACCCAGTTAAAATAGCAAGCTTCTCCTGGGGTTACTGATTAACAATTTTGATATGACTACACATGTCCACTGTAATTGAACAATTAAAGGACGGCAGATGATAGGGGATGGGTTTCTCATTGTTGTAGAAATTGACAAATCAGATTAGACAGGGAAGGAGGGTAGAATGCTCTATAGATTACATGAATTATAACCGATTACAGTTGGCGACATTGGTAAGAACTTATGCTTTAATAAAGAGGACTACATATAGAAATAGATATAGATATATGTACACACACATAGATAGATGGATAGATCGATCGATCTTTTGCTCTGTCAGCTGAAGGGGCCTGAAAAGATACTCTATCCCAGTTGCAATAAGTACAAAAAGCACCCTGATACTGGTTTTGAACACCACTCTCCAGTGAAAGGACCCAGCAACCTTTGGAGAAATGGCTGATTCTAGGACTGCTGCAGGCAAGATACTAGATTAGCCTGGAACATCTTGTATACCCAGAAAGGAGTTAGTGTTAAAAAAAAAAAATCATCTGATCCAGATATGTGAAAGAGACAAGAGAACCCCCTGAAAGTGCTCCCAGTTGTCAAAGCTGGAACAACTTGAGCAACCAAATTAATAAAATGGTTTTGATTATCACCCAAAGTATTAAAAATAAAAGTATCTATGAGTCCATATTGCTATAAAGAATTGATTGAATATACTAATAAATGACGAAAAGGGACAAAAGCTCCCATGCAGAAGACTTCCAAACCAATTTTGCATTCAATCCTAAAGGAGGGGCAGCATACCTCTTCTCTTATTAAGTGGGGGCTTACGTACTGTGCTTCCTTCCAGTGAGTACATAAGGGAAGGGAAGGAAACGAGAAAATTTACAGTGGAGCAACGGGTGTTTCAGGCAGGTGATCGAGGTCAATATCAATACTCATAAATCATATTGATAGTATATACTCTTGATAGGATGTGAGGAAAGTGGTTACGCCTGTGATCTTTCTCCCTAAACCCATAACTCCAGTGTAAGCATGAGAAAACACCAGAAAAACTCCAACAGAGGCGTATCATACAGTTTGTCTGACTCTTCATGTGTATCTTTGGCTTGGTTCCCAAATTCTCGCATGACACTCTTTCCAGACTCTCTGACTCTACATAAAATAGCACTCCTCGTCCAGTCTCTGACATCTTCAGTCTCTCTTAATCATTCTTAGTTCTTCACTATAACACATCCACTGACATATAACACATATACTTGTTTATATACTCATTGTCTGTCAATCTCCACAAAAATATAAGCTCTAACAGGACACGACATTAGTTGCTACATTCTCAAGACTTTAAATAGCACTCAACATGTAGTAGGACTCATTAAATATTTGTTGGGTGAGTGAATTACTTTCTTCTTCATCTACAATATGAATTTAAGAATTCTAAATTATTGGTTGTCAGTGGAGTTTAAATTATACTCTTGTTACATGATGGGTGATTGGTAGATATTAGTTTCTTTCACTCTCTGAATTGCTTTACATTCATATTTTATGGATAATGTTTATCACAGTATTTACTACTATTGAAATTTCATTAGCCTAGGAATTCAGGCAATGTTAAATTACAGGATAATTCTCTATCCTACTATATATTCTAAAAAAATATCTGCAGCAATTACCTATCTCTTTGGATTGACTTCTTTCTGTCTCATCTATGCAGTGGCCATGGGGAGATTTTAATCTTTTATTGATTCAATTTTAGCAAAAAAAAAAAGTCCTTTAATTATTAAATATGTATTTACTTCTTTACCCAGTTTTTTTATTGTTGTTATGGGGGGTTTATTTAATTTTTTTAAACATTTGTTATTGAGAGACAGAGACAGAACATGAGCATGGGAGGGGCAGAGAGAGTGGAGAGACAGACTCTGAAGCAGGCTCCAGGCTCTGAGCTGTCAGCACAGAGCCTGACACAGGGCTCAAACTCACAAACCGTGAGATCGTGACCTGAGCTGAAGTCAGACGCTTAACCCACCGAGCCATCCAGCCATATGGTGGTTTATTAAAAAAATAATAATCATAATGTTATTTATTTTTGAGAAAGAGAAACAGAGTATGAGCAGGGGAGGGGCAGAGAGAGGGGGAGACAAAAAATCTGAAGCAGGATCCAGGCTCTAAGCTGTCAGCACAGAGCCCGAGGCAGGGCTCAAACCCATGAACTGTGAGATCATGACCTGAGCCGAAGTTAGATGCTTAACCAACTGAGGCACCCCAGGTGCCCTGGTGGTGGTTTATTTTAAATGATCAACTCTCAAAAATTTTCTATGACCATTGAAGAGCTTTTTTTTTTTTTTAACATATTACATGTACTGTAGTATGGACTTGAATTTAGAAGTTTTCAAGTCTCTGATAAAACCATTTGTACATAAACTCGGATTGCATATCTGAATAGAGAAATCTGTTGTTTTGAAAATATACAATGCATACTCTTCCTTTTGTTATGTGTGGTGGGCCCAGTTCTTCCCTTCCATTTCTGTGTCTTATGATTACTTAACAATTTGAAATGAAAAACATATGTGTTCTTCATTTTAAAATCATCACCATCAAAATTATTTAATAGCAAATAATACTTTTGGTGTTAAAAAAGGCAATCTAGGGGCACCTGGGTGGCGCAGTTGGTTAAGCGTCCGACTTCAGCCAGGTCACGATCTCGCTGTCCGTGAGTTCGAGCCCCGCGTCGGGCTCTGGGCTGATGGCTCAGAGCCTGGAGCCTGTTTCCGATTCTGTGTCTCCCTCTCTCTCTGCCCCTCCCCCGTTCATGCTCTGTCTCTCTCTGTCCCAAAAATAAATAAACGTTGAAAAAAAAAAAAGCAATCTATTAAGTTTTGATAAGAAAACAATATAAATTCCATTTATATTTACTTTTATATATTTCCTAATAATTTCTACCTTGAAAGTATCCTGTAAAAATATAATTTTTAAAAAATAATACTTATGTTCCTAATATCTGTCATAATCATTTAAAATATTATTTTATTGTATATTTATATATTACTGCTAAAGTCCAAAATGAATGCAGGTTGAAGATCTATACTCTAGATCCCTACTTTAGATATATCTAAAACAGTGTCTGACTTAAAGTAAATATTCAATAAATGTTGTTGAATTGTATTAGAATACAATTCTTTTTCTGACTTATTGTACTGTAAAACACTGTGGTTACAGCTCTAAGAAAGATATAGCCTCCTGTGTTTGTGTATCATTCCTTAATTGATTAGATAATTGTTTGTCGTATGACCCCCCTCCTTATGTTAGGAATTTGGTATGCTAGATTGAATAAAACAAGGTTCTCGCCTTTAACCAATTTATATTCTTTTGGAAAGAAAAGAAGAGGGCTCTGGGCTGACAGCAGTGAGACCAATGTGGGTCTTGAACTCACGAACTGCAAGAACATGACCTGAGCTGGAGTCAGACACTCAACAGACTGAGCCACCCAGGGGCCCCTACAGCAGATTATTATTCAGCCATAGAAGAAATGAAATCCTACCATTATGACAACATGGATAGACCTTGAGGGAATTATGCTAAGTGAAATAAGTCAGACAGTAAAAGACAAATACTGCCTAATATAACACATATGAAATAAAAAAAAATCCACACTCTTAGAAACAGAGAGTAGCATGGTGGTTTACCAGGGGCTGTGACAGGGGTAGAAATAGGCAGATGTTGGTCAAAAGGTACAAATAAAATTAGCCATCTGACTGGGGTGGGACAAAGACAGGAATCAAAGCACTTAGGAGCCCTATAAATAACTGTCCTTATCAGGACCATTATCATTTATATACTATACTCCAGCCAAAATAAAATGACCTTTGTCTAAACCTGTAAAAGATCTCTACTTATTTATATATGCTCCTTCTACTGCATGGAATAGTTCTTTCCCCACAATATATTTATATATTAACTATTATTGATTCTTTTAAAATTTAAATCTACTGATCACAAATGTCACTCCATTCAAAGTGGGGGGGGCACTCCAGTTTTATTAGAGGGTTTTAATCTCCTACCCATGTTTCTTTTTGACTATAGCCCTTTTGCAAGTTTTTACAAGTCATTTTTTTTCTTTTTGCTCCCCTCCACCAACCTTATTGAGATATACATTATTGTGTAAGTTTAAGGTGTACAATTTGTTGATTTGATATACTTACATATTGTGATATGATTACCCCCATACCATTACCTAACACTTCCATTGTATTACACAGTTACCATTTCTTTCTTCATGTTTAAGAATGTTTAAGATTTATTCTCAGCAACTTTCAGGTACATAAAATACAGTATCGCTTATTGTATTGTGATATGTTGTAATGTAATCTATAATGTAATGTGACACATTACATTGCCAGAACTTTTTATCTTCTGACTGGAACTTTGCAAATTTTGTTTGCTTGGCTTTCAGGGGAACTAGTATCCACATTTATTATGGAAATTTCTGGTAATTATTTCTACTCTTAGGAAAAAGACTATGTTTGTCATTTTATCCCTAATGAAATTAATTGTGTTTAATATTGAAGGAAATTTCAAGATACAGAGTCAAAGCCTTGAGAGGATATTAGTAATAAAATTATGATATCACGTTTTGATGACTTTCTTATGTCTAATTTTATAAGCAGGTATAGGGATTTGAATATATATATAAATTACGATTCCTTTCCTTGTATTAAGGAAAGGAGGAAGGCAGGCAAGCATTGAAGGAAAGAAGGAAGGAAGGAAGGAGAGAGAGAAGAAGGAAAGCAGGCTAGTTTGAGAACTTTTAAAAATAATAGTCAAGGTACTTAATCTGATGGCAGTTTTATTTGAATTGGCCAATTCTTATTGGTAGACCCTAGGCAAATTTGTAACGTAGGTCCATTGTGCTTTCACTCAATTATTGCAATATTCACTTCTGAATTTCATTACTACAGAAATATTCTATTAAATAAAGTATAACCTGGTTGTATGTATCATTCTGTTAACATTTCTTGAGGCCTGACAATGTATCAGTGGTGATTACATTTTCTTAGTGGTGACCAAAACAGACTACATTTTGAAATACTAATTTTAAAATTAAACATTTTTTAAGATGCAGGGGCACCTTGGTGGCTCAGTTGTTAAGTGGCTGACTCTTGATTTTGCCTCAGGCCATGACTCACAGTTTGTAGGATCGAGCCCCACAGTGAACTCCTCACTGACAGTTCAGAGCCTGCTTGGGCTCCTCCTCCTCCTTCTTCTTCTTCTTCTTCTTCTTCTTCTTCTTCTTCTTCTTCTTCTCTCTCTCTCTCTCTCTCTCTCTCTCTCTCTCTCTCGCCTGCTTGTGCTCTCTCTCTCTCTCTCTCTCAAAATAAATAACTAAACTTAAAAAAAAATTAAGACTCAAAGAAAGGCATATCTAATGGGGAATCTGTATATCCTAAGACAAAAATGGAGGAATTATTTGGGCTGGTCTTTTCCCCTTTCTCTTCCAATAATGTTGTGTAGGTTATTGGAAGTTCCCACTCTCTATAAGAAATAATTGACAATCTGAACAAGTACCAGGCTAGCTAACTACAGATGATATCATGGCTAAGTTCTGATTTTCAAAAAATTTTACACTTATTACCATAGTACCTATATCTGTAAAGAAGAAAAATTTTATAGGTATAGACTCCATGTATTAAAGAAAAATAAAATTAATATAATTTATAAAAATGGTTGAAATAAGAAATAATGCAATAGTTCTAATGGCAACAGTTTATTTACCTCAATAAATAAAATGCATCTGTATTCATCATAGTGAGTGAAGTGACCATAGCTCACTAAAATTTTAATTCTTATTTAATTGAAAACTTGAGAGAAATGAAACAAGTTCCTGCTGTTGCTACTTGTAAGATGTCTGTATCTCATACACAAATCCTTTTGATTCCTCTGTGACCATTATGCCTTCTGTAATTTTTTTCTAGGCAGTTATAAATCTCAAATACCAAGTTAAATATTTAAAAATTATAAAAAATAACTGAGTTAAAAATAAATGTAAAATATTGTTTCTACGATTAATATTGCTGAATATTCAATATATTATTAGGTTACTGTTTAATGACTTTAGAAACAGTATTGAATTCTCCTTTAGAATTTCAAGTTCCAAGAGTTGCAAAAACAAATTCTTCTCTCTAGATCCCCAAAACGGTCAAGCACCATCCCCCCCCCAAAAAAAAAAAGCCATGGGATGTTAAATCTCCTAGAATTTGATTGCCTGACCAGCCTCGTAAATGACCATGATAGCAATGATGCAAGGAAAATATAAGGAAAGATTTGAGTTTTTTATTTTTACATTTGTGAACTTTTTTCCATTGGTTCGTTCGTTCGTTCTTTCTTTCTTTCTTTCCTTTTTATTTTTTAAGAGAGAGAATGAGAGACAGAACATGAGTGGGGGAGGGGTAGAGAGAGAGGGAGACACAGAAACCAAAGCAGGCTCCAGTCTCTGAGCTGTCAGCACAGAGCCTGATGCAGGGCTCAAACTCGCCAACCCATGAGATCATGACCTGAGCTGAAGATGGACGCTTAACCGACTGAACCACCCAAGCACCCCTCCTTAGTTCTATTTAACATATGACTTTATGATTGCCATGCTGCCTACTAAATTAAAAAAGTTATTGTTTAATTAGGCACTGGCAACCTTTTGGTAGACAAATATATCCAAATTCTCCTGAACATATAGGGGAAGGTTGTTGCTTCATGTAAGCTTTGC
Organism: Prionailurus viverrinus; assembly: GCF_022837055.1. Taxonomy (NCBI): domain Eukaryota; kingdom Metazoa; phylum Chordata; class Mammalia; order Carnivora; family Felidae; genus Prionailurus; species Prionailurus viverrinus. The sequence continues at coordinate 33,384,257 of NC_062561.1, forward strand.
GTAATACATAATGTTAATCGTATATGAAAGTATTTTCTCTCCTCTATTTGTCTACTCTGTTAGCTTATTCCTTCCTATGGTTTTAGGTGCCACTTCTCTAAGTTAATTTTTTTTTCATTCCATGCCCAGGTCACATTTCTCCTGAGATTCTATACCTCCTCTCCAACTGGGTATTTCCACTTGAATGTTGCACTTATACTTCAAATTCAATAAGTCTAAAACTGATCATCTCAAAGGCAGATTGAGTATGTGAATAAAAGTGTAGGCTGTAGAGACAAGAAGCTGTTTTTCAGCCCTACCATTTAGAAAGTCAAGGTAATAAGCATAGTCTCCTCATTAGAGTGTTTGAAGACTAAGTGACTTAATGTGTGCCAAGTATTTAGAATGGTGCTCCTATAGAAGAAGTACTAAACTGTTTCCGCAAAACGGTAATACAATAATGTGTTTAGAATTTTGTATCCTGCCTGGCAGTCTAGATTGATATCTGTTAAGACAGTAGCTTTGTGACAAAAGGAAATTATTTGAACTTATTCTGACCCAGTCTCTTCATTGTTAAAATCAAAATAATAGTTCATATCCCATATTTTATTGTGAAGAGCAAGACAGTGTACATAAAGCACTCAGAATTTCTCATATATAATATACCTTTAGAATGTCTTATTAGTATTCTAATACCTAGTATGTCTTTTCTTAATTTCCCTTATTTCCTAATTTTCCTTAATGACCTGGATATTCACTTACCTTTACCCACATTTGACATTAAAGATTTATCTTTGTTCTTTTTAACACTCATAAACCACCCTGGTTGTCATTCCTCCTTCCCTTGTTTTTCTTAATTCCTTCATTTTATTCTCACTCTATCCAGTGCAATTTTAGGTTATTTTTACCTTTCTAATAAAAGTAATTTCTTGATGTCTTCAATACCATTCCTCTGTAACCACCTCTGCCTGTAACTATCAGATTATCCTCTGAAACTCATAGCACATAATTTGGCCCTTATCTGTTCATGACCCAAGAATGATTCCCTTGTGCCCAGATGACCCTCATCTAAAGTCTAATGTAGCCGGAAATTGACAGTTCTCTTTTATTTAGCCCCATTGCCTACTCCTTTTAAGAGGTGGTGAGGCTTTCTTAAATAATACTTCCCACTCTCTTTAGAGTGTTTTCTTTTGTTTTTCTTAGGTATCAGAACAGATTTCTAACTTGATGTATGCTGTGTAAACCTCAACTCAAGATCAGCTTCCCTCAGGAAACTTTTCATCATGTTCCCATGTATAAGTTGTATTTCCCTTTCCTACATTTTGTTAAACTTTTGTTTGTATTCATTCTACATGCAAAACTTACTGAGTAAATGCTCTATTTTCCTAAGTATTGCATGTCCCAGAATATTTCTCACATTGTGGTTGCCCAATAAATCATCATTAATGAAATGAATGGATGAAATGAATAGATTCATTCAGACTTATTATTTAAAAATCTCTAGCTCTTGGATTAGTAAATTATCACCATTTTCAGCTCATATTTTATTTAGGTTAACTGTACCTAGAGGGAATGACATTGAAAATGCATCAAAATTAAAGTAGCTAAACTTTAAAAGAGTCAATAGAAGATATATAGCTTTGCTAACTCCTGATATAACCTACCATTTTTATGCCAGGTTTTATCAGCTATGACAATCAAAAGTTACGGTACTATGACCACTACATGTGACAACTTGCTGTGGTTCACCACGTTGTAACTTAGCAAGTGGAAGTCATGCTATTCTAATATTGTAAGACTCAAACAAACTTATAAGGTTGTTAAGTGAAAATCCAAGAGGAGAACTTACTCATGTGGAAGGTACAGATATATTAGCCTATAGCATTTTTTTAATTGAAATATAATTAACATGAAATACTATATTCATTTCAGGTGTACTACATATCGATTCAACAATTCTATACATTGCTCAGTGCTCAAAATAATTGTAGTAACCATCTGTCACCAAAGGTATTATAGTATTATTTACCAAATTCCCTATGGTGTACTTTTCATCTCCAAGACTCACTTAATTTCTAAGTTTAAGTTTGTAACTCTTAATCTTCTTCTATTTCACCCATCTCCCCACCCCACCCCTTAGCATTTTTATACCAGTTATGCAAAAGATTTACAGGCAGCCAATCATTTGCAATAGTCATTTTTTAATTTGCCTAACGGGGGTAGAAACATGCCAACTTGATCATGACTGAAGCTTTACAGATACTTATCCATGTCACCATTTTCCATTTTATTCCAGGTCCTTATTTAAATGAACTTTGCTATGTGTCATCCATATGCTAATCTGAGTAGTGATTCATTGTCATATTGCAACTCAATATACAAAATTTTATGTTCATAAAATTTATGAATTCAAGAATTAAAAACATGTATCTGTAGGACGCCTGCGTGGCTCAGTTGGCTGAGCGTCTGACTTCAGCTCAGGTCATGATCTTACAGCTCCTGCGTTTTGAGCCCCATGTTGGGATCTGGGCTGACAGCTCAGAGCCTGGAGCCTGCATCGGTTTCTGTCTCCCTTTCTCTCTGCCCCTCCCCAACTCGTGCTCTGTCTCTTTCTCTCAAAAATAAATAAGCATTAAAAAAATTAAAAAAATATATATATATACATATAAATACATATATATATATATATATATCTGTAAATACATAGAAATATGAAGTTTCCTTGCAACTATTGCTGAATGACTGGAAGCAGAACTGAACATGTTAGGATCCCAGTTGGGTTTCTTTCATCTCAATGTTTGTGTTTGTCGCAGAAGATTTGTTTCATAGGTTCATGATTTCAACATTTCCTTGGCATCCTTGTCCTCACGAAGCTCTAGTTTATACCAAAAGAGACATGTAAATCCATATTTATAATACATCTGGAAAATAACTTTGGAGATGATTGCACTAGTGGCCCCAAGAAGGAACACCTACTTGGTGTGCCTCAGAGTTGGAATTGGTGCTGAGGGAGTCTTCACCAAGTTAGGAAATACAATATAAACTAGATGTACAAAAATGCCTATTGTTTCAGAGTAAAAACAATAATTTAGGAGGATAGAGTATATAGGCTCAGAAAGCTCCTTAGCATTGTTTGTTGCCTTATATATTTCTTATGTATTTCTGAACTGGTGGGAGAAAGTGAAAAAAAACCACATTAAGATGATCAGAGTACATTTCCTGCTGTTGTGTTTTCTAAAGAAATTGAAATAGCAAGATGTACAGAATCCCTTTAAATAGCTCACTTCCCACATCTCAATATACCATGACCTCCCAAAACAGAACTGCTCTGGTTTCTAGGAGTTTAGCACATACCACCCCAAATATATGCCATTTTGGCGTATTGACTATTTTGAGTTAAAGGCACTTAAAAAATAGCAGATGCAATAAAAACAGACTGACCTTCCTTCCTTTTCTAAAAGCAGGAGATAAAATTACCATGGGGAAGATGTTCTCCCTATACCAGAAGGAAGGTAACATTCTTATCATCAAGGATGGGAAGTTGAGACCAAGAGAATTCTGCATGAACGGACCTTGTCAACATATTTCTTCCATTCCTTCAGCTTCCCCACATAGTTTAGTTACTTTTCCCTAACTGCGTCTCTTTGTTCAACCTAGTATAAAGCATTAAGATTTTGCCACTTCTTTGGGCCTCCATTTCCTAAGTCTCCCATATCATGTACAATTTATATTAAATAAATTTTTGCGTTTTTCTCCTATTGATCCATCTTATGTCGAATGCGTGAAATATATTAAATGATTCACCCAAGAGGGTTGAGGTAAAATTTTGCCTCCACTGCACTATGAGTATGAATGAGTCTGAATCAGTTTATCTCTGGCTCCTATATTGAATATTTGTGTAAACTCAGGTGACTTACTTAACAAAATGTAATCCCCAGTTTCCTCGTCAGTGAAGCATAGGGGCTATTGTGAAGATCAGAAGGGCTAATGAACATATCTATTAAGATAAGGATGCTTAAAAATCTACGTGTGGTTTTTCAGGCCTGGACATAGGGAATTATAAAGGTTTTGTCTAAAAGGCCTCATTCGGGAAAGCTGCTCTCCTCCCACCAGACTTGCCACACAGCCAATGCAACACAGTCTCTAGACGAGTTCCAATCAAACACTCAGACCCGCCCATGGGCTGGGCATACATGTTTGCATTCCTAGCTCTTAGTCCCCAGGCCTGAATTCCTGGATCTCTTTATCTGAGGCCTTGGACCTAGGTCCTCTTCATGTAGTCCTCTGCAGAAGCCACCTTGTTGGGGGAGGAGGGGAAAACCTTGAGGAGACTTTTCCCCAGTCTAAGTACCCACTAATTTCCCACACTGGGACCCTCAGTCGTCACACTGCCTGCAACCCATAAAACCGCTGCAGCCTTTTGTTCTTGGGTTCGTCAGCAGTGATATGACATCCAGATCTGTGCTGATCCACCTGACCTCACCTGTGCGCCATTCTATGCAGAAAATGAAAAACGGGGTGTCGCCATTTGCTTTGGTTTTAGCCTCTTGTTCATACCATCACAGAAGTTATTAAAGGCATAACTCTTTCATCTTTGGCATTTTGTTTTAATAGGCTACTCAGACATCTGGTAGCTCAGCTCGCTCTCTCTCTCTCTCTCTCTCTCTCTCTCTCTCTCTCTGCCAGCTCATCTGAGCTCCTCACCATAGTGTATATCCCTCAATGATTAAACTTAAACCCAGAAAAAATATGGATGAGACCCATGTGAACAAATTAGAGATGTAAGAAATACACAGAGAAGAAATGCACGTATCTATTACCTTGTCATTATATCGACTGCGGAAATATGATGAAAACTAATCACCTACCCCAGGGTAGAAACTCAGTAGGAGATTCAGTGAAGAACAGCATTTGAAATTCCTTCTGTGAGGTTGACACTCCTACTCAGTTACTGTTGGAGCCCTTTATAATCTTTATTGTCAGTTCTTCTATTTGCAGTGATCTAAATGCCAGAATCTCTTCCAGGTAACCTGGCATTTAATCCAAAGCCAGTGTATGTTCCTTTAAATCAATATCTAATGCTAAAGTAGATATTGCATGTTACATTACTATTAGATTTCAGCTCTCTAACAGGTTAATTAGAATTTTGTGTGTTTTCCTGGGAACATAAACTTCTGTCCAGAATTAGATATCTCTGATTAAAATGTCTTATTTTATTTTTTATCCAAGTAGCATTTTCTGCTGAAAGTTATTCAGAAATGGGGCTATGCCCTTTATGAATGCAAATATAAAAAACAATTAAACAGCATATACGTGTTTATGAATGTATAATATATATTGCATATAACACAGAGACACATATACATCTATATCTACAAATGTGTAGCTAGTTAAGATACGTGGTACAGGTATGTTAATTTGTGTGTGTGTGTGTGTGTGTGTGTGTGTGTGTGCGCGCGTGTGTATACATGCATGTGGTAAAGACACCCACACCTTTTGTTTTAAGACATATTTTGGTAATATGAAATAGTTCATATGGTAATACATTCCTTTTCTCGTTGTGTATTTAGCAACACATTCCTCCATGTTGATGGTGTAACCCAACTGCACAGTGATTTGCAAGTAACAAATGTAATTAAATTACACAATGCAGTTATGTACAAATCCAAGTTTAGAAGAAAAAACAATTCTTGGAATATTTCAGGTCAAATCTTTAGGAAAACAAAAGCCATCAGAGGAAAGCAAACTATTCTGCATTAGAAGTACAAACACAATATACATATATAGAGATAGGACAGGCACATATTTACTTAAACTAGTGAGCAGTAAACATTATTCATATACTGTGAATATCACACTGTATTTATTTTAAACTAAAAACTGCAATGTATATCATTATATCATCTAATCTTACTAAATATAAGAGATTCAGATAGAATACCCAATTTTTGCCATTTGTGAATGCCATTATCATAAGAAACATGTTCAAGTTTGTAAATCAACTGAAGAAAGTGACCTACTCTCTGGAATTTAGTAAAGCTGCTTATTTACAACCACAAGCACTCCTATCAATCAAAACCTTTCATGCACAGAAAGAAAAAAAAAAGATGGAATTTTCAGGTTATTTTGTGCCCAAAGAAATGTGATCATATGATATTGTTCATTATAACCTAAAGTGCTATTACAGACAGAAAAAAAAAAAACATTTCTCAATTCAAGCTGAGTAATCAGCTTGAAAAGCAAAAAAAAAGTAGTGAACTCAACATTGAAAGTTCAAATACTAAGAATAAATCTTCAACAATCAGCAAAAATTCAATACAGGTAGCTTTTTCTTTCACTGTAACAGCTATTGATACCATTTCAATACCCCAAATAAAAATTAAAAGTGTGGCATAATACTATTTTACAGATTTATGCTCAAGAATGGACTTAATAGTTCTTACTACCTTCAAGGGAGACTAAAGTCTGAAATAAGAGGAGGGACCCACTTTATAGCACTCAATTGACAATGTCTTAAGGCAGGAGTATAGAAAAGAACTACAGCTGTTATAAAATTGTTCTCTAGGGCAGCTTATATCATGAGACCACAGCTATTCATTCTTTAAAGAAACTTCCAAAAATCACATAGTATTTTATCCATTAAAATGATGCCGCATTGCAAAAGAAAGTATACACACCATGGTAAAGACTATATTTTCAGTATACACAGTTTTATCGAATTTAAATTGGTATTGCATATGGACTAGACAGATTTTATAAATTTAAAAATTGTAAATTTTCTTCTAACCTAGGGTAAAAATTTTCAGATGTTTCAAGTGCACACACACAAACATACACATGCAAATATTTATAAAATATCAGTAATCATATGCTATACGACAATAATATACATATTATCTATACATATTATATATGTAATAGTTCAATACTTTAATAAAAGCTTGCTTCTACTTTCAATGACCTAAAATAATATGACATTTTTACTCCTCTCTGATTATATTTTAACTGTAATACCTTAAGAAAATCTAAATTTGACTGCATAAGAAATGAAAGCATAGTAAATCACCAGGCAATAAAAGCTTACTGAGTGCCTTTTATTTACTTAATGTTTTAAAATGTCTGTGCTAGGAACTGCAAGATATAACAAAAATAAAACTTTTGTTACTCTCCTGGAAATTTCAAACTATTTGAAAAGGGAAAAAAACTTAAAAAGTTTGAATACTTAGCAAACATAAGCATTATGTGATTATTAAAACAGAGCAAAAAAAAAAAACGGAAGCTCAGAGAGAAATCACTTTGTATTTAATAGTTGACAAAGTGCCAGTACAATAGGTCTTAACTAATAAATACAAGAATGAAAAATTAGAAGAAAGATTGAAGAGGAAGGAGGTAGCAGGGGGAGAGGATGAAGAATACAGACCACTTTAGCTATAGATTGGGATTGCATTGAATGTGTAGATTGCTTTAGGTAGTATCGACATCTTAACAATATTTGTTCTTCCAATCCATGGAATATTTTTCCATTTCTTTGTGTCTTCTTCAATTTTCTTTCATAAGTTTTCACATACAGATATTTACTTCTTTGGTTAGCCTCACCAAGATAAAAATGTTCTGCACAGCAAAGGAAATAATTAACAAAACTAAAAGGCAACCAAGAGAATGGGAGAAGATATTTGCAAATGACATATTAGATAAAGAGCTAATATCCAAAATCTATAAAGAACTTATCAAACTCAACACCCGAAAAACAAATAATCCAGTAAAGAAATGGACAAAATAGTGAATAGACACTTTTCCAAAGAAGACATCCAGATGGCTAACGGACACATCAAAACCACATTGAGATACCACCTCACACTGGTCAGGGTGGCTAAAATTAACAACTTAGGCAAAAACAGATGTTGCAAGGATGTGGGGAAAGGGGAATGAACCCTCTGGCACTATTGCTGGGGATGCAAAATGGTACAGCCACTCTGGAAAAGTATGGAGGTTCCTCAAAAGATTAAAAATATAATTATCCTATGACCAAGCAATAGCACTACTAGGAGTCTATTCAAAGGATACAGGAGTGCTAATTTGTAGGAGCACATGCACCCTAATATTTATAGCAGCACTATCAACAACAGCCAAATTATGGAAAGGGCCTAAATGTCCATCGCCTGATGAATGGATAAAGATGAAATACTACTCAGCAAATAAAAAGAATGAAATCTTGCTATTTGCAACAACATGGATGGAAATGGAGGGTATTATGCTAAGTGAAATAAGTCGGTCAGAGAAAGACAGATATCATATGTTTTAACTCATATGTGGAATTTGAGAAACTTAACAGAAGACCATTGAGAAAGGGAAGGAAAAAAAATAGTTACAAACAGAAGGAGTCAAATCATAAAAGACACTTAAATATACAGAGAACAAACTGAGGGTTGATGGGGGTGTGGGATTGTGGGGGACGGGGAAAATGGGTGATTGGCATTAAGGAGGGCAGTTGTTGGGATGAGCACTGATTGTTGTATGCACATGATGATTCACAGAACCTATTCCCAAAACCAAGAGTACACTGTATACATTGTATGTTAGCTAACTTGACAATAAATTATATAAAAAAAATATATAATGTAGTATTACAGGGAGAAAATTGTATTAAAGTCAGAAAACTTGGCTCTGCTCTTCCCTTGATTCTTCATTTAATAACTGTTTACATCTAACATCTGCTATTCAAGGGGCACCTGGATGGCACAGTTGGTTAAACATCTGAGTCTTGATTCTTGGCTCAGGTCATGATCTCATAGTTGGTGAGATTGAGCCCCTCCAGCTCCACACTGACAGCATGTTCTCTCTGTGCCTCCCTCTCTGTCTCTGTCTCTGTCTCTCTCTCTCTCTCTCTCCTCTCTCTCTCTCTCTGTCTCTCTCTCTCTCTCACACACACACACACACACAAATAAATTAAACAAACTGTAAAAAATAAAATCTGCTCCTCAAAAGTTGTTTACCTTATCTAGTAAGTTAACATTTCTGTTCCAGAGCCTCCCTCTACAAAAGAAAACATATAATGCTACCTAGGTTCTGAGGTCATTTTGTGGGTTAAATTAGATAATTAATGTAAAGCATTTGGAATTTAGAACATGACCCATATCTGGCACATAGAAAGTACTTAATAACTGTTGAACTAAAACATGGACTCCATCGACTCCACCACCAGTCTCCTTCATTTTGATTAGATCTGTACCATTGGCTCTTCCTCCCTTCTCTGTCTTCACAGTCATCCTTCATCAACATTTCTATGAATAACTTTCAGAGAAAAAACACTTGCACTTGTTGACAAAGCTGTGGGGAGATCAGTAGCTTTGAAAATTGGTAAAAATTCCAGGAAAAAAATTAGCAGCATATATCACATGCCAAAAGAGAGTTCATATTGATCTGATGTCACTACTTAAGAATTCTAAAGAAGTGTGTGGGAGTTCTATGCACAATGGCATATAAGTATTACTTATAATGTAGCACTATTGAAAGCAATTGAAATGTGGTTAATTAAATTGTAGATCATGGTACATCTTCCTAATGAAAAACTATATGCCTATTAGAAATGGTAATTAGAAAAATTAGGAAGCACTATTGAGAAAAATGAGTATGATATGTTAAGGGAAAAAGGCATTATAATATAATATGAATGTCCATTATAATGGTAAGTTTGCAAAGAATGTATATGCATAATAAAAATACTGAAATGGGATTCATACAAAATAAAATATTAGCTAAGTTAGCCTGGTGGAACTAATGATTTTCCTATTTTCGCACATTCTGTAATGTCCAAATATTTTTCAAATAAAAATTACACCTCCATTTTCCTCTTGGTTGCTTAAAGACTCAATAGTAATGCCACGTTACCCTAAAAGGTATATATCAAATTCCTAATCATGTGAAGCAAAGTATATCATCAGTTTGTCGTAATCTACTTTCTAGGCACATATGCCTTCAGTCTAGTTTGTTGTGCACGATTTTTCTGTTATTCTGTTATTTTTCTCATTCTTTCCCTAAATGCCAAGCATAGAAAGTTCTGCTGTGGTCAGCGAATTATGGATAACATACTTGTGATAATAATATGAATCACACTTTAGGATTCCAAACATGGCATTGTTTAGTATCTATGCTTCATTTTCTTCTGGTGGAAAATAGGTAAGAGGATGGTAAAAGTAGGTATGACATAGAGTGGTTGGGATTTAAAATGTTAATACAAACTAAGCACTTAGAACTTCTACTGGCATTTAATTAGTACCATATGGGTTTAGGTTTCAACAACAAAAACTAAACTCATTAGGTGCATAGCCTACTTAAAGCTTTCTTTTGTTTGTTTTTCTTTGTTAAACAATTCCATGTATCAGAATTCCAGGTATGGTACCATGGAATTCCATGTACCTAATTCCATATATCTTTTTATTTAACTCTTTGAAGAATTCTATGATATAGATAGATGCCATTGCTGTACTGATTTATATACAAGGAAGTCAAGGCACAGGCAATTTGAATAACTTAGCAGTGGTAAAACAGCTAAGGTATAATCAAAGTGATGTTTTACTTAATGCTGAACATATTTTGTCTTTATTTTTGACAAATTGGGACCAAAGGAAGAGCATAGCCAAATTTTCTTACTTTCAACCCATTTTTTTCCATTATATCATACTGTATTATTTAGCTATCCTTGGCATTATACTTGTCCTATTATATAATTGGAAATGGTGTTCATAATAAACAGACCTATAAACTGTTAGCTTTTATTAAAATATTCTCTACTAAAATTATAGTTACTTGCTGTTTTCAGAGTATTTTTTTAAGTTAGTAGAAGCTTTAAATGTGCTGGTAATGCATGAATTTCTGTTTTTCAAATCTGAGTTGTTTCTGCAGACATAGATAAAAAAGAGGTGTGGTGCTTTGTGCTATACTAACCATTTTCAAGTAAGTTCAGTGGTATTAAGTACATTCATATTGTTGTGGAACCATCACCGCCATTCATCTGCAGAACTCTTTTCAAATTACAAAACAAACTCCATAACCCTTAAACAATAACTCCCCTATTTCCCACTCCCGTCAGCACCTGGCAATTCATGCATTACCACTATTCTACTTTCTATCTCTATGAATCTGAGTACTCTAGCTATCTTACATAAATGAAATCATATATATTTGCCTTTTTTGTGACTGGCTTATTTCACTTATGATAATGCCCAAGGTTCATCCATGTTATAGAATGTTCCAGAATTCCCTTTCTTTTTAGGGTTGAATAATATGCCATTGTGTGTATACACTACATTTTATTTATACATTCATCCACAATGGACACCAGGGTTGCTCCCATATTTTGGCTATTGAGAATAATGTTGCTATGAACATGGGTGTACATATGTCTCTTTGACCTTTCAAATCTTTTAGGTATACATCCAGAAGTGGAATTTCTGGATCATGTAGTAATTCTATTTTTAATTTACTTAGGAATTGCCACACTTTTCCACAGTGCTGCACCATTGTACATTTTCACCAACAGTGCACAAGGATTCCAGTTTTTCCATATCCTTGACAACACTTGTTATTTTCTGTGTTTTTGATAGTAGCCTAACTAACAGGTATGAGGTAGTATCTCATTGCTGCTTTCATTTGTATTTTCCCAGTGATTAGTAATGTTCAGCATCTTTTCATATACATGATAGCCATTTATACATTTTCCTTAGAGGAGTGCCTATGTAAGCATTTTGCCCATTTTTGCATCATGTCATTTGTTTTCTTATTGTTGTATTTTAACAGTTCCCTATATATTGTGGATATTTATCCCTTATCAGATACATGATTTGAATATAGATGATTTCTTTCCATTCTGTGGGTTGGCTTTTGATGTACAAAAGTTTTTAATTTTCATGGAGTCTGTTTATTTTTTCTTTTGTCATCTGTGCGTTTAGTATTCTACCCAAGAAATTATATATCCTTTCATTTTTAACTTGTATCTTTAGGTATAAAGTGACTCTTTTATAGACAGGTTATAGTTGGATTATGTTTTAACCCATTGTATCCAGTTATATTTCTTATCCACTAAATAAAAACTTACATGAATTCTTCATTTTCTCAATTTTATTGATGTACAGTTGACAATTGAAAATTGTGTATAATTAAGATATACAATTTAATAGCTTGATGTATGTACATATTATGAAATATTCACAACAATCAAGCTATTTCACATATTTAACACCTCACATAACTACTGCTTTTTTTCTTTTTTTTTGACAGTGAAAACACTTAAAATCTACCATCTTTACAAATTTCAAGTGTAAAATACACTATTGTTAATTATAGTCATATTATTGTACATTAGATCTCCAGAACTTACTCATTTAGGATAACTGTAACTTTATAGTCCTTGACCAGTATCTCCCCATTTTTCCTCCCCAACCCCTGGTAACTACCATTCTTCTGTTTCTATGAGTTTGACTATTTTAGATTCCACATATAAGTGAGAACAAGCAGTATTTGTCTTTCTGCGTCTGGCTTATTTTATTTAGCATAATGTTCTCCAAGTTCTGTTGCTGAGAATGTAAATTGGTAAAAATATTATGGAAAACGGCATGGAGTTTCCTCAAAAATTACAAACAGAAGTACCTTATGATGCAGGATTCCTGTTTCTGGGTCTATATCCAAAGGAAATGAAATCAGTATCTTGAAGCGGTATCTTCACTGCCATATTCATTCAGCATTATTCACAATAGCCAAGATATGGAAGCAACCTGAATGCTCATTGATAGAGGAATGGTTAAAGAAAAGGTGTGTGTGTGTGTGTGTGTGTGTGTGTGTGTGTGTGTGTGTGTGTGTAAAGTGGGATATATTGCCTTAAAAAAGGAGAAAAATCCTACCATTTGTGACAATATGGATAACCATGGAGGACCTTATGCTGAGTGAAACACAAATTCTTTATTACTTTGGTTAATATGTGCTATTTTATATATGTAACAGTGAACAGGTTTCAGGCACAGTATTTTTTTTTAAAGACTCACATAATTTTTCTTCATCTGCAATTCACTTCTTCAGTTTCCTGAGAATATTCAAGGAAGTCCCTATGCTGAATCAGCACCTTAATTGGGTTAGAAGTTTTCAGCAATCTCTATCACTACTGGAATTCTCTAAAGTAATAAGTTGACTAGAGGAAATGTTTACTAATTTCTTGATCTAAAAGTGCATATTGCCGATAACTGACGTAGAAGCTCAAAGAAAGACATTCCACACAAAGACACATCCACCTAGCTAGAACCTCACAATATAGTGAGGACTTAGCCAGAGTCAAGATGATTAATTCAGGTAGAAAAACAGATGCAAGTAAACTAGCAAATAAAAAAAAAAAATCACTTTTCCCTAAGCTGGGCATAACATCCCAAACAGACCTAATAAGAGTCCTCAACCTGACCAGCCCGGTCTGTTCCTGTTGATAAGCTACATGGAAAGCTAAACATTTATGATTTGGTTTGGTAATGATGAAATTTGGAAAAAAAAAATATATATATATATATTGTTTTACATACATATTTATATATACATGGCATGTTTATATTTGCATTTATATATTCATATTTATATGTATAGTTATTAATGCAGCTCAAAGGCATAATGTCAGGCTCTGAAAGCCCCGTGTACACATTCTGCCATAGGATTGTATTTGGCAGGCAATCCAGATGATGGCATCAATCTGGCAAGCTACTTTCTCCCCCTACACAGGGCTTGGATGGATAAAGCCCTTCTGACTAATTTAATATTTCTGCATAGACTCTGTCCTTGAACATTACATTAACTTAAAATTTTATTTGCACCGTGTTCTTGATTTAGTTGACAGATTTGTGTTCTTAAAGGACAGTCCTTAGTACACCTTATACTTCAAAAAGTAAAATGAACTTAAACTCTCCAACCTACTTGAATATGTTTATATTCTGATGTGATGTGGTGATTTGTGTCATTTAGCCTGTCTGCACTTTTATGATATATTTCTAAAACAATCTGCACCCTGGGATGCTGCCATAAGTTGTACGTGTCATTTCCTTCACTTACATGAGGAAACAGCATCACTATTGATCATCACTCAGTTTAAATAAGTATTTGAAATGTAACCCCTCCCCTGTGTGACAGTATGCAGTGTGGGTTCTTTAAAGGTGGGGCAGAAAGTACAATTGTTCAATTTATGGAAGGATAATTACTGAAATATAGGAAGAGTCGATTGGAAGATCACAGGGACACCCATACCTTGGCTGCTGAGGGCGCTTGAAGCTTTGACAATATCACTGCTCTACTCAGTAGAAGAGAATATATTATTCAGGTCACTCAGTTTAATATGATAGACCAAATTGAGTACTTTCAATTTCAGACTTATTTACACTGACAAGATGATCTAAAATAGGGGATTACTGGTGTTTGAAGCCATGAAAATGGGTCCCCATTTTAAACCAGATAGCTTGTCCTAGCTGTTGTCCTAGTCTCCTCCTCAAGTTGGTTTTATTTAAGCAGTTTAACATTAATAAATGTATTTGACCAAGGGGCATATTTGAGGTTGATGTCAGCCCAGAAGAAGTCATTTCAATATCACATGTTCGTGCCTGCTTTGAGCATTTATTTTAAATGGCTTGAAAAAGGAAGACCTACAAAATCTATGGCTAATCAAAAGCTATTGAGAAATTATAGATTGAGCCTGAGTCATCCATATCTAACTAGTTAAAAGAGAGATATATGGAATCCAAAAAAAAAAATAGCTACCTGACTAACTAGAAGAGATAGATAGATAGATAGATGGACAGACAGATATTTGCATATGTACATATCTGTTTCTGAAATTTGATTCTTACATATGTTCAGTTGGATAGTACAGTTTTTATGGCCCTGTTAGATAATACTTTTTAACAAAGCTCCTTCATTTTTAAATAATTCAGATTTACAGAGTGATAATAAGTTTGAGAATTGGTTGCTATCAACATTTTTGATGGGCATTTGTGTACTGGCTAGCAATTTGGTTTCCTAGAGAAAGAGCATAGATGTTAAAATCAGTACCCAAAACTGAAAAGTTATGAATATAATGGTAGTATGTAATTTTACTAATATAAAATTTAGAATTAATCAGGCTTGCTATGTTAAGAAAATGTTTCTTCCCTTATAGATTTTCTCAGGCGTTCTTTCATTTCATTATAGAATTCTCCATTATATTTCACAATCATTCCAGAAATTTTGTTGTAAAGGTACATTTGTCTACAGTGCTGTAACTTAGTGTTTTGATGGAGTTAAAAAATAAATTATTGGTGAAAGGATTATGGGTCATTCTCACCTAAGCCCTCATGTAATTCAATTTATTATTATTATTTGAATATGAAAGTATTTGAAAATTATTCTAGAATTGTAAAGCACTACAACCAGAATATCATGAGTTGCTTCTCTTATGCTAAACCCCTAGAAATTTTTTTGATCATCCATAAATCATGATAATAAATGATATAAGTTTTTGAACATTCATTATTTCCCAAGAACCTTAAATACTTTGTGCCTTATATTTCTCATATCAACCCTATGAACTTAATATATGCACTTTACAGATGAGAAAACTGAGACTCGAATCAACTTTCCAAAATTGCAGTTTGTAGGAGAGGGTACCAGGAATCAAATCTTTAACTCTTTGATTCAAAACACTGTATTCTCACCACCCCCACCCCCGATTCTCCTGTATTTTGGTTACTTAGTCTGAGTAGAACTTAAACAATTTTGGGTGCCTGGGTGGCTCAGTCAGTTGAGTGTCTGACTCTTGATTTCATGTCTTAAGGTCATGGTATTGAGCCCCACATCGGGTTCCATGGTGAGCATGGAGACTGCTTAAGCTATTCTTTTTCTCTCCCTCCCTCCCTTTGCCCCTCTCCTCCACCTGTGCACTCTTTCTCTTTCTAAAAAAAAAAAAAAAGGAATTATACAATTTAAAATGCTGACAATATCAGCTACAGAACAAAGTCCATATAATGCACAACTATGTTCTTTCTGCTGACATATAGCATGAACTTGGTCCATACATGATGATTCCTTGTTCCTCACACATGATGTATCAGTGCTCTCCTCACCTCTATCCCTGGGACTGATTGTATCTGGTTGTCAGCAAACATAGGTCAAGAGACTGTATAATGCATCCATTAAGTGTTGTAGACTCTGGGTCTGAAGTTCTCTCTTGTCCAGCAAGAAAGTGGGATGCAGAATTGAAAATGTGAGAGAGGCTAATGTCCGGCAGGAGACAAGAGCCCCAAGTAAGGGTCCTTGCTCTGTTTTTATTGGGATAAGAAGGCTTACAAGCATGATGGACATGCACAAAGAGACAACGAAACCAGGAACATTATCTAATGGGCGTAGGGAAAAGGGGGTTTTGGAGATATGTAGTGGTAGGGGTTTGGGTCAATACACAGCCAGATTCTGGTGCTAGGTGGAAGGTTGTCTACAGCACATATGAGGTGCCACCTCTGTTTTCCTGAACTGGTCTAGGGGACAAAAAAGACAGAGCATGCTACCTCAGGGTCAACAAGGCACGTTTTCTTTTGCTAATTAGCTCTGCTCTGAGCAACTTTGCCCAGCTGCATCTAGAGTCCTGTTTTTTTGTTTAACTATTTTGGTCCTTCCTTCCTGTGAAAGCAGCTTTCTGCTATTGTACTAAGTTGGGGGGCGTTTCTGCCCTAACTACTTAATCTTGTTTACCTCGTCTTGGCTGTTTTCATCCTGAGATTTCCTATTCCTATACCTTTGTCCTATACTGGGGCCTTTGCCCCATTTACCTAATCTTGTTTACCCAAACTTGGGTGTGTACATCCTATGGCTTTCTGATTCTTTATGCTTTGTTAACCCATCGGTGCAAGCTCAGGGAATCCCTAAGCTTACTCCTCACAAAGTGACCATATAGTGCACCTACGAAGGACCTATTTTTTTTTTTTTTTGTAGTCACAATAAAATAGACAGGTGGTTCTCAAGTGGAGCAGACATATGTCCCAAAGGACATTAGACAATGTCTGAAGATGTTTTCAGTTATTACAGCTTGGAAAAGTGTAGGGTTGCTGCTTGCCTCTGGTAGATAGAGGTCAGGGATGCTGCTAAACATCCCACATTTCTCAGGACGGTCTCCCCACCAGAGAAAATTATCAGGTCTAACATATCAATAGTTCCGAAGCTGAGAAACCTTTGTGGATTCCAATATTGGATCTGCCTCTCTAGTCTTTCAAAGCTTCTCTGAGTCTTGGATTTATAATCTTTAAAGAATGATATATTGACGTTTTCCATGATCATAAGGTAGATGGGAGGACTGAACTGGGTAATGTGTGTGGCACACTTAATACAGTATCAGGAACAAGGCTTGTGGTACATAAATTGCTGCTATTAATATGGGCCAATAATCCCTGACATAGTTGGTGTATGGTCTCCAAAGTATTTTAATATCTCAATATAACTGAGAGTTAATTAATTTTTTTAAATTTTTTAATGTTTATTTATTTATTTTGAGAGAGAGAGGGAGAGAATGAGCACAAGTAGAGCACAAGTAGAAGAGAAACAGAAAGAAGGAGAGAAAGAATCCCAAGCAGGCTCCATGCTGCCAGTGTGGAGCCCAACGTGGTGCTCGAACCCACAAACCATTGAGATAATGACCTGAGCCGAAGTTGAGAATTGGGCGTTTAACCAACTAAGCCACCCAGGCGCCCCAAGAATAAATTAAATATTTTTGAAATCAGGTCTTAAATAACTGTATCTGTAATTTCCTTATTAGCATAAATAATAAATTGGTTTAATAATAATTCTAATTGTTTTTCAAAATATTAGTGTCTTTAATTTTTGAGAATATAAAAAATATGTAGAGGCTACATCTGATGATCTGGCCCAGTGATACTATGATAATGCTTATATTACAATAAAACAGTTTAATGTAAGCTTATATTTATATTGATGCTCATATTTATGCGTCAGTATACACAAGCAGTAAGTTACATATCTCTCTTAATCCCTCCTTCCATCTGAATCCTTCATTTTTAGTTAACACAAAAATGAATTTGATGAATTCTCTTCATGTACCTCCTACCCTATTCCCAGGAGATGTGCCTATAAGGAGAACTAAATTAAAATCTGAAGTTGAAAATATCTGTTGTTTCCATATACATAAGTGTGTGTTTGTACATATATGTGCATATATGGAACATATATATGTATGTTTGCACATATGCATGTATATGGGGTGATAATGCTTCAATACTGACAATAGCAAAATTAAATCAGTAATTATACTATTGTTATACATTTACATGTTTGAATATTTTAGAGATCTGATGTTTTAACTCTATATATCCCCTTAGACTTTGAATTTTCCTTTCTCCCTTCTTTCCTGCCTTCATCAATTCCACAAATGTGTATTGCTGCCTAAAAAGAATGGATTAGGTTTGTGATAGCACAGAGACACCGAGTTTAGCAATATAGAATTCTTGCTTTCAAAGAGTGTGCAGTCTAATATGTACTATGACAGATGAGGCAAATCTAGCCTATAAACTGGCAAAAATAACCATTATGACATGTGATAAATGAGGTATAAATTCTACCAAATTTCTAAGAATAATCATGCATATGAGGATAGGGAAATTTTTTCTATAAGGCTTGAAAGGTGAGGAGTGAAACCTAGAAGTGTTAATTAGTTTAATCTTACTAATTTACAAAAGGCTAATCTTATTGTTTTCTAAAGGATAAATCTGGCTTCCACAGAAACACGTTTGGTGTGTTAATAAAAATAGGACTACATATTATCAACAGGAGAGATGTCATACCAAAAAAAAAAAAGTGAATTTGTCAAATATATAGAGTCTCGTAATATTAAATACAAAAAGAAATTGTGGAATAAGAATCCAAGACTACACAAAGCGAACTCCCTCCTGGTTTAGATTTCCTATGCAATAATTAAAATTGGTGGGAGCACAGGGGCACATGGGTGCCTCAGTCGGTTGATCAGTCGGTTGCTCAGGTCATGATCTCCCAGTCTGTGAGTTCCAGCCCAGCGCCAGCTCTGTGCTGACAGCTCAGAGCCTGCAGCCTGCTTAGGATTCTGTGTCTCCCTCTCTCTCTGCCCCTCCCCCACTCATTCTCTCTCTGTCTCTGTCTCTCTCTGTCTCTGTCTCTCTCTCTCTCTCTCTCTGTCAAAAATAGATAAACATTAAAAAAATTTTTTAAAAATTGGCGGGAGCACAAAGGATAATGTTGAACACATGCATATTCAGGCAGTTAGGAATGCAGTTAGATGAAAGCACAAGCTTAGGAAGCATTTTATTTATTTTTTTTTTAAATTTTTTTTTCAACGTTTTTATTTATTTTTGGGACAGAGACAGAGCATGAACGGGGGAGGGGCAGAGAGAGAGGGAGACACAGGATCGGAAACAGGATCCAGGCTCCGAGCCATCAGCCCAGAGCCGACGCGGGGCTCGAACTCACGGACCGCGAGATCGTGACCTGGCTGAAGTCGGACGCTCAACCGACTGCGCCACCCAGGAGCCCCTTAGGAAGCATTTTATAGCACTAACTCTGCAAACTCAGTAGAGGTGAGTGCCTTAAGGTCATTGCCAGGCTCCTAAGGCAGATCAGAGCCACTTGACTAGGCTCCTATATTTTGTTACAAAGAAAAGAAAGTGAAAGGAAAAAATAAGAAAGTTGGAAAACACTCTGTGGTTGTAGCATTCCTTTTATGTAACCACATATTTCTCCTAATTTATAGTAGGTTCTGGCTCTTAAAGGTTCTAAACTATGCTTTTTGCCTCTGTATCACTCCCCAATGAAATCATCGAATTTAATTTCTTCCCAGGGTATTCTGGCTGGGCTGGGGTCTATCATGAAACACATAAAGTAAAAATATTTGTTATGTGACTTGTTCTTTCTTTCCTGTTAAGCCAGCTTTAATGGGCTTAAACAGAAACCAATGCTTGTACGAGCATCCCCTGGGAGCAGCTGCACCTTTTCTTTCTTCCAACTGACTTTCTCTTATTAGCGTCATGCATTTCTTTGTCTGGGTTCTCCTTTCATTTTTCTGTCACTTACTCATTTTTGTGGGACTTTTTTTTTGCCTTTTCTATTTTTTTTTCTTTTTGTATGTCCATTTTGGTTTGTTCTTCATGTGTACTGTTTCCTCCACTTTAAAAAAAAAAAAACTTCTTTAAAAAAACACTTTATTTGTTTATCTCATGCTTTTTTTCATTCTTGCTTTCCTTTTTCTCTTCTGATCCATTTTTGTCTATTCTTTTTCTATAACTTCCTCTCTCCCATGATGCTTCCTTGTTCTCTTTTCTCATTCTGCAGTTTACTTTTTTTTAAAATCTCCTCTACTTTCCTTTTTAAAAATACTCTCGGGGCACCTGGGTGGCGCAGTCGGTTAAGCGTCCGACTTCAGCCAGGTCATGATCTCGCGGTCGGTGAGTTCGAGTCCCGCGTCGGGCTCTGGGCTGATGGCTCAGAGCCTGGAGCCTGTTTCCGATTCTGTGTCTCCCTCTCTCTCTGACCCTCCCCCGTTCATGCTCTGTCTCTCTCTGTCCCCCCCAAAAAATAAATAAACGTTGAAAAAAAATTTTTAAAAAAAAATACTCTCGAATATTCTCCATGTTTGATAATTTCCTTACTCTTGTGTGTTTGTTCTTCTATTGCTTTCTCCACACTATTGTTTTCTCTTCTCATTTAGTCTTGCCTGTTGCTCCTTGCCATCCACAAAGACAACAAAATGAACTATTAATATTTTCTTGCTTCATATTTCTTCACTTACACCATTCTGTCATTGTAGCCACCATTACTCACTAGTTTGAACAGGATGGTCATGAGCTGGAAGGTTTCCTGGACCCAGATAAGTGATAGTTTAGTCCAGCGATTATAAATAGATTACCCTGGTTGCTAAAAATATTTTTTTTTCTGTAAGATTAGGTTAAATGAGGTAATTAATCATCTCAATACTCACAACTGGATCAGAACATGCTATTTACAATATAGATACAAAATAAATTGGGATTGAGCCTATTAAAATATATTCTATGCCGCTTGTAGTTAGAGTTTTCTGTGGAAGTCTACATTTATGGTTACTGTTTTTATTGTAACCAATTGCTTGAATGTGTTAAAACTTCATTTGGTCCCATACCATCTATGATGTAAGATTTACGCTTTTATATACAAAAATACTTATTGAAGAGAAAACCAAATAGTTTCATATAGATTTTTTTTTTTTTTTTTTTTTTTTTTTTTTTTTTTTTTTTTTTGGGACAGAGACAGAACATGAACAGGCGAGGGGCAGAGAGAGAGGGAGACACAGAATCGGAAACAGGCTCCAGGCTCTGAGCCATCAGCCCAGAGCCCAACGCGGGGCTCGAACTCCCGGACCGCGAGATCATGACCTGGCTGAAGTCGGACGCTTAACCGACTGCGCCACCCAGGCGCCCCAACATATAGATTTTTGATGTAGGACTTTATTCAGTGAGAGGTGGGTTAGCAATAACATGTTGGAAAGAACATGGGATATGGAAAACTCAAATATGTTTGAGACACAGAATTAAGCTATTTGTTAATTACTAGGATAGATTTTCAAAGTTTATACTTAAAAAAATTGTATGATATTTAGAAAGATTAAATCAAACCATAATGTAAAACATTGGACCTTCTAAAATGTAACGCATGAAGTAAATGATTATTAGTAGTCTAAGAAGGAAAATAGAAAACATTTGAAATGTTTGCTGAAGATCCAGTTAGACATTATAACCTCCAGAATTAGAGGCCTATCTTCATTCGGTGTGTTTTACAATAGAATTATTAAGAGGATTGTTATAAGGTTAGATATGCTTTGGAAATTTATATATTCACTTCATTTGTATTTCATAAATAATATCTATCTGATAAAGTGGATGCTGTAGAAATCAAATAGCTTAAAGGACTTTAGCCAGATTGGTGAAAAATTCCAGATTATTAAGTCTCATGAGTATAAGAAAACATTGTGAAAATATGGCACAAATTGTAAAAGCTTTATAAAAGCTATCAAAGGTATTTTTTATATGTTTTTAATCAGGAGTCAAGCTATCATGTTTTAAAAAAGTTTCTTGTAGTATGACTATTTTGAAACTTGATCTTCAAATACCTGTTACATTTTGGCAGCTTATAAACAGTATATAATGGGCTCAAAATAATCCTACTGCACTATTTTACTTGCTTTCCTATTATTTTATTGGATATATTTTAGATCATTTTCCAATATAATAAAGCTGATTATCACTTATTCATAGGAAAAATGTTCATTAGGCCCCGAATGGTGCTTTGAACTCCACAGAGGAAACAAAAAAATTAGACTATACAATAGTGTCATAGTCCTTGAATCTCAGCCTTTTCCTCGGGTGTATAAGAAATATCAACTGTCCTTATTTTTCGCAAGTTAGGTATATTTTGGTGGTGAAATATCTTTTGGTTGGTTTGGGGAGAAAGTTTGAGTCATTCCTTACTGAAGCGGTACAAAGGCCTTGAATCTAAATGTTGCCAAGACACTAGATAAGGTCCTTAATATTTTCATCAGTTTGCGCTGGTTTATTGCCAAAATCACTACTATTCTTGGCTACAGAGTACCTTCAATTCTCGCATTCTGTTCCTTCCGTATCATTCTTGGCACATATTCTTTTTTTAAGGTTTTATTTTAATTCCAGTTAGTTTACATACAGTGTTACATTAGTTTCAAATGTACAATAGCATGGCACCCACTATTCTCGACTAAGGCTTGGGATCCCCCTTTACAGGATTGACTTCTTTGTCACACCACACCAGGCCAGCTGCTACATCATTTCACTACCTTAGCTGAATAGAGCTTACCTTACACAGCTCACAGTCCCCTATGTTTACATTCCTCTCTTTAAGTCCCTAGGATGAGGTGGTGTTGTTTCTGTTGTTTGTTTGTTCTGGTTAGTTCTGGTGAAAAGGAGTGCTGTCTTTTAATTTGTCCGTGAGAAGTTTGCAATCTAATCTTTTACTCCAGGATATCTAGTGTAATGTTCAAGAGGTTTGACTTGAATCTCTTGCACAAACCTCTTTTGAAGGAAGAGAGGACAAGATCATGGGGAAAATCACAACGTGGTCACAAGTTCGGTCCCCTCACATATGCTTTCATTTGGGAACCAGACAACATGGCACGCTGCGCTGGATATTAACATAACAGAGAGACACATATTTCTAATCACTCCTCATAGACATTTTGGCAAGTTAGAACTTCTGGCATTATTTGTGAGGACATCTGGGAGCAGAGAGAGAGCTGAAATAAAGTATGCCGGGCCTTGTTTGATTTATGTTTTCTATAGTTTTATGGAATAAGCTATTTTAAAGGTAATCTTGTATCTGTCTAGAGAAATTTAAATTGATTTTTCACCCATCTTTATGATATATTATCATGGAAAAGTGATTTCTAAATATTCACAAAGATTGGATTTTTTTTTTAAAATTCGGGGCTCAAGGAGATTCACAAGCCTTGGTGCCTACAAACTAAGTGGCTGCATTTAAAGATGACAATATATTATCGTTTCCAGAAAACATATGTTCATATGTTCTCACATCAGATATTTTCAATCATTAGTCAGCTAGTTGGATCAAAAGACAACCTGGAAAATAAGCTAATAATTTATGTTGGTATCTCTGAGACTACTCTCTGCTTTTTTAGTGACAACGTTTCATTCATTAAATAAATACTTATGAGGTATCCATTACACATAGGTTCCCAGCAAGATACAGTGAGGGACACAAAAATGACATAAACACCTTCCCTTTTAGGTTTGTGGTATAGAAGGGGAAATAAGGCATATGGGAATTATAATGTCAGAAAATAGGCAATGTGCCACAGTAAGGGAAAGAAGGGACCTGTAGAGTCTAGAGGAGATCATTAACTTCTAATTTTCAGGACACTTTATGATTGTTTGCAGCAAAACCACATTTTCAATTTGGGTTTGAAATGAGTTAATTTCAAAAGACAGTAATGGGAAGAAGGGACAGTCCAAATGCAGGGGAAACATAATGAGAAGTATGATTATGAAGGAATAAACAAGTCACTGTAGCCATTGTATCTGTTGTGGGAAATGGTGGAAGGGAAGCTTGGGAATATGAGCAGGAACTAAATGATGATAATCCCTAAACTAAGGAATACTTGTTTAGCTCTGAAACTGAAACTTTAAATATGTGTTGTTGTTTTATTTTGTTTTGCTTTGATGAATGTGTAGGTGTGTGGGTGTCTGTGTTTAGGGGAAAAGGACATAGCACTAAAAACATTAAGAACCAGCCCCTTCCCCAGATCTCCAAATAACTTTTATATTATATTATATTATATTATATTATATTATATTATATTATATTAAACGGTGCAACTGAGGAAAATACAATCATCACACAAAGACTCCACCAAAGTATATTTTTCAATCTGTGATACATCCAAACACTCAAAAATATAAGGGCTGGTTTTGACGAGGATATTTAAGGGATAAAATCCTATTTATATAGATAAAATCCTCCTGTTTTTATAGATACAGGAGATCAATTAGAAGGCATCTGAGGTAGTCCATGTAAAAGATAATATGGGATTGAAATAGCATCATAAACAACAATGTTAAAAGGGGTGTTTGCACTTGAGAGGTATGTGGAAAAATAAAAGAACAAGCAGATCAAATTATAAATGGCAGGCTTTGGTGGCTGATTTAATATGGGGATAAAAGAGACAGGGTTATAACAGTTGACTCAGAGTTTATGAATTAATAGGTGATTAATAGTGATGTAACTAATGACTAGTAATTACAAATGCTGCCATATGTTAAATTCTCATAATATTTTGGTTTATCATGTAAATATGAGCTGACTATGATTTAGCCACACTTAATGAATATAATATAATATACCTCAATTTCTTTCTATCTTAAAAGAAAACTTTAGCTGCTATTGAAGTCCATGAAAATCTCAAACAATCTTCTCTGTGTGTGTGTGTGTGTGTGTGTTTTTTTTTTTTTTTTGAGCTCTTGTCTTAAGTTATATCTTGGTCATTCTGACCTTATTCTTTATGTTGTGAAGGCAGCCATCTTTGGAGGGTAGCATGGAACTTTCTACTTTGGAGATTCTCACATTTTCAAACGTTTTTCCCTCGCAGGCCACTTTGTTTAGGATAGATATATGATGATACACCTTTTAAAAAATGTTTTCCTTAACATTCTCAAAAGAGAATCTTTTTATTTCCCCCATGTTCACAGAAACTTCTATATTTCCTAGCATTAAAGACCCACAGGCATAAAGATTTAGTAAAATATGCGTAGGGAAATTTCTGGCAAAAAAAAAAAAAATTCAGCACTTTTTTTCAGCAGGTTTTGAAAATAATTTTAAAGTAATTTTGTTGTAAAAACATTTTGCTGATGTAAATATAGCACAATATACAATGGAATTCTGTAGTAAAGTATAAGTTTTATGTAAGCATTAATATTATACTAGCACTGAAAAATAATTTAAGGTTATGTAGTCAAAAATAATACATGTATTTGTGTACTGGTAAATACTAGGCAACAAAACCCTGTATAAGCTAATACTGTAATATATTTGAGTAATGATGGTAACTAGAACGCAAGACATAATATACAATAAATTTGAATGAATTTCTATATAGCATATGCAGACAAGGTAAATATGAGTAAAAATTCATACAAAGCAAGCAGCAAAATATAATAAATTTTAATGAATTCCTATATAGTTAGCCTCAGTACAAGTAGACAAACAAATATTTCAGTAAGAGTTTTCAGTGCATAAAAAATCATGTATTTTGAAGGAATTCTAAGGGCAGGCCCGTGCATTCAGTGAAAGTAAATAGTACTAAATATTAGTATACTACAAGCAGTAGGAAGTATTTAATGTTTATTAGTAGCAGGTGTTAAGGGATAGCATATCTTTACAATAATCAGCAATAAAATTCTTTAAAAGCTGTCTCAAAGGTTTCAGTCTTCATTTTCAAAATCTAAGAAATCATATCAGCAAAGCCAAGTCACCATATCATTAAGGCCTGAAGCTAGAGTTGTAAACAAGCCTTTCTAATCAAAGAATTTTATAGCAGGGTCTCATAGAGTATCTACACACCTTTTTCAGATCCGTCCTCCCCCTCAAACTCTTTCATTCAGCATCCAAGATTTGGACAGTGAGGAGTATGCACAATTAACCAGACTTAGCATGGCAATCTATGTTTGTTAAAAAAATAGCCATTTGATGTAGCATAATTTTTATTTCTTTTTTTTTTTTTCTGGGTGGGAGGAGATTCCATTTCCATGATTGTAAATTACATATTTATACTAACACTCATGATTTCAGTTTTTTGACACTCAGATTTTGAAAAGCTTCAAATGTCTGGATCAAATATGGAATGGCCCCCATGCACATAGAGGGAACTAAACCTTTTTGTCTTCATGTGTGGTAGCAAACTCAGTATGTCTTTAAAGCTTGCAACTGTGTATTACTTACATGCTAATAAAATTCAGCATTTAGAGCTGAGCACAGGACTGCAGGTGCTGTGCCTTTCCTGTTATTGGAGACGCAGAGAATGGGGCAGAGGAGCCACTAACCCAGAGAATCTGTAAGAGATCATAGGAACATTCATTCCATCAATTTGAGTGAGTTCATTCCATCAACTTGGATGAACTTGCTGTCCCGTCCTTCATTTTTTTTAAATTCTTTTTAATGTTTATTTTATTTTTGAGAGAGAGAGAGACAGAGAAGAGACAGAGTGTGAGGAGGGGAGGGGCAGAGAGAGAGGGAGACCCAGAATCTGAAGCAGGCTCCAGGCTCTGAGCTGTCAGCACAAGCCCAATGCGGGGCTTGAACCCGCGAACCGTGAGATCATGACCAGAGCCAAAGTCAGACACCTAGCCGACTGAGCCACCCAGGCACCCCTCCGTCCTTCATTTTTGCATAATACTTGCCTAAGATAGAAGACCCTTGAGCAACAATCACTTATTCACTAACATTTTCTTGCAGTTTGTACAAGCATGTATTGACCTGGTTCCCTTGTCACAGTTTGCTGTTTGCTGTACAAGAAACATCTCTTACTGGCTTTTGCGTCTCCATTGCTGAAATTGTCATGGTTAGAAGAGATACTAAAACTGCTCTGTATCTACAGAGCCTCTCCCAAGTAAACAGACCCCCCCCCCCACTGTGATTGTTAATCATGATACTAAGTATATTTTTTAAATAAATACAAGACGCTCTTCTATTTTAAAACTGTTGCCATGCTGAGGATTCTACCTGACAGTCCTGCTTGGTGTAGATAGCCCATCTGTCACAGGCAGCAAGTAGACCGCCACCTACAGGTATAGAGGCTTTATGCTACTGAGTTCTTAGGTCAAGCCGAGCCCTAAGCCATGGGTATAATTGAGTAAATATTTATGCTAAGAAAATTTTAACTGTCCTGCTTTCCCAAGATCCATCACGGAAAACAGAGTCACAGTCCTTCTCATGGTATGGCTCATCTTTCACTAAGAGATGTTTAAGGAGTGAAAAGACCTTAAAACATTCATATATTTATTCATTTCAAAAATGGGTTTATATGATAAGAATATAAACTGTTTGCTATTTATTTCAAACACTTTTTTTCACTAGACATACCAGGTAACAGATTAATAATAGAATACACCCAAAAAAATATAGAATACCTCTTATTCTGTAAACAAGTAATACAACCTTATATATGATTCGTCTTAACTGTCTCCTGGGCAGGGCTGAGTAGATTGTTCCTGCTGATTCATAGGGGGTAGGGATGGGGTTAGCAGAGACTGCCAAATTATTCTGACAGAATGGATTCTTTCTTTTTCTAGAATAATATTCAACAAGTTTTTCATGAGAATATATGCAGCACACTGGGTTAAATATTGTATGGATCTAGGAGTAAATGGCACGCATATTGGAGTCATTATAATTAAGTCAGGGTTATAAAGATTAAACATCTGTGAGTACATATAAAAGGAGTAAACAGGCTGGTTGGAGAACCTTCATAGGAAAGCAAGTTTTGAATTAGTTTCTATTAGAAAAGATGGAAAGGAATTGTCAGAAATGTGGAATAATATATTTTATTTAGAGCAATAACATGAAGAAGTGCATTTCAGGACATAGTAAATTGTAGAAGACAGATTTATATAGAAGCATATTTTCTAGTAGGTATGCTTTGATAAAACAGTCACTAAGGATGATATTTTTCCTAAATTTAGCTCTCTCTTACTTTGCAGCAAAATCTATGTTAATATGTCTTGTTCTATTCTTACCAAACTGCATTAATATTTTATTGATCACTTCAGAAGAAATGAAAGTAGCACCTTCTTTACAAGGAATAAGACTAAATTTTACCCATTAAGTAGCATAATGCTGGCTTTGAGAACCAATGAATGATGTGGGAACATTTGTATCTGAAAAAGACAATTGACTGTGGAAAGGCATAGGAGAAATCTGTATCCTATATTTGGGTGAGAAAAAAATAATTAACAGTATAGCTCTCAAGCACCTTCAGTCTGTTATTTGGATGTCTCTTGACATAAATCTAATCAGTAGATAATATTTGAAACAAACAGCCAATAACTTAATACTTTTAGCATATAAAACACATTTTGCAATTAATAATATGAATATTTTAAGATATAACTACATAATGATTACACTCCAAAAATTCAAAAGAAAAAAATAGCTAATAAGTATATAAGACAGTTTCAATTTCAATAGTAATCAAATAAATCCAAGTAAAACTGAAATGAGATCATTCAATTATTGAAAACCTGAATATTTAAGAAAATGATAATACTCAGTGTTGACAGAGTAGTGAAAGGAGAGTTTTTTATGAAGCTGGTGGCAGACTTATCTGCAGATTTTTTCAGCTGAGCCTAACATGAAAACTCAACTACCAGAGACAAACAGATAGGTGTTGAGGTCTCATGAGGGACAGAGACTGAGGTCAGGCTGTTGAGGACAGTATCACAACCCAAAGATGGTACCCACTAAGAATCTCAGCTTCTCGTTTCCTTTTCCCACTCTAGTGTCTATGTTTTGTCTTTCTCTTCATGTTTTCTTTTTTTTTTTAATATATGAAATATATTGTCAAATTAGTTTCCATACAATACCCAGTGCTCATCCCAAAAAATGCCCTCTTCAATGTCCATCACCCACCCTCCCCTCCCTCCCACCCCCCATCAACCCTGTTTGTTCTGTTTTTAAGAGTCTCTTATGCTTTGCCTCTCTCCCACTCTAAACTCTTTTTTTTTCCTTCCCCTCCCCCATGGGTTTCTGTTAAGTTTCTCAGGATCCACATAAGAGTGAAAACGTATGGTATCTGTCTTTCTCTGTATGGCTTATTTCACTTAGCATAACACTCTCCAGTTCCATCCATGTTGCTACAAAGGGCCACATTTCATTCTTTCTTATTGCCACGTAGTACTCCATTGTGTATATAAACCACAATTTCTTTATCCATTCATCAGTTGATGGACATTTAGGCTCTTTCCACAATTTGGCTATCGTTGAGAGTGCTGCTATAAACATTGGGGTACAAGTGCCCCTATGCATCAGTACTCCTGTATCCCTTGGGTAAATTCCTAGCAGTGCTATTGCTGGGTCATAGGGTAGGTCTATTTTTAATTTTCTGAGGAACCTCCACACTGTTTTCCAGAGCGGCTGCACCAATTTGCATTCCCACCAACAGTGCAAGAGGGTTCCTGCTTCTCCACATCCTCACCAGCATCTATAGTCTCCTGATTTGTTCATTTTGGCCACTCTGAGTGGCGTGAGGTGATATCTGAGTGTGGTTTTAATTTGTATTTCCCTGATGAGGAGCGGCGTTGAACATCTTTGCATGTGCCTGTTGGCCATCTGGATGTCTTCTTTAGAGAAGTGTCTATTCATGTTTTCGGCCCATTTCTTCACTGGATTATTTGTTTTTTGGGTGTGGAGTTTGGTGGGCTCTTTATAGATTTTGGATACTAGCCCTTTGTCCGGTATGCCATTTGCAAATATCTTTTCCCATTCCGTTGGTTGCCTTTTAGTTCTGTTGGTTGTTTCCTTTGCTGTGCAGAAGCTTTTTATCTTCATGAGGTCCCAATAGTTCATTTTTGCTTTTAATTCCCTTGTCTTTGGGGATGTGTCAAGTAAGAGATTGCTGCGGCTGAGGTCAGACAGGTGTTTTCCTGCTTTCTCCTCTAGGATTTTGATGGTTTCCTGTCTCACATTCAGATCCTTTATCCATTTTGAGTTTATTTTTGTGAATGGTGTGGGAAAGTGGTCTAGTTTCAACCTTCTGCATGTTGCTGTCCAGTTCTGCCAGCACCATTTGTTAAAGAGACTGTCTTTTTTCCATTGCATGTTCTTTCCTGCTTTGTCAAAGATTAGTTGGCCATACTTTTGTGGGTCTAGTTTTCCAGTTTCTATTCTATTCCATTGGTCTATGTGTCTGTTTTTGTGCCAGTACCATGCTGTCTTGATGATTACAACTTTGTAGTAGAGGCTAAAGTCTGGAATTGTGATGCCTCCAGCTTTGGTCTTCTTCAAAATTACTTTGTCTAATCAGTGCCTTTGATGGTTCCATATGAATTTTAGGATTGCTTGTTCTAGCTTTGAGAAGAATGCTGGTGCAATTTTGATTGGGATTGCATTGAATGTGTACATAGCTTTGGGTAGTATTGACATTTTAACAATATTTATTCTTCCAACCCATGAGCACAGAATGTTTTTCCATTTCATTATATCTTCTTCAATTTCCTTCATAAGCTTTCTATAGTTTTCAGCATAAAGATCTTTTACATCTTTGGTTAGGTTTATTCCTAGGTATTTTATGCTTCTTGGTGCAATTGTGAATGGGATCAGTTTCTTTTTTTTTTTTTTAATTTTTTTTTCAACGTTTATTTATTTTTGGGGCAGAGAGAGACAGAGCATGAACGGGGGAGGGGCAGAGAGAGAGGGAGACACAGAATCGGAAACAGGCTCCAGGCTCTGAGCCATCAGCCCAGAGCCTGACGCGGGGCTCGAACTCCCGG
Organism: Prionailurus viverrinus; assembly: GCF_022837055.1. Lineage (NCBI taxonomy): Eukaryota > Metazoa > Chordata > Mammalia > Carnivora > Felidae > Prionailurus > Prionailurus viverrinus. The sequence continues at coordinate 33,415,318 of NC_062561.1, forward strand.
ACGGCGAGATCGTGACCTGGCTGAAGTCGGACGCTTAACCGACTGTGCCACCCAGGCGCCCCATGGATCAGTTTCTTTATTTGCCTTTCTGTTGCTTCATTATTAGTGTATAAGAATGCACTGATTAAGAATGTACTAATTTCTGTACATTGATTTTGTATCCTGCAACTTTGCTGAATTCATGTATCAGTTCTAGCAGACTTCTGGTGGAGTCTATAGGATTGTCCATGGATAATATCATGTCATCTGCAAAGAGCGAAAGCTTGACTTCATCTTTGCCAATTTTGATGCCTTTGATTTCCTTTTGTTGTCTGATTGCTGATGCTAGCACTTCCAACACTATTTTAAACAACAGCAGTGAGAGTGGACATCCCTGTCATGTTCCTGATCTCAGGGGGAGCACTCTCAGTTTTTCCCTTTTGAGGATGATATTAGCCGTGGGCTTTTCATAAATGGCTTTTATGATGTTTAAGTATGTTCCTTCTATCCCGACTTTCTCAAGGATTTTTATTAAGAAAGGGTGCTGAATTTTGTAAAAGCCCTTTTCTGCATCGACTGACAGGATCATATGGTTCTTATCTTTTCTTTTATTAATGTCATCTATCACGTTGATTGTTTTGCGAATGTTGAACCAGCCCTGCATCCCGGGAATAAATCCCACTTGATCATGGTGAATAATTCTTTTTATAAGCTGTTGAATTCAATTTGCTAGTATCTTATTGAGAATTTTTGCATCCATATTCATCAGGGATATTGGCCTGTAGTTCTCTTTTTTTTACTCGGTCTCTGTCTGGTTTGGAATCAAAGTAATACTGGCTTCATAGAATGAGTCTGGAAGTTTTCCATCCCTTTCTATTTTTTGGAATAGCTTGAGAAGAAGGATAGGTACTGTCTCTGCTTTAAATGTCTGCTAGAATTCCCCAGGGAAGCCATCTGGTCCTGAACTCTTATTTGTTGGTAGATTTTTGATAACTAATTCAATTTCCTCACTGTTTATGGGTCTGTTCGAGCTTTCTATTTCTTCCTGTTTGAATTTGGAAGTGCGTGGGTGTTTAGGAATTTGTCCATTTCTTCCAGGTTGTCCAGTTTGTTGGCATATAATTTTTCATAGTATTCCCTAATAATTCTTGTATTTCTGAGGGATTATTTGTAATAATTCCATTTTCATTCATGATTTTATCTATTTGGGTCATCTCCCTTTTCTTTTTGAGAAGCCTGGCTAGAAGTTTATCAATTTTGTTTATTTTTTCAAAAAACCCACTCTTGGTTTCGTTGATCTGCTCTACAGTTTTTTTAGATTCTATTTTGTTTATTCCTGCTCTGATCTTTATGATTTCTCTTCTTCTGCTGGGTTTGGGGTGTCTTTGCTGCTCTGCTTCTATTTCCTTTAAGTGTGCTGTTAGAGTTTGTATTTGGGATTTTTCTTGTTCCTTGAGATAGGCCTGGATTGCAATGTATTTTCCTCTCAGCACTGCGTTCGCTGCATCCCAAAGCGTTTGGATTGTTGTATTTTCATTTTCATTTGTTTCCATATATTTTTTAATTTCTTCTCTAATTGCCTGGTTGACCCATTCATTCTTTAGTAGGGTGTTCTTTAACCTCCATGCTTTTGGAGGTTTTCCAGGCTTTTTCCTGTGGTTGATTTCAAGCTTCATAGCATTATGGTCTGAAAGTATGCATGGTATGATCTCAATTCTTGAATACTTATGAAGGGCTGTTTTGTGACCCAGTATGTGATCTATCTTGGAGAATGTTCCATGTGCACTCGAGAAGAAAGTATATTCTGTTGCTTTGGGATGCAGAATTCTAAATACATCTGTCAAGTCCATCTGATCCAATGTATCATTCAGGGCCCTTGTTTCTTTATTGACCATGTGTTTAGATGATCTTTCCATTGTTGTAAGTAGGGTATTAAAGTCCCCTGCAATTACCACATTCTTGTCAATAAGGTTGCTTATGTTTCTGAGTAATTGTTTTATATATTTGGGGGCTCCAGTATTCGGCACATAGACATTTATAATTGTTAGTTCTTCTTGATGGATAGACCCTGTAATGATTATATAATGCCCTTCTTCATCTCTTGTTACAGCCTTTAATTGAAAGTCTAGTTTGTCTGATATAAGAATGGCTACTCCAGCTTTCTTTTGACTTCCAGTGGCATGATAAATAATTCTCCATCCCCTCACTTTCAATCTGAAAGTGTCCTCAGGTCTAAAATGAGTCTCTTGTAGACACCAAATATAATGGGTCTTGTTTTTTTATCCATTCTGATACCCTATGTCTTTTGGTTGGCGTATTTAGTCCACTTACATTCAGTGTTATTATAGAAAGATATGGGTTTAGAGTCCTTGTGATGTCTGTAGGTTTCATGCTTGTAGCGATGTCTCTGGGACTTTGTCTCACAGGATCCCCCTTAGGATCTCTTGTAGGGCTGGTTTAGTGGTGATGAATTCCTTCAGGTTTTTTTTTGTTTGGGAAGACCTTTATCTCTCCTTCTATTCTAAATGACAGACTTGATGGATAGAGGATTCTCGGCTGCATATTTTTTCTGTTCATCACATTGAGGATTTCCTGCCATTCCTTTCTGGCCTGCCAAGTTTCAGTAGAGAGATCCGTCAAGAGTCTTATCAGTCTCCCTTTATATGTTAGAGCATGTTTATCCCTAGCTGCTTTCAGAATTTTCTCTTTATCCTTGTATTTTGCCAGTTTCATTATGATATGTCGTGTAGAAGATCGATTCAATTTATGTCTGAAGGGAGTTCTCTGTGCCTCTTGGATTTCAATGCCTTTTTCCTTCCCCAGATCAGGGAAGTTCTCAGTTATGATTTCTTCAAGTACCCCTTCAGCACCTTTCCCTCTCTCTTCCTCCTCTGGGATACCAATTATGCGTATATTATTTCTTTAGTGCATCATTTAGTTCTCTAATTTTCCCCTCATACTCCTGGATTTTTTTTTACCTCTCTTTTTCTCAGCTTCTTCTTTTTCCATAATTTTATCTTATAGTTCACCTATTCTCTCCTCTGCCTCTTCAATCCGAGCTGTGGTCCTCTCCATTTTATTTTGCAGTTCATTGATAGCATTTTTTAGCTCCTCCTGACTGTTCCTTAGTCCCTTGATCTCTGTAGCAATAGATTCTCTGCTGTCCTCTAAACTGTTTTCAAGCCCAATGATTAATTTTATGACTATTATTCTAAATTCACTTTCTGTTATATTGTTTAAATCCTTTTATATCAGTTTGTTAGCTGTTGTTATTTCATGGACGTTTTTCTGAGGGGAATTCTTCCGTTTCATCATTTTGGATAGTCCCTGGAGTGGTGCAGGACTGCAGGGCACTTCCCCTGTGCTGTCTTGAATAACTTGTGTTGGTGGGCGGGGCCGCAGTCAGACCTGATGTCTGCCCCCAGCCCACCTCTGGGGCCACAGTCAGACTGGTGTGTGCCTTCTCTTCCCCTCTCGTGGGGGCGGGGTTCACTGTGGGGTGGCTTGGCCCATCTGGGCTACTTGCACACTGCCAGGCTTGTGGTGCTTCGGATCTGGCGTTATTAGCTGGGGTTGATCGGCAAGGTGCTCAGGGGTGGGTGGGGCAGGCCTAGCTCGCTTTTCCTTCGGTGATCTGCTTCTGGAGGGGCTCTGAGGCACTGGGAGGGAGTCAGACCACCAGGAGGGATGGATCCACAGAAGCACAGCGTTGGGTGTTTGCGTGGTGCAAGCAAGTTCACTGACAGGAACCAGTTCCCTTTGGGATTTTGGCTGGGGGATGGGCGAGGGAGATGGCTCTGGTGAGCGCCTTTCTCTCCCCACCAAACTGAGCTCTGTCTTCCCGGGGCTCAGCAACTCTCCCTCCCTTAGTCCTCCAGCCCTCCTGTTCTCCTAGCAGATCTGTTAACTTATAACCTTCCAGATGTTAAGTCCTGCTTGCTGTCAGAACACACTCTGTCCGGCCCCTCCATTTTTGCAAACCAGACGTGGGGGCTCTGCCTTGCAGGCCGGCTGCCCCAGCTCCCTCCCGCCAGTCCGTGTGGCGTGCACGCCTCTCTGCCCTTCCTACCCTCTTCTGTGGGCCTCTTGTCTGCACTTGGCTCCGAGAATCCATTCTGCTAGTCTTCTGGTGGTTTTCTGGGTTATTTAGGCAGGTGTGGGTGGAAGCTAAGTGACCTGCAGGACACGGTCAGCCCAGCGTCCTCCTACGCCACCATCTTCCCAGAAGTCCTCTCTCCTCTTCATGGTTTTAAGATCATATGACAGATACAGCAGAATTTTCCTGCTGAGTAGTTTTTTTATCCATAAATACTATCCATACTAGTTTTTATAGTGTTCAATTTTGAAACAGAATTCTATTTTATGTCTGCTAAATCTCCTAAATTTTGCTATGTTAACTCAACATTGTCTTAACTTTTACTTCAGAGGTATATAGATGTTGAGTGTGGTTATAATTCATTCATCGTATTGTATGTTTCACTATAGACCTTTTCTTTGAGACTTCCATGTCTCACCTCTGTTTAGTATAATTTTCACCTACTTTCTTCTCAATACCATTAGGTCTTTCTTCTAAATTAGTAATTCTCTCTCTCTCAGGCCAAATATGCTACTGAATATATCACATTTGACTTTAGTTTCAATTATTTTTAGTTCTAGGCATTTTGTTTTTAATATTGATTAATAGTTACATTTCAAGTCTTCTTTATAATTTTCAGCGTATTACACATGTTTAACCTATTTTCTGGGACTGAGAGTTACAGTACCTGAAGTTTTGCATTCCTGATCTGTTCTTTGTCCTTGATAATTTGTATGTCTTTCCTTACATGTTTTGTGATTTTCGATGATGAAATCTTTATTTTGAAATGTTGCATGTTAGGTTTCTTTGAGTCTTCGAAGAGAGATAAAGTCCCTACACAGGACTTGTATGTATTTTTATCAGTTGCATAGTTGACCACTCCCGGACCCAAATAAAATAAATTCTGATCTTGGGAATTTTAGAACATCAGTAGCAGTGGTTATTTATGCTACAAGCCATATAAGAACTAGATTATGGATATAAATTCTCAGGGAAGATGATTTGATTTATTTTCACCCATTTCTACATTTTGAGAATAGTAATTTTCATTCCAGTCCTCTAGGAGTGCTTAGAGCATATTATTTCTCATTCACTTTTGTGGGAGGATCAGTCATGTGGAAGAATAGCTTAAGAAAGATTCTTGGTAGCTGATACACTTTAATTGGCATCTCTTGGGTTGTCTGAGCCCCTGAGTCTTGTGAGAGGGACCCTGCCCTGACTCGGTTTATGGTTGAGCATTCTTTATGTTCTTTTCAGTTTGACAATTTATTTAAGACCTTTTCTTGTTTATCCAAGATTTTTAATGGACTTTAGCAAGACGGTCATCCAAGTATTTAGTCTGAAATAAAACAGGAAATGGAATTATGTGCAGTACCTTAATAGAATGGAGAAATAATTAGTATTGCCTTGAAACTTAATGAAAGGTCATAACTCTAGCCTATTAAAGGTTCAAATTGAAGTGATATTTTAATAATATATCCTAAACATATTTTATTTCATAATTCTAATATAAATTAATTTTTATTAACTATTTTAAACCTATGATTCTTCTTAAGGAAATATTACATTATTTGTTTCAAGTAACAACCAGCTTTAATTTTCAAATGGATAGACACAAAATATGGATTTTATTGATACTGATTTGCCGGAGTTATTCCAATCAATATTAGTCACAATCACATTATGAACGTTTATACTTATTTTTTTTCAACGTTTTTATTTATTTTTTTTGGGACAGAGACAGAGCATGAACGGGGGAGGGGCAGAGAGAGAGGGAGACACAGAATCGGAAACAGGCTCCAGGCTCTGAGCCATCAGCCCAGAGCCTGATGCGGGGCTCGAACTCACGGACCGCGAGATCATGACCTGGCTGAAGTCGGACGCTTAACCGACTGTGCCACCCAGGCGCCCCAAGAACGTTTATACTTAGATTAGTAGGGGGATGGGATTTACACAATTTTGTCAAGCCCAATATCAGATTGGTAGAATTTGTTTTAACTTGCCTGGCCAAATTTCTAGTTTTTCTTCAAAGGCAGTGAATTAGGGGCACCTGTGTGACTCCATCAGTTAAGTGTCTGACTCTTGATCTAGCCCCAGTTCATGATCTCATGGTTTGTGAGTTCAATCCCCACATCAGGCTGACAGTGCAGAGCTGCTTAGGATTCTGCCTCTCCCTCTCTCTGCCCCTCCCCTGCTTGCTATCTTTCTGTCTCTCTCTCAAAATAAACTTTAAAATAAGTAAGTAAATAAATACATAAATACATAAAAAATAAGTAAAATAAAATAAAATGGAACCTCAAAAAATGTAATGGTTTAAAATTTTTTAAAATTGGTCTAATCACATTAATGAAAACATATTTAAAAATAAAATATTTTCAAGTAAAAATAAATTTCATATATATGTAGAAAACTCAAACAATCTTAAATGGTTTTGTAATGCTAGCAAGCATATTTCATAAAAAACAATTATAAAATAAAAATTTAAAAAAAAACTTTAAAAGGGTGCCTGGGTGGCTCAGTTGGTTAAGCATCAACTTTGGCTCAGGTCATGATCTCATGGTTCCTGGGTTTGAGCCCCACATCAGGCTCTGTGCTGACAGCTTGGAGCCTGGAGCCTGCTTCAGATTCTGTGTCTCCCTCTCTCTCTGTTCCTCCCCTGCTCTCACTCTGTCTCTCTCTCTCTCAAAAATAAATAAAAATTTAAAAAAGTTTTTTGAAAAAGAAAACACAATTATCAATACATTTTTATATTCAGTTCCAATGTATGCAATTAGCTAGTAATTTGTTATACAGAATGCATATAAATATTACAAAGAATCAAAGAAGGAATCTTTTGCATTAGCTATACTTTAGTAAAAATTAGAGTAGATTTCCATTATTAATCTACTCAGAATTTATTTAGGGAGAAATATATTAACGGCCATGTAAAGGAATTTTTCAGTTCTATATGGTATCTCAGTGTCATTCAGATGAAAGACAGTGTATGAATTTACTCAGTACTCTAATGCCATTTGTTTATTGCATCTTGCTTATGGTGTCTTTCCTTTATTAGAACCGTGCTATAGAATTCTAGAAATATGCCACAAGCAAGGCTCCGTACTTTCTGTTTTCAGGAGGAGGAACTCTACCAAAATTAATGCACTTGACCCTACTCCATCTACTTCACTCACACTTTCTCTTTCCTACTGAAATTCTGCATAAAGCTTTTATGCTGTTGAGTTTATAAGAACAGATTCTCTCCTTGTGGAATGAAAGGTTATATATGTCTCACAAGGTCTGTATTTGTCTTAAAAAACTAATACTTGGGGTGCCTGGGTGGCGCAGTCGGTTAAGTGACCAACTTCAGCCAGGTCACGATCTCGCGGCCCGGGAGTTAGAGCCCCGCGTCAGGCTCTGGGCTGATGGCTCAGAGCCTGGAGCCTGTTTCCGATTCTGTGTCTCCCTCTCTCTCTGCCCCTCCCCCGTTCATGCTCTGTCTCTCTCTGTCCCAAAAATAAATAAATGTTGAAAAAAAACCTAATACTTGTGTTCAGTATACAGGAAGCCTACATACCTAACCATGTCCTCCAGCCTATACTTCATCAATAATTACATTCATGGGGCACCTGGGTGGCTCAGTCAGTTAAGCATCTGACTTCGGCTCAGGTCATGATCTCACAGTTCGTGAGTTTGAGCCCCGCATCAGACTCTATGCTGACAGCTTGGAGCCTGGAGCCTGATTCGGATTCTGTGTCTCCCTCTCTCTCTATCCCTCCCTGACTAGTGCTCTGTCTCTCAAAAATAAATAAATGTAAAAAAAAAAATTAAAAAATAAATAAATAATTACATTCATATTTTTATATCTGCCATCCTTCTGTTTGTCTTTATTAGCTCTTAATTATGGCAGGAAATGTGGTTAATATTTATTTGTTTGTTCCCTCTCTAACCCCACTATGATATTAACACACAGAATTTTAGGACTTACTATGACTTCAGAAATATACTAAATCTCTTATTGAAACATCCATTTAATTAGAAAAGAAACAGATACATTAGCATAATTCTCCAGCATCTAATTTATATATAAGAGTTACCTGAAAATAGGGAAATGTGTAAAATGACTTTCCCTGTTAATTTCATCTTACTTCTATGTCTGTATCATTCTATTTTTCACAAATTATAGTAGATAGGGTCTGCTTTAGGGGAATGCCTAATTTTGTAGAAAATGCAAAAAAGCTTCAAAGCTATAGAAATCCCCCCCCAATATTCATAAAAGACTGTTAGAAAGTATCATAAGTGAAAGATGTAATAGCTGACTAGAAATAAGTCATCTAACACTAATTTGATTTTACTTCATCTAATTATCTGATATTATTGAGGGATTATTGTTTTTAGTAATACAAATTTTGCAAAAGTCTAATAAATTAGGTTTCCATACATTTTTTGTTACAAAATCTGTATATTCTTGGACATATTACTTTTTTTTTAATTTTTTTTTAAATTTTTTTTTTAACGTTTATTTATTTTTGAGACAGAGAAAACAGAGCACGAATGGGGGAGGGTCAGAGAGAGGTAGACACAGAATCCAAAACAGGCTCCAGGCTCTGAGCTGTCAGCACAGAGCCCCACGCGGGGCTTGAACTCGCACACTGCGAAATCATGACCCGAGCTGAAGTCGGACGCTCAACCAACTGAGCCACCCAGGCGCCCCAACATATTACTATTTAAAAAGTCTTTGTTGGGACACCTGGGTGACACAGTTGGTTAAGCATCTGACTCTTGATCTTGACTCAGGTCATAATCTTATGATTCATGGGATCAAGGCCTGAGTTGGGCTCTGTGCTGACAGTGTAGAGTCTGTTTGGAATTATCTCTCTCCCTCTCTCTCTGCCCCTCCCCTGCTCATGTGCCATCTCTCAAGATAAATAAAAACAAACTTAAAAAAAATAAAATAAAAATTCTTTATTGAGGAATCTCAGGACCTGTTGTCCACCAATAAGAGAACCTTGAGAGAAATTTCTCCCATAGCCAGAATTCATGGGTCCAGGAATCAATGGGTATAAGGACCTGTCAACCCTCATGGTTATTCCCAGTGATCCTCTAGCAAAGTTTTTGCTTCTTGTTCTCACAACCTTATGCTCTACTGGGTCTAGATGTCTTAGTTCCAAAGGGAGACGTGCTTCCACTGGGAGACACAACAGTGATTTCATCAAATTGGAAATTAAAATTGCCACCACCTAGTTTCCTTGGGCTCCCCATGCATCTGAACCGATAGGAAAAGAAGGGAGTTATTTCCCCAGCTGGAGTGATTGAGTCTAACTACCACAGGGAAATAAGGCTACTTCTGAACAGCAGAGGGAAAATAGCTTAAGGTGTCTGTCTTTGTTCAGGTAGCTATAACAAAACACCATGTATCAGGTGACTTAAACTCTTTTCTCACAGTTCTGGACTTGAGGATATCCAAGATCAATGTGCTCACAGATATGGTTCCTGGTGAGAACCCTCTTCCTGGCTTACAGTTAACCTCCTACCTGCTATGTCTCCACAAAGGGAAGAAAAAACTAGCTAAGGAGCTATGGTGTGTCCTTATAAGGATATTAATCCTATCATGTGTAATCCTACTGTCATGATCTCATCTAAACTTAATTATCTCTCAAAGACCCAACTCCAAATATCACATTAAGATTTAGGGCTTCAGATTACATGAATTGGGGAAGGGGAGTAGGAACATTCAGTCCTCTTTTAGTACTACCATGCCCTCTGATCAATGCAAATATAAAACTACAATAAACTAAGCAGAACTGCTAATGGCCCAGACACTTCAAGAACAAAGGCTTTGGTCACCCCACTGGGTAGAGTGCTTACTGAGGACAAAGAGAATACAGAATGGGTAGCAGAAGAAGGAAATTATAAATAACAGCTGCAAACATGTGACTAGTTGCAGAAAGGAAAGCTACAATTATTATGATAATCTCTTCTTCATTTTGTTATGACTATGTCTGTGTATATATACATGTGTGTACAAGTATATATGAGAAATTTCTGTCTTTTCTTCCCTGTCTTATTACTTTATCATGTAACATAAGATGTGCTAATTTTACATCACAATGTTTAAGTTACAGGACATCAAGAATAGTGAGCATCACCCAAGGACTTTGTACCCACTTCTGGGGAAAGGGTTAGTGCACTTGTAAGCAGGACAGTTATATCATTTTAATAAGAAATATTACCACATTATTATCTTTATATGGAGATTAAGTATGGTATAAGGAGTATGTATGTTTGGCAAGTTAACAAGGGTATACTGTAATGATCATATGTGTCAACTTGTCTAAGCTCCAGTTGATGAGGAAGCAAAAGGCAGGCTGAGGGCAAAATACAGCTAGCACACCCTTCCTGCCACCCTCCCGCCCCCTCCCCCACCCCATGTGGGATATGTGTGACTTTTCTCAGGCACTCCTGGCTGCCCCAGTGTTGCAGGATTTTTTAACACAATACCCAGGACTCCCTGTCTCACCACTTGAAAGAGTGAAGAGGGGGACACAAAATGACCAGCAGGCAAAAGTTTATTAGAATATAAGATTAGAAAGGAAGAATAGGAGAAAGCTCTATTTATGGAGAGGGGACATTCGGAAGTGAATTCCCCTGACAGTAGGCAAGGGTCCTTGTTATATAAGGTTTGGGTTAGCCCTCCCTATCTCTTCCCCCTTGTTCCTTCTCAGGGTCTACCTTTATTGGCTTGATAGCTCTAGATACTGGGTTTTCCCTTCCTGATTGGCTCATTTCCATTCTATGAGGGGTGCTCTATGGCTATCCTTAGGTGTTTTGTCTAATTCCTGAGTGGAAACCTGAGGGAGAGTCTTATATTTAAGTCTTACATTTAAGAAGAACCTTAAGCCTGAGAAGGTGTGCTGTGGTTAGACACTCCCAGCATTGTTCTGAAATAGATCTTCTCCCTCCTACCCGCCCCCCCCTCCCCCCCCCCCCCCCCCCCCCGCCCTTGCAGGGACCTCAGACCCTAATCTTTCCTTGTCTGCCTACTGAATCCTATCTTCTGTCAAATAAGGACAAAGGAAAAGACAGAAAACAAATGGTTAAACTGATTGGGTCTCCACCAGTTTACAAATATCTTAGTAAATTACAACAAGGCAATCTTATCAATAGTCTAATCTTCAGAAACCTATAGACTCAGACCCAACATCAGCCCTCCATAGTGATATGAGGAGAAAGGCAAGAAGAAAATGGTAGGCAAAATTCAATTTCCTTATAACCTGCAGCCCATTGACAAATACTTGTGGCAAATAAAGTATAACATTTCTCCAGGAACTCCTACAATCTTAATGTTAATGCATTGCTAGAGAGAAAAACAACCTTAGCTTGACAATAGTTAGGACTCCAGTAATCTGTGATTCTTTAGCATATGAAAGTCTCTTTGGAAACTTCTCTTTTGAATTTACCTCCCCCGAGTCCATAGTATATAACCAGTCATTTTACACAACCCCAACACAGCTCTTCCTGCCCACTGGTCCTGTCGCTCCCACCCCTGCCCCCATGCTTTAATAAAATCATCTTTTTCCACCAAAGACTTAAGAATTCTTTCTTGGCCGTCAGCTCTGAACCCCATGAATCCCACCATCACCCCAAAACCTCATCAAGTGTCCAGTTGTTTGGTCTAATACCAGCCTCATTGTTACTGTGAGGTATTTTTTAGATGTGATTAACATTTATATCAGTAAACTGTAAGTATAGCAGATTACCCTCCATAATGCAGGTAGGCAGCATCCACTGAGTTGAATATCTTAAGAGAAAAGTCTGAGGTTTCTTGAAAGAGGAAATTCTATGTCTAGACTGTATTAGCATTTCAGAATGCAGCATCACCACTTACTGGAATTTCCAGCCCATTGACTTACCCAGTCTCTCCCCTTCTCCCTCTACTTCTCCTTCTTTCTCCAGATAAATAGAACCAATAGAATATAGAATACGTGTGTGTGTGTGTATTCATTGATTCATAGATAGATAGATAGATAGATAGATAGATAGATAGGTATTCATTGATTGATTCATTTCTATTTCTATTTCTTTGGAGAGCTCTCATGCCTAAGGTCATATTTAAACAGTATATTTTAGGTTATGCTTCATTTAATAACTGAGTTTAATTGCTTGAAACCATATAGAATGGGCCATGTATTTATTCAGGCTACCCATTTTTAAGAAAATGTAGGTTCTTATGGAGCACTGGAATACCTGATTTAAATTCTATGAAGTTTACAAAGAAAAACTGGAACAACCATTAAAATGTGATGTTTTCAAGGATCACAAAAGTTACCAACAGATTTGAAATAAAAGATTCAAGGCCTTTTTCTTTTCTTTTCTTTTTCTTTTTTCTTTTTCTTTTTTTTTTTTTTTTTTTTTTTTTTTTTTCTTTTTTAGCTTCTGGCCCTAGGATAAGTAACACCTTCTTAAAAGCATTAAGTTACCTATGGTCAGGCAAGCAATCTACACAATAGGCTTCTTAAGCACTTTGTTTGAGCTTTGTAGTAATAACAAAAGCCCTAAAGCATCTCTCAAAGCATATGTGATTTTTAAAGCAAAAGGAATTTTCTGTACAGTTTAGGAATTGGAAGCTTAAATTACAAAGAAGTGGTATTTTTAGCTTCTTCCTGAAAATGGAAAATACAAAACAAGAGTTACCTGATTAAGATAGAAGTAGATTAATGATTTATCACTTTAAACTTGTTGAATAGGTAAATTTGGGGGGAAGGCCACTTTAAAGTGGTTTTTACTAGGCATCATTTGCACATACAGTGTGGTGTGATTTATGTGAGGGATGTTTTCTTTAAAATTTTGCATACTTAATCTTTTATTTAGTTTAATGTCCATATAGGAATCTATAATTCTCTAAGATGAAAAGCTAGATATTTTTCCTTCTTACCTCCACATCTGAGAGTCTTGTGTGTTGGTTTTATATATACGGTGTCCAGGGTTCCCAAATGTATTTAGTGGGAGGATAAGGGAAAAATATATCTACACTATCTCACCAGAACCAAAAAAATCCCATTATGTTATTTTAACTTTGTATAATTTATTTTATATACAGTATGTGAGGATACATAAATATATATATTTTTTGTTTATAAAGATCAAAGGGACCATTTCACCCCTTCTTGTTTTCTTACAGTGTTTCCTTGGATACATGGTAAATTTGGATCCTTACTGTAACTTTTGGAAAATAGATAAATCTCTAGGGATTAAAGATTGTGTCATATTTTTACCCTGTGGAAATACCTCCAAAATCATGGTCCCTATAACCTGTACATATGTAAATGAATACCTTCAGAGGTTACTCAGGTAACTCAGGTAACTCAGAGGTCTTTCTCCTGAGATGGACAGGAGGCTATCACATAGTGTAGCCTTTGTCTCCTGAGGAGATGAGTGAAATTAATGTTCTGTCTTCTACTTTGCTGTATAAATTATGTGAGTTTTTTTTGTCCTGATTTTGTGGTCACTGTCATGCTAGCTTACATGCATATAATCTGTTAATTTTTTTAAAATAATAAATTGTCTTCTTCCATATTGGAATGGAAGAGTTTTTTGATTGGCAGGATTGTCTTGTCTAACGAAATTTTGATATGAATGGTAGATACTTCATGAATTGAGTGGACCAGGTGAAGGTTTTTTGACCAGTGAACAGTCAGAGAAATCCTGAATTATAACATAAAAATAGCCCTTCTAGCTTTCTACTCTTGTGGAAATATTATCCAGATATCCAGATGGACAGCCCTCTCCAAACTCTACATTTTATTAAGTAGTATGTTAATCTTGGCTCGTTAGGATCACTATTAGTTTTAATGGGGAGAAAATATGGAAACGTTGCCTGCAGGCCTTTCTGTTAAATGGTTGACATTTCTCTGTTCTCTTAGGAACAGGTCATATATATATATATGTATATGTGTGTGTGTGTGTGTGTGTGTGTGTTGAAAAATGTGGAGAAGGAAGTGCAAAAATTAAAAATATCTTTGGGGAGCCTGGGTAGCTCAGTCTGTTGAGCCTCTGACTCAGTTTCAGCTTAGGTCATGATCCTAGGGTCATGGGATTGGTTCCCTCATCAGGCTAAGCACTGAACATGGAGTCTGCTTAAGATTCTCTCTTTCCCTCTGCCCCTCTCCCCTGCTTGTGCACATACTATGTCTCTCTAAAATTAAATCAATATGTATATTTTCTTTCTCTGAAGGCTAGAACCTTGTTCCTTTCTCTGGTATCTCCAAAGTTATGGTCTCTAGGCTCTTTATCTTTCTGCCCAAGGCTGAAGGAGGCTCTCCAGAACAACTCGGTAGGGAATAACTGGAAAATAGCTCAAAATTGACTGTTTGGGAGAGTATTAGAAGTAGGGACTGCTAAAGCATATGTTTCTATAAGTTCTCCTTAGGTTAAACTTTTCTTTCCCTTTCCTGGTAGATACTTTAACATTTGCACTGAAATTTCCGTATTTTTCCATTGGATGACAGATCCATGCAGGTCATTGTTATTTCTGGTTGGCCTTCTTCCTTTTTCCACGGTCCTTGTATAGGTGGGGACACATTTTCCTAATTTCTCCTGATTACCCTGTAAATCTATTAAGAAATGACCTACTGTGCAAATTAAAAGCTACCATAGTCAGTGCATAGTCAGAACGCAAGCCTTGATTTGGTAACTATGTGCCTTCATAAAGAAATGGGATTAGGGGACAGTAACAGTCTCACTCCATCCTGGGATGCACTCTGAGCCAAAACATTATTTTGGGCCCTGTGGAATGATAATGCAGGGTTAATCACAGATACTGAGCCAATAAAATAGCTTATCAAAAGGATAAGCTACAGCCTTATGTAAATAATATTCTGTGTCAAGAGCTCAGTTGGAGGGAATCAAAGTGGTTATAAAAGAATTAAAAATACAAGGGATACAAGATCTTAGAGAAGTAAATAAATTTGTAATTCATCTCAATAGGTCCTTTAATCCATATCACTTTGTGCTTTCTCAGTTATCCTTTGAACAGCTTATAACATCTGCTGATTCATTCACATCACATGAATAAAACACAATCTTTAACACTTGTTCTTTCTCATAACTTTATCCTTTTCTGAAAGTTATCTTGTAACAGTTTTAGAGGTCTTGCATTGGGGTGCCCAGGTGGGATGCCCACCTCTCAGAACCTGGTAAGCTTAGTCACCAGGAAAGTGTAATTTCTGGGTGTTTTAAAACCAGGTCTGACTTATTTTCATTTTCTTAGACATGAATCCAAAGCAGCAGTAGGATTTCACTGATACTCTGCATTTCAAAGTTTAATTTTGTATTCACTAATTTTTTTTTGGTCTTGTTAAGATCCCATATATTATTCTTCATTTAGAATTTGGTTATAAGTTCTGTTACTTGATGATCTTTGTAAATTGATGGTTTATACAGATCTATTTTCTGTTAGGTGAGAAATAACAAAAATCTTTCTTTTTTTTTTTTTTTCCCTGTAAGTTTTCTGTTTGACTGTTTGGCTCTTTTGATTTCAAATCAACTAAGAATTACATGCCCATCAAGAAGTCGGTATCTAGACTCACTACACTAATTCATTGTTGAGTTTTGTATTTATGTGTCTACACTTGACTTATGGCTGAAATTTGATTTTTTTAAGTTTATTTATTTATTTTGACAGACAGAGAGAGAGAGAGTGTGTGAGTGAGGGAAGGGGCAGAGTGAAAGAGAGAGAAAATCCCAAGCAGGCTCTGTGCTGTCTGCATGGAGCCCCCTTGGGGGCTTGGTATCATGAACTGTGAGACCATAACCTGAGTCAAAATAAAGAGTCAGACACTTAACTGACTCAGCCACCCAGGGAAACCCCTGGCTGAAAATTTAAAATTGGAGCAGGAAGTTTTCTTTGTCTCTTTGTGTCCATAATTTGTAAAAGTTATAAGCCATTGTATATGTGTACTACATTTTTCTACCTCCTGATCATATTTATAAATTAGATGATTAAAAAGCTTATATTGAAGAAGCTGTTTTCAGATTAGCTTTTTGTACATATGTACCTATCCATATTGAATATTACTAAATCTCCCACAAAATAACAAAATTGAACTTATAATACTTGCAGTGTTCTAGGAAAGTACTAATATAAAAATTTATAAATATTTTAAGAATCTAAATTTACATAATTTAAGTAAATTTTGGGCTACTGAGACTTGTATAGTATAAACACCTATGTTGGGGTGCCTGGGTGGCTCAGTCGGTTAAGTGTCTGACTTCAGCTCGGGTCATGGTCTCATGATTCATGGGTTCGAGCTGTGCTGACAGCTCAGAGCCTGGAGCCTAATTCAGATTCTGTGCCCCCTGCCCTCAAAAATAAATAAATAAAAATTTAAAACAAAGAATAAAAACAGCTATGTTATCTCTGGTTAAGAATGTTGTGTATTGTGCAAGCACACATTTGTATTCTACTAGGATATGTTCATTTACTAATGACTCCTATATAACTCTTAAAATTATAAGAAAAACTGTATTAATGTTTAACGTTATGAAAATGTTATTCTGATGAACATTAATCTGATAGTAGTTGCATTTTTAAGTATTTAAACTTAAAGATAATTTCCAAGAGTTTTGGGTGACTTAAAATCATGGACTAATATTAAGTTGAGTTAATGGTGCTCATTAATGCCTTGGTCATTTCTCAGTAAGGTACAAAACCGAGACATTAATCGCTAAGCACCATTTTATATGCTGTTACTATATATTTTTATGGTAAAGAGAAGCTATGCATTTGAGTGTGTAAATAAAAGTTTATTTTTGTCACTTTGAGAATTTATATAATAAGGGATATATCTATATGGCTGTAAAAAGTCTGAGATGTGTATCCATGAACTTACTAATCTGCAAAATGTTGGTGTATGACAACCAGTCCAAAATTACCCACCCCCTAGATTTTTTTTAATGAAACAGAGTTACTTTGGTTAAAAATTATGATATTAGCTGACTCGGTCCCACAGGACCAGCCAAGAGGGCTCTTGGCTTCATGCAGAATAGAAATCAAACAGGAGCCAAGAGGAAGTGAGAGCAGAGTTTAGTGAAGGTGTATAAAAAGAGTACAGGTATAGACAGAGTGTCTGGGAGACTCAGAAGAGAAGAGTGAGTCTCATCTTTGTTTGGGGTCTGGGATTTTTATTGAGGATTGTGTTCTGGTATATGAGTGTTTAGATGTCCTCCATAAATCACTTATTCCTTAAAGCCAGCGGTCTTGGTGAGTCAGTCGTCTTGGAAAACATGCATGACCACCTCTCCTGGTTACTCTTTACATGTTATTTAGCATGCTGGAAGACCCCAAAGAAGTTATTTACTTCTTGATCTTTACAAGGTGGACATAACATTGTCTGTATTATAAGGTATGTGTAAGGTGGTGGTGCAGGGCCTAGTAGGAAAAGAAGCCATGAAAAAGCGGTTCTTCATGGGTACCCTTTAGTTTTCCTGTCTCACTTATAATCAATATACAAGAATGAGACTCTGCTAGGAGTAATGTTGACATAGAGAAATAATTGTGTGAAAAGTATGCAAGATGTGTTTTTAAGAGAAAAAAAGAGAATAGTTTTATATTAAAGTAAAATGGCTGGCTGTTCCAGAAGGAGAGAGAACAAAGTGAAAGAGAAAACCTGAGTGGGTATAGAAAGTTACAGAAAACTTGAAGAGAATTTAATTTGCCATGGACAATGCTGGATAAAATTTAACAAGTTTACTTGTAAGACTTTCCATAAAATTCTCTGATTCATTTGATATCGAATATTATGTTGATGCAAAAATAAAAGTTGTTTTTCTCCTTGCTAAATTGACATTTTTCTTGGAGTATTGATCTGCTCGTCATAAGTAGTTGTAAAATGTTTTCTTTACTTTCTGCATAATCTGTCTAGATATCAAAGATTCTGTTTTGCCAGAAAAATGTTTTATGATTTATGTTGATTTTATCTGCTCATTTGAGAACAGAGTCTTCTTATTTTTGAAAGAGCTGATTCATTTTACATGTCACCTCCTCTATTTACTTTTGAATCTTTTATTGTCACTTTAATTAAATAGATAACCAAGTATTGTTTCTAAGTAACCTATGATCCTACTTAATCAGGTGCCAAATCTTCTCAGGCAATGTTTTTGATTTTGTGTTTCTAAAATTGAACTTCAAATTTAGAAGGGATTTAAGGAAAAAATTTATAAGACATCTTTTTTATTGTAAAGTATTTTAAAGTTTTAAGGACATCTTTTTATTTTAAAATATTTTAAATTTTCTCCCTCTCTCTCTGCCTCTCCCCTGCTTGGGCTGCCTCTCTCTCTCTCTCTCTCTCTCTCTCTCTCTCTCTCTCTCTCAAAGTTAAGTAATCATTTAAAAAAGAATTTAAAAAGGGGGGGGGCACCTGGGTGTCTCAGTCAGTTAGGTGTCTGACTTAGGCTCGAGTCATGATCTTGTGGTTTGTGAGTTTGAGCCCCATGTCAGGCTCTGAGAGCCTGGAGCCTGCTTCAGATTCTGTATCTCCTCCCTCTCTCTCTTTGCCCCTCCCCTGCTTGGACTTTTCTCTCTCTCTCTCTCTCTCTCTCTCTCTCTTAAAAATAAATAAACATTAAAAATTTTTTAATAGTTTAAAGATTTAAGGACATCTTTTATATCTAAATTTCTCTGTGAGTTTTTTTTAGAGGTTTTTTTTTTAATGTTTATTTTTGAGGGAAAGAGTGGGGGAGTGGCAGGGAGAGAGGGAGATGGAGAATCCCAAGTAGGCTCTGCTCTTTCAGAGCAGAACCCAACGCAGGGCTCAATCCCATGAACTGAACCATGAGATCATGATCTGAGCTGAAATCATGAGTCGGATGCTTAATCTACTGAGCCACCCAGGAGCCCCTCTCAGTGAGGGTTCTTAAAGGGCATCTGAAAAAAATCATAAATAGTTGTTCACTCATGTGAACTAGAAATATATGTACTAGAAATAACTAGGTTTACTTGATACATTACTACTGATGAGTGTTGGAACTGTTGTCACTTTCCCAGGGATACTTGGCCTTCCCTAGGTGTTAACGGGCAGAAGTGTAATGTTATTAATATAAAGACATCATTTGCTGTATGGAAAATTCCTGGAGCTTTTTAAATATCCATATGTTTCTATTTCAGACTCCTAGTGGTGCTTTGCCTGATGATATGAGGCAACAACAGTGGAGTATTATTAATCATATTTCAGTAATTCCTTCTAAAACATCAACCTGATTTCAACCTTAGCCTTTAGCTTGAATCTAATGTCTTCTTCTAGGGCAGTAGTTTTCAATTGGAGATGTACTTCAGATTTACTTACAGAGTTTTATTAAAATACACAAATAAAATTATTCAGAACATATTAAAGAGATGTTCTATTTGTTTCCCAAAATTCTTCACCATTGAATTTTTCCTGATCAATTCTTACAAACTGAATGTTTATGTCCTCCCCAAATTCATATGTTAAAACCCTATTCCCTGATGTGGGTATTAGAAGGTAGAGCCTGTGGGATATAATTAGGATTAGAGGAGGTCAGAGGGGTGGAGGCCTTATGAGTGGGGTTAACGCCCCTGTGAGAGTTAGGATAACACTTGCTTTCTCTCTCTGCCCTCAGCCTTGTGAGGATACAAGTACACATTGGCAGTCTGCAACCCAAAAGAAGGCTCTCACCAGAGCCTGATCGTGATCTTGGACTTGCAGTCTCTAGAACTATAGAAATAAATTTTTGTTGCTTATAAACCATCAGTTTATGATATTTTGTGATAGTAGATCAAACTAAGATATCAACTTAAATAAAACCTGGTGGCAAAAGTCTTTGACACTAGAGAAGCTAAGCGTTTTATTTAGTGTTTAGGATAGCTGGGTATTTTTCCCTACTCAAAGGCAGGTTCCTAAAGAGTGGTAAAGACACTTTTGACAGTCAAATTTCTCACTTAAGGAAGAGAGGAGCATATTGAATCAGGCAAAATAATTCATTTTGTTTCCACTGTTAGGAATTATACAAATATTTGCAGAATCTTATGAACTGCCAGATTCCATATCATCCTTGTTCCTCAGAACAAGTAAAATAAATAAATAAATAGAACTCTTAAAAACTCATTGACTCTGATTCAGAAATCTGGTGGGTTAAAATTTCCTTGCTATTAGCCTTGTTAAGAAAATGAAGAATTACTTCAAGTAAGCATGGCATGATTATTGTTTAACTTATATTGGGTATGGCTATGAAATTGGTTGGGCATTACACCGTATCCCATGCTCTACTTAATTGAATCCCTTGTAATTATTTACACTATTTATTTATTTAATATAATTTATTGTGAAATTGGTTAATATACAATGTATACAATGTGCTCTTGGTTTTGAGGGTAGAGTCCCATGATTCATTGCTTACATATAACACCCAGTGCTCATCCCAACAAGTGCCCTCCTCAATGCCTACCACCCATTTTCCCTTCACCCTCACCCTCCCATCAGCCCTCAGTTTGTTCTCTGTACTTAAGAGTCTCTTGTGGTTTGCCTCCCTCCCTCTCTGTTCATAGCTTTTTTTCCCACCCCCTTCCTTCCCCCCCTGGTCTTGCATTAAGTTTCTCAAGTTCCACATATAATTGAAAACAATGATATCTGTCTTTCTCTGACTGATTTATTTCACTTAGCATAATACATACCCTCCAGCTCCATCTACACTGCTACAAATGGAAAGAAGATGTGGTTTATATTTACACTATTTAAAAGGGATTCTTTCCTCTTTGAAAAAAACTCATACACCTAAAGTTATAAGGGCTAGAAATAATTCACTGGAAGAAGTTGGCCATTCAAATTGGCCAAGAGTCTCTTACTACATGAAAGTGTTCTGAAGAAATCACCCCACTGGGAAGGACCAATTCAGGAGCTCATGATCACATAGACTATCAAAATGAGAGAAAAACCTACCTGAACTTGTGTTTCCCATGTGAAGGCAGCATCTCAAGAAGACCAAACTATGACTACTACCAATTGCTTGAAACCTAGGTTTTCTAGACTTTGAAATTCACTAAACTGAAAAGATGATATTCTAACAAGACTGATTTGCTGTTATATGTATATTATTTTTTTTCCTTTTAACTTCTTAGTCATTTTGCTCCCCTTCCCCCATTTCTGTCAATCATCTCTGTTCTCTGTATCTATGAGCTTGTTTTTTATTTTTGTTTTGTTTCCACATGTGTTTTGGATCCACATAATAAGTCAAATCATATGGTATTTGTCTTTCTCTATCTTATTTCACTTAGCACAACACCTCTAGGCCCATCCATGTTGTTATAAATGGCAATATTCCATTGTATATGTTTACATAGCACATTTTCTTTATCCAGTCATCTATAGTCAACACTTAGGTTGTTTTCATATCTTGGCTATGGTAAATGATGCTACAGTGAACATGGGGTTATGTATATCTTTTCAAATTAGTATTTTTATTTTCTTTGGATAAATCCTCAGAAGTGGAATTGCTGGATCATATGGTAGTTCTACTTTTAATTAGTTGAGGATTTTCTGTAGTGGTTGCATCAATTGACATTCCTGCCCACAGTGCACAAGGGTTCCCTTTTCTGTACATCTTTGTCAACGCTTTCTATTTCTTATCTTTCTGATTATAGCCATTCTAACAGATGTGTGATTATAAATCTTTGTGGCTTTGCTTTGCATTCTCTGATGATCAATAATGTTGAACATCTTTTCAAGTATGAAAGGGTCTTCTGTGTATCTTCTTTGGAAACATGTTTATTAAGGCATTCTGCCTATTTTTGAGATTATTTTGTTATTATATTCATATTCCTTAATTCTTATTACTTTGCATTTTGCTTTGAACTTGATAGATATTTCTGTGGCTGCATAATACACCGAGAAAATAAATATGACAATGGAAACCTTTTGAAAATTATAACATTACCATGAAAGAGTAATGGAAGAGGAATTAATTGTAAGTGTGAATGAAAATTATCTTCTCTGTTTATAAAGGGCAAAGAGACCGTTATCCCTGCCTTTTCTTGTTTCTTTGGAGATATAGTGAATCTAAGTCCTTGTTCTAACCATTGTAAATAAATAAACCCCTGTAGATATTAAGATCAGTTTCTTCTCTCTGTCTCACTCTCACTCTTTCTCTCTCTCTCCCTTTTTCTTTTCTTTTTGTTCTTTTTTCTTTTTTCTTTTCTTTTTATAATTTAGAGATATTTCCAAAGTCACATGCTAACTAACCTTTAGATATATAAATAAGTACTTCTAAAATTAACTCAACATTTTCTCTCATCGACAGATAGAAGATTTTTCATAAGGTTACAGTCTTTGTCTTTTCAGAGAATACAAGGACTTATTTTCTGTTTCCTACTTTAATGTATAAATTACAACCGATTTTTTATTCTAATTTGTAGTCATTTTTTTCACTAGCTTACATGCATCTGATCTATTAATGCCTACCCAATAATAACCTTTGAATATTCTCTCCTGTATTAGTATGGAAGGATCTTCTTATTGTCAGGATTATTTTATTTTCCAAATCAATCCAACTATAATGTACTTGGAAATGTAATATCAATATACTTGATAATGGTTGAGAATAAGTTATCTTCTCTCTCTACAAAAATTTGTACACACAAAGGTTTTATTTTTTTTCTTTGAAAAGTTATGACATATATGATACTTTCCAAATTGCTCCCCATTTACCTAAGTAAGTCAGATACTAGTTTACCTATTTGCACTTAAATTACAGATTTTATGACACTTCACTCATACCTAATCCTACATACATATTTGAAATATAAGGCTGTCCTTCTACATTACTCCAATACTATTGTCATACCTTACAATATTATCCATAAATGTATGATACCATCTAATAATATGCCCATATGCAAGTGTTCTTTTCAATGTTCTCAGCAGTACCATTTAACATAATTACTCATATCCCTTCTTCCCTCAACCTACATTTACTTTTGTCTTCTGTGATTTGTAATATTTTTACTAAACAACATCTTCAGAATGTTGATGCCTCTTCATTACTCACTTCAAAATTCCTGCTCTGTTGAGATGGTATTGAATATTTACTACAATGAAATTTTAAAGTTTTATTTTAGCAATTTTAGTTGTTCTTTGTGTAAACAAGAACACAGTCACTGCCCACAACACATTATTATATTAAATTTAGAATAACTATATATTTAATTTTTTTTATAATTAAAAAAATGTTTTTAAGTGTCTTTATTTTTGACAGAGACAGAGTGTGAGCATGAGCTGGGGAGGGGCAGAGAGAGGAGACACAGGATCCGAAGCAGACTCCAGGCTCCAAGCTGTCAGCACAGAGCCTGAGGTGGGGCTTGAACTCACGAACTGTGAGATCATGACCTGGGCCGAAGTTGGATGTTTAACCGACTGAACCACCCAACTATATATTTAATTTTAACTGGCGCCCCAACTATATATTTAATTTTAACTTTAAATATAATAATATATTCTAAGTATAATTAGTCATAATTAAAAAATAAGTCAGATTTATTAAAGTAAAATTTATATGTGGGTACACAAAATTTTTAAGCACTTTACTTTCCTTGTCTTGAGATTTATAATCTGAATTACTTTTCATTACACCAAGGTACATGTAACCCAGACTAATTTACTCAAAAAGTCTATATGATTGGTTTACTGTTTTTATGTACCAATTTGGATACATTTATGATACTGTCATAAAGGAATGTGGTATGGTATACGGTGGGTAGAAATGCTTTGAGTTATAGTCATTTTGTATCAACAAAGTATAGTTACAAACACAAAGCTATTTTCTGGCTTCTTTTCCTATTTATATGTTCTTTTCACATAGAACATTATAAAATTTCTTTATTTGATATTTGGATTTGTGTCATCTGCTAGGTCATGTTTAGATACAAAAAAATCTTCTATTTATGTATTTATATATGTATATATTCATTTATTCAGCAAGCAAAGGCTAAGAAAATGTTTTAAATATGAAGATGTACATTTTTCTTCAGAGTAATAAAAGTTTATCCTTTATTTTTCTTTTTTTGTAATCATCACTACTCCACATATTCTAGATCTGCTTTTTGGGTCTACTCTTACTTTATTAGAATATTACACCCCCCGGATTTTTCTCATTTTTAAAGAAAAATTTTATTATTATTTTTTAATGTTTATTTTTGAGAGAGAGAGAGAGAGAGAGAGAGAGAGAGAGAGAGAGAGAATGGGGGAGGGGCAAAGCCAGTGAGGGAGACATAGAATCCAAAATAGGCTCCAGGCTCTGAGCTGTCAGCACAGAGCCCTACGTGGGGCTTGAACTCACAAACCGTGAGATAATGACCTGAGCTGAAGTCAGATGCTTAACCGACTGAGCCTGTAGGTGGGACTCTTTATGATGTAATCCTTCTTGCTAGACAATGTGGAGTGGTCAACAATCACTACAGTTATTCTAGTTGCTCTCATCCCGACTGTGTCAGACCCCTCTTGATACTATCATTCTAACAGAAAGCAAACAAAAATGCGTCTCTTCTATCCTATGGAAAGTTCATTACTTTCTTGAAGTTGCTTAATTGCAATTTCTTTATACCCACAATTCTCACACAGGTTTTAAAGCTGACATTGTGTAGCTTTTTGTTGCTTGTCTGAAAGTGATGATCTCTAGTGACTGTCTATATCATAACCAGAAGGTAAAGGCCTAATGGAGTTAAAACCACTTAAAAATATCCATGTTTAATATTCATTCTATTCTTGTATCTCCCATGTAGCCTCGTGTTTATCTCTATGTTATTTTCTAAAATCTCTGGGGACAGGTTTTCAAGTTTGCTCTCCACCAAGTTAATTCAGTTTTCCAAGTGAGAATTCTTATCCTTTCTGTGTCCAAAGAGTATTTATTTCTTCTCTTTTACTTTTTATTTTCTCATAGTTTTCCTTAGGCCATTAATGTATTTTTAATTTTTGCCTATTTAATCATCTCTCCATGTGAATTTCTGATTCTATTTAGAAGATACATCTTGATTAAATCTACTGGGATGCTCAACATTTATTATCTATTTTTAAGAATGACTTCAGAAGCATGTTATTATAGTCATTCAAAGCAAGAGATAGGCAGAATGCAGTCATATGTTCCTTAAATAACCCCAAGATTTTTGGACCCATGTGTTAGAAAAGTATGAAAATATTTCAGGACTGAATGAAGTGGTAAACCATTTGATTTGATCCAATCAAATAGTAATAACCCTTAGTTAAGATTAAATAATTTTATATAACCTAATGAGACAATGCAGTTTGTAAAAATGAAAAAAAAAGGTACTTCGTACTTCATGTGTTTTATTGGCTAGGGATGCTGTAAAAAAAAATACTGCAGACTGGGTGGCTTGAGCAACAGACATTTGTTTTCTCAGTTCCAGAGGCTTGAAGTCTGAGATCAGGTTGACATCATGGTGAAGATCTCTTCCTGGCTTGTAGGCAACCACTATCTTGGGTGCTCATATGACCTTCTTTCATGCACATAATGAAGGTGGGGGGAGTGGAGAGAGAGGCAGAGAAGAGGAGAACATGTACATAAGAGAGTGAGCTCTGCTGTTTTTTTTTTAAGACACTAATCCTATTGTATTAAGGACCCCATACTTATAATCTCATCAATGTTAATTACCTCCTTATAGGCCCTATCTCCAAGTCCAGGGACACTGGTAGTTAAGGCTTCAACATATGAATTTTGAGCACACACAGTTCAATCCACAGCACCATACTGGCATACTATTGGCATAAAAATATAAAATATAAAATTGGCACAGTAGTCTTAGTCATGAGAGAAAAACGTGCAGTAGTTCTTTAGCTCCGGATCTTATATCCTGGTCAGACAACATGGTTGGTGGGAATCCTTACCCAGCTAAGAATTTACCTCAAAACTGTTTAATAAATGACCCTTCATTTTTTCTTTTGTGGTTGCACCATTTTCAGCCATGGTAACATCAAGAACAAAAAATGGCAAATGAATATTAGAATGTTCCTTTTGTGTGCATAGTTGAGAAATTGATGAATATTTGCTAATGTAAATTCTTGAATCTTTTATGAAAATTTGTTCAGAAGATCAAGAAACTTGGCTATTTGAAATGCTTGATTGAGTAATTGCTTTAAGCGTTTTATTTTAAGTAGAAGAATATAAGAGGGTTTATTAATTTCAAATAATAGTGGGAAATTTAAGAGAACTTGAATTTCACTATATTACAGGTTGAAATTATTGTGTACAAGTGATAATTTAGGTAATAATAAATGTTTGGTCTTAGTTTTTTGTTTACTTACCTTTTGTTTACCCAAAATTTTATGAGAGAGATGTCTTGTTTTCCCCATTTAACACAACTGAGTCCCCAAAATGTTACAAGCCTTCTCAATGCTGCACAGACACTAACTGGGTTAGGATTTGGATCAAGGCATCTCATTCCAGAGTTCATACTCTTCATTAATATGCAATACTGCCTCTCACTGTAAGGCTTGCCACAGTAAAAAAAAAAAAAAAAAATTAAGTCAGTAAATGTTTAATGTTGTCATTAATGATTCATATTAACATTAAAAAGAAAATTGAATGTACAAATGTATCTAAATTTCGATATGTTTGGGAGTTTATTTTCCTAAAGGCTATCGTACTGAAAATGCTTGTTAAATTTGCTATATCCTTCAGAAGAAAAAACAAATTTATATATCAAATCTCAAAACTTAATAAAAATTATTTTTATTTGATTGTTTAAATTGTTTTGAAAACATAGTAACCCCCACATAACCACTTATTTTTATATATAGTCAAATACACATTGGCATGATTATCTTCTAAGAATTTAGAATGCTGTTGTATATCCCTTTTTTATGCAGTAAATTCTTTTGTTTTTGACAATTTAGAATTAGTTTAGGTTAAATTCTTCTCAGGTGGGATATTTGGAATATAGTCTTTGTATTCACTTCTACTTTCAGGTTAACAAAAAAATATTCAAGGGGCACCTGGATGGCTCAGTCAGTGAAGCATCTGACTCCTAATTTTGGCTCAGGTCACGATCTCACAGCTCATGAGTTCCAGCCCTGCGTGGGGCTCCTCACTGACAATGAGGTGCCTCCTTGGGATTCTGTTTCTCCTCCCCCTCTTTCTACCCCTCACCTGCTCATGTTCTCCCTCTCAAAATAAATAAACTTAAAAAACAAAAGATAGCCAAAATAATGTCTAAGATTTATAGCTGAAGTAAACAAAATGAGCACAGTTCCCAAACTAATCCCAATTAGTGGACTTTCTTTTTTTTTTTTTATTATTATTTTTTTAATGCTTATTTATTTTTGAGACAGAGAGACAGAGCATGAATGGGGGAGGGTCAGAGAGAGGGAGACACAGAATCCAAAACAGGCTCCAGGCTTCGAGCTGTCAGCACAGAGCCCGATGCGGGGCTCGAACTCACGGACTGCGAGATTGTGACCTGAGCCGAAGTCGGCCGCTCAACCGACTGAGCCACCCAGGCGCCCCCCAATTAGTGGACTTTCATCTAGTATGGCTGTGCTCTACTGCAGGGACACACAGTGAACACAGATGAATTCCATTAAATCCTGTAATTCTCTGCCTGCACTATAGCCACGACAATCCTTCCGTTATCATTCATGTTTAGGATACACCGTGCCATCTATACCTTCCAGGTTGCGTGCAACACTAACAATTTCCATGCCTACCTCTGTCCCATATAGTTTCTGTTGTTAGGTATTTGTACCCTATCTTATAGTACATTCCAAATCACATTTAAATTCAGTGATGAATCCCTGAAACCAGAAAATTAGGGGCTCCTGGATGACTCAGTTGGTTAAGTGTCCAACTCGGTTTCGGCTCAGGCCATGATGTCATGGTTCATGGGTTGGAGCCCCACATCGAGCTCTGTGCTGACAGCATGGAGCCTGCTTGGGATTCTCTGTCTCTCTCTTTCTATGCCCTCCCCTGCTTGTGCTTGCTCTCTCTGTCTCAAAAATAAATTAACATTAAAAAAACAATCCACAAATTATATCATACATGTTGCTGTCTCTCGTGTTAAGGCTGGCATTATCCCTAACATGAAATAGGGTGGAATCTGCCAGAGAAAGTAAACAATCTGAAGAATTTTACCTTGAACTAATTCTCTGTGAAGAACAGTTTCCTTTAATGTTTAGCATTGAGTCACTCAATTGGTCAAGGTCTAGGAAAATATGTAGGATATTTCTAAGAATGAGAAGGGTATAATTTATTTGCTTTCTGATTAGGAACATCTACTTTGGAGAAAACAATATTTGGCTTCAATTCCCATCCTCTCTACATAAGAGGTGAATTTGGTTAACTAAATTAACACTTCTGAACTTGAATTTTTGGTACATGAAACGAGTACACTTCATATTTTAAGAATTTAAAAGATTATATATATATATACATAAATATACAGTATTATTATATATGTAATATATAACAATACAATATATTGTATATATGTAATATACAGTAACACTGTATATAATTATATAAGCATATACTTTTAGCACAGTTGCTGCACATAATAACTACATGAATTGTAAATATTATTATCTGCCATTATGCTAAATTACCATAAGTCTGCTTAGAATTTTCTTATGTAGCTTTTTATTTAATACCTAGTTTTAACAAATACAGATAAAACTAGGCCTCAACTATTTAAGGACATGGCTCAATTTTATTTTGATGCACCTACATCACATCTATACTATAATAATAATAACGTGCATCTGTTAAGTATTCCCTGTGAATCTAAGAGTTATAAATATTTACCATAAAATAAAAAACGAAACAAGCAGATTTGGTTCTTGAGGGCAGTAAAATTAAATCTAATTATTTTAATAGCACCTTCCCAATAATATATTGATTGTGAACTCATGCTAATATTAAATTTATAATATGGTTTATATTTCAAAACTATTAATAGGCTATTGTAGGAAACTGAATAGTTACTTCACCCAGATTATACATGTTTTTTATTCATTTCTAAGAATTCATACTCCTATAGTTTTGTAATTGAGTCTGCCATAATTAAATGCTAATCTCCTATGTTAAAAAAAGCAACTATGATTCTAATATGTATCTGTGCATTAGACAATGACTAGCCTATGTGCTCAGTTATGGAATCCAGGACTCTGGATTCCATCCTGGAGATGAAAATTCAGTAAATATTGGATTAGCCTTTGAATTTATAACAATAATAATAAACAGGTGCTCTAATAAAGAAGGTACTTTGCTTCTTTAGAAAAGTGTTTTTCCTGAGGTGCCTGGGTGATTCAGTCAGTTAGGCCTCTGACTTCAGCTCAGAACTTCTGTGGGTTTGACCCCCGCATTGGGCTCTGTGCTGATCGCTCAGAGCCTGGAGCCTGTTTGGGATTCTGTGTCTCCCTCTCTCTCTGCCCCTCCCCTGCACACATTCTGTCTCTCTCTCAAAAACAAATGAACATAAAATTTTTTTTTAAAAAAGAAAAGTATTTTTCCTTTGGAGTGCCTGGGTGCCTCAGGCTCCGCCCTGACAGTGTGGAGCCTGCTTGGGATTCTCTCTCTCTCTCTCTCTCTCTCTCTCTCTCTGCCCCTCCCCCACTTGTGTTCTCTCTCTCTCTCTCTCTCTCTCTCTCTTTCTCTCTCTCAGTATGTAAACTTCAAAAAATATTCTTCCCTTCATTTTTTATAAATGTATAATTTTTTAATGTCAGATGCGTTATTTGCATAGAATCATTTTATTAGTGTTTGAGGTTAATTTAGAAAGTCAGATGAGGAGGTGCTTGACAGCCTTCTGACAGGCCACGGGGGTTATCTGTTGTCCTTGTCATGTGCCGCTTTCACATTTGGACCTTAGTGTTGTTCCATGCCATCAGAGACACAGGCGGATCTATGGATCTATCTTCAGAGAAGCATTCTGAGGCCATTCCTCACTTGGATTTGGTTGTGTCCTAAGACATTGCCTGAAACCTGGGTTTCATCTTCTTATACAGATTCCACAGAAATCTCCCTTTATCTCATTCCATCCAAAGGGACTTAACTTTAGGGCAAATTCCTCCTTTTCATCTTATATCTTTAAGACCCTCCACCTCTTCCTGCAATACCTTTTTTCCCCCTTTCAACTGTTCTACAGACTGCATATGCTTCAATATAGTTACACAAACAGGTACCAGATATAGATATAGATACAGACATGCTTGCTTTCTCTCCTATTGTGAATCTTGTTTTCTGTCCTATTACATCTGTCTTTTGAGTGATAAAATATTGCTCTCACCCTTGGCTATATGAACTTGGACAGATAGCTTAATCTTTTTTGTACCCCCATTTCTCCATATTAGACTGCAAATAATATTTCTACTTCATAGGACTTTTAGGTGGATTAAATAAGTCCATGTAAAATTATCAGAGCAAGCACCATACAGTACAGTAAGCACTATATGATATTGTTGTTGGTACTATTATAATAATAACAATTATTACCTCATGAATGGGAATAGGGTAAACATAGTAAATGCCGCCAACATGTAAAATTTCATATACAAAATATAGAATGGCATTTTTATACAGTTGATATGTGTAGGGGGAAGTAGAGTTGAACAATTATATTGTGAGTTGACAAAAATAGAAAAGCAGGCAACACATTTTATACCAAATAAAGCTTTACAACTGAATTATCCAACTAATCGTCTCAGTTCTCCCGTTTATTTTATCAATTAAGTTCCTACCCCAACTAATAATTCTACTGGTTCTATATTTTCATTTAAGAATGTAAAAACAAAAGCCTTACCAGGATTTAGCGAGAATAGTTGTCTTTACAATGCTTCAGAAACCCATTTGTTCCCCAATGAATACTAAACACAATGCCATGTTATGTCTAAATCTATCTTTGAAAAAAAATTGTGTGGAAACTACTTTTGGTTATTAGATTTTGAATTAGGTAGAGTACATCATTTATACCACCCATGCATGTAATCATTCATTGATTTAATATGCATTGCAGGAGAGCCATCAAGGGAAATAGAGGGTTGATATTAGAATGTGAAATTGCATAAAATAAGATGAATGATAAGGAATTAACCATAACTGTATCTGCTTTTCCTCACAGGGGTTTGGTTCAAATAGGAAATTCTATAAGCAGAACTTGAACACTCTGTATTATTAAAGGGTTATATGACATATTTTTAATTTAAAATGTTTAGTTGTGAGAGAAACAAACCATTTAAGAACACTGAAGTGCTTTAAAATGCTTTTCAAATATAAGGAGTCTATAGATTTTAAAACCGATTGTTGAGCATAAATTCATACAATGATAATAGAGTTTCTAAATATTTCATAGATAGAGATTTGTATTTCAATCCCCACCTCTGACCTCATGCACACGACTTACAAACTCATAGACTCACTGGAGAAGTCTTCTTTCCCTCATCAAAGTTGGCAGTTAAAATCAGCTAGGGGCGCCTGGGTGGCGCAGTCGGTTAAGCGTCCGACTTCAGCCAGGTCACGATCTCGCGGTCCGTGAGTTCGAGCCCCGCGTCAGGCTCTGGGCTGATGGCTCGGAGCCTGGAGCCTGTTTCCGATTCTGTGTCTCCCTCTCTCTCCCCCTCCCCCATTCATGCTCTGTCTCTCTCTGTCCCAAAAATAAATAATAACGTTAAAAAAAAATTTAAAAATCAGCCAGACACATTATGGTTTTGATAATGGCTTAGTGTCTTATAATTTTTGTATTGGAGGCCTCATATATGGAGGATTAGACTAGCCAGTGAACAACTATGTGATGAAATAAGGTTAGGAAGGAGACAGGAAGAGAGGATCTGTAGTTAACCCAGAGAAATGCAGATCATATCATTCAGAGAGCCAGTGTAGTGGTTTGCTTGGGAGAGGAATAATAGTGAGATTCATACAAGGATTCCAAAGGAGAATGTAGCTCACACTGCCAAAGATTTATAATGTAGAAGAATTTGAGATGAGAAGATATACAGACTACTTTCTCGTGGAACAGTTGAGATCAGTGAGGTTGAAATTCACCTTAAAATCACACAGCTAATAAGTAAGTGACAGAGAAAGAAATTGTGCTCCAAATTTCTCATTCTAGAATATGTGCTTATTTCCCACCTGAAGGCCAGAGAACACCTGGTTGAGGATTAGGAGGTAATATTTAACATATATTTCTTACCAAGAGAAATCTACTTCAATATGGGTATGGGCCAGAGGGTGAATTAAAAGCAGTATGCATTTAAGACTAAGACAGCAGCTAGACTCATTAATGCTTCTTCTGCCTAATATTTGAAAGATAAACAAAAGATAAACTCATTAATTTTGTGAAGATGCTGTGCGAGGTATACTGAATAGATAGATGACAGATAGATGACTGAAGGTAGATAAGCACCATTTGCTGAGACAACTTCCTACCCTCCTCACTCCAATTACTCCTTCAAAATAAATGTCACTAGCAGCCTCTTTCTGTAAGTACTTTCTCTTCACCCCTCTTAAGAAATCAGGTCTTTCTGGGGCACCCGGGTGGCTCAGCCAGTTAAGCATCTGACTTTGGCTCAGGTCATGATCTTGCAGTTCCAGAGTTTGAGCCCTGAGTCGGGCTCTGTGCTGACAGCTCAGAGCCTGGAGCCTGCTTCAGACTCTGTATCTCCCTCTGTCTCTGCCCTTCCCCTGTTCATGCTCTCTCTCTGTCTCAAAAATAAATAAACATTTAAAAAATTAATAAATAAAAGAAATCAAGTCTTTCTCTTTTGTCCCATGCATATATCTAATCTCCATCATGTGACTATTTATGTTACTTGTGACTTATTGCATTTTGGGATTTCTCAATAAAGTCTGCACTATTCTGCCCGAAGATTGTGTTTGGTTTACCACTGAGTGAAGAACAGAAGTTGTTCAGAACTTAGAGGTACAATTTTTTTAAAGTAATGGTAGTTGCTATCAATAGAAACTACAACTGATGAATTTTTTTAATTGAAGTTTATTACTCATTTATGTAAAGCATAGAGGTTGGGTGTTCTCTACTATGCATAGTCCTTTAGGACTTGGATAATCAAGAAAATGCCATATTCACTAAATGTCTTAGAATTGACATCCAGTCACCAGATAGGGAGAGAATATTGTGAAAATTACATGATAGTTTTTGTATGGACAAAAATACATTACATTACATCTGCTGAGATTTCACTGGCCATTATGTAGTTACATGGCTACAACCAACTGTGAGGAAGGTTCTGAAATCAACTCTAGTTGTGTACCCAAGCAGAAAGAAAAAAGAAAGAAAGAAAGTGTGGTGAACATCTAGGGAGGCGTTACCATGATACTAGAAATGTTATGTACATTTTGGTTGTATGAATTAATGAGGGAAAGGATAAATAGCTGGATGAATATCTGAATAAATAAATATTTAATCAACATGGTCCAGCTCCTCTGGAGTCACCACTCCATCCTGCTATAAAGCTTTGCACCATCTGGTTGGTGCTGTTTTCTGCAGTAAGACTGGACATTGATAAGGTTGGACTGGATAGAGGTAAAAAGAGATGTGCTAGTCTTCAGATTTATCATCTTTAAAAATATAATTGCTAAATGACACTTTAGGCACTTCATATAAATTCTCATTGTTTTTGATGTTTATTTATTTTTGCAAGAGGAGGGGAGAGGCAGGGAGAAGGAGACAGAGTGGGCTCTGTGCTGACAGCAGACAGCCTGTTGCTGGGCTTGAACTCATGAACCACAAGTGGATCATGACCTACGCCAAAGTCAGATGCTTAACTGACCGAGCCACTCAGGAGACCCTAAATTGCCAATTCTTTAACGAAAAATGCTAAAAGGTAAATATTGTTATGCTGTTTTTCAGACAAGAGTACAGAGTCTCAGGGGTTATTTTCTAGTCCTATTCAGCTAAAACTGGAGGATTATCCAACCCTAAAGCCTGTCTCTTGTCACTGTACATGGCTACCTAACCAATATACCCCTCACTGGGATACAGTAGGATTTCATCCTCTGTCGACTTGCATCCCCAAGCGTACACTGAACAATTTTAGGTCGTCTGTTCTAGGTAATAATCATAGAGAAGTAAAGTTCTGATTTCTAAAAAATCTTCTGGGAATGACAATGGATAAAATAGGTAGTCCTAAGGAGTGTTATCCAAGGTCACAAAATTAACAAGAGAATCATATCTTCACAACACGTTGTAGTGTATCTAGAAATTAAACTAATATTCAGCGTATCGATATTTGACATCTGATATGTATATTTTTTTGTTCAACATTAGTCCTTATTTATTTTTTGTGGGTTTTATTTTTGCTTTAGTAACTTTTAATTTCAGTATAGTTACTATAGAGTTCTGTTATTTTCAGGCGTATGCTATAGTGAGACTGCTATTTTAGCAAGAACCAGGAAAGCAGATGCCCTGTGGTTTCTCTGTGTCTTTTGTAGTTTTACACAGTTTTGGAGCTTTCTTTGGGAAAATAATACCTCAAGGATTTGATGTTTTACCTTCTTAATCTACTATCTTTCCATCTGTCTCTATCAGATATTAGAAAATACCATCTTCGCCAGAGGCACTGTGTCAATTTTCAGGGAAAGTCTACCTCTGCTGCATACATGCCTCTTCTAACAATATCAGCAAGGGGGGAAGTAGAATATAGCCAAAGGGACCATTAAGTCACTTATACCTTCATGTGATATCACAAACTCATAATTACATAGAATAAAGAGCAATATACCAGGAAAGTAAAGATCTCATTTCATGCGGTGTGTGTCAAACAGAGAAGTGTCTGTAGAAGGTGTATTGAATGAAAGGTATGATGACCTTGGGTGGAATTACTAATGCATTATCGTACCAAAAATTGCCAATAATTTCGAGAGTATTAAAGCATTTGGAGAAATAAGCCAACCACTAATTATAACGATTCTTTATTCAAGCCTTTTCAAGTCCTAGCAGATTATACATTCCAATCACTGTGTATCAGGAAACGTATTTATCTTAGATGATAACCGCTTTCATGAATTAGTATGAGAAAATCTAATGTATTATGAAAGTATTTTACTTTTTTATTATTTTTATTTTGTATAAACATATTTAAAATAACAAGTACTATATAGAAAATATATTGTAGATAAATAATTGAATAAAATAATTGAGACAGTTCCTCTCCAGATATGGGTGGAGCCTATGAACTATGGTAACTGAGAAAGAAAGTCTTCATGGGCAATTTGGATAGCAGTTCATTTATTCTTTAATATTTAGTGTGTGCCTATGGTGTCCAAATGTGTTTTAGATATCTAGATGCTGGGGATATACCAGTGTAGTCTAGTGGCACTGCCTTTATATTTATTCAGTCATCAAGAGTTATACCTGTCACTATTTTGCAGCATGACTGAAAATACCGACACAGAAAAAAAGGCAATTAGATCTTACTATTAATGTGAACGTAGTTATGGCCTCGGGGACCATCTGAAATAGTATATGGTTGCCACAGAGGTTAACACACTGCCCTTAGAGAATTGCTGAGGTAAAGCAACCTATAAATTCAGTGATATGTCTTTTCCATGTATTCACTTGCTTAATGGATAGACATTGAGAGTAGCCACCTTAAAATATTAAATTTAATTGATGTGAATTACAAATTAATTAATAGCACTTTATAGCATTTTCTAGAGGGCAAAGAAACTTCTTTAAGAATAAGAGAAATTGAAAGATTTGTTTCACGTCATTTTCTTTTTTGATTCAGATCAGCAAAAAATTCTATTACATTTCTAGAACAAAAGTTGTTTCATGGTTAAACTTCTAATTTACCTGAGATTCAACATACCAAACAACAAATTCCAAGTTTCAATTTCACTCCTATTATATGTGTTCAATTGTGTGTCTTGAAACACAACAAATATTTCATTTACTCCTTTGTTTCTTTCTTCTAAGAAAACAGAACAATATAAAATATACTTTTCGTAAAATTGAAGGCCAATACAAATGAAACATACTCTGGATGTAACCAAAATTTGTTTACCTAAATTCAGCATTTCTTTACTGCAAAACAAAAGCCTCAACTTACGTTACACATATTGATATGCTAAATATAGATATACTTAGAGTCTCCTCTATTGCTTCCCTGGAGTTGAAAATTCTAGCATGCATGGTACATTCTTTAGTATAATTGAAAATGATGGTTTATAATATGAATTTGATAATCAATTATAGAATACAACTCCATAAGCCATATTATGTAATCAGTCATCAAAGGAAAATTACTTTGAAGGAAATGCTTTAAATTTCAGTTTCTAATTAATGTATTATATTGATCTTAAACCTTATGCACATTTAAGAGCTTTCACAGATTTGCCTTTAAAAGGATGATTCTCTAAAATGATTTAGAAGAATATTTGCAAGTGAAATTCTTTTATTTATTTTTATCTACAATAGTGCCAATTAAAGCAGTATTTTCTTTTAAATATTCATAAGTGGTGCATCTCTGAGTAATATTGAGAAATAGGCAAATGACAGACTGATTTTATGCAGCTATGCAATTAAAATAATTTGTTCTGGCTGTTTTCATAGGATATAAAACCCATAACCTTACTTCTTTATAATTTCAATTAGACTTCAAATTCATTGATAACAAATTCCTTTGCTATCTTATATGGAATAAAATGAAAATAATAGGAAGAAATACTATATATGATATTATAAAATATAACAGTGGTCAATTCCAATAAAATGGAAGCTTAGTACTAACAGTAAGTAGGAAAATAGTGGCAGGAAGAATCCAGAATTCAGTAACAATGGATTGCAAGAAATTATTACCAATAATCAAGTTATATTATTATTATTATTATTATTATTATTATTATTTTGTCTCATAACCTTTGGAAACTTGATCTCATATTGTCAAATTTTGATTCACTGGTCACTATTACTTCCTTCTGCCTTTTTCCTAGTTTAATTACTGATTCACAATTAACAGAAAGAAAATCATGTTCTGTCTAAATTTTTTCATTTGAATGCCAGAATACATGGGATGTTTATATCAAACATGTGACTAATTCATCTTATTTATTATCATTTTTATGTATGAGGAATGTGATGTATAAGGAAATATAAAGACTTTGGTCAATGGGTCTCATTTTATGTTTTTGTTTTTTTTTAACTCTATTGACCAAATAATTGTATGCATTTAAGGTATACCGCATGGTGGTTTATTTATTTAATTTTATTTGAGAGAGAGAGAGAGAGAGAGAGAGAGAGAGAGAGTGTCTGTGTGTGTGTCTGAGCAGGGGTGAGGAGCAGAGGGAGAGAGAGAGAGAGAGAGAAAATTATGTAGGCTCCATGCTCAGTGTGGAGCCCAGGCAGGGCTTGATCCCGTGACCCTGGAATCATAACCTGAACTGAAATCAAGAGTCAGACACTCAACCAACTCAGCCACCCAGGTGCCCCCATGGTGACTTATTTATTAAATGCTTATTGAACACCTACTTAGTCTAGGTTTGGGGGATAGATTGGATGTTGAAAACAAGAGCAGAACCCTGCACTCAGCATAATTAAATCCTATTGGAAAAGGCAAACATTTATTAAATATTCACAAGCATTACCATAAAGGTACAACCATAAAATGTACTTTGACTCAGTGGTACATACTTCCATTAGAACATGTCATAGGAGATTTATCATATTAGAGAGGTCAATTATGTTTCCTTTAGGAAGATACAATTGAATAGATATTTGAAATGTAAAAACAGGTTCATTGTTTAATAAATCTTTAAGGGAAGGAGTAAACAGAACTACATTCAGATGGGCAAGGGCAAAGACACTCTGGCTTAAGAAACTTCAAGACAGCCAGTGGAGAAGTGAGATGACAGCTAATCGAGAAGGTAGTGGTGAAGAGAGAAAATATTCTGAACTTAGTGATGAATTTGGTACAAGTGTCTTATATAGAAAAGTCAAATACGACTCCTAAGTTTATGGCTTATATAATTATGTAAATTCACTGAGATAAATGACATTGGAAGACCCATCTTCCAATCAAGGTTTATTTTTTGGAGTGGAGAAGGACAAAGGGTAGTATGGGAGAGGGAATGAAGAAAGTCAACATTTTGGTTTTGTACATTTGATGTTTTATTTCCTCTTAGAATATCTGAAATGAAAGAATGCAATTAAACCATGAGTAAAAGAGTCCAGAGTTGAGGGGAGAGCTTTTAGGTAAATTTGTGAGTCATTTTTATATAGGTATGTTTTGGAACTTCGGGCTTCAGGAATAAATAGGGAGAGGAGAAAAGATCCTACTACCAAGACTTGGGGAAACTCTAGAAGGTAGAGTCTGAAAAGAAGATTGAGAGACCAAGGGAGCAGGGGAAGCCCCAGTAGAATTTTATGGTACAGAAGCCAAAGGAATACAATATTTCAAGAAGGAAGAGAGGTCAATAGTGCTTGTTTCACACACAGATAAATAAGAAGTATGTCTTATAACAAGGTACCTCAAATAGACAAACTCATGGAATCAGAGAGTAGAATCGTAGTTGCTAGGGCTAGGGACGAGGGGAATGAGGAGTTGTTATCCAATGGGAATAAAGTTTCAATTATTCTAGAGTTCTGCTCTATTGTACTCAGAGTTAACAGTATTGTATTGAATACTTCGAAGCTTGTTAAGGGAGTAGACTTCACATCCAGTGTTCTAACCACAGCAAATCAACAAATGCGGAGGGAAATGTCTATTGGCTTTAGAGACATTGCAGTGAACTAAACATTTATATGAGGTTTTTTAAGAAAGTGGTAGAAGGAAGGCCATTTCAGCGTGGACTGATAAATAAATGGAGGGTGATGAAACACAGAGAACTATCCTGGAAAGGTTGAATTGAAGAACAGTTGAAAAGAGATTAAATCCAAGAAAATACTATAGATAAGAAATTTTTCAATAATGTTGGCTTTACTTTCTAAAATTAAAATATTAGTGATTTTCAAAGATAAACATTAAAAAGATGTCACAAATCATGGGACATTTGGGTGGCTCAGTCGGTTGAGCATCTGATTCTTGATTTCGGCTTAGATCATGATCTCATGGTTCATGAGTTCAAGACCGACATCAGGCTCTGTGCTGACAGTGTGGAGCCTGCTTGGGATTCTTTTTCTCCCTCTCTCTCTGCCCACCTCCTGCTCATGTTCTAAACAAACAAACAAACAAACAAACAAATAGATCATATATGGGAAGTACTGGAAGATAAACTTCTGTGGGGTTGGAAAATCACACCTCTGATTTGTCAGGTTTTGTTTAAAACCACATTTTTTTTCTGCCCATAAAATATGCACTTAACTATTAGATTTAGCAACCCACATTAAACAACTCAATGTAACATGACTTGCACTATTCTTAATACAATTTGTCATATAATTAGCATGTCCTAGAGGAAATCTTACTTCTGGGAATAACAGCATTTTATGGAACATTGATAAAATATCAGAGTACTGACTGATCTATTATTGTAACTCTGACTACTTAACTGACCTTTGTTTAGAATTTTTTTAAGTTTATTTATTTATTTTGAGAGAGAGAGAGAGATAGAGAAGGGAAGGGCAGAGAGAGAGGGAGAGAGAATTCCAAGCAGGCCCTGCCTTGTCAGCAGAGTCCCACATGGTGCCCAATCCCACAAACTGTTGAGATCATGACCTGATCCAAGATCAAGAGTCAGAGGTTTAACCAACTGAGCCACCCAGTCACCTCTAGAATTTTGTTTTGTTTTGTTAAGTTGATTTATTTATTTTGAGAGAGAAAGAGCAAGTGGGGGAGAGGCAGACAGAGAGGATCCCAAGCAGGCTCTGCACTATCAGTGTGGAGCCTGACACAAGACTCGAAATCATGAACTGTGAGATCATGACCTGAGCCAAAATCAAGGGCTGCATGATTAACTGACTGAGCCACTCAGGCAGCCCAGAATTTTGGCTTTTAATACATATTTATTGCCTACATTCCATTAATATGAAATTTTAGGTGGCATTTCCAAAGGTGATACACACGTTAATATAAATGAATATACGTGTGTATATGTTCACACATACACCTGCACACACATGTTTGGAGTTATCTGTTGCATATAACAGTAACTTACATTACCTCTTTATTTGTGAGGTATATATCAGGCATTGACTTTTTTCAAAATCATTTGTGGACAAGTTTAATTTTTAATATTCCTTGGTATCAAGTGTATGAAATTTTGCTTTGGTATTGAATAGCACTTCACCTTTACTTAGATTTATCCCATTGTTTTCTCATTTCAAATAAAAATTAGGAATTAGTTTTTCTAGGGGAAAAACAACAGAAGGCTCTGCATAGTAAAATAAAGTAACAGATGTAGAACTTTTAGGCGTATGACTCTTACCCTTGACTTAGGTCATGCTTTCATGAGTTCAAGCCCTGTATTGGGCTCTATGGTGACAGTGTAGTGTGGAGCCTCCTTCTCTGCACCTTGCCCCCTTGCACTTTCCTTCATCCTCTCAAATAAATAAACTTAAAAAAAGCTAAAGTACAAATGTTTTGTATTTCATGATACATTAAATTATGGGAGAGTTGCCTAGCCAGTTAAGATACAGGGCAAGGAAATAGGGTGTGAGACATAATGTTGGGATAAACCAGTCTGGGCTTACTGTTGCACTGCACATGTGCCCACTGATCACTTAATTATATATATAATATATACATTATATATATATATATATATATATATATATATAAAGTATATAATAATTTATATATATCTAATTTAGATATTTATGTTTATATTTATATAAATATATTTATATTTATAATCTAGATATTTATAAATATCTAACCAACTAGTAGAATATAGTATCTGAAAGTTGTAAATCCAGACTAAAAGTAGTTTATCTGTGAAAATATTTGGAGTATAGAAATCCAATAGAATAGTAGGGATGAATTGGACCATGTTCGAATTGTGACAAAGGCTGGGAGAACAGTCGCTACTTCTTAGCAAACAGCAGAGACCTTGTCACCAAGCTAAATTTCAAAACAAGACTCAAGTTTCTGATCCTGGGGGGATTTTCAGATTTATGAGGGGCTCCAACCTTGGCATAACATAAATTCTTAATATGAACCATTGGTTCAGGTGTAGAGTACCATAACTGGAACAAAAAGTCTACAAAGTTGGGGAAATTAACAAACCTAGATACTTATCTGGATTATCTAAATTAAACTATAATTATTAGTTACTATTTAGAAAGAATATTGAATAAAGACTTCTAGAAGTATGTGTCCTGTCAGTCTTACTGGTCCCTGGGGATTTTACATAGGTCTTTCTTAGGAGGAGTTGGAGATGAAAAAGAATTCTGATAGCATGGACTCAGGGACTGAATGTCCTTACTCGTGTTTCTAAAGTTAAAACCTGCTTAACATTTTATACTTTTGGCTCTGGTGGATACTTAGTATAATGAATGAATCTTATTTATATCTGATGGTGAAGATTAATGAAATGATGTCTTGGAAACAGAAGGTCAATAAATATCTTTAATAACTATCCACATCCTTCCTCTCTTATACCTGTAGAAATACTTAACATTGAGCTTTAGTTTATTGTACTGCACAAAGGGAGGTTACATGAAACAAACATAGATATGAAAGTTATCTAAAGAGATATAAAATAATATTCTAGTCTACCTATAAATATGTTTGAAAACTATAAGTTCTGATTTAGTCATTTTAGTGCATTTATTGAGGGTGGCTATCAGAGGTAGAGATTTGACTATTCTCTCTATTATAGGCAATCTTGGATATTTCTTAAAGGAGAAAAAAGTAACAGCTTGGCTCATGGAAAGTGTCATTCATGTCTATTCAGTTTCCAGATTAGAGATGAATTATAAATTGGCACCTTTTTGCAAAATGGTGTAGTATTGATTCCTATTGCTGTGGTAACAAATTGCTACAATCTTAGTTACATTAAGCAAAGAGATTTTGTTTATTGTATTATTGAAGTAAGAAATACAAAGTGTTTCTCACTGGACTAAAATCAAGGTGATGTCATGACTATGTTCCTTCTCAAGGCTCTAGGAGAAAATCCACTCCCTTGCCTTTTCCAGATTCTAAAGGGTGTCTGCATTTCTTGGACTGTGCCCCTGTTCCATCTTCAAAGCCACAAAGATAGCATCTTCAAATTTCTCTCTGATTTTGCTTTTTTTTACATCTCTTTCTATAACAATTTTAAGGACTTTTGTGATAACATCGTGCTAACCCAGATAATCCAGAATAGTGTACCTATCTGAAGGTCCTTACTTTAATCACATTTACAAAGTCCTTTTTGCTATTTAAGAGAACATATTCACAAATTCCAGAGATTAGGGTTTGGACATCTTGCGGGGAGGCATTATTGTGTTTATATCACAAGTGTTATATTCATTTACATTCAAAAAATACATATTTCCCTCTATTATTAAAATGAAAGAGAAAAAAGATAATATGAATTCCAACACCTATTTAATGAAGTGTCATTAACAAGATCTTCATTATCACTTTTCCTGAATACCTGAATACTCTCTTTGCCTGGGTTACTTGTTAGCACTCCATTGGCACCTCCTTAGCATATTTCTATTAGCACTTTACAGATGTATGAATATATATATATATATATATATATATATATATATTTCAATGTTTTAATTTCAGATCAAAATGTGTATTAGTTACTTAAGCTTTGAAGGAAGAATATTTCAAAAATGAGAATGTGTAGCCCATTAGCAAACAACATATTTTTCTCCTCATTAATATCTTATTCTAATTTCTTATTCATTTTCTTTCAAACCATGACAGGTGCTGAATACTAATAATACATGTTCTAACAGAAGATACTTGAGGTCATTAATTTTGGA
Organism: Prionailurus viverrinus; assembly: GCF_022837055.1. Taxonomy (NCBI): domain Eukaryota; kingdom Metazoa; phylum Chordata; class Mammalia; order Carnivora; family Felidae; genus Prionailurus; species Prionailurus viverrinus. The sequence goes on from NC_062561.1 coordinate 33,458,232, forward strand.
ATTAAACTCCAGAATCAAATGCCAGATGAATAGGGTTACTCCAGAATATTTGGGTATATCACTGAGTATCAAGTATTGTAACTAGGCCATCTGTTACATTTAACATTATTTATTAGCAAAAAAAAAATGGTTGTACAACTTGGGAGTGGTAACTAAATTTTAATGATCACAAATAAAACAGAAGTTTTAATAAAGAGAAAGTAAATTAATTTATGGACAAAGGGTAGATCTAATATCCCTAGTTATTTTAATTACAATAGACTTAGCACTATAAATATAATTATCCAGTCATTTGGTATAGTTTTGCGTTTTAAAAACTTCTGATAACAGGGGTGCCTGGGTGGCTCAGTTGGTTAAGCATCCAACTCTGGACTTAGGCTCAGGTAATGATCTCATAGGGTTGTAAGTTCGAACCTTCATTAGACTCTCTGCTGGCTGTGCAGAGCCTGCTTGGGATTTTGTCTCTCCTCCTCTCTGCTTCTCCCCCACTCATTGTCTCCATCTCTGTCTCAAAATTTAAAAAAAAAGTTAAAAATTAAAAAAAAAAAACCTTCTGATATCAATATGACATCTGAAGTCAGATAATTTATATAGAATTAAAACAGAACAAAAAATACTTTGGACACGTCCATTGTGTTGTCACTTTATTAATATGAATGCATATACTCCTCTTCTGAGTGCAAAATAACTTATTGTGCTTTAATTTTTTTTTTTTCTGACATGCCTTTGTTTTCAAAGGCACAGGGAAACACAGTTTGGCTTTTATCCCATTTACAAAACTTCATAAACAAATTCACCTATATTCGGAGGCCTGATAAATAACCAAAATCACTGGGAGATGGCTGAATAACAAGGGATACAGTGGACCAAAACAAAAATATTAATTGAAAAAAAATTATTTGGGCAAAAAACTAAAAGCTTTAATGCCATTAATGGGAATACAAGCCTGGCTATTTAAAAATGTGAGATTCCAAGGAAGGGATGTTTGCTTTGTTCATATGTATTTATCATTCAGAATTTTACCCAATTCTCTTTAGCTGACCCACATATTTAGTATTCCCTGATTTACTAACCTCAATCTTTTTAGGATTTCTGCTTTACAACTCAGCTTCCCAGATACTTCTTTACTATTTCCAAATACATGTATCGTCTCTCCTCCATTTTACTGATTACCTCTCCTCTACCAATGTTTCAAAAATAAGCTGAAATTTTTCGTGTTCAGAGAAAGGTCTCCTATAATTGTCATTGATTTTATTTTACATATTTTCATGTATTTACTAATTTTAGTGGGAACATGAAAGGAGGTAAAATAAAGCTCTAATATATTATTGGATTATGGATACTTCTGTTTTTGAATATATGGTTCTGCAACTCAGGAAAATGTTATAGTTTTACATGCTTTAATACTGATTTTTGTTGTAATTCTTCTAGTGTGTGCATGACTAAATGCCATTAGTTAGTTTGTTTACATTTTGTCTTCTATATCTATTATTTTCTTCCACAACCATTTATTCCTCCATTTTTTATCTTTGAGAACTCCATGAATTAATATTATTTTCCAAATAATTGAGTAAATTACCTACAGTATTAAATTGTTAGAACATAATCTAAAGAAGCCAGAAGCTGAATTTTATTATATTTTTTCATTTTTATTTTTTTTAACGTTTATTCATTTTTGAGAGAGAGAGAGAAACAGAGCATGAGTGGGGGAGGGGCATTTGGATTTTTTTTCATTTTTTACTTTTAAAATTGTTTTTGCAATTCTAATATATGTGTGTAGTCATAACTGATGATGTCTTTGCTTTCTTGTATTACTGATGATATTGATGACTTCCTAATATGCTCATTTATCATCCACCACAAGTCTTCTGTGATTAAGTGTGCATTCAAATATTATGCCCATTAATTATTGGGTTGCTTATTTTCTTATTGTTGAGTTATTTTTTAATTAAGATCTAAGTCATATACCACAAATTAACACTTACAAAGCATACGATTTAGTGGTTTATAGTATATGACACTGTGCCCCATCAGTGCTATCTAATTCTGGAATATGTTTATTACTATAAAGAAAGCCCACATGCTATAGCTATCATTTCTCAATACCCACATCCCCAAAGCCCTAAGGAATCATGAATGAAGTTTCAGTATTCTTTATATTTGCATATTCTGGGCATTTCATGTAAATGGAATCATGTAACATATGGCTTTTTTTGTCTGCCTTATTTCATTTAGCATGATGTTGTCAAGGTTCATCCATTCTATAGCATATACCATGCACCATTTCTTTTGTGGCCAATTCATATCCATTGCATATCTATTTGTACCACATTTTGAAGTAGTATCTCATTGTGATTTTGACACACATTTATCTAAGTACTAATACTATTGAACATCTTTTCATGTGCTTATTGGCTATTTGTATATCTTCCTTAAAGAAATGTCCATTCAAAATTCTCCCAATGTGTTATTTTTCTCTTGATTATTGAGTTATAAAACTTCTTTATATATTCTGGGTTCTATACCCATATAAACTATATGATTGCAAATATATTCTCTATTCTTTGGTTATCTTTTCATTTTATTGATGATAGCATCCTTTGAAGTACACATTTTTTTAATTTTGTTGAAGTATAATTTATTTTGTTTGTTGCCTATGCTTTTTCATATATTTAAAAAATAGATAAATCCAAAATCATGAAGGATTACTCTTATGTAAATGTCAAAAGTTTTATAGTTTTAGCTCCTATGTTTATATCCCTGATACCTTTTGAGTTAATTTTTTATATGACATGAGGTGGGAATCTAATTTCATTCCTTTTAATAAAACTATTTCATTGTTCCAGAACCATTTGTGGAAAGATATTTTCCCCATCGAATTTGTTTGCACCCTTGTCAAAATTATTTGACCATAAACATATACAATAAAACCTTGGATTGCAAGTAACTTGTTCAGTGAGTGTTCCGCAAGACAAGCAAACATTTCTAATAGATTTAAATGATTTTTTAAATTTAATTTGGAGAGAGAGAGAGTGCTAGCAGGAGAGGGGCAGAGAAAGAGGGAGACAGAAGATCCAGTCAACCCTCTGCTGTCAGTATAGAGCCTGTTGTGGGCTGAAACCCACAAACTGTAAGATCGTGCCCTGAGCCAAAGTTGGTCGCCTAACTGACTGAGCCATCCAGGCACCCTGACATTTCTAATAAATTTTAACTTGATAAATGAGTGATGTCTTGACAAGTAGTACCTGATGCCAAATGTCACATGATCATGACTGAGCCAATGATTCTCTCTTGCTGTGGGATTGTGGGTGATCATCTCCCATGCTTGGATGCTTGGTCTCAGGCCATGGCATTTGGCAGAAATCGGTGATTTTTCAAAACATTGGGAGGTGCCCACAACTGGCACTGGTGTATTTTTTGTCACTTCAAAGTACCTATGGACAGTCCTTTGTTTTTTCAAACAAGAAGAAACTTAGGAATGCTTTACTTCATTCTAGGTCAAGCTGCCTATAGACAGCTGCCTATAGGTCAGCTGCCTCTAGGTCAAGCTGATATAGACCCTTTCCTCTGCTGCCATGTTGCCAGTTACATTAAATACAGTATATGACAAGAGTTTATTAATACTGTACTGTAGCTAACATCCGTGTGAGCATATACAATGGCCCTCTTGCAGAAAAAGGTTGAAAAGAAAGAAGGTAAGAAGAAGGAGATCATTATGGTGCAAGTTAAGAAGGACATCATCAGAAAGTACCAGTGAGGTGTGCACGTGGATGAAATTGCAAGATTGTATAAGAAGTCTACCATTTGTACAGTATTAAAGAAGAAAGAAGAAATAAGGGGACTGGATGCAGCAAAAGGAGTCACAAGGATATCAAAGCAACACCCACGTGATCTGGAAGATGTAGAAAAGTTGCTTCTGGTTTGGATAAATGAGACACAACTAGCAGGTAATATCTGCGGGGAGGCAAAAGGCGTGGTACCCTGACCTCGTAAGTAAACTTCCAGGTACGTCAACAGAAAACAAAGAAGGCTTCAAGGCAAGCAGGGGATAGTTTGAGAACTTTAGAGGACAAGCACATTCATAGTGTTGTGAGGCATGGCGAGGCTGTGAGTTTGGGTAATAAGACAGCTGAGGCATTTGCTACTGAGTTCCAGAAGCTCATAGTTTCCAAGTGTTACCTGCCAGAGTAAGTTTTTAACCTCGATGAGACAGGGCTTTTTTGGAAAAAGATGCGAAAGAGGAACTTCATTACAGAAGAAGAGAATGCAGTACTCAGTCACAAGCCCATGAAACACTGTCTCACCCTCTTGTTTTGTGCTAAGGCAAGCAGGGATTTCAATGTCAAGCCCCTGCTTGTGTATCATTCCAAGAACCCACAAACCTTCAAGAAATGCAAGGTGCAGAAGAGCCATTTAAATGTTATGTGGTGGTCCAACACCAAGGCTTGGGTCACTCATTTCTTGTTCATTGAGTAGGTCAACAAGGTCTTCGGTCCTGCATTGAAGAAGTCTCTTTTAGAAAAGGGTCTGCCACTCAAAGTCTTGCTGGTTATGGATAATTTTCTTGTTCATCCTCCAGGGTTTGAGGATGACATACTGAAAGAATTTGAGTTCATTAAGGTCAAGTTCCTTCCTCCCAACACCACTCCAATCCTCCAGCCCATGGATCAACAGGTCATTTCAAATTTTAAAAAGCTTTACACCAAAGAAATATTTCAGCGATGCTTTGAGGTGACTGAAGGAACTAACCCTACCCTCTGAGAGTTTTGGAAATATCATTTCCACATTGTGAACTGCCTTAAGATCATCAATAAAGCCTTGGATATGGTCACCAAGAGAACCTTCCATTTTGCTTGGAGAAAACTGTGGCCTGATTGTGTTCTTGGACATGACTTAGAGAGGCTTGCTCATGAATAGAGCTTCAAGTTTTTGATGAAATTGTGTCCTTGGGGAATACCCTGGGACTAGAGGTGAATGACGTTGACATTTAAGAGCTGGTGAAGAGCATGGCCAGGAGCTGATCACCCACAAACTGATGGATCTGCATTGTGGGCAACAACAAGAGGTTATGCAGGAGATCTCATTTGCAGAGAAGAAGAAAAGAAGAAGAGGAATCCCTCACTTAAAATGACAGTAGTGGGATGTACAAAATTTGGGAAACAGTGCAAAATTTTGTAGAATAGCACCACGGGAATAAGACTATGGCAGTGTGGGCAATGAATCTGTTTAAGGATAATGCAATGTCACATTTCCATGAAATTCTCAAAAGGAGGGCAAAAGCAAGGTTGGGTAGGTTCCTTGTTAAAGTTGCATGAAAAGAAAAAGATTCCATTGAGCCAATAGATAGCAGTGATTCAGTTAGTGGTTAGTGATAGTGAAAGTCATCCTATACAATAACCCTCCTCTCTCTTGTCTCCTTCACACCAGCCATGAAGGTTTTCAAAAGTAAGTTCAGGTTACTTTGTTTATTTTTCTTTATATTTTGTATTTTCTTCATTATTTTGTATTATATTACAGTATTATAATAATTTTTATGTGAATATCTTTGGATTGTGGAATGAATCATCTGAGTTTTCATTATTATTTATGGGGACATTCACTTTGATGTACAAGTGCTTTGGATTACAAGAGTGTTTCCAGAAAAGTTATGCTCCCAAACCAAGGTTTTACTGTAGTTTTATTTCTGCATTCTAAATTCTATTCCATTGAGCTATATGACTATAGTTGTTATAGTACTACATAGTCTTGTGACTAAGGGAACCAGTGTTTTGTTTTCCTTTGTTTCCAGTTAGAATGCTGACCTTGTCAAAAAGAGGTGCTTTTGTTTGTTTGTTTGTTTGTTTTTTACATTTAACTAAAAATGTTTGGCATCAAGTCTTTAAAGGGGGAATCTGGTCAGAATAGCCCTCTACCTATCACACTGGCAAAAGCAATTGTAATATGGGGAAGATTTAATTAGCATATGCTTCTAGAAATTGGGCTTGAAATATTTCCTGGTTTATATTCCCAATGTTGACAGCATCATGAATCAATAAAAATCTTTGAGGATTCATGAGACAAATTTCCACAGATTATGATGTCCAAAGAAGTTTAGATGTTGTGGGAATGTAGAGAAACAGCACATAAAAGGGGCTGGAGAAAAAAATGAAATCAAATAATAATTAACTAGAGTGATTGGTTTCTGTTCTGAATTTCAAAGATTAGTGTTGGTGTTGTTGGTTCTAATTATTGTTTTAAAATAGGTTAGAATGGAAGAGTCACTCAAGTAAGGTGAACAGGGTTGGCAAAGTCAAAATATGTAATATGCAATTGGCAGAAACTGTATAAACTGGTAATGAAATGTCTGCTTTACTTCTAGGTATTTAAACTAGTAGCCAATTTAGCCTCTTGATAGAAGACCAAGTGAAAATTTCCAAAACATGTACCAGGAAATACTGCAGAAATTATGCATGTTGAGTCTTTAAGGAATTTGTTGAGGAGTATTTAAATACTAAGATGAAGAGTTCTAAGTCAGTTGAATAATTTATATTTTATTGCTTTTGGTAACATTGTGAATTAATACCACATAGTGGCTTTAGAGATATACCATCAAACCTGAAGCTGCTGGCTGTTTATGCTTTAGATTTCCAGGAGAAAAGTGAAATAAAAAGTATGATTGCTTACAGGTATTCTGCCCATAAAATGTGACGTGGAGAAATAAGGTTTTTTCTTCATCTTGAATTAAATTTGAGTTGCAGGGCTTACACAGGGTGTACATTTAAACATTTCAAATATTTTTTAAAAAAATAGGGAAGTAAGCATAATAGAAAATGCAAAAATTGATGCTTTTTAAAAATGCATAAATTTACAATGAAAAGAGCATAATGGACCTTTCTACACAAGATCTTACTCATTTGCTGTTTCTGTTTCTGTGCAGATTTGTCTGTGTGAACTTTGAAAATTAATACAGCCATACATAAGGAAAAATAATGCTACATGTCAGCTTGTATATATTACAGCTGAACTTAGAGAAAAAGAAAAGATATCCTATATTTCTATGCTATTTCTGAAGACTTTAGCTCTTGAAATATTGTATAATTTAAGCTGTCTTTCTAATGGGAAATATTTATTCTTTAGCCATCATTTAAGATTTGAAACCAACCAAATATGACAATGCCCTTTTAAATCTAATGACCACATTAAATTTTATAATTTTACCTCATCATGGAATAACTGTAAAATCTTATAATAAAAAGGTTTATAATATTGCCATATGATAATATTGCCTTATAATTATAATAGTTGCAACTGATAAGAGTATTGTTTATTTAAAAAGGTTGTTTTAGCGGTGCCTGGGTGGCTCAGTCGGTTAAGCGGCCGACTTCAGCTCAGGTCATGATCTCGCGGTCAGTGAGTTCAAGCCCCGCATCGGGCTCTGTGCTGATAGCTCAGAGCCTGGAGCCTGTTTCAGATTCTGTGTCTCCCTCTCTCTGACCCTCCCCTGTTCATGCTCTGTCTCTCTCTGTCTCAAAAATAAATAAACATTAAAAAAATTTAAAAAAAAAGGTTGTTTTATTTCTACAATTTTTTTCTTATTACTTAGTTATCCCATATATATATGAATGGGAAAATAGCGTGGAGGAAAACTACCATTTCCTGAGTGTTAATATGCTTCTTGTGTTATGCTAAATCTTTCACCAAAATGATCACATTTAATCTTAACTCTGTACCCTGTGAGGTCGGGGTTTTGCCTTATGGAAGGAAGAATATGTAGCTCACAGAAAAGCTCTTCCTTTCTTAAATGAGCCATAAGGCTGTTCTCAAGTCCAAGAAGAGGGATAGATATTCACAGATTCCAGAGAAATTCATCTGAAAAGGAAGAAATCAGTAGATTGGTTCCAAAACCTTCATTGTTGGGACAATTTTCCATGTCATGTGAGCAAGAGCAAAGGCTTTCTAAAATTTTGTGCCAGGTTATATTTCCAAGACTTTCGTATCATGAACAGTGTAAACTTGTAGAGTTTAGTGTGAGAGTTCTAGTTCCGCCACAATCTGACTAATTCTGTTCCTGTCAGTTGTTATTTTTTGTGCCAGACTTTCTGATTGGGGTGGAGAGATAAGTCCCTGTGGTTTTCATATTCGTTCTCCTAAATGATTAACCATTTGACCATTAACCATTTGATCATTAACCATTAACCATTTGAATACATCTTTCTATGTGTTCAAATGTGCTTGTTGGTATGCAGGATATCCTCTGTAAAATTTGTATTTTTTGACACTTTTAAAGAAGATTGTCCATCTTTTTGAATAGATTTAAGTGTAATTTACATATATGTGTAACAACCCTAGTCAAATAGATGCACAGTGAATATATTCTCCCTTTCCATGGCTGTCCTTTCACTATTTTAATGAGTGGAAGATCATAAGTTAGGGAAATCCATTTTATGAAACTCTGTCATTTAATCCAGTATCGTGTGCTGGATTAAAAGAAAGTTACTTTGACTTCTGTAGTATCATAAACATATTCTCCAAATTCTCCTCTACATTATGGTTTCACCTTGCAACAAATTCAACTTGCTTGTGATATTTTTTTCTCAATATATTTTTATATAATATTTTTAGTATTTATATCTGTTTTCATGACACAGGTTAGGTGACATTATCCTTTTTTTTAAACATCCTTGACTTATTTATGTAAAAATATACATGCTTCATACACTGTGTTGGGAAGTGTTTATTTTTTCTATACCATAAGAGAATTCACATAAACCTCAGTGATTTTTTTTTTGTATGTTTGGAGAATTCACAGGTGAAATCATCTAAGCCTAGAATTTTTTTCTTGAAAAAGTTTTTACATTTGAATTCAATTTCTTAATAAATATAAGAAGGTTCGTATATTTGTTTCTTATAGAAGTTTTTATTTGTGGTATTTTTCAAACAATTCCTCATTAAACTAAATTATAGTACAATAAATGTGTTGACAAATTTTTAAAGTAACATACTCCCTGGTCTTTTCATATTACTATAAAGATCTATAGTCATGCCCCTTTAGATTTCATTTGGCAATTGTGGCCTTGTCTCATTTTTTTCCCTTTAAAATATTGCTAGTTTTAGTACTTTTAATTAGTTTTGGTGAACACTATTAAAAACACTGTTAAATTCAAAAAGTTAGGACAGATTCCCCCAGCTCCTGAGATTACGGCTGCAAGACAGAGCTGGGCTGTCAACCATTATTGGCAATTGCCTTAACAGCAGAGTACCACTTCATCCACAGTCCCCAGTCTTTCCAGAACAGCTCAGTCCAATGAATGATCAATACAAAAGCATTAACACCCCCCCCCCCAACAAGACAACTGCAGGCAATTTTCCAGGGTGTTTTAATTCCACAGTTCCCTATGGTTTCAGCTGAGACCATTTTGGGATGTAGGGGTGTCTGTGCGGGACCTAGTGGGCTAGAACTTAATTTAGATAATAAAAAAAGTTATATGTACATCCATTTCCTTATATGCATGCTTTCACAAGAAAAATTATAAAAATTAGATGAAAACATTATAGGATTAGGTATAGAATCATGGAAGAACCAATGGCACAAACTGAGGTCAAAATTAAAAATGTAGTAGGTATTAGAAGAAGGGATGGAAAGGCTCAGAGAAATAGATATGCTGAGTGAATTCTCTAAGACCAGTAAACCTGGCGTCAGACTTTATTCCTGAAATGACATACCTATGAGTTACCAAATCAACAGGAATGTGCTGCTGATGGGCCACCAGCATCATTATGAAGTTCTCATGGTGCCTCAGCTCTGTAGGGGAGGGTTAATGGTTGGAGATGTCGTTAGAGTTTGGGCTCCTTAATAGAGATGTGGTCATTGTAATAGAGTAGTAGTAACACTGATAGTAACAGAGATAGAAACTGCATGCTGTAGAGACTAGGATGTATCATTTAAATCAGAAACCAAGTGGGCATACAAAGTAATAAGCATAGTAGAGCCTTTTACAATCACTTAGCCTCTCTTCTGTATTTTCCTTTCTTTTGCATTTCAAACTGGATATTCTCTACTGGCTATTGTCCAGTTCAGTTATCCCCTCTTCCTTTATTTCTAATATTCTTTCAAAGTTTAAGTCCTAATGTATGCATTTTAATCATTTTATTTTTCAGTTTTAGAATTTCCACTTGGTTCTTTGTCTCTGATAATTCTTTTCTTTGATTTTATTCAATATTTTAATACTGGCTGTTTTTTTTTTCAACGTTTTTTTTTTTTTTTTATTTTATTTTTGGGACAGAGAGAGACGGAGCATGAACGGGGGAGGGGCAGAGAGAGAGGGAGACACAGAATCGGAAACAGGCTCCAGGCTCTGAGCCATCAGCCCAGAGCCTGACGCGGGGCTCGAACTCACGGACCGCAAGATCGTGACCTGGCTGAAGTCGGACGCTTAACCGACTGCGCCACCCAGGCGCCCCAATACTGGCTGTTTTAAAATGTGTGTCTGAAAACTACAACTTACGAAAGCCTCTAGGTCTGTTTCTGTTGCATCTTTTCTCCCATTGAATCTCAGTCATAGGATCCTGTGTCCTGGCATGGCTGAACTAATTCAATGTGCGTGTGGTGTGTGAAAACTTACAGAATTTGGGGGGGGGGGAAGTATCATTTTTCTCCTTTCATTTTTCTTTGTCAGGTAATTAGAGTATAGACAGACACATTTGATCCAATCAACATTGGATTTCAGACTTTGGAAAGTTACATTATTTCTGGTTTGCCTTAATTCTTTGGACACGGAACTTTAGCAGCAACATTGGAAAGTGTGTAGTTTTACTAGAGCCTCACTCCCTGGCATGCCCTTATCTGTTTTGACTTCCCTGACTGTGGGACTTCCAAAATTTTATCTTAGTTTTTTAGTACCGTAGCAATTGCTTTTGATATTGTGTTTCTGCCTCTAACTTGGTACGTGACAGCTTAGGTCTCAGCAAAAATTTTGAAAACCAATTGCATACATAATGTCTAATGCATATTTCTGAGGTCTCTTTCTCAGGATTTAACCTCTTAAATTTTGACTGACTCAGTAGCCTTGATGTAAGCATTTTGCCAGCCTTGTTAAAGTAGCTGGCTACAATTTTTAGGTTGGTGTTTTCTGGTCAGACCTCCATGCCCTACACTGTGAATAGGTAAATGCCTTCATTGGGAGGAAGAGGGGAAAAAAGCAATGGTAAAAGTAGGGCTGAATTCAACAGATTTTTCTCCAAGATCTTTGTCTGTAAAGTCCTAACAGTCTTAGTGTATCTGCAGTCCCTTTCCAGTTTTTGTAGTTCCTCATTGTGGAAGAATTCCATCAGAGTTAGAGGAGATATGTCAAAATTCAAATGTTTCTTGAAATGTCAATCTTTCTTTATAGTTCCTCCATTTCCAGGAATATTTCATTTCTCACTTCCCTCAACTCTTCATAGCATTTCCCACATTTTCTTCAAAATAGTAATCTGTCTTCCCCAGTTTTCCTCTTCCTGCCCAATCCCTACTTACTGTGGCATTCTTGTGGAATGCTGATATTGAACATACCTCTTGCCTCATACTTGAATGAATCATCGCTGGTGTTATTGAAATGAAGCTGTTCTGTTTCAGGAAGTGTATTTATTCCCCTGATACATTTTTTCACCCATATTATAGATGAAAAGTTAAACTGTCATCAGTAGTTTAATTGTTCCTGTCTAGTTGCTCTCTGGAATAATTTGAGTATTTGTTTATTCTAGATGCTATACTTACACAAAGATCCAGTTATACCCATTTAGCATAAAAAAATAAAACAGCAGTTCTCAAGCTTTAGTATCCCTATTTTATAATTTTGAATTTTTCATATTTTAAGAAAAAAACTCATGTCATATATTACATAAAGGGTTGATTACTTTCATTGTTGGGAACCATGCCAGTGAATCAGAGACTTAAAACTCTCCCCACAAATAATTCCTTTTATCATGATCATATTAGTGTCTTAAAAATATATTAATACAAATTTAATTATGAATATTTTCATGTTTTCAATGTAAATTATTGACAGGTACCTTTTTGAGAATAAGAACAGTTTATTCTCTCATACATATGCTACATAATAAACATTTTAAGAAAAGTGAGACATTTGTCTTCCTGTTTTTGTTAATTTTTCCCTAGGATGTCACTGTAGACACATGGATGCTTTTTTATTTCTTTTAAAAAAGAAGATAAACAATTGTCATTCTTGCTTCTTTGTTGTGGATGTTATCTTTGATAGGAAGAATTCCCAAGTGTCCGGACTTCAGTAACTTGAGTCTAGGCTTCAGACTTATGAAATGACATTCCACATGACTTTTCGCTAACATAATCTTAAAAGTTTCAGGAAAACTTCCTAAATGAGGCCAAATATAAGCTAAGGTCTGAAGAATGAACAGAGTACCTGAGGAAAAGAGTTAGCCATCTTTCAGGAATATTTATCAGGTCCCAAAAGGCAAAAGATAATGAAGAGTTTTGGTAACTGTGTTTATATTTGATTTACTACTTGATTTTTCTACACAACACCCGTTAGTCCTTCAGCCATTCCAATACACAGATAAAAATGACTTGCATTGCCCATATATATAACATATAGGCTACCTTGTAAATGTTTGTGGAGAGTTCATGTGGTTTTGTCTCTTGCCGTAAGTTTGATTTGTGACCATTTCTGCTTTATTATTCCACTTAGAAGTAAATGTGAATTGGGGCACCTGGTTGGCTCGGTTGGCTCATCCGACTTTGGCTCAGGTCATGGTCTTGCAGTCTGTGGGTTCGAGCCCCACATCGGGCTCTGTGCTGACAGCTCAGAGCCTGGAGCCTGTTTCAGATTCTGTGTCTCCCTCTCTCTCTGGCCCTCACCTGCTCACTCTGTCTCTCTGTCTCTCTGTCTCTGAAAAATGAATAATCCTTTAAAAAATTAAAAAAAAATAAATATGAATTGAAAAACACATTAATTACAGTACCAAGTATTATGACAAACCTCTTGAAGTAAAGATTATTTCTTCAACACTGCAGGTTGTTATGTTTTATATTATGCAATGTCTTCCTCAATTCCAAAAATAATTAGTATGGGATACCTAAGCCATGGACAACATGCTATACATTGAACAATATCTTGAGGGGAAACAATTAATTGGATCCTCACTCCATTTTTCTTAAGTGTAATACAAAGGAACTACCGAGGTAAGGAAACTGTTCATATCAGAAGCAGAAATGGATAGGCTATAAGGACAAGAGTCATTAAAGTAGTGTGGGTCAGAAGAGATTGGTGTAGAGTTGTACTTATGAGGTCTCTTGGAAACTTTAAATTATAAGAAAGTAGAAATTACAAGTTCAAAGAAGATAAAGTATGGAGAAAATTTACATAAAATATAAAAAGTAGAGACAGAAAATTGGGCACACACCCAAAATGAGGCAGAGATATCATGAGAGAGAAAGAATGAGTTCCATAAGAAAAAGAATCAATTTCTAAATCTTCTTCATCTCCCTTTTATTGAAATTTTCCTGAAATAGTCTATATTAGATGTTATATTTTATTTTATTTTTATTTTTTATTTTTATTTTTAACGTTTATTTATTTTTGAGACAGAGAGAGACAGAGCATAAACGGGGGAGGGTCAGAGAGAGAGGGAGACACAGAATCTGAAACAGGCTCCAGGCTCTGAGCAGTCAGCACAGAGCCCAACGCAGGGCTCGAACTCACATACCGTGAGATCGTGACCTGAGCCGAAGTCGGACGCTTAACCGACTGAGCCACCCAGGCGTCCCTAGATGTTATATTTTAAACTATGACATTAATTTAATTCTTTTCGGGATTTTTGTCTTAGGATGCTGAGGAAGTGTAACTGCGTGTCTTTTTCCAACTCTCCATCAAGAGAGATGTTTCCATATCCGTGTGTCATAGTAATTCATGACTGGACTTCTATTGCCCTTAGAGTGCATGACTATATTTTCTGAAATAAGGAATCACATTACTTAAAAGAGTTTGCATGAAAACATTCTGACTTTAATAATACTTCCCAGTAGGACATAATATAACTGTTCCTTTACAGAGGATTTAAAACTTAGTAGGCACGACAGCACCATCCTTGAAATTCAGAAACAATTTTAAATACTAAGAAACTTTAACAGAGAAATGTCTAGGAACATATCCCATAGTTTGCCAAAAAAATACAGTAGAATCCAATATTTATTGATTACTGGCTCACATTAGCATTAAACTACTGTGTTAGTGTAGAGGACATCACACTTAGTCCAGGCAGAAGGATAAAGGCTTTTATAAAAGGATAGAATTGGCAAATATATCTTCTTATGGAAGAAACTCTCTAAAAATAACCCCAGCTTTAGTTATAAGGAACAGATAATTTTAAAAAATAATAGATGAGCCACAAAAAATATATGTAGAAAAGCACAAAAGACAAACAAGGACATGCATGTAAACACCTATAACATGAATCCAGAGAAAAATCAGTTGTGACCAGTGTGTTAAACATTTTCATCAGTGTAATACTAATTTAGAAACAAAGATCTAACACATCTTACAATTCTACCAAGATATTCTTAGAAACCCATAAAATTCTGGGGTGCCTGGGTGGCTCTGTCTGTTAAGTGCCTGACTTCGTCTCGGGTTATGATCTCACGGTCCGTGAGTTCGAGCCCCGCGTCGGGCTCTGTGCTGACAGCTGAGATTCTGTGTCTCCCTCTCTCTCTCCCCCTCGCCCGCTCTCGCTGTCTCTGTCTCTCTCAAAAATAAATAAAGATTTAAAAAAATCTTAAAAAAAACCCCTAAGATTTCAAATCTACTTTTGTTGCCTAATGCCATGTAAATGGGAAACTTAGTTACGAGCCAGACTGCAAACGCTTCTTGAACTTGTGTTCCTCCTTCCTACTCTCAAAATAAATGTTTTCCATGCTCTTTAGGGCAGTGTATGCCTTACTTTCTAAATATCTCCACTATCATCACTGCAAACTTTCCTTAATATGATGTCAAAATATCAGAAGACCAGTTGGAATGTGTCTGTCTGTCTGTCTGTCTGTCTGTCTTTTGGTGTATTATGATGTTTCTTTCTAGGCTGGAAGACACTGCCTCTCCCTAGGCTAGCCAATTCTTAGACATCCCAAAGGGCCCAGCTGGGAGTATGATACAACACTAAGAATCCAGAGCCACCCTTTCTCTTTTTGGCCCTAGCACCAGGAGGCAAGATCCTCCTGCTTTAATCATCTCAGGGCCAGGCAGCTAGAGACCATTTCTATAGCCCACAGCCCGCTGAAGGAATTATTCAAACTAGCCACTACTAAACTGTTTACTCATGCTCCAAAGGAAACCCAAGAAAGGCTCCTCTAAGCCTCCCCACATTCCGCCTGCTGGCTACCCTGGTGTGTTTCCAGTGGCCTCGCATGGCATGCTGTGTCTCCTGTATCTACGCTTGGGAGTATAGTAAACATTCTCTTCTTGAAAATAAAATAGAGGTTTCAGAAATATATTATATATATATAATATATATACATATATACTATATATGTATATATATTATACATATATACATTTATTATATATAATAATATATATTATACATATATACATATATATATAATATATATACATATATATATAAATATATATATATCTTAAATTCCATCCTTTCAGAAAAATTAAATTTCACAATTGTTTTTCCAAAATTGAATTTTTATCAATTTTTTAAAGTGAAATGCTACTTTTTTTGGCTATTAAGAATAATTAATAAAGATGCAATAAAAATCCCAAATTGAGTACTTACACAGGTTATAAATGTTAAGATTATTAATAATTTTGTTAACTTCTTAACAACCTTCTTAACTATCATTATATAGGTATAGGTAATTGAAATACATGTCTAAAGAATATCCTACCCATTATTTATTATACACATTAACCATTCAGTTAATTATTCTAAAACTTCAGGCCCCTATCTCCAGTGAAAGACTCCTCCATGGCTGGGCTCTCATTGATTCCTTAAAAGTTATTTTCCTACTTTATCTGAGATTGACAGACCATCTAATATTTCTTCTTTAATATACCATATTTACTCATAGGCTATTTTATACATGGAAAATATTCTTCTGAATCTACTTACATTTATTCCACTCTTAAAATTTAGGTTTTTACTTTTTCTAATTTCTTCTTTTGCTGTAAAATTTAT
Organism: Prionailurus viverrinus; assembly: GCF_022837055.1. Taxonomy (NCBI): domain Eukaryota; kingdom Metazoa; phylum Chordata; class Mammalia; order Carnivora; family Felidae; genus Prionailurus; species Prionailurus viverrinus. The sequence goes on from NC_062561.1 coordinate 33,474,405, forward strand.
GTAAATTCATATTACCATACTAGTCTAAAGCAGCTTGAATATGTTAAACTTGAATAAAAATTTTGTAAATCAATTTTCCTTTTATTAGAAAATGACCATACTTTACAGTATGTAGAGGTTATGCAAGTTTTGACTTGTGTATGTGATCTCTGGAAAGACCTGGAGAAGGGAGATTCTGTGTTTTAAAATATTTTGTTTTGTCTATAAAAAATGACATGCAAAAAAAAGTTTTTATGAAAATGAGAGATTAAATTATTTTCCTCTTTGTGATTTTTAAGGCTAGGATGAAAATCTATAGTTGTATTTACATCTTTAGAATACTAAGAACTATGTAATACTCACTTGTAGGTATTATAAGCCATTAAACCAAAATAAAAATAAGTAATAAAATTGAAAATAAAAATGATAATTGAAATGGATTGTTACAAAACATTTAGTTCTTTAGGAAAATTTTCTAAACATTTTAGATACTTATGAGTTGCCGCAAAGTATCCTGTTGACATCTTCTCTCTTTCAGTACATGTGAATATCACCTGATCCTTTGTATTCTTGGAAAGTCTTATGGCTTGCTTAGCTAAACACACAAGTTGAAGTTTCAATGCATTGGCAGAAATGCTATTTTATCATTTTCAACAAACACTAATTTTACAGCTTTCACAGCTTCCTACAAATATCAACTCTTGACTCTTGTAAGAACTTTGCACTAACAGTATTGGTTATATTTGATGACTAATATAAAAGCTAATAAGTAGTATATTCTGCAGGGTTGAATACCTTTTTTATTCATCCACTTTCCTATTTCTGTTTCTTATCTATGGAGGAATACATACTCCAAATATCGTGGTATACCCAATATTGTAATCATGCAAACATATATTTCCTAAGAAAATAATCACTAGTATATTACAGAGGCATCGAAATACACCAGGAAAAAGAAAAAGAAATTGTCTAAATAACATTGCTTGAAATGGTATAAAGTTTTGAATATTTTGATAGGAAAACTTGAAGTATATAATTGCCTATTTCAAAGTGTGTGAAAGTTCCTAGTTATTTATGAATATTTGAAGTTATTTTCTTCATTCCTTGTTAATTGCTTATGACAGCCAAGAGTTAAAATATGGGTATCCTCTTATATAATGTAGGAGAACAGCTGCAATGCAGTCTGCTTCTGCGGATGCTCTTGACAATGTGTCTCCTAATGCCCTAAAAACAGCTTTCTCCTGCATGGCTGTTACTTCACACTTTCAGGCTCAAACAATCAGCCTAGTGAAATATTCAAGTGCCACACTGAGGAAAATCCATTTCCACCCATCGCAGAGAGATAGCAAGACAAATCTGCAGTGAGGACAGGAAAACAAAACAAATTATTGGCAGCCGTGATTGTCCTGGCCTCTTAAGAACACACAACCAAAACATTTAGTTTTTGAAGATATTTTTACTGCCGTGTACTGACTTGTTGTGATTTAAAATCCATGTTTTGAAAGCTTGTTTTGGACAAAGTTGTTTGTGGGGTAAACTCGTTTTGATCTAATTGTATTGATATTGGATATAAGGACTTTCTTACTGAACTCTGGCACCTGGAATAGAGAAGTCCATTGTGTCATTGGCATCGTCGTAATGGCAGTGGTAGACTTCTAAAGTATAGAATCCAAAAGCTTTTACCAGTAACCCAAAAGTGTTCAGTCTAGGCAGTGCTGCTCTTATTGGATCTAAATATCTCTCTAAAGATTTTGAGATACTTGCTCCCACTGTGGTCAGGCTACTCTTGGTTGACAGGGGTAGTTAAACTGCATGGCAGTCTAAGAAGAGAAGGAACATCTGTTTCTGCCTTGACCAGGCTGCTCCGCGTAGGCAGTGTTGCAAGTCATGTAATGGTTCATGGAGTAAAAACCTTCAGTGCATCCCACCTTGCCTGCCAATACCAGTGCTGTCACCTGCCAGTGATCTGCTCCACCACTGAGGGACCTAAGCTCCCAGCTGATAACCCAACTTTTAACTGAAGGGACCAAGTCCACCAAAAACCAACTCATAGAAAGGTACACCTCAAGTAAATGTGAACTGACTTCTTTCTCTACCTTTTGCCTAGAATTATATAATTACTTTATCATTGGTTTGAAGTATGCCATTTCTTTATTGGCTCCTTAAGAGACATTATCCAGTATGCTATTGGCTTATGAAATATTGTTATTATAAATTACAATCCTTACAGTGAACCTGTAGTAAATGAATTATTGGCAAAGACAGACAGTCTTTGAGCATAATTTGTCTCAAACAAAACATTTATCAAAGTCTCTTTATAGGTAAAAATGTTCTAGAAAAACTACTCAAGGTATTCAAAGAAAGGATTACAGTAAAATCAAAAGACGTTTGCAAAGATAAAACAGGTCAAAAGTAAGTCTAACTCTAGCGTAAGTAGTAATTCTGCTGCAAAACTTATGGACACCAGTGACAGAAAAGCCTCTGAAGATATTTTGTTTGTCCCTTGGGAACTTTCAGATTAGCCCCTAAAATAGATTAAAAGTTTTTTTCTTTCTTTCTTTCTTTCTTTTTTTTTTTTCTATTCAGCTTTCCCATGACTTGAGCCACAGATCTTTTCTCACTTGTCCAAGATAAATTCTTCTACAGATTAATATCAGAATCAGTATTTGCAGCGTGGCTCCTGCTAGTGAGAGCTGCTAGTTCCCGAAATAATTTCCCTGGGGAATTGCTTGTACTCGCCGTCTTTAGTCACTTGAACCTGGTCTAGACAAAACTCTTAATCTCACATAGGAAAATACACTGCCTGATAAAGTATGAGCTCTGTAACTCCAAGTGTCTATCCTCTTAAAAGGCCCTAGAGTTGCAAGTAAATAAATCTTGATAAAGGATTCTTGGATCTTCGATACAAGTGGATAAAAAAAAGAAATAATAGAAGGGAGCTTTTAAATATATCTTATCTCTACACATCTGTCTATATTTCCCATCACATTAGAACAATAGTAAAACTAAATAAAAATTTTTTGAACTATGTAGAACTCTTCTATACAAGTATTTTCATTCTTAATTAAGAAATGGGTTAAAATCTATTATCAACATATTTAATCAATGTGCTTATATAAATGAGTCTCAGAACAGAATGGAAATTTGCTCAATTACTTAGGGAAGATATTTAAGCCCAAAAATAGAACTGGAAAGCACTTTATATCTAAATAAAATTTAGGAAATGTAAAATGTAAAATTAAAGAAATTAAGAAAGGCCAGAAAGAATTAAATAAGGCCAAAAAAGTTCATTCTCAACAAAGACTGCCAAAGGCACAAATATGCAGAGGACAGAACTAGAGTTTTAATAATACTTAAATATTTCTTAAAATTCTTAATTTTAGTAGAAAGCAAAGTATCTATAAGTAAGCAGTTTGTGATTCAACAGAGAAACTTCATCACACAAATAAAAAAGCTAATGAATCTTAAAAGGTTATCTGGCAGAATATGTGAAAAGAGAGGTATTTATTCACTAATGAGAAAATGAATTGAGGACAGAAACATGATGCATATTAAAAAAATGACCTGGCTTTGCTTTTGTCTGCCCTTCCCTTAGAGCAGTGTCTATTTTTACAAGAACAGCACTGTCTTCCAGATTATAGACTCAAAAAAAATCAAAAGATCCTCATTTCATCAAACAATGTAAAGGGCTTTGATTTATTTTTATAAGTGGTGAAAATGGTAGTGAAGAAAGACATTACTGCTTTCATGCTGGCGAAAATCTGTATGGGGTAGCCATTGATAAAATATTCCAAGTTTGCTTTTCGTTAAAAGTAATGTTTATTTTTTTATATTAAGTAATGAATATTTCATAGTTTAAAAAATGAGCAATAGAAGGGCAGTTTGCCCAAAGAACAACCATAAAATAGCAATTTTCCATCTCCTCAGTAATTATTGCTAATATTTTATGTGTGTTCTTGAATTTTTTTCTGATATGGATAGATTGTTTGAATGTGCTATGTTTGTACTGCATATGTTGCTGAATATAAAACTTTCCCAAATCATTCTTTTCATTTAATAATATCTCATATAAATTTCCTTATATCATTATATATTTAGAAAAATATTTTAATGATAATATAACATTTCAACCATCATTAACTATGTTCACTACGTTACATATTCATATAATTATTTGTTGCTATGAATTGACAATGCAGTTTTTACATATACCATTGCGTTTTTCCTTAAGTCAGTTTCCTAATCAAAGGATTAGATTACAGGTAGAAGGATACCAATAGTTGGTTGGCTTTTGATGACTACCGGGAATCTTAAACTTTTTTTTTTTTTACAATCTATCTTCTTGAAATATTAAAAATATTCTAGTTCTTCTTCCTACTCTTTCTATACAAATGCATCAGTGTTTCTTAATTAGATAAGCATAAATGGAATCTACCTTTGGCTACTAGTGAAGTCAGTATATTTATTGCCATTTGTTTTCATTCCCCCCTCCCCCTTTTATTTTGGAAGGAGAGGAAGAAATTAAACTACACATCGTCTTGTTTTGATAATAGGCATTACGTTTACTTTTTGCATTGCTTCTGGTTTGGAATTATCAAAACATCAATCGTACTTGTTGTTTATTTTAACTGAATAACACAGATCTATGAAGAGTTGAAAATACAAGTTCTCTTTCACCTGATCTCCCATTCCCAAATAATGAAACACTGAATATACATGTTGCATAATTTTTCAGCATTTTAAAAATTACATCTTCTTCACATATACATATAGGTTTATATAGACATGATGTGTGTGTGTGTGTGTGTGTGTGTGTGTATATATTTTTTTTTTTTTTTGAGAGAGAGAGAGAGACAGTGTGCATATGCAAGTAGGGGAGGGGCAGAGGAAGAGGAAGAGAGAATCTTAAGCAGAGTTCCACACCCAGCTTGGAGCCCCACATAGGGCTAATCTCATGACCATGAGATCATGGTCTAAACTGAAATCAAGAATCGCGGGGCGCCTGGGTGGCGCAGTCGGTTAAGCGTCCGACTTCAGCCAGGTCACGATCTCGCGGTCCGTGAGTTCGAGACCTGCGTTGGGCTCTGGGCTGATGGCTCAGAGCCTGGAGCCTGTTTCCGATTCTGTGTCTCCCTCTCTCTCTGCCCCTCCCCCATTCATGCTCTGTCTCTCTCTGTCCCAAAAATAAATAAAAAAAAAAAAAAAAAAAAAAAAAAAAAGAATCTTATGCTTAAATGACTGAGCCACCTAGGTGCCCAACATTTTATATATATATAAATAATATATATTTATTATATTTATGTATTTATATATTTATTATATATATTATATATATAAACATTATATACATAAAATGTATAATTAGATAAAATCCATAAATTAGATAAAATCCATAAATAAAAGTATATGCAGGGGTTCAGGTCATGATCTCACAGTTTGTATGATCTCACACTATTGGCGTGTGAGTCTCCTTGGGATTCTCTCTCTCCTCTCTCTCTATCCTTACACCATTCACACACATACTGTCTTGCTCTCTCGCTCTCTCTCTCAAAAATAAATAAATGAAAACTTAAAAAAAAGTAAATATGAATCTGCTTATTTTCAAAGTAAAGGGATTATATTATACATAATGATCTATGACTTCTTTCTAAATTAAGAATATATTAGGGGTGCCTGGATGGCTCAGTCAGTTAAGCATCCAACTCTTGGTTTCAGCTCAGGTCATGATCTCACAGTTTTGCGAGTTCAAGCCCCACATCAGGCTCCAAGCTGATGGTGCAGAGCCTGGTTGGGACTCTCTGTCTCCCTCTCTCTCTGTGCCCTTCCCCCACTTGCACTGTCTTGGTCTCTCTCAAAATAAACTTTTAAAACATTTTAAAAAAAGAATGTATTAGTAACATCATTCCATTTTAGCATATATTGGCTTCGCCTCATACTTTATTTGTTGTGCAGGACTCCATTTTTACATATATCAGATATATACAAATAACGGTATTATGAGAGTTGAGTTGTGTTCCCCCAAAAGATAAAGAAGTGCTAACCCCACTACCTCAGAATATGAATTTATTTGAATAGGGTCATTGCAGATGCAATTAATTAAGATGGATGGAGTAGGATGGCCTCTTATTCCGGTATGATCAGTGTCCTTACAAGAAGAAGAAAGATGATGTGAATAGAAACACATCGCAAAAACAGCATGTGACAGCAGAGGCAGAGATTAAAGTGTTGCAAGTCAAGAAATCCAGGGGACAACAGCTATCATGAGAAGCTGGGATGAGGAAAGGGAAGATATTCCTTTATAGGCTTTAAAGGAGCATAGCCCAGCTGGTGCCTTAATTTGGGATTTGTAGACTTCAAAACTGTGAGCTTATGGATTTCTGTTGCTTTAAACCATGCAGTCCATGGTACTTTGCTATGGCAGCTTTAGGAAACTAATACATAAAAATACTATAGGTTTTGTTTTTTTCTGTTGTCTTGCTGTGTATCTGTGATGTTGCCTATCTATGTCTGTATTTCTGTATATGAGTAACTATTTTCATAGGATGCGACTCTTCAGTAGAATTGCATTATTTTGGCAATGCCATCAAAATATGTTGTTCCAAATTCATATAACACAATAAGTATATGATACTATTCTTTTTTTCTCCAATATTATACAAGCTGGGGTGTGAGGTTGGAAAAGAACTACTTCAGGGTTACTTTCATTTGTGTTTTTCTAATCATTAGTAAAGTTGAATATTCCATGGCTATTATATTCTGTGGTTTTTATTATTGTGGGGCTCCTATTCATATATTTCTCCCCATTTTCTGATAAATTTATTTGTTCTATCATATTCTATTAATGTATGTATGATATATATTATATATTTGCCAATATACTTGCTAATATATGAGTAATAATTTTCTGATAATCACTAACAATTGCCTCCCTGGAATTAACACTTCTGAGACTATCTATGGCCGCTTTATAATGAAATGGCAGAGTTGAGCAGTGGCAACAAAGATGTTATGGCTCAAAGATGTCCAAGGGGCTTAGGGTACAGCACTTTACAAAACAAGTTTGCTGATCTCTGCTCTCCATGGTAGCACAATATTTATAACTCTAGTCAAAACACTTTGGTATTGGCACACACGCACACACACAAATACATCCTCTAAAACATAACTTGTGTTCTAGAATTTAAAGTAAGCCACTCATTGCATTTATGTGATTAATTACAATGGTCTTTGGGTAAGAATCACTGATCAAAGGAAGGATTTTATTTTAATGATAGATAAATGGCCTTGAGAAGTTGTAAATTGATTCAAAAAATATCCTGTATAGAGAAAAAAAATTGTTAAATCTTAAATATTTTTGTTTGTTTTTCAATGCTTAGATTTTAAGTATGCATTTGATTTAGGTAAGTTAAAAGCATTTAAAATACTAAGGTAATTTTAAGATTTAGCTATGTCCTCATCTAAATTACATAAGTTTGAAGCACAAATCACATGGGTTGCTAGAGTTCCAGAGCTTTATTTTTTGAGAGACTCCAAAACATTTGTCAAGCATGTGAAAAGTCAAGATGACAAAATATATATTTTCTCTAATCAGAGTTTATCAGTTAAATACAGGAGAAGATGCAGATTCTCATTCCTTCCTAATTTTTCTTTTCTCTAAGTGTAAAATTTTTGTCTATAGTTTTATGATATTGACTGTTTCCGATACTGAATACTAAGCAAATAGCATTTTGTGGGGGTTATGATAAAAATTCTTACTCCTCAAATATGTGCTTGCTCTAAAAAACATGCAGACAGGACACTTGTCACAGGGTGATGAAGTCAGTTAAGTGTCCAACTCTTGATCTCGGCTCAGGTCATGATCTCACGGTTTGTGAGTTCGAGCCCCACATCAGGCTTTGTGCTGATGGTGCAAAGCCTGCTTGGGATTCTCTCTGTCCTTCCCTCTTCCCCTCCCCTGCTTGTGCTCACGCTCTCTCAAAATAATAAATAAACTTAAAAATTACAACAACAACAACAAAAACATGCAGACAGTGCTGAATTATCCAAATGGTTGTAAATTGACATATCAGAGACACAACATATACTGTATATCATAAAGACATCATTTTAACCATTTCTTTCTACCACTGGCCTGAAAATTTTCTCTCTGCTATCATTTGGTGAGATCAAAAAGATTTTTAAATATTCTCCCCACTTTCACATGGAGCTACATTAATACAAATAGAATGCAGCCCCATGAACATTTTAAACTTACTGTTATTTAGGAAATCTAATACACGCAAAATGTCCTATTTCTGAAAAGGAGAAAATTAAAACCTAAAACGATATGATTTCTATTCAAGAGCTCTTGAGAAAGGAAAATTTCTGGCTGCTCGGATTCCAGTGTGCTGCTGAGCCATGGTGTGGCCAGATCTGTTGTGAGTAATGTAGCTTCCAAAACCAGAAGCTGATACTTCTGATTAATATAATAAAAATATGGATATACTGTTGGTTCCTAGACCAGAAGGCAGCCAGAAGATTTGGCAATGCATTCCCTTTAGGAAAGTTATTGTCACCGATTCTGTTGCTGCTATTATTATTGTCTGTGTGTGTGTGTGTGTGTGTGTGTGTGTGTGTGTGTGTGTGTGTGAGTGGTTGATTGAATGACTTATATTTGTTTTGAGACAATATTATCACAAAATATACACAAATGAAGAGTTATTTACAACTGATTTTACCTGCACTGATTAGCAGGGGCATATGCTGACAAATTATTTTTACATCTTATTGCATGGGCAACATGGACATTAAATGGAAGAATTGAAACTAATCCCCACACAACCTTTGTATCAGTTATATATTTGAAAATAATAAAAAAAACAGACTTGGTGTTTAATGTTTAAACAGTTTGTTTAAATATTAAACAGGAATTTTTTTTCTCTGATTAATTAAATGAGAGCAAAAGCTTAAAAAGTTAATTTCTAATGCCTGCAATGTCTAACAAGATAGTATCACAAACAACACTTCTGCAATATGTTGATCACCAGAATTTTTTTTCAAAGAGTACACTTTTTTATTTCTCTTAAAATATATTCAGATCACATGTAAAAAAAAAAAAAGAAAAAAGAAAACTTGTTTATCATTCAGGAAACTTACTGCACTATGGCAAGCAAAAGAAAAGGGAGGAATTCAGCTTTTAACAAAGCAAGTGGTAATATGCTCTGGTCTTTATTTGTCCTTGGTCAAGACCGGAATACTAAAGAACTGAAAGATGGATATTTGTACTTTAGTGTTCCTGAAGGGTTCTTTAAAGAATTCTTCTGTTATAGTTACTATTTAAGCAGGCTGGCATTTCCTTTTCTATCCTATTGTTTGTATCTGAAGCATTTTACTGGCGTTTTCATTCTTCAAGGATATAGGAGTCAACAATTTATTTCTCTTTTGGATTGGGGAATATCATTCCCGTAGTTTAGGTGAGGAACCTCAGAAAAAGAACTCTAAACTGGGCAAACAATTATATCTGTCATTTAAATTACATATTTCTCTAATAGTGTACTCATCATTGAAATTGTCCTTGGAATAATTTATATCTTAGGTCACAAATTCCGGAGGCTGGAGATGGATAATTTATTATGACTGCAGTTTTCTGCACATTATAGAGTCAATAATGATTATTAATTGCCGATAGTGTGTTTCATCCCTGAAAGTTCAGAAAATAATATAACATATATAACTTAATAATAAATAACTACTTGCTAAGGGCAAGGCACTGTAGTCTTTACTGTGTACATGTGAGTCCCTTTGAGAGTACCCCTTGGGAGGGTATGATCCAATGCTCTCTGGGAACTGGTCTCCATTTTCTCTTGGTAAGAAAGCACAAGCAGGAACTGTAGTCCAAGGGAACTTGACATTGTAACTGAACATCATCAATACATTTTACCCATCTGACCTTGCTAAAACAAGCATTAATCACAAGTGGAAATTGTGAAAATATGGGGGAGGGGAATTCAATTTTGCAAGACTTACAAGAATTGCTGAGAAGTGAATCCAAGAATTTCTGAAATTGATCTCCATTTTATTCCACAAAGCTCTCTTTATACTGCTAGGCAATTTTGCTACTGAAAAATATACAATCAGGTACCTGGGTGGCTTAGTCGGTTGAGCCACCAACTCCTGATTTTGGCTCAGGTCATGATCTCATGTTGGTGAGTTCAAGCCCCACATCAGGTTCTGCACTGACAGTGTGGTGCCTGCTTGTGATTCTCTCCCTCTGTGTCCCTCCCCTATGTGCTCTCTTGTCTCTCTCTCTCAAAGTAAATAAATACATTAAAAAAAAAGCAAAATATACAATGAATCTAACCACCAATAGAATCAAAGTTACAGTTCCCAGACTTGATGTTAGAGCATAATTGTCTGACACACTGTATCAATCGTTCATCATCCTTTTTTATCTCCTCTCAGAGATTATTCACTTTAACCAATCTAACCAAAATGAAATATTGCATCTTGCCATTAAATTTAATCAGGCTGTTTTTTTAAGCTGGATTATCACTGCGAAATTTTTTGACTAATTTAAAAGATCTCATTGTTTTTATTGTTTTATTTTGTATTTTATTTTTTTAAATGTTTATTTATTTATTTTGAGAGAGAACGACAGAGAGAGAGCTGGGTAGGGGCAGAGAGAGAGGGAGAGAGAGAGAGAGAACCCCAAGCAGGCTCCTCGCTGTTAGCACAGAGCCCATCGTGGGACTCAGACTCATAAACTGTGAGATCATGACCTAAGCTGAAATCTACAGTCAGTTGATGAACCGACAGAACCACCCAGGTACCCCAAAAAGCTAATTTTTAATAATATTTTTATTAAATATTGAATACTTAATAATTATATATCCAATGCTTCATATTGTATTGATATGCATTTATATGTTAATATTAATTCAGATACTAGGATGAAAATGATGCAAAATAGAGTAGTGTATTTATGACCTAGCTAAAGGAAAAATATATTTTAATCATATATGGAGAGCCTGTATACTGTACTAGATTCCATTCCATTCTCTGCCTTCTCAACGCAAACCACTCTTCTGTGTTGGCCATTGTATTCTTCCTCTCTATGATTTTGCCACATATATTTATATCCTTCACAAGAGAATATTTAAATCTGCATGCTTTTGAAATTTTGATAGAGTATACATGCACTCTGAGACTTTCTTTTTAATTAATAGTATGTTCCTGAGATTTTTCAATATTGTCCCACGAAACAATAATTCATTCTATATGATATCCTATATATGACTGCATTGCAATCTGTTTTCTATACTGCTACTGATGGGTGTTTTGGTTACTACTTTGTCTATATTTTTTTTTCTGGTGCATGTGTAGAAGTCAGTCTCTAAAATAAATTTACCTATGGAATTACTAAGTTATAAAGTACTTAATTTTAAAATTACTAGAAATGAAGGAGTGGTTCCCAAAGTGGATTTATGAAAATTCGTCACTTTCTACAGCAGGTATTCAATTTTTCCACATTGTCACCGATACTTAAAGTTATTAAATTTCTAAAATGTTTGCCAAGGTGTATATCTAATGGGGTTTACTTTGCAGTTCCTTGATAAGTAATGTCAAGTAGTTTCAGGCTTATAGGACATATAGGTTTCTTCTTCTAGGTATCCCTTTCAAAATATCTGCCCATTTTCACATTAAGAAGCTTGAGTTTTTTTCTTCAGTGGTTTAGGAGTTCTTTATCTCTTATTATTAATTGGTAGTGAAATGTCTTCTATTTTATAAAGCCAGATATACCTAATGTAAGTGTGGTGAAACTTATCACAAGTTCTGATCTTCTGCTTTGTTATAAATCAGGACTTTAATTATATTGGTCTGCTTTTGATGCATTCATCAATTCATTTATCCCTACACACATAAAATATTGCCTTATTTAATATAGCTTTATGATAATGTTTGATATCTGGTAAACTATATGCTTACTTCATCTTGTTCATGGTCTTTTTAAATATCTTGATTACTCCAGGCCATTGTGTTGCCATAGATATTCAGAATCAGCTTTTAAGAATTCTCATAAACCTGTGCTATTTTCATTAGATTTTTAGAACCTCTTGTTGAGTGTTAAGAGAACTGATATGTTGGGGTACCTGGGTGGCTCAGTCAGTTAAGCATCCGACTTCAGCTCAGGTCATGATCTCACACCCTGTGAGTTCAAGCCCCCAGTCTCAGATTCTGTGTCTCCCTCTCTCCCTGCCCCTCCCCTGCTCATGCTCTGCCTCTCTCTGTCTCAAAAATAAATAAAAACATTTTTTAAAGATGTTTAAAAAAAAGAGAACTGATATGTTTATGATATGAGATTCTATAGCCAGGGTATGGTATAGTTCTCCATGTACTTAGGTAATTTTAGTTAATTTTAACAAAATAGCAGATTATCCTTGAATGATAATTATATTGATTTTAGGGTTTTTAATATCTCTTATTGGTCTTTATTAACTTAATATGCTTGCTAGAATCTCAAGGACAGTGTTGAATTGAAGTGATGATATGAAGCATCCTTCATTTCTGGATCAGGGAAAGGTAACTCAATATTTTATTAAATGTTAGGAGTACTGTAGACCTTCATTGCTATACTATAAGAATAAGAAAAAAACTATTCCTACTTTAATGAGATTGTTTTTGTCATGTATGTGTTGACTTTTTTCAAATGTATATTCTGCATCTATTGAGATGATCACGTGTTCTTTTCTTTTTTCTTTTGTTAACAAAATGAATTACTTTTATGACATGTATTGATCCACAAGTTACCGATTTTCAGTTTGTAATATTTTCTAATTTGTGTTATACTTTGTTCCTTGACCTATCTGTTTGTATTTACACAAATGTGATTATATTTCTTTCTCCGAATTTGTCTTCTTATTTGGCCACCATCTTATTTGTGGTTCCCCCATGCTTCTGGCTTTCCAGGTATGTTTTTCCCATTTTCTTTCTTTTTTTTTTTTAATTTTTTGCATCTACAAGTCATTCAAAGTTGCCTGAAACTTGAACACTATAATCCCATTTAAAAATATATTTACTGTAGAAATTTTTAAATGCCTATCTGTGTTTTTAGTATTTAAGTTAATCACTCTGTCTTCTCATTCCAAGTAATACAAAGGTTTTAACAAATTGATTCTCAGCACCTCCCTCCTGTGTATTAATTCATTTGGCGTTTTGGTTTGAAAACTTTTGAAACTCAAAAAAAAATCTTTTTTTTTTTTGCAGTCAGTCACCATTCACACTTTATATTTGTCACTTTATTTGCTTATTCCTTCTTGCAATCTAGTCTCCCCACTGAATGAAATTTCTTCTGCTTTTAATCATCTTTGTAAGACCTATTAATGAGAATCAGTGTTGTAAACATGGTTGTTAGAAAGAATGATTTTTGTCAACTTGTCATAAAATTTTACACAAAAAAGAAAAAACGTGGTTACTAAAACAGCATCCTGTGACATGCTTTCATTATCTTTGTGCCACAAGGGAGGAAGAAAAGAATTCCAAGATATGAGAGGAAAATAAACATTTGTGGCAAAAAGAGAATTAGAAATAAGAGAGAGACCATTCTCTTTCCACCCTCCCCCAGTCTCTAGACATATGAGAAGGGTGGGCATTACAATAGGTTTGACTTATAACTAAGCTTCCTTAAGAGCCCAAAAGGCAAGGTGGTGATGGAACAAAGGCATTTCTGGAATCTTTGATAAAGAAAAATGAGAAGAAATCCAGATTGTGAGTGTCTGCTGAGTGCAAAAAGATGCATATTACCAGAATGACAAGGTAAACTTCATCTGAAGAAACAAATGGCCAGCTCTCTTTGGATCAACAGAACTGGGAAGAATGGTCAGGAAGACCATGTGACTTGAATTTAACCCAGAATTGTGCCAGAATTTAACCCAGAGATCATTATCTATTGCTGAAAGGGTTTGCCTGTAAAGACAGATGGACACATGGGAATATCTATTCCCACCTCATCATTGTAAAGATAGGGGATATTGGTGAAATTTTTAAATGTGTTTTGAAATTATGCTAAAGTTGCTGAGTAATTAATGGATTTGAATAAGAAGCCAGTTTTTTTTTTAATATGTATTTATTTTTGAGAGAGAGAGGCAGAGCATGAGCAGGGGAGGGAGGGAGAGAGGGAGAGAGAGAGAGAGAGAGAGAGAGAGAGAGAGAGAGAGGGAGAGAGGGAGAGGGAGATACAGAATCTGAAGCAGGCTCCAGGCTCTGAGCTGTTTGTTAGCACAGAGCCCAATGCCGGGGCTTGAACTCACAAACTGCAAGACCATGACCTGAGCTGAAGTTGGACGCTCAACCGACTGAGCCACTCAGGTGCCCTTAGAAGCCAATTTTGAATAAATTAAAACCTTGCCATCAGTGAAGCTAAGGTTTAGATTCATTAATTACATTGCTTTAGAAAAAATGGATTCCCAAACAATTAATTATATTAATTGCTATAAGCATAAAATTCAACCTGGCACACTTTGAAGTTTTTTGTTCATTTGATTGTCTTATCAGTTACCTGCATTGATATCACCACATGAGGTCAGAAGTTAACTTCAATTTAGAGTTCTGGTTGTCACTAGGCTGAAAAAATCTCCACTTTCAGATGACATTGCAACACAAAGTGTATGTTCTGAAGAGGAGAGAAATAGAACAATTCACCTTAAATTTGCTCTAGTAAATGTTACTTGCTAGAGAAAAAAACTTCCACAGATGGTTTGTTTGTTTAGTGAAAACTATATAATTTTTTTTAGAAAAAGAAGGAAGATTATTTAAAAACCAGAAATAATAATAAAAGAAAACCTGTACTTTATTTTTCCAAAAACATATACCATAAATCACTATTTATCAAGAACCGTGCAATGATATCAAAGGGGGTACAAACTACCAATGTCTCAAAACATTGCTAAAAGTCACACAGTTAGGTGTGATCGAACTAAGTCATGTGCTGTGAAAGATGAGAGGGTACAAACATCTGTATGTCAGTTTTTGCCAGCTGCTTTTTAAGAGAAACTCTACTCAAATGCCTTGCAATTCAGTTAAGAAAAAAAAATGGGTTTAACCAAATAGGAAAAGAGGATAAAACCAGCATGCCTTCTATAAATATTTTTTTTTTATGTTCTAAGGACAATAAAAAAATACTATGAGCACTTATAGTGAAATGCTATATGTCCGTGTGATGTTTCAACACACTGGTGGTTAAATTCGGTTCAGAATGATTTTTTAAAAATTTTTTAATGTTTGTTTTTGAGAGAGAATGAAACAGAGCATGAACAGAGGGGGAGCAGAGAGAGAGGGAGACACAGAATCCGAAGCAGGCTCCAGGCTCCAAGCTGTCAGCACAGAGTCCGACGCGGGGCTCGAACTCACAAACCACGAGATCATGACCTGAGCCAAAGTTGGAGGCTTAACTGACTGAGCCACCCAGGTGCCCCAGGATGATTATTTTTTTTTTTAATAATTAACTTCATTTTTTAGAGTAGTCTTAGGTCACAGCAAAATTGAGCCAAAAGTACAGAGTCTTCCCATGTACCCCAGGGGCCTCAGGCAGGTAGAGCTTCTCTTACTGACACCAAGCACTAAAGTGATACATTTGTATGATCAGTGAACCTGCACTGACACATAAATATCACCCAAATATCCACAGTTTGATTAGGGGCCACTCTTGGTGTTGTACATTCCATGGGCTTGAACAAAGGTATAGTGACATAGACCTACCATCGTAGTATCATATTGAGTATCTTTAATGCCCTAAAACTCTCTGGATTCCATCTCTACCTCCTGTTAACCTCTGTCAACCACTGATTTTTTATTGTACCCATACATTTGCCTTTCCCAAAATGCCATATTTGGAATCATATTTTTTTTCATATTGACTTCTTTCACTTAGTGATATGCATTTACGCTTTCTCCATCTTTTCGTGACTTAATAGCTTCTACCTTTTTGGTGCTGAGTAATATTTCATTGTCTGGATGCACCAAATTTTATCCAGTTACCTACTGAAGGACATCTCTGGTTGCTTCCAAGTTTTGACAATTATGAGTAAAGTTCCTATAAGCACTCAGGTTCAGGTTTTTTGTGGATGTAAATTTCAACTCACTTGGGTAAATTCCAGGAGCATAATTGCTAGATCATATGGTAAGCATATATTTAGTTATCTAAAAACTGTCAAACTGTCTTACAAAGTAACTGTGGCAATTTGCATGCCTACCAGAAATCCAGCAATGGATGAGACTTCCTGATGCTCCGCATCCTTGCCAGCATCAGGTGTCATCAGTTCCAGATTTTGACTATTCTGATAGGTGCGTAGTGGTAGTTGTTATTTTAATTTGGAATTGTCTAGTAAGATAAAATGTCAAGCTTATTTGCCATTTGTATATCCTCTTTGATGAGATGTCTGTTAAGGTGTTTTACTCATTTTTTTAATCAACTCGTTCATTTTCTTATTGAGTTTTAAAAGCTCTTTGTATATGTTATAATAGTCCTTTGTTAGAGATGTATTTTGCAGATATTTTCTCCAAATCTGTGACTTATCTTTTCATCTTCTTCACACTGTCTTTTGCAGAGAAGTGTAATTTTATTGAAGCCAGGCTTGTTATTTTCTTTTAGTTGATCAGTCCTTTTACATGGTGTCTAAAAGGATATCACCATAAGGTCTGTGTCCAGATTCATTTTTTGCATGTGGGTGTCCAGTTGTTCCAGCACTATTTGTGGAAAAGTCTATCTTTGCTCCATCGTATTGCTTTTGCTCCTTTGTCGAAGATCAGTTGTCTGTATTTCTGGGGGTCTGTTTCTGGGCTCTTTATTTCATTCCATTGATCTATGTGTTCTTTTGCTGATATCACACTGTCTTGCTTACTATAGCTTTATAGTAATTCTTGAGATATTGTCAGTCTTCTGACTTTGTTCATCTCTTTCACTCTTGAGTTGGCCAAACTGGGTCTTTTTCCCCTCCATTTCAACTTTAGAATTAATAATACGAAGCAAAGGCCCAGGACCTGAGAGAATAATTACAGATGACTCCAAGATTCTACTGGGTCCACTGTGTAGCAAAGTTTGATCAAAACACCTTGTAATTAGCTGGTCTCCTCCCATAGAATTATAGCAAAATCACAGATACTTTACCATCATTAACAGCTTAGGCTCAGGAATGAGGTTTCTGGGCTCAAACTGATGCTGTGTTACTTACTAGATACACAATTTTCAGTGGTTAAACTCTGTGCCATGTGTTCTTATTTATAAAATGAGGAAAACAGTATCTACTCAATAAGATTGTAGTGAGGGTTCGATGGATTATAAAGTATAGCATTTATAATACCTTCTGGATCTGTTGACACTTGCTAGTATTTGTCTCTTGGGGCAAATACTGTTTGTATTGTGGTAAATTCCTCTTGTTCCTGTCATAGTTCTGTACTGTGGGAAGTCAATAATGTATGCCTATCCCTCTGTATTTATGTTTTATAGTCAACCAGTGAAGATGCCTTTAACTCTCTCTACGTTTTTCCTCTTGGACCCCCAAATATCCATTCCCAAATAGTGGGTAAAATGTATTTAAAAATACAAATCAATTCAGGCTACATCTGTTACCCCTTCAGAGAGAGCTTCTTTAACTTCTATAAGAACTAATCCCAGCACCAGCATTCTACCATTACTATCAATGCATGCCTACACACACACACGCACACACACACACCCATACACACACCATATACTTTTTTGGCTATTATAATAACCTGTTATAAAGCCTTTTCAGTTTGTTATTTTGTGGTTTATTTGCTTAGTGAATTAGTATTTCTATTCCTACTTAGAAAGTAAACTCCATGAAATTAGGAACTCTGACTTTAAGGCTCATGAGTCAAGTCTAATACAAAGCCTGACACATGGTACATAACACATAAATATTCATTAAATAAAGGAATATAAATGAGAATAACTCCCCATGGGCTGCCTAATAATTTTATTCTAAGAAATCCCATACAACAATATGACTTGGTTTTTTTTCCAGCTAAATGGTCATGACCTAGGATTGCCATTTATGTCTACTTAAACAAACATGGACAAATTTTAACTTTTCAGACATTTCCCTGGTGGGGAGCATGAGATAGACAGAGGAAATCAAATAGAAATGAGCCAGACAATACAAAATTATATTCCCGAATTTATATTTCTACCTTACTTCTTTGATCCTCATTGAGGATATAGATTAAAATGGCCTAAGAAGTTTTAGATTGCTTTTGAAATTGATGTGCATATCCAGATCTACAAAATCAGAATTTTCTTAAGTATGGCCTATCACCTATGTTTTCACAGATTATCCTGCTTTGTATTTTGCTGGTAAAAAGGGCAGCATTGGGTCCAAATAATAGTCGGCCTTTAGAACAAGATGTAAAACCACAGCCCGCTATTTATGTTAATCCACTGAATATGAAATATCTGCTGAGACTTCCCAAAGCAATCAATTCAGATGATCTATACTTCCCAATGGAAGTATCAAATCAGACTGAATTAGATGAGTTAGAAATGCTGTGCAAAAGACATTATTTATCTCCAAAGGAGTGAAGCAAGGCAACAAATAGTGCGTGCCTTATCCCATCTATCATACACACTATTTTGAAGAGGTTGTAAGAAAACTGTGGATTAATAATAGATTTCTGTCTCATAATTTTAGAAATTTTTTTAACATACCAAATTTAAAATATTCAGAAAGAATATTTGAACCTGGAAACAGGCATAAAAGCCTTTTAGTCTTTTTATACCACTTTTTTATTTTATTTTTTTTAATGTTTATTCATTTTTGAGAGAGACAGCGAGCAGGGGAGGGGCAGAGAGAGAGGCGGGGGGTGGGCAGAGGATCACAAGCGGGCTCTGAGGCTCTGCGCTTACAGCAGAGAACCCAACACAGGGTTCAAACTCATTGAAGCCTTGATATCGTGACCTCAGCCCATGTCAGACGCTTAACCAACTGAGCCACCCAGGTGTTCTGACCACTGTTTTTGTCAACTGTATACCTACTCGAATATCAAAACCATGGGGCGTTTGGGTGGCTTGGTGGGTTAAGCATCCGACTTCCGCTCAGGTCATGATCTCTGTTCATGAGTTCAAGCCCTGCATTGGGCTCTGTGCTGACAGCTCAGATCCTGGAGCCTGCTTTGGTTTCTGTGTCTCCCTCTCTCGCTGCCCCTCTTTCATTCTCTCTCTCTCTCTCTCAAATTAACATTAAAAAAGAATATCAAAATTAGTTTCCAAAATGAATTTAGAGTACTTATAGTAAGAATAACATTATTGTGAAAAGCCCATGAGAAAAAATGCTTGACAGTCTGCTGCCCATAACCATTGTAAGCACTGGCATTGGTAAGTCCATAGATAGACTCATGGATCTATGTACATCCTTTTGGTAAAGCTAACTAATGTCATCTCAAGGTGACATATGATGACCCAGTTGTTATATGTGGAGACATGGTTGAAAGGATTAGTTCAAGATCTAGGTTATTAAGTGATATATTTAAATGCAATAATTTATTGGATCACTATTTGCTGAGTGCCTCTATTCCAGGAATTATCTGAGGATCTATTAGAGAACAACACAATAAACATTAAAACCAAAATTATCTCTTCTCAATTGGAGGAAGCCGGATTAAACCAAAAAATTAGTAAATCATGTGGTAGGTTACAAAGTAATAAAGTACTTTGAGGAAAAAAAAAACCACAAACAAAGGAAAGAAGGGTAATAGAGTGTGCTGGAGAGAGAGGTTCCAATTCTAAGTATGGCTGTCAAATGTGGTCTCAATGAGAGAGTTGCATTTGAGTAAATATTTGAAGAATTTGAGGAAGTGAACCAGGCTGAAACTTCAGAGGAAGGAAGTATGGTAAAGGCCGTGAAGTCTCTGAAGTGTTCAGAGACAGTAAGGAGGTTGAGTACAGTACAGTCAGCAAAAGCTGAAGACTAGGGGAAAAAGAGAATTAAGAAAGGACTAAATTTTATAGGACCTTGTATGATGTGTGTTGCCATGGAGGGAGCTGAGGTTAAAAATAAAGTGACATGATTAAACATTAACAGGATCACAGTGGCTGCTAGGATGAGACTACAGAGTGGGATTGCAAGAGTAGAAGCAGGAGAAATGTACAAGAGGCCCTTATAATCTATGGGGTAAATGAAAAATAGTGTCTCAAACTAGGGTGATAGTTGATGGCGACAAATTTGAGATTTGATTGGAAGGATTTCCTATATTATTGAATACATATAAATATATAGATATAAAGAATACCAGGTCCTTAATCTTGGGAACATTAAAGGAGATTGGGAAACTGTGTTAAGAACATGTCCGAATGAAAAGAATCAGGTTTGGAGTATGTTACTTTGAGATGCCTTGTAGCCAATCAATTTGATTTAGGGGACATTGGTAGAATTCTCTTGCACAAGGAATGGAGAACAGGAAAATAAGACAACAAGTAATGAGTTTGGGAGGGTGCAATAGATGATAGAGATGTATGCTGAGTGCTAAGGAAACACAAAAGAGTTTTTTATTCTTCCTGGATGGTTTGTGAAATATTTTAAATAGTTTATTTTCAATCTGATCATGAAACAATATTTCACATATCCGCCCCCCCCCCAAAAAGCAATAGCAGTGCAATTATATCATCTAATTGTGTTTCTTTTTTGGTCTGTTAAACCAACAATATCAGTAAAATTCTGTTTAAAAATCGTGGCTGTCTTTATTCTCACAGAGTTCTGCTTGTGAGGTTACAGCGATTTTTTTCTTAATTGTAATAGTTTTACCATTTGGAAATCTTAATTAATGTTTGTATACACTCCTGTTCCTCTTCCATCATGTCTCAAGTCAATTTATAGTAATTATTGTGTTTTCTATAAGGTTTATGTATGTGTGTGTGTGTGTGTACATGTATATATCCAAACCACCAGTGCTTGCAAATAATTAAACAAAACATGCTCTATTTTTTCTTTTAAGAGAAAACTTCATTTCAGATTTTGAGTACACATACGCATAAATATTTTGAACGTTGTTCTGTTTGTATATATATCTTTTATTTAGAGGGCAAAACAAACATCGGTAGTCAAGTTGTCTCACTAATCCTTCCTTTCTCACTCAAATCTTATTCATAAACTGTATTCAGCTTGTTAGAGGTAGCTTAATGATTATTAATGTATTTTAACAAAATAATTGTGCAAGGATAGTGAAAGCACTTCCTTAATGCATGCCTTTTTCCCCCCATTCGAACAAAGGTGTAAAGAAGATGTGATTAATGCCATAGTTTTATCTATGTTTTCCTATTAAAGTAATATTATAACTCTGAGGACTTGTTTAATTCTCAGGTAAATAACCACCTAAAATGATTTATCTACATTTTTAGATGAATAAATCTATTTTATTCATATATATTTGATAAATATGCAAGGTGTTATATAAATAAACAAATGCAGGGTTTTTTTAATATATTGCTTTACCTTTTGGGCCTTTAATTCTGTTTAGCTTAGCAAACATTTTGAGTACTGATTTCAAGTATATATGTACATCAGTTTAACTGTGGATAATTAATGAAATAATGCATATTAGCGATTGACTCCTTAACTTCTTTAATTAGCGATATGGCAGAAATGCAATTTAAATTGAAGTTGCATTAGCAGAGGAGAACCTTTATAACCCTTGAACTTTTAGCCAGGTCAGCCACTATACTTAAGGCTCAATGTTTACATATTTGCTATATTCTTATCTCTTTTATTTTATTTTTTTAACAATTTGGAAAAAGCATCAAATGTAGATGGATTTTTTTAATAAAACTTAAAAGAACAAAGGAAGAAATGTTTTAAGCACCACCTTGGGTTGGTACATAGCAGATGGCCATTAAATGCATACTGTATAAATGTATTGGCACGTACATTTTTTCCTTTTAAAAGCATTCCTTTGGGGGGCGCCTGGGTGGCGCAGTCGGTTAAGCGTCCGACTTCAGCCAGGTCACGATCTCCCAGTCTGGGAGTTCGAGCCCCGCGTTGGGCTCTGGGCTGATGGCTCAGAACCTGGAGCCTGTTTCCGATTCTGTGTCTCCCTCTCTCTCTGCCCCTCCCCCGTTCATGCTCTGTCTCTCTCTGTCCCAAAAATAAATAAACGTTGAAAAAAAAATTTTTTTTTAAATAAAAGCATTCCTTTGGGTATCACCACCATCAGGGTTCAGGTCAAAAAACTGTGTCAACAAGGCTAAGTCCTCAAAAAATTAAACTTGTCAAAATGTACTATGTAACAGAGTTGAAACTGATTCTCAGAAAAGCAATGTGCCATTCCTTCTATAGCATCATGTTCTTTATGGTATATCACACCCACATCTAGACGGCCAAATCAAATTAGACCTTTAACAACTAACTGAAGGGAGGAGAAGGCAAATATCCACTCCACAACAGTTTCCTGCACAAAACTGTTTTATTAAATTAGTTATCTACTTCTATATCTGCCCCACACATGCACACATCTTTTCAGGCCAAGATTATTATGCTCACAATGGTTAACTATCTAAGAACTGTTGCAGTGATTGACAAAAAAAATTATCAGAATTCCCACACAACTTCGTTTTTCTATCAGTTTGCAGGGGATCTTCAATGCCTATAGGAACAGCACTTTTATAAATAAAAGAGATGGTTTCGGTCATAATATAACAGGAATTGAGAGACATTCTTAATAGATTTAGTAAAATATGAATTAATTTATTAACTACCTAAGACGGGTAAGACACAATTTTAGGAGTGGTCACTGTTTTTTTAGAAGAAGAAATTTGAGTTCACTCTGTTTTCCTAATTCTGTATACTAGAATTATCTGTGCAGACATAGCTCCTTTTGTAAAACAAACAAACAAAAAACTCTTCTCAGGCCCATATTTTCTTATCAAGGCTCACAGTGTCATATAGTCTTGGTTTCTTATACATACAGGTCAATCACAATTAAGTGTTTCAATTTCACTCCACGTGAACTATGACAGAATCACTGTTCAATTCATTGTTCAGATAATCATCAAGTTTTTGCTATTGTAGTTATCAAAATAAAACTTCTAACTAAATGAAAATGACTCATACATTCATTACTTTGAGAATTATTATTAATTGCAGTCTACATCCACCAGGTCAGCTGACGATCAGGCTTGTTCTACTTTTAGGCAAGCCTGACAACTACTGAATTGTATGATTTCTTTAAACAGTACTTATTGAGTAATTGCCAAGTCATTTGATAGATCTTGAGCATCCATAGACATATAATCATAGACCCTAGTATCATGAGTGTAACGTGCTAAGGGAAAAGAAATATCTATCAGCTGATCTCACTCCAATCTATATATTAACTGTTTAAAAAACTGTAGGAGGATTGATACATAAGTGCATACAAGGATTTCCTAAACCACAGTGAGGTCATTGTATACTACAATAGAAAGATTGCTTTGCGGGTACCTGGGTGGCTCAGTCGGTTACCATCTGACTCTATTTTGACTCTTGTTATGATCTCATGGTTCATGAGATCGAGCCCCACATCACCTCTGCGCTGACAGCTTGGAGCCTGCTGGGATTCTCTCCCTCCCTCTCTCTCTCTGACCCTCCCCCACCCCTTCTTTCTCTCTTTCTCTCTCTCTCTCTCTCTCTCTCTCTCTCTCTAAGTGAATAATATAAACAAAAAGATTTCTTTAAAAAATTATTGACTGAAATTCACAGTTCACGATATTTTATATAAATTTTATGCATGCATATTGTTTTTTGAATACAATAATAGTAAAACATAAGAGCTAATTCTCTCTCTCCCTCTACCCTCTCCCCCTCTCGCGTGTGTGCTCTCTCACTCTCAAAAATAAAGAAATATAAATAAGAAAGGCCTTCTAAACTGTGATATTTGTCGATAATTGCTTTCTACTTTCACCACATCTGTGATATGCCTAACTGCTATTTTGTGTTACTTCTATCTCTTCAGTTGCTCTCTCTTTTTTTTTTTTTAACGTTTATTTATTTTTGGGACAGAGAGAGACAGAGCATGAACGGGGGAGGGGCAGAGAGCGAGGGAGACACAGAATCGGAAACAGGCTCCAGGCTCTGAGCCATCAGCCCAGAGCCCGTCGCGGGGCTCGAACTCACAGACCGTGAGATCGTGACCTGGCTGAAGATGGACACTTAGCGACTGCGCCACCCAGGCGCCCCTTCAGTTGCTCTCTTAATTCATTTATCATTTCTGTTTTCTTAAGCTCTCAAAAGACACAAACATAAAGAAAAGGCGTCTAATGCACACGTTCCAGAAAAATTTCCAAGTTACTTTTTCTAACCCCCTTGTCTAATAATTTCCTATATACGAACAAATTTCCGTGAGAACAGTTTCTCAATTCGTGAAAAGCTAATGAATGGTATCATTCTAACTTACTAAGGTATTTTCCCAGTGAAGTGCTTTAAGGGCATAAAATGGATGATATCTGATGCTATAATTGTAAATCATTAACAATCAGATTAGAAAGATGTTAATGGATTTTCCCTCTGCATAAATTTAATCATGGTTTTCTGTCATATTTTGTTTGTTTTTGCCTTTATTTTTACTAATCATCACATGAGACTTAAGTTTTGATGAACTTGTCACTAATAAAATAAAATAATTCTTATAATGGAATTTCATTTATACATAGTGATCCATAACCAACCATTATGCAAAATTATCTGAATAGAATAAACAGAGATATTTTCCCTAGCCATAGAGCTGCATTTGGTATTTGGGTTGCTATATATTTATCTTTGTTTAAACAAAAATTTAACATATCATGGACTATTCAGTGGATTTTATGATTTATATATACACACATACAAATGTACAAAAGTTATATATACATATATAATATACACAGTTGTGTATATAACACCCTATAAGTTAAAATTATATGAATTTGTTATATATAGTCTATCATGTGATATTCTATTTTTATGATGGAATTTCATATGCACTCTTAATTCCATCACTAAAGTTATCTCTATGACTTTGGTGAGGAAAAATGGGGACAATATCTACACTGTATCCAGACCTGGTTTAAAAAAAAAAGAGACAACTCACAATTCAATTCTCCATATAACACAGTTGTTAGCTTTCTGACTGGTCATGTAGCATAAATCAGAAAGGACTCTATATCTCTAAAAGAAATTTAAGTGTTGAAACAGATTTCTTGGAATCCCTTTGAGCACAAAATTATTTTCCAGATATTTTGGAAATTACCTTTGAAGCAAATGATGTGATAGAAAACAACAACAAAAATAATGCAGCTTATAAATGAGTTTCCTCGGTGCAAGTATTTGGACGATATTTTTGAAATGCATAAAATTATATTTTATATGCTCTGTTCACATGATCTTTATGGGCTCACAGTATGAGAATGAATATGCATTCCAATCCATCTACCTATTATCTGTATCTGTCTGCATATAATCTCTCTGTATTTATATATACATGTGCATAAATACATATAAATATCTTTATTAGAAGAGAAAAGTTAAATATCTATATACAGTCTACACATAGACATATAGACACAGGCACACACACAAAACAAGAACAGCAGCAAGAAAGAGAGAATTTTGAGGTATCATATTTGAGAAGGAATAGAAATATTGTTGTATTTGTTATAATATAACAATATACTTATATAACAAATATAATTTGTTAATTGAAATGTTCCCAGAATGCACAATGCCATCGAAGCCAGTGAATATGAGGACCCGTAAACCAATAGTTGCAATATATACTATAGATACTAAATATAGTGAAAGTGTATGTACTTCCATATTTTTGTCTGGGATTTTCTTGGTTATGTTACAAATAAAAGGTACATATTGTTTATTTGATTTTTAACTAAGGGGGTTTCACATTTTACATGTAGGGAACATGTAGATAGCAAAGCTTTATATGCTTACTTGGTGCCTTCTGATATCACCGACAGTTCATTTATTTTTTTTTAATTCTTTTTAATGTTTATTTATTTTTGAGAGAGGGAGAGAGACAGAGCGTGAGTGGGGAGGGACAGAGAGAGGGAGACACAGAATCCAAAGCAGGCTCCAGGCTCAGCACTGTCAGCGCAGAGCCGGAACTCAGACAGTGAGATCATGACCTGAACTGAAGTCAGAGGCTTAACCAACGGAGCCACCCAGGCGCCGCCCCCCCACCCCCCACAGTTCATTTACATCCCACATCTGAATCCTTTTCTCTCAGGATTTGGATTTTGGCTTAACTATGACCTTTTACCTATTTTCCAAATTCTGTCTTGTTATATAGTTTCAAAATTTTGGAGTAGATTTAAATGTATAAAATTAGGCAGTGGTATTAATATACTGAAAGATGAATTTCTAGAACAATGATTGTTTCAAAGGGCAGTTAACGGATATGAACTAAATATATCACGAGACTGATGAGTCTCTATCTTTGTAGTTTTGGGGTATCATTAACATAAGATCAGTATCTCATAAGAACTGGCTTGATTTGTCCTGCATTCTAGAGCTCATTGATAGCCTGATGCCAATGTATTACAGTAGTTTACAGATAGCACAAGTATTGTATATTAAGATCAAAGATAAACTTGTAAAATAACCATATGCTCTTAGAGCTGTTAGACTAACATTTGTTTAAAGGAGTAATTTTAGAAAGAAGTAAAATCACTATTGATTAGAAATTCTGCAGAAAGTATCCTTAGAATAATTATTTCACTTATTTAGATTTAATTAATTTTCATCAAGTGATGCTTATTGATGATTTAATTCAGTGGTGAGACTTCTCATATATTTTTCTGTCACAATTAGATGTTATCAAGAGAAAACTAATAATATAAAATGTTGATTTACATATTATCTGAAACTCTGTGACACTATAATAAGAAATACCTCTCTCTTTCCAGAAAGAAGTAAGAATTATCTCTAAAAATACATAAACATAAACATGTAAAATTGGAAATACCCTAGTGAAAATCAAATAAACAACATTTTTGCAAAGTAAAGGGCAGTGAAACAATCAACTTTTCAATCTAGGTATTTGATTTGAATAAATACAGCTGAAGATTAAGTTGCTTCATGTATCAACTACATATTGATATTGCCAGTCTTTCACTCTACACTATGATGCAAAGTCATACTTTCCTGTCACGTGCTTCTTGTAGAACTTTATATGTTCTCTTATTAAAATGCATCTTATTCATATTGATTTATCACTTCAGGCTCTAAAATTTTGGACCCAAATTCTGCCATCCAATGTTCCTGACATTTCATCTCAAACTTGGACCTTATTAAATGTGACTTTGCCAAATAAAGTAATGAGACATTGGGGGGCATTTTAGTATAAGGGAGTACCACAACTGTGAATGGGCAGAAGTGAAATTGTATTGGATGGGTGCCTCATTGAGCACAAGCTGGAAGGATAGAGGCGTGGTGATGTTAGTGTTGATGGTACTACTGGGAGACAGCTCTCTCTGGGTCTCTTGTGTTTCTACCTGTCTTTTGACAGCTTTTTTTTTTCCAGAGTGTCTTTTTAAGGATTTTTGTACAGTAGACAGCCCTAGAAGATGGAGAGGGCATCACTCTCCTCGGCAAAGGTACACTTATTTGCTGTTCAGGAAAAGGATAATGTTCCCCTAATGGGGCACGTGGTGAGCAGTTTTGCTAGTAGCTTCCTTAAAAGTGTGAAGCTTTCTTAGCTAGGATTTTTCAGCTGTCATACAAACCTAATGATTGCATAGGATCCGTCCCTCACACCTTTGCATCACCAGAGAAATTAGTGAAAACATGAAGTTCTATCTGCTGGCTATACTGAATTAAAAGTGCATTGTCTCTACCACAGGAGGCTCATTCCTTCTGGCAACATCCTCGAAGTTTTGGCAAGCCAAGTGGTTAGTTGCAAGTAGGATAAATGTTAGATAATTCAGTTATTTACATCATCTAGCATTCTACCCTCTTCATGCCATGAAGGAAAACAACTTCTACAAAAGCAGTGTTGGGTATATCCACCCAGACTAAGCTTCCAACTGAAGAGTGATTTGGCCATCTCCATGTTTAAAAGCTTTTTCCTGTTGAGTATTCCGTTGAAAAACACTTCAGCAGATCCTTAGTGCATGGTGAACCAATCAACACCTTGCCAACCATTTTTCGGACTCCAGTACAGAATATTCTCTGATGGCTTCTTAGATGTTTTAATAGGGAGTTACCACTAAGTGAAGAAATTAAGAGAATGATGTCATGTAAAGTAGACATCACCAAGTGGTGTACTTTTTGAGTTCCAAAGAGATACTCTGAAACCTGTTTTTCTAGCATCTCTCAGTAATATATTCCATGTTTTCCCTCAAGTTTGTTTGAATTATGTTTTTGCAAATTGCAAACCAGAAAATATTTATAAAGAATAGAAGCTCGAATTGATATTCAGGCTTTGTGGGGGAAATTGGCAGAGGGTTCTTCACTATCTCTTTCATATCGATCATTCGGGCCAACACAGTTAGCTCTTATTAGGTTATTAACAAAAATGATGCATTGACCTATAGAAATATAAAACATACTATTACTGTTTGATTGCTTCCAAGTGATTTTTGTGTAATATTGTGTGCTGATCTATCGTTGAGTTTTTCCTATGTATTCAGGATGCATCTACTGAAAGGCATGAGCTAAAGAATTATTTACTCTGATAAAGTAACAATCTCTCCTGCATTCTTAAATTTGAGATGCTATTCATTAAATTAATAGATTAGTATATTTGAAATACAGTTTTACCATTTGGAAAGTACCTATAATGGCACATGACAATAGTTTAGGTGATTCCATAGGAAATACTCGATACTATTAAAAATATAGAAGGAGATAGAGGAAAACACGAAAATGTGAACTAGGAAGGAGAGAAAAAAAGACAATAAGAGGAAGAATAAGAAAAGAAAGGGAAGGGGAAGTGAAAGATAAGGAAGAGGAAAGGAGACAAAGTTAACAATTTTGTGAAAAGGCAGATATGAATGTGCTTGTAGTTGGAGATACTACTATTTAAAACTAAAAAAAAAGCTACAAAAACATAGACTAAATAATAAAAGTGAATCTAGGAAATCTTTGAAAAGCTTGCAGTATTATCAATATGTATATACATGTTCAAATATATATTCATATGTATGAATACATATTCAGTATGTATTCCATATATACATAAATGTATATACCTACTTACATAAACACACGTATACACCCATACAGAGAAATATTACATCAAGTCCACATCAAAGAGAGAACAACCACAACAACAATATACTGAGTCTCTTAAGAATCAGCACAGATTTCACCCATTTTATCACAATGTCCTTGAAATTCTGGTGTATTTAAGGTTATGTCCTCTATATTTTATGTGCTTTACATATGTTACTCTTCTTTGTCTTTCAGATGAGTTTACTAGAGTATCTGTCTCCTTTGTTAGAGCATAAGCAGGATGGAGTCTTTTCAACTTGAATCATCAGCACATAAGATAAGCATCATGCCTAGGTTATAGTAGTGACTCAACAAATATTTCTGGAATTAATCACATACATGCCTTCACAAATACTTTTGAGTCACTTCTGTGTGCTTGCTAATGTGCTAGATACTTCTGTAGTTTCCCATCTAAAAAGCAAACAGACAAGTAGCAACCATGCAGTGTGTTAAGGGGAACAACAGGGTAAAGGGTCAGTTTCTTTGGGAGCCTATAACAAGGTGTTTTACTCTGGGGGTATCTTGATTAAATGACAGTAAGCCAGCTTGAAAAATAAGAAAGAGCTAGGCATGATTTGGGTTAAATAGCATTCCATAAAGAGAAATCAGACTTCAACTTCTCCCCAAAGTCTCGCCTTAAATTCTGTAGATGTACACAGGAAATAATATTATAAACCTTGTAGTAAAGGGCCCTTGTACAAATCTGATTTGTAGCACGTCAAAAAATGTAAAATTACATCTTTCCTTTAATGTCACCTCTACGTTACGTTTTCAATGTTTACTTAAAGTAAAGCACATAGGCATTAAATTAAATGTATATTCAAAACATTGGATTTCAATATCGTTAAATTAATACTATGTATTTGTAGTCACTCCTGATTACTTTCTATTTCATCATCAAATTCAACTCATTTGTAATTCTTGCTGGCTTTGTCTTTAAAATACATCCTGGGGGGCGCCTGGGTGGCGCAGTCGGTTAAGCGTCGGACTTCAGCCAGGGCACGATCTCCGGTCCGTGAGTTCGAGCCCCGCGTCAGGCTCTGGACCGATGGCTCAGAGCCTGGAGCCTGTTTCCGATTCTGTGTCTCCCTCTCTCGCTGCCCCTCCCCCATTCATGCTCTGTCTCTCTCTGTCCCAAAAATAAATAAACGTTGAAAAAAAAAAATTAAAAAAAAATAAAACACATCCTGGAATCTGGTCACTTCGTCCCAAATCTACTGGCACAGCCTCAGTCCAGTCCACCATTGTCACTCTTTGGATTGACAAGGGCTGTTCCTAAATGGTTTCTAGGTTTCCAGCCCTAACTCTCTGCAGTCTTTTTTCAGTAAAGCAATCAGAGGAATCTTTAAAGACTGAGATGCTCCTTCCAAAGTGTTCCTATCTCACTCAGAGCAAAAGCAGAGGTGTTTCTTATGGTATGCTAAATCCCACGCTACATCTCATACTAGACTCCTCCTACTCTTAAACTAACCCCATAACTCCACTACTAAATTTCTAGTTCACCCTATTTTAGCCACAGTACTCTACTTGTTGTTGTTCAAACACATGAAACAATGTTTCCGCCACAGAATCTTTGTATTTTTTTGACCCCTGTCTTCAATGCTCTGAATCCAGATTTCCATAAATTTCACTCAATCATTTCCTTGAGATTTGGAGGTCTTCACTGAGATTCTTTAGTTTTGTTGTTTTTTTTTCCACTGACATTTTCTATGTAAAATTTCAACCCTTCTGTTCGCCTTCACTCAAACATTCCTTATTTCCTTTATGCTGCTTTAAGTTTTTCAACTGCACATATCACCATATGAAATACTATATACTTTATTTTATATACACACATGTGCACACATACACATTAGTTTGTCTGTTGTCCTTCGTCTAGTTACAAAGGTACAATCTGTTGAGGCAACGGATTAATTTTTTCTAAACTATATCAGCACGAAGAACATTATCTGGTACAAAAATAAAAGACTATTGAATGAATGAATGTTCATTGAGAACTTGAAATATAAATGATACTATTTTCCCCCATCACTTTTTCAAACTAGACAGTAGTATCTGTGTCCTTAAGTTGAAGACATTTAGCCATGTTCTGAGGCAACAGAAAATCAAATATGGTTAAAAATAAAATAATACAAGATTTCTACTATTTTTCTATTAATTTATTCTCTTTTTTTTTGGTATACATAAGTGATTTCCTTTTTTTACTATTTTTTCTTTTTTTTTCAATATATGAAATTTATTGTCAAATTGGTTTCCATACAACACCCAGTGCTCATCCCAACAGGTGCCCTCCTCAATACCCATCACCCACCCTCCCCTCCCTCCCACCCCCCATCAACCCTCAGTTTGTTCTCAGTTTTTAAGAGTCTCTTATGCTTTGGCTCTATTCCACTCTAACCTCTTTTTTTCCTTCCCCTCCCCTATGGGTTTCTGTTAAGTTTCTCAGGATCCACATAAGAGTGAAAACATATGGTATCTGTCTTTCTCTGTATGGCTTATTTCACTTAGCACAACACTCTCCAGTTCCATCCATGTTGCTACAAAGGGCCATATTTCATTCTTTCTCATTGCCACGTAGTACTCCATTGTGTATATAAACCACAATTTTTTTTTCCATTCATCAGTTAATGGACATTTAGGCTTTTTCCACAATTTGGCTATTGTTGAGAGTGCTGCTATAAACATTGGGGTACAAGTGCCCCTATGCATCAGTACTCCTGTATCCCTTGGGGTAAATTCCTAGCAGTGCTATTGCTGGGTCATAGGATAGGTCTATTTTTAATTTTTTGAGGAACCTCCACACTGTTTTCCAGAGTGGCTGAACCAGTTTGCATTCCCACCAACAGTGCAAGAGGGTTCCCGTTTCTCCACATCCTCACCAGCATCTGTAGTCTCCTGATTTGTTCATTTTGGCCACTCTGACTGGCGTGAGGTGATATCTGAGTGTGGTTTTGATTTGTATTTCCCTGGTGAGGAGCGATGTTGAGCATCTTTTCATGTGCCTGTTGGCCATCCGGATGTCTTCTTTAGAGAAGTGTCTTTTCATGTTTTCGGCCCATTTATTCACTGGATTATTTGTTTTTCAGAGGTGGAGTTTGGTGAGCTCTTTATAGATTTTGGATACTAGCCCTTTGTCTGATATGTCATTTGCAAATATTTTTCCCATTCTGTTGGTTACCTTTTAGTTTTGTTGGTTGTTTCCTTTGCTGTGCAGAAGCTTTTTATCTTCATAAGGTCCCAGTAGTTCACTTTTGCTTTTAATTCCCTTGCCTTTGGGGATGTGTCAAGTAAGAAATTGCTGCGGCTGAGGTCAGAGAGGTCTTTTCCTGCTTTCTCCTCTAGGGTTTTGATGGTTTCCTGTCTCACATTCAGATCCTTTATCCATTTTGAGTTTATTTTTGTGAATGGTGTGAGAAAGTGGTCTAGTTTCAACCTTCTGCATGTTGCTGTCCAGTTCTCCCAGCACCATTTGTTAAAGAACTGTCTTTTTTCCATTGGATGTTCTTTCCTGCTTTGTCAAAGATTAGTTGGCCATACGTTTGTGGGTCTAGTTCTGGGGTTTCTATTCTATTCCATTGGTCTATGTGTCTGTTTTTGTGCCAATACCATGCTGTCTTGATGATGACAGCTTTGTAGTAGAGGCTAAAGTCTGGGATTGCGATGCCTCCTGCTTTGGTCTTCTTCTTCAAAATTCCTTTGGCTATTCGGGGCCTTTTGTGGTTCCATATGAATTTTAGGATTGCTTGTTCTAGTTTCGGGAAGAATGCTGGTGCAATTTTGATTGGGATTGCATTGAATGTGTAGATAGCTTTGGGTAGTATTGACATTTTGACAATATTTATTCTTCCAATCCATGAGCAGGGAATGTCTTTCCATTTCTTTATATCTTCTTCAATTTACTTCATAAGCTTTCTATAGTTTTCAGCATACAGATCTTTTACATCTTTGGTTAGATTTATTCCTAGGTATTTTATCCTTCTTGGTGCAATTGTGAATGGGAACAGTTTCTTTATTTGCCTTTCTCTTGTTTCATTATTAGTGTATAAGAATACAACTGATCTCTGTACATTGATTTTGTATCCTGCAACTTTGCTGAATTCATGTATCAGTTCTAGCAGACTTTTAGTGGAGTCTATAGGATTTTTCACGTACAATATCATGTCATCTGCAAAAAGTGAAAGCTTAACTTCATCTTTGCCAATTTTGATGCCTTTGATTTCCTTTTGTTGTCTGATTGCTGATCCTAGCACTTCCAACACTATGTTAAACAACAGCGGTGAGAGTGGACATCCCTGTCGTGTTCCTGATCTCAGGGAAAAAGCTCTCAGTTTTTCCCCGTTGAGGATGATGTTAGCTGTGGGCTTTTCATAAATGGCTTTTATGATGTTTAAGTATGTTCCTTCTATCCCGACTTTCCCGAGGGTTTTTATTAAGAAAGGATGCTGAATTTTGTCAAAGGCCTTTTCTGCATCGATTGACAGGATCATATGGTTCTTATCTTTTCTTTTATTAATGTGATGTATCACGTTGATTGATTTGCGAATGTTGAACCAGCCCTGCATCCCAGGAATGAATCCCACTTGATCATGGTGAGTAATTCTTTTTATAAGCTGTTGAATTCAATTTGCTAGCATCTTACTGAGAATTTTTGCATCCATATTCATCAGGGATATTGGCCTGTAGTTCTCTTTTTTTACTGGGTCTCTGTCTGGTTTAGGAATCAAAGTAATACTGGCTTCATAGAATGAGTCTGGAAGTTTTCCTTCCCTTCCTATTTTTTGCAATAGCTTGAGAATGATAGGTATTGTGTCTGCTTTAAACGTCTGGCAGAACTCCCCTGGGAAGCCATCTGGTCCTGGACTCTTATTTGTTGGGAGATTTTTGATGACTCATTCAATTTCTTTGCTGGTTATGGGTCTGTTCAAGCTTTCTATTTCCTCCTCATTGAGTTTTGGAAGCGAGTGGGTGTTTAGGAATTTGTCCATTTCTTCCAGGTTGTCCAGTTTGTTGGCATATGATTTTTCATAGTATTCCCTGATCATTGCTTGTATCTCTGAGGAATTGGTTGTAATAATTCCATTTTCATTCATGATTTTATCTATTTGGGTCATCTCCCTTTTCTTTTTGAGAAGGCTGGCTAGAGGTTTGTCAATTTTGTTTATTTTTTCAAAAAACCAACTCTTGGTTTCGTTGATCTGCTCTACAGTTTTTTTAGATTCTATATTGTTTATTTCTGCTCTGATCTTTATTATTTCTCTTCTTCTGCTGGGGTTAGGGTGTCTTTCCTGTTCTGCTTCTATTTCCTTTAGGTGTGCTGCTAGATTTTGTATTTGGGAATTTTCTTGTTTCTTGAGATAGGCCTGGATTGCAATGTATTTTCCTCTAGCACTGCGTTCGCTGCATCCCAAAGCATTTGGATTGTTGTATTTTCATTTTCATTTGTTTCCATATATTTTTAATTTCTTCTCTAATTGCCTGGTTGACCCATTCATTCTTTAGTAGGGTGTTCTTTAACCTCCATGCTTTTGGAGGTTTTCCAGACTTTTTCCTGTGGTTGATTTTAAGCTTCATAGCACTGTGGTCTGAAAGTATGCATGGTATGATTTCAATTCTTGTATACTTATGAAGGGCTGTTTTGTGACCCAGTATGTGCTCTATCTTGGAGAATGTTCCATGCGCACTCGAGAAGAAAGTATATTCTGTTGCTTTGGGATGCAGAGTTCTAAATGTATCTGTCAAGTCCATCTGATCCAATGTATCATTCAGGGCCCTTGTTTCTTTATTGACCGTGTGTCTAGATGATCTATCCATTTCTGTAAGTGGAGTGTTAAAGTCCCCTGCAATTACCACATTCTTATCAATAAGGTTGCTTATGTTTGTGAGGAATTGTTTTATATATTTGGGGGCTCCTGTATTCAGCACATAGACATTTATAATTGTTAGCTCTTCCTGATGGATAGACCCTGTGATTATTATATAGCCCTGCTTCATCTCTTGTTACAGCCTTTAATTGAAAGTCTAGTTTGTCTGATATAAGTATGGCTACTCCAGCTTTCTTTTGACCACCAGTGGCATGATAAATAGTTCTCCATCCCCTCAGTCTCAATCTGAAGGTGACCTCAGGTCTAAAATGAGTCTCTTGTAGACAGCAGATAGATGGGTCTTGTTTTTTTATCCATTCTGATACCCTATGTCTTTTGGTTGGTGCATTTAGTCCATTTCCATTCATTATAGAAATATATGGGTTTAGAATCATTGTAATGTCCGTAGTTTTCATGCTTGTAGGGGTGTCTCTGGTACTTTGTCTCACAGGATCCCCCTTAGGATCTCTTGTAGGGCTGGTTTAGTGGTGACGAATTCCTTCAGTTTTTGTTTGTTTGGGAAGACCTTTATGTCTCCTTCTATTCTAAATGACAGACTTGCTGGATAGAGGATTCTCGGCTGCATATTTTTTCTGTTCATCACATTGAAGATTTCCTGCCATTCCTTTCTGGCCTGCCAAGTTTCAGTAGAGAGATCCGTCACGAGTCTTATCAGTCTCCCTTTATATGTTAGAGCATGTTTATCCCTAGCTGCTTTCAGAATTTTCTCTGTATTCTTGTATTTTGCCAGTTCCACTATGATATGTCGTGCAGAAGATCGATCCAAGTTACATCTGAAGGGAGTTCTCTGTGCCTCTTGGATTTCAATGCCTTTTTCCTTCCCCAGATTAGGGAAGTTCTCAGGTATTATTTCCTCAAGTACACCTTGAGCACCTTTCCCTCTCTCTTCCTCCTCTGGAATACCAATTATGCGTAAATTATTTCTCTTTAGCGCATCACTTAGTTCTCTAATTTTCCCTTCATACTCCTGGATTTTTTTATCTTTCTTTTTCTCAGCTTCCTCTTTTTCCATAATTTTATCTTCTAGTTCACCTATTCTCTCCTCTGCCTTTTCAATCCGAGCCGTGGTTGTCTCCATTTTCTTTTGCAGTTCATTGATAGCATTTTTTAGCTCCTCCTGACTGTTCCTTAGTCCCTTGATCTCTGTAGCAATAGATTCTCTGCTGTCCTCTATACTGTTTTCAAGCCCAAGGATTAATTTTATGACTATTATTCTAAATTCACTTTCTGTTATATTGTTTAAATCATTTTCAATCAGTTCATTAGCTGTCGTTATTTCCTGGACGTTTTTTTGAGGGGAATTCTTCCGTTTAGTCATTTTGGATAGTCCCTGGAGTGGTGTGGGACTTGGGGCACTTCCCCTGTGCTATCTTGAATAACTTGCATTGGTGGGCGGGGCTGCAGTGAGACCTGATGTCTGCCCCCAGCCCACCTCTGGGGCCACAGTCAGACTGGTATGTGCCTTCTCTTCCACTCTCCTAGGGGCGGGATTCACTGTGGGGTGGCGTGGCCCATGTGGGCTACTTGCACACTGCCAGACTTGTGGTGCTGGGGATCTGGCGCATTAGCTGGGGTGGTTTGGCAATGTGCATGGGGGCGGTAGAGGCAGGCTCAGCTTGCTTATCCTTCCGGATCTGCTTCAGTGATAAGCTTTGGGAGGGGCCCTGCGGCACTGGGAGGGAGTCAGACCCAAGGATGGAGGGATGGGTCTGTAGAAGCACAGCATTGGGTGTTTGCCCAGAGCAAGCAAGTTCCCTGGCAGGAACTGGTTCCCTTTGGGATTTTGGCTGGGGGATGGGTGAGGGAGATGGCTCTGGCGAGTGCCTTTGTTCCCCCGCCAAACTGAGCTCTGTCATCCCGGGGCTCAGCAACTCTCCCTCCCTTAGTCCTCCAGCCTTCCCGCTTTCTGAGCAGAGCTGTTAACTTATGACTTCCCAGATGCTACGTCCCGCTTGCTGTCGGAACACACTCCATCTGGCCCCTCTGCTTTTGCAAGCCAGACTTGGGGGCTCTGCCTGGCCGGTGGGCTGCCCCTCCACCCCGGCTCCCTCCTGCCGGTCCGGGCAGCGTGCACCGCCTCTCCGCCCTTCCTACCCTCTTCTGTGGGCCTCTCATCTGCGCTTGGCTCCGGAGACTCCATTCTGCTAGTCTTCTGGTGGTTTTGGGGGTTATTTAGGCAGGTGTAGGTGGAATCGAAGTGACCAGCAGGAAGCTCAGTGAGCCCAGCGTCCTCCTACACTGCCGTCTTCCCAGGATACTCTTAATTTATTCTTTCATCACCTACTGTTGCTAAACAACTTGTTTGAGGAACACGTGACAGACATTAAACAAATATAAACAGGAAATAATATGTATCCTTACTTTGGTAGAATTTAGAATTCAATTTTAGACATAAATAAGTGAATTCAAAATTGGAAATACAGTACAGTCTACCAGAATTATTTTGTAGGTTAGAATAGATGGAATAGATTCCATTTGGATGGAATACAAAACAAAAATTACAGATAATATTATTAACTAAATCTTGAAGAATAAATAGAAGTTTCTCACATCAATAAGAAAGACAGGCAGAAAGGTTCACGTTCTGAAAGACAAAGAAAAGAGAAAAACTATTTTATATGAGTACAATATGTGAGATCAGAGGTATACGATACTAAGTATAAAATGAGATGAGAAGTGAAATCTATCAGAGTGTTTTAAATTCGTTAAATGCCAGTGTTTTCATGTTTTTGTCTCATGTCTCAAGATATTCCTTTTAAAGTTATAATCTTAAAACTTTGGATAAGAAACCTATACTGGGATCTTCTCAATTTCCAGTTTGTTGGATATTTTTCTGAGAAAAATAGCAATAGAAATTGCAAGACATGAAAGGCCCTTTACTGGGTTAGCTTAGACTACACCTAGTGTATAAAGTTCACATGCAAGAGTTTTGTCCATTCATTTATTTAATCCAAATTTTTTGAGTTTACTGAGAACTAGTATAGGTAAGTGAATCTTCACCCTTACTACAGATAACATAGAAGAGTTAGACAAAATAACCGATACTGCCCATTTGTGATATAGAGAAGGAAAAGGAACTAAGACATATTGGGATTTTTACATGCACTGATTTTGCATTTTGCATAGAATAGTGCATAGAATGTACTGGGTAACTCTTAGGCAGAGCATCATTTTTTCTCCATTTATTTGCAAGGAAAACAATGTCATGGAAGTTTTGCAGTGTTTGTCTTTGTTTTTACATATCTAATTCGCTTTATACTAATTGTTTTTGCTTTTCACCAAGGATTTAAAATATGAGAAATAATTAGCAAGATTTAGTATATAAAATTAGTACAACACAGATGCAGCTAATGCCCTTTACAACATTAAAGCTTAGTGGGAAAACAAATATGTAAGTTTTATAAAATACAAAAAGTAAACTTTAAAAATAGCAAAGAGAAGAACCACCTATCTCTGCCCCTTCGATCATGGAAAGATGCCCACAGGGAACCAGTCTTGTGCTGAGCTCTAAAGATGAATAGATGTTTCAATTCCAAACAAAAATCAGAGAAAGCACAGGAAACAGAAGGTTCAAGAACATGAACACTTGGAAACACATGGCATAATGTAAGAGGAACACGCAGGGGCACCTGGGTGGCTAAGTAGGTTAAGTGTCTGACCCTTGATTTTGGCTCAGTTCATTATCTCATGGTTCATGGGAACGAGTCCCTCATCAGTCTCACACTGACAATGCAGAGCTACTTGGAATTCTCTCCCTTCTTATCTCTCTACCCCTCCCCCATTTCTCTCTCTCAAAGTAAATAAATAAACTTAAAATAAGAGGAACATGGATATAGAAGTTGCTGGGAGATAAGGTACAATTGAGAGC
The DNA here is from genome assembly GCF_022837055.1 of Prionailurus viverrinus. NCBI lineage: Eukaryota > Metazoa > Chordata > Mammalia > Carnivora > Felidae > Prionailurus > Prionailurus viverrinus. The sequence goes on from NC_062561.1 coordinate 33,513,359, forward strand.
ATGGTGGGCGTAAGGCAAAAGAGATGGGTGGGACCATAATTGCAGCTCCATGACTAATAAAATAAGATGAGGGCTATTTCAGAAATAAGAAAGGGGCACTTGTTATTGAAATACCTGGTGGGGGAAACTGGGTAATATCGCTAAAAGTTATTAGAGAGGGAACCTTGAACTGGGCTAGAGGAGAATTGTAATCTTTTTGATCCCTGGCAATCCCTTATATACTCTGAGGGGTGAGAAGCTGGGTCTTCCTGCTGGTAGGGAAATGAGCTTGAATGGAAAGGATAGGGGGGAATGCAGTGTTAAAAATACCTTATAAATTTTTTAGGATTTTGGTTACTGACCTCTTTTATTGATTGAAAAGTATATTAAAATCAGTGGAGAGGGTTGCTAGGTTTAAGCATATTAATTTCCTCTACTATATTCAAAAGTCATATTAATGCAGTTTGAGACTGGTTGCCAAATACATTCTACCACATTTTGAATTATGTAGTGTAAATTTGTATAAAAATGTGTTAAAACATTCTCATTCTTACTTCATTAAAATACTTGTGAAGAGGTTATAACTTAGTCCATTTACACATTAGTTTGCATGCCAGTGTTTTACATCAGATAGAACATATTTTGATTTTGCATTAGTTAGAATCATTTTTAAATACTGCATATTCTAGATGAATAAATGTATCCTGTTGATTCTTTTTAATATCAGTGAATAGAAAAACACATTATATATTAGCATATTTATTGATTCACTAAAACATTTATAAAATATGTTTTAAATTCAAGCTGTTCTATAATCTTAATTAAAATAATCAAATTCTATTTTAAACTATTTAATGCTCTCAATTTCCTAATAGAAACTGTACTACTTCATGTAATGACAAGAATATTTCACAAGGAATGTTTTTCCGGCAATTTTTTAACATTTCCTTTTTCCAATTCTAGGGAAAATACAAGGAGTATTTGAACACCTTCAATATACTTATTTTTCCTATGTTTTCTCAAATGGCTTCATACAGAATTAAATATGATATAGAACACATCCTAAAACACCAAATGATCCCATTCAGCCTGTGAAAAAATAATTTGAAAATCCAAAGTCACTGTTACATTGTAAATATAAAAGAAAACAAAAAATGGTACTAAGGTACTAAGAGAAAAAAAAAAAATATTAAGCCATGTACACTATTGCAAAATGAAGCAAACCATTAAGCAAAATAAAGGGGGGATTTTTTTCCTTTTATTTTAATTAGCGAGCTTAACAATATAACTGCATATTGGTCAGTTTGGGTTTTTAATTTTTTTTTTGTAGCTGAAATTGGAATTATATAAAAACTATAGTAATCTATGAAGCAGTTTCATTTTTTGCCAAACATCCCGCTGAATTGTTAAGGCTATTGGCTTCATTAACACAGTAGGTTCAAAATTTTTCCACACTTTCAGAGAGCCCATAAAGAAAGGATGCTTTTTACATTATAGTCCATAGTCCAAAACTCACACATGTGGCATATCATCTCTTGAATGAATATTATTTTAAAAAATGGTATTTCTTAATTCATGAATTTCGATGAGATTGGAGGCTAGGATTTAATTAAATTGAATAGCTCTTTTGGCCTCAAAACGGTTATGTCTAGTAACAAATTATTAAGAATCATAATCAATATGCTACAAGGGGTATTTCTACAGTAGACAAACCCTATGCTACTCTTCTTAGGATACCTACTTCATAGGATTCATGTCTTTGCATAATCTCCTCCATTTGAGGGTGAGCAGTTCCTGTGACTTGCATGTCACCAAAGCATATGACAAAATTATGTTACATTACATAGGTTTCTGTCCTACTAATGGACTCAAGACACTTTTGTCTGCCTTTGAAGAAGTAAGTGGCCATGTTGCAAGGCTCATAGGGCAAGATGGTAGTTGTCTCTAAAACTGACAGTGGCCTCAAGCTGACAGCAAAGAGTTGGTACCTTCAGCCCTAGAACCACAAGATAATGAGTTCTGCCCACAAGACTCAGTGGATTTTTCAGTTGAGAATACAATCCAGTTGACACATTGATTATTGCCATAATCAGAGAGCTCATTCAGTCTGAGCCTGGTTCCTAATCTACAAAAATTATAATAAATGTCTGCCCTTTTAAGATACTATAGTTTTGAAATCTGTTACACAGTAATAGATAATGCAACCCTCAAATCTTTTTTGAAAAGGAGGATGCACAGTGACCATCGCATGCACAGTTCTAGTGGTACATGTGAGTATTGTAACAGAAGAAAGAGCAAAACAATCAGCACTTAGGAGGCTTCAATCTTTACCATAAGGTATCTTTCAAAATATGAGAGTCATATTAATCTCTGAATTTCAGTTTTCTGGGTTTTTTATTGATATAATTGACATATAACATTATATTAGCTTCAGGTGTACAACATAATGACTCAATATATGTAAATATTGCAAAATGATCACCAAGTAAGTCTAGTTAACATCCACCACCACACGTATTTACAGTTTTTCCCTTATGATAGTAACTTTTAAGATTTACTCTCTTAGAAGCTTTCAGACACATAATTTCAAATACACAACTATAGTTGCCATCTGTATGTTACCTCCCCAGGACTTATTTTATAGTAGAGTTTGTACCCCTTGAGTACTTTCACCTACTCCATCTAGCCCCCCCCCCCCCCGCCTCGCCCCCAACCTCTGGCAACCACCAGTCAGTTCTCTGTATCTATAATTTTTCACTTTTTTTAAAAGATGATACATATAAGTGAGATGATGTGGTATTTGTCGTTCTCTCTGTGACTTATTTCACATAGCATGTTGCCCTCAGGTTCAGTGCATGTTGTCACAAATCACAAGATTTCCTTGTTGTTGTTGTTGTTGTTGTTGTTATTTTATGGTTGAATCATATTCACTGTATGTACATACCTTTTCTCTATCTGCTCCTTGGTCCACGGATACTAAGGTTGCTTCCATGCCTGGGCTTTTGTAAGTAACGCTTCAATGAGCATAAAGGTGCAAATATCTTTTTGAGGTAGTGTTTTCATTTCCTTCAGATAAATGCACAGAAGTGGAATTGTGGGGTCACACAGTAGTTCTATTTTTAATTGTTGAGGAATCTCCATACATTTTGCAGAGTGGCTGCACCGATTTGTATCCCCACCAACAGTGCTTAAGTGTTCTTTTTTTCTCCTTATCCTTGCCACACTTGTTATCTTTTGATAATAGCCCTTCTCACAGGTGTGAGGTGGTTATCTCATGAAGGTTTTGATTTGCATTTTCCTGCTGATTAGTAATGCTGAACATCTTTACATATATCTGTTCTTTAACTGTATGTATTCTTTGGACAAATGTTGAACTCCTTTGACCATTTTTTAATTGGGTTGTTCGTTTTTTGCTACTGAATTATATGAGTTCTTTTTATATTTGAGATATTAATTCCTTATGAAATATATATTTTGGGCATACATTTTTCTCCCATTCCATAGGTTGCCTTTTCCTTTTTCTAGCGGTTTCCTTTGCCATATGGATGTTTTTTAGTTTGGTGTTATCCCATTTGTTTATTGTGGTTTTTGTTTCCTTTGCTGTTGGTAGGAATCCAAAAAAAAAAAAAATCATTGCCAAAACTGATGTCAAAGATGTTACTTCCTATTTCCTAAAATTCTAGGAATTTTATGATTTAATATCTTATGGTTAAGTCTTTAATAAGTTGTAAGTTAATTTTTGTGTCTAGCATAAGATAATGGTCCAATGTCACCCTTTTGCAGGTGGCTGTCCAGTTTTCCCAGCGCTATTTATTGAAGAGACCATCCTTTCTCTATTGTATGTTCTTGACATCTTTGTTGTAAATTAATTGGCCATGTATATATGGATTTATTTCTGGCTGTCTTTACTATTCCAGTGATCTATGGGACTGTTTTTATGCCAGTAACATACTGTTTTTTAACACAATAACTTTGTAATACAGATTGTAATCAGATGGTGTGGTGTCTCCAGCTTTGGTTATCTTTCTCAAGATTGTTTTGATTCCTTGGGTCTTGTGTAGTTCCGTGCAAATTTTAGAATTACTTGTTTTATTTCTGTAGAAAAATCCCCTTGGAATTTTCATAGTTATTAAATGGGGATAAAAATACATACAGGTACTTGAGAAGAGTCGAGTCTTTCTGTGTCTATGCTATAAACTTTTTCCATAATGTTCTTCTATATCATGCATTCCTAATCAACCTCTGGGAGGTAAGATTTTAATTATATTTCATAGCTCAAACTTTTCAAAAACTTTCATTAATATACTCTGAATGCCATGATCTCACTTAGGAATGTCAGTCGCATTTATATACTGCCTGTATGATGCATATTCATATTACTATTATTGATAACTTTATCTCATTTATTATACTATTAGGGGCTTGAGGTCCTATATATATACATACATATGTATATATATCTTTTTATGAATTGATGCATGAGTAATTTCTGTGATAAGAGATATAAAAATAACTTTGCTTTGCAAACACTCAAAGATTGTCCTTTGAATTGAAGCACCTACTGCATGAGGACAGCATAGCTTTGCTAATGAAATAGTCTATTGGAAGAACATTACAATGATACTATATGTCAGTTCTGCTTTTGTCATCTCAAAGTAGTTGAAAGAAATATTGTTCTTCTCTGATATTCCAAATTTAATTAACATTAACAGATTATAGTAAATTACAGAGTTGTCCCCTTTTAGTTACTCTTGTCATTTCAAAAACACCTCAGGGCACCTGGGTGGTTCAGTCGGTTGAGCATCTGACTCTTAATTTTGGCTCAGGTCATGATCCCAGGGTCATGGGATCAAGCCCCCATGGAGCTGATCATGGAGCCCACTTAAGATTCTCTCTGTCTCCCTTTGCCCCTCACTCCACCCCCCGCTTGCTCTCTCTCTCTCTCTCCCCCTCTCTCAAATAAAATAAATAATATTTTTAAAAGAGAAAACAATAATAACAGCTTCTAAGGTAGAGATGTATCTTTTGGCAAAGAAACTTCAAGTGTTATGTCTTATAGCTAAAAACATGAATGAAAGAGCTGTTAGGAGATCTAAAGAAATGGGAGCATGCCAACATGAGAATAAAAATAATTTTTACCTAAAATATATAATGGAGTATAGGTAAACAGAAGTGAGTTTATTCAAGAATAAGAAAAAAGGCTTGGAGAAAGTCATCATTAGTTTGGGGTTATATGAAAAAGGTCTTGTACAGTAAAAGTGAATAGTTTTTCTCTCTATTCCCTGAATACAAGACAGTAGGGAATAGGCTTAAATTGCAGAAAAAGGAAACACTTGCTTACTGTGAGTGTCCTAAGCTACTAGAATGTATTCTAAGGGGAGGTTCCATCACTAAAAGTGTCTGGAAAAATCCCATAGGAAGAACATCCTCCAATAATTGAGGTACTATCCAAATTAAAGTCAGGGAAAGAAATTTGCGGTAACTTAAGGTCTCTTTCAATCCAGTCCCAAAAGCGAATTTATAAATTGAAAAATATATTTCAAAAATGTATTTTTTTCAAAGCATAAGGATATATAAAAATTTTGTTCAAAAATTGCTATATTTTAAAATTCTAAAAAATAATAATTTCACTTGAGATTCTTTGCCTGGTTGAAGTAAGGATTTCATGAAGGACAAAAAAAAAAGAGAATCTTGCCATGCAGTCAACTGCTATGGAAGACCATATAGTGAAATGCCATTTTAAAAATAAAATTAAATGCATTTATAGCCACCTATATCATTATGCCTTTTAATATGGGGATAGTCATATCTCATACTTTAGGGCAAAAAATTATTGCTGTAAGGATGAGAGGGGGCATTTTTTATTTTAAATACAAATATTCTAACATTTTTATTTGACACTTGTGGATTCTACTCCTTATTTGTTTATGTTATTTATTTTTTATAGCACTACACTAGTCTGTGATACTGACTGTATCTCATAGATGCTATGTAAACAGTCTAATGAGGTAACATTTATATACTCTGTTGAAATAGAGTAAGAGGTCATAAAATAATAACTATTTTGCCTTTAAGAAAGATGAAACCAGATACATGAACTAAACATTATGCTTTGATAAAAATATTTAAAAACATAACAACACAGTGACTTTTATGCAAAATAAATGTCATTAAATCACCTTATTTTAAGAGACAATAGAAAAAATTCTGGAAGCATATAGAGTGTTGCAGTTATTAAATTAATGTGTTCATGTTGTGAATTAGAATAATGGGAAGTCTTTTTGTAGCTTGAAGGAGTAAGTGTTCCTAGCACAAAGGGCATAAAAGAAAAGAGTTTTGAGCAGAATAAGATCACTGAAGGAAGTCAAACAATGTTTCAAAGTCTTTTGTTTTAGTTGGCTTGAGAGATAGGAATCAGAAAACTAAAGCAAGATATCAGTTAAATTTAAAGAAAAAAGATATGTGTAATTGCAATAATTGCATGTGTTATTTTTACCTTCGGAAGACTTTAGAGCTATAAATAAAATAACAGAGAGTAAAAAGTCAATTGTTCTAAATCCCTAGCAAAGGTTTAAATAAAATTATTTCTCAACATTCCTCTCCCCATCTCTGTCATTTTTCTGTTTTTTTTTTCTTTAAAAAATTTCCCCAGCTTCATTTAGTTATAATTGGCAAATAAAGGTTGCATACATTTATGATGTACAACATGATGTTTTGATATATGTTTATAATGTGAAATGATTACCACAACCAAGCTAATAAACACATCCATCACTTTACACAGTTACCTTGTGTGTGTGTGTGTGTGTGTGTGTTAAGAACAATTCAGATTACTCTCTTAGCAAAATTCATGTATGCAACACAGCAGTAGTATGAACTCCAGAATTTATTAATCCTGCATAACTGAGACATCGTATCCTTTGACCAACATCTTCCTTTTTCCTCCACACCCCTACCCGCCCCAGCCCCTGGCAATCACCATTTTATTGTCTACTTATATCAGTTATAATTTTCTAGATTTCATATAAAATCATGTGATCTTTGTCTTTATGTTCTGGCTTATTGCACCTAAGATAACATCCTCCAAATTCACTCATGTTTCAGAAATTATAGTATTTCCATTTTTAAGGGTGAATAATATACCTACCCCCATATATAGACATATTCAGTTTTCTCAGCGCCATTTAATGAAGACATTGTCCTTTGTCATGGCATATTCTTGGCATCTTAACTGAAAATTAGTTGAATATAAATATGTAGATTTGTTTATGGGCCCTCTACTCTGTTCTATGGTTCTATATGCCTGTTTTTATGGCAATACCATGCTGTTTGGATTATTATTATAGCTTTACAGTATATTTTGAAATCAAGTAGTGTGGTGCCTCCAGCTTTGTTCTTAAGGCACAAGATTGATTTCACTATTCTAGTTTTTTTTATGATGTCCTACAAATTTTAGACTTTTTTTCTATTTCTGTAAAATATAACATGGAATATTGATAGGGATTGCTTACATCCGTGGATCATTTTGGACAATATGGACATTTTAATAGTATTCTTCCAATCCTTGAACACAGGCTATCTTTCCTTTTATTGTTTCTTTCTTAATTTCATAAATACATTATAGTTTTCAGTGGGCAAATCTTTCTCCTCCTTGGTGAAATGTATCCCTGTCTTTTTTGCTTAATGTTATTATAAAAGAAATGTTTTACTAATTTTGTTTTAGGGTAGTTCATTGTTACTGTATAGAAATACAACTGACTTTTATATGTTGATTTCGCATCCTGCAACTTTACTGAACTAATCTTTTGATGAGATCTTTACAGTCATTTCATATGCAAAAAGAGACATTTTATTTTATTTTATTTTATTTTATTTTATTTTATTTTATTTTATTTCATCCTTTCTGATTTGGATGCCTTTTATTTATTTTCCCTGGCAAACTGCTCCAGCAATATAGGACTTTAGTACTATATTGAATAGAAGTGGTAATAGTGGTTTTCTTATCTGGTTTCGAAACTTAGAAAAAAAGCTTTCAGATTTTCATCATTGAGTATGATATTAGCTGTGGGACCGTCACATAGGACCTTTATTATACTGGGATACATCCCATCTATACATAACTTGTTAAGTTTTTATCATGAAAATATGTTGAACTCTGTCAGATGGTTTTTCTGCATCTATTGATATGTTCATATGATTTTTATCTCTTGTTCTGTTAATGTGGTGTATCACATTTATTGATTTTTGTATGTTTATCCAACCTTGTATCCAGGGATAAATGCCACTTGATTAAGGTATAAGGTCCTTTTAATTGAAACTTCTAAATGCAGTTTGCTAGTATTTTGTTAGGGTTCTGTTATTTTTAAAGATACAAACTCATGTGTCTTCTTTTTGTGGTATTTTTAGAGTATGTTTTTTTATTTTAAAACAAATACATGATAAATATTAAAAGTGAGACATTTTTGAAATACATTAATGGGGGAAGAAAATGTGCCCCACAAAACTACATCCCCAGAGGATAGGAATTCAGTGTTTTTATTTGGCTTTTTTTTTAACAGACATACAAAGAGCCCTCTAAGTGTTATTTGTACATATATGCAGATATTTAAGACAAAATTTTGATATTACACATTCTTTTGCTGCTTGCTTTTTTCCAGTTACTATAGTGACCTATAGATCAATCTCATTCACTTTATCAGCTTTCAAATTTTCATTTTAAGTTTATGATTTTATTTAACCAGTATAATTTCAAAACAAATTTAAGACAAGTTATTTGAATGATTTGGCGGTGAAATAAAATCACCATAAAAGTTTCTGGCTAGGTAAGTTAACTGTTTTCAAAATCTAGGTATGTGGTTATGGAAATAGTAGGCATGACCATAAACCAAGAATCCACCCAAAAAGAGAAAAAGCCATAAACAGACAAACCATTTGCACAATTTTACTTCCAATTTCTAATCCTGGAAATCATTCACAGTTGCAAAATACTAACATCTTTTAAAGTATAAATCCTGGGGCACCTGGGTGGCTCAGTTGGTTAAGCCTATGACTCTTGAGTTTGGCTCAATTAGGGTCTCACAGTTGATGAGATAGAGCTCTGTGTTGGGTTCTGCACTGACCGTACAGAGACTTCTTGGGATTCTCTCTCTCCCTCTCTCTCTCTGCCCCTCCCCTGTTCATGCGTGCCTATGTGCGCGCTCTCTCTCTCTCTCTCTCTCTCTCTCTCTCAAAATAAACATTTATAAATAAATGAACGAATGAATGAATGAGTGAATGAAGTAAAAATCCTGGCTCTCCATGTTTCTATAAGAAATTCAGTCCTATGTAGTCCAGAAACTAGAAATTGAACAAAATCTATAAGGAAAGAAGCTAATATCCAGTGCCACAGTCCTCATGGCATGAAGCAGTGAGAACGGGCATGGTTCTTGAACTGCAACACTATTCTTACTCAGATGCCAGATGTTCCTGCCCTGGGCACTGGACAGGGGTGTCAACAGTGTCTCTCTCCTTGCATGTAACATATAAAGTAGAGAAACCAAGACCTATTGCTTCCAGGTGCCATAATTCTGCAACTTACACACAAAAGTTCCTCTCTTTTTCCCTCCCCAACTTCCCTCACTTCATAAGCAATGGAGCGGGTCTGTATCTTCCTTTTCCTAAGTCACTGTTGGGTTCTGCTTGCCTATACACATTAGCCTGGATCCAATTCTAAATTGGCATGTATGACTAGCAGAGGTTGGCGTGGTAGCTTTTGAATCACTGGAGCCAAGGGTCAACATGGAAGAAGAAATGAGTATGTCCATTCTCAACCAAACATGTTTCAGTCTTTGTAGACCATATAAAGTGCTATCTGGTGTTTTAATGAGAGTGAAACACAACAGGGCAATGTTTTATGAACATGTTTGGAAAGTAGCAATATGAATTTATGTAGCCTTAAAATATTTACTTCTTCAACCAACAAGTGAATTTTAAGGGTGGTTCAAAATTAATGATGCCTAAATGTATTAAAACTCTGTATTAATTGAAGATAATAGAACAAAAAGTCACACAGAAGGAGAAGGAAAGGAAACTTCCAAGAGTGGATAGAATGGTTTTTTTTTTCAACCTTTATTTATTTTTGGGACAGAGAGAGACAGAGCATGAATGGGGGAGGGGTAGAGAGAGAGGGAGACACAGAATCGGAAACAGATTCCAGGCTCTGAGCCATCAGCCCAGAGCCTGACGCGGGGCTCGAACTCACGGACTGCGAGATAGTGACCTGGCTGAAGTCGGATGCTTAACCGACTGCGCCACCCAGGCACCCAGAATGGTTTTGATTAAGATGATTTAGGGGGCGCCTGGGTGATTCAGTCGGTTGAGCATCTGACTTTAGCTCAGGTCATGATCTTGCAGTCTGTGAGTTCCAGCCCTGCACTGGGCTCTGTGCTGGCAGCTCAGAGCCTGGAGCCTGCCTGGGATTCTGTCTGTCTGTCTGTCTCTCTCTCTCTGCCCCTTGCCTGCTCACACTCTGTCTCTCAAAAATAAATAAACATTAAATTTTTTAAAAATGATTTAGGTAGTCAGTTCTTTTCTTCATTTTCAAATTAGAAATATGATATGAAGAATTATGTAGCTTCTTGGAGGTGATATAAGAATAATTTAAGATTCTAATAATCATGGTTTCTTGCAATAGTTAATTTTACTAAGGGGATTAATAAAAGGAAGGGTATTTTGAATGTCATCAGCAGACATCAATAGTAACATAAAAATGCTAATATTATAGTTTATGTACGTAAATGCACACTGATAATTTCCTTTAAAAAAAAGTATTGTTTTACCAACATGTCCTTTTAATATAGAATTAATCTTTTTAAGTTTGTTTATTTACATTGAGAGAGAGTGAGAGAGAGAGAGAGAGAGAGAGAGAGAACCAGCAGGGGAGGAACAGAAAGAAGGAGAGACAGAATCCCAAGCAGGCTCCATGCTATCAGTGCAAAGCCCAACGTGGGACTTGAACTCAGGAACCATGAGGTCATGACCTGAGCTGAAGTTGAGTTGGACACTTAACCGACCGAGCCACCCAGGCACCCCTAGAATTTGTATTTTTAATGTAGAATAAGATTAGATAATTCCTCTCCCTAAAGTAAAGTATGTGAGTGTGAGTATACATGAGCATATGTGTAGGTGCATATGTACACATATACACACCCTAACATTTCATTTCAAATCAATGTACTCAAGTACATTATCCTATAGTATATCTATAACAAACACTACTAAGGAAACCCAAATTTACCAGGATCAGTCTTAATTTTTTTTTTAATTAAACAGCAACAACAGTAAAAAAATGGACTTTGGAACTATCTAGAACCATGTTCACATCCTGGCTTCACCATTTGAAGTTCAGAAGACAAATGACTGACTACTCTAAGGCATGGTTTCCTCCACTATACTTAGGAAAGCTACTCGTCATGGGGTTGTAATATGAATAGTGAGATAAGGAAACCTAAAATCTAGCAGACAAATCCTGGACATTCAGTAAATTTGTTTGCCTTCCCTTTAATTAAAACATGAGTGATTTATGCAAAAATGCTTCTGAGCTATACATAGTACTGTTAATAAACAAATGATTATAGTTAATAATGCCAAAAAATCATAATTTAAATATTTTTGGCTAATATTTCTCTTATGAGACCATTGCTATGAGTTAAGTGTATAGCCACTTAGCCTTAAATTGGCTTTTATCAACCAAGAGAATTTAAACAGAAAGAGATTTGATGTCCTAACTATAATATTTCAAGCTAGTGACCAAAGGAGCACTGTATTTTGTCAAATGCTTTTTCTGCATCTATTGAAAGGATCATATGGTTCTTATCCTTTCTTTTGTTAACGTGGTATATCACGTTGATTGATTTTTGAATATTGAACCACCCCTTCTGCCCAGAAATAAATGCCATTTGATCATGATGAATAATTATTTTAAGGTACTGTTGAATTTGACTTCCTAGAATTTTGTTGAGAAATTTTGCATCCTTGTTCATCAGGGATATTGGCCTGTAACTCTCCTTTTTAGTGGGTCTTTGTCTGGTTTTAGAATCAAGGTAATGCTGCCTTCATAGAATGAGTTTGGAAATCTTCCTTCCATTTCTATTTTTTGGAACAATTTGAGAAGAATAGGTATTAACTTTTCTTTAAATGTCTGGTAGAATTCCCTTGGGAAACCATCTGGCCCTGGCGTTTTATTTTTTGGGAGATTTTTATTGCTGATTCAGTTTCTTTGCTGCTATTCAAATGATCTATTTCTTCTAGTTTCAGTTTTGGGAGTTTGTATGTTTCTAGGATTTTGCCCATTCCTTTCAGATTATCCAGTTTGTTGGCATATAATTTTTCATAATATTCTCTTGCAATTGTTTTTCTGTGGTGTGGTTATGATCTCTCCTCTTTCATTTCTTATTTATTTGGGTCCTTTTTTTCTTTTTGGTAAAAAATATCTTTTTTACTTCTTTTGATCTTCTTTTTGATCAATTTTATTAATTCCAGCTCTTATTTTCATTGATATGTTCTAGCATGTTTTTGTTTGTTTGTTTGTTTGTTTCTATATCATTTATTTCTGCTCTAATATTTATTATTTCCCTTCTTCTGCTTCTTTAGGCTTTATTTGCTATTCCTTCTCTAACTCCTTTAGATGTAAGGTTAGGCTGTGTATTTGAGACTTTTCTTGCTTCTTGAGGTAAACCTGTATTGCAATATACTTCCCTCTTAGGACTGCCTTTGCTGCATCCCAAAGGTTTTGATCTGTTTTCATTTTCATTTCCTTCCATCTACTGGTTTTTATTTCTTCTTTAATTTGCTGGCTAACCTACTCATTCTTTAGTAAGATGTTCTTTAACCTCCACATATTTGTGGTCTTTCCAATATTTTTTCTTGTGGTTGACTCCCAGTTTCATAGTATTGTGGTCTGAAAATATGCATGGTATGATCTCATTCTTTTTGTATCTGTTGAGGGCTGATATGTGAACGAGTATGTGATCTATTCTGAAGAATATTTCCTGTGCACTCAAGAAGAATGTGTATTCTGTCACTTTAGGATGAAATGTTCTGATTATATCTGTTAAGTCCATCTGGTCCAGTGTGTCATTCAAAGCCATCATTTTCTTGTTGATTTTCTACTTATATGATCTGCCCATTGTTGCAAGTGGTGTTAAAGTCCCTTACTATTATTGTGTTATTGTCAATGAGTTTCTTTATGCTATTATTTATATATTAGGGTGTTTTCAAGTTGGGGACATAAATATTTCCAGTGTTTAGATGTTTTTACTGGACAGACACCTTTATTATGGTATAATGCCCTTCTTCATCTCTTGTTACAGACTTTGGTTTAAATTCTAGTTCGTCTGATATAAGTATGGCTACTCTGGCTTTTTTTTTTTTAATGTCCATTAGCATGATAGATGGTTCTCCATCCCTTCACTTTCAATATGGATATATCTTTAGGTCTAAAATAAGTCTCTTGTAGTAAACATATAGATGCATATTGCTTTTTTTTATTATTATCCATTCTGATACCTTATGTCTTTTGATTGGAGCATTTAGTCCATTTATATTCAGAGTAATTATTGACAGATACGAATTAAGGCCTTCATGTTACCTGGAAAGCTGTTGTTTCCGGTGATGTTCTCTGCTCCTTTCTAGTCTTTGTTGCTTTTGGTACTTTTTCTACCCATCCCCCCACTCAAAGAGTCCCCTTTGATATTTCTTGCAGGGCTGGTTTAGTGGTCACAAACTCCTTTTGTTTTTGTTTGTCTAGGAAACTCCTTATCTCTCCTTCTATTCTGAATGACAGACATGCTAGATAAAGTATTCTTGGCTGCATTTTTTTCCCATTAAGCTCTTTGAATATAACTTGTCACTCTTTTACCACCTGCCAAGTTTCTGTGGACAGACCTGCTGTGAACCTGATCTGTCTTCCCTTGTAGGTTAAGGACTTTTTTTTCCCTTTGCTGCTTTCAGGATTCTTTCCTTGTCTATGTATTTTGTGAATTTAACTATGATAAGTCTTGGTGATGGCCAGCTTTTGTTGAATTTAATGAAAGTTCTCTGGGCTTCTTGGATTTCGATGTCTGTGCCCTTCCCCAGGTTAGGGAAATTTTCAGCTATAATTTGCTCAAATAAACCATCTATCACTTTTTTCTCTCTCTTCATTTTCTGAGACTCCTGTGATATCAATGGTATTACAATTTAAGGAGTCTCTAAGATCCCTAAGTCTATATTTGTGATCCAATACCCTTCTTTTCCTCTTTTCACCTTCATTATTTCCGTGCTTTTATCTTCTCTATCACTAATTCATTCTTCTGATCATCCATCCTCATTGTCATGGCATCTATTCGGGTTTGCATCTTGGTTATAGCATTTTTAATTCTGGCCTGTGTAGCTTTTAGTTCTTTTATCTCTGCAGAAAGGGATTCTGTAGTGCTTTCTATGCCTTTTTCAAATCCAGGTAGTATCCTTATAATTGTTTTAAATTCTAGTTCAGACATCTTACTTATATCTGTATTGATTAAATCCCTGGCTGTTACTTCTTTCTATTCTTTCTTTTGGGGTGAATTCCTCCATTTTGTCGTATCGTGAAGGTAAAAAAAAAAAAGCAATAAGAAGCTAGATCCTAAGTGTGTTTTGGTCTGCTTATTTAAAAAAAAAGCTATATATACGTATGTATGTGTGTGTGTATATATGTGTGTGTATATATATATATATATATATAATTTTTAAAAATTATAAAATCAAAAAAATTGCTTTTCTGTATCTGAAGGAAAAACAAAACAAACAAAGGAAGGTAGATTCTATTTCCTCTAGAGCTGAAGCTTTGTAGCACTCTATGGTCAGGCAACAATGTGTGCCAGGGGTTTGTGCTGGTCATCTGGGACTGGGGCCTGTTACAAGGATTCTCAGACCCATTTGTCCTAGTGAAGATGGACCTACAGGGTACTGGGAGGGGGAGCTTGGTATAAGCAGCTCTGGCCTCCACTTGGTGGCACTGTTTTACTCACAAGTCGGTCAGTGCTGATGGATGCAGTGAAAATGGCATCTTTCCTCACTAGAGAAGGGAGCTCGGGCCCACCACTCTTCAGGAAGTCCTCACAGAAGAGCCAGTAATCACCTCTCTTGTATCCCTGGCTTCCACCAGATCCCTGCCTTTACCCAGCCTGTATCTGAGCTGTCTGCCTGCCAGGTGGCACAGCATTCCTGTTTTACTTCAGGCACATGGCTGGGTTTCAAAAGTAAAAAGTTTAGAGATCTACATGGTGCAGACCCAGGCTGATCCTCGGGGGTGGGGGGAGGGAGGTCTCACTGTGCTGTGGCTGGTGCTGGCTTGTTCCAGAAATTGGTTGCAAAAAACGTGCAGCAGTTCAGAGTTTATGGTAAATTGCAGCAGAAAGCCGACACCAAGGCTCATCGCCCTCAGCCAATGTCCCTGTTCCTGTTAGTGAACAGGGAAGCTCAAGGGTGCCCACCGGGTCTTTTGACCCCTGGAGAGGCCATACCACCTCTCCCAAAGGCACTTCAAGCACGGAAACTGCTTCTCCCCATGTGACCCAGGAGATGCTCAGACCATGCTCCGCACTCCTAAGTCTCCATCTTCCTTCTCTACCAGAGGGCCACCAAGCCTGCCAGACATGACCCTAGCAATGGCACAGACCTCTAAAAAATCAGACTCTGTGCTTCACTGTTTATAAAAACTTGGGGGTACTCAGCCCCTCTTCTTTTCTCCATCAGTGCTTTTGGGGAACGGTGTTTCTTGTGCAATACCCTGTGTGCGCTTTTACTCTTTCTAACTTTCTCTTTCATTCTTCTCATGACCAGGGCTCCCTCCCCATTGTGACATCCACAGCTCTTCTCCCCGCCCCGCCCCCCCCAGATCATTTCTCCACAGCTCCTACCTTCCATGATGTGGTGGCTTTTTCACCTCTAGTTGTGCATTTTTGCTCTTAGTCCTCAGATCAATTTCTTGGGTGTTCAAAATGATTTTATATTTATCTAGCTGTGTTAAAGGGAAAGGCCAGCCTAGGGTCTCCCTCTTCCTCCACCATCTTATTTCCTCCTCCAAGTCAATCTCCATATGACTTTTTTTTTTTCCGTGGAAGGTTTTTATTTTATTTTTAATATAATTTATTGACAAATTGGTTTCCATACAACACCCAGTGTTCATCCTAACAAGTGTTCTCCTCCTCAATGCCCAACACCCAATTTCCCCTCTCCCCCCACCCCCCATCAACCCTCAGTTTGTTCTCATCCATGTGACTTCTTGACAGCAAATAAAACCCTTTTTGTAGCAGAGTAAATTCTTCCCATTTTATTCAGGTAAGTTTGCTTAGAGACAGAACCTATAGATCCTGCGTCTGCTGACCTTAGATTAAAATCTATGTTTACAGTTCTGGCTGTTCCATCATCAACGTCAATCTCCATACTAGTATCATTCCTTAATTTGTACTTCTTGCCAGATTTGAGGCTGCAGCAATGTATATGATGATAGATTGGTAGGATACAGGAGAGAAGGGCCAGAGGTAGTGTTTTTTGTTTTTTGTTTTTTGTTTCCCAGCATAAACCAATAGCATGCCTTGAACTATTCATGTCCTGTATATTTCCATTTCATTCCTTATACTCTTTATTTCACTTGTTAGTTGTATATGTGTACCGTTCCTACTAGGCCCTAAACTGCCTAGGGGAAAATCACACCTCAAAGATTTAAGTATTCCCAGGCTTGAGCAGAGCAAATAGAACACAGCAAACACTGAATAATATGTTTGTGGAGTAAGCATGAATTAATGAACATGTTTGGATGAATTTCATACTTAGATCTCCATCCCCAAAATATGACTACTCTCCCCTTTGAACAAATCTCTTTCTAAGTCCAGTAAAACATTTACTAGTTAATGCTACCTAATCATTTCCACCTGATTGGTTGTTACCTTGACTTCCTGCTTTGCATTAAAAAAAAATGAAATGTATTATCAACCTATAAAATTTGTTTCCAACTCCCATACAGTAAGAAAAACAAGCTTTAAAGCAGACAAGGAGGTCTGGGAGTCTTTGAGTCACCATAGTTCAGGGGAGCTTTGAACCTTTGTATCAAAACTAGAATAAGAAAATATCATTCTTTTATGGGGAAAAAATCCTCGGTTTTAGAAAAATGGACTCAATTACTATAGTGTAGTGTATTTAAAAAGTAATGAGCCTGGAGGGTTATTCAAAAAGAGCAACAAAGGCAAACAGTGTCAGTATTCTAGCACTTAGGAAATTTATTCAGCTAAGTAGGTTTTAAATCAATATTTTTCACAAATAATCTCTCATGCTATGTAATCCAAATTAATACTCTTACGTATGATGTTACATTGTGTTATGAGTAATTTGAGAAAGTGCTCACTGACTTATAATTAAAACTTCAACTCAGAAGTTTTTGGAGTTTTATCTTAATAGTTAATATGGTGGTATTTTTTTAATTCCAATATTAAAAACTAATATTTTTTTACTTCACCTTTATTGATATATAATTGACAAATAAAATTGTCAAGATATTTAAAGTGTACATCATGGTAATTTGAATATATAAACATAGTGAAAGAATTCCCCTCATCTAGTAAATTAACATATCCACACATCCGTCACCATACATATTTATCTTTTTTTTTTCTGAGAACATTTAGGTTCCGTATTACAATATTTTAATTATACATTAATACAGTGTTATCAACTATAGTCATCATGCTTTACATTAGATCCTCATACTTCACTCATCTTTTAGCTGAAAGTTTATACTCTTTATCAACCTCTTCCACCCCCCAGACCCTGACAACTGCGTTTGTATCTCTGTTTCTATGAGGTTGAGGGTTTTGTTTGTTTGTTTGTTTTTGAGATTTTACATATAAGTGGTAGCATACAACATTTGTCTTTTTCTATCTACCTTATTTCACTTCATATAATTATTTCAAGGTCCATCGATGTTGTCATAAAAAGCAGGATTTCCTTCTTTTTCATAGCTGAATAATATTCCATTGTGTGTGTGTGTGTGTGTGTGTGTGTGTGTATATATATATATATATATCATATCTTATTAGTTCATGCACCCATTGATTGAAACTTAGGTTGTTTCCATATCTCAGCTATTGTGAATAATGAACATGGAATGAAGCTATCTCTTCAATATCCTGTTTTATTTTCCTTTGTGGATACACACACACACACACACACACACACACACACACACAAGCACAGAGGTGGGAGAGTGTTGGAACAAATGCTGGTTCTATTTTTAATTTTTTGAGGAGCTTCCATACTGTTTCCATAGTGGCTCCATAATTTGCATTCCCACAAACAGTGCTCAGGGGTTCCCTTTTCTTCACACCCTCACTCACACTTGTTAATGTTTGTGTTTTGATAATATACATTCTAACAGGTGTGAAGTGATACCTCATTGTGCTTGTAATTTTAGTTTCTCTCATGAGTAACAATGTAGAGTAGCTTATCATGTACTTGTTGACAATCTGTATGTCTACTTTGGAAAAATGTCTATTCCGTTCCTCTGCCATTTTTAAATTACATTTCTTCTTTCTTCCCCTTCTCCCACCACCCTCCTCCTCCTCCTCCTCCTCCTCCTCCTCCTCCTCTCCTTTCTTTTTCTATCAAGTTGTAAGTTTCTTATTTATTTTGGATATTATTCTTTTATCAGATGTATGGTTTGAAAATATTATCACCCATTCAACAGATTGCCTTTTCATTCAACAGATTGCCTTTTCATTTTATTGACAGTTTTTTTTGCCATGCAAAAGCTTTTAGTTTGATTTAGTCCTACTTGTCTATTTTTGCTTTTGTTGCCTTTTCTTTAGCTTTCAAATTAAAATAAAAAAAAATCAGGGCACCTGGGTGGCTCAGTTAAGCATCCAATTTTTGATTTCAGCTCAGGTCATGATCTCACAGTTTCTGGGTTCTAGCCCTGAGTCAGAGTCTGTGCTGACAGTGCAGAGCCTGCTTGGGATTCTCTCTCTTAGTCTCTCTCTCTCTCTCTCTCTCTCTCTCTCTCTCTCTGTCTCTCTCTCTCTCCCTACCTGCTCCCCAAATAAGTAAATAAACTTTAAAATAAGCTAAAATAAAATAAAATAAAATAAAATAAAATAAAATAAAAATAATTATTCCAAGACAGTGTGGGAGTACTTTACTGCCTATGTTTTCTTCTATAAGTTTTATTGTTTCAGGTCTTACTTTCAAGTACATTTTAAGTTGATTTTTGTGTGTGATACAATATAGGGGTCCAGTTTCATTGTCTCACATGTGGCTGTCCAGTTTTCCCAATGCCATTTTTTTTAAAGACTGTACTTTCCCCATTGTATATTCTTGACCCTTTTGTTATAAATTAGTTGACCATATGTACATGGATTTATTTCTGGGCTCTCTATTTTGTTCCCTTGATATATCCATCCATTTTTATGTCAGTTCAATATTGTGTCAGTACAATATTATAGCAGTACAATGATAGCAATATTATAGCATCCATTTTTATGTCAGTACAATATTATAGCTTTGTAATATAACTTGAAATCAGAAAGTGATACCTCCAGCTTTGTTTTTCTTTCTTAAGGTTGATTTGGCAATTTGAGGTCTTTTGTGGCTCCATGCAAATTTGGGGATTGTTTGTTCTATTTATGTGAAAAATGTCATTTGAATTCAGGTAGGGATTGCATTCAATCTGTAGATTATTTTGGGTAGGAGGTACATTTAATGATATTAGTTCTTCTAATAACCCTTACTCAGTCTTTTATCTCTTCATTATCAGTGACTTTACCTATCAAAGATAAAAGTGCCAAAATATTTTTCCAAATGTAAAATGTGCACATGCTCCTCAGAAATCATCATTTTTATGCTAATAAATAGAGATGATTTGTAGGTTGATCAACATTTTTAAAATACACTTTTTAAATATATTGCTCTTTGGCACAATGATATTAAACGTAGATGTATGGAAATGCAGTCATGAATGATTGGTGAAATTTTTGTAAGAAACAATTTGGCAATAACACAGGATATACACCTCTTCTTATTTTGCCTACCTAGCTCTCTGCCTTATAGTAACTAGCATAATTTATTTTCATTCTAATAAATGCCATATACATAGGAACATGTCCTACAATATGTTGTGAAATAATTTTAACAGTTCTCTCCTATCCTGTTAGACTCCTAACTTCCCTATTTGAATTTTGAACTTATTCTGTAACTCCTATGGAATAAAATGGTAATTGTAAAATCAGAGTACATGTCCAATAAGAAAATATAAAGATGTCTTTGCCTAGGATAGAAGGGAAATGGCTTTAGACGATTTAGAAAATGTAAATTTTATTTCCATCAGAGCCCTTATTTTCATTGTTAAGTGGTTTTATACCAAGTGGGGAATCTGAAGTATTTCTGTAGGACCTCAAGATTTGATGAATACAACATAAACTAAAATCATACCATTTTATTATCCTTCTTTCTCTTAAAACCAAAAGTGTAAGCTGTGGTCATCAAAGGACCAGTGTGTTAATAGAGTATACCTACTAGCATTGTAAAAGGCATATGTCAGATGAGATGTCTGGCATGGTGTAGATAAGCTTTGATGTAAAGAGAACTACCAAGGACAAACCAGTTAACATTTAAAATATATAAAGTCAATTTTGAATAAAGAAAGAGAGAAAAGATAATAAAAGTATCAAAAAAAGGCAAAATTAATTCATACAGTGAAATCAAGCAAAGGAAGAATGATGTGTAACCCATATTTGAAAGGCTGTTTAACCAAAGGAACACTATTTTATATCTTTGAGTATTGCATAAAAGGAAATGAGAATAGATTAAGGAGCGCACACAGAGTATATCAAAGTGGCAGAAATCTTCAAACACTTTGCCTTATTTTTCTTCAAATGAAAAGTTATGCATTATTATATTTTAACTACCTTGTTGCAATGTATTTAGCAATGGCATGGACCATACCATTGAAAAAGCTTCCTGTAATGCAGGGATGACAGATCCTGTCAATAACAAATAGTACTGGAATATCCAGTCAAGGTCTAACAATGCAAAATGGATGGATAATTGTTTTCAGCATTGTGCACTTTTTATATTACTGTGCTTCTGATCCCCTTCAAGCCAGTTCATCTCACTGGTAATGTCCGTAGACACTTGAATGGCCTATCTAGCTTAATGAAGTTTTGATAAGTGATGGTTCACTTATATGAAAGAATCTACTAAAGTGTCTAGTGAGGCATTTCATTTGCCCAAATCTCTGTGAAATAGATACAAATCTTCAAGGTAGAGTGATTAGTACACGTAAGCTTACATTGCCAAAGTCATAGAGATTTTAGGAACTGCCATAAATATCTACTAGTCCCGTCTTTGCTCCTTAGATTCAGAGGAAGCTGATAGAGGTTAAATTATTTGACAAGTTTCGATACCTGTTAAGGACAAAGCAAAAATAAGTCCAAGTATTTCTTGCCATAAAACTTGGTCCTTTCCCAGCATATCATAGTGTCTTGACATGTATATCAATTAATTTTAATTTTCCTAATGCCTTTCTTATTCTTTTCAAGTATTCCAAACAGAATAGAGTTTCATAATTTCTTTTCTTTTCTTTTTATTTGAAAGGAAACATTTTAATTTCTAAAAAAAATTATACAAAATTTACAAATTTCAGAGTTGTCTTCATGGTAGTTGATCAGAATAAACATTTTTATAATGAAGAAAATAACCATTATTCTCATTCCAACTTTTACTTATGCAGGGGGTTTGATTAAATGTTCTAAACATTAATAAAATGGTTTCCAGAAAAACAACAATTAAGAGGCAGAGGAAGAAAATATACTTTTATTAATAATTTGCCAAATAATACATTTATTTAGATAGCATTTAATGGATGCTCTCAAATTAAATACAACTAAAGAGAAAAAATGAGAGGATATATATTTGACAAACTTAAATATAAAGGGACTAGACATATTAAAGAGGAAAATATATATAGACTAATATTACTCCAGCAGAAATGAAATAAAATAACCATAAGTAAAGAACCAAATTAAGACAGTAAAAACTAAAGTGAATATTATAGGCTGAAAAATTGTAAAAGGTGATGATAATAATAGACTTTCTTCAATAATATGTCATAATTATAACAACTATAATGAATATTTTTGTTATTTAGTAAATATTATTTTACCTCTTTTATATCTTCAAAGTGAATTTATATTTTTTTTAACATTTTTTAATGTTTATTTATTATTGAGAGAGAAAGAGAGAGACAGAGAGAGAGGGAGGGAAGGAGGGAGGGAAAGAGAGAGGGAGAGTGAGCAGTGGAGGAGAAGACAGAGGGAGACACAGAATCCGAAGCAGGCTCCAGGCTCTGAGCTGTCAGCACAGAGCCTGACTTAGGTCTCGAACTCATGAACTGTGAGATCATGACCTGAGCTGAAGTTGGACTCTTAGCCAACTGAGCCACACAGATGCCCTATGAACTTTTATTAAAAAAATAATAATAATAACCAAAATAATGTGATCCTCCCAAGTGGTTCTTTCTCTCATTTTTTTCTTTTAATTTCATTTTCTCCTAATAATATCGTATTTCTGAAGACTGCTTGGTATTATCCATCCTTCTACTTTTGACTCATGTGCTCATTTGAAGCCCACAATTCCAAAAGATTAACTTTCAGAAATGAAATTGTATGAAAATAACGATGTATGATCATATTTAAATATCATAAATATCAAAAAACTAGTCATTTAAATAAATGAATGAAAGATGTTCACCGTACATTAAGTTTATGAAGCACATTGCAAAACAGTAAGAACGATATGCTTGCACTTTTTCATACACACACATATTCATATCGATACTCCTTGCTATTTCTAGATAGAGGAATCAACTGTTTTGATGTATTATTCCAACTATTCCCACAAATAATACAATCTTTATTATCATTATAAATAAGTGCTATGAAAATAAGTGAAGACAGAAAGAAACTTGAAATAATAGCAGATGGAAAATTGGAAAATTCACAAATTATGTGAAAATTTAAAAATATATTCCTGAACTAGTAGCTCAAAGAAGAAATTGAAAAGGAAATTCGAAAATATCTTGAGACAGTGAAAATGAATCACAGTATAACAAAACCTATGGGCTGCAGCAAAAACATTACTAAGAGGGAAGTTTATAGTGATGAATGCCTGCATTTAAAATTGTGTTTGTGTGTGTGTGTGTGTGTGTGTGTGTGTGTGTGTGTATCAGTCCTTCTCAAACTCTTCCAAAAATTGAAAAAGGAGCACCTCCAAACTCCTTTTTGAAGACATTAAAACATTTCTTAAAACAGTGTCTGTAAGCTCAAAACATTAAGCAGAACATTGGAAAATATATAAAAGACTTTAAGAGATGCAAACTACACTGTCTGAAAGGATGGACTGTAAATGATTGACAGCAATTCGACAATGTAGAAGAAATACATTTGGGTAATACTTCCACTTTCACTTCATGAAATCTTCCCACCTATGCACAGAGGACGGATTTCCAGTCATTATTTTTTTAATTCCAGTATAATTAACACACAGTGTTATATTAGTTTTAGGTGTACACGAGAGTGATTCAACAATTCTACACATTACTCACTGCTCATCATTCGAAGTGTACTCTTCACCCTTCACCTTTTTCACCAATCTCCCACCCACCTCCCCTCTGGTAACTGCCAGTTTGTTCTCTATATTTCAGTCTGCCTTTTTGTCTGTTTTTTTTCTTCTTTCTTCATTTGTTTGGTTCTTAAATTCTTCATATAAGTGAAACCATAAGCCTTTTGTTTTTGTTTATTGTTGTTTTTGAATGACTGACTGATTTCACTTAGCATCATACCCTTTATATCCATCCATGTTGTTGCAAATGGCAAGACTTCCTTCTTTTTATGGCTGAGTAATATTCTATTGTGTGTATCTCACCTATTCTTTGTCCATTATTCTATCAGTGGGCACTTGAGTTGGTTCCATAATTTGGCTATTATAAATAATGGTGTATAAACATAGGTGTGCATGTATCTTTTTGAGTTAGGATTTTTGTATTCTTTGGGTAAATACCCAGTAGTGCGGTTACTAGATCATATAGTAATTCTATTTTTAATCCTTTGAGGAACCCCCATATTATTTTCCACAGTGGCTGCACCTGTTGGCATTCTCACCAACAATGCACAAGGGTTCCTTTTTCTCCACATCCTCACCAACACTTGTTTCTTATGTTTTTGATTCTAGCCATTCTGACAGGTGTAGGATGATATTTCATTGTAGTTTAATTTGGATTTCCTAGATGATTAGTGATATTGAGCCTCTTTTTGTGTGTGTCTGTTGGCCATCTGTACGTCTTCTTTGGAGAAATGTCTATTCATGGATTCTGCACATTTTTAATTGGATCATTTGGTGCATGGTTTTGTTTTGTTTTGTTTTGTTTTGGGTTTTGGTGTTGGGTTGTATAAGTCCTTTATATGTTTTGGATACTAACTCCTTACCAGATATATCATTTTCAAATATTTTCACCATTTCAGTAGGTTGTCTTGTTTTGTGTTTCCTTTGCTATACAGAGCTTTTAAAAAATTTTATTTATTTATATTTAGAGAAAGAAAGAGAGAGTGAGTTGGGGGGGTGGGGGCAGAGGGAGAGGGAGAGAGAGAATCCCAACCAGGCTCTGCACTGTAAGCATGAAGCACAACACAGGGCTCAATCTCATGAACTGTGAGATCATGACCTGAGCTGAAATCAAGGGTCAGATGCTTAACAGACCGAGCCACCCTGGTGTCCCAAAGCTTTTTATTTTGATGTAGTGCAAATAGTTTATTTATTTTCCTTCCCTTATTTTGAAAATCTAGGGAAATGTTACTATGGCTGATGTCATAGAAATCATTGCCTATGCTCTCTTCTAGGATTTTTATGGTTTCAGATGTCACATTTAGATCCATCTTGAGTTTATATTTGTATTTGGCATAAGAAAAAAAGTGGTCTAGTTTCATTCCTTTGCACGTAGCTGTCCAGTTTTGCCAATTTGTTGAAGAGACTTTTTCCGATTACATAGTCTTGCTTCCTTTGTCATAGAGTAATTGGCCATAAAATTGTGGGTTTATTTCTTTTCTGGGTTTTCTATTCTGTTTCATTCGATCTATGTGCCTAGTTTTTGCAGTATCCTACAGTTTTGATTTCTACAGCCTTGTAGTATACCTTGAAATCTGGGATTGTGATACCTCTAGTTTTGTTCTTGCCAAGAGTCCTTTAGCTCTTTGGGACCTTTTGTGGTTCCATAAAAATTTTAGGATTATTTGTTCTATTTCTGTGAAAAATGCTGTTGATATTTTGATAGGATTTGCATTCAATCTGTTGATTGGTTTGGGTAGTATGGACATTTAACAATATTTGTTCTTCCACTCCATGAACATGCAATAATGTTCATTTGCTTGTGTCATCTTCAGTTTCTTTTGTCAATGTTTTGTACAGGTCTTTCACCAACTTGGTTAGGTTTATTTCTGGAAATTTATGATTTTTGGTGCAATTGTAAATGGGATTCTTTTCTTAATTTCTCTTTCTGCTATTTCATTATTCGTGTATAGAAATGCAGCAGGTTTCTGTATATTGATTTTGTATACAAAACTGAATTTACTTATCAGTTGTAATAGTTTTTTGGTAGCACTTTTAAGCTTTTCTATATATATAGTATCATGTCACCTACAAATAGTGAAAGCCTTATTTCTTCCTTACCAATTCAGATGTCTTTTATTTCTTGTCTGATCTCTGTGGTTAAAACTTCTAGTATTATGTTGAATAAAAGTGGTTAGCATGGACATCCTTGTTTTGCTCCTGATCTTTGGGGAAAAGCTGTCAGTTTTTCCCCATTGAGTGTGATGTTAGCTGTGAGTTTTTCATAAATAGCTTTTATGATGTTGAGGTATGTTACCTCTAACCCTCCTTTTTTTGAGGGTTTTTATCATGAACCGATGCTGTACTTTTTAGTCAAATTCTTTTTCTGTATCTATCGAAATGATCATATGATTTTTATCATTTCTCTTATTGATGTGATGTATCACACTGATTTATTTACAAATATTGAACCACTCTTGTATGCCAGGTTTAAATCCCACTTGATCATAGTGAATGATTTTTTTAAATGTATTCTTGGATTTGGCTTGATAATATTTTGTTAAGGGTTTTTCCATTATGTGCATCAGGGATATTAGCCTGTAGTTATCTTTATTTTGTAATGTCTTCACCTGGTTTTGACACTGGGTAAGCTGGCCTCATAGAATGAATTTGGAAGTTTTCTTCCTCTTCTACTTTTTGGAATAGTTGGAGAAGAAAAGGTATTAGATCTTCTTTAAGTATTTGGTAGAATTCACCTGTGAAGCCACCTGATATGGACTTGTGTTTGTTGGGAGTTTTTTGATTACTGAATCGATTTCATTTTTGGTAATTGGTCTGTTCAAATGATCTATTTCTTCCTGATTCAATTTTGGTAGGTATATGTTTCTAGAAATGTATCCATTTCTTCTAGGTTGTACAATTTGTTGCATTTAATTTTTCATAGTATTCTCTTATACTATCCTTTGCATTCCTGTGATGTCGCATGGTATTTCTCCACTGTCATTTCTGAATTTGATTATTTGAGTCCTCTCTTCTTTTTTTAATGAGCTTAATGGTTTATGAATTTTGTTGATCTTTTTAAAGAACCAGCTCCTGTTTTCACTGATCTGTTCTATTGGTTTTTTAGTTTCTATTTCATTTACTTCTGCTCTAATCTTTATTGTTTTCTTTCTTTTAGTGGTTTGGGGTTTTGTTTGTTCTTTTTCTAGCTCCTTTACATATAAGCTTTATTTTTTTTATTTGATATTTTTCTTGCTTTTTGAGGTAGGCATGTATGATTATAAATTTTCCTGTTACAACAGCTTTTGCTTCATCCCAAAGATTTTGGACTGGTGTGTTTTCATTTTAATTTGCCTCCATGTAATTTTTTTTTAATTTCTTCTTTGATTTCTTGTCGACCCATTTATTGTTTAGTAGCATGTTTTAATCTCTATTTATTTGTGTTCTTTTCAGGTTTTTTTCTTTGGTTGATTTCTAGTTTCATAGTATTGTGGTCAGAAAAGATGCATGGTATGACTTCAATCTTTTTAAATCTGTTGAGACTTATTTTTTGGCCCAAAATGTGATCTATTCTAGAGAATGTTCCATGTGTATTTGAAAAGAATGTATATTCTGCTGTTTGGGGATGGAATGTTTTGAATATATCTGATAGATCCATCTGGTACAATGTGTCATTCAAAGTCGCTGTTTCCTTATTGATTTTCTGTTTGGATGATCTATCCATTGATGTAAGTGGGGTGTTAAAGTCTGATGTTATTAACATATTACTATTGATTGCTTCTTTTATGTTTATTTGTAGCTGTTTTATGTATTTGGATGCTTTGTTGTTTGGTGCATAAATATTTACAGTCATTTATCTTCTTGTTGGCTTGTTCCCCTTATGATTACATAGTGGCCTTGTCTCGTTATAACCTTTGTTCTAAAATTTATTTTATTCAATATTAAGTATTGTAATCCCAGCTTTCCTTGCACTTCTATTGCATGATGAAGTTTTTCTATCCCTTCACTTTCAATCTGCACGTGTCTTTAGGTCTCAAATGAGTCTCTTGAAGACAGTATATAGATGGGTCTTGCTTTTGCTTTTTTATCCACTTTGTCACCTTAAGTCTTTTTATTGGAGCATTCACATAATTCAGTTCATTTACATTCAAATAATTATGGATAGGTATGTACTTATAGCCATTAGGTTACCTGTTTTACAGTTGCTTTTGCATTTATTTTCTGCTCCTTCTCTTGCTCTCTTCGATCATGGCTTGATGGCTTTCTTTAGTGATATATTCCTTATCTTTATTTTTTGTATATCTATTACTGAGTTTGATTTGTGATTACCATTAGGTGTATATGTAGCATCTTATCCATATCCCCATTCTCTATTCAGTTTTTGGTGCGTTAAGTTTGAATCTATTCTAAAAGCACTAACTTTTTATTCCTCTCCCAACCCATATTTTACGTATATGGTGTCATTTCTTACATCGTGAATCCCTTAACTGATGTTTACAGATATACTTAATTTCCCCTACATTTTTCTGTGGAGAGTCTGTTCTACATATTTTGGGTTGTTTTCTAGGTTATTTATTCTGCTGTAGGAGTTACCTAGATACACCTACATGTGAAGAGGTGATCTTAGGATCCTCCTACTCTGTCATCTTCCCCAAAAGTCTCTAAACTAAATTTTTTCAAAGCCAGCATTACGCTAATACTAAAGCAAGACAAAAACACTACTAAAAACAAACAAACAAACAAACAAACACCCCTGAAAATCCTGGATGAACACAGATACAAAAATAGTCATCAAAATACTAGCAGGCCAATCCAATACCACAATAAAGTCATCATAAACATGACTAGTAGTATTTATCCCTGCAAAACAGGACTGGTTCAATGTACAAAGGTAATGTTATGTTCCACATTAACAAAGTGAAGGAAAAATAATTACAAGATTGTCTCAATAGAGCAAAAACAATAAAATTCCACATCCTTTCATGATAAAAACTCTCAGCGAGCTAGTAATAGAGGAAAGTCACTACAACATAATAATGGCCATAAATGAGAAGTCCAAAGATAACAGATTTCTCATCAGTGAACAACTGAAAGCTTTTCCTCAAAGATCAAGAAAAAGTAAGAATGATTATTCTTGCTACTTCTATTCAACATAGTAGTGAAAATCCTACCCACAACAATTAGATAAGAATAAAATAAAATGCATTCAAATCAGAATAGAGGAAGTAAAATTATTTTCATTTTTAGATGTCATGATCTTATATGCGGAAAACCCTAAAGATTACACATTAAAAAATACATAGCTAATAAACTCAGTAAAATTTCAGATACAATGTCATGATACAAAAATCAACTTTGTTACTAACCACTAAAAATGAACTACCTAGAAAAAAATTTAGATCAATCCCATTTACAACAGCATCAAAAATAATAACATACTAAGGAATAAACTTAACTAAAGGTGAAAGATCTGTACACTGAAAACCATAAAACTAATTTGATAGAAATGAAGGAAGGCATAAGTAAATGGAAATGCATTCCATATTCATGGATTGGAGAAATTAATCCTGTTAAATTGTCCACACTACCTAAAGAAATCTATGATTCAATGGAATCCCTATGAAAATTCCAAGAGCATGTGTTATATATATATAAATAGACAAAGAAATTCTAATATTCATATAGATCCACAAAAGACCCCAAATAGCCAAACAATCTTGAGGGAAAAAACAAAAAACAGAGGTGGAGGCACTATACTTCCTGATTTTGAGATATCTTCCATAGTTACAGAAATTAGTAATTAAACCATTATGGTACTTAGTATAAAGACATATATACACCAATGGAACAGAACAGAGATCCCAGGAATAAACCTATACAGATACAGTCAACTGATCTTTGACAAGGGTGCTAAGAATACACAATGGAAAAAGGATAGTCTCAACAAAAGGTGTTAGAAAAACTGGTTCTTCTTGGGCAAAACAATGAAATTGTACCTTTATCTTACACCAGACACAAAAGACAATTCAACAAGTCCTGAAACTATAAAACTTCTAGGTGAAAATCTAGAGGGAAATATTTATGACCATTGGCCTTGGCAAGTAATTCTTATATATAACACCAATAGCATGCAGCCAATGAAAGCAAAGTTAAACAAATGGAACTATATCAAACTAAAAAAGCTTTTGCACAGCAAAGGACAAAAGAGTAAAACGGCAATCTATGGAATGCAAGAAAATATTTGAAAACTATATATCTGTTAAGGAGTTAATATCCAAATTTACAAGGAATTGCTTAAATTATAACAATTATAAGTTGTTAAAAACAGATTAACATGATTCAACAAAAGGGGAGGAGGCAAAGTAATTGAATAGGTATTTCTTTTTTTTAATATTTATATTTATTTTTGAGACAGAAAGAAACAGAGCATGAGCAGGGGAGGAGCAGAGAGAGAGAGAGGGAGACACAGAATCCGAAGCAGGCTCTAGGCTCTGAGCTATCAGCACAGAGCCTGATGCAGGGCTCGAACCCACAAACCATGAGATCATGACCTGAGCTGAAGTTGGATGCTCAACTGACTGAGCCACCCAGGTGCCCCTGAATAGATATTTCTTAAAAGAAGACTAAGAAGTGGCCATAAAAAACATATGAAAAGATGTTCAGTATCATGGATATGCAAATCAAAACCACAATAAGATATTACTTCACCTCTTTTAGGATGGTTGTTATTTGCATAACTGAAGATGACAAGTGTTGGTCAGAATGTGAAGAAATTGGAACTCTTGTGCATTATCGGTAAATATGTAAAATGGTACAGCCCATAGGTAAAACAGTATGGAGAGTGCCTCAAAAAATTAAAAAATAGAACCACTATAGGATCTAGAAATCCCACTTACAGGTTTTTATCCAAAAAAATGGAAATCAAAATCTCAAAGAGATACCTTTTCTTCCGTGTTCCTTGCAACATTATTCACAGAAGCCAAGAGGTGAAAATGACTTAAATGTCCATTAATAGATGAATGGAACGTTAAATGTAGCAAAAACATACAGTGGAATATTATTCAGCCGTAAAAGGGAAATAAACCCTGCAATACAGCAACACATATGAACCCGGAGCCCAGGGTGCTAAGTTAAACAAGCGTGTCATAGAAGGACAAATATTGTGTCATTCCACTTACATGAGGTATCTCAAATAGCCAAACTCATAAAAGCAGAGATTAAGACATTGGTTGCCAGGGGCTGAGGAGGATAGGGAAATGGACAGTTGTTTTTCAACAGATATAAAATTTCATTTATACAGATGAATAAGTTCTAGAGATCTGCTGTTCAACATTATGATTATAACTAATAATACTGTATTGTATACTCCAAAGTGTTAAATGTTCTTTCTAGTTAAATATATATATATATATATATATATATATATACACACATACACACACATATACATATATATGTGTATATATATGTATGTGTGTATATATATATGTATATATACATATATACATATATATATACACACACACACACGGGAAATAAAGGAACTACTGAATTGAGTCACTTATTTTTTTATAATCTAGACTTTTTATTTTTTGAAGTTTATTTTTGGGAGAGCATATGCATAGAGGAGGGGTAGAGAAAGAGAGAGTGAGTGAGAGAGAGAGAGAGAGAGAAAGAGAAAGAGAAAGAGAGAATTCCAAGCAGGCTTCACGCAGTCAGTGCAAAACTCAACACGAGGCTTAGTCCCATAAACTGAGATATCATGACCTGGGCTGATATCAAGAGTCAAATGCTTAACTGACTGAGCCATCCAGGCACCCGTAGAGTTACCTTTATTTATTTATTTTTTGGTAGACTTACTATTTAAATGACTTATGAACTGATGACCTTATTTTACTAGCATTTAATTAAGGAATTTAGATGTTCTTTGGTCAGTAGAACGAAGTGAAATACCTGTAGCAGAAGATGTTCAAAAGTCTATGTCTCCTTTAGAAGATTAAAATAGCTGCAAATACATAAAATTTTAGTGGGGAGAGACTAATAAGAAAGAGGTTAACCTATGAGAATTGCTGTAGTCTAACTGAGAGCTAATGAACCATATAGGAGCAACAGCGCTCAAAGGAAGTAATCAATTTGGCAGAATTTGCAAAAGGAAAATCACAGTAATAATCAGAGTAAAGAGTTTTTGAGCATCTGCCTTTTTGCAAGGTATTATACTAAGCATTTTACAAGCATTTAGTCATCTCAATTCTATGAAATACATTTTAGTATTCTTCCCATTTCGCAGATGATGAGACAGGTTAATGAAAGGAAAAAAAAACACAAATATTCTCTGGTAAGGCACAGACCTAGAATGGAAGTTAGAACTGATATTGAGTAGTTCTCTGTCTCTCTCTCTCTCTCTCTCTCTCTCTCTGTTTTTTTTTTTGTTTACTTATTTATTTTGAGAGAGAGAGCACAAGCAGGGGAGGGGCAGAAAGAGGGGGGGGAGGGAATCCCAAGCAGGCTCCATGCTGTCAGCACAGAGTCCAATGGTGGGGCTCAATCTCAAACTGGGAAATGATGACCTGAGCTGAAATCAAGAAACTGAGCCATCCAGGAGCCCCTCAAGTAATAGTCTTAAATTCTATCCCATCCTGTCTCCCTAGATATCCCTAATGTTTTCATATTTCAGTATCCCTCAGTTTATCAGTTCCTATACTGCAATCCTCTTGCCTAGATCTCTAGATCAAAATTATACTAAAACCAAACCCCTAATTCTCTTATACCCCTGTCCTTTCACGTTGCTCACCTGAGATACACCAGCCTTTTATCTCTGCTATATTTTACTTCTACTACACATGCATCAAGTACTGTGAGAAAATAATATACATATTCAGACAGGTCACTATTACCTGATTTTGAATCTTGGCTACCTTTACAAACTTTTTCAAATAGAAAAGGATCCAGTTCCACAAACGCTTCCCCACTTTTTCTCATTCTGCCCCTTAGTCTTGAAGCCTGCTTAATTGCAGAACCTGAGCTAATTTTATCTGATCTCCTAAAACTTCTTGACACCCTTCTTACCACCAAGATGTCCACCTTAATTTCTCCTGCCTAGTTTTGGAGGAAAAGGTATCTCTTATTTTAAATATTTATATTTTTTGCCTTTTCAAGTACTCATTCTTGTCTTCTCTTGGATCTTTCTCTATCAGCCATCTCCTTCCTCTAATGGTTTTTCATACCTTTAACCAATACATTTTTTGTCCTTGCAATTATAATAAACACTCTTCTCAGATTGTCTCTACCCTTTGTTAATATCTGCTGTTTCTCCTTCCTTTTCTATTTACTCATACCTTTTATTCACTAATGAATTTACAGAAGTTGAGTCTTTAATGTTTATGTTATATAATTGCTTTTACTAAGGTCGCCAAGAATTACCTGGTTTTCCAAAAACAGTAAAGGTGCATCGAGTCTTACGTTTGGCATGCCTTCTGAGTGTGGTACTATTAGTCCCAACTTCATTACTATCAAACTCTTTTCTTGGGCTTCTTCTGTGATACCCATCTTCTTGAGTCTCCATGAAATCTGTGAATAAGTTTTTCTAGTCTTATATCTGGACTGCTCTTCATCTCTGTGACCTTTAAATTATTGTTGTTCCCTCAAAGTTCAACCTTTTGCATACAACTCATTAATCTTGCAAAATCATCTTACCTGATTTTATACATCCTCATAGTTGGCCAAGTCCATAGACTTAGGGGTCTCAAATCTGTCTCTACTCTCTTAATTATTATGGAGATTGTTCCCATAAGCTACTATATTGATATCCCACAAGAATTTCAATGCCATTGTTTCAAAATGCACCATCTTCTATCCCTTAGGAATTTTTCTTCCTGTAGTATTCTCTGCGTCGGTTGACAGTACTATGATCCATCTAGTTACCAATATTTGAAAACTGAAAGCTATTGCTTATAACCAAATGTCTTTCAAACCAATGGCTTACTTATTAAATCTTCTTACATTGCTATATTCTCTGTCCTACATGTGTGAAAATCAGGCTATTATCTATGGTATCAAAGGTGATTGATGAAAACTTCAATCACCCTTAACCTTAAAAAAAAGGCATTTTGATACTGCATACATTTTTACTACATAGTGAAATAAACTATTAATTATTTTTATTAATAACAAAAGTATTTGTACTGAAGGAGAATATCAGGGTCTACAAGTATGGTCACAGAAGGATATGGACTGACGCAAATTTTTCTGCTGCAAATAATATAATATCATGAATATAACAGTTATAAAGACAAAATCTAAAAACTCACATAGAATATTTTCTAACTATACCTAGTACATTTATAGGAGAAAGTGAATTGGAGACAAGATGCGCTACAAAGGACTTAAGCAGAGCAGTGTTAGACTAAGGCAATAATGGCAAAATAGTATCTGTGTATAGCTATATCTTATTCTCTGGATATTTAGCCCTGTGTGCACATATGGAATACCTTCTATACATATCCTGTTATCTAAATTCCAGGTAGCAGATCCCACTGTCCTGCTTCAAAATTTGAACCTTCTCATTTCCTCCAGTTTGGCCTGGCATCCAAGGTTTTAAACTTGCTTCATCCTCTAAAAATATGGTGAACTGTCTGTATGATACAGATAACTAATTTTAATTAGTAAATAAAGAAATATTTACTAATTAAAATTAGTTATCTGTATCATCAGGATCTACTAATAATAGACTCCTCTATTTGAGCCACGTTATTCCAATGTTGTGATGAAACTAGAATAATATAAAATTTATAAATAAAATTTCACAGTAGCAAATGATTCATAGATCTGTTACTCCTGGACTCAGAAAGACTAGAACAAATAGTGGATTGCTGGGACTCCGACGAAAGAATGGTGACAATATGAAGTTTTTCTGAAGGCATAGTCCTCTGGAGGTACTCTTGGTGTGAACATTTACCTTTCTTAAATCATTTATTCCCCAAGAAACATTGGAAATACTGATCAACTTTGGATCCAAAAGTTATGTTCTTGTGTGTTGTAAAACAAAAATGGAAAAGTTGACATTTTATCAGGTATTAGTGGTTTGATAAAGAAATATCTCTTACAATTTCTTGTCTAAAAGAAAAGTGACAGACTATGTCTCATTAACGTGGATGGAACTGGAGAGTGTTATGCTAAGTGAAATAAGTCATACAGAGGAAGACAGATACCATATGTTTTCACTCTTATATGGATCCTGAGAAACTTAACAGAAGACCATGGGGGAGGGGAAGGAAAAACAAGTTAGAGAGGGAGGGAGCCAAACCATAAGAGACTCTTAAAAACTGAGAACAAACTGAGGGCTGATGGGGTGTGGGAGGGAGGGGAGGGTGGGTGATGGGCATTGAGGAGGGCACCTGTTGGGATGAGCACTGGGTGTTGTATGGAAACCAATTTGACAATAAATTTCATATAAAAAAAATAACAGTATGACAGATGACTCATATCTAAGTTATTAGATCTAAAAATGAAGAATTCTTCTTTGACTATTTGATGCCATATGCAGTACAGATCCCAGGTATTAAAACTATTCCCCTTCCCCAATCAATTCTGACTTTTCCAAGCCAGAGTAGAAATTGACAGGTGGGTTTCAAACAAAAGTGACCTTGCCACTCAGGAACAAAAGGGGTGAATGAAAAAACCAAAAGCTTATTTCTCCTAAGAGCAAAGCAACTGGATCTTGCATGTTCTTAGTTACTGTAGGAAGTCCCACCTATACTGTAGTTTCTCAGACTGAAACACATATTCAGCTTAGGTGTCCGTAGAACATAAAGCCACAGATTTTACAAGACAAATTACATTAATAAAAAGAGTATCCCTGTTGATTTTGGAAAGGACATTAGTAAGATCATGATTTTGGCTGTTGGTTATTTTTCTTTTGTAAAGGAATAACTAATTTCATTCCAGAGATAATTGATTTTATACAAGTTATTGTACATTCATGTAAATATTTTGGGAAAAATAAAACAGTGCCATCTGGCAAGTAGGAAAATGCCAAATGTAGGGGAGTGTTTTAAGGTCAACGTGATTCATAAAGTACATTAAGGTGAAAAAATAATACCATGAAAATATTGGGAAAAATAACAAAAGTTATTGAAACCAACATCTGGAATTAATTTGATAAAGCGTATATAAGCACATAGCATAGCCACCAATTTATAACAAAGGCATATAAAGAGACAATCTGAGGGGCACCTGGGAGGCTCAGCCAGTTGAGCGTCCAACTCTTGAAACCACGGTCATGAGATCGAGCCCCACCTCAGGCTATGTGCTGGCAATGTAGAGCCTGCTTGGGATTCTCTCTCTCTTCTCTACGCCTCTTCCCTGCTCACGTTTTCTCTCTCTTTCTCAAAATAAATAAGTAAACATTAAAAAAATAAGCAATAAGAAATAAAACCCAATCAAGCCTAGAAAAAAAAATGAGACCCTACATATACATACGTTTAAAAATGATCTGTTTCATGGAGGCGTGTGGTGTATGTTTCTATGTGTTTGTGTGGTTTTATTTTGGTAATATTGATTTGTTTGCTTGCCGATGCTTTGCTTGCTTGCCGATGCTTTGCTTGCTTGCCAAATACTCACTGTTAGACATTATTGAATATTTTTAAAGTCTCTGAAATATTAATTTATGTTAGAAACCTGGATGATTTTGAATAATTCCTACAAAGTTATTAATGACAAACGAAAATAGATCTGGGGAGACTGTTCACATTGTTGCCCAATACCCCAGGCTCTCATGACTACGGGCTTTTATTAAAGGCTAGAAACTTACTTGGGCTGTGCATCAAAACAGTTCAGCTGAAAGATGGGCAAAATTGTGGAGGTTCAGCATATTTTCTAAGCGGCACTAGCAAGCAGTCCATTCTGAGGCTATCTGATTTAATTATACTCTAAAGACTAAGGGAAAGGCTTGATTAATTAAACTGGGGAGATAGTGCTTGTTTAAGTAATTCTTTCCTGTTGGCACATGCTCTTTAGAAAACATTAGTATTTTTTTTTTAAGTTGCAAATTGGTCACATGATAAATCCAATGACACAATTTAGTTAGGAAACTCTGGAATACTAACAACCTAACCAAAAGAACACTTTGATAGAGAAAAGAAGGATTCCTCTGCAATTTCGAAAGTTATAAGAAAGACATTGTTTCCCTCTACCTCACAGTTGTTTGTATCATCTTCTAGGTCTTCAGATTTTTCAACCACTTTATTCAAGGTTCTTTTAAATTTCACTTAATGTGTAATAAGCCGATTACATTGTAACAAATCTATTCTCCCCATATTTTATCGGTAGTCTTCTAATAGCTTAAAAAAACACAGTATTCACTTTTTAATAAAGTGAGAGGCATTTATCACATATTATATCTCAAAAGTACCTTCCCTAATGAAGTTCTAGAAATCCTCATTTGCAATTATGAGTTTTCCTTTTGTGTGGTCTGTAATTCAAATGTTTATAAAATTCTGCATTATGATGTGATACAAATGATTCTTCTACAAGAAAGACTGTGAATCCTTAATGAAAGGCATCTTGTTAAAAACAATGAGTGCTAAATATAATGCATGCCAGTTGGAAAGTACAAAATAAATACATTAAACTCATTTAACTCAACAATAAAACATAATTTATGTTTAGTACATACAAAATATATTACATGAGATATCCCATGTAATCCCCCCCAAACTGATGTAAAATAGCCTGGAATTGTTACTATTTTTTCAGATAAAAATTCTGATACAACACTTTAGGATCCATAATGCCAATGTTCTGTGGAATTTCAAAGGTGCAAGCAGAAAATGACTTTTTTTTAACCCATTATGTATATATGGTTTTAGGCATCTTTAATGATTTCTAGTTGCTTTCATGTAAAAAAAATCTGATCACTTGAAGTATATTAGTTTCTTAATGCTGCTGTAACTAATTATTATAAGGTTAGTAGCTTAAAACAACACAAATTTATTTTCTTTCACTTCTTGAGGTCAGATGTCTGAAATGGGCCTCCACAAAAATGTTAATCCCAGGGGCACCTGGGTGGCTCAGTGGGTTAAGCGTCTGACCTCCATTCAGATCATGATCTCAGTTGGCAAGTTCGAGCCTTGCGTCAGACTCTGCTGACAGCTCCGAGCCTGGAGCCTTCTTCAGATTCTGTCTCCCTCTCTCTCTTCCCCTCCCCACTCGTTCTCTCTCTCTCAAAAATAAATAAATAGTAAAAAAAATAAAAATAAAAAAAAGTTCATCCCAGTACTTCCATGGTAAAACCAAAATGCAAGCAACCTAATATCTCTCATAAAATAGATATATAAATTATGAGCTATTCGTGCAATCAGATGTCATATTACAATGAAAAAAAACTATATACAAAGCAATATGATGACTTTCACACATATACAAAATGTAGCACAGAGGCAACCACACATAAAAAATTAGGCACTGTAAGATTCTGTATACGTAATGTTTTAAAAAAGCAAACTATGTGAAATAGTGGCAGTAGAAGTCATAATGGTAGTGACTATTGGGGGTCTGGAAAGACTGGAAGGGGATACAAGGTTGCTTCTGTGGTTCTGCTAAGGTTCTTTTTCCTCATCTATGTGCTAGTAAAATTGATCTGTAAACTTTATGACTTGTGCATATTTCTGTTCATAGTTCTATTTCTATCTAAGATATACAGCAAGGATTTTAGTCACTATGCAATTTATAAGCTCAACTTCAGGATTCACTTTTCCTCGCTGGATTTTTTTTTTTCCTTTCTTCTTACCATTTTCTTTCTATAATCAAAGGACTGCCTCTATCCAGCACTTGTTTCTACAATCTAATAATGAAGTAGAAGGCATTTCAGTAGAATTACAAATTTGCATACATTTTTTTTTTTTCTGATGAAGAGACAGTTAAACACCATCTCGAGTATCATTGATTAGCTGAATGGTTAAACAGGATGTTCCAATCTATGCGAATAGTGAGTATTGAGGTTTAGAGGCAAAAGGAAGTGCAGAAATTTTTGAAAGTTCTGGAAATTTCACTGTCATTGTAATACAGAAATCAAGGTTAAAGAAAGAGTGGTAACAGCAAATTTTCATAGTAGTGCCAGGAAAAAACATGCAAGAGATGGAACACATACTAAGGCATTTCATATATTTTAAGGGTAATAAAGGGCTATGAAATACCAAAAAGAACTAAAAATTCCTATTTACATCTGTTGTTAATTATTGTTTAAATATATTTTACTACATCTTCTTGTGTATCTTGTAGTGTCCTAGTTTGCATTTCTATTTTATCTTGTTAAAAATGTAATTTCTGGGGGTGTCTGGATGGCTCAGTCGGTTAAGTGTCCTACTTTGGCTCAGGTCATGATCTCGCGGTACCTGGGTTCAAGCCACACTGGGCTGTGTGCTGACAGCTCAGAACCTGGAGCCTGATTTGCATTCTCTGTCTCCCTTTCTCTCTGCCCTTCCTCCATTCTCTCTCTCTCTCTCTCTCTCTCTCTCTCTCTCTCAAAAATAAATAAACATTTAAAAAATGTGATTTCTGAGTGGAAGTTGTAAGAACCATTGCTTACTTTGTCACAGTTTCTCTTCCAGACCGTAACTGCTCAGCCAGTCTATCAGAGTAAGGGCAACAATTCAGTTGCAGAGCCCCCAGCAGACTGGAAGAAGTCCTAACAATGCCAAGACATTTTAGCACTTATGGGATGCCTAATGAACATCTATATATAAAGACAGGCATTTGCAATCCATATACCACTTGGAAAAGTTTGTGCTTCTTTTTTGAGTTAGGTCCTGGGATTTAGTAAACTCAGCCATAAACAATGGGATTAGCATGGCCAAAGTTCATTGTAGAGCAAAGGGAGATCTGCTTCAAACAAGCAAAGGCTCATTACATGTAGTTGTTAGGCATTGGCAGCTGTACCTTTTTTGTTGTTGTTGTTTGTAAATTTTTTATCATAGTTGCCTCCTGCCCCCAAAACTGCATATCCTGTCTCCAAGCCAGTACCATAAGCCAGAAATTTAAATAGCAAAACTTGACCAAACTCCAAATTTAGTACTGAGTACTATTGTGTGGGGTTTGTCTTTGTTTATTGGGTTTTTGTGTTGTTTGGTTGCCCAAATTTTCTTGGATCAGTGCTGACCCACAATCTCTGAACTTCTCTCCCCACTCCTCATATTCAGTCTCTGTCTCACGATAAATTGATCTAAGGTCAGAATGGAAATGAGCAAGTAATTCTTGGTACTCGTAGATTATTTAAATCTATAAGCTCTATCATCTTTCCAAAATAAAACTGGTGTTGGTTGTAACACCAGTAACACCTCTGGTTACAACCAACTGGTGTTGGTTGTAACACCTCTGCATGAGGGTTCTCCGGAGAAACAGAACCCATAGGATAACTAGATACATATATGAAGAGATTTATTATAATTGGCTCATGCAGTTATGGAGTCAAATAAATCTCCAAATCTGCTGTCTGAAAGCTGGAGAACAAAGGAGGCTGAAGGTATAATTCAGTGCAAGTCTAAAAGCCTGAGAACCAGGGGCCCCTGGTGTTAAATCTTAGATTCTAAAGACCTAAGAACCAGGAGCTCTGATGTTCAAGGACGGGAGAAGATGTCTCAGTTTAGGAAAGGAAAGAACTTGTGCTTCCTGTGTCTTTTTGTTCTACTCAGGTCTTCCACAGATTAAATGATGCCCACTCACACTGATGAGGGCAGGTTTTACTCAGTGGGCTAATCCATCCAAATGTTAATATCTATGGAAACACCCTCACAGACACATCCAGAAATCCCATTTGATCAGTTCTCTGTTCCTGCTCTGGAAGTAATTCATTATCTACAAAAGATAGGAGGAGTGGTTAAAAAAAAAAAAAACATCCTGTGAGAAGGAAGTCAGATTTGATTCTGAAGGAAAAATTGCAACATTATAGGGCTTCACATAGCAGAGTGGTAAATTAAGAAAGAATTTTCAGCTACCTGGCTGAGTCTGTTCAGGCTGCTTTAACAAAATACTGATGAGGTTTTGGGGTGGTGGTGGGGTTTCAGAGCCGACGGCCAAGAAAGAATTCCTGAAGACGTCTTTGGTACAAAAAGGTGATTTTATTAAAGCATGGAGACATGGGCAGAAAGAGCTGCACTGGGCTTGTTAAGAATGACTGGTTATATATTATGGAGTTGGGGGAGATAAAGTCAAGGGGCAGTTTCTTAATGGAATTTCCATATGCTAAAGAAGACACATAGATTACTGGAGGCCTAGCTAGTTTGGGTCTTAGCAGCTATCAATGAAGAGCATAGATTAGAATGAGACACCTCTCCAGAAGAGAATGTCAGATGTCTTCTATATAGTGGCACTGGAGAAGAATGATGAAAGACTAAACTCTAAAGCTGTGATAGAGAAGGGATGGAGTACAACACCTGTGAAGGAGCATTGAAGGTATATGCTGATCTGTTAGGACCCTGGTTAAGGGAGACAGAAGGCCAAGAAGATCCTTGCATTTTATTCTTCATTAATTCAGAGAATGGTGAAGCCATCCTCAGTGATGGAGAACAGAAACAAATGGCAAAGTAAGAGAGAGGAGAGTGATGTCTCCCAATTTGAGAATATTAAGCTCCTTTTCATTTTCTTCCATTCGCTAAATTTGCAAAATGAGCCTCACTTTTTAATGAGAAAAAAAAAACAATGCTCATAGTTAAGATTTTAAGAGACCTAAATTAAGAATATATGATTTTTAAAACTGGAAGAAAAAGGGGCGCCTGGGTGGCTCCCCTGGTTGAGCATCTGACTCTTGATTTCAGCTCAGGTCTTGATCTCATGGTTTGTGAGATTGAGCCCTGTGTAGAACTCCATGCTGACAACAGGGAGCCTGCTTGAGATTTTCTCTTTCCATCTCTGTCCCTCCCTGACTCGAGCTTTCTCTCTCAAATAAATAAATAAAAATAAGCTTAAAAAAATAAAATAGGAACAAAAAAGAAAACCATTTTAATGTTTCAGAAGCCTGTGACATTAAAATGAAGAATAACATGGGATACCTGGGTGGCTCAGTAGGTTAAGCATCTGACTTTGGCTTAGGTCATGATCTTATGGTTCCTGAGTTCGAGTCCCATGTCAGGCTCTGTGCTGACAGCTCAGAGCCTGGAGCCTGCTTGGATCTGTGTCTCCCTCTCTTTCTGCCCTTCCCCTGCTCATGCTCTGTCTCTGTCTCTGAAAAAAAAAAAAACATTAAAAAATAATAAAAATAATAAAATGAAGAATAACATTGCATGGCATTTCCATGTTCAGAAGTCCAGACTAGAAATTGAGCTTTAGGCATCAGATTATAGGTGGTAAGTGAAGCGAGGTGAGGATGCTATCATTTAATCATCCTTTTCCCTTCATTTATCCATTCATGCCATGAATCTTCTATGCCATACATTACACCATACATTTCAAGTCCTGTGATAGATACTAGGAAAGGCACTGTACAGAAAGGGAACATAGAATAAGAAACAAAAGTAGAGAAGTGTGTATTCTAAAGGTGAACTGACCTTTGAATGCCAAATGGGGAGAAAAACTGAAATAGATACAGAGGAGGAGCTAAAGGCAGAAGCATAAAAACTAGGAGGAAATTATGCCCCATAAGACAAGAAAATATCAAGATGAAGAATACTTTGATCTGAATTTGTATTGTTTAAATAAAAACTTGTTTCTTCATCCCTTGAATCAGTGATGCTCAAATTTGTATTGGAAATGGAAATATTTCCCTAACAATAGCTTACATAAGGATCCAAAGTGACAGTGTGAGCCCTTTCTAACAACCTAGCCCCCAGCCACTCCCTGATCTCATATTCCCTCAGGCAATCTGGAGGGGGCTTGAAGAGCTACTAGAAAAAATACTACTCACACATCTTATCTTAGATAATACAAATTAATACCCAAATTTGTTTTTAATAGAATGGCAATTACCAGGTCCTGGTAGGGGCATAGAAGAACTGACTGTCTAATAAAACACAGGTGGTGTAGAGTACATCAGTATAACTCCGTTAGGAAAACTGGCAATATCTACTGAAGCTATGTCCGTCCATAAAATGGACAGCAATTCCTCTTTAGGCATAAACCTATGAGCAATTTGTTAATATGATCAGCCAAGACATGTACCAGAATGATCTTAGCGGTACCCCTTGTAATATCTCAAACAGGGAACAACACAAATGTCAAAAATATATATAGAGAGAAAAATAATTTTAGGTGTGCTCACTGAAAGGGAACGGTATACAATACTGAGATTGAAAAATCTAGAACTATGTACAATGATAGATCTAAGTCTCACAAACTGTGTGTTAAAGTAGCAACTCCAGATGCAAAAGAATCTATGCTGGATGATTCTATTTACATAACAAATTCAGGCAAAACTAACAGAAAGTGACCAAAGTCATGACAGCTGATTTCCTGAGGAATTAATGACTGCAAAGGGATGTGAGGATGACGCCTGGGGTGCTGGGAACTTTTTTCATAGATGTACGGGTGACATCAATGTCTTCAGTTTGTGACAGTCTAATCCTATACTTATCATAGGTGGACTTTTCTGCACAGAGATTTTGCCTCAATAAAAAGCTTTAAAAATTAAAACTTAGGCATGTACATATTTTCTGGCACTTCAACTAGATTAGATGTTCACTGAAACAGACGACACATCAGTTTCTATTTCATGTCTATCTCCACACTGTCAATAGAACTCTAACACTCAGTTCTCATTGAATGCTTATTTAGTACATTTTACTATTGCATGTGAATGGAGTCTTTTGAAAATAACAGATGTGTTTGTTGCTTTGTGAGCAAATAATTGTAAATTATTATGACAAACTTAGAAAATAAGTATTTATGATGTAACTGTCATTTTCTACTTGGGGAAAAAAAAAGCACTGCCCATCATGTCCTTTGGTCATTCTTTTGATTTAAACTCCCAACAAATGCCTCTGACCTATTGTGAATGGATGAAATCAGGGACTAGAAATCCTTGCTTAGCACATGCATCTAATTTTTCTTCTTTTAAGAGATATTTCCATTCTTGTCAAAAGAAGATGTAACATAAAATAACCTTGAAATAAGTTCATCTGCCTCTAAAATTGCTTCTCATCTGTGAATTAATACAAACGAAATTGCATGCTTATCATTTCAAGGAGCTAACATGAGCTATCTTGATTCCAGTGATTTACTCAAAAACATTCTGCAACAACATTTTGAAAATATTTGTTTTGTCATGGTAATGTTGCAGAATGATACATTTTCAATCTATATAAGCATCCTTATGTTCAAGCCTTTGTATTGGATCAATAATTATGCTTGGGTTATTTTAT
Organism: Prionailurus viverrinus; assembly: GCF_022837055.1. NCBI lineage: Eukaryota > Metazoa > Chordata > Mammalia > Carnivora > Felidae > Prionailurus > Prionailurus viverrinus. Next base: position 33,557,329 of record NC_062561.1, read on the forward strand.
TTCCATAGCCTTTAAGTAGCATTTTGAAGTTTCACTATTATTAAATAAAATCAGTGAAAAAGCTTTATATTTCGTATTTTAAAAGGATTCTAAAGAGGAAACATTGGACTTCACTGTCATCTCTAAGTTTACAGCATTTCCCCCTTATGTTCACACTTCCTGTCCTCTCTCTGCCCTACTTACTTATCGTCAGCATTTATCACTACTATGGTTCTCTAAACTTTATTTATCTTATTTCTTCTTGTCTCCTCTGTTATGACATAAGATCATTGAAGGCAACGATTATTATCTGTTCTGTTCTCTGCTCTATACTTGACATTTTTGGAACAATACATGATACACAGGAGGTGCTCAACAAATACTTTTGAATGAATGGATAAGCTGCAAATAATTTAATAGTTTCAGGATAAAATGTTAGAGAAGGCTAAATTCTCAGAAGATAGCACAGTTTTCAGCAAACTGGTTTTTGCTGATAGCTTCTAAAAGAACACGGAGAAGAAGTTATGTTCTAACTCTAAAGTTCTCCTTAGGGGCACCTGGGTAGCTCCATCAGTTAAGCATTGGACTCTTGAATTTGGCTCAGGTCATGAGCTCATGGTTTGTGAGATCCAGCCCCATATCAGGCTCCACACTGGCAGCATAGAGCCTGCTTGGGATTCTCTTGGGATTCTCTCTCTCCTCCCTCTCCTCCCTCTCCTCCCTCTCTTCACTTCCCCTTGCTCATGCTCTCTCTCTCTCTCTCTCAAAAATAAATAAACATTAAAAAAAAGAAAAGAAAAGTTGAAAGCTCTCCATAGGTGGATTGTTTTCATAAGCAATGTAACTGCTTAGATCTGAGGTTCTTCATTCATACTGTTTGTGTTAGAATAAAAAATAACCCATGGGGCGCCTGGGTGGCTCAGTCGGTTAAGCGACTGACTTCAGCTCAGGTCACGATCTCGCGGTCAGTGAGTTCGAGCCCCACGTTGGGCTCTGGGCTGATGGCTCAGAGCCTGGAGCCTGCTTCTGGTTCTGTGTCTCCCTCTCTCTCTGCCCCTCCCCCATTCATGCTCTGTCTCTCTCTGTCTCAAAAATAAACGTTAAAAAAAAACATTTAAAAAAAAGAATAAAAAACAACCCTAGCAGAAGGAGGGGCCAAACTTTCTCCAGGCCTCCAGCCAGAGTTCTTGTATTAACTTTTGCTGATCATTAGTCAAAATGCATTTTTTAAACTGCTTTGAAACCCTCCATGTAATTGCTATGTCTTCAAAGGAATACAATAGTCTGGTAATAGGATTGCATCTATTTTCTGATTTGTTCTGGAAACAAGCATAAGATTTAATTTCTAGAACCAGTAAATATGGTATCTCTGCCTTAGAAAAGTTTTAAATATTCTGTGTAACCATAGTTAAACTCTTGTTACATGACTGAATATCCACTAATATCAAGGCTTTAGGGGGTTCACAATGCAGAGTAGAGACTTTGTCATTTTGTTAGGAATATACAGATCTGATGAACATGTGAAAAGCTGAGGGAAAGAAGAAACTTCATTCCAGGAATAGATTTTCACTGAGATTTAGCATGACTGTATTTTGAATCCTAGCCTTAAAATATTTTTTATAAATATGTACTAATATAAATTTTATTCTAGGAATTTGGATTTCATCAGCACACAGTAATAAGTAAAGATTCTCTACTTAGTTTGTATTCTATCAAGGGAAAACAAACAATAATCAATAAATCTAATAAATAATTATGAATTTTAATACGAAGTGGTGGGTTGATAAAAGAAAAGACAGTATGAGAGTAGTGAGTTGAATGGTGGCCCCAAAATGTTATATCTAAGTCATAATCTGGGAACCTGTGAACATGACCTTCTTTCCAAAGAGTCTTTTTAGATGCAATTAAGTTAAGGATCTCAGGATAAAACCATTCTGGATTTAGATTGGACCCTAACAATAACAGGTGTCTTTTTATGAAAAAGGCAAAGGGAGAGTTAACACCCAGAGATACACAGAGAAGACAAGAGACACAGGGATCGGTGCTATGCAGCCACAAGCCAATGATTTTCTTGAGTCCCTATAAACAAAGAGGCAAAGAAGGGTTCTCCTGGTAGCCTGCAGAAGGAGCATTACCCCACATACACTTTTTGCAGACTTGGCGACCTTCACTCCTGTGAGAATTTAAAATACTGTTGTTTTAAAGTCCCCACATCTGAGGTAATTTGTTATGGCAAGCTTGGGAAATAAATACAGTGAGTAAAGGGGAATACCGGATTACCATAGGTAGGAGGGGCTGGTGGCCACACTGAGGACGTCATATTTGGGCTAGACTTAACAGTAATTCACAGGATTAATTATAGATAAGCTTTTTAAGCACAACCTGGGTATAATTTAAATTTTGGAGAGGACTATGAAATTAGTTATCTCTTTGGAATCAATTTAACATACATTAGCATGGGCAGGGCAAGCATGAGTTGAATAACAAAGAGCTTTTTAGCACAGGCAAAATCTGTGCAAACTTTCAAAGACAAATACACAGTTAGCATAACACATTGATTAAGATGGCGGACTTCAGATTCTAAATGGTCTGATTTTAAGTCCAAGTTTCTTGTTTACTCTCCATGTTATTTCAGGCATGTTACCCGTGCTTCATTTTTTTTCATCTGTAATACAGGAGTAATAATCAGGTCATTGTGGAAATTACGTGAGTTAAAATACAATTTAAAGCAATACCTAAGAGAGACACCTGGGCGGGTCAATTGGTTGAGCATCCAACTCTTGGTTTTGGCTCAGGTCATGATCTCATGGTTTGTGAGTTCAGCTCAAGCCCCGCATCAAACTTGGAATTCTCTCTCTCTCTCCCTTGTCTCTGTTCTTCCCTCACGCAACCACTAGCTTTCTCTCTCTCTCTCTCTCTCTCTCTCTCTCTCTCTCTCAAAAATAAATAAACTTAAAAAATTATTTAAAGAAAACACCCAACAAACTACAAATGTTAGCTGTTAATTTACAGGGAAGAGAAATTTCTCAAAAAGTTGTAGCGATTGGTAATTATCTGAGTAATCACCTAAGGGAATTATATCCTTCTAGAGACATGGTCAGAGAAATGAGAGTTATTATATACACTGTGACGCTTTAGATATAGATATGGATATTTGCCTTATTAAGAAAAAAAAAATGTGGCCTGAGGTAGAAGGAGAGTTTTCATTTTGGGATAAATCAACATTATTCCCATGATATTTAATAAGACAGGCAATAGAGATTCAATTTTGTTTATTAATTGAGCATGGCACCTCCTTTAGCTGCAGTTTCTTCCACTTTGTCAACGATAATATTAATACCTCCTAAGTAAAGGGGGAGAATTGAGTGAAGCGGTAAAGCAAATTCTCCCACAGGCTAGTTGTAAATTAGGTATTTCCGAAACCAGATTATGTCTCCTATTACTGGTGTATTAATTTCTGTGGACTGCCTAGGACTCTGAGGGAGAATGAAGAGGGAGTGATTAACACATCTTTGGTAATTGTGCTATGCCAGGCTGTTCTAATCTGCTTATCTACACTGCCTGCTGCTTTCTCCTGCCAGCTCTCATCAGTGTCTCATCAGGGCACAGCTCTGTGGAACAACCTGCTAGTGACTAGGCTTCTGGGCTACAAGTTCTGTCTGTCTGCTACTCTTCAAGAACAACAAGCCTTTCTTAGAACTCTGTTAGAGGCCAGGAAAGGAGCTAAATGGTGACACTGTCCACCCATCCTTTGTATTTGCTCCATGATTTTTTAATCTAGGCTTCATGTCCCTTTTTTCCTACGGTGTGGAAATATATTGCATTCTAAGCAAGTCTCTACCAACGTGAACTATCAGAATTACCTTTGACAGATTCTTAATCTTTTCAAGTAAAGATCTCAGTGTTCCCATTCATTCAGTTGACACTGTTTCTGTCTTTAGGTAGAGATTTTAAATAGGCTTCTCAAGTGTTTGCATATGAGGCAGAGAAAAATGGGATAATTTTCAGGTCTATCCCATTGTTCGTCTGCCAGTCTTTGTCAAACCACTTGAGAATGTAAAGGAAGAAATTATTCTCTCTCTAAGGAAAATAGGCTTCACTGTCAAATTAATTATCCAGATACAAACTTTTTACTTACAAATGGTTCTAGAGCCAATTAATTAATTTTGCTCACTTTATTTTACAATGTGTCAGGAGAAAAAAGGATTAGAAAACAATGACCAAGACCAAATTCCTTTCCTTGAACAGAGGTCACATGTCAGGGGTATTATTATCAAGATATTGATTATGATTGGTTTATATAAATAAATGGCCTCTAATTACATAAATGTAATCAATTTAAATATTCTAATATATAGCTATACACCATTATCATTAGTGTTGCCTTATTGCCTATTATTTATTATATAGAGTCAGATATAATCAAGAAGACGAATACAGTACAATTAGTACATTTCATTCACCAAAGAACTTTCATCATCATAATCATCACATGCTACAACATAAAAATTACTGGGGCGCCTGGGTGGCTCAGTCGGTTAAGCGGCTGACTTCGGCTCAGGTCATGATCTCGTAGTCCGTGAGTTCGAGCCCCATGTCAGGTTCTGTGCTGCCAGCTCAGAGCCTGGAGCCTGTTTCAGATTCTGTGTCCCCCTCTCTCTGACCCTCCCCCATTCATGCTCTGTCTCTCTCTGTCTCAAAAATAAATAAACATTAAAAAAAATTTTTAAAAATTACAATAACAAGAGTAATTGCTAATATTTTTGATAGAAACCTGTAGGTTATAAAGTGACATACATACATAAATATATCTTCATATATGTGTGTATGTACATAGACACTTGACATATGTGAATTATTTTAGAGCTGTAACCTTCAAAACAATGTCATGGGGGCTTCCCATTAGATATCACAGTGATCTAAGTAGTGTCATAAAAAGGGAAATCAATGAGCTTTGGATTCAGATAGTTCTAAATTTGAAAGCCATCTTCTCTACTTAGTTGCTCTGTGACTTGAAATAAGACATTTAGCTTCATTTAGCCATATCTTTCTTACTTACCAAAAAGTGAGGTGATTAATATGTACCTTTGGGATTACTCATGGGATTAAATATGCTAATTAAATGTAAAATATGTACAGAGGCCTATTCCATCAGCACTTGATGAGTAAGTTAACCCTTGTTTAACTAATTACTTAAATCTTGCCCATCATAAAATGGTGTTAGTATTTTTTCAATGAACATATGTATACTTGCAACTTTATGCAACTGTTACACAACATTTTGTAGTATATATTATCATTTATTCCTATTGTAAGAAAAGAGCTGCTATGAGATATTTTTATATTTTAATTAAATACATTAATTGCTATTAAAGTGATTATCCAGTATCTACATTATTTCCCAAGAGGAATATCAACCACAGAAAAATCTCAGTGTAATTACTAAAGCCCTTTCAAATAGTTTCAGATACAATGGCAGTGTATGGAAAAAAAAAAAATTGATGTGCCTCTAAAAGTCCTGCCTTACTCCAGGAAATTAGTTGCAACAATGGAAGAAAACATGACTGACAAATAACTAAAATGGTGGATTTCTTCTGCACACACTTAAATCTATTGCTTCTCTATATTTGTATTCAGTGAGTCTCTTCTTTTCACCTTGGAAAACTCTAGACTAAACCGTAGTTCAAGCTCTCCGTCCATTCTTTTCCTCACAGGGTAAAGCTGTCCTATCCCAGCATGAAAGTGTTGGACCATATGCTGCTCTGTTCTTCCACTGTGAAGTTAAGCTCCTACCGTCTTGTAGAAAATTGTGTCACTAGGAGACCAAATATGAGGCATAACAATTTTCTATATTGAACATATAGAAATAAAAATAAAAGTAGAATGACAGAGAAAAATAAAAATAGCGTATTGTAAAATCATTTTGGGCAATTTGTGTATGCATGTTTCCATAGGAACAGTATTATGTATGAAGGGTAGTTTTGTAAACAAACTACTTATATACCTAAAATAGATATTTGTGCTTTTTCATATAGTTAATAAAACTATTAAAATATAGTTGTTGCATCAAGGAATATTGATTAGTTACCTCCAGTTATTCCTAAAGTACCCAGAATTTATGGAATTAGAGCAGATACAGATTATGTTTAATATATCCTGAATGCTAATGTTTGAGTAAAACAAGAGATTTTTAAGAAAAGGGAGTGGATGGATGTTTCAGAGAATATTCTCAAAAAGGCTTTAAACCAACAAAAAATTTCCAGACTATTATGTTTAATTTTACTTGACAATTCATGAGTTTTCTTCTTTCTGAATATACTGCTTCTTCTCATACTGCTCTTATACTTATCAGACACAATTAAGGAAGTTTTTGGCTCATTATTATCCTGAGGGCAAGATAGAAAAATAATGAGAAGGTTAGAAAGGATAACAAAATGAGTACCTGAAGTAAATTTATTCAACTGTCAGCAATGAACAAAATCATATCGGAGACAACGTTTCCTTGTCTCCTCAGGAAGTTTGTAAAGGGAGCAAATGAGCAAAGAATGTTTAGTCCTTGTCCCTCTTTGTCTACTGCTTCTTAGTGTGGGGAATATGTTTAGCAATTCCCTGGGCTTGCACCCATGGGTTAACAAGGCATAAAGAATTAGAAAGTCATAGGATGCTCACACCCAAATTTGGGTAAACAAGATTAGGTAAATAGGTACAGAGATGGTGGGGCAAAGGCAAAGGACAAGAGCAGAAAGCTGATTTCCCAGAAAGAAAGGACCAAATTAGGTAAACAGGTAAATAGGGCTATGGATTGCTGCTGGGTGATGTTGCCCAGAGTGGAGATAATTAGCAAAAGAAAGGTGCCTTGTTGACCCTGAGGTAGCATGGTCTATCTGCCTTATCCCCTAGGCCAGCTAAGATAAACAGACAAGGCACCTCATGTCTACCATTATCAATCAGCTCCCAGGTGCCAGAATTTTGTTTTATATTGACCTAACCCCCTAACACCATATACCTTCAAAACCCCCTTTCCCTCATCCCATGAGTTAATGTTCACAGATTCACTGTCTCTGTGCACGTCCATCATGCTTGTAAGCCTTCTGATCTTAATAAATTTGGAGCAAGGACCCTTATTCGGGGCGTTTGTCTTCTCCTGGACACGAGCCATCTCTCACATTTTAATCCTACATACATCCCACTTTCTTGCTAGACAAGAAAGATCTCTAGACCCAGAGTCTAGAGCACCTTAGTATCATTTATTAGAATGCTTCTGTTACTGTTGAAAGCTCATGCTGGGGATGGATGGGCAGGTTAATGTTGAATTTGGTAGAGGGGAAGGAAAATAATCTTTTACACGTAGCTAGATATTACCAGATATGTGTTGAAAACTCATAGCCTCATGTATTCAAAATACAATGAGGACTTTGCAGTTTTATTTTGTATTGTTTTGTTTTACCTTATTTTTATAACGCTGGTAATGACCTACCAATAGCTCATCATCTTTGGTTTGAAGAAAGCTTTGCCCCTGAGTTGTGTAACTTCTCCAATTTCTCCTGAGGAATCCTGCCAATGAGGAACCATCATAGTCTTGTGTTCTGAGAGCACAGTATTGATGATGTCCAAGTGAATATTCTACTCTGTCCCTTCCTTGAGAATTTACAAGGGAAATAAAACCTATCTGATTTCTCTATTTTACATTTGTATCACCTCTCTTTCACATTCTTCACTTCTCCAGTATATGTAGCCAGGTTTTCACTTTCTCTTGCTTCTTAAGGGATTTTCTCCTTTGTCCTGGCATCGTTTTTCCTGGATAGTGTCATTTTTTCCTGTGAGTTCTGCCTTAATATGGAAGGGGCATTCACTCCACACTCTTAATGAAATTTGACCAGCACTGACCCAAACCACTGAGAGAGAGAATAGTCTAACCAGTCTTTGTGCTTGTTTGTGTCAATTGCTCATAGTCTGGGTAGAGCCTGGACTACTCTTTTTGAGTTGGCAATCTGATCATGTTATTCCCCATGTTCAAATCCATTCCTTAGAACTTAGACCTACCAACCACTAAGGTTAGGGTAAACTATGTTCTCACAGTTTCTCATATCATAGTTCTCATATCATCTCACAACTTTCATCTCATAATCCCTAACCCCGCACTCAGTGTGCTCCAGCCACACGGGAAGAAGATTGTTCCCACCATAGTGCTCTGAAACTTTTCAGCCTACATTGTATGACTCTCTATAGTTTAAATGTAATACTTGGCTCTTCATCATTACTTCGAATTATTTTAAACTTTTTTTAGTCATGAAAATATTTCTTTAACCAGCATTGAAATGGAAATCTAGTCAACTGCCATGAGAGTGGAAGCCCTTTTCAAGACTATATTCCTCCGATGACTATCTTATCCCATATTCCCTAAGATGGGTCTGAAGTGGGCTTGTATAACCACTAGAAAAGTGCCTTTTCAAACACTATGCCATAGTATATATTCTTTTATGTCTTATCATTTCACATGTTTATAATACATTCAGATCATAAATTAACATACTTTTTGAATTTTAATTTTGGTACTCAACTCTTTAAAAGCACATATCAAATATGTACCTTAAATGCACAAATATCAGTAGATTCTTGCAATTATCAATTCAAGTCTGAGCTAATTTTCCCTGTCTACTTCACATTTTATTTGTTCTTAATCTACTGATGACATTCTTTTATTAGTTTATAGTGTAAAATATCTCCAAGTTTACTCATCTTTGGGAAATGTTAGTTTAGGCAAGAATTGCATAATAGCTGGAAAAGAAAATGTATTCACTAGAAAAAAAAAAAACTCTTGTCATTTAGGTTTCACATTGCAAAACAAAGTATATGCCAGTTTTTAACCACATTAACTCTTTTTCTTTAATGTCAAGAAAAGAGTTCATAGTATCATTGGCCTATGATTAAAATTAGCTTGCTGAAGTTGAAGAAGAATGGTTCTCAAGTGGATGGAGTTTACTTTGAGCCATTAACTTTTTTCAGATCTCTTTCTTGGGGTGATATTCACCTGTATCATGAGGGACTTTAAATACTATTTTTTGTTTTGTTCTCCTCAGACACTATAAGCTCAATCACTGAGAAGTGTCTTTCCTTCTCTGAAACATCTATACCTATCCAGAATTATAATTAAATGATCAGAAAAAATTGTTGAGTTGAAGAATATGCCTCCTAGTATAGCTTTACTTTCTTGAAATACTTTTAATGAAAGGGTTATCTAGATATGCTATCTCATTTCCCCTCTTACATGATTTTTTGGACTCTCTAAGTAAATTTTCAGTTTAATTTTTACATCAAAACTACTCTGACCAATGTTTCAACATCTCCATGTTGTTGAATCTACTAATCATATCTCAATATTCATATTACGTGACCTGTCAATAGCATTTGAGATAATTGATCGCCTTCCTGAAAATCAGTGGCTTTCAGATCACATGCCTGATTTTTCTTCTACCACTTAGGTATCTGCTTCTCAATCTCTTTTGCTTGTCCGTCATCATATCCCTGATCACTAAACATTGGAATGACTCAGGGCTCTACCCTTGGGCCTCTTCTCTTCTCTAGCTATAGTTACTCTGTAGTGGATCACATTAAACCCTAGACTTCAATATATGTGAATGATGGTGATTTACATATTTATGTCTTTTTTTTTTTACATTTATTTATTTTTGAGAGACAGAGAGAGACAGAGCACGACAGAGCACAAGTAGGGGAGGGGCAGAGAGAGAAGGAGACACAGAATCCAAAGTAGGCTCCAGGCTCCAAGTTGTCAGCACAGAGCCAACACCGGGCTCCAACCCACAAACTGTGAGATCATGACCTGAGCTGAAGTTGACATGTAACCGACGGAGCCACCCAGGCACCCCTGAACATTTATGTCTTAAACCAAGGCCTTTTACATGAACTCTGCTTGGATGCCTAAGAAACGAATCAATATTCACAAAACTGAGCCTAGAAAAAAAAAAAAAAAACTTAGCCAGCAGCATATGGTCAACAAATAACTGCTGAATGAATAAATAACATTATATGATCATAATAATTATAATAACAATAAATTATTTATTTATTTATTTATTTATTTATTTATTTATTTATTTATTTATACTTTCATCTTCCCTATCTGAATAAAGGGTAAATAGATTCTTCTAGCTGCTCAGGCCAAAAAGCATATGGCTAAAACGGATGTTTTCTCTTGTACCCCACATCCAATTTGTCAGCAAATACTCCTTGATCTACTCTCAAAATCAATCCAGAATCATGACCTGACAGGAAGCCCTCCTTTGACTGTAGATATCTGGAGCCTATATCGTTTTACACATCTACACAATGAAGGACATCCTAGCTATTACTGAGATCCAATGGCTTACACAGAGCCTGGATGAAAAAAAATGACCAGATTAGAATCAGCCAGCTACTCAATAATAGTGAATTTATTATTCACTATGGTGATGCAAATGTTTCAAATTTGAGACAAAAAGATTTTGAACATCTGCTTCCTTACTTTGCCAATCTGACAAAAAGCTGTAACACTAAATTAAAATCTTTTTTTTTAAACATAAGAGATCAGGGGTGCCTGGGTGGCTCAGTTGGCTAAGCGTCCGACTTCAGCTCAGGTAACGATCTCACAGCTCATGGGTTCGAGCCCCGCGTCAGGCTCTGCGCCCGCAGCTCAGAGCCTGGAGCCTGTTTCAGAATCTGTGTCTCCTTCTCTCTCTGACCCACCCCGTTCATGCTCTATCTCTCTCTGTCTCAAAAATAAATAAACGTTAAAAAAAATTACACATAGGAGATCATAACACCTACACCTAACCAACTTTTTCTGGAGGAGAATAAAAGTTATTGCTTGGGGACATAATCTGGCAAAATGGGAAAGTACTACATAAAAACAAAATAAGATAAACAATTCAGCAAGTCGTCTACCTGTTCTATACGCTGAATAGAAATTCCAGAATGACAGCTGGACATCAGGTAAAAACAACAATAACAGTAACAAAGGTTCACATTGAACACAGAAAGAACTCACTGCATTCAGTGAAAAATGGATTCAAGAAGTGAGTATATTCCATTTCAAAAATACTATGAATCTGGAAGATATTAATGGTATGATGAAGACATATATTCTTCTCTACAAAAAGAAAACAAAACAGAAAAATGTGAGAAAAATAACAAAAATACAAAAAGAAAAAGTTTTCAAGTAATAATGCAAACTAAAACGTGGTAAAGTTTTATTGACTAAGAAAAAAAAATCCATTCAACTTTGTGATTTGGATCATCTTCTTTTAACCTACATAGAAAGAGTGTCCAACATTAAATTTGCTTCCTTATTACTTACTTATTTATTTAATGTTCATTTATTTTTGAGAGACAGACAGAGTGAGAGTGGGGGAGGGGAAGAGAGAGAGGGAGACAAAATCCAAAGCAGATTCCAGGCTCTGAGCTGTCACCACAAAGCCCGATGCCAGACTCAAACTCACAAACTGAGAGATCATGACCTGAGCTGAGGTTGCATGCTTAACCAACTGAGCCACCCAAGCACCCTGAATTTGCTTCCTATTGATCCAAACAATTGATTGGTTTCTGCAAACATATTATAAATCCTGCTATTGATTTTCAATTTTTAGAAACAACCTAAAAGCAAACTTGAATAATTAAAATTACAAATAATATTATAGGTGAAATATTTGAACATGCATGTTTAAAAATAATAATTAGATTTTTTAAAGTTAAAAATGGAATGCAGTCATGGTCCAGTTGATGAGACTTTTAAGGGGAAAAGCATGAAAGTTATTCTAAAGTTACTATAGAGGTAATAATTTCCTTATCATACATAATAGATAAATACTATACTTCTATTTCTTTTCTATGATCACTTAGGTAACAAGGTGAAATTCTTAAATATGATTACAATTAAAAGGAACAAAGTACAAAATATCTAATTATATATCTTTACATTTAATTTTAATCATATTATAATTCTCTAATTGAAAATTGTATAGCTACCATTTCTAGAATGGTATTTAATAAAACACTAATTAACAGTGGTTACTATTAGATGATAGAACTACAGATAAATTTCTTCCTTATACTTTTTTCATTTTTTAATTAGATTTTTCCATTAGACTGTATTATTTTGAAATCAGAATAATTTGGTAAGGTTATTTCAAAAATAAAAGTAACCTTAATTATATTTTGTTTTCCTCATGTTTCGTGACAGGCCTGTGAAGAAAAATAATTTGAAAATTGAACAAAATAACTAAGCCCAAGATAGCGACTTTCTTTTCTGTTTTTGCACCTGCTCACTGTAATAGGAAGTCTTCTAACACGGTAACCTATAATTCCTCCCAGTTGTGCATATGCATTTCACCACTTACATCAAGTGGTAGAGTCTGAGCCAGTCTTATGTTCAGTAAAATAAAACTAAAGTGATGTTTGGGATATCACATCTGAGTTCAGGCTTTAAGAGAACTGTCAGCTTCTGCCCCTCCATGTTGGAGGGTAGGCATCATGCAGTGAGAAAGCCCATGCCAGTACCAAATTGTTAGAGGCCACATGGAACAAGGTGGACATTCCAGCCACCGTTGGGAATCCAGCTGATTCAATGATAGAGGTAATCTCACCATATATAATGTGGAGCCGAAAATCAGCCAAGCTGAGCTCAGTCAGCTCACAGAATCATAACAAATAGTCACTGCCAGTTTAAGTCACTGAGTTTGGGCATGATTTATCATGCAGCCACAAATAACAGATATACTTACTAAAAGTGGGTGTTGTGTTCAAAATATTCCATTGGCTTCTCTTCTCACAATAAAACCCAAAAGATAGTAAAATAAGAGTTTTGGGGAGGTCATCAAGGCAATGTGACCATAAGTCTACCCATGAGTTGTACCCCACAATTGGAGGCCCCTTACCCTCTCCTCATCCTTGAAAATGCATTCTGTTCACCTTCCCTGTTTCCAGAGGCTGCTCCAACAACATAGCACATGACCAAAATGTGTCTCATCACTTGAGACGTTGAGACTATCCAGACAATATACATACTGAACCCAGTTAAGGCCTCTCTATAAACTTTTAAGATTTTGTGGGCACTGATGCACCCCGGGGGTCTCAATCGGTTGAGCATCCGACACTTGATTTCCCAGGGTCATGGGATCGAGCCCCATGTTGGGCTCTGTGCTGAGCATGGGGTTTGCTTGGGATTCTCTCCCTCCCCCCTCCCTCTTTAAAAAAACAAAACAAAACCACTTTTGTGAGAGGAGACCTACTCATCTTGTGGCCACCCTAGACGAATGTCATACGTAATTTTTGTTGCTTATTAAACCTGTCACCTACCAATCTCTTTCTTGTCTCTTCCTACCTTCTACCTTCAGGGGCTGGTTTCAGATTACACCTGGGAGGCTCCTGAGAAACTTGCAAACCAACAGATATATTTTGTTCTGCCTAGAATTTTTTTAGGTAATATGTTTATTTTAAACCAGGGAGTAAGTTTCATGACCTGCTAAAAAACCCTGACTTAACAGACTTGCAATGTATTACCAGACACACTAGAGCAAATGGCGGTGGTCAAACAATAACTCAAATTCCAGAAACTTGAAATTCTCAAACTGTTGCTGGCAAGGCATATGCAGTAGAACAGCTTCTATGAACATGGATAGATTTTAATTCCTTCTTGGCCTATTAAGTCCATTTAGTATTCTTACAGATAAAAACCATTTTGGAGAATTGTGTTGAGCTCTCCAAGATGGCCAACTTAAGCAATACCTTTGCAATATATCTCTAGGGCATGTACTACTTGGGGAGAGTAGAGAAATGTTTGATTTTGTAATGGCTTAAAGTCATTTGAAGATATTGTATAATTTTTCATCAACTTTATACATAAAAAATTAGATTGACCTAAGTTTAGCTCTTTAGAGAATTGGCTTTTCAAATTTAACCTTGACCAGTTATACATTCAAATGATTTTATCTTTTTCACTACATGCATAATGTTTTGCCCTTCAGTTCTGGAGGCAAATTTCACCTTTTCTCCCTGACAGTGTCAGATGTCATTCAAGGATAAAGCCATCTAACGCATCTGTTCTACTATTTAAGGTATTTCCGTATCATAATAAATTGTCAACCTCTTTCACTAATATATTTTGAACTCCTTAATAACTATTTGTAAAAATTAGAATTACATTTGCTTTGCCTCTCACCATGACCTTCATATAGTTTTCACTTAATCAGTCAATAATTATTATATACAAATGTTTTTAATTGATTATTTTTGTAATGGTAAGGTGAAAGTATTTTAATGTATAATAACTTAAAGGTATAATTTTGCTCCTGTTTGCATTACACTTAAGATAAGAAAAATCTATCATTTTAATATTCTAAAAGCTAACAGTTTATTCTTATTCATTATATGATTCACTTTTCGATAAAAACATGAAAAATAAACACATCATCATGCTTAGCCTTATTGATATTCTAGCATACCATGTTCTTGCCTATATTTGACAGCTTTTTTATGCTATTGACTGATAAATTAATAATTGATTTTAAACACATATTTTATTTTATTTTTTTAAATGTTTATTTTGAGAGAGAGAGTGAATGTGCATATGAGGGGGACGGGTAGAGAGAAAGGGAGAGAGAGTATCCGAATCAGACTCCACGCTCAGAACCAAGCCTTACTTGGGGCTCAGGACTCAATATCATGAACTGTGAGATCATGACCTGAGCAGAAATCAAGAGTCAGAAGCTTAACCAACTGAGCCACTCAGGCACCCCTAAACACATACTTTAGTGGTCCTACTGAAATGCATAATATCGTACACTTGTCAAATATTTAGTTGTCACAATACATTATGAAGTAGAAATTATTATTATAATAATTCCCATTTTGGAGATAAGAAAAATAAAAACCAGAAAGACTGAATACTAAAATATCCAAATGCCACTTATTTTGTATTTAAGCATGTTGAAGGTATTTTGGTTTACTGCAATATCAGAATTATACTTAATACTTAAAAACTCATTTTATGACTTTAAGCATTTATCTTTTTTTTTTAATTTTTTTTTAATGTTCATTTTTGAGAGAGAATGTAAGTGGGGGAGGGGCAGAGAGAGAGGGAGACAGAATCCGAAGCAGGCGCCAGGCTATGAGCTGTCAGCACAGAGCCCGACGCGGGGCTAGAACTCAGGAACTGTGAGATCATGAACTGAGCCGAAGTCAGAGGCTTAACCGACTGAGACACCCAGGTGCCCCAAGCATTTATCTTTAAAACATTCTAAAAATAAAGCAATTGGCATAGCTTTAATCATAAACACAATTTTCTTCACACAAAATTGGCTTTTCATAGTTTTAATTTAAACCATTCTACATTTTTCCTTTAAGAATTTACTAAAAACTTTTAAATCAAGGGGCACCTGGGTGGCTCAGTCGGTTGAGTGTCTGACTTCCACTCAGGTCATGATCTCGAGTTCTGTTCCAGCCCCACATCCAGCTCTATGCTGACAGCTCGGAGCCTGAAGCCTGCCCCAGATTCTGTATCTCCCTCTCTCTACTCATGCTCTCTCTCTCTCACAAAATAATAAATAAACATTAAAAAAAAATTTATACGCCATTAATACCAAAGTATTGTTTTTAAAAATATAAAAACCCTATTCTTTGGTAATATTTTTTTTCAAATCCATAAATTCTCATCCAATGAAAATATCTATAAACCTATATTTATATTCAAATATATAATGCTAAAGATAATAAGAATAAAAAATAATGATGTACACCTTTTTAAAAATTAGAAATAAAATTCTAATTTGAATGATGATACAAACGCTAATACTATTGCCTTGAAGTGACAAGGAAAATATTATTTTACTTTATATTCACCCATTTTTACTCAATCTATAAAAGTACTTTTACAGAATAGCTCCATGAGATATAAAAAAATAAAGACAGTTAAAAGATGTTTTATGAATCTGAACTTTTTCCTTGGCTTTTTCCTGGCTAAGAGATTTTACGCAAGTCACTTTAATTTTTGAGCCGTAGTTTTCTGTCTATAAATTATTAAAATAAAATATATTTCCATTATTATTAGCATTAAATATAATTATCCCAAAGAGCCTTTTATATTTTTTGGTAAAATGAGAGCTATTTCATAAAAATATTTAATAGAGTTAAAATTAGATTATTAATCACTTCGAAAGACTTTTGACGTTATAATGCCATATCAATCATAATAGATGCTAACATTTTATATAATTATAAGAAAGGTAGTTGTTTGTCCTTGTATACAATTAACATTATACTAAAATTTCAAAAGGATAGACCTGTGGAGTTTATTTGCTATAGAAAATGGGATAAAAATTAACAAAAGTATTTGTCAGTTTCTATAGGAATAGGAAAGTTGAGTTCCAAGAATGATACTAGACAATCAGAGAGATAGAAATGAAAAGAAAATTGAATCAGAAAAGTGTAAAGTACAAAGTAACTTACCGGGATAAATAGAAAGAAAATTGGTGTTTTCATTACTGAAGAGTAACACCAGTAAAAGAGAAAATGAAATAATTATAATGATGGTTCAACTTGAGTTGCTCTCCCAGAAAGAAAGCAAACACAAGAAAAAGTGATTAAAGTAAGATTAGTAAAAGTAAGAAATATATGGATGATAAAAAATGCATATCTGGCCCATAAAAACAAGATCTATTTATGGTTGAAATTAGGACCTTGAAGTAGAAGAAATAGTCCATATCAAAATCTACTAAAGTGTACCTGAGCTAGAAATTTGCAAATTGAAGGAATCGACTTGGTTAAAAGTAATTCAATATGCACCACACCACTTTAAATGAAGAGATAAAGGTATATGTAATTTCTGGAGAAAAAAAAAATTAACCCTGACACAGATACAAAAATAATACTAGTGTATTTTTTTCTCTGATAAACTGAATACCAAAAAAGTTAATATTGCAATAGCTTAAGAATTGTGAAGTTAAAAAAATTGTGAATCCAAGATACTCTGAAAGTGAAGTTTTCATTTATGTATGAAGAACATTTATAAAGACATATATGTCACAAGTACTTAACATTCTGGGTTAAATGCATCCAACCAGAGTTCAAAGGTCAAAAATAAATTAAAAGCATTAAATAAAACCAGTTGAATTGCAACATCGATAAAACCCAAATTTCTGTGCACAACTATATTCAACTATTAGAAATAAAAAAATAAGAAAGAATATGAGAAAAATTATAATGATAAAGAGCATATACCACTGATAAAGAAGAAGTTAAATAAATTAGAACCGAGTCAGATGTGCAGCTTTATGCCAACAACTTGAAGAATCTAGACAAATGGCAGTGGACTTGAAAAAAATATTTTACTTAGTTTGTCTCAACTAGGGAAAATAAATGTGAATAATTCAATAACTATAAAAGAAATTAAAAATTATCACCCTAGTTTAAAAAAAAAAAAAGAGGACCCGAGTGTTTAAGGGGATATGGCAAATCTCCAAGCCACTAAGATAGAAATTCTGTTATGTAAACAGTGCCTAAGAGGGTAGGGCAAAGCAGATACCTGAAAACTCATGAGGTTCATGAGGTTAAAATAACTCAGAATAAAATCAAAGATTTCTTTAGAGGTTGTGCAACCCAGCATTGCTTTGTTTATGTTGTTAAAAATAAAAGCCCCTTAAATCTCATCAATATGACAGTGGTTAAATAAAATATGGTGCATCCAAACTATGGAAAACTATGACAAGGATTAACAGAATGTGAAAGACCTATAAAAACATGGACCAATTCTGAGGCATATTTTTAAGAGATAAAGTCCAATAATAGCACAGGTAAAATAACAGCACTTAGGTAAAGAAAAATAATTGTAAGCATCTGTAATATGCATAATCTCCCCACAGTCAGAGGACTGGAAGGACAATGATGATTGGAAAGGGAATAAAGGAGGAACTTTATTTTTGTTTTGAATTATTACATATCACTTGATTCTTTTATAGCGACAATATATTTGTGTGTTAGTGTATACAAAAGTTGCTGAAAATAAAAGCGAACGTATCAATTCTACATGGAGCTGTATTGTTTATATCAACTTTTCTCAACTGCAAAATCTTGGTTTGTCAGTTCTGAAGTTTGTCATAATATGTTAGTAGTATTAAAGAACAGTAATTTTGAATAATTTTTTTTTAAATGAGATTGGAGTCTAGTTTTCCTCTGTTGGAATGTTACTCTTCCCCACATGGATTCAGATATTTGTTTTTGGACATGAAAGAAAGTGGTAGAATTATAGCTAGTGCTCTTAAATGTTGTATGGAGTTGGATATGTAAATGGAGTGTGTTTGTAATCATCAAACCAGACTACAGAAAAAAAAAAACTCAAAACTATAGGGACTTTATAATAACAAAAGGTTTTTTTCTAACTCATGCTCAATGCCTGATAGGGGTTAGGCAGATGTTTCTGTTCAATTTAAGTCACCATGAAACAAACATAGGCCAATGAATAAAATGCCATCTTGAATGTTGTCAGTCTTCAGCCCGCAAGGAAAAGAGAGCTGTAGGGGTCTTACAATGGACTTAAATACTGTAGCCCGGAAATGATAGTCTTTAGTTTGTTCACAACTACTTGGACATGACCCCATTCAACTAAGAGGCCAGGGAGTGCAATTTTATTATGTGCCCAGAAGAAGGAAAATTTGGGATAATTGGAAAATAGCGACTGCCACAGTACTGTACTTGGATATTGTAATTCAAAGTTGAAAACTGCTGATCTCTGCAATCCATAGATAATCAACAAAATATTTGATGTACATATTTATAGATCTAATATTCAACTTCATTATCACATTATGGAATTAAACATCATAGATATGGAGATTGGTAGATTGTATGCAAAATCTGTCATATTAATTTTGTGACCTTGGACATTTTATTTGCACACTATAAATTTAATTATCTCTTCTCTAAAGAAAGGTGACAGTAAGTAAAACAATTGCTTTTTCCTATGTGAACTTGATATGATTATCTTTATGAGGTGCTTGTCTGAAGTTGAGCCTTCACTATTAGTGTTTATAGTGATAACAATGGCATTATTATATGCAGTAGTTTTATGACCACCTAATGGTCATATATATTCTATATTTATAAGGTTCTTCCAAATATTTTAATTCAATACTTATCATCATGTGATGTAAAACACAGATGAGGTTACCCACTCTTCATATATAAGACAATTGAATCTCTGGCTGATGTGCTCCAGGACACTTACAGTGACTTCTTCAATGTCTCAGGTCAAGGAAATTGAAGACCCCAGAATCAAAACCTGACCAAAAGACCCTACTACCGATTAAAAAATAATAATAATCCAAAAATGAAAAGGAACCTACATAGCATATATAGTGGGTAGCCAAATCTTAAGGTAAAAAACCAAACAGAACAAAACACATCTTATTAATATTGAATCAAACAACATTCTGATTGCACTATCAGTAATGCTAATAAGCCGACTAATTGTTTAAATATATGAATTGTGAGGATTCAATGTTAACTTTGATTTATATGCATGCCAAGGGCAGTGACGAGGAAACTTGTCAAAAATAACTAGAAATACCTTATTGGGCGGACAATATTCATAACCTCATATTTTGCTTGTTTTTCTGAATTTCCACATTATAAAAGTATTTCTTAGTACATCAGTTCAACTCTAGTTGAATGGTTAATTACATTTCTTCTCAAATTGATATTGATAGTTCTTTTTTTCAATCCTATTCCTGGACTAGATTAACCTTACCCACAAACTGCCTACAGAAACTGCTCTCCGCTATGATTTTCTTGGACATAATGGGTCCCAGTGTGCACGCTGTTTGTCTCACTGGCTTCCAGAGATGCCCAGAATGCTTGTGTCTTCCTTTCTTTAAGGACCAAATGTTCTTGACATGTCACTGTCAGTACTCTCATTTAGATCTCCTGTTCCTGGTTCCTTGCCATTTCATAAGAACATCTTATTAAAAAGACAGTACTCAAAGTTACATGCAGGATATTGATGGAAAACCACCATTGTGTGGCATGGCATTTTTAGCCTGAGGCAAACATTCAATCTATTTTTTAATAGTTCCGTGTGACTGCAGGCAGGTAAGTGGATTCTATATCCATACACCCCAAACCGAAATTGTAATAGTTGAATATTTTAAATGGCTAAGAGTTTGAAGCATATTTAATTAGATCATGATATGAAAGATTTATTTAAATAAAATGTCCTCAAGACAGTTGTTAAAAATTTTTATAACACTCAAGGGGCTCCCGGGTGGCTCAGTGGCTTAAGCATCCGGCTTCAGCTCAGGTCATGATCTCATGGTTCGTGGGTTTGAGCCTCACGTCAGGCTCTGTGCTGACAGCTCGGAGCCTGGAGCCTGTTTTGGATTCTGTGTCTCCCTCTCTCTCTGTCCTTCCTCTGCCCGTGCTCTGTCTCTCTGTCCCTCAAAAAATGAACAAACATTAAAAAGTATTTAAAAATTTTATAACACTCAAGACTAAACGATATCCATGTAGATTTGTAGTTCATTAAAAATCCTGGATTCAGGGCAGCTTTACCACAATCAATACTCACAACCCATTTCAGGTAGAACATCCGTATCTCTATGATATAGGTTCTGCTCTAGGATCCCATTTTATAGGGAAGGAAAATGAAGCTTATAAAGTTTAAGTCATTTTCCCACAGTGTGACAGGTTGTATCAGGCAGTCTATCTTCAGAGGCACTGGTGGTTACTGTATCAATAAAGCATGTTCTTTCTTATGTCACAAAAAACTGTAAGAAGCAGAATAGTACGACTGTCTTTGTGTGCTCTAGTTTTCTAACCAAAGCCCTATTGACATTTTGGACCATTTTGTTCAGGGTTGGGGATCTGCATCGTAGGATGTTTATCAGCATCTTTGGCCACTACCCACTAGATGCCAGGAGCACCCTACTCCCCGTTGTGACAACAAAAATATCTCCAGACAAAATTTCACGTGGTTGAAAACCACTACCGGTTTAATAAAATATACCATAATAACGTGACTGATTTCAAATAGAAATGTTTTCTTTAAAAACATGCTATTGTTTAAGGATGAAACATAACAAAAATTAACAAATGAATACATGTATATCCCTTCTATATGTATTTAAAGAGAAAATACAGGGGTGCCTGAGTTGGTTAAGTGTCTGACTTCGGCTCAGGTCATGATCTCACGGTTCGTGGGTTCGAGCCCCACATTGGGCTCTGTGCTGACAGCTCGGAGCCTGGACCATGCTTTGGATTCTGTGTCTCCCTCTCGCTCTGCTCCTCCCCTGCTCGTGCTCTGTCTCTCTCTCAAAAATAAATACACATTAAAAAAATTAAAGAGAAAATATAAAGAGAAGAAAGAGTGACTCATTTATTATATATACAAAAATGTATCACTTTGTTGCTCCTTTTATTATTACGGGCAATGCTAGTGCATTGACGTCTCTGACATCTTTTCATATTTACCCATTCCATTACCATATGGGTAACTTTTTCAGTGTGTTAAGATATGTGATTTTGTCAGATTGTTAGGGACCCAGAACCCCTTTGACTTTAAAGATGTTATATTTAAATACAGACCTATATAAAAATAATTATGTTGTGCTTCTATATGGTTTATTGAATTAGACACAAATTAACAATTTTTCTGAGATAATTTGATTTTTGGTTTCAGAAGATTTTGGTATTATTTTTGTTAGCATACAGTTTAAGTTTTTAGGAAAACAATTGTCTAATAAAAGTTTAATATTGGAAAGCACTATATTTAAAAATTTTTTTTTTCAACGTTTATTTATTTTTGGGACAGAGAGAGACAGAGCATGAACGGAGGAGGGGCAGAGAGAGAGGGAGACACAGAATCGGAAACAGGCTCCAGGCTCCGAGCCATCAGCCCAGAGCCCGACGCGGGGCTCGAACTCACGGACGGTGAAATCATAACCTGGCTGAAGTCGGACGCTTAACCGACTGTGCCACCCAGGCGCCCCAGAAAGCACTATATTAACTAAAAGTTTAAAACATTGTTTTTTCAGCCTCTACCACCTGGCAAGTCAACACATTAACATATCTTTGTTTTATCCAGATTCTTTCTCATATCTATTTAGAAGTAATTATTTCAAGTATTTGCTGAGTAGGGATAGAAATATAGAGAGACATGTAAGTATTAAACACATACAAGAGTAAACTATGTGCTATGTGGAATCCTTGTTAAAGGAACTAGAAATGTGGGCAAAATAAGAATGAGAAAATAGACATTGGCAGTCTGGATTCTAACTCCAAACTCTTTGTCTTTCAATTTCCAGCAGCTGAAATTTCTATCCAGTTCCTACACTGTTAGCTGCACTGTTTGGAATCTACCCTACACAAGAAGGTCCAGATTCAGGCAGATATTTGGGTCTGTACACAGTTGATACTCCACCTTTTTTACAGATTTGGAGCTTCCTTTTTTGGCTCAGTTCTTTGAAGTTTTTCCTCCTTCCCTGTCTAGAGGCTGTGAGAGCCCTGAACTCTGTGCCCTGGTTCTTCATGAGAGTATCACAGTAAGTTTCTTCCTAAATTTCAGTGTTCATGGTGTCACCTGGCACGTTCTGTCAGGCAAAAAGCCATAAAAAAAGAAAAAAAAATCTTAGCAAATTGCCTCAGTGCCTTCACTTGAGCCAATTTCTCCCTGATCTGGGTTGCTTTCCATTGCCTTTGAGGAGTTTTTGTTTGTGTATTTTCTTTTGAAGTTTTTTTTTTTTTTTTTTTTCAGTTCGTAGTCACTATCCAAGTGAGGACTAGTCCCATAAAAGCTCCATGATCAGGAGCCAGTGTGCCAACACCTTCAGGATTTTAGGTGCAGCCCAGGCTCCAAATCTGAAAATGTATAGTTTTCTTGTTCTTTTTTTTTTTTCCTTCCAGTCTTGCTGATCTAAGAGCATATTTAACTGTCTTAAATGTACCTACTTTTGGCTAATGGAATTGCATGCCTTACTGATCATAAGTTGTAGAGTATTTTATTTGTGCTAATTTACATAATTTGCTGATTAAACTACATATTTAATCTGTTGACCTTTATACATATCTTACTTACACAGGCATATAATCAAAGCATATACTTAACTGGATGGTGTTTATATCTTACAAACTTATTTATCCCTTATCAACCTCTGAAATACCAGAGACAAGGGCCACATGCTCTTTGCTAAACAGGAGTCAAATATTTTCTTCTTTCAAAACTGCATACTTATTGTTTGATTTGGTTAATTCTTATCCTCATTTCCTTAAGTTCTATTGCATTAATTTGTCTTTTTCTTTTACTATTTTTTCTCCCTTCTGTTTTCATTAGCTTTATTTCCTTAAGGCTATCTCTCTTTATGCCATATTCTGATCAATAATAAATACAGGAAAACCTTGGTTTGTGAGCATTATGTGTTCTGGAAACATGTTTGTAATCCAAAGCACTTGCATACCAAAGCAAATTTCCTCGTAAGAAATTTTGGAAACTCAGATGATTCGTTCTACATCCCCAAAATATTCATATAAAAATAATCACAATGCTGTAATATAACTCACAATAATAAAATTTTTAAAAAGATGAACAAATTAACCTGTACTTACCTTTGAAAACCTTCGTGGCTGGTGTGAGGGAGACACGAGAGATGAGGGTTATTGTGTAAGGACGACTTTCACTAACAGATGTTGACTACATTCAGTATTAATAAACTCGTATCATATACTGTATTTAATGGAACTGTCAATAAGACATCAGACAAAAGGTCTATATCTGCAGGATGCCCAACCTAGAATGAAGCAAAGCATTCCTAAACTCACTCTTGAACGGAAAAGCTAAGGACTGTCCATAGGTGCTTTGAAGTGACAAAAAAAAAACACTAGTGCTAGTCATGGGCACCTTCCAACATTCTGAAAAATCACTGATTTCTGCCAAACACCATGGCCTGCGACCAAGCATCCAAGCATGGGAGATGATCATCCATAATCCCACAGCAAGAGAGAGAGAGAGAGAAGAACCATTGGCTCAGTTGTGATCACGTAACATTTGATGGCACGTACCACTCGTATTACAAGACATCATTCTTTTTTCAAGTGAAAATTTTTTAGAAATATTTGCTCGTCTTGGGGTGCCTGGGTGGCTCAGTCGGTTAAGTGTCCGACTTTGGCTCATGTCATGATCTCACAGTCCGTGAGTTCGAGCCCCACGTTGGGCTCTGTGCTGACAGCTCAGAGCCTGCCGCCTGTTTCAGATTCTGTGTCTCCCTCTCTCTCTGCCCCTCCCCTGTTCATGCTCTGTCTCTCTCTGTCTCAAAAATAAATAAACGATAAAAAAAAACTAAAAAAAATATTTGCTCATCTTGCAGAAAACTTACAGAACAAGTTACTCGCAATCCAAGGTTTTACTGTATATCGTTGATGAGCTCCAAGATATATGGGGCTAAAATCTTCCCCCTGGAAATTTTAACGAAAACATGATTTTGCACAGGTTGGGGAGTCTGATTTGTTCAGTCTTTCCTCTGATTTAGAACTGCCTTTTAATATATATTTTTATATTCAGTAAAAATTCTCAAATTTGGTATGTACTAGGGGAGAGAGGTAAGGAAAGACACAATTGTAATATGACAAATAAATGTTATGCGCTTAATGTGAGGTAGTTTGCACATGGGAGGGACAATTAACCCATAGTTGTATAGGAAAAAAATATATATATATATATAAAACTGGAAGTTGGCTTTATAAGCTGACTCTTGAAAGAAATCTGGTTGTCTCAATAATATAAATTTATTGACCTAACATTTTGGTATCTGACATTTTCTTCTGTGTGACATTCTTTTAAAAAGAGAAATGTTAACTAAATAAACAAAGTAATGTTAAGGGCCTCAGCCATTAGCATATTTTCTTAAAACGTGTGAAATCTTTATTTCTTATATATGTGAAATTAACATTGAAGTTAATTAATTGACCAATGCCAAGAGCTAGATTCTGGCAGATTTGGACTTGGTTTTGAGACTGCATTATTAGACTTCAATGTGACTAGACAGAGTTTCTTGCCTAATAATAAAAATTAAAAAATAAAGTTTAAAGATAGACAATGGATTGTTAGATGAAATAGCTCAGAAAAGAGAAAGGAAGACCATTTACAAATGACAGTTGCGAGATTTTGAATGGGTAAATAGGATTCAAACCCAGGACCTTTGACTGAATTATTTATTAATTCATGTCAGTGTGCTATACTGTCAATCCTATTTTGAAGACCTATTTCTTAACTTCATAAACCACAATTTCCCATAAAATTACACTATTTGAGGGGCATCTGAGTGGCTCAGTCGGTTAAGTGTCCGACTCTAGCTCAGGTCATGATCTCACAGTTCCTGAGTTTGAGCCCCATGTTGGGCTCTGTGCTAAAGAATTCTGTGTCTCCTTCTCTCTCTGCCCCTCCCCTACTTGTGATCTGTCTCTTTCTCTCTCCAAAATGAATAAACATTAAAAAAAATTAGAAAGGAGTATAGTATTTGATGTCTATATTGTATATCTATTTTTGATCAATTTAATTTAGAATATTATTCAAAATACAGAACAATTTTGCAGGTAGTCCACAGTCCCTCAAGTTCCTCGCACCCAATTTCCACTCATATTAACATCTTAAATTAGCATGGTACATTTGTTATAATAGGGAACCAATAATTATATATTATCATTAACTAAACTTATTACTTGAGTCAGGTTTTTCTGTTCTGGGATCCCATCCAGAATACTACACTTAGTAAGCATGTTTCTTTGGGCTCCTTTACCTGTGACAATTTCTCAGACCATCTTTGTTTTTGATGACTTTTATGGTTATGAGGAGTAGTGGTCATCTTTTATAGAAGGTTCCTTAATTAAGATTTGTCTGATATATTTCTCATGATTTGAAAGGGAGTCTGTGTGCTAGGGAGGCAGACCACAGCAATAATGTGTCATTATCATCACATCATATCAAGTATGCATACTGTCAGTGTAACTTAGCACTGTTAATATTGATTTTGATGAGTTGGCTTTGATTTTGATGATGGCGTTCATAAGATTTTTCCACTGTAAAGTTACTT
Organism: Prionailurus viverrinus; assembly: GCF_022837055.1. Lineage (NCBI taxonomy): Eukaryota > Metazoa > Chordata > Mammalia > Carnivora > Felidae > Prionailurus > Prionailurus viverrinus. Next base: position 33,583,428 of record NC_062561.1, read on the forward strand.
TCCTCCCCCCCCCCCTTTTCAATATTACACTTTTTGAAAGGAAGTTATCATCTGCATTCCACTCTCAAACAGTGGGGAGTTCTATTTTCTCTCCTTGAGGAATGAATATCTGTATGAATTATTTGAAATTCTCCTGCATAGGAGATTTGTCTAGAATCCTCATTTTACTTATTAATTCATTTGTTTCTATCAGTATAGACTCATGAATATTTATTTTATATTTTAGAAAATAAGCAAATACTACTTTATCGCGGTGCTCAAATTATTCCAACTTTGGCTATCATGAACTCTACCAGTGGCTCCTTTATCCCTTTTAAAATATCCCCATCGTGTGTGTGTGTGTGTGTGTGTGTGTGTGTGTGTGTTGAACACCGCCTTATTTTCTGATACCACAAGATACTCAGAGCCATCTTGTACATTTTTTGCTCCTGGCCTAGAATAAGCTGCTTTTCCATGAAGCCCCAGTTGCTTTTACTAAAGAATGATATTATAAATCAGTATCTGGGTGCTACATTAGGTATGCTTGTTACTCTCAGAATGTCATTGCTTCTAGGTGTAGGAAGCTGATTTAGCAAGGAAGTATACGTGAGTGTACTAACACATGTGTATATACATATGTATATAAAATATTGCTATATATAACAGTCTGTATCTGCATTAAGGAAAATATGAATTAATACTGACGTCTCCACTCTGATCCTTTGCTATGTGGATCACTTTACCCTCCTCTTGTTATCTACAGACACCAATTGTAATAGAAACTTAGCTCCCGCCATCTGCCATCCATTTAATTGTTCAATTCTAGTACATATGTATAGCAGTGTCAAAATTCTTAACCAAAACCCAAAACCTGCCGTGGAAGCAACTGTATCAACTATGGTACAGTGCTTATATTCAGCATGTTCATCACTAAAGATATACAGATGACGAATCGCACTCGATCTATTCAACCCCGCCCTTACGGAAGGATTATTTGCAAAGCACGTATCTGGTACAGAGAAAGCAGATGTTGACTCACATAGTCATCTGATCTTTTATTTATTTATTTTTTTTTAATTTTTTTTTCAACATTTATTTATTTTTTGGGACAGAGAGAGACAGAGCATGAACAGGGGAGGGGCAGAGAGAGAGGGAGACACAGAATCGGAAGCAGGCTCCAGGCTCTGAGCCATCAGCCCAGAGCCCGACGCGGGGCTCGAACTCACGGACCGCGAGATCGTGACCTGGCTGAAGTCGGACGCTTAACCGACTGCGCCACCCAGGCGCCCCATCATCTGATCTTTTAAAGATTCAAAGGCAACTGAAGAAAGAAAGGATAGTCTTTTCAACAATTGGTGCTAGGATACTTGGTCGTCCGTGGAAAAATAAACGTAGACATGGAACTTTCATAGAACAGCCTTTATTATGTTGTAATTTTATTCTATATGTAACAATTTTTCTCAGCTTTCTGGTTTTTAATATGAGAATGTATTTATTTAGTCTTCATTTGAAAGGCATTTTGGGGGCACCTGGGTGGCGTAGTCAGTTGGGCGTCCGACTTCAGCCAGGTCACGATCTCGCGGTCTGTGAGTTCGAGCCCCGCGTCGGGCTCTGGGCTGATGGCTCAGAGCCTGGAGCCTGTTTCCGATTCTGTGTCTCCCTCTCTCTCTGCCCCTCCCCCGTTCATGCTCTGTCTCTCTCTGTCCCAAAAATAGATAAACGTTGAAAAAAAAAAATTAAAAAAAAAAAAAAAAGAAAGGCATTTTGTTGGATACAAGATTATTGAGTGATAGGGTTTTTGTTTGGGTTTTTTTCTGGTTTCTTTTGCTTTTTTCTTTCAGCATTTTGAATATGCTGTCTTATTGCTTCATGGCCCTATTGTTTTCAGATACTCAGCTGTTGATTTTTTTGTGCTTCCTTTTGTGCATAAGTCATTTTTCTCTTGCTTCTTTCAAGATTTTGTCTTGGGTTTTCAGTATATTGACCATGATGTGTCTGAGTATGGATCTCTCTCCCTCTTGGACTTGATGGTGGCTTCTTGGATGTGTGGATTAATGTTTTTAACTGTTTGAGAAAGTGTTCAGTCATTTTATTTTCAAGTAATTTTCTACCTTTTCATCTCCTGTAATTCCAGTACTTGTATATGGGAGTACTTAGGGAGTCCCGCACTTTTCTGAAACCTCTGCTGATTTTTCCTTATTCATTTATTTCTCTGTTCTTCAGATTGCATAGCATGTTTTGAAAATCTTCAGGTTTACTGTATCTCTTTTCCATGAACTTCAATGTACTGTTGAGCTATACTGCTGTGAATTTTTTATTTCAGGAATTACTCTTTTCAACTCCAGGATATCTATTTGATTATTTAATAATTTCTATTTCTTGGGGCACCTGGGTGGCTCAGTCGGTTAAGTGTCTGACTTCAGCTCAGGTCATGATCTCATGGCTTGTGAGTTTGAGCCCCACATTGGGCTCTGTGCTGACAGCTTGGAGCCTGGAGACCGTTTCTGATTCTGTCTCCCTCTCTGCTCCTCCCCTGTTCATGCTCGTTCACGCAGTCTCTCTCTCTCTCTCTCTCTCAAAAAAATATAAATAAATAAATAAATAAATAAATAAACGTTAATTTTTTAAATAATTTCTATTTCTTTACAGATATTTTTTATTTAAGGAGACATTGTCAAAAAACCTTCCTTTAATGTTTTAGGAATGGTGTCTTTTAGTTCTTTGAGCTATATTTATAGAATCTGCTTTATAGTCTATCTGCTAAGTTCACCATCTTGTCTCCTTCAAAGATATTTCTAATGCCTGCTTTTTTCCTGTGTAAAGATCACACTTTTTCTGTGCCAACATGTATCTCAAAATCTTATAACTTTAATTGAAAACTGGACATTTTGATAATAATTGTAGTAACTGTGTATAATGATTTTGCCTGGTCCTTTTGTAACCTATGGGAGAGTCTGCATTGTGTGAATGGAGGTCTTGGTCCTTCAATTCCTAAGAAGATTTACATGGGGATTCACTCTAGAATAAAGACAGCCAGAAGGAAAGTAGCAAGGGCAAAGCAGTTTATTAAAGTGAAAGTACATTCTCAAGGTGGGAGAGGGGCAGGTTCCTGAGGTGGAACAGGTCCTAGGTTGTTTTGGGATTGGATATTTGTTATGTTTCTCTGAGCTGGGAGTTGTTGTGACTTATGGTGGGGTGGTCTCTTATGGAAGCTGCTTCCAATCATTTGGGGGACTCCTCCCACAGGTAGGAAGGGGGAGTTTTAGGCCCTACAAGGTTTGTACCAGAACGATCATGGCAACCTTTCTCCATGGTACGGTGGGGACTATAATCGCTAGCAGATGCATTATAATGAGTCTAGGGATCACCCAAGGGCAGGGGTGGAAGAGGAGACAACATGCTCTGTACCTGTGGCTCTTGATCTGTCAGCCCCAAGGTCTTGGAAGCCACAAGATCAGGATGTTGTGCCCCCATATTCTAATGTGTAACCTATTTAGCACCTGTCCTTGCCTCCAGCTCATGTCTCTGTCAGTCCCCTTCAAGGACCTGAGACTCTTTCTGGGTACTCCTTCCACTGCTCCTGTTTACCTTCTACCTAACACTTTATTTGTTTAGATACTTAGATGAATTAATTCTGTGAAGTCTATTTCCCTTGTCTATTGTACGGCCTCTAATGTTCTACTAGAGTTATTTTTCTCCTTTCTTCCTTCCTCCTTCCCTCCCTTCCTCCCTTTCTTTCTTTCTTTCTTTCTTTCTTTTTCTTTCTTTCTTTCTTTCTTTCTTTCTTTCTTTCTTTCTTTCTTTCTTTCTCTTTCTTCTTGCTTTTTCTTTCTTTCTTCTTGCTCTTTCTTTCTTTCTTCTTGCTTTCTCTTTCTTTTCTTTTCTTTTCTTTTCTTTTCTTTTCTTTTCTAAATTTTTGATAGAATGGACTACAGGTTGTCCCTCAACCAACATAAGACATTGTCAGAAGTTTTATTGATGTCTCTTCATCAGTCTTATTTTTCCCTTTACCATTTGACTTTTGTAGCTTGGAGACTACTATGTCAGTTCTTGACCATAATTAGTAAAAGTAAACTCACATTTTCTTCTGAAATAATTTCATCTGTATTGTTGATGACTATAATCTATTTGTTATTAGAGAATTGTTGTTCTTAAGTTACAGACAAGAATTTTAGTCCAAGTACTCCCGATCTTTATCTATTTCCTACCATTGGATTATGAATTTACAGAGAAATGGTATTTTTGTTGTTGTTGTTGTTTTTCACTATTATGTCCTCAGGAACTAGGGGACTGCCAGCTCAAAACAGATGATCAATTTTTGTTGAGTAAATGGATTAGCATTCTTCACTATCCTTTTCTATATTATTTTAATATTAAGTGTGTGTCTCCTTTCATAAAGCCACTTTGTGAGAATTATTATAAATATTCAGATATTAGTGTGAAATTCTAAATATTAGACTTTAAAACAATGTCTTTACCAAGTATATGATATTTTTGTGACTGCAGTTTTTTAGAGTAGTCACTGTTTATCAAAGGAATCACTTTTTTACTCTTTTTAAGGTTCCATAAATACGTGAATGTCAACTCTTGCATGGTTGTCTTTTATGTCTTAGAGGAACTGCTTTTGAGACTAATATGAGGTAAATGTGATAAGGGGTGTCAGCTGGTGTAAGCTATGATATGCCACCTAGGAATGACTGCCTTTAACCTTTACAGAGATTTATTGGACTAAAGAAAATTATCCCAACCAAAGACATACCTCCTTTCAGGGGGCAACCCGCATGCAGTGGCTGATAAATGTAGTGGTTAAAGTCCTGCTCTCTAACCCCAGCTCAAAGACTATTCAGAAGTGCCATCCAGTCTCCTAATGTCTCTGGATTTAGGTGAGAACTTCATTTAAAGTACATCACAACTAAGGTGCTCTCTCTCCTAATGCTGCCCTTTCCTCTTACATTTTGTAGATACTGACTGAAGGAGTACAAACGTATAAACATCCTGCAAATGCATCTGTACCTCAGTATGTTCAGGGTAACCCAACCTCTAATAGCGCCCCTTTCTATAGTCAAAATTGATCAGTTAAATTTTTGTACTTTTACACAATAGAATATTATGGACCATTTAAATTAAAACCATTTAAATTAAATTACATATCTGTCTCCATCTCTATTACTATATTTATACATCTATACCTGTGTATTTCTACATATGTATCATTTATATCTATATTTACTATTTAGGAAAGAGGATGTTGGTAAAAAAAAAATGAAACATTTAATGTGATTACACTATAAATCAAATTATGGAACCATTATTTTAAAGAGAAAGACCTGTCAGAATAACTATCACACGGGTACTGTTGGCTTTGAGGAATGAGAGAACATGAAGCTTGTTTTTTTTTTTTTTACCTATCTTTTGCTTAACATTTTGTAGTGATTATGTGCTATTTTTTAATAAGACAAAATATATTCACAATGCCATAATACTTTCAGTTTGTTTATTTTGAGAAAGAGAGAGAGGGAGAGAGAGAGGGAGAGAGTGAGCGAGCAGGGGAGGGGTAGAGAGAGAGGGAGAGAGAATCCCAAGCCGGCTCCATGCTGCCGGCTCCATGCTGCCAGCTCAGAGCCTGATGTGTGGCTTGATCTCACAAACCATGAGATCATGACCTGAGCCAAAATCAAAAGTTGGACACTTAACCAACTGAGTCACCCAGGTGCCCCTAATTTTTTTTTTTTAATGATGATGATAATTGTTGTGCAATGAAGTGTTGCCCCCTCCCCAGTTCATGGGTTGAATCCCCCTAATCCCCAGTCTGATAGTATTTGGAGACAGGTCCTTTAAGGAGAAATAAGGTTAAGTGGTGTCCTAAGGGTAGAACCTGAATCCAAAAGGACTACTGTCCTTACAAGAAGAGGAAGAGACACCAGGAGACTGCATACACTGAGAAAGAGTGTGTGAGGACAGAGTGGGAAGGCATCGGTCTGCAAGCCAGGAGAGTGGCCTTATCAGAAACCCGTTCTGCCAGGGTCTTAATCTTCCACTTCCAGTCTCTACAACTGTAAGAAAAAAGTTTATGTTGTTTAATCCATCAAGTCTGTGGTGTTCTGTTATGGCAGCTTTGGTAGATTAATGCAACAAAGATACCCTCTAGGTTTAAAAAAAAAAATACAAAGATGATGATGATAATGCCATGATGAAGAATACTTTATTTAAATTTTGCAAGTGTTCTTGGTTAAGTTCTGTGAATGGAACTTCCAAAAAGGCATTTGAGGTTTAAATGCAATTAATGGTTTATTCAGATGACAACTGATCATCTTAAAAATATGATTCTTCATTTAGGAACATATTTCAGTATTTATTTCAACATGCCTCTTTTTTTTTGTTCTTTTACCCTCTACATAACTCGTACTTCTTCAAAATTATTATTTGGTTTAATCTTATATATCTGATTTTTTAGAGACCATTATGAATTTGCTGTAAATATCATATTTTTCACTTTATATTATTAATCCTTTCATTGATTACATGAGTCAAACAATAAAAGAATATTAAGGTTACGTGGGGTGCCTGACTGGCTCAGTTGGTTAAGCATCTGACTCCTGATTTTGGCTCAGGTCACGATCTCATGGTTCATGAGTTCAAGCCCGGTGTCAGGCTCTCCACTGTCAGCGTGGAGTCTGCTTGGGATGCTTTCTCACTCTCCCTCTCTCTCTGCCCCTCTCCTGCTCTCTCTTTTTCTCTCTGTTTTTAAAGTCATAGTATATCATGAAATTAATTAATTTAATGTTATGTATTTGCGCTACATTGCTTGTAATCTTGTTGTCATGTTGGTTCCTGTTATTGTTGTTGCTTTGTTTTTGTCATGGTTGGAATATGTCTGGTGTTAGTACTGCCTATTTCGAGAGCACTGTTGTTATTAGCAGTTAGATAAGTTGATAGTGTTCATTGAATATTTTAAGATTTTCCTCAAAATACCGGCACAAAATATTTCACGGTGTAATGACTATTATGGCAATATTACCAAAAGGTTGTTAGTCACATCAGTGTTTTCATGGATATCAGGAATTATAATATTTTCCTGTACAATTATCCTCTAAGTTTGTGGTAATGTTTTAAACAGGCAGAAAAAAGGAGGTTTCTGTTTAGCATTAAATGTGCAAATGCCAAGAACATGAGTTCTGCTGCACTGAAAAGGTACACTCAGTCTGTTATGTCTAACCAATTGTCAATGCGTCACCAGAAATGGTTGAATTGTCAAAACAGATCCATGTAAGTCACAGGTTTTCCCCAACACTGGCATTTGCTAATGATTAGTAAAGAATGAAAACAACCAAGAAATAGCCACAAGCTATTTTCAAAAGCCTCTTTTAGATTTCCAAAAGCCTCTTTTGGCACACTGGGATATAGTTCTATTTCAAAGTGACAAATGCAACTCCGTGCGGTACAGCTGACCACAAGGAAGCCACTTGGTTTGGGGCTCTTTTTGGTTTTTATACGTTGACTGTCATGTAGCTAAAGGACCTATGTGACTTGCCTGCACTGATCACTTGAAAATTTTCGTTGTTAATGCAGCTGCATCCCATAAATCCAAATCATGGCTTCATGACTACTAAACAACCAAGTTACACAAGAACTTAGAGAAGAACCTAAAAGCTTCTTATCAGAGCTCTGGAGGGGGTCTAAAAGGTAGATTCCCTAAGGATGGGGGAAGGAATGTAGAGACTGAATACTAACTGTTTTCTTCCTAGTTGCCACGTGAAACTGAACCTCATTTCTTAAGAGAAGAGAGAAATTCAGATTTTTATGTGTAACGTCCTATGTATAATCCTGCCTGAAATTTTGTGTAGGATTTAGTCCATAAGCTGCCAGATCACTTCTTCTATTGAAGATATAGTGAGGCCCTTTTCCCTCTCCTACTGTTTTCTTGAAGCCAACTCGATGATCAAGTAATAATTTGCACGCTGAAAAGCATTGTGAGGCCATTATTTAACAATTTAATAATGGCATTTGTCTTCCATAAGAGAAAGCAGACGAAGGGGTGAAATAATAAGGAGATATGTTATGACAAAAAATAGGACGTCCAGAGGCAGGGCAATTCAGAGATCTGATGACTCAGCTACTTGGCAACGCCCTCGCTCCACTCGAGCTTGTCTCCTGCCTTTTCCCTGTGTTTCACGATGCTCTCAGGGCTCCTTCCTTACAGGATGGCAAAACGCAGCACAAAAGGATCGTCACGGGGTTACGTGAAATAAGAGTGAAATAAAAACTTTTCAGAAGCATCTAGAAGCCTTTCTGATATCTCAGTGGCCAAAATTGTAACATATGTCTCCGCCTGAATCAATCCATCACTTGAGGAGAGGGTTGACACTACTCCAACTACCATAGAGCAGTAGAGATAGAAAGGTGAACTTTTGAGGCTATCAAGGGATCCTGTCTCCAATGAAGGACATGCCCCCTCACCAGGTGCAGTGAGTTAGGCGGAAAAAAAAAAGCAACATCAATTTCATATCCTTCTGATATCAATTACTGTCTTGTCCAGTCCCACCCAACTTCCAGATGATTTACTCATTTTTAAAACCTGTGGGTTTCTTCCCTCAAGATGCCATCGTGCTACAATATGTCATCAAATCATTGCCTTGAATAAATTAGAAAAAATTTCCTCTCTCTATCTTCATATGTCACAGCAATGTTTTTGGAATAGAATAGATGCCTTGACATTTACCAGCATTATGTTTGCCAATGTACTTTTAAATTATATGATGGTACAGAATGTGATACTATCCTCTGTAGCCTTTGGCACAGTATTACACATAGAAGGGACCTGACATATATTAATTGAATGATTTAAATATCAAATTGTTAACAGTCTGAAATAGGTTTGCTGTTTACATTTGATATGTGTCCCTTCAAAACCGGTTTCAATTTCCCAGATATACTAAAACCCTTTTATTTCTGCCCCTGCTAGAAATTTACATCTTTTCAGAATACTTCATTTTTAAAATATATTCTCCATTGCTGCTATTTTCCTATATTGTACTCTTTAGTAATGTATTTTAAAATATATATAAGAATTGGTTCACATGATTGTAGAGGCTGACAGTTCCCAAGGTCTGAAATCTCTGCAGTCAACAAGCAAAAGACCCAAGAGATCCGATGGTAACACCCTGAATAATGTTTAACCAAATATCTAAGTATCTCATGGTCCAGTCAAGTTCACATATAAAGTTTACCATCCCAATAAGTCTTGTTTCGTTATGGTTATGCTCTGAGAGAACATTACAAATTTACTGGGAAATTAAAAATTGAATGTCTTTCTAGCTGAGTTAATCATGCCAATACAAATTTAATTTTGTTAATAAAATTATGCATGTAATCTGAAAACAAAGGCAGTAACTGCTATAGCACAAGGCATGTATTTTGAATCAATATTTTTTAAATATTTAGCTTAGCTTATTATCTATATTATTCTAAGTATATCTAATGTAAATTTGTTTATATGTGTAACTTCTTTTTCTTTCAAAATGTTACTTGTGAGGGTAAAAGCTTTGGAAAACTCTCTCAGGATACAGTTAGATCTTACAAAATATAGCAAAGGATTTATATCACAACTGTCATGACTCACAATTTCAAGTATTCTCTACTATATCTTCTGCCCCATTTTCAAATACCACCATATAAGATTTTCTCTTTAGTCCTTTGATTATATTTAGCTGTATGTGAGTGGTAGAGAATAAGAGAGGATAAGTTAACCATCCCAATACGCAGCATATTATCTACTGCATTCTAATTCTATATTGATATGAAACTGAAAAAAATAACAAAACAACTAGATTTAGTAAAGCAAAATAGAGATTTTGGGAGGACTTCTCAGAAAAGCTAAAATATTTGTTAGCTGGAAAAAATACCTAAATAAGCATGCATTCCCTCAGACAAAAAATCATATATTCAATATAGTATTTTGTACAAACATATATTTATGGAACTATTGCTTGTGCCTATTCTCACAGAGAAATTTTGGGTGAAAAACAAAATCAGTTTAAAAGCATCTTATTTCTTTGTATATTTTCAATGTATTTGATCCTGGGAACAGTAACCACACTACATCACAAGTATGAATCATTTGGGAGAAGAAATGACTAGAAATGTAATAATGATAGCAATGTTTCTCAATAATTAAGTTGCAGTTTACTACTAGAAGTCGAGAGACAGAAAGGGTCCAACATATTATCCACAGTGTTCATGATCAAAAACTATTTCACTGTTGCTAAAGAAGCTACATAAAAATGTTTCCTCTGCTGATATTGAACGCTACTTTCTTTGCTTTTATTTTTCCTCTTTTTCTATGTGAACATAATGATTTTTTTTCTTGTGGCCAAATCATATTGAAAATGTTAGGAAATATTAGGAAGATGTTCATTATGTTTGGAATATGATGTAGATAAAGCATAGGTCTGAAGGCATAAATAGAATCCTCTGGGGGGAGAGACTGAAGAAGCCTTTAAATAAGTGAACTTCTCCAAAATAAGTGAAACTATATTACCTCTGAAGATGCCAATTTTGATGAAGAAATGTGGAAATGTGTGTCACATTCAGCTGGATTCCAAAGGTAGAAGAAACAAATTAATTTTTAATATAATCAACAAATGGTAGTCACAGTGGTAGATGTTGTGAAGGCTCAGCATTCGTTTCTAACTGAGCTTCTTTTCTCTTAAGAAATTCCACATAGATGGGGCACCTCAGTCGGTTAAGCGGCCGACTTCAGCTCAGGTCATGATCTCGCGGTCTGTGAGTTCGAGCCCCGCGTCGGGCTCTGTGCCGACAGCTCAGAGCCTGGAGCCTGTTTCAGAATCTGTGTCTCCCTCTCTCTCTGGCCCTCCCCTGTTCATGCTCTGTCTCTCTCTGTCTCAAAAATAAATAAATGTTTAAAAAAGAAAAGAAATACCACATAGAGAACTGAAGATTGAGAAGAAGCATGAATGGGCTGGTTTGATGATGGACAACTATTATTCAGAGCAGGCAGGCCAGGTAGTCAAAATGCATTTATCCTAATGAATGTAACAATCAAATCATTACCTTATTCTAATACTTCGTATTTCCCCAGACTTTTCTGGTGTATTATCTCTTCCCCTGCAAAGCTTAGGTTTACAACATGTTGATACAGGAGAAAAAGTCAGGGTGAATATTTTTTTCAATAGAAAAAGCTAAAGATGGACAACAAGAACGAGTATTATTATATCGTTGAGTATTTTCCTAGATACAATTTTCTGATGAGGAGTAGAAGGTGCTTTTAATAGCAGGACTACATCTCTTGATGATTTCTTGATTCTAGAACCATTCAACTCAAATACAAAAACCAGGAATGGGGATTTCTAAACAGCGGCAAGTAAATTTAGGGATAATGATACTAGTTGTAAAACTTAAATTTTAAGTTCATGCCATTGTCAAAATAGTTCAAATAGTTACATGAATAATATTAGATCAATCATAAATCTGTTTCAAAGCTTTGAAATGTTGAAATAGTGTAGACAGCACCATTTCAATGCACATAAGTAGAAAAAACCCTCTTCTTGCCCAGAAAGAAGTTCAAAATTCCATAACACTGAGATACTTCTTTCAGTTTGAGGAGTTTGCAAATTAAATTCAAGAACTATGTACTCATCGTATAAAAACATATGGAATGAGAAGGAAAGGTCTCTTGTTTCTGATTTCTTTGAACATACACAACTTGTTGCAGTCATAATGACATCTTTGTTCTCCCAGGTAATTGAATTTTTTTTGACAAATTACACATAAAGTATAACATTATTTTAACATGCCTACGAGATGGAGTAATTTGTCAAATATGGTATCACGCAATGCACTCCTTGTAAAATATAGACTTTAAAATGTGTAGTACAGAGTAATAGAGAATGATAGTATTTTTGTGTGTATGAAAGAAAAGAAAGTTTAAAATATTAAAACAGCACGGAACTCATGCCCATTGAGACAATTTAGACTTTGAACACACGCGTGCGCGCGCGCACACACACACACACACACACACACACACAGGAAAAGTAACAATGAAACTTTGTGTTGTCCTTTATTTTCTTGTTTATTTTGCCTAAAGGATACAAAATATCAAACTATGAAGTCAATTATCTCTTAGGTTTTGCACAATTTTCTCTGAATATATAGCTTATATACCTTACAGTATCCCTGTTATTTTGTTTATATTATCAACTGACAGAAGTAGAATTTCTGTTTATTTCCTTTAGCCAGGTACTGACAAAACATCCTATAATGTGGATACTTAGTATATAGCACTTGATAAGGAAGATAATGTTCCAATTTAAACTAGAATATAATGCATCCCATTCAGGATTTCCTATTTGCTTTCCTTTTCAAAGAATGACAGTGTTCTCTCACACACTTTATACACTCAGTATACACAGAAACTGTAACATATTCTGAATGACGTTACGGAAATTCAAAATTGTCTGCATAGGATACAGAATGTTATCAAAGTTAGAAAACTCACTGCTGTGCTGTACTCTACTCCGTAGTAGCTAGAAACAGAGACATAGCATTTTCTTCTCAGAGGCAGCCCAAAATGCCACAGATTCAAAGCAAGGAAATAAGATTTCTTTCAAGTATTTTAGAAGGGTTCTTTCCCTTCAAGTTACCATCTTCTGTTGCTAAGAAGGAAGACAGAGAACACCCAGCAGTCTTTCAAATTATACCAATGTTAAAAAAAAAAAGTCTCTAAGCTGAAATTAGGTATATCTGATTTTAGGTGATTGCGTTCCCTGCATCTTTTCATTATAGGCAGAATCAAGGCCACAAAAAAATGAGTCAGTCTTTTTATTGTCTTTTTTTATGCAATTTATTTTTTAATTTAATTTTAGTTAGCATACAGTGTGATATTACTTTCAGGAGTAGAATTCAGTGGTTCACCACGTGCATACAACACCCAGTGCTCATCACAAATGTCCTCCCTAACACCTCTTACCCATTTAGGCCAGCTCCCACCCACCTCTCCTCAACAACCCTCAGTTTGTTCTCTATCATTAAGAATCTCTTGTGGTTTGTTTCCTTCTCTTGTCTTCCCCTCTCCCCTTCCCATATGTTCATCTGTTTTGGCAAATGAGTCAGTCTTAAATGAGGAGCCATATAATTTGTCTTCAGGCTATTTTCTATGGTCAGTATTTGAATGTGACACCACGTTGAAAATAGCACAAATTTAGGCAAAGTTAGGAGACTCTTGTAGCAGTTATTTATTTACTATCCTATGGCTAATCAGCATATATCAATTTAGATAGATATGCACACTCTAGTATTTTTATAGAACAAGGACTGAGAGTGCCTGTGCTTTAATTTTTTAGATAAATTACTTCAAGTATTTTGCATGTTTTTCTTTGATGCATACAATTGTAAAGTCTTAGCAAGTAGATGAGCTATTGGGTTTGATGTTTAAATATTATTTTTAATAAAATATCTGGATATTGAAATGGCATCTCAAATGCAGTTAAATTTACTTTTGTGTTTGAAAATTGTAAGTTAAATTTAATTCAAAATATATGTGCCTAAAATTTGTAGGTGATAAATTATTGATGTACTTTTTTATTACATCCAAATGGCAACTTCTTATAAATGATAGCACTCTACAAAAGCCTAATAGTTTTTCTTTTATGGGAGATTTAATTAGTAGACTCTCAATTCAGTGATATACAGCCACCAAATCTGTTCTCTCACTGAATCTCTACAGGCCTCCTGGGTTCTACAGATGCACAGATTAATCTAGATCCTTCAGGGGAAATTGTGTAACAAAATTCCTCATTTCTGATTGAAGAATACCATGCAAACCGCTGCAAGTTTTTGTCTTTGGCCCTGATTATTGTTGAAGCTATATGGTTAGTATTCTCGATGTGGACTCTAAAGGATTATACCCCAAAACCACCTAGTGATTATTCAAAAATCAGGAAGGATCTAGATTGACTGTGGTGATGGCTACAGAGCTGAAGAGGGGAAGGACATGATCATTACTTATGTGTTTCTCACTTTCGTATTTTCATGGGAAAGTACAGCTTAATGTCTGCAACTGAGACCTACTTTAGCTAGTAAAATGGAATTAGCTTTATCATGAAAGAAAAGCAGTTGAATGAGCCAGAGAACAAATTGTCCATATAATGTTTTATTATGTATTAGTGTATTTGGCTTTTGCAAAAATGCAGATTATTATATATCACACACACACACACACACACACGTGTGTGTGTGTGTGTGTGTGTGTGTGTGTGTCTGTGTGTGTCTGTGTATTTTTCCTGAAACAAACTAGTAAATTGGTTGTGCATTATTAAAAATATCTGTGTGGCTCTTTCTACGCATTTATTTTTTCTGACCTCCTATCCCATAAATTTCAGTTGAATTTCATGATACTTAAGAGCCAACAAGGCCTTAATGACTTTATGAAGAGGCCTCTATGCACCTGACATGGAGGCAGGCTTTCAAGGACAAATCTTCATTTCTCTTTAGCTTCAGGTTTTAACTTACGTTAAGCAAAGTTCAGGGGCCCAAGAAATTAAAGTTCACCCAAGCTCTTACGTCTTATTGTAAGAGAACAGGAGATACTTTATCCTACCTCAGTGAGGAAACAGGATGCAGGAGAGAGAGGCTGAGGTTGGTGATGGGCATAGGGAAATATAGAGGTAATTTTACCAATATATACTGTTTTGATTGGGGTTGGCTGAAATTTTAAGTATGTCAAGTCTTACAAAATTGGCATCACAGATAAAACATATGTTAAAGATAAACATATGTTAAAACATAACACACAGATAAAAAAATATGACCAAATAATCAGACTGTTTTTTTTCTGGAACCAAATCTTCTTTTCATTCAGCAATGTGTCTGTCCTTTATATCCTTTATGGTCATAGGTTAAACACAGTGCCAAAGGTTACCCAGAATATGTCAGAGAGATAAATGTCCATTTATAATGTCACTATAGGCTCACATGCTGTACCAGCCATTAAATATTTCTAATATTAACCTTACATACAGATATAACTGACCTTTTATTAATAGCTTCATAGAACTCCATTTTATGGTTCTTCTTTATTTAAGCATGCCCAAATTACTGGCTCCATAGTTTTCCAGTATGGGAAATCCTATGTTAAACATCTTTATAGCATATCTTAGCATACTTGACTATTATCTTCTTGGGACAAATTTAACAAGTGGAGCTAGTGGCTCAAATTAATTTTGATACCTATTGTCAGAATGTGCTCCGAAAGAGTCGTTCTAATTTACATGGCTTCCAAGATTGTATGAGACTACCTCTTCTCCTTAATCTCTGGGAGGACTGAAAAGTAATATCTATTTTGATTTCACATTCCTCTTCTTTTTTTTTTTTTCAAATTCTCAGTAATATATTTCTTTAATTTTCTTAAAATAAGTATGTGCTACTTTGAAAATCACACATGCACAAACGACTAAGAATTTTTAAGAGTAACTCCAATGTAGAACTGCTTCCTACCCATTCTGAATCGTAACAGACTTTGGAAATGATCAAAGCCCAAGCCATTGGCATTGATAATAAAATGGAGACATCCAAGATGCTCCAGTCTGACCAGACACATCCCAGAGCTGACCATAGAGTCACATCTCTAAATCTCAAGAAATTACTATACCAGGGTCCTCAACCAATTCTAGCCCCCCGTACAGCCATCTGGTCAATGGTTGACAGCTTCCTCTAATGGCAACATTTACTCTCTTTACTGATAAGGACTGAAGAGAGATAAGACACTTTGAAAGACCAGCAGGAAATTTAGTTAAAAGGCAAGCCTGGATTTAATGAAAATGCACATTACAGGGAACCACTTTCATTCTCCTGGAAATTTGCTCCTAATGACCCATAGTGAGTATTACTGTAAAAATACAAGAAACTAGGCAGAGGCAAAATTTGGTAGTGAATTATTAAAATTCATTGTAAGGCCAGGATCACATTATGTTATGGTTTTCATTTCTGAACTTTAAAATATTTTTCTCCTTTGGCACAATTTTTGTACATTTTTATATTAGCTTGTTCATTTTTTTCTTATTGATTTCTCTGGTAGTTAGAAGATGTTTACACTTTGGGGGGTGTGTGGCTTGCTGTTAAGCTTATCTATCTTTTCCTACTTTGTGTCTTTTATGTTTATTCTTTAGGTTCACAGCAAAGTTGTGAGGAAAGTACTGGGAGTTCCCATATACCACCTGCCCCCACATATACATAAGTCTCCCCACTATTAAAAGCCCACGCCAGAGTAGTTCATTTGTTACAATCAATGAATCTACACTGAAATATCATTATCACCCAAAATCCAGTGTATCTTAGGGTTCACTCTTGATGTTTTACATTCTACAGATTTGGACAAATGTATATTGATATGTATCCATGACTGTAGTATCATACAGAAGAGTATCAGTGCGCTAAGAATTCTCTATGCTTTGCCTATCTATTCTTCCCTCCTCCTAACCCATGGTAACCACTGATCCTTTTACTGGCTCCATAGTTTTGCTTTTTTCATTGGGTGACATAATTGGAATCATAGTATATTGTCTTTTCAGCATGGCGTCTTTCACTTAGTAATAATAATTCAAGGTTACTTCCGTGTCCTTTCATGACTTGATAATTCATCAATTTTTAATGTTGAATAATAATCAATTTTCCAGATATAGCACAGTTTACTTACAAATCACCTGCCGAGGGACATTTTGGTTTCCAAGTTTTGGCAACTTTGAAAAAAACCAGATATAAGCATTAATGTGCAATTTGTTGTGTGGTCATCTTGTTAACTCCTTTGGGTATATCCCCAAGAGCATGATTGATGGGTCATATGGCAAGAGTATGTTTAGTTTTGTAAGAAACTGCTAAACTGTCTTCCAAAGTGGCTGTACCATTTTTGCATTTCTACCATCGGTAGATGGGAGTTCTTGTTTCACATCCTCACTGGCACTGAGTGTTGTCAGTGCCTTTTGTTTGGGGCAATTGTAATGGGTATGCAATGGTATACTACTGTTGTTTTAATTTATAATTCCCTAATGACCTACGAAATTGAGTATCTTCTTGTCTGCTGTATATCTTCCTTGGTGAGGTGTCTAGGTCTTTTGCCCATTTTTTTTTTAACTGAGCTATTCCTTTTCTTATCATTGAGTTTTAAGAGTTCTTTGTATATTTCAGAAAACATTCCTCTATCATACATGTCTTTTGCAAATATTTTTCTCCCAATGTGTGGCTAGTCTTCTCATTCTCTTGACAGTGTCTTTTGCAGAGCGGAATTTTTAAATGCTAATGAAGTGCAGTTTATCAATTCTTTCTTTTATGGATCCTGACTTTGGTATTGTGGCTAACAAGTTTTGCGTATGTAAGTAGTCAAATCTATCATTTTGAAAAAAGTCAGTCAGATCAGTCTCATCCTTTAATGTCTTCTCTCCCAACCTCTGTAAAAAATATGCACATATATTTTCTTTAGCGTGTTACAAATACCAAACCATTAAACAAATCAGAAAACAAAACGTATGAAATTGTAGAATCAGAGTCAAAATATATTTCCAAGGAAATTCATGCAATATCTATAGGTTTTAATTCACTAAAATAATCCTTATGGGGTGCCTATATATTTTGGTGCTAAGGATGTAAGTACAAATAAAATAAACCCCCTTTATTCACACAGTTTACAGTTAAGAGAAGAAAAATAAAGTATGGTTAGCTAAACAGAGAGTACACGGTGGCATGGGTTTGCAAGAAGCCCTCACTATTAAGATGAAAATGTAACGGAGATATGAAGGCAGTAGCCATAAACACATGTGGAGGATGAGTCTTCTCTGCAGAGGTATTGAAAGTTCATAGGCTATAGGAAAGATGTGTACTTGCTGTATTCACTGAAAAATAAGGAGGCTAATGTGAGGATAGTGGAAATTTAGTCAGAGATAAGGGGCGTTGGGGAAGATCCATTATGACCTTGTCTGTCTTTGTAAAGATTTTGCATTTTACTTTGTTAGATAATAAGATATGGGAGTATTTTGGGGCAGAAGAGAGACATGGTTGAAGTTATATTTTTCAATGAGCACCCAGCTAATCATGTTGAGATTACGTATGTGTGTGGTGGGGAAAAAGATGTCCTAAAAAGTACTAGAAGGAGTCTGGTATACATCCCAAGTTAGACCTCAATAATAACAGAGGTGTTAGGACAAAAATAAAGAACTGACCCCAAGATGTCAGTCAGACATAAATTTGTAAAGGCATTTATGTTGATTAAAATGAAAATACCTTTCATCCTTTGTATTTTTTCCTCTTATATATATCACTTGTGTAAAATAGAGTTGCTTTGCCTTTTCCTTTTCTTTTTGCCTTTTACCATCCTAAATGGATTCACCTGGTAGAGAACTTCCTTAAAATTGATTTAGGTCTTGGGGCACCTGGGTGGCTCAGTTGGTTAAGCATCCGACTTCAGCTCAGGTCACGATCTTGGAGTTGGTGGGTTTGAGTCTTGTGTTGGGCTCTGTGCTGACAGCCCAGAGCCTGGATCCTGCTTCAGATTCTGTGTCTCCCTCTCTCTCTCTGCCCCTCCCCCACCCATACTCTACACACTCTCTCTCTAAAATAAAATAAAATAAAATAAAATAAAATAAAATAAATCATTAAAAAATTGATTTAGGTCTCCATCCAGACCTTTATATATTCACATCAGAAACTTTTAGGAGTAAAGTTACATAGAATTTTTGGGGTTTTCCATGAGCTACATGTCTTTACTGCACCATGTATATGACCTATATAGGAATGAAGAAAAGTTCATGGTGAGGTGGAAGGAGTGGCAGGCCTGGGAAAGGGTGGGAAACGTGGAGATGAGGGAACCTGATGCACTCTACAGCTCCAATTGCTATTTTTTCATTTTCTTCTCATGATGATTGCCAAACCCACTGCTCTGTGTATGCGGACTCAGAACCAGAAGCATGTCCTAATTCTCCTCAGAGAAGGATTACATTTCATATAATTCTGAATTATAACTTTTATTATTTTCTTCATAAATTTAATTTCCTTTTTTCTTCCTATAATATCCATGGTCAATTTAATTCTACAATGTTATTATTTTTTTCATAAAAGCACATTTCTTCTAATTTTGATAGTAACATGAAATAGAGGAGTGATATATACTAAGTGATAGTATAGAGTGAAATAGAGGAGTGATATATACTAAGTCTACTTGATGCAAGTAGAAACCTAGTTCTTGCTTACACCATGTTTATACTGTGCCTACATGCAAATGACTAGGTTCCCCATCAGAATGTGGAGCAAAGTTTATGGCACACATACATACGTGGTTCTAGAAACAGAAGAACACTGGATTGAAACTACAACATTAACAGCATAAAATTGCCAGTTTTCAAGGTTGGAATTATCTGATGAAAAGGCTGCTACTGAAATAATTAAATTATAATAGTTGAATGACTCTTGGATGATATTCTGACAGCATTTAAACCTATTGGTCTAGCTCATGAAAACAGGCAGAATATTGAATCTCTTTTGTTACTTTAAAGCATTCAGTATATTAAGTCAAACACACTTCATGGCATTTTAGTAACAGGAGCATGTGTTAAAATCGTAAGTATGTAAATCGTCATGGACATAAAAGTAAAGTAAATAAATGTTAATGTTTTCAGACAAGCAAAGGGAAAAGAGAAATTAACAACAGCAAAATGGCTATATTTAAGATTACTATTTAAAAAGCACTTGTCAAATTAAAAGAGCTCACTAATTAAAAGAATTCTAAAAAAATTACTTGAAAATCTTATCATTAAGTATCTCTAGCTTTCACTAGGCCCTTTTATTTATCTACATAGTTCCCTACTTTTATTCTCTCTCTCGTCTTAAAAATGTACAAGTTAAATAAAGTGGAAACACTCCTCCATTGACATAGACCTCAAAAATCTGAAAATTATATGAAATTGAATTGATAATTATAAGCAAATTTTTCTAATAAATACCAACAGAATCACATAATACTAGAGTTCAGTTTAAATATCAAAATTTCTGCATTGTGCTTTAAACATTATATTACTATTTCTTCTAGAGGACCTCAATGGGATGGGAATGAAAATACTTTTTTTTTTTTGCAAACAATCAGTGAGTGATTGATTATGCCTGTCCATACACATGTCTGATGGATTTAAAAGTGATAGTATCTCTAATTGCAAATCCAATACCTGATTAATGTTGTTCTGAAGTTTAGTGACCTTTTAAAATAGAAAAGTATTTCACATCAATCACTGCATTGTTACTCATCAGAATATCCATTTTCACTCATTTGGATATGTGCTGCTATTGGGCAATGTGCCATTACTCCTTAACAACTGAGGCTTAAACTACTAAATTGCTTTCATATAGGCAAAAAGAAATGCAGATGTAAGCCATGTAGACTCCTCTGATTCACAATATTCATTACAAGGAGAATGTTCCTTTGGCAAAGAGAAATCTGAGGAGAGCAGTCTATGATAGATTTTGGTTCACAGTGAGCTACAAACCACCCTAGACCTTAGCAACCTCTCTGGATAAAATAAAGAAAACCTCACAGGTGTATTAGTGATATGCACATAATAGGAATTCATTAACAATTGTGTGTGAGCAACTATAAAACTGACATTTTATGCAACCATGCAAATTTATGCAGTGGTGTCAGAATAACAAACCTAAATTATACAGGTAGATGACTTAACTACAATGATTAATAAGCAATTGCAAGCATTTAGGTTGTTTTAAAGTAAATGTTATGCAAATATGCTTGAATCAAAAATTAAAAGCTAAACAAACATGCTAAACTTTCAAGTAACTGCTAACATAAATGTTAATCTGACACAAATACTCTTTTGTTATTTATTTTACTTGTCAGACCCTCTGTGACCTACGTTAAGGAAAAATCACTTGTGTGCTCACATATTACAAAGAGAATAAATCTACATAATTTTAGTTCTCATTTTTAAAATAAAGAATTAAAATGGAATATAACCAAAAAACCACAAGTTGAAACTACATATATATTCTAAAATTTTATTTTTATAACTCTATTGAGTTGTAATTGACATCCAGTAATTAAATAAAGTTTATGATTTGATGTTTTGATATCTGTATACAATTATGAATCCAACATCAAAATGGTAAAGAACATATCCATCACCCTCAAAAGTTTCCTTATACCCTGTTTAATCCGTTTTGTCTGCCTCATCCCACATCCCCCAACCTATCACCTTCCCTAGATAATCTGTAATCTACTTACTGTTACTAAAGATCAATTTGCATTGTATAGAATTTAAGACAAATGAAATTTATACAGGATGTACTTTTTTTAAAGTTCCTATAAATCTTTTTTCCCCAGTTTTTTTGAGGAATAAATGACATACATCACTGTATAAGTTAAGGCATAAATCATGATGGCTTGAATTACATGTATTATGAAATGATTACTACAATAGGTTCAGCTAATGCCCATCTTCTCAAATAAATACAAAAAAAAATATTTTTTTCCTTGTGGTGAGAACTCTTAACAACTTTCTAGGAGTGTTTCTATAGTTTCTATAAACAACTTTATAGCAGTGTTAGCTATAGTCCTCATGTTGCACATTATAATCCCTGGTGCTTATTTATTTTATAACTGGAAGTTTGTACCTTCCTCAAATTCTTCCTGTCTTCCATCCCTCCACCTCTGGTAACTGCAAGTATGATCACTTTTTCTATAAGGTGGTTTTGTTTGTTTTTATTAAATTCTACCTATAAGTGAGATTATTTTTTTAAATTCTACCTATAAGTGAGATTATAAGTGAGTATTTGTTTTTCTCTGTCTCACATATTTCTCACTTATTTCACTTTGAGTAATTTCCAATATCCCATCCTCCAGGTTGCTGATTCTTTCTTCTGCATGGTTGAGTCTACCTTTGAAACTCTGTTGAATTCTTTGGTTTAGTTATTGTATTTTTCAACTCTAGGGTTTGTTTTTTTCTTTTTTTCTTTCATTCTTTTTCTTTCTTTCTTCCTTCCTTCCTTCCTTTCATTCCTTCTTTCTTTTTTTTTTATGGTAGTTGCTGTTTCCTTGTTAACTTCTTGTTTTGTTCATGCAATAACATAATAAATATTCTTTTTGTAGTATCTCAAGGAAATGTTACCAAAATTGATGAAAGGTGAGCTCTGAAGAAAGTCTCCACCAATTTCAGAGAAACAAATTATGTAATATATGTTTTCTGGCTTCAGTGGAATTCAGGTTGAATTCAGTAATATGAAATAATTAGAAAACGTATTATATATATATTTAGTTGGAATAATAATAAAAACATGTGTCAATTCAAAAATTATGCCTTAAATGTATACAGTGATCTATATCATTTATTCCTTAAAAAAACTGGGGAAAAATATTTATAGGAACTTAAAAAAAAGTGCATCCTGTATAATTTCATTTGTCTTAAATTCTATACAATGCAAACTGATCTTTAGTAACAGTAAGTAGATTACAGATTATCTGGGGAAAGTGATAGGTTGGGGGATGTGGGGAGAGGCAGACAAAATGGATTAAACAGGGTTTAAGGAAACTTGAGGGTGATGGATATGTTCTTTACCATTTTGATGTTGGATTCATAATTGTAAAATATAATGGATATATATAAAACGTGTGTGTGTGTGTATGTGTGTGACAAAGACATGTTCAAGAATATTCATTTAGGAGTTGCGGCAAGATGGCGGCTTAGGAGGACGCTGGGCTCACCGCACGTCCTGCTGATCACTTAGATTCCATCTACACCTGCCTAAATAACCCAGAAAACCGCCAGAGGATTAGCAGAACAGAGTCGCCGGAGCCAAACGCAGACGAGAGGCCCACGGAAGAGGGTAGGAAGGGCGGCGAGGCGGTGCGCGCTCCACGTGGCGGGACGGAGCCGGGGCGGAGGGGCGGCTCGCCGGCCAAGCAGAGCCCCCGAGTCGGGCTTGCAAAAGCGGAGGGGCCGGGCGGACTGTGTTCCGACAGCAAGCGCGACTTACCGTCTGGGAGGTCAGAAATTAACAGCTCTGCTCGGAAAGCGGGAAGGCTGGAGGACAAAGGGAGGGAGAGCTGCTGAGCCCCCTGACAACAGAGCTCAGTTTGGTGGGGAACAAAGGCGCTCGCCAGCGCCATTTCCCCCGCCCATCCCCCAGCCGAAATCCCAAAGGGAACCGGTTCCTGCCAGGGAACTTGCTCGCTCCGCGCAAACACCCAACTCTGCGCTTCTGCGGAACCAAACCTCCGGCAGCGGATCTGACTCCCTCCCGCTGCCACAGGGCCCCTCCTGAAGTGGATCACCTAAGGAGAAGCGATCTAAGCCTGCCCCTCCTGCCCCCGAGCACCTTGCCTACCCACCCCAGCTAATACGCCAGATCCCCAGCATCACAAGCCTGGCAGGGTGCAAGTAGCCCAGACGAGCCACACCACCCCACAGTGAATCCCGCCCCTAGGAGAGGGGAAGAGAAGGCACACACCAGTCTGACTGTGGCCCCAGCGGTGGGCTGGGGGCAGACATCAGGTCTGACTGCGGCCCCGCCCACCAACTCCAGGTATACACCACAGCACAGGGGAAGTGCCCTGCAGGTCCTCACCACGCCAGGGACTATCCAAAATGACCAAGCGGAAGAACTCCCCTCAGAAGAATCTCCAGGAAATAACAACAGCTAATGAGCTGATCAAAAAGGATTTAAATAATATAACAGAGAGTGAATTTAGAATAATAGTCATAAAATTAATCGCTGGGCTTGAAAACAGTATACAGGACAGCAGAGAATCTCTTGCTACAGAGATCAAGGGACTAAGGAACAGTCACGAGGAGCTGAAAAACGCTTTAAACGAAATGCATAACAAAATGGAAACCACCACAGCTCGGCTTGAAGAGGCAGAGGAGAGAATAGGTGAACTAGAAGATAAAGTTATGGAAAAAGAGGAAGCTGAGAAAAAGAGAGATAAAAAAATCCAGGAGTATGAGGGGAAAATTAGAGAATTAAGTGATACACTAAAAAGAAATAATATACGCATAATTGGTATCCCAGAGGAGGAAGAGAGAGGGAAAGGTGCTGAAGGGGTACTTGAAGAAATCATAGCTGAGAACTTCCCTGAACTGGGGAAGGAAAAAGGCATTGAAATCCAAGAGGCACAGAGAACTCCCTTCAGACGTAACTTGAATCGATCTTCTGCACGACATATCATAGTGAAACTGGCAAAATACAAGGATAAAGAGAAAATTCTGAAAGCAGCAAGGGGTAAACGTGCCCTCACATATAAAGGGAGACCTATAAGACTTGTGACTGATCTCTCTTTTGAAACTTGGCAGGCCAGAAAGAATTGGCAAGAGATTTTCAGGGTGCTAGACAGAAAAAATATGCAGCCAAGAATCCTTTATCCAGCAAGTCTGTCATTTAGAATAGAAGGAGAGATAAAGGTCTTCCCAAACAAACAAAAACTGAAGGAATTTGTCACCACTAAACCAGCCCTACAAGAGATCCTAAGGGGGACCCTGTGAGACAAAGTCCCAGAGACATCACTATAAGCATAAAACATACAGACATCACAATGACTCTAAACCCGTATCTTTCTATAATAACACTGAATGTAAATGGATTAAATGCGCCAACCAAAAGACATAGGGTATCAGAATGGATAAAAAAACAAGACCCATCTATTTGCTGTCTACAAGAGACTCATTTTAGACCTGAGGACACCTTTAGATTGAGAGTGAGGGGATGGAGAACTATTTATCATGCGACTGGAAGCCAAAAGAAAGCTGGAGTAGCCATACTTATATCAGACAAACTAGACTTTAAATTAAAGGCTGTAACAAGAGATGAAGAAGGACATTATATAATAGTTACAGGGTCTATCCATCAGGAAGAGCTAACAATTATCAATGTCTATGCACCGAATACCGGAGCCCCCAAATATATAAAACAATTACTCATAAACATAAGCAACCTTATTGATAAGAATGTGGTAATTGCAGGGGACTTTAATACACCACTTACAGAAATGGATAGATCAACTAGACACACGGTCAATAAAGAAACAAGGGCCCTGAATGAGACATTGGATGAGATGGACTTGACAGATATATTTAGAACTCTGCATCCCAAAGCAACAGAATATACTTTCTTCTCGAGTGCACATGGAACATTCTCCAAGATAGATCATATACTGGGTCACAAAACAGCCCTTCATAAGTTTACAAGAATTGAAATTATACCATGCTTACTTTCAGACCACAATGCCATGAAGCTTGAAATCAACCACAGGAAAAAGTCTGGAAAACCTCCAAAAGCATGGAGGTTAAAGAACACCCTACTAACGAATGAGTGGGTCAACCAGGCAATTAGAGAAGAAATTAAAAAATATATGGAAACAAACGAAAATGAAAATACAAGAATCCAAACGCTTTGGGACGCAGCAAAGGCAGTCCTGAGAGGAAAATACATTGCAATCCAGGCCTATCTCAAGAAACAAGAAAAATCCCAAATACAAAATCTAACAGCACACCTAAAGGAACTAGAAGCAGAACAGCAAAGGCAGCCTAAGCCCAGCAGAAGAAGAGAAATAATAAAGATCAGAGCAGAAATAAACAATATAGAAACTAAAAAAACTGTAGAGCAGATCAACGAAACCAAGAGTTGGTTTTTTGAAAAAATAAACAAAATTGACAAACCTCTAGCCAGGCTTCTCAAAAAGAAAAGGGAGATGACCCAAATAGATAAAATCATGAATGAAAATGGAACTATTACAACCAATCCCTCAGAGATACAAACAATTATCAGGGAATACTATGAAAACTTATATGCCAACAAATTGGACAACCTGGAAGAAATGGACGAATTCCTGAACACCCACACGCTTCCAAAACTCAATCAGGAGGAAATAGAAAGCTTGAACAGACCCATAACCAGCGAAGAAATTGAATCGGTTATCAAAAATCTCCCAACAAATAAGAGTCCAGGACCAGATGGCTTCCCAGGGGAGTTCTACCAGACGTTTAAAGCAGAGATAATACCTATCCTTCTCAAGCTATTCCAAGAAATAGAAAGGGAAGGAAAACTTCCAGACTCATTCTATGAAGCCAGTATTACTTTGATTCCTAAACCAGACAGAGACCCAGTAAAAAAAGAGAACTACAGGCCAATATCCCTGATGAATATGGATGCAAAAATTCTCAATAAGATACTAGCAAATCGAATTCAACGGCATATAAAAAGAATTATTCACCATGATCAAGTGGGATTCATTCCTGGGATGCAGGGCTGGTTCAACATTCGCAAATCAATCAACGTGATACATCACAATAACAAAAAAAGAGAGAAGAACCATATGATCCTGTCAATCGATGCAGAAAAGGCCTTCGACAAAATCCAGCACCCTTTCTTAATAAAAACCCTTGAGAAAGTCGGGATAGAAGGAACATACTTAAAGATCATAAAAGCCATTTATGAAAAGCCCACAGCTAACATCATCCTCAACGGGGAAAAACTGAAAGCTTTTTCCCTGAGATCAGGAACACGACAAGGATGCCCACTCTCACCGCTGCTGTTTAACATAGTGCTGGAAGTTCTAGCATCAGCAATCAGACAACAAAAGGAAATCAAAGGCATCAAAATTGGCAAAGATGAAGTCAAGCTTTCGCTTTTTGCAGATGACATGATATTATACATGGAAAATCCGATAGACTCCACCAAAAGTCTGCTAGAACTGATACAGGAATTCAGCAAAGTTGCAGGCTACAAAATCAATGTACAGAAATCAGTTGCATTCTTATACACTAACAATGAAGCAACAGAAAGACAAATAAAGAAACTGATCCCATTCACAATTGCACCAAGAAGCATAAAATACCTAGGAATAAATCTAACCAAAGATGTAAAGGATCTGTATGCTGAAAACTATAGAAAGCTTCTGAAGGAAATTGAAGAAGATTTAAAGAAATGGGAAGACATTCCCTGCTCATGGATTGGAAAAATAAATATTGTCAAAATGTCAATACTACCCAAAGCTATCTACACATTCAATGCAATCCCAATCAAAATTGCACCAGCATTCTTCTCGAAACTAGAACAAGCAATCCTAAAATTCATATGGAACCACAAAAGGCCCCGAATAGCCAAAGGAATTTTGAAGAAGAAGACCAAAGCAGGAGGCATCACAATCCCAGACTTTAGCCTCTACTACAAAGCTGTCATCATCAAGACAGCATGGTATTGGCACCAAAACAGACACATAGACCAATGGAATAGAATAGAAACCCCAGAACTAGACCCACAAACGTATGGCCAACTCATCTTTGACAAAGCAGGAAAGAACATCCAATGGAAAAAAGACAGCCTCTTTAACAAATGGTGCTGGGAGAACTGGACAGCAACATGCAGAAGGTTGAAACTAGACCACTTTCTCACACCATTCACAAAAATAAACTCAAAATGGATAAAGGACCTAAATGTGAGACAGGAAACCATCAAAACCTTAGAGGAGAAAGCAGGAAAAGACCTCTCTGACCTCAGCCGTAGCAATCTCTTACTCGACACATCCCCAAAGGCAAGGGAATTAAAAGCAAAAGTGAATTACTGGGACCTTATGAAGATAAAAAGCTTCTGCACAGCAAAGGAAACAACCAACAAAACTAAAAGGCAACCAACGGAATGGGAAAAGATATTTGCAAATGACATATCGGACAAAGGGCTAGTATCCAAAATCTATAAAGAGCTCACCAAACTCCACACCCGAAAAACAAATAACCCAGTGAAGAAATGGGCAGAAAACATGAATAGACACTTCTCTAAAGAAGACATCCGGATGGCCAACAGACACATGAAAAGATGTTCAGCGTCGCTCCTTATCAGGGAAATACAAATCAAAACCACACTCAGGTATCACCTCACGCCAGTCAGAGTGGCCAAAATGAACAAATCAGGAGACTATAGATGCTGGAGAGGATGTGGAGAAACGGGAACCCTCTTGCACTGTTGGTGGGAATGCAAATTGGTGCAGCCGCTCTGGAAAGCAGTGTGGAGGTTCCTCAGAAAATTAAAAATAGACCTACCCTATGACCCAGCAATAGCACTGCTAGGAATTTATCCAAGGGATACAGGAGCACTGATGCATAGGGCCACTTGTACCCCAATGTTCATAGCAGCACTCTCAACAATAGCCAAATTATGGAAAGAGCCTAAATGTCCATCAACTGATGAATGGATAAAGAAATTGTGGTTTATATACACAATGGAATATTACATGGCAATGAGAAAAAATGAAATATGGCCTTTTGTAGCAACGTGGATGGAACTGGAGAGTGTGATGCTAAGTGAAATAAGCCATACAGAGAAAGACAGATACCATATGGTCTCACTCTTATGTGGATCCTGAGAAACTTCACAGGAACCCATGGGGGAGGGGAAGGAAAAAAAAAAAAAAAAAAAAAGAGGTTAGAAAGGGAGAGAGCCAAAGCATAAGAGACTGTTAAAAACTGAGAACAAACTGAGGGTTGATGGGGGGTGGGAGGGAGGAGAGGGTGGGTGATGGGTATTGAGGAGGGCACCTTTTGGGATGAGCACCGGGTGTTGTATGGAAACCAATTTGTCAATAAATTTCAGAAAAAAAAAAAAAAAAAAAAAAAAAAAAAAGAATATTCATTTATAATGGCCCCAAACTAGATGCAACCCAAAGCTTCTGCAGTTGTGTGTGGATAATAATGTTATATCTTAAAACTGCATATTTTAGTTCGATAGCAATGAACAGATGACTGCGACATGCACCAAAATAGAAGAACTTACATATATTAAACAAAATAAGCCAAATACAAATATATTGTATGATTCCATTACTGTAAGGTTTAAAAACAGGCAAAACTAATGCATAGTGATATAAGTCCAACTGAGAGGTAACTTTGGGAAGTGAAAAGAGGGGAGGGAGACTGGGAGAAGGTACTGGCAGGGGATATTGAGTGCTGATAATATCTCACTTTTGGGTCTGCATAGTAGTCATACAAATGCTGATTCTGAAATAAAATAATGAACCATACAATTTCTTCACTTTTATAAATGTATTCCCATAAAATATACTTTAAATAAATATCATTACCGATCTTCGCCTCTTTGTCTCCTGTCATCACTGATATACTCTCTGCCTTACCCTTTCGTTACTTTTACCTTCTGTGAAAGGTATAGTGGTTTATGCTCTAGGAAAGAAGTCCAAATGTATAGAAGAGACATGTGAAATCTTTTCCACTGAAAACAACAAAGTATCCATAAAAACTCCTTCTAACTTGCCTCTGTTATTCTTTTAAAGTAGACATAAGAAACGATGGATGTAAAGGGGACAAGAGAGAAGACAAGAAGGGAGGGACACAAGAAAGAAAGAAAATGAAGGGAATGTCAAAGAGAATAGTTGTGAACTGAGGATTAGGACAATTAATGGAACTAAGAAAGCCCAAAGGACAAAGTAAATAAGAAAGGGAAGCCAGAAAATTTTCCATTCAGTCTTTTCACTAGTATTAAATGCTGTTTATAATTTTGATCATTATACACATAGCTAAAAACTATAATGACTGCTATTTTTCATTTTACAGGATGCCATGTAAGTAAATCTATAAGTAAATGTCTTTTTCAATTTCATAGGCCTTTGATGGGAATCCTTCCAGTGTCTCATTTTCAAGGTAAATCTCATGATACATTGTAAATTAAAATTTTCCCTTTGTTGGGATTTTTTACTTTCAAAGTTTTAATAAAATTATATGAAAACTTCTTATATCTGCATGAGTATAGACATATATCTCCTTATATTTAAAAGCTGTGTATTTCTAAAGTTTTTTTATCAGTGCATTAATAGCATCAGTTTGGGGACACCTGGGTGGCTCAATCAGTTAAGCGTCTAACTCTTGAGTTTGGCTCAGGTTGTGATCTCACAGTCTGTGAGATCCAGCCCCGTGTTGGGCTCTGTGCTGATAGCATGTAGCCTGCTTGGGATACTGTCTCTCCCTGTCTCTCTCTGCCCTTCCCCTGTTTTCTCTCTCTCTCTTTCTCAAAATTAATAAATATTTTTTTTTATTTAAAAATTTTTTTTTTCAACATTTATTTATTTTTGGGACAGAGAGAGACACAGCATGAACGGGCGAGGGGCAGAGAGAGAGGGAGACACAGAATCGGAAACAGGCTCCAGGCTCTGAGCCATCAGCCCAGAGCCTGACGCGGGGCTCGAACTCACGGGCCGCGAGATCGTGACCTGGCTGAAGTCGGACGCTTAACCGACTGCGCCACCCAGGCGCCCCGTAATTAATAAATATTTTTTAAAAGCTTCAGTTTTGAGTATGTTTTATGAAGAGTTGATATTTCTCTAAAATTTCAAAAACACTGGCTTAGATCTATATTACTAATTAAATATTTTAGGAAGAACTTTTAGGTTTTAAAATACATGAGATTTATTGGGACACATTTGGAAATGTAAATGTATATATTCCAAAACATATTTAATACTTACTAGTAACTATACTCTCAGTAACAAAAAGTACCATGACTTAGTAGAAAAAAATTTATTAAGTGAGGCAATTATATCTGTATTCTAGGATAAAACCTTTACCCGATATATGCAAAAACTTATCACATTGATTCTACGTGAATATTTCATTGATGCTGAGAAATGTATTTTTGCACATTTTAGTATTTGTAATAGTGGGATGCATCTGACAATTGTTGTCACAATTGTTATAGTCTTACAATCACTGTAAGACTGTTAGCAGTTATGACAGAGCTGTCATTACCTGCCATGTATGACCTTGGTCTGAGCTATTCATATTGTAATTACTTCAATCGAATCATGTGCGTTATTGGAACTACACATGTCAAGTTTGATTACCATTTTAAATGTCTTTTAAAATGTCCAACTATGTCTCAGCATTGAAATACAAAATGGTATTGTGTATGCAGAGGCACAGAAGCAGAACCACAGGGCATAAATAAGACATTAGTGAAGCAAATATTCATCGTTGAAGGAATGTGGCTGCAATTTCAAATTTTCTTGAAAGCAACAAGCAAATACTTTATGGGACTTGAACAAGGAAGACACTCCCAAGTAGGGAAGCTATCTTATTTTATTTCTCTGAAATATGCAAAAGAATTTTCAATCACTGGCCATGGGAAAAAAATGAAACAAGAAATTATCAATTCCTAGAAAAATTTGGACTAAGGGAGGGAGAGACTACTGTGGGAAATTATATATTATTTAAGTTATCAGTTTGTAGAACTTCCAGGTGATTTTGTGCACAGAGGCTTAAATTCCAGCAATAAGTAATTTTCTTGAGAAAAAACAAAACTATGAATATGGTAAAATCAAACACATTTATGTAATATCAGCATCTAAATTTGAAAAATGGGTTTCAGTGGCTTAGAAGAAAATTCTGTAGACAATAATTCAGTACTTGTCTATAAAAGCTGGATAACCATGCTCTTGAGGGCAAAGAGTAATGCATTATGTGGAAACATGAAATTGTTGGCCGTGATTGCAAAATTAATATACAAGATTTAGGCTATGAAAGAGAGGGAATATTTAGCAATCTCTAATTTATCTTTCATGTATGCATTTTTGTTTATATGTGCCCTAAATTGATATAGATGAAAAACATCTATTAAATTTAAGGTAGCTCACTCAATGATTGTAATATTTCTGTCTAAAACAAAGTCAAAATTTTATAAAACACATCCACGAACCCTGCTAAAGAAGCATTTATTTGTGAAAATTTGCAGAAACAGGAACAGTATCAGAAACATGGGTTTCCCTTGACCCATTGTAGTTTAGGCCAGAATGCAGTGATTTTGGCAAGTGGAATGTCAGAATGTAGAAGAAAAGCTCTGATTGTGGTGTTTTTAGCTGCATAAAGAAACAGACATGTTCCTGAAAGAAGCAGATATTTAGTAACAGATGACATGGCAGCAATACAGGTCCTGTTCTTTTTTCTCTTTCTTTCTAGTATTTATTTTATTATTTTTAAAGTGTATTTATTTATTTTGAGAGGGGGTAAGTAGAGGGACAGAGAGAGAGGGAGAAAGAATCTCAAGCAACCACACTGTTAGCACGGAGCCCAATGTAGGGCTTGAACTCCAGAAACGTAAGATCATAATCTGAGCTGAAATCAAGGTTCAGACGCTTAACTGACTGGGACACTCAGGTGCCCCTGTTGTTTTAATTATATTTTACTTCAGTATAATTAACATACAGTGTTATACAAGTTTCAGGTCTACAGTATAGTAATTCGACAATTTTACATATACTCAGTACTCTTTATGATTACTGTATAGTTACCCGTCACCAATGTCACCCACCCCCCACACACCACCCCTCTAGTAATCAACAGTTTTTTTCTCTATATTTCAGAGTCTGTTTTTGTGTCTCTCTTTTTTTTCTTTGTTCGTTTCTTTTGTTTAGATTCCACATGACTGAAATTATATGGTATTTGTCTTTCTCTGACTTATTTTACTTAGTATTGTACGTTGTACATCCATCCATGTTGCTGCAAATGATAAAATTTCATTCTTTTTTCTATGGCTGAGTGATACTCCATTGCATATGTGTGTTTATTCATTTATCAATTAATGGGTACTTGAACTGCTTCCATAGTTTGGCTATTGTAAATATCGCTGCAATGAACATGGGGATGCAAATATCTTTTCAAATTAGTGTTTTCCTATTCTTTTGGAAAATACCCAGTAGTATAATTTCTGGATCATGTGGCAATCCTATTTTTAACTTTTTGAGGAAACTTCATACTGTTTTCTACAGTGGTGCACCAGTTTGCAGTCCCACCAGCTGTGGGAATTTTCAAAGGTGGCTTTTCCTCCCCAGCCAATACTTGTTTATTATCTTACAGATTTTAGCCATTCTGACAGGTGTTAGGTGATATTTCATTGTGCTTTTGAATTTCATTTCTGTGATGATTAGTGATGTCGAGCATCTTTTCATGTGTCTGTTGGCCATCTGGATGTCTACTTTGGTCAAAATGTCCATGTCTTCTGCACATTTTTAAACTGGATTGTTTTTAGTGTTGAGTTGCACAAATTCTTTGTATCTTATAGATACTAACACTTCATCAGATATGTCATTTACAAATATTTTCTCCCATTCAGTGGGCTCTCTTTTTGCTTCCTCAATTGTGGGTTTTTGTTGTTGTTGTTGTTTGTTTGTTTGTGTTGCTGTGCAGAAGCTTTTTATTTTGATATGGTTCCAATAGTGTATTTTTGCTTTTGTTTCCCTTGCCTTAGGAAACGCATATAGAAAAATGTTGCCACAGGTGATGTCAGAGATATTACTGCATGTCTTCTCTTCTATGATTTTTATGGTTTCAGGTCTCACATTTAGGTCCTTAATCCATTTTGAGTTTATTTGTGTATGATGTAAGAAAGTGGTCTGGTTTCATTATTTGTCTGTAGCTGTCACATTTTCCTCACACCATTTGTTGAAGGGACTGACTTTTTTCCTCTTACATATTCTTGATTCCTTTGTTGGAGATTGAGGATATAGTTGTGGGTTTATTTCTGGATTTTTTTATTCTATTCTATTAATCTATATGTCTATTTTTGTGCTAGTACCAGACTGTTTAGATTATTATAGCTTTATAATATAACTTGAAGTCTAGAATTGTGATACCTCAAGTTTTGTTATTCTTTTTCAAGATTGCCTTGGCTATTCAGGGTCTTTTGTGATTCCATTCAAGTTTTAGGATTGTTTGTTCTAGTTCTGTGAAAAATCCTATTGGTATTTGGATAGGGATTGCATTAAATCTGTAGACTGCTTTGGGTAGCATGGGTATTTTAACAATATTTGTTTTTCCATCCATGAGCCTGAAATACTTTTCCATTTATTTGTGTCATCTTCAATTTCTTTCATCAATATTTTCTATTTGTTAGAGTACAGTCTTGCATCTGTTTGGTTAAATTTATCCTGAGGTGTTTTACTGCCATTGGTGCAATTGAAAATGGGATTGTTTGCTTAATTTCTTTTTCTATCGCTTCATTATTAGTGTATAAAAAATGTAATAACTTTCTCTACATTGATTTTGTATCCTGTGACTTTACTGAACTCATTTATCAGTTCTTGTAGTTTTTTGATAGCATTGTTAGGCTTTTCTACATAGCGTATCATATGCAAATAGTGAAACTTTTACTTCTTACTTACCAATTTGGATGCCTTGTATTCCTTTTTCTTGTGTGATTGCTGTGGCTGGGACTTCCAGTACTATGTTAAATAAAAGTGGTGAGGGTGGACATCCTTGTCTTGTTCCTGACCTTACAGGAAAAGCTCTCAGTTTTTCTCCATTGCATATGCTAGCTGTGGATATTTCATATATGGCCACTATTATGTTGAGATATGTTCCCTCTCAACCTATGTTGTTGAGGGTTTTCATCATGAATGGATGTTGTCAAATGCTTTGTCTGCATTTATTGAAATAATCAGATGGTTTTATTCTTTCACTTGTTGATATGATATATAACACTGATTAATTTGCAAATATTGTGCCATTCTTCTAACTCAGGAATAAATCCCACTTGACTGTAGTGAATGATTTTTTAAATGTATTATTGGAATCAGGTTACTAATATTTTGTTGAGGGTTTTTGCATTTATGGTTTTTTTTAGAGATATGGGCCTGTCGTTCTTTTTGGTAGTTTCTTCAATGGATTTTGATATCCAGGTAATGCTGCCCTCACAGGATGAATTGGAAAGTTTTCCCTCTTCTTCTATTTGTTGAAATAAAAGGACAGCTTTGAGAAGGACAAGTATTATGTCTTCTTTAAATGTTCGGTAGAATTCACCTGTGAAGCCATCTGGTCTTGGATTTTTGTTCCTTGAGAGTTTTTTGAATACTGATCTCATTTCATTGCTGATAATCTGTCTGTTCAAATGACCTATTTCTTCCTGATTCAGCTTTGGGAGATTTTGTTTCCAAAAATTTATCCATATATGCTAGGTTGTCCAATTTGTTGGCATTTAATTTTTTATAATATTCTCTTAAATCCTTTGTTTTCTCTGCTATTAATGGTTATTTCTCCTCTTTCAGTCCTGTCTCTCTCTGTCTCGGTCTCATCTCTCTTTCTGTTTCTTTCTATCTCTTTTTTAGGAATCTGGCTAAAGGCTTATCAATTTTGTTAATCTTTTCAAAGAACTAGTTCCTGGGGCACCTGAGTGGCTCAGTCAGTAAAACATCTGACTTCAGCTCAGGTCATAATCTTGAAGTTTGTTAGTTCAAGTCCCATATCAGCCTCTGTGCAGACAGCTTGGAGACTGGAGCCTGATTTAGATTCTGTGTCTTCCTCTCTCTCTGCCTCTCCCCATTTGTGTGCTCTCTCTCTCTCTCTCTCAAAAATAAATAAACATTAAAGTTAAAAAAAAAAAACTAGTTCCTGTTTTCATTGATTTTTTTTTTCAGTTTCTATTTCATTTATTTCTGTTCTACTCTTTATTTCTTTTTAATGGTTTGGGGTGTTTAGTTCTTGTTTTTCCAGCTCTGGTAGGTATAAATTTAGGTTGTTTGAGATTTTTCTTGCTTCTTGAGTTAAGCCTGTATTGCTATAAACTTCTCTCCTAGGAAACCTTTTGCTGTATCCCAGACATTTTGGACAATTGTATTTTCATTTTCATTTGTTCCAGGTTTTTTTTTTCTTTTATTTCCTCTTTGATTTCTTGGTTGACCTATTCATTATTTAGGAGCGTGTTAGTTACTCTCCATGTATTTGTGTTCTTTTCAGATTTTCTTGTGGTTGATTTCTAGTTTCATGGTATTGTGGTGGGAAAAGATGCATGGTGTGACTTCCATCTTTGTGCATTTGTTGAGACTTGTTTTGTGACCTAACATGTGATCTGTTCTGGAGAATGTTCCATGTGCACTTGAAAAAGAATATGTATTCCACTGTTTGGAAATAGAATATCCTGAATATATCTGTTAGATCCATTAAGTCCATTGTGTCATTCAAAGCCACAGTTTCCTTGTTGGTTTTCTGTTTGGATTATGTATCTATTGATGTAAGTGCAGTGTTAAGGTCCTCTACTATTATTGTATTACTATTGATTACTTCCTTTATGTTTGCTAATAGCTGCTTTATGCATTTGCCTGCTCCTATGTTGTATGTATAAATATTTATAATTGTTATATATTCTTGTTGGATTATTCCCTTTAAGATATTATAGGGTCCTTTTTTGTCTCTTGTTAGAGTATTTAATGTCTATTTTATCTTATAAAAGTATTGCCACCCTACCTTTGTTTTCACTTAAATTTGCTTGGTAAATGTATTTCTAGACCTTCACTCTCAATCTGCATGCGTCTTTAGGTCTGAAATGAGCCCTCATAGGCAGCATATAGATGGGTCTTGCTTTCTTATCCATTCCTTTGCCCTATGTGTTTTGATTGAAAAATTTAGTCCATTTATATTCAAAGTAATTATGGGTAGATATGTACTTATTGTCATTTTTAAATTTGTTTTACAGTTGTTTTTGTACTTCTTCTCTCTTCCTTTTTTCTCTCACTCCCTTCTTTCACATTTTTATTTGTGGTTACTATTTATTTATAACATCATATGCATATAGCAGTCTATATTAAATTGATGGTCCCTTAAGTTTGAACCCATTCTAAAAAGCATTAAATTCTTACTCCCTCATCCCCCCACCCCCACACACATTTTTTAGGTATATGGTGACCTACTTTACTTCTTTTTATTTTGTGACTCCCTTGACTAATATTACTGTTTCTGTGCTTCCTGCTTTTCTTACTCTTACTTATGGTCTTTCCTTTCCATTCAAAGAGTCCCCTTTAACATTTCTTGTGTGGCTTATTTAGTGGTGATGGATTTCTTTAACTTTTTTTTAAAGTTTATTTATTTTGAGAGAGAGACAGTGTGGATAGGAGAGGGGAAGAGAAAGAGGGAGAGAGAGAGAATCCCAAGTAGGCTGCATGTTACCAGTGCAGAAACAAATGCGGGGCTTGAACTCATAAAAATGCAAGATCATGACCTGAGATGAAATCGAGAGTCAGGTGCTTAACAGAATGAGCCACCCAGGAATGCTGGATTCCTTTAACTTTTATCTGGAAAACTGTTTATCTCTCTTTGTATTCTGAATGATAGCCTTTCTGGATAGTCTTGTCTGCAGGGTTTTTTTTTGTTCTTTGTTGTTTTTGTTTGTTTTATTTCAGCACTTTGAATATATCATGGCATTCTCAGCCTGCAAAGTTTCTGCAGAAAAATCAGCTAATAGTCCCTTACAACGTTTACCTTGTATGTAACTGTTTTCTTTTGCTTCTCTTAAAATTCTCTATCAGTACTTCATGCCATTTTAATTACTATATATCTTGGTGTGGACCTCCTTGGATTGATTTTGTTGGAGTATCTCTTTGCCTCCTAGACTTGGATTTCTCCCCCGCCTCTCCCAGATTTAGAAAGTTGTCAGCTATTATTTCTTCAAATAAATAATCTGTTCCCTTTTATCTCTTCTCCTTCTGCAAATGTTATTACACTTGATGGTGTCATTGAATTCCCTTAATCTATTCTCATATTTTATTATTCTTTTTTCTTTATATTGTTCATTGCTTGATTACTTTCCATTACTCTGTCCTCCAGGTTGCTGATTAGTTCTTCTACTTCCTGTAGTCTACTATTTATTCCCTCTAGTGTATTTTTTTTTAATTTTTTTAATGTTTATTTCATTTAAAAGAGAGAGAGAAACACAGCAGGAGTGAGGCAGGGGCAGAGAGAGAGGGAGACACAGAATCTGAAGCAGGTTCCAGGTTCTGAGCTGTCAACACAGAGCCCAATGCAGGGCTTGAACCCACGAACTGTAAGATCATGACCTGAGTTGAAGTTGGTCGCTTAGCCAACTGAACGACCCAGGCACCCCCCCCCCACCCCTGCCAACTAGTGTATTGTTAATTTCACTTATTGAGTTATTCATCTTTTATTTGTTCTTTTTTATGTTCTCTATCCCTTTGTTGAGGTTCTCACTAGATCCTCCACTCTTTTCTCAAGTCTAGTGAGTATTTTTGTGAACATTACTTTAACTTTTCTATCAGGGTATTACTTGTCTGTGTTTCACCTAGTTCTGTTGCTGTGATTTTGTCCTGTTCTTTCATTTGGGACATCCTCCTGTGTCTCATACTAACTCTTTGTCTCTGTTAGGAAAGTCAGCTACTTCTCCTTCTCTTGAAAGTAGTGGCCTAATAAAGACAAGGTCCTCTGGTACTCTGTATTCCAGTGTCCCCAGTTCACCAGAACATGATGCTTCAGGTATGTCTCCTATGTGTGTTATGTGTGTCCTGTTGTTATGGCTGAGTTTTGCTTGCCTCAGTCCAGTCATCTTCCATGGGTCTCTTTGCCTGTTGTGGGCAGGTTTGTCTGATAATACTCAAGCTCAAGGTGGCCTTGTATTTTTAGTGAGACAGTCTGGGGCTGGCTTGGGCTTGAGTTAGATCAGAGCAGGCATTTGACAGAACTATGATCACACCAAACTGCAGGATGCTTTCTCTTAGTGCCCTTTTCATTGGTTGATGGGGCCTACAGTCAGGCTTGACTATAGTCCCATTGCTGGGACTATAGTTGGGCTCTGTGTGTGGTTATCTTCCCCTCTCCCCTAGGCAGGAGTCAGTTTTCAGTGGTGCTGGGCTTTGTGATTGCTTTTTGCACAATGCTAAGCTCCTGGTGTTGCTTTGCATGGACTCCTGCCAGAGACGTGTTGTATTGAGCAACTCTGCAGGAAAGCACAGGGTCAGGTCATATGATGTTAATGTTTGCAAAGGTCTGCTATTGGAGGAGACCTGGAGTTACTTTGGAGAACTCCTGAGATTGTGGGTTGTCAAGAAAATGTATGGGCAGGGGACACTATTAGCAAGCAGGATGGAGAGTATTCACACTAGTTCCAGTGTTGTATCTAGGCTGGGGGCTGGGAGAGGGAAATGGCTCTTTTGTTTTGGAGAAATCTAAAGATCCCTGCCTCTCTTGCAAATGTTCTGACATTAGCAAATAAATCTCTTTGCCATATACCCCAGGCATTTTTCAAACTGCTGTTACTATGCTGTCTCACAGTGGAGTTATTTGATATGCTATCTTTTTAAGGGTGGGTACTCAGTTTCCTATGGCCCTCTGGCTCTCCCAGAGCCAAGCCTGCTGATTTTTATATTTCTAGGTGTTAAGCCCCGCTAACTGTATGAACTCACAAAATTAGAGCCTTCTGGTTTTCAAAGCCAAATGTTATGACAATTTTTCTTTCCAGTGTGGGTCCCCCATGCCCGTGGTGCCTGATATGAAGTCTGCTCCTTTATGTCCTCTCTGTTTGCAGTGGTCCTCCCTCCTGGTTCAGTTTGGTTCCCCAAGTCTCTGCCTTTCCTGCTGTTCTCAATGTGGCCTCTCTATCTGGCTGTGGAGCGTCTGTTCTGCCAGTCTTTGGGTGGGTTATTTTCTGGGTTATTTATACTGATTGTGTGTTATCTAGGTGTATCTATATGTTGAGGTACGCTTAGAATCCCTCAACTCTGCCATCTTCCCTGGAGGTAGACCCAACACAGGTCCAGTTCTATATTGAAATCTCAGTATTAATGGTTTGAGGAATATTGGTTTCTCCCCAGCATGAAAGGGAGGCATAGGCCTGATACCTATGACTTGGGATTGTAACAGGAAAGATTGTCATAAAATAAAAAGATTGTCATAAGGATTCACGAGGAAAAAGAAAGAATTGAGTTATAGTTTAATTTGCATTATTCTTCTCATACATAGTGTTATGCCCAGAATTCGTGATCCCCAAAGACCACTAGGGAGCTGAGTCCGATGCAAAAGCAAAGAGCCTTTATTCGAGCTAGC
The DNA here is from genome assembly GCF_022837055.1 of Prionailurus viverrinus. NCBI lineage: Eukaryota > Metazoa > Chordata > Mammalia > Carnivora > Felidae > Prionailurus > Prionailurus viverrinus. The sequence goes on from NC_062561.1 coordinate 33,623,282, forward strand.
TCAAGCTCAATCCCCTACCTGCACCGAGGCAGCGGTGAGATACCAGAGAGAGAGAGCGAGTTTCAAAAGGACAAAGGTTTTATTGGGGCTTGGGGGCAGTTGGTGAGGTAATGGCTATGGCCTCAGCCGATTGGCTGGGGAAGGGTCCGAGTCCTGTTAGGCAGGTGAGGGGGGGTTACTCAAGGGGAGGAGGTGTGGTCAAGGTGAAGGACACAGAACAAGATGAAGTCGGCCGGCGTAGGCCCGCCCTTTCACTTAGTAGTAAATTTATAGAAAGGATCATTATATGATTAAATGTATCTTAGAATTAATAAAATGTAGCAAATGGAACAATTATCCATTTTGTTTCTCCATTGAAAAAAGGTGATAGTTATATGGCTTTTGTTTCTAATATTGATTTATACTCACAGATATATCTGCAGTATGCTAAACTTGTACCATAAAATAATAAGAGATATTAGGGAGAATATATAACACTCTTTTTCCCTTCATATATTACTGCATACATACAATAAATGATAGAATTTGAGCAATCCTTGGGTATCTTTTGGTTATCTTGGCATGTAAACTTTTAAATAAAATATGGCATGACTGGAATCTACCACTAATAACATTAAATGTAACATTTATTAAATTATTGTATACAGTATTTATCTCATGTTTCCATCCTATGCTCTTTATGAGCTTTCTAGTAGAATGTTTTATTCCTTTCATCATTTTAAAGTAATTTTATTACATTATATTGACATCCTTAAATCTGGTAATAAAGTCCTTACAGTAATGTAATATGATTCTGTAATGTTTTCTTTCTGATAATAAATAAAGATATGTTTAATAAGGTATGCCTAAGTAAAATCATATATATTACATTACATTTTTATCAGTGAAACAGTGTCATTTTAGGAGCCAGGATCAAAGATGTGCTGGAAATATAAGTGATGTAATTTCTGGGTTTTCACCTAAGCTGAAATACTGCATGAAAGAATATATTCTCTTTGAAATTACCATTATTGCTTCAAATAAATGGTAACTGAGAATGTCTGAATACTTTTCTCAAAATTATGGCTTTAGCTATGGTATGATACACTGTTGGTCAGATGAGAGGGCTATAGAACTTTTTAAGCATCCAGTAGTCTATTGAATTTGGATATAATATAATTCCTTTAAAGTTTAGTACATTCTTTTAAATTTAAACAGAGGAAGTCTTTCCATACTACTCAGCCATATGCAGTATTAATATTTTGGTGCTCTTTCTTGCTAACTTACCAGATCCAATTTGATTATTCATTATTGTCGAGTTCTTTTGGTAGATATCAATATCAATAATCTCACATAATTAAAGGTAGGTTAGGACATATTTCCTTTTCCTCACAACTGAGACACCAGGTGTTTTATTACAGTAAAAACAAATCTCATATTAAATTCTTCCACAAAAGCAGGTATTGACAATTTGACACAAAAAATAACCATGTAACTTTATCTTGGAGGTTTGATAGAAACACAGCTATCTACTCGGACAAGTATTTTTAGAGTTGACTGTAGGCAGATATGATAATACTGTATTTTAGGATTCAAGTAATATTCTAGTCTGGCCATGGATAGAATTATCTCCTCTGTTCATGATAAAATGTGGACTTCTTCAGAGTTCTAGGACTGTGACACAACCCCAAAGGGTGAGAATAGTTCAGTATTACATATTTTCTACCATGCTCAGTTTTTAAAACTTTGCAACTTACACCAACTGTTTGAAAGAGGACTTCACATGGATATCAGTGATCAGTTTCATAATTTTACAAAGTTATGATCTTTGTCAAGCCTTAATCACACCATCAACAGGTTTATACTGGGAAAATCTGAATGTCAATCTAAGTTTATTTGATGAAATATTGCTGAAAACCTTCTTCAATAACATGTTTATCCATGTTAGATTAGACCAGCACTTGCAGTATGCTAGGTTAGGAAAACTGACTCCACTGGGTACAAAAGGACTTGGGTTACTGTATCAATGTGGCCTTTATTTAAATAGGTAAGTTCCTAGGAAGCCCCAAAAGACAAATTAATAAAAAAATAAGAAGGAAGAGATGGGGGAGAAGGGGAACCTGTCTGATTAAGGGGCACTGAACCAAGAAGCAGTGGAGTTTGAGAAGCCAGCAGCTCCAGGTTCCACATCAATGGCCCCATTGGCCAAAGTTGGGAAGAGGGGTCCTGGTCTTCGGCTTCTACACTGGGTCCTGTTTTGACAACAAACATGTCTCAGCCTGTCAGAAATAGAAAGGTCATTGATTATTCAGTTTCAGGAATCTGATGATGATGAAGACTATGGAAGAGATTTAGACACTCCAGCTAAGAAAATTCAATCATCTTCCTGAGAAGTTAAAATTAACTTCTTGAATGAATTCATAAGAAGACAGTGAGAACTCAGAAGAAAAAGATGTGGAGACCAAGAAGGATAATTCTCACTCAGAGGACAGTTTGAAGATGCAAAACAAGGTCACAAAAGTGTGTTCCAGCAATGGCAGGCAGGCTCTAAAGTAGCTTCCAAACACAGAGAGAGGCTCATAGAAGATGTGGGCAGTGGAGAAGAACAAGAAGTGGAGGATGAGGCACCATTCCATGAGAAAGATTCTGGCTGAGATGATTTCCTAATAGAAGACAATAATGAAAGTGACTATGGCAGTTCAAAAAATAAAAACAGGGGTGCCTGGGTGGATCAGTTGGTTATGGGCCTGAATCTTGATTTTCACTCAGGTCATGATCTCACAGTTGGTTGGATTGAGCCCTGTGTTGAACTCTGTGCTGGCAGCATGGAGGAGCCTGCTCGGGATTCTCTCCCTTCCTCTCTCTCTCTGCCCCTCCCTTGCTCGTGCACTCTCTCTCTCTCTCTCTCTCAAAATGAATAAATAGACTTTAAAGTTATTTAAAAATAGAAAAGAAAAAAAAAAAAAACCAAAAAGATGACTAAAAAGTCCAAACCTGAAAGAAAAGTAAAGCAAATTCCCAAACTCAAGCTAAAGGCTGCAGTGACACCAATCCCCGTGAAAGAAAGGCAAAGGGAAGAAGGCTGTCTCCAACAGCTTCCAGGGCATCAAAGGAAAAGACTCCTTCTCCCAAAGAGGAGGAACCAGAAAGCTCTCCAGAAAAGAAACCTTCTGCAAGCCCTCCACCTGAGAAATTTGGAGATGAAGGATCTGAAGATGAAGCACAGTTTGGGCAGCATTAAAAAAGTGATGATGGTTTGGGGAGAGATTTTATCTGAAAAAAAAGAAAAAAGAAAAAGGGGGAAACAAACAAAACCTACTTAAGACAGAACATGGTTTTGGTTATAGCTTGACACATGGGCTTTCAATGTTTTTCCTTTTTCTTGAAGCTAACATTTTCTTTTTCTTTGTTTTCTTTAAAGAAAACTCTTGTATGTTTAACTTACCTTTTATCTGTTGGTCCTCTCTTTGCCATCACGTCCATCCCATCTCTTCCCAATGGAAGCCATGTCCAAGGAATCACTGGATTGACTGCTTCATCTTTTTATTTTTAGTGGAAGGTGTACCACAGTTGTAAAGCAGTAAGATTTGAAATGAACACTATGGAAATTTTGCTTTTTTTCTAAATGGTAGCAAGTTGAACAATAATCAAAAAATGTAGAAGTGTTTTAGTTAAAAATGATTGCTTCTTTCTCTACCTGGACTTAAAAAAATATCACTTGTCATCTAATACAAGTTTATACCTATATACAGAGTATAAATGTCTAAAAAAAAACAACAAAAACAAAAAACTTCCACTGATGAAGCAGGTAGGAGATAAAGATGAATTCTGAATTATTACTAAAAGTATTCACATTTTTTTATCTTGGGGGCAGGGCAGGAAATGGTGTTATCTGACCTGTTTGAGAGTCTTTTTGTTTTGCTTTGTTTTTAATTTCATCACTTGTTAGCCCCAAGGGACCCAGAATCAGAGCTGCCCAAAACCATCCTTTTATCTTGATACAGTCTTTAAGGAACTTAAAAAAAAAAATAGTCAAGGGCCACCAAAACCTAAATCACTCTTAGTTTCCTATTTCATTGTCTAATGGTTCCTGTTTTTACTTTTTTTTTTATTTTTGTTTTTAATTTCTGAGAGACTGAGGAGACAGAGCACGAGCAAGGAAGGGCAGAAAGAGAAAGGGAGACACAGAATCCAAAGCAGGCTCCAGGCTCTGAGTGGTCAGCACAAAGCCCAATGCAGGGCTCAAACCTATGGACCATGAGATCATGACCTGATCCAAAGTTGGACACTTAACTGACTGTACCACCCAGGCACGCCTGTTTTTAAATATATGTGTGTGTGTGTGTGTGTGTGTGTGTGTGTACATTCTGCTTCTTGGATAAAATTTTACCAAGTATCAAAAATAAATACATACATAAAAAAACCCAAAAAACAAAAAGCAAACCTAGAATTTAAATGGCAAGATCTAGACACCAGAGTGGATTTCTTTTTAACTGACAATGTTTAGGTTTTAAGCAAATAAAGTACCAATCAATGTGAAACTTAACAGCAAAAGCATACTGATAAAACTAAATGATTTTATATACAAGACAGTCTTATGACATAATACCCTAAAGGTTTCTGAAGATGACTGTCTGCTAGGAATGAGGACTATTTTTTTTTTTATCTAAAGAATTCCTCGGGGCGCCTGGGTGGCGCAGTGGGTTAAGCGTCCGACTTCAGCCAGGTCACGATCTCACTGTCCGTGAGTTCGAGCCCCGCGTCGGGCTCTGGGCTGATGGCTCAGAGCCTGGAGCCTGTTTCCGATTCTGTGTATCCCTCTTTCTCTGCCCCTCCCCCGTTCATGCTCTGTCTCTCTCTGTCCCAAAAATAAATAAACGTTGAAAAAAAAAAAAATTTAAAAAAAAAAAAAAAAATAAAGAATTCCTCAATCCAATTAAAAGAGCATTACTGTAATCACTGTAGATGGAGAAAAGTTGCCTTGTTGCGGAAGGATGAAAAACAAGAGAATATCAGGGTTATAGTATGACGAATTCACATACAACAATTCATCCATTGAAAAATTGCAAAAAGAAAAAAAAAATGTTCCTAGTCAACAATGGTAGATCTGGATGAATTGAATTTCGTCAATTCATATGATGATAGATTTGATAAGGGCTATGACTAGGTTATTTTCGGATATTGAAGAGAGTTTAAATAGCAATCTGAAACAAAGAAAAGAAACAATTCATAATTTCATTCCCAAGTAGCTACAGTGATATGTTAAATCACTTTAATAAAATAATAATTATTTTTTTTATTCTTTATATTTTTATTTTTTAGAGTACAGTTGACACATGATGTTACATTAGTTCCAGGTGTACAATATAGCAATTTGGCAAGTTTATATATTATGCTGCGTTTATTTTTATTTTTTTAATGTTTATTTACTTTTGAGAGACAGAGAGACAGAGACAGAGTGTGAGTGGGGGAGGGGCAGAGAGAGAGGGAGACAGAATCCCAAGCAGGCTCCAGGCTCTGAACTGCCAGCACCGAGCCTGATGCAGGGCTCGAACCCACAAACTGTGAGATCATGACCTGAGCTGAAAGTCAGACCCTCAGCCAACTGAGACACCCAGGTGCCCCCATTATGCTGTGTTTATAGGTGTAGCTTCCATCTGTCTTGATACATTACTATTAATATCATTGCTTATATTCCTTCTGCTGTGCCTTTTATTCTCATGATTTATTCATTCCATAACTGGAGCTTGTATCACCCACTCCCATTCACCCATTTTGCTGAACTCCCCAACTCCCTTCCCCTCTGGCAATCATCAGTTCTGTGGTTTTTTTTTTTTTAATGTTTATTTACTTTTAACAGAGCGAGTGGGGGAGGGACAAGAGAGAGGGAGACACAGAATTGGAAGCAGGCTCCAGGCTCTGAGCTGTCAGCACAGAGCCTGACCCGGGGCTGGAACTCACAAACTGTGAGATTGTGACCTGAGCTGAAGTCGGACACTTAACTGACTGAGCCACCCAGGTGTCCCTGTTCTCTGTGTTTTGAAGTCTGATTCTGTTTTGTTTTGTTTTGTTTTGGTTTGGTTCAGCTTACGAGTGAAATAATATGGGATTTGTCTTTTTGCACCTAAATTATTTCACTTAGCATAATACCATCTAGGTCCATTCATGTTGTCTCATATGTCTCATATGTCATGATCTCATATTTCTATGGCTGAATAATATTCTAAATATGTATGTATATTTATATTTGTACATTATATATTTTGCTATATATGTATATTTATTTATACACACATACATACATACATATGTACACCACATCTTCTTTATCCATTCATCTGTTGATGGACACTTAAGTTGTTTCCAATCTTGGCTACCATAAATAATGCTGCAATAAACATAGGGGTGCATATATACTTTTGAATTAGTGTTTTTTATTCTTTTTAAATGTATTTATTTTTGAGAGAGAGAGAGAGAACACAAGGGGGAAGGGACAGAAAGAAAGAGAATTCCAAGCATACTTTTTACTGTGAATGCAGAGCCCCATACAGGGCTCAGACCCATGAACTGCAAGATCATGACCTGAGCTGAAACCAAGGGTCAGATGCTTAACCAAGTGAGTCCCCAGGTGCTCCTAGTGTTTTGTATTCTTTGGGCATATATCCAGTAGTGCACTTACTGGATCATGTATGTGGTAGTTCTATTTTTAATTTTTTCAAGAAACTCCATACTGTTTTCCATAGAGCTATATCCATCAAAGTGTACAAGGGTTCATCTCTGCACATCCTCACCAGTATTTGTTATATATTATCTTCTGACTTTAGCCATCCTAACAGGTATAAGGTGATGTTTCACTATGCTTTTGATTTTCATTTCCCTGATAATTAATGATGTTGACCATCTTTTCATGTGTCTTGTCTATCTGTATGGTTTCAATGGAAAAAATGTCTACTCAGGTCATCTGCCCATTTTTTAATCAGATTGTTTTTTTGGTATTGGGTCATATAAGTTCTGTTTATATTTTGAATATAACCCCTTATTATATATATCATCCACAGAGATCTTCTCCTATTCAGTAGGTTGCCTTTTTCTTTTTCTGGTGGTTTTCTTGTTGCACAAAAGCTTTTTATTTTGATGCAGTCCCAATAGTTTATTTTTGCTTTTGTTTCCCTTACCTTAGGAGACATATCTAGAAAAATGTTACTATGGCTGATGTCAGAGAAATTACTTTGTGTTCTCTCCTAGGATTTTTATGGTTTTAGGTCTCACGTTTAGAGTTTATTTTTGTGTATGGTGTTAAAAGGTGGACCAGTGTCATTCTTTTACTTGTCCAGTTTTCCCAGTACCATATATTGAATATGCTTTTTCTTCATTGTATATTCTTGCCCCTTTTTCATAAATTTATCTTATAATCATGGATTTATTTCTGAGCTCTCTATTCTGTTATTGTGATCTATGTATCTATTTTTGTGCCAGTACCATACTGTTTTGATTACTATAGCTTTGTGGTATATATCGAAATCTGGAATTGTGATAGCTCCAGTTTTGTTCTTCTTTCTCTACATTGCTTTGGTTATTTGGGATCTTTAGTGGTTCCATGCAAATTCTAGGATTATTTTTTCTAGTTTTGTGAAAAATGCAATTGGTGTTTTGATAGGGATTGCATTGAATCTGTAGATTTTGGGGGTTAATATGGACATTTGAACAATGAAAATAATTTTATAATTCTATAAGTGGTCTATCACAAAGCAGAAACAAGGAAAATTATGTTGAAAAATTATGATTTCTAGGTAAGAGTTTTAGAGGAAACCTAAGTAAAGAACTGATCATTATCATTCCTATGGAGTACAAAGTGCATCCCATAGAGATGACTAGCTCTGCACAATCAGCAGAAAGAAGTTCTACTTTAGAGATGAAAGCTAATCAATGTAGATGAAATTATAGATCTCTTAAAAATCACTACATCTCAACTTCTAATGTGATCATTAACTTAGATAAGAGTCATCAAGTGGCATTGGCAATTGTTGGATGGGAAAAGGGAGGGATGTTAGATATTCATGTGATGCTAAGTTATGTTTTATTAACAAAAGGAAAAACAGTACATGAGGAAGGAATCAAACTGTCACCATTTAATAAATTGGCCAATCTCACCATTATTCATATTGGGGTGACCAAATATAACTTAACATTTAATGCCAAATTAAGCATTAATTATCATATACAATTAAATAATATAATTTTAAGAAAGTTTAACTTCGAATCTAATAAATCCCTTGTTTTTACTTCCCAATTTACAAGAATTATAGGGAATTGGGGTAATTCAATCTTCACCAAAATAGAACAGTCAGTCACATCTGCTCCCTTCAACAACTAAGAATATTGTTAACAAAAAGCACTGTTAAAAATGTAGAGTCTGGAAGCATCGAACAATCAAATGTGATTAGTCCTAAATTAGATCTTGATACTGAAAATGAGCTGTAAAGATAATTTGGGGGGAAAGTGTTAGGCTAGAATATTTAATGAATTATTATTAAATCACCAGAAAGCTTGTGAGAATGTATTTCTCACCATGTAAAGGGATGTTGACATTTTCTACAGAATCATACTGAAATATTTAGGGGGGGTAAAACTATATTTCTAATTTTCTCTTCTGAAATGTTAAAATTAACTATAGATACATGTGGAAGTAAATTAGTTTCAGTGTACAAATTAGAGTTATATAGTTCATATTTGAAGTAAACTTAAGAGAAGATATATACTCAAGGCATTTTTAGTTAGCATTGAAAGACTTGAATCAGTGATATTTCAACTATCTTTATCTCTGACCAGCAGTATAGAATTTCTTAATTAACATAATTCACATTATACATTTTTTCTCAATTTAAATGGTGTTCAAGCCATGTGGTTTGAAGGAAAATATTGCTCAAGCACCCTTATCTTCCATGGATAATATTTAAAAGCTCTCAGGGGCGCCTGGGTGGCGCAGTCGGTTAGGCGTCCGACTTCAGCCAGGTCACGATCTCGCGGTCCGGGAGTTCGAGCCCCGCGTCGGGCTCTGGGCTGATGGCTCAGAGCCTGGAGCCTGTTTCCGATTCTGTGTCTCCCTCTCTCTCTGCCCCTCCCCCGTTCATGCTCTGTCTCTCTCTGTCCCAAAAATAAATAAACGTTGAAAAAAAAAATAAAAGCTCTAAGAATCAGAAGCTGGCCCTTCAGAATGATGACCTGGGCCTAGACCCCCATCCAGTCCTAAATGTTTAGCTTACATTTTAATCTTACTGCATGAAAATCTTCTTACTGGCTACAGTCTGCCTGTAGGATATTGTCATAATAATCTCAAACCTTCCATACAAGGTTCTTTTCAGTGTGATACAGTGGCAGAGTTGGGGCTTTATCAAATTAAAGGTTGTATGGTAGTTTTGTTTGTTCATTTTTGCCTTCTTGCTAAATCCATATTGTTCTGTGTCAAAACCTCACTCTATATTTGCTTCCAGTTGATAGCAGATTTAAGTAGGGGGAGAGAAAGTATTTTTACCCTTCACTTGTCTTTATTTAATTTTATTGATATCTGACCAAAGAAAGTAATAAATGTAATTATCAAAATTGGCTTAACTCAGTTTGCATTAGTCTCAGACCATAAATGTGATTTATTTCCTTGTTATTCCCTTCATATTTTAGTGCTGTAAAGTTTCCAGGTCTTTGTTAGTCAAATCTCCTACAGTCTTGCCTTACTATTATAACAATATATTTTTGTTAGAGAAGCTTTCTTTAAATGATCCAATTATAGCTTATTACTTTTTTTCTAAAATAACAAAGACTTGCTTCCCTCATTGTTTCAGAGCTATATACTCTGAAATAAAATCTAAAAGTAAACACTGGTAAAAATACTAATTCTATGTGTTATCTACGCAGCACAAGGTAGGGCTATATTATTTATTAAATTCAATGAAAGACATGGAAGGTAGGCTTCTTAATTACTTGTGACTATGACAGTGATTAAAGTATATTAGATGGAAAGTCTGTGGATGAAAAAATATGAAAGATATCTATGAAATATGTATTTGTAAACTCTAGCCTATTAATTTTTAAGGTAGAAAAAAGTATTCAACCTTAACAAGAGTCAGGTATATATCAGTATTGTCTTTTGGAAAAAGATTATTCCATCTGTTAACTTAAATATGAAGGAGGTGAGTAATTAGTTCCAATGTTAGTTCAGATTCTGTGCTTTAAGAGAAAGGGGTGTTAGTAAGCCGATGTCAAGACTGCATTTGCAATGTCTAGCCAGTGCCATAGAGTCAGCTCAGTCAGTTGAAGCCTAATCTTGATAGTAATTCCTTCATTCCCAGGAAAATAAATCATACTTCTGGGAATCACACCTCATTTTCAGCCAATGTTGAATGACTATTAGGGTTGTGTATCATTTTTTTTTCAGACTGAATAAAATTTTTCTTCCTAATTAATCATCTAAATGAATGCCCAGGTTTCTTCACCTTCGGTTCTGAATATGAATCAATTTCAAATAGAAGCATAATGAGAAAGAGGGCAAATAAAGTTTTGCCTTGGAAAAAAAGTGACGTACAAAGGGTCAAAATCATCAACACTGTCCTCATTAGGAGCATTTGCATAAATGAAGACTAAATACTTTTTAGACTAAAAGGAGAAGTTTGCTATTCCTTCCCTTAGCATGTTTTGCTTTGTGAATTCTAATTATTAAAAAATTAAATCCTCACTTATTTATATGCAGAGATAACTATTGTTAGTCTTCTAGATTACTTTCTGATTTGTGACAATTGCAAGAGTACTAATATTTGTGGTATAATTTATGGTCACCTTTCTATTTGTCTAAAAGAAATCCAAAATTAGCAACATTTATGCCCTAATCAGACTTATCATTCACAGGATCTGATCCTGAGAAATGTCTAGTGATCTTTCCCATTTCCATCCAAAAAACTAGGACTATTAGAAAGAATTAACACTCCAAATAGTGTTACCTTGATATTGGATTTCAGTTCATATTTTTATTAGTATAATTTTTTCTACCATTCTTGGAAGTAAGGAAGGAAGTTTCTACTTAACATTAATGAAGATTTTAATGAAGATGAGGTTCAGACTGGTTACATCTTTGTTAGTGGCAATTATAAGACCTCAACTTAGAATTTTTGTTTCCTACCTAGTATATTTTTAATTAGAATATAATGTCTTAAACTTGATGTATTTTGGCCTAATAATTAACCTGAATCCAAATCTAAGAGAACTTATAAAAAACTGTCATTATTGAACATCCATTAAGGCCAAACACTCTTTATGAATTATATTTCATCCTATTGATAATTGATCAAATTGTTACTGCTAACTGCATTTTGCAATAAGCATATATATTTATTCTTCCAGAGACTACTCAAATATTTTTTCCTTAAACTTAAAAATATCAATTTCAATGTGAAAATGGAAAAACTTAAGTTTAGAAAAGTTGTGACTCACCCAAATTTACACGGCTGGGAGGTTGTAGCATTACAACATGAGTGGTGTTCCAGATTTGAGAACTTATGTGTATAATGAAAACAACAATGGTGATGCTATGGTAGTTTAATGAATCCAGTGACTATGAGACAATGATACCAATGACATTAAAAAATGTTGCCAATTTGGAGGATGTTGATGAACAAACAAATTAGGTGATATTAGAAGGAATGATGCTTGTTCAGATATATTTTGGATTTGGTGGTCACTTTGTCTACATTGAAACATGAGCTTGGCCACCTGTCTCCTTTCTGACCATGAAGAAATTACTGAAGCCTTAATTTTCTTAGTTTAAAAATGGGTAAAGTAACAATAGCTCATGGGATGTTGCTGTCAGGGTTTGCATAGGTTAACTCATGTAATCTTACCACTACCCAATGAGGCAATTTTACAAGTGGTTAGAAAAGGAAATCTTGAGAAATTTAGTTAATAAATTTGGTCATTCTGCCACAGCAAGTATGTGAACAAATTTGGATTTATACCTGACACAAAGTTCATGTTCTTTCCACTGGGCCACATGGTTTTCCTAACAGCGTATTTAATAAAACACAATATCTCTAATGATACATTTGTAGAATCTTTGAATGAAATTTCAATGCTGATCATTTTTAGCCCACTATATAAAAACAGAAATTACTCTGCCAGAAAGCAATGTGTAACCAATTCAAGTGATACTGATGGTTTTTAGAAATTGTGCACAAAAGCCTTTTCACAAAATGGTTGATTTTCCCCAATACACACATCTGGCTATCTCACAGCCTTTTTAAATAAAGAAACATAATTTTCAGAAATGTAGGTTTACAAAGCATGGTGGTCATGAACTCTTCTCTGTATTTCAAAACTGGGCAGCTAGACACAGAGCTTCTTTGGGCGATTGGCCCAGTAAATCATGTCACAAATATAGAACTGGCCGAGAGTACTGAGTGCCAAACTAAACTCCTAATGTTCTATTTCAATCCAGCAGATTCTATTGTGGCTGATTTTGGAAGAAGGATAGTTTGGCTTACTGCCATATTTCTCACTCAACCCTGCATTGGAGGCAAAGAGCCAGACTTTGAGAGAAATCTGTGAGCATTTTTATTCCTTTCTCCTATATAATTACATATATTAATTGAACCCCACTGATAGTTGGGAAAACAATTCAACAATGGGATCCTACTGTCTTTTGACTATGTGAGGTCAAGATGGAAACTGGTTCACATTTTGAATAATTTATGGCCAATTGATTTTAATAATCTATGGGGAATATGATTGAGGAGGCAACTGGTTCCCTAAATTTGAGTGGGAAGCAACACAACTAAAAAGGCAATAGTAGCAAATTGTCCTCAAAATAGTGTACAACAGGACCAGAAATTCCAAAGGTAACTAAAAGTTTATCTACATATAGCCCTTAGGTCTAAATGTAAGAGTAGAGCCTAAACTGAAGTAGATGCATTGGTAGTTGGTGGCATAGTCAAACAGAAACGTGATGCGAAAACACAAATACCTGCACTGTCAGCATAGATGTAATAATTCATTTTGAGTACATGTATAGAATCGTGTACAGATACAGTTTGCTTAGGTCACATCTCTAATTTACCATTGTCTCTAAATTTAATAATTACAGCACACCAAAATAAAGTAGAACCAACGCATAAGCAAAAGTTTAATTATTCTGTTTTATCACTCACTTTTTAATCGCTCTCAATTTGTGTTTCAAATTACATAACTGAAAAGTATCTTTCAGGTTTTACAAATGGAATCATGTAATAAAGAGTGATATTTTTCTTATTACCAAAGCTCTGTTTTGCTGAATTTTAGATTATTTCAAAGGTGATGAAGGATTGAGGAACTGGAACAGTAGTATCATCAGACAACTATAGGACTGAAGGGGATGACATTATTAGGATGATCCTATATTGTTCATAAAAGCCAAGGATATCCTCAGAAATTTCCAGAAATACACATGAATCTAGAAATAAGTACCATCATCTTTAGATCGTTTGATGTATTTAATAATTTCAAATTATGAGAAAATATAGTTGTATCAAAGGGATTTGAATTTAGTTCAATTTTTTTATCAAATAAATGATATTAGCATCCATTGCAAACAATATGCCCATTTAAAGATAATATTTAAAATATAGGTCCTATTACTTGTGGCCAACAGGGATAGCTTTCCCAAACCTAGTCTATTGTGTAAGTCTGTGTATGTAGTTGCTGACTTTTTTGCTGTTAAGTTTAACTAGGGTGGCTTAATTTAAATTAAAAATTTAAATCTCAAGCGCTTCTTTTATACCTACCTACATATTTATTTATCATTTTCTATTCATAAGGTTAGTTTTCAACTTGAGCCAGACTCCTAAAACTCAGGTAATTTTTTTTCCTGAAAATTCTTCTTTTTATTATTTTGAATTAAAAAAAAAAATCAGGACTTCTCTATTCAATTAAGCCTCATGTGTTATGTAAGGCTGCTTTACTTACTTATATATTTTGTGATGATTTTATCCAGGCTTGATAACTGACAAGAAAAAGAGAAATCAAGGTATTCCAAAAATCTAAGTGGGTTCAGGACTGATACACAGCAGAGGTTGACGGTGAAGGTTTTTTGTTGTTGTTGTTGAGCAATGAGTATATGCTAACACTGATTTTTTAAAAAAGTAATCAAGGGTATTGAAATATAGTTTACTTCCTTCATGTGAGTCACCCTGAAAGGGAAAAAGAATATTCTATTTGGAATAAGGGGTTTTGGATATGGTGGCATCTGAAGTATTCTGGCATTTAGCTGGAATTAACAAGTAGAAGGAGATTAACAGCAAAAGTATGAGTTTCTAGAAGAACTTATTGAGGAAACAGGGTAATTTCCAAAAGATACTTTGGGGGAGACTAAGCAAGTATATGGAAATAACAAGTATATTTAGGAAGCCTTAATTTTAGCAGCAAAGGGATCAAAGTTCTTAAAAGCCAATCAAGGAGTAATAGAAAAATTTACTATTTATGGACAAGAGGTTTTGAGTATTGAGGGAGTTATGATTTATGTTGAAGAAAAACAGTTGTGACAAATGACTAGAAATGATACATCACCAGATAAATTGTTCCTTTAAACATCACTATTAGGTGATGTGTGATTAGGATTCTACTTTTACATCATGATATACCAGATGAAGTATGACAAATATATCCTTTTTTTTATCAACCTTCACCTAATATTAATGAGCTACAATTTTATAAATATCCAGCTCCAGCTTGCTATTGTAAGAAAAAAAATAGAGTTGCAAAGGTTAAAGATGTGTTTAAAATATGAATAAGGAGAATTTCCTACTAGCAAATATATTGTATAGTAATTTCTTCAAGAAATAATAAAAACATTATATAAAAATTTTCAAAGTAGCAACGAGCTATGCTAATGGCCAGCACACTGAACAAAGTACAGAACTGGTGAAGAAAAGAGGGACAATATAATAATCTTTAATTTCATTGTTCATTTTACTTTGTAAGGATTCAATAACTCACACATTTAAATGCTAACATGTTATAAAACAGACCTAATATTTTTAAAGCTTTCCCTTAAAAGAATTATCCCACTTTTAAATTATAAAGGATGAGAGGAGATTCTACATTCATTTAAAATTATACATCTGAAACATCACACGATATTGCATTTATTTTCATCCATGTCATCATTATTCTCTCTTGGAGTCTTTCATTTTCTATATATTTTGGTTTGGTTAATTGGCAGTTTACCAACTGTCTGCATTCTACGCTTTCACCAGCTCTATAAACACCCCTATTTGGAGATAGCATCACATAATGTTCACTTACAAATGTCATAAAATAAATGGCTACATTGTGCATTGCAAGGAGCATACATGGGGTTTAGTGGTTTTAAAGCCAAAGTTATTTGTGCTCCCCATGCTGTGCAAAGGGATGTTTCAAAATCTGAGAAAAGAGCTTACTTAAAAAAAAAAGATAAAATTCTTAAATGATGGTATTGGTTTTTATGTATTCTTGAAAAGAATGGTATGACATGCTTGTAAATGTTCCTGAGGCAAATATGAGGAGGTCTGTACCTAAAGTATAAAACTGAGGAATAAGCTTTTTCTAGCCTATCAAACCCAAGATTCAACAGAATATATAAATCTCATGTGCAATATATAACCTGTTTTTCATCCAAGCAAAGTAAGCCCCTGATTCTTTCTAGTTCAGATGCCATTTATATCTACTAAACAAATAGTTGGGAGGAGGGGTATGGAAGAGAATCTTAAGGCTCAGAATACGGACAAAATAGATTGCGTTATATATTCTGATGACAAAAGTGTTGTCTCTTGCATGTTTATTTCTTTATAAAATTGTTTTTAATAGTATATTCTTATCTTGTAACCATCTTAGGTGATTATCAGTGTCAAATACGTTGCTTTTGAATTTTATTGAACTAGCTGTAAGTCAGAAAAACAAAAGAGCTTATTACGCTTTTCTATTATAAATACACAATCTATAATAGACTAACGGGTAAAAATGAGCTATCATTTCATATTTTACAGCATCTCAGTCTTGGTGTAGTTTGAAGAGTATTCTCTTCATACTTTCTGGATTAGTGGCTTTATTTTGCATACTGTAGAGACAGTTAAAATACCAACTACCTTTATCTTTTTTCTATCTGCACATCACTGACATAATTTACCTGTACCTATTACTATTTTCTTACTCTCATCCCTAAGGCACAGAATGGGGAGAAATAGTACAAGAAAAATTTTTATTTCTGTAATCTGTGTGTATATTTTAACATACGAAGTATACGTGATTGTTCAGTAGTATCAGGGACTGAAATTTCACTTTTGTTTTCCTTTTCTTGCTCAGAAAATACTTAATATTTGGGACAGGTGTCTATTATGGCCCAAAATCTTTGTATAATAAAACTGGTAGCAAAATATTATTTCATATATGGAGATAATATACATGTCCATGCCAACATTTTTGTATGTGCATGATGTAGTTAGCATATGTTTCTGTTCATTTTTTCTTCAAGTTTATAGTATTACACACACAAAATCCTGGTTTAACAGGGAAGACAAATGCAAACATAGAGTCATACCTTGTATTACTAAGTTTGGCTTTATTGTGCTTCACAGATACTGCATTTTTTACAAATTGAATGTTTGTGACAACTCTGCACTGAACAAGTCTATCAGCGCCATTTTTCCAACAGCATTTGCTCATTTAATTTTGTGTGTCGCAATTTGATAATTATCACAATATTTCAAACTTTTCACTATTATATTTGTTATGTTGATCTGTGATTATGACTCACTGAAAGATCAGAGAATGATTAACATTTTTTAGCAAAGAGTATTTTTAAATTGAGGTATGTAAATTTTTTGACAATACTATTGAACACCTAATAGACTGCAGTAGGGTATAAACATAACTTTCTAAACACTGGAAAAACAAAAAAATTATTTGACCCATTTTACTGCAGCAGTCTGGAACTAAGCCCACACTATCTCTAAGGTATGCCTGTAATATATAGTGAATGCAATACTGATTTTAGAGAAGCTTCTAAATTTCCTAGAGTAGTCAGGAAAGAAAAGGAAGGGAAAATTGATGAATTGTTGAGAATCTACAGAATATGTTGTTTTATAATGTCCAATTACTATTATCAATATTATATAAGTGAAAGTGACAAAAGAGAATGATATTGATTCATTTATCATTTCATTTTTAAAAACACTTTATTTAAAAAAAATATCCTTTTTAGGAGAATTCCAGGGAAGATGGCAGAGTAGAAGGATCTTAAGTTTATCATATCCCATGGATACACCAAGGTCTCACCCATATCAGTGTAAATAACCCAGAAAATGACCCACCCAAGACTGACAGAACTGACTCCTACAGTTAATGTAGAGAAGTGGCCACATAGAAAAGGGTAGGAAGGTTGGAAATGTGGTCAGGAGCCAAACGGACCTGTGAGTCTGTCTGTGGGAAGAAGGGAGAGGGAGGGACACGGAAAGCACAGAGAAGGGAGAAGAGCAGAGCTCGTATCAGGCATTCTAGGCATCAGGAATCCACACCAGGAAGACAAATCCCTATAACATTTGGCTTTGAAAAACACAGGGGCTTAACTTTGTGGGTTGTTACAATCATTGGACTTAACACCTGAAACTTTAAAAATCAGTGGACTAGGCTTGGAAAGAGTCAAAGGGTGATAGGAAATTGAGTCCCTGCCCTTACACAGGCAGCAAAACAAATGACCCTAGATTCAGCCTAGAAGCAGTGTAGGTGATAAGCTTAGGAATCCCTCCAGCTTACACCAATAGGTTAACAAGGCATAAAGAAATACAAAGCCATAAAATGCTCACACCTCAGTTTGGGTAAGCCAGATTGGCACCCCGAGAATAGGGAGGTGTATTTCTAGTTCAGATGCCATTTATATCTACTAAACAAATAGTTGGGAGGAGGGGTATGGAAGAGAATCTTAAGGCTCAGAATACGGACAAAATAGATTGCGTTATATATTCTGATGACAAAAGTGTTGTCTCTTGCATGTTTATTTCTTTATAAAATTGTTTTTAATAGTATATTCTTATCTTATCTCCTAAAATAGGAACGGCACAAAGGTGCCCAATACATAGGTATATGAAATGAATAAGATTAGATATTCAGGGTGGAAGCACCCCCAATTTAGTATTATAGCAGTAAAGCTGCTTTCACAGGAAGATAGGGCCAAGTTAGGTAAATTGGGGAATTGGACTATGGACCCCTGTGCTGCAGGCAAGCAGCCAAGAGCAGAGACAGTTAACAAAAGAAAAGGTGGCTTATTAACCCTGAGGTTATTTCCCCTGTCTCATCCCCTAGGTTAGCTAAGTTAAACAGTCAAGGTGCCTCCTGTCTGCCATTAACAAACATCTACCCATCTGCCCGGCACCAGGATTTTGTTTTATATTCACCCAAACCCCAACTATCTTCAAAACCCCCCTTTTCCCTCATGTCACCAAGTTAATGTTCACAGTTTGTCTCCTTGTGCACACCCATCATGTTTGTAAGCCTTCTGATCTGAACAAATACAGGGCAAGGACACTTATTCGGGGCTCTTGTCTTTTCCAGGACATGACCCATCTCTCACTTTCAATCCTGCGTCCTGCTATCTTGCTAGACAAGAGAGAACTTTAGACCCAGAGTCTACCACAAAGCAGTAATTTGAAAAATGCCTGAGGCATATGGAAAAGAGATTTACTTACTAATGGCAGAACTAATGCTCCAAGGGCAGGGATCTTCAAGAGACTTCTCCAAGAGAAGAAGAGTGGATGCATGACATTTCCCTCCCTGATTCCCCAGCCTTGATATGTGCACACCTGTGGGAACCAGTATAAAGAATGTCCACTTGGCTGGCTAACAGTGTGCCCTGTCCATGTGCTCTTCTGCAGACCCTCCCTCTCTAAACTGCCCCTCAGCAGGAGTTCTCTAAAGCTGCTACAGATCCCCTCCCACAAGCAGAACAGCACAAACCTTGCTATCATTATGTACCTAAACCTGCCCTCTCTTGCTGACTGCCCCTGACATCCTGCTTTTGGCAGTAGTCCATTCAAAGTGATGCCATAAGCATGACAGTGTGCAAGCAGCCCTAATATGGGCCAGCACCACTTTGAAGTGACTCCATTGCCCTGGGGAGAAAGGAAAATAACCACACACAGCAGCTGACTATGGCTCAGGAATAGGCTGGGGGCAGGCATCTATATGACTGCATGCCCCACCCCCTAATGGAAGATTCTCAGGGAACAACACAGGGAGAGTACCTTGCAGTTCTATGTGACCACAACTATAGTAATTACCTGATCTGTCCCACTTCAAGCCCAACGTGGCCCAGACTAGCCCATTAATAGTACAGGGACAAAACCCTGCCCACAACAGGCAGAGAGTTATTGGACATGACTGGACCAAAGACAAACAGAGGTTAGCCCCAACTGTAGGGGACACACAACATACCTCAGAGACATCCCTCAAGTGCCAGGTTCTGTTGAATAGGGGACATTGCACTGCAGAGCAAAAGGACCTCTTCTGCATAAGGCCACTACTTCCAAGAGCAAAAGATATAGTTGAGTTTCCTAACACATAGACACAAAGAGTAAGACAAAATGAGGAGATATAGGAATATATGCCAAATGAAAGAACAGGACAAAATCACAGCAAGAGAAATGAACAGAATGAAAATGAGTAATATGCCTGATAGAGAATTTAAAGTAATGGTCATAAAGATACTCACTGGACTTGGAAGAAGAGTGGAGGAGCTAAGTGAGACCCTCAACAAAGAGGTAAAGAACCAAGCATAGGTAAAGAACTCAACAGCTAAAATTAAAAATATACTGGAGGGAAATAAATAATGGACTAGAGGAAGCAGAAGAATGGATCAATGACCTGGAGGACAGAGTAAGAGAAAGAAATCAAGCTGAACAGGAAAAAGGAAAAAAAAAAAGAATAATAAAATATGAGAATAGATTAAGGGAAGTCATGGACACAATAAAGCATAATAACATTCACATTATAAGGATCCCAGAAGAAGAGAGCAAAAAGGAAGAAGAAAATTAATTTAAAGAAATAATGGCTCAAAGTTTCCCAAATCTGGAAAAGGAAACAGAAATTCAGATTCAGGAAGCATAGCCCCCAATAAAATCAACCCAATCAAGTCCACATCAAGACACATAGTAATTAAAATGGCATGATAATGAGATGAAGAGAAAAATTGAAAACCAGCAAGAAAAATGAGATAGTCTTACAGGGTTTCCCTTGTATATAACTACCAGCTGATTTTTCAGCAGAAACTTTTTAGGTCAGAGTGACAGGATATATTAAAAGTGCTGAAAGAAAAAAAATCTTCAGCCTAGAATACTCTATCCAGCAAGGCTATAATTGAGAATACAAAGAGAGAGAAAGAGTTTCCCAAACAAAAATTAGAGGAATTCATGACCACTAACCCAGCTTTACAAGAAACATTAAAGGGGACTCTCTGAACGGAAAGGAAAGACCATAAACAAGAGTAAGAAAAGTAGGAAGCACAAAAACAGTAACATTACATATATCTACAAAACTCAAAGGATTCACAAAATAAAAGGATGTAAGGTATGACCCCATATACTAACGTGTGGGTAGAAGAAGAGTAATACTATAGTGCTTTTATTTTATTTTTTTATTTTTTTAACGTTTATTTATTTTTGAGACAGAGAGAGATAGAGCATGAACGGGGGAGGGTCAGAGAGAGAGGGAGACACAGAATGAGAAACAGGCTCCAGGTTCTGAGCTGTCAGCACAGAGACCGATGCAGGACTCGAACCCACAAACTGCGAGATCGTGACCTGAGCTGAAGTTGGACGCTTAGCCGACTGAGCCACCCAGGCGCCCCACTTTAGTGCTGTTAGAATGGGTTCAAACTTAAACAACCATCAACTTAATACACACTGTTATATGCATGTGTTAAATATAAAAATAGTAATGACATATCAAAAACAAGTAATAGATATACTTGGATTTCTTTCTCTTGTGCATATCACTAAAGAAAGCCAGCAAACTGTGACAGGAGAGAAAAAAAAGAAAGGAACAAAGAACAAGTACAAAAAACAACTGTAAAACAAGTAAGAAAATGGCAATAAGTCCATATCTGTTCATAATTACTTTGAATGTAAATGGACTAAGGCTTCAGTTAAAAGACAAAGGGTGATAGAATGGATAAAAAAGGAAAACCAATCTCTATGCTGCCAACGAGAAACTCATTTCAGACCTAACAACACATGAAGGTTGAAAGTGAAGGCACAGAGAAAGATTTACCATGCAAATGGAAGTGCAAATAAAGCTGTGGTAGCAATATACATATCAGACAAAATAGACTTTAAAACAAAGACTGTAACAAAAGGACACTACAAAATCATGAGTGGAATAATCCAACAAGATGTAATAATTGTAAACATTTATGAACCAAACATGGAGGCACCCAAATACACAAGACAACTATTAACAAACATAAAGGGAGTAATCAATAGTAATATAGTAATAGCAGGGGACTTAAACATCCTACTTGCATCAATGCATAGATCATTCAAAAAGAAAATAAACCAGGAAAGAATGGCTTTAAATGACCCATTAGACAAAATGGATCTAACAAGTATATTCAGAATATCCCATCCTAAAACAGCATAATAATACATTCATTTCAAGTGCACATTCAAGTGTACGTGGGACATTCTCCAGAACAGATCACATGTTAGGCCACAAAACAATTCTCAACAAATTCAAAAAGATGGAAGTTGTACCATACATCTTTTCTGACCCCAACACTATGAAACCAGAAATCAACTGCAAGAAGAAATCTAAAAATAACACAAATACATGGAGGTTAAATAACATGTTACTAAACAATAAATGGGCCAACCAGGAAATCAAAGAAGAAAGAAAAAAAAATACATAGAAAAAAATGAAAACACAACAGTCCAAAATCTCTGGAGTGTAGTAGAAGTGGTTCTAAAAGTGTGGATTATAGCAATATAGGTCTGCCTCAAGAAGCAAAAAAATGAAACAACAAAACAAAAACAACCTAACCTTACAGCTAAATTAGCTAGAGGAAAAAGAACAAACAAAACCCCAAACCAGTGAAGGGAGGAAATAATAAAGGTTAGAGAAAGAGAAACTAAAAAAATAGAGCAGATAAATGAAACCAGAAACTAGTTCTTTGAAAAGCTCAACAATATTGATAAACCTATAGCCAGACACACAAAGAGACAGAGGGTGGTGGAGGGAGAGGGAGGACTTGAATAAATAAAATCAGAAATGAAAGAAGAGAAGTAACAATTGACACCACAGAAATACAAAGAGGACTGTAAGAGAATACTATGAAAAATTATATGCCAAAAAATGGACAACCTAGAAGAAATGGATAAATTCCGAGAAACACATTATCTACCGAAACTGAAGAAAGAAGAAATAGACAAGTTGAACAGACTTATGACCATCAGTGAAATTGAATCAGTAATCAAAAAAACTCCCAATAAACACAATTCCAGGACCAGATGCTTTCACAGATGAATTATATCAAATATTTAAAGAAGACTTAATACCCATTCTTCTCAAATTATTCCAAAATTAGAAGAGGAAGGGAAACTTCCCAATTCATTCTATGAGGCCACCATTACCCTGCTACCAAAACCAAATAAAGATGTACAGGAAAGAAAACTACATGCCAATATCTCTGATGAACACAGATGCACAAATCCTCACCAAAATATTAACAAATTGAACCCGACAATGAAAAAAAAATCATTCACCACAATCAAGTGGGATTTATTCCTGGGCTGCAAGAGTGGTTCATTATTCTCAAATCAATCAACATAATACATTGTATCAATAATAGGTTGGAAACCATACAATCATTTCAATAGATGCAGAAATAATATTTGACAAAATACAACATCCATTCATGATAAAAATTCTCAACAAAGTAGAGTTAGAGGGAACCTACCTTACCATCATGATAAAGGCCATCATGAAAAACCCACAGTTAACATCATACTCAATGGGAAAAAACTGAGAGCTTTTTACCTAAGGTCAGGAATAAGACATGGATGTCCTCTCTCACCACTTTTATTCAACATAGTACCATATGCCCTAGCCATAGGAATTAGACAAGAAAAAGTCATAAAAGGCATCAACATTAGTAAGGAAGAAGTAAAACTGTCATTATCTGCAGATGATATGGTACAATATAAAGAAAACCCTCAAGACTCCACCAAACAACTGCTAGAACTGATAAATTAGTAGGTCACAGGATACAAAATCAATGTACAGTGTATTTCTATACACTAATAATGAAGCAGCAGAAAGAGAAATTAAGAAAAATATTCCACTTAAAATTATACCAAAAATCATAAAATATCTAGAAATAAACTTAATGAAGTAGGTAAAAGACCTGTACTCTGGAAGAGTATAAAACATCAACCAAACAAATTGAAGACAGTACAAATGGAAAGATATTCCATGCTCATAGATTGGAAGAAGAAATATTGGTGCAATGTCCACACTACTGAATGCAGTCTACAGATTAGATGTAATGACTATCAAAAATACCAAAATTATTTTTCACAGAACTAAAACAAATATTCCTAAAACTTGTATTGAACCAGAAAAGACTCTGAATAGTCAAAGCAATCTTGGAAAGGAAAAACAAAATTGGAGATATCACAATTCTAGACATCTACATCTAGACTACTACAAAGCTGTAGTAATCTAAACAATATATTACTGGAACAAAAATAGACACAGGTCAGTGGAACAGAATAGAAAGCCTAGAAATAATCCACAAGCTTATGGTCTTTTAATCTTCAACAAAGGAGGAAAGAATATGCAATGGAAATTATAGTGTCTTCAACAAAACTGGACAGCTACATGCAAAAGAATGAAAGTGGAACACTTTGTTATACCATACACAAATATAAACTCAAAATAGATTAATGACCTAAATGTGTGACCTGAAACCAGAAAAATGCTGAAAGAGAACACAGGCAGTAATTTCTTTGACATCAGCCACAGCAATATCTTTCTAGATATGTCTCCTAAAGCAAGGAAAGCAAAAGCAAACATAAACTGTTAGGATAACATCAAAATAAAAAGTTTCTACATGGCAAAGGAAACAATCAAGAAAACTAAAGGAAGACCTATGGAATAGAAGAAAATATTTGCAAATGGCATATCTGATAAAGGCTTAGTATCCAAAATATATAAAGATCTTACACAACTCAACACCTAAAAAAAATAAATTATCCAATTAAAAAATGGGCAGAAGACATGAACAGACATTTTTTGAAAGAAGACATACAGATAGAAAACAGACACATGAAAAGATGCTCAACATCACTCATCATCAGGGAAATGTAAATCAATACCCCAATCAGATATCACCTCACCTGTCAGAACGACTAAAATCGAAAACTGACAAAACAAGTGCTGGTAAGAATGCAGAGAAAAGAACCTTTGTGCAGTGATGGTGGGAATGCAAACTGGTGCAGCCACTGTGGAAGACGGTAGGGAGGTCCTCAAAATATTAAAAATAAAACTACCATATGAGCTAGTACTCTCACTTTTGGGTATTTGCCCAAGGAATACAAAAACCCTAATTCAAAGGAATATATGCACCCCTATGTTTATTGAAGCATTATTGACAATAGTCAAATTATGGAAGCAGCCTGAGTGTTCATCAATAGCTAAATAAAGAAATGTATATTTATATAATGGAATACTATTCAGCCATAAAAAAGAATAAAATCTTTCCATTTGCATGATGGATATAGAATACAATGGTAAGCAAAATAAGCCAGAGAAAGACAAATATTATATGGTTTCACTCAAATGTGTAATTTAAGAAACAAAGGAAAAAAAGAAAAATATAAAAACCAAGAAACAGACTCTTGACTATAGAGAACAGATGGTTACCAATGGCAGTATGGGTAAAATAGGTGAAGGGGATTAATAGTACACTTATCTCAATGAGCACTTGATGCAATTGATGAATCACTATATCATACACCTGTGACCACTATAACACTGTTTGTTAACTACACTGGAATTAAGATAATTTTTTTTTAAAAATAACGACAAAATAAAACCAAGTAAAAATAAAAGTTATATCCAGAACTATCCTATTTAAATAAAAAAAATACATTCATATTTAAATTGTCTTATAATGCAGTTTTATTCCAGTGATCTGCACAAATGGCAAAAAAAAATCAGGCTTTTTGAATGTTGAAATAATTTTTTAAAAATTCTTTCACGGGGATGCCTGGGTGACTCAGTTAAGCACTGGCTTTGGCTCAGATCATGATATCATGGTTTGTGAGTTCAAGCCCCATATCAGGCTCTATGCTGACAGCTCAGAGCCTGGAGCCTGCTTCAGATTCTGTGTCTCCCTCTCTGTCTGCCCACTCCCCGGCTCGTGCTCTGTCTTTCTTAAAAATAAACCAATATTTAAAAAAAAATTTTAATAAATAAAAATTCTTTTACATATACACTTTATAGGGACAATGAAGCTTTAGCAATTTCTAGATAGGAGATATAAATTAGCCATTTTATATTGTGAGTCTGATTATAATTTGGGGAGATATCATAAGGTCATGTTTATAATTAAATTAATAAATGCCACAGGTCCACGTTTTTGTTTGCTTCTAAATTAGTCTCTCCTTAATATGTACACCCAAAATATAACAAGGCTTGCACATGTGTTATTAGGGGATTTTTCTTTCACTCATTGATAGTTTGGCTCTTCACAGAGAGATTGAAAGACAGAGACAGCACTCCAGTGTGAGCACATAGTACCTTCTAGTTGATGGAGTTTTATGCAATTAAATATTTAGTTTTATGCTTCATATCTAGTTTTAAGCACGATCATAACGTATTTACCTTTAAAATGCCTACTTGTTTTAAATTATTATGAAACCAGAGAGATCTCTGCTCATGCAGATTGTTTTGCAGGGCAAATAACTATAGCCCACTGGAATGATTGGTTAGAAAGTCATCTAGTGATTTTAACAATGTTAACACACACAAAAAAAAAGACATTAAAAATTCAGTTGGCATTTAGAAAAAATTTGCTTTGGGCACATTTGGCAACAGTTGTCCAGGATATCAAAGCAATGCCAGTCAAAAGGCAATTTATAAAGAGAGAGAGAGAAGAAAAAACAAAACAAAACAAAAAACAATGACAATTCATCAAAGAAAATTAAAAAAAAATCAGTAAGTGAGGTATACTATTCTTTGTTCTCTCTTACTTCTATTTCAGCTTGTAGTCCTGTGAAACAAGTTTATTTAAAAGCCATTCACTTTCAGTGAATTGAATTCACTCTGCTATTCATGAGAAAAGTGGACATAGATTCAAATACACTTTGTGTTGAATTTTCTCTACATGGAGTCAGTGGAATTTTTTTTCCTACAATTAAGTTAACATGTTCTCTGATGCCAAATACACTTTTATATTCACTTTTGTAAATAGCTTAAAGAACATTTGGATACTACATATTTCTATAATATCATAATAATTAGATTTAATGTATTATCAGAGTGTGAGTATTTGAAGTTAATGGCATTTTAATGTTCTTTATATTCTCAGTGTGAATCTCAATTACAACAATTTTTACCTCCTGGGACCACTAAGAATCCCTAATTTCAATCTTTGCTCCTCTGAACTCTGGCAACAAGATGTAGAGCTTCTAGAAATTGCACCCCTAAAAATGTCTACTCTTCTGATCACATGGAGAGAACATTATTGTGTCCACCAATTTTGAATATATGGTCTTATATTGTTTGGAAAAATACGAAATTGTCCCAGAGCATCAGACTCTGGTTGCTTTCTCTTTCCTTTATGTTCAGTATCAAAAGATAAGTAGAAATAGTAATAACAATAAAATAATTAGGCAGAGATTGACCTTGTGGCTGATTTATGTAAGTACTTCACCTTTCAATTTAACTTACAAATATCTCCTGTTCAAATGTATTTCAAAAAATGCTATCAAAAGAGAGGGTTTTAGGATAGTTAATGGTCATTCTTGTTTTCAAAGATCTCTTACTCTAATGGTAAAAGGAAATTAAAAACAAAAGTATGATAGATGATATTATTATTCCAATGCGTTCCTTCTCTGTTCACAGATCAAGCATCTCCTCCCATTGTCATGTGCAGGCAGAAAATATTTCCCCACCTCAGTTTCAGGCCTGGTCTTATGACTTTCATGGATCAATATGAGAAGTGACAATGTACCAATTTTGAGCTGAGGCTTTAAAAAGAACCCATGTTTCTTACTTCATGTTCTTTTCACATGCCATCAAGAACATTTTCCATAAAAAGGGCTTAGTCTTCAGAGTCAGTATCAGAAGGAGAAGAAAATATGGAACAATTTCAATTCATTTTCAACTACTAATAAGTAATGTAATCTGGAAATAAATGTTCTTTTGCGATACACTGAGATTTTGTTTTGTTAATGAAATAAAGCTGAGTAATACAATATTGTTATTGTTACAATACAATGTTCACGTCTATTCATATTGGAACATTCTGAAAGACAGAATGCCTGTGATCTTTCTTTCTTTCTTTCTTTCTTTCTTTCTTTCTTTATTTTGAAATAACTTAAAATGGCATTAATAGATGTCTGGAAACAAAATAACTAAATCTTTAGTCATCAAATATTCAGAAAATTGAAACAATCCATATAATTGTATCTCATAGGATTGTCAGTAATTTTTTATGCTGGATCATAATTTGTTCTCTGCTATACAAAATGAAGGAGAGTTTAAGTTACATATTTATCTCATTAATTTATATATATTATTATTTATTTTAAAATTGGATTCTGATAAATTTGGTATTGACCTTCCTTTTTTGACAATTTGTGATATTGAGTATCATAATTTCTTTAATATAAAGCACATAATATGTTTGAAAATATCAACGGACAGTAATAATATCAACAGAAGAGCACACTAAATATTATGTCATGTTTCCTAAAAACAATTTTAGTCACATAATTAAAATCTTCTAATTGTGATTTAAGAAGAAATGCAGTTGCCTGTGTTTTTGGTGTCACTGTTGAGAAATCAATGCCAAAGCCAATGTTATGAAGATTTTTCACTGTGTTTTCTTCTAGGATATTTATAGTTTCAAGTCTTACATTTAAGTATTTAATCCATTTTGAGTTGAGTCTTGTGCATGGTGTAAAAAAGGCCCAAATTCATTCTTTAATATATGAATATCTAGTGTTCACACCACTAAAGAGAGTGTCTTTCCCCCCAGTGTGTATTTTTGAGACCAGTTTCAAATATCAGTTGACTATGTATGTGAGGCTTTATTTCTGGAGTCTCTATTCTGTTCCATTAGTCTATATACTATCTTCATGTCCAGTAGCATACTATTTAAATTACTGGAGCTTTGTAATATATTTTGAAATTAGGAAGTGTGGTGCTTTAGCTTTTTCTTTCTTATTTTTCAACTATTTGGGGTGTCCTCTGAGATTCCATATAAATTTTAGGATTTTTTTTCTATTTCTTTAAAGAATGCCGTTATGATTTTGATAGCAATTGCATTGAACTTGTAGATTGCAAAAACAAAAATAAGCAATTGACACTATAATATCAAACTAAAAATCTTACACACAGAAAGAAATAACAGAATAAAAAGGTCACCTTCAAATTGGGAGAATATATTTGTAATCCTTGTATCTGATGGATTAGTATCTAAAATATACAAGGAATTCCTACATTTCAGTATCAAAATAACAACCTGATTAAAAATGGACAAAGGACTTGGAAAATCATTTCAAATGGCCAACAGATACATGAGAAAACATTTAATATCACTAATCATCAGAAAAATGCAAATCAAAAGCACAATATCACCTCATACCTGTCAGGATGGACATTACCAAAGTAGGCAAATATAGCAAGTGTTCCTAAGGATGTGGAGAAAGCAGCAATTCTATACACTGTTGGTAACAGTGTGGAATGGCATAGCCACTATAGACAACAGTACAGTGTTTCTTCAAAATTTAAAAATAGAACTACATTATAATCCAACAATCCCACTTCTGGGTATTTTTCCAAAAAAATTAAAATCAGGATCTTCACTCCCATGTACACTGCAGCATTTTCCCCGATAACCAGCTGGTGGAAACAGGTTCCATCAACTCAAGGCTATCCATTAAATGTCCATCAACAGAAGGATAGATGAAAAAAATGTGGCACATACATAAGAGAGAATATGATGCAGCCTTAAAAAAGAAATTCTGCAATATGCAATAACATGGATGAATCTGGAGCACATTATGATATGTGAAATAAGCCAGTCACAGAATGACAAATACTATACTACTCCACTTATATAGGGTATCTAAAGTAATATCACTCATAGAAGCAGAGAATAGAATGGTAGTTACCAGGGGCTGGAATAGGGAGAATGAGGAGTCACTATTCATTGAATATAAAGTACCAATTATGTAGCACCAATAAATTCTAGAGATCTGCTGTACAACATTAGGCCTATAGTTAATAATATTATATTGTATACTTAAAAATTTTTTAAGATAAATCTCATGTTAATTTTTCTTACTACAATAAATAAAATTAAAAAAAAGAAATGCAATAAGTGTTAATTTATTATTTAAAGTTTCACTCCCTTGTGGCATAATTGAGAGTATCACCACTATAGAGTTTCTCTTAACTGTCAAGCTGAGTTCCTGGAGCACCATGTTTTGGACAGGTTAAAGAGCAATTTGTTAAGTTTTGTTTGTTTGGGATTTGTTTTTGTTTTTGTTTTTTTGTGTTTACTGACTGAACTACCCAGGCTCCTCTGGTTAGTTGCATTTTTAAATTTTGCAAACAAGTTACAATCATTTAAATGCATTTAAATTAGTATATCTATTGTGTAACTGGCTCAAGCAATTATGTAACAATAAAATGTCTGTAATTATATTTATTCATTTATTTTATGTCTTATATTTTCAAACAATTACATACATTTTACTTTATAATTTTTCTATTCTGATAAGGTTTTATTTGCTGCAAATTAATGCTTTCCTAAGTAGAGTATTATTTCCAAATTATAAACATAATGTGAATTAGAATAGTACCTGTTTCGCTTAATACTATACCCCTAGTACCTAAACAGTGCCCAGCTGTCATCAAATGGACACTAGTGGAAGAAAGAAAAGAAGGATGGAAGAAATGTAAGGAAGAGCCAAGGTGATTTCACTCATATGTGGAATTTAAAAAATAAAACAGATGAACATATGGGAAGGAAGGAAAAGAGAGAGAGAGGAAAGCAAACCATAAGAGACTCTTAACAGAGACTCTTAACTAAGAGTCTTAAACTGAGGATGGATGGAGGGATGTGGGTGGGGGATGGGCTAAATGGGGGATGGGTATTAGGAGAACATTTGTTATAATGAGCAGTGGGTGTTATATGTAAGTGATGAATCACTAAATTCTACTCCTGAAACCAGTATTACACTACATGTTAACTAACTAGAATTTAAATAAAGTTTTGAAACAAAGAGCCAAGGTAGACATTGGATTGTTAGACACTAAACTCAATAGATACACTTCTAATTATTTACTCAAAATACAACTAAGAATAGAGACAATTTATAGTCCTCAACATTAGTTTCCATTGCTAGGTTTCTCCATGACCTGCATAAAATTAGAAACTTTTTATTTACATTATAGATCCTAATTCAGGGGAAATATATAGATTAGCAGTCAAACACAAAATACAATAAGTCTTCCATTTCTTCCTTAGCTCCCCTACCCATCTCATTAATTCCCTACCCCCACTTCTATGTTCTATGTGTTTGCCTCCTTTACATAAAGAACTTACTATGGAGGGGGATTTACAGAATAACAGATCACCTCAAGTAAGGAAGCAGTGGATCTTTCATGAGAAGTACTTCTTGGCAGTGGTGCAAGGGATAGAAGGATTATGGGAGGGATGGAGTGGGGGGGGGGATATATTATAATTGACATCATTTATAATTGTCAGCATATGGTAATAATTGAAAGCATATGAATTTTAGATTCTCTACTGCTCCCATACTCTTTTGCTACACATGTTAAGATAGTCTATTTTATCACAGAGGGACAAGTTTTCCTTTAGTTAAGAAAGGTTATATATTGTATTCTCTTTCATAATCATATATAGATACCTGCTTATACCATCCTCCACTTACTACTTATCTAGGGAAGATATTAAAGAACATCAGGTCATGTTCAAGCACTACCATCACAATGGTCCCACGTACTTTGTTCAGTGGGTCTAGTAGGGATCTCATGCTTTCTATACTAGCTATTGGCTCTCTAAAATAATGGGCCTTTTTAGAAGTTTGTATAGCAAATCCTTGTATTTTTATCTCTGGTATATTTATTATTCACCTCTAGGTTTGTTATATCCCCTTTTAATACTCACCTAACCACACAAGAGTATTTAATCACAATTTAAACTGAATGATCATAGTAACTTGAGACTTATTTACTAATAAATATGTGCAAACTTACATCTAAAATCATGTTTTAATGTGTAAACTAGTATTTCCTAGTCCACACTTGTATCTGTGACTTAACATTTAAAATACTCAAAATTACCCAAGGCAAGACACAAATGAGGCTAGTGTTTATATATATCAGGGAGATGGACATATGCTAAGATCATTATATCCTACCACACACTGACATCTTGTCATTTGCCTAAAAGAAAGAGGAGCTTGTTCTTTTACCTCACTTTGTAATAAGCTTTAACATTTTTTACTTACTTAGAAAGTGCAGAAGGTTGTATATCACAATATCTATTATCTAATGAGATATGTAAGTAATTGGGATAGTTGCCATTAAATAAGGGGACATAAGGTTTAAAATGTTAGATAGATAAAGGCATATACCATAAAAATCAGAAAATAAAAACAGAGTAAAATCCACTGAAATATAGGAGCTTTAGCTTTAGGAACACATTTTAACTATATTTAAAAATAAAAAGAAATAGTAATAAATTCAAATAAACAAGTAGAAGTGACTGAAACCATAAAAGTACAGCTATTTTTCATGATCAATAATTTAGCATCAACTTAAAAAGTAGTTGTGCTTGATTCATAGTTGATCTAAATTCAGCAGGTCAAATTTCTTTCTTTCTTTTTTTAAATATCATGTAGTATAAAGGCAAATATTACTAAAAATAAGGAAAATCCCACACAAACAATGCTGGTGTCAGTAAAATCAGAAAATGGATTGAATAGTTTACTGGGTTGACTAGTGTCTCCCAAAATTCATGACCACCTGAAGATCAGAAATAGAAAATAGGGTCTTTGCAAAGGTACCTGGTTAAAATGAGGTATCAAACTGAATTCAGTAGCACATTAAGACAATCATATGCCAAAATCAAATGGGATTTATCCAAGGGATGAAAGAATGGTCAACATACATGAATCAATCGATGTAATAAAATACACCAACAAAATTTTAAAACCACACGATCATAGGTGAACAGAAAGTATATGACAAAGTTTGACACTCATTCATAATTAAAATTCTCAGGACACCTGGGTGGCTTAGTCACTTAGGCAGCTGACTTTGACTCAGGTCATGATCTTACGGTTCGTGAGTTTGAGCCCTGCATCAGGCTTTCTGCTACCAGCAGAAAGCCCACTTTAGACCCTTTGTGCCCCTCTCTTTCTTCCCCTCCCCCACTCATGCTTTATCTCTCCCTCTCAAAATAAATTAAAGATTTAAAAATAATTTCTCAAGAAAATAGGGCAGAAGGAACTTGCCTCAAAACAATAAACTTCATGTATGAAAAACCCCTAGGTAACATCATTATCAATGAAACAAAAACCAAAAACTGGAAGCTTTACCTTTAAGATCTAGTACAAGGCAAGGAATTGCACTCTAACAACTTCTTGTCAACATAGTACTAGAAATCCTAGCCAGAGTAATTAGACAAGAAAAATAAATAAGAGGCATCCTAATCAGAAAGAAGTAAAATGATCTGTTTGCAGAGACATGATCAAATATGTAGAAAATCCTCAAGACTCAACAAAAATGTGTTACAACTAATAAACCAATTCATTAAAGTTGCAAGCTATAAAATTAACATACCAAAATGTGTTACATGTTTATGCACAAAGAATGAATTATCCAAAAAATATATAAATTAAGAAATGAAGAGCAATAAAAAGGGTAAAATATTCTGGAATAAACATAACCAAAGAGGTAAAAGATTTGTAGATCGACATTATAAATCACTGATGAAAGAAATTTAAAAAAACAAATGAATGACAAGACAACTTGTGTTCATGGATTGGAAGACTCAGTATTACAAGAATGTTCAAACTACCCAAAGTGATCTACAGATTCAATACAGTGCCTATCAATATCCCAATGGTATTCTTGGCAGAAATAGAAAACACAATTTGAAAATTTGTGTGGAACCACAAAAGA
Source organism: Prionailurus viverrinus (assembly GCF_022837055.1). Lineage (NCBI taxonomy): Eukaryota > Metazoa > Chordata > Mammalia > Carnivora > Felidae > Prionailurus > Prionailurus viverrinus. The sequence continues at coordinate 33,656,747 of NC_062561.1, forward strand.
TACCAAATAGTCAAAGCAATCTTAAGTAAGAACAAAGGTAGAGGCATCATACTTCCTGATTTAAAAAATATATTCCACAACTACAGTAATCAAAGCAAGGTGGTACTGGCATAAAAGCAGACAAATAGACTAAAAGAAAAATGGAAAAATCAATTCTGAGACTCAGAATTAATCTATATCTAAATTGTTTTGTGTCCTAATACTTTGTTACCAAGACAACATCATGTGCATTGTGATTTAACAGGAACACCTCTGTGCTGCTTTGACAAGGAGAGGGGTTTAGAGGTGTTACACAGGACATGTATGACGATCAAGCTGCTGCCAATGGATAGAACATTTTGTATTTGGATCTCTAAAAACAACAATAACAACAACAACACAACCTAATATATAGATCAATACTATAAAGAGCCCAGAAGTAAATCTATGCATATTTGGTCAACTGATCTTCAACAAGGGTGCCAAAAATGCACAAAGCAGAAAAATAAAAATCAATTCTAAGTAGACTAAATATTTAAACATAAGACCAGATACAATAAAGACCAGAAGAAAATGTAGGGAAAAATCTTGACACTGGTCTTAACAATGATTTCATGGATATGACATTGAAAATACAGGTAGCAAATGCAAAAGTAAACAAATCAGATTGCATCAATTAAAAAGCTCTGCATAACAAAGGAAGCAATCAACAAAATAAAAAAGCAGCCTATGAAATGGGAAAAAAATGTGTGCAAATCATATCTCTGATAAGAGGTTAATATCCAAAATATATAAAGAACTCCTATAATGCCTTAGAAAAATAACAACCTGATTAAAAAGTGGGCAAAGGACCTGATTAAATGTATCTCCAAGAAGACATGAAAATGGCTAGTAAGTATATTAGAGATATCTGATATATATATATATATATATATATATATATATATATATACACACACACACACACACAAATCACCACTATAATGAGATATCACCTCATACCCATTCGAATGCTATTACCAAAGAGACAATAGATAACAAGTGTTGGTGAGGATGTGGAGAAAAGGAACACTTGTACGCTACTGGTGCGAATATAAATTGGTACAGCCATTATGGGAAATAGTATGGCAGCTCCTCAAAATGTTAAAAATACAACTACCTTATGTTTTAGGAATTTCACATCCAGGTATATATCCAAAGGGAATGAAATCAGTTTCAAAAAGAGATATCTGCACTCTCATGTTTATTTCAGTATTATTCACAATAACCAAAACATAGAAACAACCTAAGTGTCTACTGACCGAGGAACAGATAAAGAAAATGTGGTATACTCACACATAAACAGACATCTAGATCAATGGAACAGAATAGAAAACCCAGAAATAAACCCATTACTATATTTCAACAAAGCAGGAAAGAATATCCAATGGAAAAAAGACAGTCTCTTCAACAAATGGTGTTGGGAAAACTGGACGACTTTCCTATACCATACACAAAAATAAATTCAGATGGATGAAAGACCTAAATGTAGACAGGAAACCATCAAAATCCTAGAACAGAACATGGCAAGTAATGTCTTTGACCTCAGCCATAACATCTTCTTACTAGATAGGTCTCCTAAGGCAAGGGTAACAAAAGCAAAAGTAAACTATTGGGATTAAATCAAAATAAAAACCTGCACAATGAAGGAAACAATCAACAAAACTAAAAACAAACAACTGAATGGGAGAAAATATTTGCAAATTACCTATCTGATAAAGGGTTAGTATCCAGAATAAATAAATAATTTATAAAACTGAACACTCCAAAAACAAATAATCCAGTTAAAAAATGAGCAGAAGACATGAATGGACATTTTTCCAAGGAAGACTTCCAGATGGCTTACACACAGGAAAAGGTCCTGAACATCACTTACCATAGGGAAATTTAAATCAAAACTACAATTAGATACCACCTTACACCAGTCAGAATGGCTAAAATTAACACAGGAAACAGCAGGATTGGTGAAGATATAAACAAAGTGGAACCCTTATGCACTATTGATAAAAACGCAAATTGGCACAGCCACTCTGGAAAATAGTATAGAGGCTCCTCAAAAAGTTAAAAATAGAACTATCTTATGATCCAGTAATTGCATTACTAGGTATTTACCCAAAGGATACAAAAATGCTGATTTGACGGGATCCATGAATTCTGATGTTTATAGCAGCATTGTCAATAGCCAAGTTATGGAAAGATCCCAAATGTCCATCAGTTGCTGAATGGCTAACGAACACAAACACACACACACAAACACAAACACACACACACACACACACACACACACACACACACACAAGAATATTACTCAGCCATAGAAAGAATATTACTCAGCCATAGAAAGAATGGAATCTTGCATTTACAATGACATAGATGGAGCTAAAGAGTATTATTCTGGGGCACCTGGGTAGATCAGTTGGTTGAGCGAATGACTCTTGATTTAAACTCAGGTCATGATCTCATGGTTGTGAGATCAAGCTCTGTGTCAGACTCCATGCTGGGTGTGGAGCCTGTTTAATATTCTCTCTCTCCCTCTTCTTCTGCCCCTCCCCTGCTCACGCTCTTTCAAAAAATAAAAAAGACTATTAGGCTAACTGAAATAAGTGAGTCAGAGAAAGACAAACACTATATGATTTCACTCATATGGGGCATTTAAAAAATAAAACAAATGAACATAGTGAGGAAGAAAGAAGCAAACTAGGTAACAGTCTCTTAACTATAGAGAACAAACTTAGGGTTGCTGGAGGGGGAGTTGGGCAGGGGGATGGGTTACATATGTAATGGGTATTAAGGAAGGCACTTGTTATGATGAGCACTGGGGCACTGGGTGTTGTATATGTGATGAATCACTAAATTCCACACATGAAATTAATATTACACTGTATGTTAACTAACTGGAATTTAAATAAAAACTTGAAAAAAAAGGAGAAAACAAAAAATAAGATGTGGTATACACACACACACACACACACACACGCACATACAATGGAATATTATTCAGCCATGCATGAAAAATCAGGAAATCCTGTCATTTGTAGCAACACGGGTAAATCTGGTAGACAGTATGTTAAATAAAATAAGCACAGATAGACAAATAATGTATAACCTCATTTGTAAGTGAAATCTAAAATGTTCAAACTCTTAGAAAGTGTACAATAGTGGTTGCCGGAAGTTGGAGGAAGTGGGAAATAGGGAGATACCGGTCAAGGGGTGCTAAGTATGAGTGATGAAAGATTAATAAATTCTGGAGATTTAATATATAACAGTGTCACTATAGTTAATTATAGTTGACAATACAGTACTATATACTTGAAATTTGTTTAGAGGGTAGATCTTAAGTGTTCTTACCTGAAAAGAGAGAAAGAGAGAGAGAGAGAGAGAGAGAGAGAAAAGAAAGCAAAGGTAGTGATGCATGTATTAATTAGCTTTATTGTCATGATTATTTCATATTTACATATATCAAATGATCAAAGTTGTACTTCTTTTTTTTTTATTAAATTATTTTTTCAACATTTATTTATTTTTGGGACAGAGAGAGACAGTGCATGAACGGGGGAGGGGCAGAGAGAGAGGGAGACACAGAATCAGAAACAGGCTCTAGGCTCTGAGCCATCAGCCCAGAGCCTGACGCGGGGCTCGAACTCACGGGCCGCGAGATCGTGACCTGGCTGAAGTCGGACGCTTAACCGACTGCGCCACCCAGGCGCCCCCAAAGTTGTACTTCTTAAATACATAATTTTAATTATGAATTACACCTCCAAAAAGTTAGGCTATATTTCTTATGTGTTTAGTTACATAAACTTTTAATACAGTACACATATGTATGTATGTGTACGTAATCAAGATTCAAATAATTTAGTAAAAACTAGTGCTGTATGTTAACACACATTGAACAGGTTTTGAAAACTCACTGGTAAATCTAAATTGCTGGGTAAGTGATTTCTTATGAAATTTTATTGCATAATGACATGTGCAGTCCAAAGGAGGAAAAATGACTTAAGTTTAAATGAATAATCAAAGGTGTAAGAGAATACAGAAGATGTTGAATAGAAGATAAGAAACTTTACAAATGTTTACTCAAAGATTAGCAGGAAATCTCAAGGCTCTAGGAAGACATAAAACAAACCAACAAATCTTAATGAGGCACCATTTTCAAATATTGAATTTTTAAATAAGTGGCATTTAAAAATTACAAAGAAGTTTGAGGAAAGGAGAAATGGTTAAGTAAGATCTTGTATAATGTGGATGATACAACCAGTTCACAACTTCAACCTCAAAACAGAACAAAGAAAAACTGATGCCTTTCATTTTTGATTTCCTTTAGGACATAATGGGCAGTAATGTGCTCCTGGGGTAGCTATGCGAAAATTAATGTTCTGTAGAAAGTCAAAGGATAAAATATGAATAGAGATCAATTTTACATTCCAAAATATATATAAAACAAACTTTCATCTGTGCTAGATTTTCATTACCTTCAAATCCTGGGGTCAAGGGGGATGCCCCTTTTAAACTTGATAAATATTTTTCTAGGATGATCTTTCTTAATTCAGAATGTTCATTCACAGAATGACTAACTGTATTAAACATATTCTATTGGATGACTGAACCAAATTCCAAATTCATTTAGAATTACATGTAGAGTTTGTCTGTTGAGAGTACAATCATATATACCATTATTTAGAGGATTTACTCATAATAGAGAAAGAGACATATGTCAGCAAAAGACTAACAAAGTCTTTATAATACAGTATCTTGTGTGAATATAGTTTATATAGATTACAATTTCCTATTCATAAATATGGAATATGAAAATAAATTACAAACCACAAATATAACAAAATAAGCATTGCAAGAAAGAAAGCAAATATAAATGTTTGATTTGTGCATACTACAGATTTTATACAATTTCATTATCATATAAATAGCTCACATATATAATCTTTCATGCATTAATTCTGATAAATGCAACAGTAAAAATTAAGATTAATAGAGTCTGCTTTGAAAGGTTTGCTACAAGTTATATCTACAGCCTCTTTCAGCATGGTTACATTGTGCTCTGAGAAAGTTTGTGTATTCTATTAGTGATTTACAATAACTGCTAACTTGTGTTTTTATAGATGGTTAAACTGTGTAAAATTGCTTTTGTTATTCTTAACTTTTAATGCCTAGATTTTTGTAAGTTATGAGTCTTTACAAATGTGCTGAGCATAGGAAAATAAATTAAAAAGTGGTTTGAATATTTAAAAGTAATAATTAAAAACACATAATTATTCATAAACACTAGACTGAAATCTGTAGCTGGCCAGTCATATTTTCTTTGTTATTATAAACATTAGTCATTATTTTGATCTTATTAAATAAGTCATTTATTAATTTGATGAACATTTATCAAGTATCTGTCACACACTAGTCAGTCATTGAACTACACAGAGGAATACAAGAAAACTATAATATATTCACCAAACTCAGGAGATTTACTGCCTACTTGGAAAAACATGTATTAGGAAAAATTGCAATAGATTATTATAAATGCTGTGGTGAAAGCAAGTTGGTGGTGATATGGGAACTTACTAACATAACCTGGAAGTCAGGAAAGACCTCAAATAAAAACAACCTTTGATTTGATCCTTGACATATGAGTTAAAGTCAGGTTGACTTGGATGTGGACAGGGATTCTGAGAATTGGGAACCCACACGTATGAGTATGGGTGTTGCAAGAGAACATGGTATATATCTGGAACTTGAGACACTTATGTATGCTCATATATTGAATGCTTGAGAGGATACAACAAGAAATAGGACTTAGACACCAATGAAGATAATCTAAAGGTTTTAAGTCCGGCTAAAAGAATGGTACTTAATATTGAAAGCAAAGAGAGACATTTAAGTTTTAAGTAGAGAACAAAGTTTTATTATATATGCAATCAGAAAATCAATCTGAGGAAATGTACTGGCTATTATTTCTTCAAATGTTTTCTCTACCCCTTTCCCTTGGTCTTTTCCTCTAGGATTGAAATTATACATACATTAGACACTTGATATTGTATTAGAGCTCTTGAATGTGTGTGTGTGTGTGTGTGTGTGTGTGTGTGTGTGTGTGTGTGTGTTTACACTCCACCCCCCACCCCTCCTCCCTCTCATTCTCTCTTTCTCTGTGTTTTACTTTGGGTAATTTCTAACTACCCAACTTTAAGCTCAATGATTTTATCTTCATTCTCTCAAGTCTATTGATGTTCCTATTGAAGTTATTCTTTCATATCTAACAATTTGTCATTATTTCTGACATTTCCATTGAACTATTTCATCTCTGTTGAAATTTCCTGTAATGGTTAATTTTAAGTGTCAAATTGACTGGGTGCCCAGCTATTTGGTTCAACATTATTCTGAATGTGTCTGTGAGGGAGTTTCTGGATGAGATTAGCATTCCCATTAACTGAGTAAATCAGATGGCCCTACCCAGGAGGTATGGCTTACTCTAACCTAGAGGAGGCTTGAGTAGAACAAAAATCTCTGAGTAAGAAAGAATGCATTCTCTCTGTCTGATTGTTTTGGAGCTGAGACATCTGTCTTCTCTTGCTTTAAACACTGGAACCTACACCATTGGCTCTCCTGGGTCTCCAGTAAACCAAATGCAAATCTTGGGACGTTTCAGCCTCCCTAATCACATGAGCCAATTCTTTATAATAAATCTCTTTATATAAAATGTTTTATATAAAACATTAGTATATACTTATATATAAAAGGATGTATTATAACCGATATACCTATTGGTTCTGTTTCTCTAGAAAACCTGGACTAAAATCCACTATATTCATACCTGTTGCACATCTTTCCCACAACACGCTTGAATATTTTTATCACAGTTATTTTAAAGTGTCCCATATGATAGTTTCAATATCTAAGTCATTTACAAATCTGGTTCTGTTTATTGCTTTGTCTCTTTTATAATAGGTTTGGGTCCTTTTGCTTGTGTGTGTATTCTTAAATTTTTAATAGAAAGTTGTTTTGTGTAGTCAAGCAGTAAAGACTGAGGTATGCAGTAATCTCAGCTATTTCAGACTGACACTAGGCCACTTGACTTTCAGCATTCTTTGTGATTCACCTGATTGTTTTGAGAACACACAGATACTTTTCCTATCCTCCATCACAGTTGAGGCAATTCTTACCTTCCATCTTTCTCAGATTCATCTTTCTTAAATTTTAGGTTATATATTTGTTTGGGGATCTCAGTTTTCTGGTAGACTCAAAGAAAGCTATGATATTTTAGCTTAATCAGTGTTTACTCATTTTTTGGTGTGATAAAGGTATGATTTGCAGTTCTATACAACCTAAGGGAAATGGGGAGTTTTCATAACTTAAAAAAAATCCCCAATATCACAGATTTACTCCACAAATTCAGTTTTCTTGCTTTGTGGTAAATTAAGGTTCCCAATACACCTGTGAGGTTGACCTCCTGGTCTCAATGTTCCAATTTTGCAGCAAAGTTTTATCTATTGGTACAGACCTACTTACAGAATATGATTCCGTTCCATTTTTAACCCAGAGAGATGCTTATCTTGTTTTTGGTATGACTTTCATTTTAAAATGTGTTTAAAAATATTTTTATCTAAATTGATATGTAATTCTTGGGAGAGAAGGAAGTGTTTACCTTGTTTTCTTACACTCTCTTCTTGACATTTGGACATTTAAAAATCTTCTTTTAATGTTTATTTTTGAGAGAGAGAGAGAGACAGAGACAGAGAGCAAGCAGGGGAGGGGCAGAGAGAAAGGGAGACACAGAATCCTTAGCAGGCTCCAGGCTCTGAGCTGTCAGCACATATCCCCATGTGGGGTGGAACTCACCAACCTCAAGATCATGACTTGAGCCAAAGTCAGACACCCAACCGACTGAGCCATCCAGGTGCCCTGACATTTGGGCATTTTCCAATAGCATTCTCCTTAGCTTCTAAGCAGAATTCACCACGTTTTCCCATTCTTCCTTCTTTGCAAAAAAATCTCTCTTGCTTTAGATCTCTCTCTCTTTCTCTCCTTTCCTTCCTCCCTCTCCCCTTCTTCTATGTCTTCCCTCTTTTACCCACTCTCTGTCTCTCTTTCTCCTTCTTTTTCCCCCTCTGTCTCTCTCATTCTCCCTCACTTTCACTCTACCTCTTCTCTGGGTTATATTGTCTTTCTAATACATTCAAATACATATAAACTATGACCTCCAACTAATATATCTGGAGCCCCAAACTCTCCTCTATTTCCAGTTAAGTACTAGATATTTCTACTCATATATCTCAATGGACTTTAGACAACATATATACCAAGTGTAGTTTTTTTTTATATTTCCCATAAATCTTCTCTTTCTTCAAACTTCCCAGTCTGTACATGGTGATGCCACTCAGCTGCGTGTTGAGAATAGAGTGAGTGTTGCTTTGGTGCCTTTTTCCCATCCACCACCTGGCAATTACCAGGTTATGTTGACTTAACATTAAAATCTATTTCAAATCTATGTAGTTTTATCTGTTGCAACTGTGACTTCTCTAATTCAAGCCGTAATTCTGTCCTGCTGCCAGTCTCCTGTCTCTTCACTTTCCAACCTAGCCTTTCCCCCTTCCCCTCTCCTGAAGCTAAATTTTATTCTCAAAATGGAAATAAAAGCATATTATTTTCCTACTTGAAAGTCTTCATGGGCCCCCTAAATAAGCATGTGGCAAAATTCAAATTCCTTAATTTTTTGCCAACAAGTCATGTTCATGTTGGAGTTTCCTTAATCTCAGTTCTACCTCCCTTGTTTATTTCCAGCCATTTTGGTGGACTTTCAGAACACTGAATCCATTCAGCACTTGTATCATCTGGGGACATGGAAGCACATGATGCTTGCTCTAACTGCCTCTGCCCCTTCACTGACTCTTTGTTGACACTTTCTATTTAGGCTTCAGGTCTTACCTTATATACACTTTTTTTTTTTTTTTTGCAAGCTTTCCATCAACCACAATACAAATTTGGTATTGTGGTATAATTTCTCACATTGTGCTATATATTTTCCATAGATAAATTATCACAGGCCATAATTCTTTGTGTATTTTATTATTTGCTCAATGCCTTTTCCTCCTTATACTGTAGGCTTTTCCAGATCAAGACTCACATCTATTTCATCACTTCTCTATCCTCAGTTCTTACAACAGGCATGGAATGTAAGCAATTTTTAATAAATATTTTTTGACTGAGTGAATGAATTTTTAAAAGTGTAGTATTATGTGTTGGCCTAAATCAACAAATTCAAAAGCATTAAGTCCACCCCTTTAAAAATCTGAAATTTTCTACAATGTTACCAAAACAGGGAAACCGCTTAGTGATTTATGATATATGGCTTTAAGGGACTAAAAAGGCTTTATTGTTATATAATCACTTTAGAACAGTAATATAAAAATTATGTATATAATTTATAAACATTACATATTGTTTATACATGTTGTATAAACAAACATCATTCTAACCTTCCCCTGTTGCCTTGCCCTTTTCCCACTGCTTGTTATTTTACTTAATATTCTCCTATTTTGTTGTCATTGCTGTTCCTATATATCAAATTTTATGTTATGTTAAGCTAGACCACTAGGAACACATCCATTAAGTTCTATCCTCTCTTGACAGGGTAAGTGGTCAATAAATAAATTCATTTATATTTCAGTGAGTATAACAGCATTACTTCAAATTTTTAAGGGTAGAATACCATGTAATTGGATAATGAAAGTGTGCTTTTCCAAATCAAAGCTGTTGTAGTGCAAAAGTAAAGGCTGAGTCTATTTACACAATAGTACTTTAAGAGACATATCTCCACCTTAACTTCTCTGTTGGTCTTCAGTATTTTAAAATGCATCTCATATAAAGAGTCCTCTAAGGGGAAATGGCAATAAATCTTTAATACATTCTTAGCCAAATTTCCAGTTGCGGTGACAAATATTTTGCTACAAAAGTATCACTGATAAATTATATTAAAAATAAATAAACTTATTATTAAAAGGCTTGCCTCTTTTTCTAGAACATAGTGTTCATATTTGAGTTTGTCAGGAATTAAATAGCCATGCATTTTTAATGAAGAATGGATAAAGATAACGATCATTTGAGAGTTATTGACACATCCATATCCATAGGATAGTGTCTTATTAAACTATTCCTGCTCTCTTAATAGGGTTTATACATTCAGTATTAATAATAGATGAGCATTTTAAATTCATTTCTATTGTTAAATCCTATTTGTACTCCTGCAGGAACATTATTAAAACTGGTTTTATAAAACTTGTTTCTCAAGATGCATATGTATAAGAGTTACTGTTCTTAAAAAAAGTTCTATGTGACTAAAATTTCCAAATCATTATAAATAAATTATTCATTTGTTAACTGCCAGAAATAACTGTTTTTCTTGCACTGTTCTCCTTGAAGGTGGCCTCAGAAATGATATACTTATCATTATCCAAGAAGTACATATTGTTTACTAATCTGTTAGAAAGAGACATTACTCACCTTGCATGCTGATCCTTACTGAAATGCTAATCTAATTTAACTTCCAGGTCTGAGGTAATCTTTATTTTGCATAAATGAGCTGAAAAATTTACAGTTTGCCAATAGAATGCAAGCAATTTAAAGCTTCAACCTCTGCTTTGCACGTTTTGATTCCCAGACACAGAGACAATGGAGGAGTAACCCCGAATCAGTTTGTTCATAAAGTTAAGGTAAAAATATCATAAATTGTTGAATGATACATGTGTCTGTCATATCCACAATTTTGAAAATAAGAAACATGTCTTCTTCTCAAACAGTACTTTGACAGTGAAATGAAGTACAAATAGAAAGAGTTACTTCTCTGACTTAAATGTCGAATTAAGTAGACCCCAAATCCTTTGTGTTTACTCTGCCAAAATCAAAATGCATTTTCTGCAGCCGTGTTTTCCAGATATTTGGCTTCATAAACCAGAAACGATGGAAGCAACTGGGAACTGTGGGTTGTCGTAATGCTGGCAAAATTTATTTTTGCCAAAACAGGGCATAAAATGAAAACAAGTCCCAAACAAAACAAAAGCAGTAAAATGAAACACAAATTCACCATCCACCATTTACTGAATAGATGTCTACAGAGCACCCATTTTCATGCTGTGTGTGCAGCCCTCCACTAGGACAACAGAGAGAAAATGAACTAAATCACCACCTCCCCTGCCTTTATGGACTTTATAGTGAGAGACACAGACATACCCAAATATTCAAAGAAATGAATATATATTATAAAACACAATATGCACTGTTTGGGAAAATACAGACAGTATTACAAAAGGATGCATCTTAGGTTGAAGATCCAGAGAACATCTCTGAGAAAAAAGCATTTAAGTTTAAGCCTTAAGGATAAGAGTCAGTCAAATATATTAGAGGAAAAGAATATTCCAAGAGGAGGGAATAATATGTGCATAGCAAAAGGATACATTTTATTAAAAATTTACTATTTTAAAAATTTCATCCTAAGTGCTCCTGGGTGGCTTAAACGTCCGACTTCGGCTCAGGTCATAATCTCATGGTTTGTGGGTTCGAGCCCCACATTAGGCTCTGTGCTGACAGCTCAGAGACTGGAGCCTGCTTCAGATTCTGTGTCTCCCTCTCCCTCTGCTCCCCTCCCCTCCCTCCCCCCCCCCCCCCCCCCGCTCGTACAGTGTCTCTCTCAAAAATAAACATTAAGGGGTGCTTGGGTGGCCCAGTCAAGCAGGCTGAGCTTGCTTCAGCTCAGGTCATAATCTCCTGGTTTGTGAGTTCGAGCCCCGCATGGGGCTCTGTGTTGACAGTTTAGAGCCTAGAGCCTGCTTCGGACTCCGTGTCTCTCTCTTTTCCTCTCCCCTATTCCCTCTCTCTCTCAAAAATAAACATAAAAACAATTTTTAAAATTAAATAAAAAATAAACATTAAAAAATTTCATCCTATTATTCAAAAGCTTTACAAGTTGGCTTGGAGGTTCGAAAGCAGGCACAATAGACATGGCCTCTGCCCTTATGAAATTTATAAGCTAGTGAGGGAAAGACCATTAAAACTGCTATTAAGGAGTACAGATCAATGAGAGTGAAGGTTTGAGGTGCTAAACCCAATCTCATCTGTAGGCTGAAACATGGAAGAAGCCTCAGAGGAAGTGGCATGCCCAAATGAATTACAGATTGAATTAGAAGAAATGGGGAGAGGCATCAGCAGAATTTGTAGTGAGGTTGGAAAAATAAATAGCAGTTTACATCTTCAAGGGTTTTTTCAGTTAAGTGAGTGATTCGACACTTGTAGGGCTTCAGCAGGAGAGTGACATGATTTGATTTACGTTTTACATAAATAAACTTTGTTTTACATAAAGACTCTGAATACATATGGTGACTGAATATCTTGAAAAGAAAAACATCTAAATGTAGGGAAAGCAGTTAAAAGGCTATTTTCTAGGTATTCAGTGATAGTTGTCTGCAGTAAAAGATGTCAGAGCGAACCAAAAGAAATTAAAAGATTCGAAGGAAGTTTAACAGTAGTGTTGACAAGAATTAGTGATTTATTCAGCGGAGGTAAGGTTAAATTAAGTCAAAAACCTCCTTATTTTTTTTTTCTGCATAATATATAAAATGTGTATTTATAACAAAACAACAATACTATCTATGCTTTCTGAAACTATAATTATTCAGTTATTTGAGTTTCTGTGTTGAAATTTATTTACAATGAGGGTGTGTTAATTTCTGGACTTCATAATCTGGCAAAATTTGTTCAAAATGTCGGTTACTCAATTGATTACATTTTCTTACTAAGTAACCCCAAACAGCAATTTGCAGGACTTTTTTAGTAATAACTATAGGTAAGGTGTCCTTTCTACTTCTTCTTTAAAGGCAAAATTCTAGAAAATTCCAATTTTATTAATTTATTCATTCTCCATGTGTGCCAAAGTGCCAGTGTGGAAAATTAATAATGTAAATCATATTGTTTTTGACTTTCCACCTTCCATTTTCCCCATAGTATATACATTCTACTTGAGGTATCTTTGTGGTTAATAACTTTGTGGATAGTAGCAAAACACATACTAAAAAAGTTAATGTCAAGGGAAGAACATAGGCTCCCAGGATCATTGATGTTCAGATTATAGCTTTAAGAAATGAGATCTAGTCAACTGGCCTCATCTGTACTATCCGGGTTCTCAGGAATGAACTGAGACCTTGAATGCATGCAGGGATATATAACAGTAAATATCTCCAATTCACACAGAATATAATTCCTCTCTCCAAGGCTTCTGTTTGAGTCTTGGTTTTTCTCTCCATTTCCCATACTTGGACTGGTCCTCAAATCTGAATTCCCTATAGGACAGTAGAGTGGATGTTGATTCTTGGAGTTGATCTCTGCTTATATTATGCCTGTGGGTGTCGCTTATGCTGCCATTTCAAAGGAGCTTCTCTGGAGCTAAGATTCTCGTGTCTATCACTACCCATAATTCATTTATGTATAGCATGTGTAATATATACGTAAGAGACATACATACGCATACATAATAGAATACACTGATGTTATTCTTATTTTGAACAAACTGTTATCAGATCAATTAAGAAAAGAAAAATAAAAGCTTCTGGTTGACTTTCATTTATTTCTTCTTCAATGTTCTTCCTTTCTTTATGTAGATCCAAGTTTCTGACCTGTATTAAATTCCTTCTCTCTATACAACTTTTAACATTTTTTTTTTCTTTTTTGAGAAGCCGGTCTATTGGCAACATAATTTCCATGGTAGAGAATTCTAAGTTTGGTGTTTTTTGTTTTGTGTTTTTTTCTCAACATTTTAAATATTTCACTACACCCTCTTCTTGCTTACTTGCTTTCTGGAGAGATTTTGGATGTAATTTTGATCTTTGTTCTTTTTGTTTGTTTGTTTGTTTGTTTTGTTTTGTTTTTTTATCTCTGGCTTCTTTCAGGAGTTTTCCCTAATCTTTGATTTTCTGTGTTTTGAAAATGATATGCTGACATTTGGTTGGCATTTATTCTGCTTGTTTATTCTGAGCTTTCTAGACCTGTGGTTTGGTGTCTGATAATAATTTAAGTAAATTCTCAGTCAATTATTGTTTCCAATATTTCTTCTGTTTCTTTTTCTTCTGGTATTCTCCTTACAGATATATTGTATCTTTTGTATTTGTCCTGCTGTCCTTGGATGTTCTTTTCTGCTTTGGTTTTCTTTTCTTTTCAGTCTTTGTTCTCTTTGTTTTTTTGTTTTTCAGGGATTCTATTGAAATATCATCTAGCTCATAAATTATTTCCTCAGCTGGATCCTGTCTACTGATAAACCCATCAAAGGCATTCTTCATTTCTGTCACAGCGTTTGTTTTTTTTTTATCTCTAGTATTTTTTTTAATGTTTATTTTGAGAAAGAGAGAGAGAGAGAGAGAGAGCATAATCAGGGAGGGGCAGAGAGAGAGAGAGAGAGAGAGAGAGAGAGGGAGACACAGAATCTAAAGCAGGCTCCAGGCTCTGAGCTATCAGCACAGAGCCTGATGCGGGGCTTGAACCCATGAATTGCGAGATCATGACCTGAGCCGAAGTCAGATGCTCAACCCACTGAGCCACCCAGGTGCCCCAAACTCTAGTATCTCTTTTTGGTTCTTTCTTAGGCTTTCCATCTCTCTGTTCACATTGTTTTCTGTCACTACATGCTGACTACCTTATACATTAGAGATTTTAGCATATTAATCATAATTGTTCTAAATTCTGAGCTGATTAAGTCCAATGTTCCTGTCGTGTTTGGATCTGATGCTCTTCACGTTGTGTTCATTTTACCTTTTGGTATAACTTGTAGGTTTTTCTTGACGGTCAGTCATGATATATACTGACTAAAAGAAGCTGCTGTAAATAAGTCTTAAGTAATTTGGTGGGGAGGTGTGTGGGGAGAAGCAGAGTTCTATAAAGTCCTGTGATTAGATTTCAATTTTTTAATGAGCCTGTGCCTCTGGACTGTGGACTCATAAGTGTCTCTAAGTTTGTTTTTGTTTTTGTTTTTGTTTTTCTCTTCCCTCTTAGGTGGGACAGGATGGCTAGGGTGGGCTAGAGTTGGGTATTTCTATTCCCTTAGGTCACTTAGGCTCTGATAATACCCTAGTAGGTTAGGTTCTGGTTAACTAGTTTGCCCTGAGGGCAGGACTTGTTAAGAATGGAGTGCTCTGGTGTAGTTCACAATGGTTCCTTTTCCCTTTTCCTTGCTAGAAGCACAAGGGGATTTTTCTCTGATATTTACCGTGTGAACCTGTCAAGCTCCTGGAGGTAAATCGCACAGTATTTGCGCACCCCTTCCCCATGACTAGATTCCCCTGGGGTTTTAAACTCTCCAACTTGTCCACACCGAACGTCCCAAATTTGTCAGTTTGTCAGTTAGAGTTCAGGTTTTTCTGCCCTGCCACTGCTTCCTGAGGTGGTTTGCATTTATGAGTCTCCATTCCTCAAATCACAACTCCCTCTGTCTGCCTGGGTCTCCATTGACAGCTGTTTGCCCTATGTTCTCCTCTTCCTTTTGGATCCAAAAAGAGTCGTTGATTTCTCAGTCTGTTCAGCTTTTGACTTGTTAGTTTGGCAACTTCCAAACTCCTTACCTGTGGAGTCAGGAACTTTGATATCTACCACACAGATAAGTATTCTTTCACCAGATTCCTTGTCTATACTATTATCCTCCTAATTTTGAAGTTAAATCCCTGAATATTGATGGTATCCATGGTTAATCTTTAGTTCCTCATGTCCTTTGTTCTTTGTGAGAGCTCATTTTATGAATGAATTAAAGTTTGATCTGAGTAAGATATGATGTATGTCTAATTCCAAATTTTAAGAGCATTTATTTAAATTCACACATTATAGCTTCCATTCAGTTTCTAAGTGAGTAGAATTTTATATCAAATTTCTGGGCTACATGCATCTGGAAATAAGAGTGCACATAACTATACCTTAACTTGAATTAGGTCAAAACCTTTTGTTTGGTTGGTAAAGAATACAAATAAAAGATTTCCAAAGTTGTATCAACATTTTCTTAAAAGCATTTTCCCATTTGACAGGGAGTTGGGAAGGGATCATTCTCTACAATTTGATATATTCCCTTTAAAACATCTACCCAAAAGGGAAAAAAAAAGATAAGAATGTTTGCTATTGATAATTTTACTTTTGTGCTTTCAGACTGCCTAAAATAAATTACTGTTATGTCAAGGTTTTAAAATATCTGCTTGCATCATTTTTTTTTTCATTCCTTTCAACTACATTTTCAACTACATTACCTTGTGCCTTTCTTTTTCTTTTTCCAGATGAGAGGAAAAGGGCTAATTATTTCTCAATCAATCCAAGGTCACAAATTTATCGAGTGAGGGTAACAGGTGTAGGGTTTCTGATTTATGGTGCCCTTTCCAGGTTCTATGTAGCCTACTTGGTTTCTGCAGACCTCTCTCACATACTCACTAGCTCATGGTCTCCTATCACTTCCTATTCTAGACGTGTCATTCAGAGAACTCCATTAACACTAGTGTAGTTCTTAATTACCTCTCTGTTAGCATGGGTGATTTGCTTTACAGATTCTTTCTTTAGCTGATAAAACATTCCTATGCCCAATTTAAAAAGATTTTGTTTAATCAGATCCCTGAGCTAATGAATACCATGTTTAAGCTACTTAAAGGTCTTTTTAAATATTTGATGGTAGTATGGAATAAGTTAAAAATTTGCTGAATTTTTGTTTTTATTTAAAAAAATATTAATAGCTTTTCATGTAATGAGTTTAACCACATTTACTTTGCAAACAAATTACTTTAGGCTACAAATTCAAAGCCATTTTTTTTTTAAGTAGAGTAAGGCTTTCTTTAAATAAGAGAGTCTAGGCAAATCGGTACTATAGAAAGTGTTGCTGGTCATGGAGGATCAAAGTCTAAAAGAAAAATTCCTTGTCAACACACACAAAAAATCCGAAGTGCATATTTTTCTTCTTTCCCATTTCTACTTTATCTAAGGGCAAAATCCACCTGATGGAAACCAAAAAACAAAACAAAGAAAAAAAAAACAAAAAAAAACAAAAAAACACACAAAACCTCCCATTGAATTGGAATTTAAAAATGAAAAAGTAATGTAAAATTATTTGTGTTTATCCTTCTTATTGCACCATCTCTGTATTCACAGCAGACACCCTGGATACCTTACATTAAGTCATACTTACTCGTGTGAAAGAATTAATGCTTAACTTTTTCAAAAATAAAGTCCACTAGTGTATTTCCAGGCTATCAGGTAATAGGTTTCTGAGGCACTAGAAGAAATGTCCCCAGTGAATCCTAAATCGCAAATATCCTTACTCTCTCCATAGGAATATAAAACTTTGAATAACCTCATAATAAAATGAAGAAGGAGGAAGAGACTATAATAATTGAAGACCGGTCCTTTCATTTTACTTTAGAGGCATTTCACTCAGTAATATATGTCCATTATATTTCTTAAGCACAATAAAGCCCTATCCCTACATGAACAGTCTTATTGATTCTATTCTCATGGGTGTGCCATGTGCATAGTTCCACCTGTTCTGCAACAGCATAGCTCCAACACCTGGCCTTCCTCCATTTTGTATTATTCATCAAGCACACGTGTAGAGGTTTTATGTTCGCAATCTGTTCCTCATGTGAATTTTCAATTCTTTGTGAAGTTATGATGAATAGGGGATTGAGACCAGAACCAGAGATATCAGCTGCCTTTACATACAGCCTGCTTAGGTATCTGCCTGTATGGTGTGATCCGAACTGTTCCTGCAGGGTAGCATATCCTGAAATACACTTCAGTCAATCCAAAATGAAATGTCTGAAATGTACCAGTATAGCAAAAATCTATTCCTTTTTTCTATACGTGTCTATTTCCCAAATAGTAAATTGAGGACAAAAATTACATAATTCAGAAGGTGAAAAGAGTACATGTAAGTCAACTATCATAGTAGTTATAAAAGTTATTCTGATTTTGCTTATAATTATACAAAAATTCCATAAAATGAGAAATAAGTGATAACATTCAAATAGAAAAAACAATATCTAACTATGATTAATCTTTTTATATTCTTGATTCTAGTCTTAATTCTGTATGTGCATATGTTTGCAACCTATATACGTATATATGCATTCTATATATGATTTGAGATACTTTTTGTTAAACCATATATTACAAAAGGGCATACACAATTCAATGATGGCTTTATTATTTTCATAAGAAAGCAGTTTTTACCTTTCTTGTTTGTCATTTTGTCCCCGGATCATAATTTAGTACCTAGCACACAATGCAGTC
Organism: Prionailurus viverrinus; assembly: GCF_022837055.1. Lineage (NCBI taxonomy): Eukaryota > Metazoa > Chordata > Mammalia > Carnivora > Felidae > Prionailurus > Prionailurus viverrinus. The sequence goes on from NC_062561.1 coordinate 33,675,059, forward strand.
AATATCTTGAGTAAACAATAAAATTATTGGTGTATTTGGTATATATTTGATGAATTATTTGCTTTAAGAATTTATTTAAGGGGCGCCTGGGTGGCTCAGTCGGTTAAGCGTCCGACTCTTGGTCAGCTCAGGTCATGATCTGACAGTTCGTAAGTTCAAGCCCCATATCAGGATCTCTGCTGTCAGTGTGGAGCCTGCTTGGGATTTACTCTCTCTCCCTCTTTCTCTGCCCCTCCCCTGCTTGTACTTTCTGTCTCTTTCAAAATAAAAAAGTAAACTTTAAAAAGTTAGAAAAAAAAATTTAAGAATATTCTTTTTTTTTAAATATTTTTTAAACATTTATTTATTTCTGAGAGAGACAGAGCATGAGCAGAGAGAGAGGGAGACACAGAATCCGAAGCAGGCTCCAGGCTCTGAGCTGTCAGCACAGAATCTGATGCGAGGCTCGAGCTCACAAACGGTGAGATCATGACCTGAGCCGAAGTCAGATGCTTAACTGACTGAGTCACCCAGGCGCCCCAAGAATATTCTTTTATCATACCAGAGAGGTCAAATTCTATAGGCCAAATCCCTTTACAATTAAGACTGTGGGTTTCCACAGAAACTACGATGCCCCCAAACTATGTTTTTTATAAGTTGGTAGAGGGCAGCTATTTCGATTTTCACAAAATGGGGATGTGGAGGCATTCTAGGCTTCTAGTGGATGGGGCTAGGGATGCTTGTTCTACTGTTAGGCATGGGACTGCCACATACACAAAATAACTATTTTGCCTTTTCCATGGCTTTCATACATCCTAATGTCTATTCATATAAATGTTTGTTAGTATCTGAGCATAAAAATCAACTTTGTATTATATACAAACACAAAATGTTTTTGCATGTTTTTCTGTAAACCTAATTCCAAAATCCAAGTATCTTGTGAATTGGGGTGAGGTTGTTTTTCCTTTTGATCAGACCTTTATCACATTGATGATTTATTTATAAAAATCAGCCTACTGATAGTAATGTTGCTATGGCACTAGATCACCAATATTAAAATATGGTTGTTTTTTGTTTGTTCTCACATGGTGTCTCCATCTGCAAGTTTAAGTATCTGATTAGTTCACTATATATTTTAGTATAGTAGTACCTAAGCATATTCAAATACATATTTACTATGAAGTATTTATATGTAGTCCCTTTTATTGTTAGGGTGTTATATTTATTTGGTAAATTATGTATATATATATAATAGGCTATACTATATTTAAATTTATTTTAGGAGAATTATGGGTTGAATTGTGTCCCCTAAAAAGATATGTTGTAGTTCTAATTCCAGGTGCCTGTGAATGTTTATCTGGAAATAGGGTCTGTGCAGATGTAATTGAGTTAACATTGAATCATACTGGATTAAGGTGGGCCCCAAATCCACCTTAATATCAGAAAGGAGGAGGAAATTCACATACAGAGATACAGGGGTACACAGACCAATAGGGAGGAAGGTCATAAGAAGACCGAACTAGAAACTGGAAAGACACCACCACCAACCAAGGAAGATTGAAGATTGTCAGTAACCTCTAGAAGATAGGAAGAGAGGGGGAAAAAAATTATTCCCTAGATCCTTCAGAGGGAGCATGGCTCTGCTGATACCTTCATTTTAGACTTCTAGCCTAGGACTGTAACGTAATAAATTTCTTTTGTGTTTAGCCACCCAGGTCATGGTACTGCATCATGGCAGTTCTAGGAAATAATGCAGACAGTAAATGGTATTACAAGTGTGCTCAAAGGGAAAGGGTGAAGCAATTAAAAACACTGAAATGTGAATAGATTTTTATAGACTGTTCTATCGACTTTCATGGTCCTTCAGGATATTCTTAGAATCTGCCTTTCCCAACCAATCCTTTCACAACTACCCCTTTTGCAATTTGCCATTATCTGAACACACACAACGCGTTATTTGTGCTCCTAGTTCTGCTGGGAATGATAATTCCCTTATCTCCTCCTGATTAAATAATAACTATTATGCACAGTCCCTCTCAAAGGCAAATTCCTCCCTCCTGTATGCCACCAACCAGCTATGTTGTTAGTGTTCCACTTGTTTTCACTTTTTTATGACCAGTAAACAAGAGTGTCATGACTTGTATTGTGGTTGTCAGTATACAAATCTATTTGTCCATAATTTACTGAAAACAAAAACTGTGTCTTATCAATCTTTTGTTCTCATCTGTACTGACCAAAGCACGTTGAATACTATTTGCAATCAATTCAATAGATAAATAACATTTTGTGATACAGGGAAAGTCTTTTTAAAAGAAGAGCTCTGGGAGATTAACCACTTTTCTGGGGGCGTATCAAAAAAATGGAATTGTACGAATTTAAAGAAGAAAATAAATTGATGATGGCCATCAAGGAATAAGGCAAAGAAAAAATTTGATTAAAAAACATGATACAACAGTGAAAAAAGATGCGTATGACTAGAAAAAAGGGTATTTTGCCTGAGGTAGGCAAGGCAGAAAGTAAAATTTATGTTTCCTGTTAATGCCTATCATGTTAATGTATAGACAGATGGCCAAGGCCGGAAAGCAAACTTCATGATGTCCTAACATGATGGATCTTGGAGGCTCAATATTTTTAACAAGCTATACAATCCAGCCCCCACCTCCCCCAAAGCCACTTACTTCTCTCCTTTCCTCTTTTAGTCTTATTGTTTCAGAATTACGCCATTTCAATAGACAAGGCAATTTTATTATATATCAGCTACAACACATATTTGGTAAATCTTAATAACATCTTCTTACACCTACACAGTAAATTACTAGTAAAACTGCTTTAGCTGTGACATTTTCACTATTTGCATTATCATCAACTCTTACATAGGCATATATTCCAATTTTGAAAAGAGAAGCTTTCACAAACATTATGACATTTGGTTGAGTTGAGCAACTTAAAAACCAGGCCTTATTAAAATATTTTCTGATGTCAGATTTCTCTCCAAAAGCAGTATTGAGGAGATCTGTAATTGTCACTAGCATACTTCCCTCAAGATGGGTAATATGTTATTTCCGTAAATTGATTTTCCATAACTTTCTCTCTTGGCCCTCCATAATTAATGACTTAAAATTTCAAGTTAGACCTTAATTCCCTCACACTCAGCATTTCTCAGTGTACTATTCATAGCCTATAAACATATGAACATGACACTTGATAGTCAACTTGAAAAGATTGTATAAAACAATGTTTAAAAATAGCTCATGTATTCTTATTCACAAAGTTATTTGTATTTTGGGAAAGATTCCCCGGATGTCCTTAAATCGAAGCTATAAATATACATAAGGCAAATAAGCACAAGTACTTGAATTTCACAGAGAATAGTAACTAAATGGGTAGATGCCCCCATGAGACCTTTTCAATAACCCATGCTACTGGGACTTGTCAAACTCTAATCCACTTACTGATCTGATCCGACCTCTAATTCAGGTGGTTTTTGTTTGTTCATTTGTTTCATTTAGTTGGAGCTCATATCCCTTCTTTCAGTGTCATCATAGAAAAATAATTAAAAACCCTAATGGACAGTATAAAAAATAATATCATATAGGTTACATAGAATCGTATAGCTAGATAGTACAGAAACTTTTAGTAACTTCATGTGTAATAAATAATTTAAAGCAGTGGTTCTCAACTGGAAGTGGTTTTGCCTTTCAGAAGATACTTGAGAGTGTCTAGAGACAGTTTTGTCACTACAGGGGTTGTGCTTATTGTAGCTAATGGGTAGAAACTAGGGATGCTCCAGCTGTGGTCTGTTCTCTGCTTTGCAGGATGTTTGGTAGATGGGTCTTTCATCTCCTGAGTTCGGTTTACTAAAACCTGTAAAGATGGCTATTATTATGAAGAAAAAAAAAAAGATAAGTATCGGCAAACATGTGGAGCAGTTAGAACCCTTGCGCACTATTAGGAATGCAAAATGGTACAGCCACTATGGAAAACAGAATGGATGCTCCTCAAAAAATTAAAAATATGGGAATGCAAGCTGGTGCAGCCACTCTGGAAAACAGTATGGAGCTTCCTCAAAAAACTAAAAATAGAACTACCCTAGTACCCAGCAATTGCACTATTAGGCATTCATCCACGGGATACAGGTGTGCTGTTTCGAAGGGACACATGCACCCCCATGTTTATAGCAGCACTATCGGCAATAGCCAAAGTATGGAAAGAGCCCAAATGCCCATTGGTGGATGAATGGAGAAAGAAGATGTGAGATATACACACATACACACACACACACACACACACACACACACACACACTGGAGTATTACTCGGGAATCAAAAAGAATGAAATCTTGCCATTTGCAGCTACGTGGATGGAACTGGAGGGGATTGTGCTAAGTGAAATTAGTCAGAGAAAGACAAAAACCATATGACTTCATCATATGAGGACTTTAAGAGACAAAACAGATGAACATAAGGGAAGGGAAAAAAATAATATAAAAACAGGGAGGGGACAAAACAGAAGAGACTCATAAGTATGGAGAACAAACTGAGGCTTACTGTAGAGGTTGTGGAAGGGGGATGGGCTAAATGGGTAAGGGGCACTAAGGAATCTACTCCTGAAATCATTGTTGCACTATATGCTAACCAATTTGGATGTAAATTTTAAAAAATAAAAAAAAATAAAATTAAAAAAAAGAAATTCAGATCAAATTGCTATATACTCCAAAATTTTTATAATAAAAAATGATTGTGCAAACATAAAAAAAATAAAAATAGAACAACCATATAACACAGTAAACCCACTTCTGGGAATTTGCCAAAAAGAATTGAAATCAGAATTTGAAAGTTTTATTACTAATCTTTAGTTAATTACAGAACTATTCACAATAGCCAAGTTATAGACAGAACCTAATGTCCATCAACAGATGAATGGATAAAGAAAATGTGGTTTATGCATACAATGGAATATTATTCAGCCTTAAAAAAAGAAGGAAATTTTTCAATATACAACAACACAGATGACCCTTGATGATATTAATCTAAGTGAAACAAATAAATCACAGACAAATACTATATGATTCCACTTATATGGTGTGTCTGAAATAGTCAAATTCATAGAATCAAAGAGTGGAATGGCGGTTACTTGGGACTGGGGAGACGAGGAAATGAAAAGTTATCCATCAACTGGCATGAAATTTCCGTTATGCAAGATGAGAAAGCTTTAGAGATCTGTTGTACAACATTGCACCTGGTGTAAACTTTAATGCACTGTGCACTTAAATATTTGTTAAGGGGGTAGATCTCACGTTAAGTGTGCTTACCACAGTAAAATGAGTTTTCTTTTTTCAAAATATAAATGACTATGACACACTTTTAGCTGGTATATACTCTCTCTGGTTTTTCTTGCTTGCTTTTTTTAATGAAGCAAGTTGCCATGTTCTGAGCTACCCTATGAAATGACCTATGTGGCAAGGATCCAAGAGTGACCTCTGGCCAACAGCCCTTGAGGAAGTGAATCCTGCCATGGGCCATGTGAATGAGCTTGGAAACTGATCCTTTCCCGCCTGCATACAAAACTGCAACCCTATCTGGTCCCTTGATTGCATCTTGTAAAAGACCCAAAGTCAGAGGAACTAGCTAAGCTATACTCTGATTCCTTACGTAGAGAAAATGTGAAATAATAAATAGTGCTGATTAAGGCATCAAACTGTAGAGTAATTTGTTATGCAGCAATAGATACTAAAACAGATACATAATTTAGATCTTACTTTTAGTGTATATTTGAAAAATGTTCACAAGGCTTTTATATCTTTCTTAGAGACACAAAATACACTATAAGCTGTATTTTTTAGAGAAACAAAATACACTATAGACTCCCTTTGACTGCTTTCAGCAAAATTATTGGTATAAATAAATCAATGAAGTAAAATAATTTGGTGGAGGTTTCAATATTTTATCATTGGTACGGTAATGTTATAGCTACTATAACATGAATACATGTATACCTGATCATTTAAATGCAATATGTCAATCACAATGATTGACTATAGGTAAAAAAGTTTCAACTGGTATTTTCTTACTGTTTTAAGTACTGACATAAGTTAAATAATAGCTAATAAATATAATTGCTCAATCCGCACACTATGTGACCTGTTTTTAAAGCCTAAAAAAAAACACTAGTTAACAAAATTGGCAGAAGATGGTGAGAAACTTAGCCACCCTTTTCATAAAATCGCACATCTTATAACTGAATATTCTTGATCAAGATGGCAATTATACATAACCTACTAGCTTGATTTATTTCTGTCATTATGTAAAACTTTAGGGTCCTGCTTTATCAGTATTCCACAGTAATCAAATTATAATGACAAGCTCTTCTCATATAACTTACAGATGTGGTACAGGATTAGTTATGATAATTACCATTCTTAGATATCTCTCAATTATAGATCAGTAAAATTAGAGACACTGCTGTGTCTTCAACTCTTCTAATAGTGCCTGATGTGCAGTAAGGCCAGTCCATATTTGTTGTCATATTAAAACTGTAAAACTGTATTACACTGTATTAATCATATTAAAATTTTTAATCACAATAAAAATTCACAATGATTTTTAAAATACTAACAATCAAAAAAGAAAAAGAAAAATTATGATTTGGTAAAATAGTAATAATGTAATTCCTTCCAGTTATATTTTTATGTATATTAATTCAATTATGAATTCATATAAAAATATGTATTAAATGCCTACTCTCTATTCCAGTACAAAATTAGACTCCGAGGACATACTCCTGAAAAAGAGAAAACATCAAACCAATTCCTATGCTAATAGACCCATATGGAAGAGTTGGAAAGACAGAAATGAAACCAATAAACATTAATCAAATACTGAAATAAGAAAGAAAGTTTCTCTGAGGCAGAATGACAGAATGAACCTTTTTTTTTTCTTTAAGGGAAGGAACTGTCAAGGAAATCCTCACAGACAAGGAGATTTTTAGTAATTATTGAGTAGTGAATAGTTGATACCAAAAAGGCAGGCAGAGAAGCATTCCAAGCAGCAAGTGTGAAAAGCATAGGCTCCAATGTGCATGATGAGAGCTGGAATCTTGCTAGAATCTTGGACCCATATCTACCAGCTATTACAGGGCTGATGGAACTATATTAAAAAAAAAAATGATCTCTAAGAACATTTGAGCAGTTAACCCACAAAGTTGAAAGACGTTAAGGACACCTTGTCCTAGCCTCACCTTCTGTTCCCGAGTTTGGAATCTAATCCTAATAAAAGTGATACACTGCATTATTGTACTCTTTCATTTTTGTGTTAATTATGAAAGTACATTCTTTATAACCTCCTAAAGTACTGCCAATTTATATGCTGTGGGACTGCCCCTTGACCTCTCTGTGCCACAGTGTTCCACAACCACTTGTCTCAAAGCAATGTGAGTATGTTAATCAAAAAACTGCTAAGCGCAGGAGTCACTTAAAAAGTATCCACCCAGGGGCGCCTGGGTGGCTCAGTCAGTTGGGCCTCTGACTTCAGCTCAGGTCATGGTCTCCTGGTTTGTGGATTCAAGCCCCACATCAGACTCTGTGCTGACAGCTCCGAGCCTGGAGCCTGCTTCGGATTCTGTGTCTCCCTCTCTCTCTCTGCCCCTCCCCAACTCATGCTCTCTCTCTCTCTCTCTCTCTCTCTCTCTCCCTCAAAAATAAGCATTAAAAAAAAAAGTACCCACCCAAAGGTCTTCCATTTGTGTTGTTTCAGAAAAAAATTATATACTTATAAAATTATATATGCATATAAAACTATACACACACACACACACACACACACACACACACACACACACATATATATATGGTTTTAGCATGATCCCTGGTGTCTGCAACTACAATAAAACTCTATTTACAAACACACCCCATAGCCTTTTTAGTTCCAATATCATATTTTTTCCCAGTTTACAAAATTTCTCTATCTTTACTTGAATCTTTCAAATGACACATTCATTAATATGTTTTGGTGACTATTAGATTTTATTCCATTTTTTAAATACATATTAGTTTGGTACCTATTTTTTTTGTAAAATCTTTAGAATTCAGCCATCACATACACAAAAAATAGGTATAGCCCTCTCATAGAATTGGGGGAAATAGAAAGACATTTAAAATAGGTAATTATACTAAGGTGTGATAAGTATTGTGATGGGGGAAATACTGAGTGAGACAAAAGCAAAAAATAGATAGGATGAACTTGGTCTCAGGACCAGAAAAGTGTTCCAAAGGAAGACTATTTAAGGGAGAGACTAGGAAGATAAATAAGAATTGCTCAAGAAAGTGAGAAATGTGAAGAAGGATAGGTAGTGGGGGATAAATGGTAAGAGACTCATTTTTGAACAAAATCAAAAGCCTAATAGGAAGACATAGCTGGTCACTTTGGGGGACAAAGTTCACTGTATCTGAGGTTTAGAGTATATGGACATTGAATATGTAAGAGAAATCACAAGATGAGGTTGGAGAGAAAGGCAAAACCCCATGATATAAGACCCAGTAAGGCATGTTGCTCTATTCTTAGGACAATGAGAATCCAATGAAAGAATTGAAACAGAGTAGACATGATTTAAGAGATGATCCTGCTACAGTTTGCAAAATGATAAGCCATATGACAATCTGTTGTACTAGTTGGGGCAAGAGATGATATGATCATTGCCTTTACTAGAAGGATGACTATGGATGAATTTGGTAGGCGCTTAAGAAATAGAAATGTCAGTGCTCGGTGTCTGAATAAGTATCACTAAGGGCAGAAAGAGAAGCAACTGATGATTTCCATGTTACCACCTGTGAAAATAGGTTTAACAATGGAGTCATTTATTGTGAAGAGAGAGCCTCAGTTTAGAACTAAATTTAATGTATTCAGATTTGACCGCTATACACATTGATGGCCGAGCACAAATGACCAATAAGCAAGAGGCTATAAAGTTCCACCATTTCCTTAGCACTTTTCGGAGTAAAGTGACATGTGTTATTCTTCTGCAAGTGTGAATGTACTCTTTTCAGTAATATTTCTACAATAATTTTGATGCACATCATACAAAGGTCTAATGATTACATTACCACTTCCATTAGAACATAAAGTGAAATAATGAGGAGCCAAGAAAAATCTTGGGTTGCTAACTTACTGTTAGGTGAGTAGGACAATGAATCATCTGAAAGAACCCTGAGTTACGGCACTATGTGAATGTTTTAATGGCAGTTATATGTTATGTCTGTGTGTGTGTGTGTGTGTGTGTGTGTGTGTGTGTCGCACAACTAAAAGCCACCCATGTATTCTCCTAGAAATCTGCCATAACAGGAATGACACATCATACATTTTTGATGTTTGTGAGAATTCTGGGACTCATCTACATTCTCAGAGCCAGTCACGGAGAAATAATGTGGAAGGAAAATTTGGAGGGGAGGGTAGAACTAAAAGGATGCAATAATAGAAGGTAGAAATAAAGGAATGTTCTTTTTTTGCGAGGGAATCTCTTCAGCTGCATTTCTCAATCTTACCCGTATGTGGAGTTGCCTGCGGAAGTTTTAAAACATACATGCACTAGGCCCACCCAATAAGTACAGACTCAGTATCTGTGGGTTTAGGTGGTAGGCATGGTACTCTTTTCAAACCTTCATTAGTGAATCTGAGATCTACCCTTTATTAAGAGTAGCTAGTTTATAACTTCTATTGAAAGGAGAAGAGTCATATATTGCTACATATTTTTAATTTTACAAATATAATTTCTAAGTGTGAAATGTAATATGGACAGTTGTACTTAAAGGTAACAGTTTAATACATCACCTCAATAAGAGAAAGGATAAAAACCATATGCTCATTTCAATAGATGCGTAAAAAGCATTTGACAAAGTACAACATCCATTCATGATAAAAACTCTCAACAAAGTACGTGGAAGGGGGGGACATACTTCAACATAATAAAGGGCTTATATGAAAAATCCACAGCTAATATACTCAATGGGGAAAAACTGAGAGCTTTTCACCTAGGGTCAGGAGCAAGGCAACGATGTCCTCTCTCACCACTTTTATTCAACACAGTACTGGATGTCCTAGCCACAGCAATCAGACAACCAAAAGAAATAAAAACCATCCAAATTGACAAGTAAGGAGTAAAAATTTTACTATTTGCAGATGACATGATCCTCTAGGTAGAAAAGCCTAACAATGCTACCAAAAAACTACAAGAACTGATAAATGAATTCAGTAAAGTCACAGGATACAAAATTGATATACAGAAATCTGTTGCATTTCTGTACACTACAGGAAGAAGACATGAACAGACAGTTCTCCAAAGAAGAGATACAGGTGGACAACAGACACATAAAAGGATGCTCAACATCATTCATTACCAGGGAAATGCAAATCAAAACCACAATGAGGTATTACCTTACATCTGCTAGAGCTAAAACCAAAAACACAAGGAACAGGTGTTGGCAAGGATGTGGAAAAAAAGGAATTCTTGTGTACTGTTGGTGGGAATGCAAACTGGTGCAGCCACTCTGGAAAACAGCATGGAGGTTCTTCAAAAGGTAAAGCTATCCTAAGATCCACTAATTGTAATACTGGGTATTTGCCAAATAATACAAAAACACTAATTCAAATGGATACATGCAACCCTATGTTTATTGTAGCATTATTTACAGTAGCCAAGATATGGAAGCAGCCCAAGTGCCAACTGACAGATGAATGGATAAAGAAGATGTGGCATACATATACAATGGAATATAATTCAGCCATAAAAGAGAACAAAATCTTGCCATTTGCAACAACATGGATGGATCTAGAGAGTATAATGTAAGCAAAATAAGTCACTCAGAGAAAAACAAATACATATGATTTCACCCTTATGGGGAATTTAAGAAACAAAACAAATGAACAAAGGGGGAAAAGAGACAGAGAGAGAGAGAGAGAGAGAGAGAGAGAGAGAGAGAGAGAGAGAGAGAGAAACCAAGATACAGACTCAACCTCAGAGAAAAAACTGACAGTTATCAGAGGGAAGGTAGGTGGGGGGATAGGTGAAATAGGTGAAGGGGTTTAAGAGTACATTTATCATTATGACCACTGAGTAATGTATAGAATTGTTGAAAAAAAGAAAGGTTTATAGTTTATTTTTTTTTCCTAACAACCCAGGGATTTCTTTCGGGATCAGAATTTCAGAAAGCATAACAGTAGTAGGTTATCCACTTTGCATTTAACGCTTATTTCGTGAAAAATGTTTGTCTTTTAATAAAACCCATTAAGGAGATTAGTTTTCATCTTAGAGTGATGCTATAGCCACTGAACTGTAATATGCAGTTTTTTTCAGAATAATGTTGGTTTAGTATTTTTTTTCATTTTTTTCAAACTTTATTTAAATTCCAGTTAGTTGACATATAGTTTAATATTAGTTTCAGGTGAGGATTTAGTGATTAGGTTTAGTATTCTTAAAAATAGATTTTTTTCATAGCGATAAGACATGGAACAAAGATGTTTACCATATAAAAACAAATCCTAATCCTAATGTTTTAAAAACACTTTTTTAGTCGACTAGCTATTGAATAACCAACTACAATAAGAATATATACTGCATTAAAATTTTTTTTGATGTTTATTTATTTTTGAGAGAGAGAGAGACACAGACCATGAGTAGGGGAGGGGCAGAGAAAGAGGGAGACAGAATCCGAAGCAGGCTCCAGGCTCTGAGCTGTCAGCCCAGAGCCCGATGCAGGGCTCAAAATCACAAACTGCAAGATCATGACCTGAGCCAAAGTCAGAAGCTTAACTGACTGAGCCACCCAGCCGCCACGAGAATATACATTGTATTTAGAAAAGAGCCTGCCCCAGTTCCCACAATATCCAGCTTATTTTCTCTTCTTCCGAGAGGGAGCCAATCAGTGACATTTTCCTATTCCAGACCAAATAAGAGCTACACCAAAGCAGAAAGAATGGGGAAAATGACAGCCGGACATTGCTGAGCTTTTTTCTTTTTGTGCCTTAATTTTCATGTCTTTAAAATGAAGAATCCCTTCAACCACAGTTTATTAAGCTAAGTAAGCCATGAGTTGCTAAAATAGTTTAAAATTGTTCTCTGAGCTTCTAGCCTAGATCCCTTACTTAAGTAAATCTCACACTTCAATATCTGGATAGATACTATAATTTCATTAAAATTAACAGGTTTGTCTACATTTTTAAAATTCTGTTAGGATAAAAACCAAGCTCTGGAACATCATGGAAGCCAACAGCCTTCCATCAAGATTCCCTCACAAAGAAACGTTTAAATATATGTGTGTTGTTAGACACATAACATATACCCTCTCCCCAGATACAAGGTAACAATATTCTGAAACACCTTTGACAATTTTGAAGAATAGCTATCCTTGTATAGATAATAAGCATTGTTATATGTTAATATCAAACCAAAGAAACATCTTTTAAAATAAGATTTTAATCTGTAGGTGATCTTTTGAAAGTACTTAAGATCGCTTATTCTAACAAATGTGTGTCAGTGAAATAGTGATGTTATAAACCACCAAGTGAGAATGGAAGTTGATTTGCTACCAGAAAATAAACTCAAACATATTTGTTTAAATGAGCTTCCATCAGAATAAGATTAAGCCAAAATAAAATTAATTCTCTTTTATAATACAGTTCTTATTCTAAGAATGATGTTCCAGAAACTTCATTTCTCTTTAATTATTTTATCATGTGCTAAAATAAATAAAAAGAAAACATAAGAGAGCTTGGAACAGTTGTTTTCAAGCTAGGTGACAAAAGATAGCACCATAACCTCAAATGAAATAAATGGACTCATAGGAGAAGAAAATCTTTGAAAATCAAAAATGTAGATGATAGCAGCTTTAAGTGGTCACCAACATTTCATTTATCCAACAAGTATTTATTGAGATCCTACTATATGCTCGGAACCAGAGACAGAATTGTGTTAATGTCAGGCAAATCAGAGAGCATAGATCCTAGATATAAAACTATTACAATTATATGTTTACTTTATTAGCCAAAATTTTCTATTTCAAGCATCTTTAAAATGTCTAAAACTTTAGAATATTATTTGTAATTTTAACTATGAAGTACATGTGAAGTAATAATAAGAAAACTGTCAGGGGCACCTGGGTGGTTCAGTTGGTTATCTGACTTCAGCTTAGGTAATGAACTCATGGCTCACGAGTTCAAGCCCCACATTGGGTTCCCCCACTGAGCTGTCAGCTCAGAGCCTGGAGTCGGCTTCAGATTCTCAATCTCTCTCTCTCTCTCTCTCTCTCTCTCTCTCTCCGTCTTTCTCTCTGCCCCTCTTCTGCTAGCACTCTGTCTTTCTCTCTCTCAAAAATAAATAAATTTATAAAACTCTTAAAAACAAAAAAAGAAACCTGTCTTCAAACAAAAATATATATACATATACATACACATAAGCATACATATATATACATATGCATATACATACATATATATGTACATACATACATGTATATATATGTGTATGTGTGTGTATATATATATATATATGTGTGTATATATATGTGTGTGTGTGTGTATGTGTGTGTGTATATATATATATATATATATATATATATATATATATATATTTTCCCACAAAGTCCCTTTGGACAAGGAGCAAAACAATTTTTTTTTTAAAACAGGGCACCTGGGTGGCTAAGTCATTTGAGCTTCTGACTCTTTAAAAAAATTTTTTTCTTATTACATTTATTTACTTTTGAGAAACAGAGTGAGACAAAGCCTGAGTGGGAGAGGGGCAGAGAGAGAAAGAGACACAGAACCTAAGGCAGCCTCCAGGCTCTGAGCAGGAGGTCAGCACAGAGCCTGATGCGGGGCTCAAACCCATGAACTGTGAAATCATGACCTGAGCCAAAGTCAGACACTCAACCGACTGAGCCACCCAGGTGCCCAGAGAGCTTCTGACTTTTGATGTCAGTTCACGTCATGATCCCAGGGTCATGTGATCAAGCCCTGCATCAGGCTCTGTGGTGACCAAGAAACGTGCCTAAGATTATCCCTCTCTCCCTTTGCCCCACTCCCCCACTGGTGCTATCTCATTCTCTATCTCTAAAGATTAAAAATATAAAAATTAATTTAAAAATAATAAAATTTAAAAAATAAAATAAAATAAAGCAAAATAAAATGTCAAATGGGGTGTCTGGGTGGCTCAGCTGATTAAGCATCTGACTCTTGGGTTTCGGCTCAGGTCATGATCTCAAGGTTTGTGAGATTCTCTCTCTCTGTCCTTCCCCTGATCACACACTTTCTCTCACTGTTTCTCTCTCTCTCCCCCTCTCAAAATAAATAAATAAACATTTAAAAATGGCAAATAATATTTACAAGCTCTGGAAAGTAAGAAAAATCATATTCTTAACTTTATCAGAAATAAAAATATAAGACTTAAGTCTCTGATATGAATTTATTTCCCAGTTTTAGGAAACTATCATACTGTTTTTAAAAAATCAGCATCTAGGAAAATATGTTTGAGTAGCTTACACCACAAGTATCAACCCTGTGTTATGTATCTTACACTCAGCCCTTGAGCCTCCTTTATGACCTGTCCTGATTTCTATATGTTATGCCTAAGTTCGCTTCTGGTTAACTCACAGACTGTGCACTTGGTGATTCTGATCCAAGAGCGTTATGAATTACTTCCTGAAATTTAAAACGCACATAGGTTGTCTAAAATCTCTCTTACTGGTTTTCACGTGGAGTGTAGCATCAAAGAAAGGGGAGTTTGTCAGAGATACTTGAACTGACCAAAGAAATTTTAAGCATTTGTAGTGTCCTCTGGAAAGAAAAGTTTATACTAGAACAATTCTTCCCTATAGGACAGCATATTAGCTTCGGCTGATGACGCTCTACCCACAACTCAACTAGGAAATATAAGAGAGCAGACTAATAACAGGGGGGATATCACAGACTTGGGAATTAGATTGTGTGTGTGTGTGTGTGTGTGTGTGTGTGTGTGTGAGTGTGCACATTGTGTGTGCTGGTAGTGATGATGGTGGTTGGAAAGTTGTGGTTTGTTGTAAAGAAATGAAGAAAGAAACCAAGAGTTTCTAACGGTGTCCTTACTTACCCCCAGCTCTGCCTGCCTCATCGGTTTAGGGTAAGAAACTAGAAATGCCCAAATCAGGAGGGATAGTATGTACCCAGGGAGAGTGCAAAGCAGATAATGAAAGGGGAAAACTGACTAGCTAGACCCTAAGCTAATTATACTCTGGAAACTAAAGGGCTACACAATGAGAAGTCAGCTTTTCAAGAGAAAAAAAGTGCTCACAATAAGTATAACTTCTGAGAGTTTTGTTTGGCTCAGGGCCACTACTGTAAGTGTGTAGGGAGGAGGGAGTGTGGCAAAGAGGGTGTGGTTGAACTTTAAAGTTTTCTGCAGAGGCAGCGTAAGATGGGTCCTAGGCTTTCACCCCTCCTTCTACATACTCCACGTCTAGGTTTAAAACTGGCCCAACAAAAGAGGAGCTTAGAAAAAAAAAATAATAAATTGCTGGTAGTGCTTGGACTATAAAAAAAAATAATAATCAAAAGCTGATTAGTGTATTGTATGGGTTATTTACTTAAATGGGGGCAAACTGATTTAGAATTTTTAAAAACCCTAAGAAGATACCCTAATAAGACATCTCTGAATATCACCTCAGATGTAGTAAGCTAGAAAGAGTGCTGCTCTCATCCTTACAAAATAGAGAAAGAGGGACAAATTGCAAATTAATGATTTTTTTCCTCTAGCCTTCCAGAGAAACTGAGGTTTCAGGCAAAGCACTTAATTCCAAAACTAGAGAGAGTTAGGCACCTTCAGGGAGAAGCCGAACACACACACGTTTGCTTATCTAGGGTACATATGGCCATATGCCATTTAAGCCAGTTAAGACATAGTTGAAAATGTTTAATGATTTGCTAAAGCTGTGTGTGAATTAGTGTGAGAACATGAAGCCACTGGGGGCTGCCCATGTAGGGGGATTTATTCCCACTTGCTGTGTTTCCTCAATTAGCCCCATTGGCATTGGCAGGGGATAGTGGAAACAATCCTGAGAACATGTCTATGGTGATGCTGGCTGGGGTAGGGAAACAGCAGGTATTGCTGAAATTCTGCACAGATCATCCTTTTCCTTTCTTCCCCCAAACAAAATGTTTAATCTGTAGAGGCAAAGGGAACAGGGTTAAAAAGAAACAAACACAAGTACAAACCCTGAAAGAAAGCAATAGTACATGCCGGGTCCAGAGCTATAGTTAGAGAAAGGGCAAGAAAATTTTCTTATCCCTAAGACCCAAGGACACAGTACCTGCTGAGACTGGGTCTTAATCAGAACAGTAGAGAATAAATGTTCCACTCCTCTGCCCCTGCTACCATGCTAACAAGCATTGAGTAAAAATGACAACGAAATAAAGATGAGAGCTGCGGACAGAATCTCTCCAAGTTACAGTATAAAGGCTCAAAGCCAAGGAGTGAGCAGACATTGAGCAAATAACCTTTGGTACTGAGGGCATGCTCATCAAATGAACATTAACATAGGTGTATTGTATTGGAGAATCCATGACAACTAAAAATACTCAAAGATAAAAATGAGCTTGATTTGTGTCACAGTTTGATATGGCCTTCCAAAAATTTTATGCAATTCTAAGCTGCTTGAGTAGGAAGAGGGTCCCTAGGATACCAAATTGTTAACATTTTAAATATACTCCACACTGGCTGTACCACATTTTATTGTTACACACCTGAAGGGCAAAGTAGAGGGCGATACCAAGCCAACAAACATTCTAAAGAATGTAACCTAATGTGATAGCACTAGAGAACATTCAAAATTTAGTTGGTAGAAGGATCAAGGCATGTTCAACCTTGACAAAGAAAACTCTATGGAATATATGCTAGGTATTCAAAAACATTTAAGGATTTTCAAATGGGAAAAATGCATTTTGTACATGGTATTGCCAGATAGAAATAATTAGGACTAATTTGAATCAATCATTGAAGTCTATGCTTTCAATTATGGACAAAATAACTTCTAATTCATCAAAGTAGCCTAAAGATAAATATACTACTTCTGAGGTGTATAATTAAAGGTACTCGTGTGTGTGTGTGTGTGTGTGTGTGTGTGTGTGTGTGTGTATAATTAATATTGGAAAATACTTTAAAGTTGATCATTATTAGATCAAATTATATTTAATACTCGCTGATTGTATCATTGTATCAGGGGTGAAACACACATCAGATTTTTCAACTCAGATTTTATATTGATACCTTTTGATAAAGAAAGCTTATGATCATACTTAGGCTAAAAATTTTACATGATATTAAATGCTATAAATCTTCTAAAATAAGTCCTTTGGCAGGAGATAGTACTAACTTTTTATTTCAATGGATAAACACAGCTAAGGAGAAAGTCAATGTAAACAATTCAGAAAAAAAAAATTCAAAATGGGCAAGAGATTTATATTTATGTATTGAATGTACTAAAAACACTGAAGCTGCTTTGTATTATGTATGGCTTACACTTTAAGAATGCACTCTTCTTCTAAAGGAAAGCAACCTCAATACATTACATGAATCATTTTTCAGACAGGAAACACTGGGATTTGCCAATATCAGTGAAGGTGACCCTTTTGTAAGAGTTTCCTTTCCTTTTGTCTCCATCTTCCACCAGGTTCTTGGATAAATTTAAAAATAGAATTGGCACTTGAAAATATATCTTAATTTATGTTTAAATATTAAGAACTCTATAATTTAAAAGAAAATCTTGACAATGCTTTGTAGCTTGTGTTTATAGGGAAGATTTCATGAAACAAAAGACAGAGAACTGAAAATGGCTTCTGGGTTTGCATGTTACAAAAGAAAAGAGAGAGAGAGAGAGAGAGAGAGAGAGAGAGAGAGAGAGAGAAAGAGAGAAAATTTGCTGCCAGGAATAACAGAATGTGAAACAAGACTTGCAATTCATCAATACAATTTTTTTTCTTTTTTCTTTTTTTAACCTGGAGCAGAGCTGGTTGAACAGATGTGGAGGGATTTCAGTTCAGGAAGGGAAAAGAATCCTGGATCCACACAAAAGAGCAATTTTTTTTTTTTAGTGCAGAATCCTATGGGATGTCTATGGTAGGGAGGCAACACTGGTAACCCTGGCTTATTCTCTTGAGTCAAAAGAGCACAAAGGCATTATCCATCTATATTTCCCCATAAGACATTGTCTGGCATAAATTTAAGAATAAATACTATGGAAAACAATGTAGCAACTATATTCTTTTCTAATAAAATAAGATTAATTATTAAAGAGCTCAGGTCTTAACTCTATTTTAAAATAAAATCCAATAAAAAAGGCAACTGAATTTAATCAACAAATAAAATACTTGCTGCTAATATTTTTATAATTTTTCCAAATATGATTTTCTTAAATAATTCATATATCTCATAATTCATTTAAATCATATAAATGATAATACTTCCAAACCTAACAGTTTTAAGCAATTTTGGGTAACATTAACAGCCAAACTCTATAATCAAATTTGCCTTCTGCAATATTTCCATTTTCTATAACTTTTTACATTCATCAATAATTTTTTTTTTAATTTTTTTAACACTTATTCATTTTTGAGAGACAGAGAGAGACAGAGCATGAGCGGGGAAGGGGCAGAGAAAGGGAGACACAGAATCCGAGGCAGGCTCCAGGCTCTGAGCTGTCAGCACAGAGCCCAACGCAGTGCTCGGACTCACAAACTGCAAAATCATGACCTGAGCCAAAGTTGGTCGCTCAACCAACTCAGCCACCCAGGTGCCCCTACATTCATCAATAATTGCTACAAATTTAACCATACTGTAACATGGGGTAGCCGCTTTCTTTTTTTCCTTAATGATTGCTAGTTTGTTTGTTTGTTTGTTTGTTTATGTATGTATGTTTGTATTTATTTATTTATAGAGAACACAAATAGGGGAGGGGCAGAGAGAGAGAGAGAGAGAAAGAGAGATTCAAGCAGGCTCCTCATTGTCAGTGCAGAGCCTGGAGCAGGGCTCAATCTCGTGAACTGCAAGATCATGACGTGAGCCAAAACCAAGAGTTGGATACTCAACCAACTGAGCCACCCAGGCACCCGAGTAGCACCTTTCTCAATCAAGTGTGTGAGTCTTATGTATGAGAACAGAACCAAGAAAAAAAGCAAACAAAACCCTAGTCATATGACATAAGGTACCTAGAAATGGCACATATTACCAATGGCCAAGGGCACACACATTCGAATTAACAAAGCAAGTTGCACTGTCAAACCTTTCATCAGTGGGCAGGATGTAAAATCCTATTGCAGGAGAAGGTCCAGGAGGAAAGGGAAATAAATATTTTTGACAAATAATACAATCCAGAACATAGTGTTATATCTTAACAGTTATGTAGATATCTTAATTCAATCCTCATCCTCAACTTCAGATGAGTTTTTTGGAACTTGAAATAGAACTTTAATAGAGTAAAAGTACAAAGTAATTCTTCACAATTATGAATAGCTATATACATAGATGACATAACATTTACTGATAGTGAAAAATACAGGAAATACTGTCCTAAAAATCCTAATTAAAATTGCACTGAATTGTATTTATTAAACTTAAATGCTGATATAAGAAAACAAATTAAATTGTGAACATGGGGAGTGAGGAATGAAAATTTTGAGAGTAATCTCAATGAGCTTTCTAAAATTCATGAATGTCTTAGAAATTGATGACATTGGTTTATAACAGCAATGATTTCATAATAATACCTATGACCTAAATCCCATAATTAGTGCATCACACATTTATCTTAAGCTTCTCTTTAACAATCATTATTATGTTATATTTAATTCTTAAGGTAAGCATGTGTTAAAATAGAGGAAAAAATTCTGGGTAAAAGAAAGGAGCAAAATATTACATACAGAACATCAAAAGACCTAGAAAAAAATAAAAGAAAAAATGCATATATGAAAAATTATTTGGTAAGTAGAAGAGTCTGACTTAAATGCCATCGAAGATAGAACAAAAGCAGAGTAATATGATACACAATTAATACCTCTGAGAGAAATGCATACCATAGAGAAATTAGTGGAGACAGTTTATATATCAGTCAGCACTTACATCTTTGGTCAAGAAAAGCTAATTTGTTACCTAATTGTTAGGTGATAAGAATTAGAAAAATACAGGGTATTTGCAGGAGTCTGGTAAAAAAAGAAAAAAAATATTTTACTTCTTTAAAGTTTATTTTAAAACTTTAAAATAGAAAGAGACAGCGTGAGTGGGGGAGGGGCAGAGAGAGAGAGGGAGAGAGAGAATCTCAAGTGGACTCCATGCTGCCAGCACAGAGTCGGACATGGGGCTTGAATCCTGAAACCACGAGATCGTAACTTGAGCTGAAGCCAAGAGTCAGACACTCAAGGGACTGAGCCACCCAAGCACCCAAAGAAAAGTATTTTAATAAACTGTGTCTTCCTATATATCACCTATGTATAAGTTCTTTCTACCTAAAATTAAATATATTTTACTTGAGCAGTAAAATAGAATTAAAAGAAATTTTGTGCAATAAATGTGACATATAACATTTGTAAGTATGATGTGTTACTTTGATACCTTTGAATGTTGTAATATGACTGCCAATGTAGCAAAATTTAACACATTACATAATTATAGCACACTATTATAATCTATGTTCACTATACTGTGCATTAGATCTCTATGGCTTATTTACTAATTACAAGTCTCCGCCCTTAAATATTATCACTTATATCCTCCACCTCCCTCCATCCTGTGGTAACTAACACTTTACTCTGTTTTTACTGTGTTTTTTACAGGTTTAACCTTTTTTTTTTTTAGATTCCATATATAAGTGATATCATAGATTACTTGTTATTCTTTGTCCAGTTTATCTTGCTTAGCATAACATGCTCAAGGCCCTTCCATGTTGTCCCAAATGGGAGGATATCTTCCTTTCACATGACTGAATGATATCCCATTGTGTGTATGTAGCACATCTTTTTTATCCATTCATGTTTTGATGGGCATTTGAACTGTTTCTGTAACTTGGCTTTGGGAATAATGCTCCAATAAATACGGGTGTGCATATATCTTGCCATTTTCATTTCCTTTGGGTATATATCCAGAGTTGGAATTGCTGGATCATATGGCAGATCTACTTTTCATTTCTTGAGGAATTCCCACATTGTTTTCCATAGCGGTTAGACATTTACATCACCTTCAGCAATGTATAAAGACTCTCTTTTCACGAGTATATGTGCCTCTTGTCTTTTTGATGATAGCCATTCATTCTGACGGGTGGCTGTTAGATATCTCATTGTGGTTTTTGATTTGCACTTTCCTGATAATTCGTGATTCTGAGCATATTCTCTTGCATGTTCTCTTTGGAGAAATGTTTATTTAGTTCCGCCCATTTCCTAATTGGATTATTTGGGAGGTTTTCCTTATTGAGTTGACAAAGTTCATTATATCCTTAGGATATTAATCCCTTATCTATCCAATATGTGGTCTGCAAAATTTTTCTCCCATTCTACAGATTGTCTTCATTCTGTTGCTTCCTTTGCTGTGCTGAAGCTTTAAGTTTGATGTAGTCCCCTTTATGGATTGTTTTTTTGTTGTTGTATGTGCTTTTTTGTGCAATGCCCAAGAAACTATTGCCAAGACCCATATAATAAGCTTCTTCCCTACAGTTTCTTCTAGCAACTTTATGATATCAGATCTTATATTTAAGTCTTTGCTCCACTTACAGTTAATTTTTGTGAGTGGTGTGAAATAGGGGTCCAAATTCATTGTTTTGCATATGTTTCCCCAGTTTTCGCAGCACCATTTGTTGCAAAGACCATCCTTTCCCATTGAAAAGTCTTGGCTTCTTTGTCAACTATTAGTTAGTCATATAAGCTGGGGCCTCATCTTAGGTTCTCTGCTCTGTTTCATCAGTTAGTATGCCCATTTTTGTGCCAGTACCGTATTGTTTTTATTACTATGGCTGTATAGTATAGTTTGAAATCCAGAAGCATTATACCTCTGGCTTTGTTCTTTTTTCTCAGGATTTCTTTGGCTAATTGAGGTCTTTTATGATTTCACACACATTTTAAGATTGTTTCTTCTATTTCGGGGTACCTGGGTGGCTCAGTCAGTTAAGCATCCCACTTCGGCTCAGGTCATGATCTCACGGTTCATGAGTTCGAGCCCCTCATTGGGCTCTGGGCTGACAGCGCAGAGCCTGGAGCCTGCTTCAGATTCTGTCTCCCTTTCTCTCTGCTCCTCCCCCACTCATGTTCTGTCTCTCTCTCTCCTTCAAAAATAAATAAAAACATTTAAAAAAAGATTGTTTCTTCTATTTGAAGAATACTTTTTGTTTTGATAGAGAATACATTGAATCTGTAGGCAGTTTATGTCGTATGACAGTTTTAACAACTTTAAATCATGAATACAGATGTCTTTCCATTTGTTTGTGTCTTCTTTGATTTTTGTCAGCAAAGTTTTGTAGTTTCTATGTACAGATCTTTCACTTCCTTCATTAAATTTATTCCTTCATATTTTATTGTTTTTGATGCTACTGTGAATGGAATGATTTTGTTTATTTTCCAGTGCTTCATCAGTAGTGTGAAGGAACGAAATTAATTTCTGTAGGTTGATTTTGTATACTGCAACTTTAATTAAGTCATTAATTAATGCCAATATTTTTTTTATTGATTCTTGGGATTCTCTCTATATGGAATCATACCAACAGCAAATAATAACCATTTTACTTCTTCCTTTCCAATTTAGATGCCTTTTATTCCTCTTTCTTTTCTAATTGCTCTAGCTGGGACTTCAGTATTACCTGTACCAGTAGTGGGAGCAGGCTTTCGTGCCTTGCTCCTGATCTTATGGGAAACACTTTTAATTTCTCTGTATTGAGTAGATTGTTAGCTATGGATCTGTCATATAATACCTTCATTATGTTATGCTCCTTTTATACCTAGTCTGTTCAGGGTTTTCATCATCAATGATTGTTACATGTTGTCAAATTCATTTTCTGCATCTATTGAGATGATCATGTGATTTTTATCTCTCATTTCATTGATGTGAGGTAATGTTTCTTGATTTGCATATGTTAAACAGCCCTGCATCCCAGGGATAAATCCCACTCAGTCATAGTGTATAATCCTTTAAATGTATTCTTGAATTTGGTTTGCTGATATTTTCTTGAGAATTTTTACATGCCTGTGCAGTAGAAATATTGGTCTATATTTTTCCTGTTTTTGTTCTGTCGTTACTTGGTTTTGGTATCAAAGTAATGCTGGTCTCAGAGAACAAGTGTTGCCTCCTCCCCAATATCTTGGAAGAGTTCAAGAAGATTGGTGTTAATTCTTCTTTAAGTTTTTGGTATAATTCTCCAGTGATGCCACTTGATCCTGAAGATTTCTGGGTTGGGAGTTTTTTGATTACTGATTCAATTTCTCTACTCATTATTATTTTGTTCAGATTTTCTGTTTCTTTTTTATTCAGTCTTGGTAGCTTGTGTGTTTCTAGAAAAGTACTCATTTCATCTAGATTATGTAATTTGCTGGCACATAATTATTCACAGTAGTCTCATGATTTCAAGTATTTTGGTGGTACCAGTTGAAAGGTCCCCTCTTTTGTTTGTAACTTTGTAACTTTACTGATTTGGCTTTTCTTTTTTCCTTAGTCCAGTTACAGTTCTGTCAATTTGTTTATCTCTTAAGATAAGAGAGAATTCTTCTCTTTAAGAAGAATCTTCTTTTTTGTTGACCCATTCTATTTTTTCTGGTCTGTATTTCATTCACTTCCACTTTAATTCTTATTATATTTTTCCTTCTGATATCTTTGGTCATAGTTTGTTCTTCTTTTTTGGGTTCCTTTAAGTATAAAATTAAGTTTTTATATTTTTCTAGTGTCTTAATATATGCATTTATTTACTCTCAGAACTGTCAATACATGTCAATACATGACATGTGTTTTCATTTGTATTTCTTTTGAGATTTCTTTTTTATTTCCCTTTGACTTCTTCCTTAACCCCATGGTTGTTTAGAAGTGTGTTGTTTAACTTCCACATATTTGTAAATCTTCTCACTTTCCTCTTATTATTGATTTCTAAGTTTCATAACATTATGGCCAGAGAAGATAGTTGGTATTATTTCAATCTTAAATTTGCTAAGATTTGTTTTTTGGCCTATTATATGATCTATCCTGGATATGGGGTCTGGAGAATGTTTTATGTACACTTGAGAAGAATGTGTATTCTGCTGCTGTTGGATGTATTTGTCTATTAAGTCCATTTGTTCTAAACTGTGCTTCAATTCCAATATTTCCTTGTCGATTTTCCATTTATAGAATCTATCTATTGCTGATGATGAAGTATTAAAGTCCCTTACAATTATTGCATTTTTGCCTATTTTGCTCTTAAGTTCTGTTACTAATTGCTTAATATATTTTAGCGCTTGGGTACTGGGAATGTGTACATTTAGGATTGTTATATCTTCTTGATGTATTGATCCCTTATCATAAAATGACCTCCTTTGTCTTATTACATTTTTTGGCCTGATACAAGTTTGGCTACACCTACCTTTTCTTCATTTCTGTTTGCTTGGAATATCATCTTCCATACTTTCACTTTGAGACTACGTGTGTCTTTAGAGCTGAAATGAGTCTCTTGTAGTCAGCATATAATTGGGTTTCACTATTTTTTTATCCGTCCAGCCACTCTATGACTTTTGATTGGTGAGTTCATTCCATTTACATCTAGGGTGATTATGAATATGTCACAATTTTTACTGCCATTTTAACTTTTGACTTCTGGTTGTCTTGTCTCTGAATTGTTTATTTTTCCTTCTGTTTCTGTCTAGCTATGTAAGTTGGTAGTTGTCCATGGTGATTTGTTCAGTGTCTCCCTTTTTTATGTCTTGTGTTTCTTCTCTAGATTTTTGCTTTCATGATTACCATGAGGCTTACATGAAATATTTCATAGATAAAAATAGTCCTTTTTCTGCTGATAGCAATTTATCTTCATTCATCTATAAAAGTTCCATTCTTATATTCTGCCTCTGTTATAGTTTAGATGTCACAAATTATCTCCTTTTATGCTATGATTTCATTAGCAAGTTATGGTAGCTATAGTTATTTTTAATGTTCATTTATTCTAAAGTTTATGCTGTAATTAAAAGTTTAATAGACTATTCTTAAAAATACTTATTCTAATTCCGACTCTCATATTGATCAAAATTTTGTATGTATTTTTTGTTTGTTTGTTCGTTTGTTTGTTTCAGCTGAAAGAGCTCATTTCAACATTTTGTGTAAGCCAGGTCTAGGGTTTGCGAACTCCTTTAACTTTTGTTTGCCTGGGAAAGCCTTTATTTGTCCTTCATATCTGAAGGATAACTTTGCCAGATAGACTACTCTTCTTGGCTGGCAGTTTTTATCTTTCAATATTTTGCGTGTGTCATTCTACTCTCTGCTGGCTTATAAAGTTTCTGCTGAGAAGCCTGCTGGTAGCCTAATGAGGGTACCTTTGTAGGTTACTGTCTTTTTTCCCTGACTGCCTTTAAAATTCTTTATCATTGACTTTTGACAGTTTTAATATAAAACTGGAGAAGGTCTTTGTGCATTGAGATAATGAGGTGTTCTATTGGCTTTTTGGTCTTGTATATCCAGTTCCTTTCCAAGGCTTGGGAAATTCTCAGCTATTATTTCTTTAAATATACTCTCTGCTTCATCCTTCCTCATTTCTCTTTTTGAGATGTCCATTATTTTTATGTTGGATTTTCTAGTGGATTCATATAATTCTTGTAAGATTTACTCACTTTTTAGAAATTTTAGTTCTCTCTCCTTTGCCACCTGAATCATCTTTACATTTCAATCTTTATGCTCACTAATTCTCTCTTTTGCATGATCAGCTCCATTTCTAATCAATTATAGTTCATTCTTCATGTCATTATTAGGTTCTTCAGTTCCAGAATATTTTGTTCCTTTATAGAAATTCAACTTCGGGGCGCCTGGGTGGCTCAGTCGGTTAAGTGGCCGACTTCGGCTCAGGTCATGATCTCGTGGTCCGTGAGTTCGAGCCCCATGTCGGGCTCTGTGCTGACAGCTCAGAGCCTGGAGCCTGTTTCAGATTCTGTGTCTCCCTCTCTCTGACCCTCCCCCATTCATGCTCTGTCTCTCTCTGTCTCAAAAATAAATAAACATTAAAAAAATTAAAAAAAAAAAAGAAATTCAACCTCTATGGTAAAGTACCCCTTCTGTTTGTTACTTTTATTCTCAATATCATTGTATTACCTTGTATTCTGAATTTTCTTGTAGCTCATTGAATTTCTTCATAACAGCTATTTAAAATTCTTTATCAGCTATATTGCAATATTCCATGTCTTTGAGTTCATTTGCTGGAAAATTGTCATTTTCTTTTTGTAATACCACATTACCATGATTTTTCATGGTGTTCAATGAAAAGTGCCTCTGCCACCACATTTGAAATAGTGAACACCTGGCGCGCCTGGGTGGCTCAGTCAGTTAAGCGTCCAACTTTAGCTCAGGTCATGATCTCAGGGTCTGTGAGTTTGAGCTCTGCGTCAGGCTCTGTGCTGACTGCTCAGAGCCTGGAGCCTGCTTCGGATTCTGTGTCTGTCTCTCTCTCTGCCTGCCTATAATGACTCCTGCTACCAAGATGGTGATGTCACCTGTCAGTACCTCAGAATTTTTTTTTCTTTTTCTTTTACTTTTTTTTTTTGAGAGAGAAAGCGAGCAAGCACATAAGCAGGGTAGAAGGAGAGAGGGAGAGAGAGAGAATCTTAACAGCTTCCATACCCAGTATAGAGCTCAATGCAGGGCTTGATCATGAGATTGTGACCTGAGCCAAAATCAAGAGTCAGATACTTAACAGACTGAACCACCCAGGGGCCTCCACATCAGAATTTTTAAAAAGGTATTGACATTTTGACATCCTGGGGGAAAAATAGAAAAGAAGTTCCAAATTAAAAAAATTTCAAACGTTAGAGAATATGCAAGTAGGAAGTCTTCCAAGAAGTATTAGGAAAAAGAAAAGCATAATTTGAAATAAATGGATGAGTGAATAAGAAAAAATATAAAACTTATCAGTCTTTTGGTTTGTTTCAGTTTTGAAAGACTTTACCTTCACTACCTATACTGAGCTACAAAGGTTCTATGTTCCCAATTCATTGCATTTATTTTGGCCATTGTGTTCAAAATAAGTGGATATATATGTGAACTTTAAAGAAATAATGAGTGTGGGCAACCAAGAATGTCGCAACATCTTTTTCAGTTTAGAAAGAGTAACTTTCAAGGTGGAAGATATTTTACACAGATAACGATGTGATCTGGTTAGGTTTTTGTAGTTATTCTGTTTTATGTTTGTTTTACTTTTATTTTGTTCCTTACCTGAAAGTGTGGCTATTGCTTTTAAAGTATCATGTTAGAAGCTTTTCAGGGGAGTTTTGGGTGGTTTACATTATAGTAAGATCACCTGGTAAAGTAAACCTAGTAGCAAGACTCTTACTTCACTTAAGAAGACTCTTACTTCACTTAAGAAGACTCTTACTTCACTTCTTAAAACTCTTACTTCACTTTGTAAAACACACACAAAAAAAGAGTTGATCTTCCTCTCAGAGTAATGTCATTGAAATAGGATTTAACATGAGATATTAAGGAGTATTGAAACTTTATATGGAGTTGAAGCTATGTTTAATATCATCCCTTCCCCTCCAAAACAAAATGTAAACACAATATTGTATTATGAGAAAATAAAAAAAAATACTTAAGATTATAAGGTGGGAATAATAATATTATCTATCATACTGTTATGATTCTTCAAATCTTACCTCATTTTTATGCTTGTCTTATTTAATATTTGAAAAAATACAGATAGAGACTGAAAGAATCCCTAGGTAGCCTTTGTCCATAACTCTCATTTTGAAGATAGTAATCTTTGGGTGTTTATAATGTTTATAATGTCTGGGTGGGTTTGTCTAATGTCACATAAGTAATCAGGAGCAGATTTAATTGTTAGTGTTCTTTTTTTGGTAAAAACACGGTAGATCTATGTTCACTTATACATGCCTAGAAGTTTACAATTTTTGTAGACTGCACTGAATGAAACCCTGCATATCATGTCTGTTTGTCAAATTATTTGTATCTAGTTCTGCATTTTCATGAGGTACCAAGAGGCCAAAGAATAAACTCCTTACTATTAGTAGTAGTGCCCTCCTTAAGTGTATTTTGCTCTTTCCTTGCTTTACATTACCAACCTTACGAGAAAGTGGCAGAATAGACAATCCTCTGTTATACAGGTACACAGATGGACTTTTAGATAAAAGCACATTAGCCTTACTTGCTTGTTATGGGCTGAATTGTGTTCCCCCCAAATCTGTAGGCTCATATGCTGATTCCTATATCGTAAGACCCAGTGCCTCAGAATGTGTCAATATTTAGAGATATGGGGTCTTTGAAAATCTTAAGTTAAAAGAAGTCTTTGGGGTGGGCCTTAGTCCAATGTGACTGTTATCCTTGCAGAAACAGGTAATTTGGACATGTAGATAAAAACAGCAATCACATGTGTATGCGAGAGGGATGACCATGAGAAGACACAGTAAGAAGGTGGCCATCAGTGAGTCAAGGAGAGAGACTTTGAAAGAAACCAGTCTCACTAATACCTTGATCTCAGACAACTAGCCTCAAGAACAGTGAGAAAATAAAACTAACACTGCCTGTTTTCCTTTATGAACACACATCATGGGTAATTCATTGACTTGAGCCTTTGGGTTTCTACTATTTCTTTAATGCTACAAATACAATTTTTACTTGCCACTGCTTCTCCTTTACTGGACTAATTGGTTCATAAGCAGGAAACTTTGAGAAGTTATCTTTTGTGTATCAGCACCATATGTAAACATGAAATTTTCAAGAATCTATGTTGTATGCTGCTACAGCTGAGAGGATGTATTTAGAAATATAACAGTAAGTCTAGCTACCCTGCCTCACTCAAACTATTAGAATAAATCCATCTTGCCTTACAGTTCTGCCAACCCCAGTCACTGACAGAAGTCCCATCCTTCCAGTCAATGCAAGATATAATTTCTGTACATTTCCCAACCTAATCCAATGGTCCATCCCTTCCTGTTCTCTCCATAATTTTCACCACTTTGTAATCAACAAACTTCCTATATATGTACCATTTTGCATTGTTATTACTACCTTTGCTTTTATGGAAAACCAGCTGTGAATTGAACATCAGCTTCTCCTATAATTTCACCAATCTGAAACAATTTTTTATTGTTTTACATACCTGTACTAGGAGGGTAACCTGATACCTTTTTGCCTGAAATTGTCACTTCTGGGTCTTTACTGTCCTAAAAGATACTACCACCACCAACAAAAACATAACAGCAAAATTTCCTCTTTCACTGTGTGTAGTAACAAGGCTAAAACATTCTCATCCCTCTTAACTACCTTCACCTATTTATCTCTTGATCTTTCCCCTGGCACTCACTGAAGAAGTTAAATACATGTTTATCTTTCTTCTCTTCTCCAACTGTTACCATTTTCAGTACTATCAAAATCCACATGGTAACATTTTATCAATTAGAACTCTCATTTCTTTACTAGTCTTCTTTTAGTTTCTTGAACTAGTGAAATTCATTTCTACATCAGAACCTTTTGTACCTATTTGTTGAAATGCTCTTATCTTTCCATGTACAAATTTTTTAATGCTAACTACAGCTTAAGAAATATAAATTCTGTATCACGTTTTTTCATGGTTAAAAAAAGTGCCTTTCATAAGAGGAAGGAAAGAATGAAAGAGAACAGGATGGGGTGAGGGAATTAAGAACTAAGGAAGATTAATATCAAAATGAAGCCACTAAACTTTCTGAAGTATAGAGCAGGAAAAAAATAATCTAAACAATATTTTCCCATGCTACTCTTAATAAACACACCCAGGCATGTTATTTTGAATTCCCCTGTCTTTACTGCCTACTTTTTAAGAAGTAAACCACTTTGGCCATGGCCTAGATAAAATTCATTTTCAAAAGACTTTAACCAACTATGGCCTCAGGAAAAAAAATATTAGCTAGTGAAATATATAAATTTAAGAACTTGCAAAATGTGCATAATGGAACACAGAATGAAAGTGACGTCACCCAAAATTGGTGTCTGCCACTTTTTAGTCAGAAGACAAAGTTTAAGGGGAAGAGTATATCTAAAATTCATTGAAGTAACAGGGCAAGGATAACATCATGAACCATTTCCAAAGAATTAAAAGACCAATTTTCATTTTTTTGTTATGAAAATATTGGCATGTTATGCTTCATAATTAGGTCACATGTGAGGCCATACCAGGAGTCAAAGATAATTCAGGAAGTTGATTAGAAAATGTACCTTTCAGCCATCTTGCTTTCAGCTTATCTGAACCTGACACTTGCAGCTGTTTGCCATGCATATTGAGGCACTGAAATGATTTTTATTAAAACGCAGTTAGTGTTGTCAGTTTGTTTCCAAAACTTGGTCTTGGCTAAAAGGGACATTTCTTCCTGAATATCCAACACCCAATTCCAGAGGGTTTATATTTGCTTTGTGTGAATATTCAGTTTCCGGTTTTCAATTGGAAAATTCTATGGAAGAGATTTTTTTTTTTTACTATAGAAGGTAACGAAAATACCACACAAAAGAGATGAATCAAATCCACAGAAATCCCATTTAAACAGCAGCATTATTTTTTTCCGATGAAATATCTTCTAAAAAAATCTCAGATATTAGATTTTTTAGTTATAAATACTCCTGTTGAGAATGGCATTCTGAATCATGATTATACTCCATAACATATTTTTCTGGAATTTCCCTTATTATTTTGACTCTTTTTGCTTACCCAAAAATAAATGTGACCTTTTATGGTTTGCAAAGATTTTGAAGTCTACCTTTTTGCCTATCTGTACAGCAGTAACATATGATTAATAAAAAAGGAATCTGTATTGAGGTATAATAATTCCCCAGTTTTCTTCTCTTTATATTACCACTTTCGTAAACTGTTCATCTCACTTTAACTTCTAAGTTCCATCTGTTTGAAAAGAAGGCTTTATGATTGTGTGACACTGTTTAGGGAAAAACAAAAAGGGAAAAGGAGAAGAAAGTACTATCTTCCTGAGTGAGTACCTTTTATAAAATTATTAGAGAGGAATTTTTATTAATGGGATTTTTATTTATTATTTTTCACACCATGGAATATAATAATATTTAATATAGAAAGAAAACACAAGTAAGTCATAACAATATAAAAACTCAAAAACATTAATTGCTCGACATAAAAAAGTAATAAGATGCCACAAATATACATATACACATTCACATGCATTGATTGGTTAAAGCTTGATAGCAAGTGCAAATAAGTGAGAGCATAAAATAAAAGCTACAGGCAACAAATGTAGCAGAAGGGAATGAGACAAGAAGGATAATAGCTTGCTATAAATTAAGAGGGAAATAAAATTAATGATGAGTTTTTAGTAGCCAAGATACTGAACTAATATTTTAAACTTGTCTTGAAGGAAAAAATGGGAGAAGGAAATCTAGACATTTGGAGAGTAATGGAGACCAGACTAATTGCAGTTTTAAAAATCTAATAAGAAAATAGAGTACACCTCAAATTAAATATGTAAAATGACAGAGTTCAGGTGTAATTTGTAATAAAGTAATAAAATAATTATAAGCCCCTAAGAATGTCTTAGACAATCATATAGCACAGAGAGAAATATAGCCTTAGTATCAGAGAAGCTAAGAAACTATACCCAGGAAATTATTGCTCATCTGAATCTTGTCCCAGTAGATACCTCAATAATATAAAATTTTGTTTAAGAGGATAAATACAAACATTTTTGCCTAGCTGGCAATAATTCCTGGGAGATTTCTTTGTAGAAAAGTATATAATTATTTGTCATTTGAAGCATACCTTCCTATTATATGCAGATAACAAAAACAAATACACAAACATACAATGGAACACTTCCAACATAAAGCCACAGATATTGACGATCTAAAAAGGAAAAGCTTATTTTATGCAAACATTCTTGTACACAGCATAAAAAAGCTGAAGTGGTTCTATTAATATCAGAAAAAAAGTGATTTCATAAAAACAATTGAGGAAGATGTAAATAAGGCCATTTCATATTGACAAAAGGGGTCATGTTATCAAAAATACTTAGAGTGTAAAATATGTATGCATGCAATAATAGAGATCCAGGATAAGGGAAAAAAAGACACAATTAAAGGGAGAAATAAACACATCCACAAATATAGCTGCAGATTTTAACATTACATTGTGAATTACTGAAAGAAAAAAAGCAGACAAATCTCAATTGATGTATATAATTTGAACAATACAAATGGCCAAGGCGATGTCATATATATATATACATATATATATATATACACACATATATGTATATATATATGTATTTATATGTCACATATATGTAATATATATTATATATATTTATATGTCATATATATGTAATATATATGATATATATATAACATATATGTAATATATATCATATATATTATATATAACCCTAATCCATAAAATCAAGTACATTCTTCTCAAGTTAATGTAAAACATTCACTCAAAATCACCAGAACAATTGGTCTCCATAAATTTCAAAAGATCAAAGCCATTCAGAGCATGGTTTCGCCATTCAGAGCATGGTTTCTGAACCACAAATGTATACATTAGAAATCATTAAGATCTTCAGAAAATCTTCAAATAATTGAGAATTAGACAAAACCCATTTCTATAACCCAAGTATCAAAGGAAAATATCAAAAGGGAAATTTTTAAAATACATTTTAATTAAAGAATAATGAAAACATGCCATTCTGATATTTGGAGCTATAGCAATCCTCGGAGCAACTGTATGATTTTCAATGTCTAAAATAGAGAAGAAAAGACATGGGACTTAAAAACTTTTTGATAATAACAAATATTGTTGAGAATATGGAGCCAACTGAATTTTTTTCACCAATAGGGATAAAAAGGTCCAACTTTAAAAGGAAAACCCTGTTGGGATCTTAGAGTTAAAATGACAGAGCAGGGGCGCCTGGGTGGCGCAGTCGGTTAAGCGTCCGACTTCAGCCAGGTCACGATCTCGCGGTCCGTGAGTTCGAGCCCCGCGTCGGGCTCTGGGCTGATGGCTCAGAGCCTGGAGCCTGTTTCCGATTCTGTGTCTCCCTCTCTCTCTGCCCCTCCCCCGTTCATGCTCTGTCTCTCTCTGTCCCAAAAATAAATAAACATTGAAAAAAAAAAATTTTTAAAATGACAGAGCAGTATGGGGATCCTGAGCTTGTCTCATCCCTAAAACGCAGCTAGATCGACATCAAATCATTTGGCACACCTAGGAAACTGATCTGAGGATTAACTCAAAAATCTGCATGATTTGACCCAAAGAACTGAGCAGGTATGCAGTCTGGAGAGGTGAATTAGGGAAGAGAAAAGGCATGGAGTTGTGGAGGGTAGGAATCCATTTTCATGGATAGAGGACAGAGAGAGAAAGAGAAATGGGGAGAGTGAAGCGCTTTGGGATTGGGCAATAAAAGCACCCTCTATCCCCTGAAAGTAGCTGGAAAGAAAGAGACAAAGACTGAAAACCCCTTCAGGACTGGACAAGAAGGCTGTTTTCTAAAACCATTGACAGGGAGAAAGGAAAGGGTTTCAATGCCACCAGGATTCTATAAACAGTGGCACACAGATTCTGAAGGTTTGGAGCTCAGTGCCTGGTGGTGCTTCAGTGAGGAAGTAGGGCAGGTAGAGCAGTCTGAGGGGGCTATGTGCCACATAGGGAAAA
This sequence comes from Prionailurus viverrinus, assembly GCF_022837055.1. NCBI lineage: Eukaryota > Metazoa > Chordata > Mammalia > Carnivora > Felidae > Prionailurus > Prionailurus viverrinus. The sequence goes on from NC_062561.1 coordinate 33,708,900, forward strand.
GAAATTCCCCTGCTTGGAGTGTATTTGCTAGAGGCCATAAGGCCTCCCCATGGGCCAAGTTCCTGGTGGTCCCTGGAGAGCTACCACATTTGCTCCTATTGAGACAAAGATGCCAGAACACAGCCAAACCTGGCACCAGCTGTGTGTTGGCATTTCCCATAAACCCTGAAACACTGCTGTTGTGCGATCACATGAAAGTTTTCTGGGATAGGCCAGCCCCTGTCCATTCCTTGGCTAGACACTCCCCCAGAGAATCAGTGTGGGTCCAAGCATAGGGGTTTCCAAAGCATGGGGTTTTGAGACATAGCCTCACCTGAGATAAAACTCAGAAGGGAGGCATCACCTGGCAGATGGATAGCTCAGACACAGACCCAGACACAGACCTGGTGGAGGCAGGGAATGGATAAAAAACTGAGACAAAGGAGAGGTGTTAGATAGCATATGTGTGAGGGCATGAAATTCCTGTTCCAGAGACTAGACAGCCAAGTGAAGCCATTTTCACCTCTAGGACATGCATGCAGGCATAGAGATTGATCCCATTGAGCTAAGCAACACCACCAAGGGGACAGTGGAGCCCTTACACCAAACCACACCCTCCTACACCATCCAGGTACATCCCCCAGAAGACTAGCACAAATCTGTTCCATCTGTTAAATCTACGGATGATAGTGTTCTGCAACGTTTCAGTTCTAGGGGAAACTGGATGTAACTTCATTTGGGTTTCATTCTGTTTGCTTGTTTGTTTATTCATTTTCTTTGCTTCTGTTTTTGCTTATGTTGTTTTCTATTTTCTTTCTTTTCTTTCTCTTTCTTGGATACAGAAAGAGCAAATTTATTTTATTATTTTTATTTTTATTCTATTTCATTTTTATTTTATTTTGTCCTGTTTATTATTATTATTATTATTATTATTATTACTATTTAATTTTTTACATTTCTTTAACCTTTTTTTCTTTCTCTTTTTTCTCTTTTTTCTATCAAGTTTCTCTCACCAAGCAGAACAAAACACATCCAGGATTTAGCTACCTTTGATTTTTTGTTTTGTTTTATTTTTAAGTTTTTAAATCTTATGTATTTTATTAATATTTTTTCTTCCTCTAAATGACAAGACAGAGGAATTCACCCCCCCCCCCAAAGAGGTAGAAATGACACCCAGGGATTTCATCAACACAGATATAAGATGCCTGATCTAGAATTTCAAACCATGATTGTAAGAATACTAGCTGACATTGAAGAAAGCATAGAAGACACCAGAGAGAATCCCTTCCTGCAGAGATAAAAGAACTAAAGTCTACTCAGGTCGAAATTAGAAATGCTCGAAGATGCAGTGTCAAATGAATGTCATGACAGAAATGATGAATGAAGCAGAGAAGTGAATCAATGATATAGAATATAAAATTATGAAAAATAATGAAGCAGAAAAAAAGAGGGAAACAAAGGGAAAAGATCACAATATGAGACTTAGAGAACAAGACGACTTACTAATGAGGAATAACATTTGTATCATAGGAGTCCCAGAAGAAGAGAGAGAAAAGGGGGAATAAGGCTTATGTGAACAAATTTTAGCTGAAAATTTCCCTAATCTGGGAAATGACACAGACATCAAAATCCAAGAAGCACAGAGAACATCCATTAGATTCAACAAAAACTGACTATCACCAAGGCATATCATAGTCAAATTCACAAAATACACAGATTAGGAAAGAATGATGTTGTAGCAGATATGTCCACAGAAACTTGGCAGGCAAGAAATGAAGTCGCAGGACATATTTAATGTGCTGAATCGGAAAAATATGTAGCCAAGAATTCTTTTTCCGGCAAGGCTATCATTGAAAATAGAAGAGATAAAGTTTCCCAGATAAATAAAAGCTAAAGGAGTTCATGACCACTAAACCAGCCCTGTAAGAAATTTTAAGGGGGACTCCTTGAGTGAACAAAAAGCAAAAGAAAAAAGGTCAAAGGCAACAAAGGCTAAAAAGACCAGAGAACATCACTAGAAACATCAACTCTACAGGCAACAAAATGGCACTAAATTCATATTTTTTAATAGTCACTCTAAATGTAAATGGACTAAATCAAAAGACACAGAGTATAAGAATGGATAAAAAAAAAAGACTGATCTATATGCTGCCTAAAAGAGATTCATTTTAGACCTAAAGAAACATTCAGATTGAAAGAGAAGGAATAGAGAAGCATCTATCATACTAATGGACTTCAAAAGAAAGCCAAAGTAGCCATACTTACATCAGACAAACTAGATTTTAAAACAAATACTGTAACAAGAGATAATGGAGGGCATTAAATCATAATTAAGGGGTTTATCCATCAAGAAGACCTAACAATTATAAATATTTATGCCCCCAACATGAAACAACCAAATATATAAATTAATTAATCACAAACATAAAGAAACTCATTGATAATAATACAAAAATAGTAGGGGACTTCCACACCCCACTTACAGCAATGAACAGAAAATAAGCAGAAAATCAACAGAGAAACAATGGCTTTGAATGACAACTGGACCAGATGGACTTAACAGATATATTCAAAACATTTCATCCTAAAGCAGCAGAATACTCATTCTTTCTTAGTGCACATGGAGCATTCTTGAGAATAGACAACATACTGGGTCACAAATCAGACCTAACAAGTACAAAAAGATCAATATCATACCATACTTATTTTCAGACCACAACGCTGTGAAACTTGAATCAACCACAAGAAAAAATCTGGAAAGACCATAAATACTTGGAGATTAAACAACATCCTACAAAAGAGTAAATGGGTTAACCAAGAAATTAAAGAGGAAATTAAAAAGTACATAGGAGCCAAAGAAAATGAAAACACAACTGTCCAAAGCTTTTGAGATTCAGCAAAAGGTTAACAGGGAAGTATATAGCAATCCAGGACTTCCTAAATAAGAAAGAAAGGTCTCAAATACACAACCTAATCTTATGCCTCAAGGAACTGGGGTGGGGTGGGGGGAACAACAAGGAAACAACAGGAAATAATGCCCAAAGTCAGCAGAAGAAGGGAAATAATAAAGATTAGAGCAGAAGTCAGATATCAAAAAAACAAACAAACATACAAAAAAAAAAAAACAGCAGTAAAACAGATCAAGGGAACCATGAGCTGGTTCTTTGGAAGAATTAACAAAATAGATAAGCCCCTAGGCAGATTGATAAAAAAGAAAAATGAAAAGACCCAAATAAATAAAATCATGAGTGAAGGAGGAAAGATCACAACAAACACCTCAAAAATACAAACAGTAACATGAGAATATTATGAGAAATTATATGTCAACAAATTGGGCAATCTGGAATAAATGGATAAATTGCTAAACACAAAGTAACTAAAGTACTAAAACTGAAACAAGAAGAAATAGAAACTTTGAAAAGATCCACAGCAAGTAAAGAAATTGAATCAGTAATATAAAATCTCCCCAAAAACAAGAGTCCAGGGCCAGATGGCCTCCCAGGGGAATTCTACCAAATATTTAGAGTTAATACCTACTTTTTGAATGTGTTCCAAAAAATAGAAATGGAAGGAAAACTTCCAAGTTCATTCTCTAAAGCCAGCATTACCTTGATTCCAAAAGTAAAGATCCCACTAAAAAGGAGAATTACAGACCAATTTCCCTGATGAACATGGATGCAAAAATCCTCAACAAGAAGAGTGCCTGGGTGGTTCAGTTGGCTAAGCGTCCAGCTTTGGCTCAAGTCATGATCTCACAGCTCATGAGTTTGGGCCCCGTGTCAGGCTCTGTGCTGACAGGATGGAGCCTGGAGCCTGCTTTGGATTCTGTGTTTCCCTCTCTCCAGGACCCTCCTCTGCTTATACTCTGTCTCTCTCTCAAAAATAAATATTAAAATTGTTTTAAATAAAAAACTAAATTAAAAAAATTCTCAACAAGATACTAGTAAATCAAATCCAATAGCACATTAAAAGAATTATTCACCATGATCAAGTGAGATTCATTCCTGAGCTGCAGAGCTAATTCAATATTTCAAAGCAATCAACATGCTACATTACATTAATAAAAGAAAGGATAGGAACCACATGACCCTCTCAATAAATGCAGAAAAACGATTTAACAAAATACAGCATCCTTTCTTGATAAAAACCCTCAAAAATAGAGATAGAAGGAACATTCCTCAATATCATAAAGGCCATATATAAAAGGACCACAGCTAATATCTTCGATGGATAAAAACTGAGAGCTTTCCCCCTAAAGTCAGAAAAACCACAGGGATGTCCATTCTCACCACTGTTGTTCAACATAGTACTGGAAGTCCTAGCCTCAATCAGACAACAAAAAGAAATAAGAAGCATCCAAATTGGCAAGGAAAAAGGCAAACTTTCACTCTTTGAAGATAACATGATACTCTATGTGGAAAACCTGAAAGACCACCAAAAAATGTTGGAACTGATACATAAATTCAGCAAAGTCGCAGGATATAAAATCAATGTACCGAAATCAGTTGCATATCTATACATCAATAATGATGCAATGCAAAGAGTAATCAAGGAATCGATTCCATTTACAATTGCACCAACCACCATAAAATACCTAAGAAGAAACCTAACCAAAGAGGTAAAAGATCTATATGCTGAAAACTATAGAAAGCTTATGAAAGAAATTGAAGATGACACAAAGAAATGGAAAAACATGGAATGTTCATTAATTAGAAAAACAAATACTGTTAAAATGTCTATACTACCCAAAGCAATCTACACATTCAATGCGATCCTTATCAAAATAACACCAGCATTCTTCTCAGAGCTAGACCAATCAATTCTAAAATTTGTATGGAACCAGAAAAGATTCTGAATAGCCAAAGTAATGTTGAAAAAGAAAACCAAGCATGAGGCATCACAATTCTGGACTTCAAGCTGTATTACAAAGCTGTAATCATCAAGACAATATGGTACTGGCACAGAAACAGACACGTATATCAATGGAACAGAATAGAGAACCCAGAAATGGACCCACAGAAGTATGGCCAACTAATCCTTGACCAAGCAGGAAAGGATATCCAATGGAAAAAAGACAGTCTTTTCAGCAAATGGTGTTGGAAAATTGGACAGCAACATGCAGAAGAATGAACCTGGACCACTTTCTTACACCATACACAGAAATAAACTCAAAATGGATGAAAGGAGATCCTAGAGGAGGAATCCTAGAGGAGAAAATCCTTAGAGGAGAAAACAGAAAACAACTTCTTGACCTCAGCCACAGCAACCTTAGTAGATATATCTCTGCAGGCAAGGCAAACAAAAGCAAACATGAACTATTGAGACTTCATCAAGATAAAAAGCTTCTGCACAGCCAAGGAAACCACAAAAATAAAAGGTGGCCTATGGATAAGGGAGAATATATTTGCAAATGACATATTTGATGAAGCATTAGTATCCAAAATCTATAAAGAACTTATCAAACTCAACACCCAAAAAATAAATAATCCATTGAAGAAATGGGCAGAAGACATGAATAGACATTTTCCAAAGAAGACATCCAGATGGCTACATCACTTATCATCAGGGAAATGCAAATCCAAACCACAATGAGATATTACCACATACCTGTCAGGTGGCTAAAATTAACAACCAGGAAAAAACAGATGTTGGAAAGGATGTGGAGAAACAGGAACCCATTTGTACTCCTGATGGGAATGCACACTGATACAGCCACTCAGGAAAACAGTATGAAGGTTCCTCAACAAATTAAAAATAGAGCTATCTACAGTCCAACATTTGCACTAGTAGGTATTTATCCAAAGGATACAAAAATGCTGATTCGAAGGGGCACATGCACCCAATGATTGTAACAACACTATCAACAATAGCCAAATTATGGAAAGAACTCAAATGTCTATTGACTAATGAATGGATAAAGAAGACATGGTGTGTGTGTGTGTGCGTGTGCGTGTGTGTGTGTGTGTGTATGTATTACTTGTCAATGATATTATTTGGCAATGATAAAGAATGATAATCTGCCATCTGCAACATCATGGATGGAACTAGAATGTAATACGCTAAGCGAAACAAGTCAGTCAGAAAGACAAATACCATATGATTTCACTCATATGTGGAATTTAGGAAACAAAACTGAGAACATAAGGGAAGGGCAGAAAAACAAGAAAAACAGAGAGGGAGGTAAACCATAAGAAACTCTTAAATACAGAGAAAAAACCTGAGGGTTGCTGGAGAGAAAGTGGGTAGGGGGATGAGCTAAATGGGTGATGGGTACTAAGGAGGGCATTTGTTGGGATGAGCACTGGGTGTTATATGTAAGTGATGAATCACTAAATTCTTCTCCTGAATCCATTATTACACTATGTGTTCACTAACTTGGATTTACATACAATAAAAAAATAATAAAATAAAATAATAAAATAAAATAGTAAAAAACTGTTGGTTAATTCTTATAAACATTCACTTACTCTATCATTCAGCAATTCTACTTCTAGATATTATTTAAAAGATAAAAACATGCACACACCAAGAGTTTTACAAAGATATTCATAACTACTCATTCTAGCCCAAATTGAAAGCATCCCATATTTTCATCAAGAGAAAAACAAACTCATCTATTCATACAATAATACCATACTACTCAGCAATAATAAGAATATATTAAGGATACATGAAAATACATGGATAATGTCAAGAATATTAAACTGAGTGAGAGAATTCAGACACAAACGAGTACATAACTGTGTAATTTCTTTTATATGACATTTGAGGATAGGCAAACCCATAGTAAAAGAAATCCATGGTGAGAGAAATCAAAACAATGCTTGCTTGAGCAAAAGCTGAAATTTACTGAGCAAGAGGAAGTATTGCCCAGTATAATGGGCAAGAGGAAGAATTCTTGGGCAGAAAACATGTATTTATAAGGATGCTTACACAGATTTATGTCTTTGTCAAAACTGATCCAAATGTACACTTAGGAGCAGTTGATTTCACTTACCATTTTGTTTCAATTATGTCTCAATAAAAGAAACAGTCTTGCAAAAATGAAGATACTATTTACAGTAGCAACAGAATCTCAAGAATCTAGGACCCTAAACAAAAATATATACAATCTCTATATAGAACATATTAAAATTCTATGAACAATAGGCACCTGGATGGCTCAAGTTGGTTAAGCATCCAACTTCAGCTCAGGTTATGATCTCACAGTTTGGGAGTTCAAGCCCCACATTGGGCTCCACAATAACAGTGTGGAGCCCGCTTGGGATTCTCTCTCTCCCTCTTCCCCTCCCCCACTTGCACTTTCTCTTTTAAAACAAATAAATGCACTTAAAAAAGTTTTATGGTGGAGTATAAAATAAGATCTGAATAAATAAAAGCCTAACTTAAAAATATGGTAATATATTCAATGCAATTTTAATCAAATTCCCATCTAAATTTTTGAGAAGCTTGATAAATTTATATAAGAAAACATATATGGAGAATAAAAACACCAAGGATAGCTGAGTAAACTTATATATAAAAAACATATAAAAAATAAACAGGAACAAAACAAAGCAAAACAATAACAAAAGACAAAACTTACCAGCCAAATAGTAAGACTGCAAATATTCATCAGTGTAATACTGATGCAAGAACAGAAATAAAGTTAACGTTGGTACATAATAGAGAGGGGTACAGAAAATATTTATATATTAATACTTAGTACATATATTCCTCTAATTTAATGGGGGAAAGTATGTATAGTTTGAGAAATGTAGGGGAAATTGGGTTAACCCAGAGAAACAATAATGTACTGAATTCCTATATATAACAAGGATCCATGTGGATTAAGGACATTTGTTTGAAAAAGGGAAACTATCTCTTTTTAAAGTTAAAAAAGGGAAACTATAAAGTTAAAAAATGTAAAAAGATTATTGCTGTGCAAGTGTAAAAAATGTCTACTTAATAAAACCCATAAGTGCAAACACTGAGGCAAAAAATTGATTTTTATTGTGGGTCATTTTTAATGGAGAGAATCATGGACAGGGTAACAAAAAAATGGCAATATGAAAGATATTTGTATTATCTAAAATAAATAAGTTCATGGCATTAAAATAAAAAGAAATATTTAGGAATCAAAAATAAATATGCAGGTAACGTAACAGAACTGCAAAACAGATATGAATAGCCATTTCAGAGAAGATGAAACCCAAAATTTCACCAAATGAAAAGACATATTCAAATGCATTACAGAACTGCAACTTAAAAACAACCTCTTAGCACACTGCCATCATTCCATCAGGAAAACCTGGAATATGCTGAATTTTGTTATCAGCTGTGTACATGATAGAATGACGAAGCATTGCAGTTGAAAACGTAAAGGAATGGAGCCATTCTAGTTACGTGATATCTGGACTCAAAGGAAGTATAGAAACAATTCTCACCCATGTGTACGTTTGAGGATGTTTATCACAGAATTGCTTACAGTCGTGGGAAGCTGGAATCCTCCCAGAAATCCACACTGGGGAAACAGGAAGACCACGGTAGATATACAACACCGTGTACAATGCAGCGGTTGGAAGCGACCAATATCAGACACACACAATCGTGAACATACATACACACACAGTCAACATGGATATTCCCTGAAGACATTATTGACAGAAAAAAAAATAGGTTCTATTGAAAACTATCGTTTACATAAATTAAGTGAGTAAGTGCAATAAAAGTAGAATTGAAGATTTGATGGCAAGAATTTGAGGTGGTTGTTTGTGACAGACTCTGTTTGTTCTACCAGGTAGGAGGCCAGGTCATCTGCTGAGAACCACTCAAGTAGAGGAGTGTGGAGAATAGAAAAGTTTGACTATAGAAACTAGATAAAAGAAATGTAATAATAAAATTTTCAGCCAGCATTGAGGTCCAGCTGAGGTTAGTGACTATGCACTTACATTGCTAACAATCTCCTCAGTGTGTGTTTTTTTCTCCTACTGTTTTTAGCTGCCCCGTAGGAGGCTTGGAGAAGGCAGATAGTGAAGAGCCTTTAAAAAAAATAAAAAGGCAAAAAATCCATTCATTTATTCAAGTAAATAGACCTTTCTTGTGTTGTTGTTTTTGTTTTTTAATTCTTCAAGCAGTACTTACTTCATATTTACTTGATACTCCCGGTGAAGAGCACAAAATGAGCTGTGATTAAAAATGGCAGAATTTGCAACAGATCAAGTTAAAGGCTAAGACAGGTTTGGAAATCTAATCAAAAGTATGATTTCAGGTAGTTACCTTTGAAAAATCTTGCTTGAAAATGGAATAGATGCTATGTAAATCCGGAGGGATGGATTGTAATCCTGGCACCATCATTAGTGAGCTTTGTGAGTTGAGACCCCCTTCCCAACTCTTTTGAACATTAATTCCATCATCCATTAAATGAAATGATCAGATTTTTGGTCTCTGCATCTCTCACACGGCAGACCTCGTAAGGCAAGTGATTCTAGCCAGCATCTCCCACATCACCACCAAATTATTGGACAAATAGAAACGCTACTGAAATGACTTAAATATTTTTATATAAGAACACCATAATGAAACATAGACAACGTTGTATCTTTGAATAGCAATCTCAACAGCTGTTAAACTACAGATTTTAGAATGTATTCTCTTGATCTTCATTTCCTGCACTAACAAGACTTTGAAATTAGGTTCTAGTAGTCACCAGACTATAGCTTCACCCATTATTGTAAATACAATGAAGACAGGCAGTTAACACTTGTTTTCTGATTTCTTTATCTGAATAGTACTATTATGGAAGTTATGCAGTTAAGAATATATTCATTATGTTACCTGAATCTTATGGTTGCCGGTAGTGCTTCCTGTGGATCCATTTTATCCAAAACATCTGGCCCTGAAAACAATGACATCATCTTAGGAGCTCATTTTCCCCAAAAGAAAGGAAAACGTTAAATAAACCATGATTCTTCTTCATGGAAAAATTTTTAAAGATATACAATAAAATAAATAAATGCTTCATGTTCAGCACTATGCTTCATATGTAACAAATACATTAAGGAAGTAATAAATCTGATATCCTGACTACCAAACTTAAAGTAACACCATTGTGTCTTTTAAACACCACAATTAAATCACCGTAAGATACAGAAAAAAATATATGGGCTAAAATATTCTAGTTGTTTTTAAAAGACACATACATGTGCCTTAGGCACATGTATAGTGGAAATAATAATGTGTGGTATAATGATAAAAATAATGTATAGTATGAAGTGAAAATGTATAGTATGAGGAAAAATGTTTTGATAAAAGTGAAATTAGGACTTGATATTCTTTGATTTTTTTAAATGTGACTTAAGACAGTATTAATGAAAGATGAGAAATGATAAAATTAAAAATATTTCTCAAACATCCTACAGCTGCCACATAGGTTAATGTCTAATCTTCCAAATTAAGAATATATAAACATATATATTTCATACATATGTGCATGTATAAAGATTACACATGTGTAATCTACATCCGTACATATACACATGCATGTTTGCTCATATATATCTGACTATGTTTTTTCTTTTCAGGCACAGGATTATATTTTCTACCCCATCCGTTAGCTAGATAGGGCCATGCAACTTATTTTGGCCAATGGATTGGGATAGAAATGGCATGTGTTTCTTTCTGGCCAATGTATTCAGTTTCTAGCGTAAGACTCTTCTTCCTTATGGTAATCATGGAAGGATGTATTTAGGTGGAGCCACAGTTTAGAAATCAGCTGCTTAGGCAAATAACCCACACCTGCAGTGCATTTTATATGAGTAAGGATAAAGTACAAAACAACAAACACCTAAACTCGCTCTCCCATTAAAAAAAAAAAAGAAACTCTGTTGTGTTATTTACTTAAGGCGTTGTGTTTGCATAAAACAGATTGTCTATGCTGACTGATGGAATATTCATAATAAATTTTCTAATCTCTAAGTATATTGATAGTCCCAATGATAATACACTTGAAACATCTCAACAGTAGATCCGTGCAGTATCATGTAGCTAAGAATGCCACATTTTCTGATTTCTTATTTTTATAAATATAATTATCATAGTTGTATTAGTTTATGGAAAATTTAAAATATTAATGATTCTGAAAATCTTGTGGGTCATTCTTATCCTTCAAATTTATTATTATGTGCTGAGAAAATGGTAGGTTTTATTTTGCTTTTGGTTTTCAAACACATTTAACTTGTTAAAAGTTATAGATTTAGTGTAGATATTTGTTCAAAATATGGACATCAGATTTAAAATATCCACTTATTTTGGTGTTCATTATATTAAAGTTAAATGTTCTATGAAAGGATTTAGACTGCTTCACCTAGTATGCTGCTGATTAGACATAGATCATGGCAACTCTCATGCTTTTATTTTTTGTTTTTGTTTTTGTTTTTGTTTTCTTTTTCAGTGTAACATAGCAAGAGTACAGTGATACCAAAAAATCTCTGTGCCCTTAATATCTCAGGAAAAGTTCTGACCAATTTTGAAGAGGCTACTCTTCCATGAACAGATGGTTGTATGTGAACTCAACCAAGACATCCAAACAGATGTCTGTCCTGAGGTCATCCTACCACAGATTAGAAGATGTACAAATGCTAATCCAGATCCGAGCTGGATAACATAATTTTTTTCAGTAAAATTGGATGAATTAAATAACCTAATTTTTGAAAGTTGGCTTTCAGGAAACCACAGCTGTTTGAAAATCACAGGCTAGACTCCCATTACAACAGCATCTCATTCCTTCTAATGTTAATATTTTTACAAACTGGGAAAAAAAGTTACAGACTTTTTTTTGCCATATCCTGAAACTATTAATACATAGAAAATATGACTTTAAATGGTCTTTCATGTGAATCTAAAAGACACAATTATTTTGTTAGGACACATCACTTTAGAGTTGTTACTGGTTAAATGGAAAGATAGATCTGCTAATTTATTATAAAAAATTGATTTATAAAAAGAATAAAATGTTTTCAACGGACTATCAAGTGTTTAGTTTCAGTGTTTAATTACTTAAATGACATTTGGCTATTAGACATTAGGCAACATGTGTATGTGTATATATGTGTGTGTGTGTGTGTGTGTGTGTGTGTGTGTGTGTGTGTATGGTACAAAACCAATCATAAATAATATATTTATTTATTTTATCCCACATATAAATTCCTAAAATATGCCAGTTACCTTTCATTGTCACCCTTAACTGAGACTGTTTAAGTAAGAGATAAAGAGTAGAGGGGTTACTTTATATTTCAAGGTCAGGTCATCAGATTTATGATTTCCATTGTAATGACAGCAAATTCTGATGCATTTAGGGGACTGTTTTTGAAAGAGACTGACTTTTTCTAACATACATAAATTTTCCAGAAATTTTATAAAGCAAATACATATTTAATAGGTTATTTTATAATTTGGTCTTGGAATTTTCCTAATCTGAAAGGTAAAAAGATTCTAGAAGCTATAACTCTTTACTTCACCTATTCGCATTTTTTAAATTTTCATACAAAGCTCTATTTGTTTAAATTCCCCAGATTGTTTTATTTTCCCATAATATTATACTTATCCAGACCAAATAACAATTATATTCAAGTACAATTATATTGAAGTACAGCTAGTGGCTATTTCTATTATTATAACTGACCATTCATCCCCCAGATAACAAAACTGACACATATGCTCTCCTCCTGTTCCATTTTATTTTTAAATTTTATTAATGTTTATTATTTATTTTTGAGAGAGAGACAGAGTGTGAGCAGGGGAGGGGCAGAGAGAGAGAGGGAGACACAGAATCAGAAGCAGGCTCCAGGCTATGAGCTGTCAGCACAGAGCTGATGCGGGGCTTGAACACATGAACTGTGAGATCATGACCTGAGCTGAAGTCATAAGCTTAACCAACTGAGCCACCCAGGCGCCCCCCATTTTATTTTATTTTTAATTTGACTCTTATTTGTTAATTACCGCAAACAGAAATAATATTCCTTTTGACTCCCTTTAGCATTTTAAATGCAGAAAGAATTCTAGAAGTGATTTATTCTTCTTTTATCTTTTTGAAATTGTGATGTTTCATAAAGGATGATATGAAATTGATGATGCTAATTTTTCCAATAGCTGGAACCAATAGAATAGTCATTTTAAAGAGCGTGCAAAAAAATATGATGGATTATTACTGTCATCTTCTCTGAGAATTGGTCTATATTATGAACATAAGTATACCCAATTATTATGTATTATAAGGGACCTTTAGAAGAATCCTGAACATATTAGAAGACAGAGAATACAAAGGAAAATGCCAGTTTATTTTTAATAGATATTTTAAATTTTCAAAGTATTATAAAATTTATTATTTCATTTGCTTCTCCAAATAATCATGAAAAATGGGCAGGCTGTACATAGCTTGTCTTTTCCAGAGATGATAAGTTGAATTTATGGCTCTTAAGTGACAATGATTGTTCTAGAAAAAAAGCCTCTTTTTATAGCAATTTCAGAACTTTTTCATATCTATCAGGGTCTTCATAAGTAAAACTATTTAGGTGGACCTTCAATTTATTTCACATGGATCCATTCACTGGTGAATAAAGGTTATGGGAGATGTTGGAGATACATAATTTGGAACAAAGGAAAATAAAGTTATATTTCTTCATACTGTTGTCTGATATCCTTTATATTCTGCATCATTCTAGAATTATCACTATCATTGTTTTATATGTAGGCAAATGAAGCAGTTAATGAATAGATCAATAATTATTTTATCAAGCATCTACTATATGTCATGCAGAACTGCATGTTATGGTGATAAAGACAAAGGGCTTTATAAAACCCTCATTTCCATTTAACTTGGTATGGTTAGTATATAAGAAATATAACTAAAACTTCACTAAAAAACTAAAAGGAATTTAAGTGTAAATAGCCATTAAATGTGTACTTATATCAGTGAATGCTACAGGAATTCTGATAAATAAATAACAACAACAACAAAAAAAGCAACATTGCCTGATGGTTTGTTAGTGATAGATGCCCAAATTTTGGGCAGACATGTGGGAACTAAGTCAGCATGAGAGTATCAAGAACATGGATTAGTGATTTGTAAAAGTCATGTGATTTTTTTTTTTTTTATCTCTTCAGATATAATTTTCTTGTTTGGGGAAAATGCATGGGAAGATATGTTGGGAAAAATAAACCTGAACTGGTGTCCGAAGACCCAGATTTCATACTCTAATAAGTGGGAAACCACTGAAGATGTTTGAAGAAATACATGTAAACAATATTCTGTATTTATGTAAAAACAATTTCATGATATTTTCCAGTAATAAGTGTAGATTAGAGAAATTTGCAGTTATATATGAGTTGAGAGGGAGACTGCTAATTGCATAGGTGTAAGTTTATAGCTTTTGGGAGTTAGTTTCACTGACATTTGAATCGTTGGAAGACTTTTACTGCATGGAATATATTAATGGGAAATAATGAATAATCAGAACAAAAATTATTCACAAATATTCTTATTACATTAGTTATGATGGTTAAAGTGTGAGAAAAATGCTATTCCCAAACATAAGGAAATGCTGGAATTTCATAGGTTTCTGGATAACATGAGCAATATTAATATTTATTTATACTCTTTTACTAACATTAAAGAAATAGAAATTAACTTCTGAAATTGAACATGCAAAATTATTATGTTGTGCCTTATAATGGGTTATTATGGAAGTAGTTAAATTATGATTTTGAAAAAATGAATTCAGAAAATGCTTGTGATATAATGCTGAATAAAGAAGAATTAAAAATATGAAAATAAAACAAACAAAAAAGAATATGTAAAGCAGAAGATGGAGTAGGTACTCACTCACCCCATAGATACAACTATAGATAACACCCAAACTGTAAATAACTCAGAAAACAACCCGAAGACTGGCAGAACAGACTCTCCACAGCTAAATGTGGAGAAGAGGCCACATCACAGAAGGTAGGGAGACTGGAGATGCTGTCAAGAGCTAAACAGACTAGCCGGACTGTCTGTGGGAGGAAGGGACACTAGGTACAGAGAAGGGAGAGAAACAGATACCTCAAGGATGGGAACCCACATGGGGAAAATGAACCCCCTAAACATTTAGCTTTGAAAACCATAGGGGTTGAATTTCACAAATTCTTACAGTGAGGCCTAAGACCTGGAACTTTAAAAATCAGCAGGTTTTGTTCTGGGAAAGCCACAAGGTGACATAAATCTGAGTCCCCACCCTTAAAGAAATAGCACAACAAATAGCTCCTCAAAGATACAGCATAGAAGCAGCAGTTTAAAAACTGCCTTGGGTATATGAAAGGAGATTTGTTTACCAATTGCAGAGCCTGTGCTGGAGGGGCAGGATCATTGGGAGACTTCTCCAGATACAAAGAGCTGGCAGGCACCATTTCCTTCCACCCACCCCAGCCTGTTTACACAGACACCTGCAGGTACCAGCACAGCAATAACACTCTCCATAACTTGCCAACACCACTGGCTCCACCCCCACACATATCTGTGGGTCCACCCTCTCCAATCCTTTGGCCTTGGCAGGAGTTTTGGGCAGCTGCAGGGCCCCTCCTGCAGGGCACCTGTGCAAATCATGCTAAGATCACTGTTCTGCCCCTGCACAATTCTGCAGACCCCCTCCTTCCACCAAGACTGTCTCATCCGTGGTGGCTGTAGGTACCCTCCTGTGGTGACACAGAACTTGCTGGTACGGCATACCCCACTCCCACTTTCTGTTGTGGGCCTGGCCTCTCCAATACACACTGGGTGGAGTTTATCTAAAGCAGTGCCAGGAGCCTGGCAGTGTGCAAGCAGCCCAGGCAGTGGCCAGCACCCCTCCAAGGTGACTCCTACCCCAGGGAGAGGGGAAGGTAACTGCATATACCAGTCCCACTGAGGACCCAGCTGTGGACTGGGAGCAGACATCTGGTCTGATTGAAGGCACTGCCAGCAACTAAAGCTTCTCAGGATACAAGACAGGAAAACCTTGCAGTTCAGTGCTACTGCATCTCTGCCAAGTGCTTGATCTGACTCAAACCCAAGATAACTCCAGACTGCCCCACAAGTAACACAAAGACCAAATACTGTCCACGACAGGCAGAGGGAGCCATTGCAGACGACTGGGCTCAAGGATACTCAGCTTAGCCACAACATTCGGGAACCCACAACACACACAGAACACATAGGAGACACCTTTGAAATACCAGGCCCTGGTGAACAGGGGGCATTGCACTATAGGGTGCGATACAACCTCTTCTTCATAAGGCCATTACTTTCAAGAGCAAGAGATGTAACGGACTTCCTTAATACACTGAAACAAACAGAGAGTTGGGCAAAATGAGGAGACACAGGAATATCTACCAAATGAACGAACAGGACACAATTACAGCAAGAAAACTACATGAAATGGAGTTAAGTATTACAACTTATAGAAAATTTAAAACAATGGTCATAAAGATACTCGCTGGACTTAAGAATTTAGGACTTCAGTGAGATCCTTCACAAAGATATAGAAAACATAAGAAACTAATCAGAGATGAAGAACTCAATAACTGAAATTAAGTACATAGTAGATGGAATACATAGATTACAAGAAGCAGAAGACTGGATCAGCGACCTGGAGGGCAGAGTAATAATAATCAATCTGAATAGAAGAAAGAGAAAAAAAATAATGATAAAAATCGAAAAGAGTGGGGTGCCTGGGTGGCTCAGTCAGTTAAGTGTCCTATTTTTGATTTTGGTTCAAGTCATTATGTCATGATTTGTGAGTTCAAGCACTGTTTTGGGCTCCATGCTTACAGCATAGAACCTCCTTGGGATTCTCTCCTCCTCTCTCTCTGCCCACCCCTCACTCACTTTCTCCATCTCCTCTCAAAATAAACTTTAAAAAAAATTTTTTAACATTTATTTATTTTTGAGACAGAGAGAGACACAGCACGAACAGGGGAGGGTCAGAGAGAGAGGGAGAGAGGGAGATTCAGAGAGAATCTGAAACAAGCTCCAGGCTCTGAGCTGTCAGCACAGAGCCTAAACTTTAAAAAAACATAAAAGACTTAGGGAACTCAGTCACACAATTTAACATAGTAACATTCACATTATAGGGATCCCAGAAAAAGAATGAGAAAAGAGGGCATAACATTTACTTGAAGAAATAATAGCTAAAAACTTCCATATCTGGGAAAGGAAACAGGAATCCAGATCCAAGAGGCACAAAGAGCCTCCAAAAAGATCATTCCAAGAAGGGCCATGTTAAGACACATACTAATTAAAATGGCAAAAAGTAGTGTTAAGTAGAGAATTTTAAAAACAGTAAGAGAAAATAAATCAGTTACATAAAAAGGAAATCCCATAAGGCTATGTGCAGATTTTTCAACAGAAACTTTGTACGCCAGCACAGAGAGGCATGATGTATTCAAAATGCTGAAAGGAAAAAAAAAGAGCCAAAAATACTCTATCCAGCCACGCTGTCATTCAGAATGGAAGGAGTGATAGAGTCTCCCAGACAAAGGAATTCATGACCATTAACCCAGCCCTAAAAGAAATGTTAAAGGGGACCTTTTGACTGGAAAGGAAAGACCATAAGTAGAAGTAAGAAAAGTATGAAGCACAAAAACATTAAAATTAAGTATATCTATAAAAATCAGTCAAGGGATTCACAAAAGAAAAGAATGTCAAGTATGACAACATATACCTAAACTGTGGGGAGGAAAGAGTAAAGAATGGGCTCAAACTTAAGAAACCATCAAATTAATATAGACTGCTATGTGCAGAAGATGTTGTATACAACATAATGGTAACCACAAGTCAAAAACCAGTAAAAGATACAGAAAAAATAAAAATAAAGGTGTCTAAGTGTATCACCTAAGAAAGCCAACAAACCATGGGAGAAAAGAACGAGAAGAAAGGAACAGAGAAAAACTACAAAAACAACCATAAAACAAGTAACAAAATGGCAATAAGTACATATCAATAATTACTTGGAATATAAATGGACCAAAAACTCTAATCAAAAGACATACAGTGAAAGAATGGATAAAAAAAGCAAGACTTATTATACGCTGCCTAGAAGACACATCTGAAAGAGTGTCTTTCAGACCTAAAGAAAATTACGGATTGAAAGTGAAGGAATGAAAAGAATTTATCATGCAAATGGAAGTGAAAAGAAAGCTGGTGTAGAAATACTTACACAAGACAAAATAGACTTTAAAGCAAAGACTGTAGCAAAGGCAAAGAAGGACATATGATATGTTAAATGGAATAATCCAACAAGAAAATATAAAAGTTGTAAATATTTATGCATCCAAAGTGGGAGCAACCAAATACATAAAACAGCTAATAACAAACATAAAGGAAGTAATCTATAGTAATACAATAATAGTAGGGAACTTTAATACAACACTTATTTCGATGAACAGATCATCTAAACAGAAACACATCAACAAGGAAACAGTGACTTTGAATGACACATTGGACCAGATGTTTCTAGCAGATATATTCATAAGATCCCATCCTTAAAAAGCACAATACACATTCTTTTCTTGTGCACATGGAACATTCTCCAGAATAGATCACATATTAGCCCACAAGAAAAGTCTCCACAAATTCAAGAGATCAAAGTCATACCATGCATCTTTCCACCCCAAAATGATGAAACTAGAAATCAACCATGAGAAAAAATCTTGAAAGAACACAAATGCATGGAGGTTAAATGACACATCACTAAACAATAAATGGGTCAACCAAGAAATCAAAGAAGAAACAAACAAACAAACAAACAAATACATGGAGACAAATAAACATGAAAACACAATGGTCCCCATCTTTGGTATGCAGCAATAGCAGTTATAAGAAGAAAGTTTATAGCAATACAGGTCTACCTCAAGAAGAAAAATCTCAAATAAAAAACTAAATTGACACCTAAAGGAGCTAGAAACAGAACAAATCCCAAAACTAGTAAAAGTAAGGAAATAATAAAGATTAGACTAGAAAAAAACAAAATAGAAACAAAACAAACAATAGAAGAGATCAATGAAACTAGGAGCTCCTTCTCTGAAAAGATGAACAAAATTGACAACCCTTTTAGTCAACCACTCGCAAAACAGAGAGAGAGAGAGAGAGAGAAGAGAGAAGAGAGGGAGGGAACTCTCAGATAAAGAAAATCAGAAATGAAAGAGGAAAGATAACAACTGACACCACAGAAATACAAAGGACTGTAAGAGAATATTATTAAAAATTATATGCCAACAAATTGGACAATCTAGAAGAAAGGGATAAATCTCTAGAAACATAACTTCCCAAAACTGAATCATTATCAGCAATAAAATTGAATCAGGAATCAAAAAAATCCCAATAAACAAAAGTCCAGGACTAGATTATTTCACAGGAGAATACCACCAAACATTTAAAGATGAGTTAATATCTATTTTTCTCAAACTATTCCAAAAGAAAAGTAGAAGGAAAGCTACCAAATTCATTCTGTGAGGTTAGCATTATCCTGATACCAAAACCAGATAAAGATACCACAAAGAAGATACCTATAGGTAAATACCTCTGATGAACATAGATGCAAAAATCCCTTACAAAATATTAGCAAACAGAATCCAACAGTACATTAAAAATTCATTCACTACAATCAAGGGGGATTTATTCCTGGAATGCAGGGGTGGTTCAATAATCACAAATCAATCAATGTGATATATCACATTAACAAGAGAAAGGATAAAAATCAAATGATCATTTCAGTAGATGCAGAAGAAGCAGTTGACAAAGTACAACATTCATTTGTGATAAAAACCTTCAACAAAGTAGGTTTAGAGGGAAGATACCTCAACAAAATAGACCATCTATGAAAAACCCACAGCCAACATCATACTCAATAGCGAAAACCTGACAGCTTTTCCTCTAAGATCAGGGAGAAGATAAGAATGTTCACTCTCTCCACTTTTATTCAACATAATACTGGAAGTCCTAAGCCACAGCAATTAGACAAGAAAAATAAAATGCATTCAAATTGGTAAGGAAGAAGTGAAACTTTAACTATTTGCAGATGACATGATACTATATAGAAGACCACCCTATAGAGTCGACAAAACAACTACTAGAACTGACAAATGAATTGAGTAAAGTCACAAGATACAAAATCAATATACAGAAATGTGTTGCATTTTTATTCATTAATAATTAAGTAGTAGAAAGTTAAATAAATAAAACAATCCCATTTTCAATTGCACCAAAAACAATAAAACCCTAGGAATAAACTTAACCAGCAAGGTTAAAGCCTGTAATCTGAAAATTCTATCACTGGTGAAAGAAATTGGAGATGACACAAACAAATGGAAAGATATTGCATTCTCATGTATTGGGAGAAAAAATATTGCTAAAATGTCCATACCACCCAAAGCAATCTACACATCTAATGCAACCCCTATTAAAGTACCAACAGCATTTTTCAAGAACTAGAACAAACCATCCTGAAATTTGTATGGAAACACAAAAGACCCCAAATAGCCAAAGCAATCTTGAAAAAGAAAAAAACAAAACTGGATGTATCACAATTCCAGATTTCACGATATACTACAAAGCTGTAGCAATCAAAACAATATAATACTGGCACAAAAACAGACACATAGACCAATAGAATATACTAGAAAATGCAGAAATAACCCCACAATTATATGTTCAATTAATCTTCAACAAAGGAGGCAAGAATAAGCAATGGGAAACATTGGGAAAACTGGACGGCTACATGCAAAAGAATGAAACTGGATCACTTCTTTATACCATTCACAAAATAAACTCAAAATGGATTAAGGACTAAATATAAGACCTGAAACCATAAAAATCCCAGAAGAGAACAGAGGCAATAATTTCTTGGACATCGGCTGTAACATCACATGATGATATGTTTCTTAAGCAAGGGAAACAAAAGCAAAAATAAACTATTGGTACTATATCAAAATAAAAAGCTTCTGCACAGTGAAGGAAACAATCAACAAAACCAAAGGCAACCTACTGAATGGGAAAAGATTTTTTTTTAATTTTTTTTTCAACGTTTATTTATTTTTGGGACAGAGAGAGACAGAGCATGAACGGGCGAGGGGCAGAGAGAGAGGGAGATACAGAATTGGAAACAGGCTCCAGGCTCTGAGCCATCAGCCCAGAGCCTGATGCGGGGCTCAAACTCCCGGACCGCGAGATCGTGACCTGGCTGAAGTCGGACGCTTAACCGACTGCGCCACCCAGGCGCCCCGTGAAAAGATATTTTTAAAGGACATATCCAATAAAGAGTTAGTATCTAAAATATATAAAGAACTTATACAACTCGACAGCCCCAAAACAAAACACAACACAATTAAAAATGGGAAGACTACATGAACAGACATTTCTCCAAAGAAGACATACAGATAGCCAATAAATACATGAAAAGATGCTCAACATCACTTATCATCAGATAAATGTAAATCAAAACCAGAGTAAGAAACTACTTTTTATCTGTCAGAATGGCTAAAATCAAAAACTCATGAAACAAATGTTGGTGAGGATGTGGAGAAAAAGAAACCTTTGTACACTGTTGAAGGGAATGCAAACTAGTGTATCCACTGTGAAAAACAGTATAAAATCTCCTCAAAAATTAAAAATAGAATTACATATGATCCAGTAATTTCACCACTGGGTATTTACCTAGATAATATAAAAACACTAACTCAAAAGGATATATGCACCCCTGTGTTTATTGTAGCATTATTTACAATAGTTAAAATATGGAAGCAACCCATCTATCCATTGATATATGAATGGATAAATAAGTGGTGTATGTAAATAATGGAATAGTACTCAACCATAAAAAAGAAAGAAACCTTGCTATTTGCAACAATATAAATGGATCTAGAATGTATAATGTTAAGTGAACTATGTCAGAGAAAGACAAATACATGATTTCACTCACATGTGGACTTTAAGAAACAAATGAACATGAGAACAAATGAACGAAAAATGAGACAAAACAAAAACAAAACCAGACTCTTAAATATAGAGAATTGATGATTTGTGAAAGCAATCTGATGGGAGGTGGTTGGGGGATGGCTGAAACAGGGAAGGGGAAACACTTAATTATGATACACATGAGTAATGCAAAGAATTGTATATTGTACACCTGAAACTAATATAATAGTTTAACTATGTTAACTATACTGGAATTAATCTTTTTAAATATGAAAAATCTTCTAATATGTAAAGTGTATAGATACAAAACCACGTATGTAACATATGTTATGAAGCAAAATACAATAAACACTTTGAAACAAAGCCAAGAAATATGAAAATCCAATCTTCACTAAGTTTGATACAATTTGATCAATTTCATAACATGTTTTGGAATCAGATTATTCATTTTTTAATAACTACTGCCCTAAGTGATATCTAAGGCATCTTTGACATATGTTATTCTGATAATTTAATTATATATTCCATGTTGATAAATTGGGTTGGTGTAATTTTGTCTCCCCTGTCTACCATAGACCCTGACACATGATAGATGGTCAATAAATCTTAATTGAATAAGGGAATGTTTGAATTTAAAATACAAATAACATCAAAGTGTCAAAAGTTGATATACATGTTGTGCTTAGATAATTCACTGAATCACAGAATTATATTTTAGAAGCAATCACAGTAGGGAAATGTTTCAACACTCTGATTTTCAACATGAAGAAAATACTACTCAGGTGAAATTACTCCCTAAGATCACACAAAGACCAAGAAATTCCCTTCTAAATTTGAATGTTCTTAAGAAATTCAGAAAGGTTTTTTTAAAAAGCAAGATTTTATTTGCTATCAAATGTTAAAAATACCAAATATTTGATGCACTTAAAGGTAACTCAGTTTCATTATTTTCTACACTCAGAATATCTACTCAGTCAAGTATAATTGTAAATAGACAAACAGTAAAATAATGTCTCTATTAGTTACATCATAACCTTTATTTCATATAACATACATGAGAGTATTAACACATATACAAATATGTGTGTACATGTACACACATAAACACCCAAACCTGCATTTGAAAAATAAGCATATTTCATAGCCATTCTACTTTTTTTTTTTGAAAATTATCTTTTAGTAACAATGCATTCAGTGCAAGTTTATGGATCAGAAGGAAGTTAACATTTTCTTCTTCAGTATCTAAATCTACTGTGAGGGAGCGACTTAGGCACTGGGGAGAAATTGGCTTATTATTTCTCTATGTCAGCAAGAGGCAGAGAAACAACAAACCTCTGGCAAATATGTTTTGTTCTCAAGAAGAAAATGAACTGATTTTGCTCTCTTACAAGGGCTATTTGCGCTAGATATGGTCACAGGTGGTTTGATCTGATCTTTTCCTATTTTAGCTGAGAAATAGCTTTTCACACTTAGGGCAGTTCACTCCTATTTACCTGTGAAAATGAGATGTCCTTGCATTTGTAACTAAACTGAAGTCTCCTTCCATTTATCTCCATGAAATTCCCTCATAAACTGACCTTGGAAAAAAGGTCAGAGGGTAAAAAATAAACGTCTATAATCTTTTATGATAATACACACAACAAACATTGAGGTGTAGGGGTGGCAATTTGATTAATTTTTACTACTAATCTAACTTCCAACTTTCATTTTCATGACTTGAAATATACGGTTTGTACTAATTTCCACTGGAATAAAGTTATTTTGATATGCATTATGTCAACATGGTTTTAATTTTATAACCCTCAGTTACATTATTAATTCAGAGTTTTTCTTGGGATATGAATTGAAATGGTGCATGTAAAACAATTAAAGGTATTCCTGACAAAGGTAAAATACAGAAAATAAGTCTTGGGTCTGGAAACAGTAATGTGTGGTCAAACATTTTCTATTTATTAGCTAATATTGCTGAATTTTAAAAATAGTGAACACCAAAATAATGAATTCACACTAACTTCCCTCTGTGCCTGAGTGGGAAAACAAGTAGTTATTCCCTAACATTCTAGTAAGAGTTATAACCACATCAAGATTAGCTGCTTCTTTGAGTCACTGACTGCTCTGTTGTGCTTACAACTACAAGCTACAAATAACTAATTGCAGGAAAAATATCCTAAAGGTCAGACTGAGAGATCTGCTACCATCTCTGAATCAGTAACTCTTGAGGAATGGATTGCAATGGGAAAAATATGTTTACTGTTTCCAGAGAGAAGAAAATACAATTGAAAAAAAATAGAAGAGCGTAAGGAAGCCACATCTTTCGGAATTCCTCTCTGACAACTCATTTATGTTTCTTCAACCTGTATTATAGGATTCATTCAGTTCACCTTGTTTAATTGTTTTCAAATCAACCCATAAAAATGAATGTTTTGGGTACTACAAGATAATGTTTATTGTTCAAGTAAGTTATAAATGAGAAGACCATCCCTACTCATTTTATAATATTCTGGAAAAAAATATTTCAATCAACTGTTGAGATTCATATTATTTAAAAATACCCAATAATATTACTTTGAAGATTTTGCTCTGGAAAAATTATTAATCTTTTAAGATTTTATTTATACATTATTTGCCTCCAAGGTTCAGTGCTATGCATTGCTCTTAAAGCTGGTTAATGCTGTTTATATTTCATGATCATAACAGCTTCAGATTTTTAAAATATGTAATTTTGTTCCCACCAGGAGTGCTTGAAAAGAAATGGAAATACCTTTCATAGTGACAAACTCCGAATACTGAGTCACACGTACTAATATTTCTGGGCACCACAGCACAACGCTCACTCATTTCACTGTTAGCTTAGCACCACCTTTTACAAACACTAATAAATTCTATTTTTCCAAACAACCCATCCCTTTGATAGCATCTGATTATTTTTCTTATAAGATTAGTTTGCATTTCCATTTTCAAGTGATGATCCCTTTATCACTGTAAAATGTAATTCTTTGATTTATTTACTTTCTAATATATTCTTCAAACTTCTATGAAGTAGCCCTATTTTGATATGTTTATGAAGGTCTTATTTAAAACCTGTTTATTCTTTCTCTCAGATCATTAATAACAAAGTTATCTATGTGGACCTTCCATCAGGCAATTGATGCCTATGTTGATGGTTATCATAAATATTTTCTTATAGTCCATTTTTTGACAATCCATTGCTGTGGGATTGATAAGGGTTTATATTTTACATGAATCTTTATTCATGAATCGAAGCATAGGAATTTATTTTGTACAAAATTTATATAATACATTATAAAACACTGCTAAAATCAAAACAAATGTTATCCTTTTAATACTGACAATTAAAATAATTTATGAATAAATTCTGTTTTTAAACATATTTCATTTATTATACATGACTCATTTGCCCTGTTGGGGATTAAATTAAATACATATTTATAAGCTGCAGCGTATGTTGTTTTCTTTATCTAACAAGGCACAACATTTACTTAGTTCCTCAATGTGCACATCCTGTAAAGCACACTTAATGTTATAGATATTTTGGTGTGGAATTTTGATAGTGTTCCAGTAATTATTCTAAAAGAGGATTATAGACCATAGGTGCTTATCATTTTAGACTTCATATCCCACTCTTTCAAAAAGAGATTTAAAGCTCTTGGTTAAAATATGATTTAGGATGCATATCAGTAAATCTAGGAGAATGTGTATTTTAAGGTTTAATTGTATAAGGTTAGCAATTCTTGAAATTTTGTGTTTGTCTTAGGCAGACAATTTTCCAGAATCATTTTGTATCAAGAAATTTTAAGGGAAAACTGCACTGGTGGAGCTTCATTTAAGTAGTCAAGAAAAACGTCTTGGGATGGTTTAACAAATATAGGATATGGAGTAGACAGATCTTCATTCCTGTGTGGGATTGTCATATCTGAGCCATGATACTTTATCATCCAGGTATGACTTATTGGTATAAATTCTGAATACATGTTCAGAAATTGGCAGATATTTTCGTTTTTCATGATTATGACAAAATACAAAAGAATGACTAATAATTTCCCATGTTTTTTGTTTTGTTTGATTGTTTTGTTTCACATCTATTTAAGACTTCCATAATTCAAAGAAAAGAAAAAGTAATAGAAAGTAAATTAAATGACAAACCATGAAATGAATTATACTATTCTCAAAGCTGAGTAACAAAAAGTATTGATGTGTATACTGTTAAATTTATCGATGGTCCATACTCAGAATATGGTCTAGGTTGGTGAATGTTCATATACAGTTGATAAAATGTGTATAGTATTCTCTTGTTGGAGGCAGCATGTTATGATAATGTGTTCAAATTGATTCATGTTTTATTTAGGTCTTCTCTATTCTTACTGAATTTTTGTAGATGTGTTATAGATTTTATTAAAAAGAGAGTTAAAGTCCAGAGTTATAACTGTGGACTTACCTAGTTCTTTCAATTTTATAAAACTTTATTGTGTACTGAAACTCTCTTAAATGCACACATATTTAGAATGATTAGATCTTCTTGTAAAATTGACCCCTCTATCATTATGTAATGCTACTTCTTGTCCATGGCACGATTTCTTGTTCTGGTGTTTCCTTTGTCTGACACCTAATCTGTCTTTTAGTTAGTGGTCTACCCTTCTACTTTTAACTTATTTTTGTTTCCTTTTCTATTATGATTTAAATTTCAGTTAATTAACATATACTGCGATATTTGTTTTAGGAGTCGAATTCAATGATGTGTCACTTACATATAACACTCAGTGCTTATTACAAGGGTCCTCCTTAGTCCCATCACCCATCTAAACCATCCTCCTCCCATCTCCCTATATCATCCCTCAGTTTGTTCTCTATCACTGAGAGTCTTTTGTGGTTTATTTCCCTCTCGCCTCTCTCCCAACCCTTCCCATTTGTTCACTTTTTTTGTTTCTGAAATTCAACATATGAGTGAAATCCTATGGTATTTCTTTTTCTGATTGACTTATTTTGCTTAGCATAATACATTCTACCTCCATTCACATCATCACAAATGGCAATTTCATTCTTTTTTGATGGCTGAGTAACATTCCACTGTGTATGTGTATGTATGTGTGTGTGTGTGTGTGTGTGTGTGCACGCGCGTGTGTGTACACACACACGCATAACATCTTCTTTATCCATTCATCAGTTGATAGATATTTGTCCCCTTCCATAGCTTGACTATTGTTGATAATGCTGCTATAAACACTGGGATGCCTGTACCCCTTCAAATATATATATTTGTATTCTTTGGGTTAATATCTAATAGTGCAATTGCTGGATCATAGGATAGTTTTATGTTTGTTTTTGAGAAACCTCCATACTGGTCTCCAGAGTGGCTGTACCAGTTTGCATTCCCATCAGCAGTGCAAGAGGGTTCCTCTTTCTCTGAATTATTGTCAACACCAGTTGTTTCTTGTTAATTTTAGCTCTTGGACAGGTGTGAGATGTTATATCATAATGGTTTTGATTTGTATTTCCCTAATGGTGAGTGATGTTGAGCATCCTTTCATGTATCTATTAGCCATCTGGATGTCTTCTTTGGAAAAGTATCTATTCATGTCTTCTGCCCATTTCTTAACTGGGCCATTTGTTTTTTGGGTGCTGAATTTGATAAGTTCTTTATAGATATGGGATACTAACCCTTTATCATATATTTCATTTGCAAATATCTTCTATTCTGTAGGCTGCCTTTTAGATTTGTTGATTATTTTCTTCACTGTGCAGAAGCTTTTTATTTTGATGAGGTCCCAATAGCTCATGTTTGCTTTTGTTCCCCTTACCTTCAGTGATGTGTCTAGTAAGAACTTGCTTCAGGCAAAATCAGAGAAGTTGCTGCCTGTGTTCTCCTCTAGGATCTTGATGGTTCCTTGTCTCACATTTAGGTCTTTCATCCATTTTAAATTTATTTTTGTGTATGGTGTAAGAAAGAGGTCCCATTTCATTTTTCTGCATGTTGCTGTCCAGTTTTCCCCACACCAGTTGTTGGAGAGACTTTTTTTTCCATTGGATATTCTTTCTTTCTTTGTCTAAGATAAATTGACTATATAGTTGTGGGTCAACTTCCAAGTTTTCCATTCTGTTTAATAGATCTATGTGTCTGTTTTTTGTGCCATACCATACTGTCCTGATGATCTTTGTAGTATAGCTTGAAATCTGGAATTGTGATGGCTCCAGTTTTGTTTTTCTTTTTCAGGATTGCTTTAGCTATTCAGGGTCTTTTCTGTTTCTATACAAATTTTAGGATTGTTCTAGTTCTGCAAAAAATGCTCGTGGTATTTTTATAGGTATTGCATTGAATTTGTAAAAATTTTTTTAATGTTTATTTATTTCTGAGACAGAGAGAGACAGAGCATGAGTCGGGGAGGGGCAGAGAGAGAGGGGGACACAGAATCCGAAGCAGGCTCCAGGCTCTGAGCTGTCAGCACAGTCCCGAGTCAGGGCTCGAACTCACAGACCACGAGATCATGAACTGAGCTGAAGCCAGACACTCAAACGACTGAGCCACCCAGGCGCCCCTGCATTAAATTTTTTAATGTTTATTTATTTTTAAGAGGGAGAGAGAGAGAGGGAGAGCACGCGCGCATGAGCTGGGGGGAGGGGCAGAGAGAGAGGGAGACACAGAATCTGAAGCAGGCTCCAGGCTCTGAGCTGTCAGCACAGAGTCTAACGTGGGGTTCAAATTCATAAATGAACTGTGAGATCATGACCTGAGTCGAAGTTGGAAGCTCAACTGACTGAGCCAACCAGAAGCCCCTATAGGTATTACATTAAATGTGTACATTGCTATGTCGTTATATTTAAAGTAGGTTGGTTGTGGACAGCACAGACCTAGTTCTTATTTTTTCACCCAATCTGGCAATCTCTTTTAATTGGCATGCTCAGAGCATGTATATTTTATATGATTTTCACTATGTTTGGACTAAAATACGACACATATTAGTTGTTTTCTATTTGTTCCTTGTGTTATTATGTTTCCCTGTTTATCTGCTTTCTTTAGGATTAATTAATCATATATTACAGTCCCACGTATCTCCATATTGATTTCTAATTTCTAAATCTTTTAAACATACTGTTTTATTTTCTATGGCTGCCCTAAGATTTATAACCTACAGTTTTTATTAACCAAAGTCTACCTTCAGATAAGAATACACTTCTTTATGTATAGAAAAAGGACTCTAACAACAGTATGTTCCCAATTTCTCTCTCCATATTGTGGTTTAATGTGGTCACACGCTTTTTTTTTTGTACATATGTTATTAACAAATACATTACTACTAATTTTTGGAGCTTCTACATTCTAGAGTTTGGTGTTACTCTTCTCAACACATCTGATACTCTCCTTTCCCTAGTAGTTACCCAAACAAGGGCTGTAGGTCTCTTTGGAGAAGAACTAGGAGATTTACTATGAAAAAGTTTGCCATGTTGTTTCAGTTTTTTTGTTTTGTTTTGTTTTTTTGTTTTTGTTTTTTCTTGTGTGGACCCAGCTTGTCCTCAAAGTTTTCTGAATCTGTGAACTTTCTCAATCTGGCAATGGGGTCAGAGATCCTGATCTTTTAGTGGCAACTACTTCCCTCAGCCTCTTGCTTATCTATGTCAACCAGAAGCTCAGACTCCTCAAGTAGGAGGGTCTAGATCACCCTACCAGATAGACAGCATGGGTCTACAATGGCACTGGAAAAAGTAAAGGGTAATTTAGAAAGGTTGGTAGAAATGAACAAGAAATAGATGATGAATAACTGTTGCAAGCCTCAAGACCAGTGCTGCATTTCCCCCCACAAACTTGCCTACTCTATGAATCCCTAGGGGGGAAGACCAACCAGAATCTTAAGGAGCTGTTCCCAGATGGAATAAAATGACTGTGTGAAGCAAGAGGACTTGAGAAGAGCAAAGAGGAGGCGATAATGTATATTATGGTCTGATACCTACTCTCTACTTTAGGAACTTGACATTCATTCCTAGCTGCAAGTATTTTTTGTGGAATTTGTCCTTCCGTGTGGAAGGTTATATTCCCTACCCAGGAGTACCCATAACCCCATTGACTGATACAGAATACAATGGCCTAACCCTTTTACTTCAATTCTTACCAAATCTAATGCACTATCTCAGCTCCAGAGCTCTCAGAAGGACAGGCTGATGTCTCTGGTTCTGTGTCATAGCTCAATTTATCCCTCTCCCCAGATCTGACCCACTTATTGCCTTATATGTATTAAGAACATGTGAATAATTAACCTATTTGAAAATCCCTTCCTAAGGGCCATTTACTAAGCTAGTTGGCCTAAGATACTATTCTAATAGTAAAGTATAATTTTTCTTGACTATATAGGATTTCAGTATTTTTAATTTACTTTTTTGGTCCTAATGACATTGAATTATATCAACCAAAAATTTCATTTTATATGAGATCAAGCACATGCCTGCGATGATTCCCTTTCTTCTAAGTGACCTAAGCTTTTCATTTATCGTTGCATATATTTTACATTCCTTTATCATTTATTCCCAGGTTGTTGTATTTATTTGGAAGAGTTGATACTTAAGGCAGTTACTAAATTTTACCTGGATTTCTTCATGTATTGGATAAGCATGATTGGTATTTGCAGGAATGTTGCGGGAAAGAAATTGAATAATGTAGTATATAAACCATACTACAGTACAATTCATAATATAGAAAATTATTGTTTTATATTCTTTCTGTACTCCAACATATGGATGTCAAGGTCCTTGGTAGATGGGATCTTTATAATATAGTCCCAATCAACTCAGCAAAACATTTTATTATAGATTTGTTAATCATAGTCTATGACAATAGTTTCTCTAAGGAATCAAGAACAAAATAGAAAAAACTCCCTCAACTGATAGAATATTTTCACTTCCTTATTCCCACTAATGAAAGTATTTATAGAGAGTAGACAATTTGAGAGACAATATGCATTTTTTGCTTCCCAAAGCACAAGAATGCATACATACACATGTGTATGTATGTACATGTGCATATATATGTAGCTTGTGTATGTATGTAAATTTATACATATATACATACACACACACACACACATATACAACGACATTCATACATATAGTGAATCTGGGCCTGCCTTGTTTATGGTAACTTAAAGATAGATAAGATAGGATCAGGAAATACATACTGGCAAAAAAAAAATAACAATAACTAAGTCCTGCAAATTTTCGTCAGCCTCTATTTTCAAGGAAAGAGATAGAAAGGATTTTTGGCTCCATTCTTTATGGAATTATAAATCAGTTAACAACCTCAGAAAAAATTTGAGAGTAATTCAAAGTAAACACACACACATACACACACACACACACACGATGGTCACTATTGTGGAAAGCCTGACAATTTTTTTCTTTAAAGGGGCAAAAAGTAAATATTTAGGTTTTGTAGGCTACCTGAATTCTCTTGTGCACTTTGTTCTTTGTGTTTTGTTTAGATTTGTTTTTGCAAGTCTTTTAAAATGTTAAAAGTATTTTAGTTCGTCAGCTGTCTAAAACAGGCCATCCTCTGTACTGTGCTCCTGGTCTCTTATTCTACAGCATTTTCTATACTGTATATTTCATGAGTGTAAGCGCAGTCAATGATGACTGGAAAAGATACAGGCTCAGCAAAGGAGGAAAGAACTCTCTCTGATAATGAATATGACTCCAGTTAATATGGCAGAACATAATATATGAGCATGGAATAGTGTACTTATTTATTATTTGAGCTATAAACTATCAAATAAGTCTGTGTGGGTGCAATTAGTCAGCCCCAATATACTCACCATGAATTAGCATTCCTGATTTTAAACAGAGGGACATCTTGAGCACAGAAAACTTACCAAATTTTACCATCTCCCCTTAAGATTCACTTCAGAGCATCTTAGTGTTTTTTGGTTTGTTTGCCATACTTAAAATGTGTGCAACTGATAGAGAGTAATCACTGTTGATAGTGATAGCTTTGATATTGATGCTATCTCTACAAGTTTCCTAAACTTAATTGAACTAAGGCTGATTCATTGTCAGAAATGATAGTGTCTTGGCATTCTGTGCTGTAAATAACTGATGTATGGCTATGAAATTTGAAAAAAATAGTGTATGAGATGGAACCAAGAGAATTAAAATGTTTATAAAACAGGAAATCTACAATCAAGATTTTCTGCCAAATTGAGATGAAAATAAATGCAAATTTTGCATAGAGTCATTGAAAGCTTCAAGAAGAAAATTATGTGCTTTTAGCAGTTTATGATGCCAGTCTAAACTTTGCTATATTCTTTTACTGTGTCAATAAATATATAATTTATCAATAAATAAATAATAAATGAAGATAATGACATGATGATATGTTGATTTTGATTAGAAAAATAGTCTGAATTCTCTATAACATGTATCAATTTGCTTCAACTGCAAATAATTTGAATTTCATATTTCCTTCTACTTCCAGACACATTTTCAGACTAAGGTGAAGTACAAGTCAATCTTGAATTACATGCATTTATCTTTCAAAAATATATTTAAATTCTATTTAGTTAACATATAGTATAATATTGATTTCTCTAGTAGAATTTAGTAATGCATCATTTAGATATAACATTCAGTTCTCAACGAAACAAGTGCCCTCCTTAATACCCATCACCCATTTAGCCCATCTCCTTCTCAGAAGCCCTCCATCAACCCTCAATTTGTTCTCTTCAGTTAAGGGTCCCTGTGGTTTGCTTTCCTCACTCTTTTTTCCCCCTTCCCCAGGTTCATCTGTTTTATTTCTTAAATTCCACATATGTGTGAAATCATATATTTCTTTCTCTGACTGATTTAGTTTACTTAGCACAATGTACTCTAGCTCCGTCCACATCGTTGCAAATGGCAAGGTTTAATTCTTTTTAATTCTTTACATATTTCTCACACCTTCTTAATCCATTCATCAGTTGATGGACACTTGGGCTCTTTCCATAGTTTGGTTATTGTTGATAATGCTGCTATAAACATCAGGGTGCATGTGCCCCTGTGAATCAGTATTTTTTTATCCTTTGGATAAATACCTACTGATGCAATTTATGGGCCATAGGGTAGTTGCATTTATTCTTTCCATGTAACTACATGAAAAGATAATTCAATAATCTATTAATATCAAAGTAAAATTTATAATGGTAAAGAGCTCAAGGTATTTGCCTTAAAAATTGCTATTGCATCAGTGAAGGTAGATGTCAAATATTTAACCAACAATTTGAGATATAATTCTATCCTATTCCAGAATATTGGAATATTCTGGAATAGGATGAACTTTAATTAACAAACTCTTAGATATTCAACAAATCCTGGAAAAAAATGTGTGTGAGAAAATGTCCAAGAATCTATTTAAAAATTCTTTAAATTAAATGTCCTGTTTGGATATATCACCAATAGTGTTGACTCAACATTCCCAAGGGTATGTTGAAGGTTATTTTCAGAGCTGAATAAAACTATTCTGTTTTAATTATCCTTCCTTCCTTCCTTCTTTCCTTCTTTCCTCTCTCCCTCCTTCCCTCCCTCCCTTCCTTCTCTCCTGCCCTTCCTCCCAGTTTGGGTTTTATATCTCCAGAATTTAGTTTAACACTTCTCAAAACATCTTATCATATACATTAATGTTTTTGTCTGTAAACTACTAAGGAAGAGCCAGAGACATGGAAAAGTTAAGGGACACACCCTTAGAGCAAGTCAGTTAAGAAGAAGTGAAATTCTAGAACACAGACCTCTTTTTTTTTAACGTTTATTTATTATTGAGAGACAGAGAAACAGAGCATGAGCATGGGAGGGGTGGAAAGAGGGAGAGACACAGAATCTGAAGCAGGCTCCAGGTTCTGAGCTGTCAGCACAGAGCCCGATGCGGGGCTCAAACCCATGAACTGAGGGATCATGGCCTGAGCTGAAGTCAGACACTTAACCAACTGAGCCACCCAGGCACCCCAGACTCTTTTAAGTCTTAAATGTTATTTGTTTGGAGATGTATAATTTCTATCGTTTTACTCAAATTCTATACACATAAAAATTTTTCATTTCACAGAAATTAATGGAAATTCATATTAAAAAAACATTTAAATAATGGGAACATTAAGCTTTTCTGGAATGAGACCCTTTGCTTTTTGTTGTAAAAAATAACTACATATGTCTGACCCATCATAAGTAGTGACTATTAATTCTTAGTTTGGATGATGATATACATGTTTACGTTTTTTCTTTTGAGTGTCAAAAAACTCTAGTTTGCATTAGTTTTTTCAAATTAAGCCTAATCATTGCAATTCAAGTATTTAAAATTTATTCTTAATAAAAACATATCTTCAACAACAAAAACATGTCGAGGAGTCTTGACAATTAAATGATTTGCCATATTGCATCTCCTTTGTTGAACAGTCCTACAAGCTCTTCATTCCACAACTTTTTTTTCATCAGTTGCTCCTTAAAATAATAAAGCCAATTGTGCATTTAAGCTAGAAAATGAACCTCAGGGCATGCCCATCTGTCTAAACAAATAAGCACATTTCCAACAGAGTTACGGGCAGATTGTTCTTTAAACTAAGGTGATGAATGTGAACATTCAAGAAATTATGAATTATTGAAGAGCAAACAGCCTAACGTATTTCTCTCCATCCCTATAATCATATTTTGAGACATATTATTGACTTTGGAGTATTTTTACTACTACTACCAAAATGTCATTAACATTAAAGTGTTTCCAGATTAACATAGGTAACTACAAGCGTTAAAAAGTGCATTAAAAAGGCAATTGAACATTGCAGAAATAAACTTCCATACACATGACTCTTTTAAAGATATCTCCCTATCCCTAGTGACTTAACGCAAATTTAAGGTACATTAATTCTGTTTTAACTAAAATTTGTGTGTAAAAAATAGAATAGTAATTCTCAATAAATGTTAGACGTATTAAAGAAAATAACCAGCAAGCTGTTATACCTAAATTAATATTATATTTATCCATTTATTCTTACAGATTTTTACCATGCTGCTACAAAAATCTCATATATATGTATATATATGAAGTTTTATATACATATGTGAAATTTTAAAAAAACAATTTATATTTACAAGAGTGTAAAATGACACAAGTGATCTTTTCCACAATTAAGTTACTCAGTTAAAGGTTATCCAAAATTAACTCATTTACAGGTATGGGGTGAAAAAATATAAGTTAGATGTGAGTAGAGCTAATGTGAGCTCAGAGTGAAAAACATTCAAGTGTAAGTTAAATAATTTGCCCTCTGTTTTGTGTATGTGTGTTGAGAAGCTTTCCTCACTACTAATTTTCTTTTGAAATATAAAGGTCAGCATTTGAATGAATAAGGAAGGGGAATTATTAAAAACTGTTTACAAGGTACCAATGAGGGCAGAAACTGAAGGGAACAGGTATGCTAATAAGAACACAGAATTAGTCCAAGAAAAATTGTGAGCAGCCCAAGTATTTTTCTTTCCTAATCTTTAGAAAGGTGGTCCATGCAATTAGAGGTAATCATTTGTAGTCATAGAGTGGGACGCAAAGACATGGAATGATTTCCAGTCACAGCAGGTGATTTCCACAGTTCTGAAAATTATCCTATTTTTTTGCATATGCAATATAGTGCACCCTAAATCTTAATTATGACCTAAAACCTTTTCTGTAAAAAAAAAACTTTCTATGGTTTATGATTTTAAAAGATTAGTTTTTCTTATCTATTTTGCATCATTATAGTTTAGCATTTCCAATAGAATAAAGATGTCTACGTTAGGCACCTTACTTTTTTACTTTTGATTTCATAGAAATACAAGTAATATAGCTTGTCCTCTTTTGTGCTGGTTTCTCCCATTCAATAGTACAACTGTGGTATTTATTCATACTTTAGACAATTATTTAAAATATTAATTCCATACTTTGTACATAAATGTTGAAGAGATATTAGTTATTGTTAATATTTCAATATTTTTTGTTTGCTTGTTTGTTTGTTTTTGAGAGAGAAACAGAGCATGAGTGGGGGAGGGGCAGAGAGAAAGGGAGACACAAGATCTGAAGCCGCTCCAGGCTCTAAGCTGTCAGTACAGAGCCCTACGAGGGGCTCAAACCCATCAACTGCGAGATCATGACCTTAGCTGAAGTCAGATCTGTAACCAGCTGAGCCACCCAGGCACCCCTGTGTTCTTATTTCTACTCTCTCTTTTGATATCCTTCTCTCTCTCATTCCTTTCTCATCCATGGAGCAGCCTGTTCCCTTTTTTGTTGGTTTATCTTGTTTTGGTGAAAAATATTTTCCAGTTGATTTATAAAAATAGGAAATATATTTTTAACCTTGCTGTCCATCAGAAAATTATTATATTCTATACCCTATCGAAATCTCCAATACAGATTATTTTCAGTAAGAATTTTCAAATTATGCCCCCGTTGTCTTACTCTCTTTTGCTGTTGATATTAAGATATTTTGTTTATTTCCCACCCTTCCTGTGTTACTTTTTCTTTTACTCTGAAAGGATTTAGAATCTTTATTTTAATCCTGGTATTCTGAAAATTCACACTGATACATGCCTTGGGCTGCATCTTTATTTCGTTCTGAGGGTCCTTTCTAGACCCTTTTGAGATGATTGCCTACAGTGAAAGTTTTCTTGTGTCATTATCTGAATATTTTCCCTGTGTTCCATGTATTTTCTCTTTTTGAAAATACTGTTAGTTGGGTTCCACACACCCTTAATTATCTATTTATTTTATTTTCTATGTTTCAATACTCCTACTTTTAAGGATTTCATTAATTTAATTTTCCAACTTTTCTATTAATTACTGACCTTGACTGGTATCGTTTTTTACTAACTTTGTATTCAGTGCATTTTTTGTGAATTTTTTTGATGTTACAGATGCATTAAGTTTTCTCTCTGAGGACATTAATCAGAGTTTACAGTTTTTGACACTTTATTTGGCATTTACTGTATTCTTTTCCTATTTCCATTATTTTTGTTTTTCTTTTGTTTAGCTTCTGTCTTTCCTGATGAAGACACTCAAGAAACTCTATCGATTTTTTTTTTGGCATCTCAGATTTAAAATGTAAGTACTAAACATATAACTGAAAGTTCTGTTAAGGACAGGTTTGCTTATCTGGTGGAACCGAATATAGGATGGTCAGGGAGTAAGAAATATTTTGTGGAGTCATCCCAAAAGTCAGTACCCACAGGCTTTCCAAGGCTAATTTTTTCCCAGAAGAAAAAAATTCTCTAAGTGGTTGAGTAGGAAAAAAATCAGTCCTGTAACATCCTCACCATTCACTGAGATAATGTTTGTTTAATCTGTTGCCTTCTCTCCTATACTTTCTTTAATTCTTCTCTTTACTGTGTCTAGGTCTTCCAGTCTGGAGACTTTTGCTTCAATCTCTCCAGTTTATGTGCTTCCTGATTCTTGGGATAAACTGGATACAGAAGATTTCAGAGTTTTGTAGCTTTCTGGGGACCAAAGCTGTCTTTGTCTACACTCTTTAGACCAACCTCCTGCTTTTTATTGTCTATTCTCACCCCTATCCTTCACAGGACCTCATGCAATGACTTTCTGTAGATTTCAGGAGTTGTTCAGGGAAAGCTATGTTCTTTTTAATTGGGATTTCCCTGTGTAGGAAACAAGTATTTCACTGTACTCCCTTGGCTAAGGCTTTTACCACTCTGTCCATTTCCAACTATTGTGTTTTTTGGGTTTTTTTGTTTTTGTTTTTGTTTTCAATATATGAAATTTATTGTCAAATTGGTTTCCATACAACACCCAGTGCTCATCCCAAAAGGTGCCCTCCTCAATACTCATCACCCACCCACCCCTCCCACCCCCCATCAACCCTCAGTTTGTTCTCAGTTTTTAACAGTCTCTTAATGCTTTGGCTCTCTCCCACTCTAACCTCTTTTTTTTTTCCTTCCCCTCCCCCACGGCTTTCTATTAAGTTTCTCAGGATCCACATAAGAATGAAAACATATGGTATCTGTCTTTCTCCGTATGGCTTAGTTCACTTAGCATCACACTCTCCAGTTTCATCCACGTTGCTACAAAAGGCCATATTTCGTTCTTTCTCATTGCCATGTAGTACTCCATTGCGTATATAAACCACAATTTCTTTACCCATTCATCAGTTGATGGACATTTAGGCTCTTTCCATAATTTGGCTATTGTTGAGAGTGATGCTATAAACATTGGGGTAAAAGTGCCCCTATGCATCAGTACTCCTATATCTCTTGGGTGAATTCCTAGCAGTGCTATTGCTGGGTCATAGGGTAGGTCTATTTTTAATTTTTTGAAGAACCTCCACACTGTTTTCCAGAGTGGCTGCACCAATTTGCATTCCCATCAACAGTGCAAGAGGGTCTCTGTTTCTCCACATCCTCTCCAGCATCTATAGGCTCCTGATTTGTTCATTTTGGCCACTCTGACTGGCATGAGGTGATATCTGAGTGTGGTTTTGATTTGTATTTCCCTGGTGAGGAGCGACGTTGAGCATCTTTTCATGTGCCTGTTGGCCATCCGGATGTCTTCTTTAGAGAAGTGTCTATTCATGTTTTCTGCCCATTTCTTCACTGGGTTATTTGTTTTTCGGGTGTGGAGTTTGGTGAGCTCTTTATAGATTTTGGATACTAGCCCTTTGTCCGGTATGCCATTTGCAAATATCTTTTCCCATTCCATTGGTTGCCTTTTAGTTTTGTTGGTTGTTTCCTTTGCTGTGCAGAAGCTTTTAATCTTCATAAGGTCCCAGTAATTCATTTTTGCTTTTAATTCCCTTGCCTTTGGGGATGTGTCGAGTAAGAGATTGCTAGGGCTGAGATCAGAGAGGTCTTTTCCTGCTTTCTCCTCTAGGGTTTTGATGGTTTCCTGTCTCACATTCAGGTCCTTTATCCATTTTGAGTTTATTTTTGTGAATGGTGTGAGAAAGTGGTCTAGTTTCAACCTTCTGCATGTTGCTGTCCAGTTCTCCCAGCACCATTTGTTAAAGAGACTGTCTTTTTTCCATTGGATGTTCTTTCCTGCTTTGTCAAAGATGAGTTGGCCATACGTAGTGAGTCTAGTTCTGGGGTTTCTATTCTATTCCATTGGTCTATGTGTCTGTTTTTGTGCCAATACCATGCTGTCTTGATGATGACAGCTTTGTAGTAGAGGCTAAAGTCTGGGATTGTGATGCCTCCTGCTTTGGTCTTCTTCTTCAAAATTCCTTTGGCTATTCGGGGCCTTTTGTGGTTCCATATGAATTTTAGGATTGCTTGTTCTAGCTTTGAGAAGAATGCTGGTGCAATTTCGATTGGGATTGCATTGAATGTGTAGATAGCTTTGGGTAGTATTGACATTTTGACAATATTTATTCTTCCAATCCATGAGCAGGGAATGTCTTTCCATTTCTTTATACTTCTTCAATATCCTTCATAAGCTTTCTATAGTTTTCAGCATACAGATCTTTTACATCTTTGGTTAGATTTATTCCTAGGTATTTTATCCTTCTTGGTGCAATTGTGAATAGGATCAGTTTCTTTCTATTTGCCCTTCTGTTGCTTCATTGTTAGTGTATAAGAATGCAACTGATTTCTGTACATTGATTTTGTATCCTGCAACTTTGCTGAATTCATGTATCAGTTCTAGAAGACTTTTGGTGGAGTCTTTCGGATTTTCCATGTATAATATCATGTCATCTGCAAAAAGTGAAAGCTTGACTTCATCTTTGCCAATTTTGATGCCTTTGATTTCCTTTTGTTGTCTGACTGCTGATGCTAGAACTTCCAACACTATGTTAAACAACAGCGGTGAGAGTGGGCATCCCTGTCGTGTTCCTGATCTCAGGGAAAAAGCTCTCAGTTTTTCCCCATTGAGGATGATGTTAGCTGCGGGCTTTTCATAAATGGCTTTTATGATGTTTAAGTATGTTCCTTCTATCCCGAGTTTCTCAAGGGTTTTTATTAAGAAACCGTGCTGGATTTTGTCAAAGGCCTTTTCTGCATCGATTGACAGGATCAAAATGTTCTTCTCTTTTCCTTTATTAGTGTGATGTATCACGTTGATTGATTTGCGAATGTTGAACCAGCCCTGCATCCCAGGAATGAATCCCAATTGATCATGGTGAATAATTCTTTTTATAGGCTGCTGAATTCGATTGGCTAGTATGTTATTGAGAATTTTTGCATCCATATTCATCAGGGATATTGGCCTGTAGTTCTTTTTTTTACTGGGTCTCTGTCTGGTTTAGGAATCAAAGTAATACTGGCTTCATAGAATGAGTCTGGAAGTTTTCCTTCCCTTCCTATTTTTTGGAATAGCTTGAGAATGATAGGTATTGTGTCTGCTTTAAACGTCTGGTAGAACTCCCCTGGGAAGCCATCTGGTCCTGGACTCTTATTTGTTGGGAGATTTTTGATAACTGATTCAATTTCTTCGCTAGTTATGGGTCTGTTCAAGCTTTCTATTCCTCCTGATTGAGTTTTGGAAGAGTGTGGGTGTCTAGGAATTTGTCCATTTCTTCCAGGTTGTCCAATTTGTTGGCATATAATTTTTCATAGTATTCCCTGATAATTGTTTGTATCTCTGAGGGATTGGTTGTAATAATTCCATTTTCATTCATGATTTTATCTATTTGGGTCATCTCCCTTTTCTTTTTGAGAAGCCTGGCTAGAGGTTTGTCAATTTTGTTTATTTTTTCAAAAAACCAACTCTTGGTTTCGTTGATCTGCTCTACAGTTTTTTTAGATTCTATATTGTTTATTTCTGCTCTGATCTTTATTATTTCTCTTCTGCTGGGTTTAGGCTGCCTTGGCTGTTCTGCTTCTATTTCCTTTAGGTGTGCTGCTAGATTTTGTATTTGGGATTTTTCTTGTTTCTTGAGATAGGCCTGATTGCAATGTATTTTCCTCTCAGGACTGCCTTCGCTGCATCCCAAAGCATTTGGATTGTTGTATTTTCACTTTTGTTTGTTTCCATATATTTTTTAATTTCTTCTCTAATTGCCTGGTTGGCCCAATCATTCTTTAGTAGGGTGTTCTTTAACCTCCATGCTTTTGGAGGTTTTCCAGACTTTTTCCTGTGGTTGATTTCAAGCTTCATAGCATTGTGGTCTGAAAGTATGCATGGTATAATTTCAATTCTTGTATACTTATGAAGGGCTGTTTTGTGACCCAGTATATGATCTATCTTGGAGAATGTTCCATTTGCACTCGAGAAGAAAGTATATTCTGCTGCTTTGGGATGCAGAGTTCTAAATATATCTGTCAAGTCCATCTGATCCAATGTGTCATTCAGGGCCCTTGTTTCTTTATTGACCGTGTGTCTAGATGATCTATCCATTTCTGTAAGTGGAGTGTTAAAGTCCCCTCAATTACCACATTCTTATCAATAAGGTTGCTTATGTTTATGAGTAATTGTTTTATATATTTGGGGGCTCCGGTATTCGGCGCATAGACATTTATAATTGTTAGCTCTTCCTGATGGTTAGACCCTATGGTTATTATATAATGCCCTTCTTCATCTCTTGTTACAGCCTTTAATTTAAAGTCTAGTTTGTCTGATATAAGTATGGCTACTCCAGCTTTCTTTTGGCTTCCAGTAGCATGATAAATAGTTCTCCATCCCCTCACTCTCAATCTGAAGGTGTCCTCAGATCTAAAATGAATCTCTTGTAGACAGCAAATAGATGGGTCTTGTTTTTTTATCCATTCTGCTACCCTATGTCTTTTGGTTGGCGCATTTAATCCATTTACATTCAGTGTTATTATAGAAAGACACGGGTTTAGAGTCACTGTGATGTCTGTATGTTTTATGCTTGTAGTGATGTCTCTGGTACTTTGTCTCACAGGATCCCCCTTAGGATCTCTTGTAGGGCTGGTTTAGTGGTGACAAATTCCTTCAGTTTTTGTTTGTTTGGGAAGATCTTTATCTCTCCTTCTATTCTAAATGACAGACTTGCTGGTAAAGGATTCTCGGCTGCATATTTTTTCTGTTCAATACATTGAAGATCTCGTGCCAATCTTTTCTGGCCTGCCAAGTTTCAAAAGAGAGATCAGTCAGGAGTCTTATAGGTCTCCCTTTATATGTGAGGGCACGTTTATCCCTTGCTGCTTTCAGAATTTTCTCTTTATCCTTGTATTTTGCCAGTTTCACTATGATATGTCGTGCAGAAGATCGATTCAAGTTACATCTGAAGGGAGTTCTCCGTTCCTCTTGGATTTCAATGCCTTTTTCCTTCCCCAGTTCAGGGAAGTTCTCAGCTATGATTTCTTCAAGTACCCCTTCAGCACCTTTCCCTCTCTCTTCCTCCTCTGGGATACCAATTATGCATATATTATTTCTTTTTAGTGTATCACTTAGTCCTCTAATTTTCCCTTCATACTCCTGGATTTTTTTTATCTCTCTTTTTCTCAGCTTCCTCTTTTTCCATAACTTTATCTTCTAGTTCACCTATTCTTTCCTCTGCCTCTTCAATCC
Organism: Prionailurus viverrinus; assembly: GCF_022837055.1. Taxonomy (NCBI): domain Eukaryota; kingdom Metazoa; phylum Chordata; class Mammalia; order Carnivora; family Felidae; genus Prionailurus; species Prionailurus viverrinus. The sequence continues at coordinate 33,751,307 of NC_062561.1, forward strand.
AAGCTGTCATCGTTTCCATTTTATTTTGCATTTCGTTTAAAGTGTTTTTCAGCTTCTCCCGACTGTTCCTTAGTCCCTTGATCTCTGTAGCAAGAGATTCTCTGCTGTCCTCTATACTGTTTTCAAGCCCAGCGATTAATTTTATGACTATTATTCTAAATTCACTTTCTGTTATATTATTTAAATCCTTTTTGATAAGTTCATTGGCTGTTGTTATTTCCTGGAGATTCTTCTGAGGGGAATTCTTCTGTTTGGTCATTTTGGATAGTCCCTGGAGTGGTGCGGGCCTGCAGGGCACTTCCCCTGTGCTGTGGTGTATAACTGGGGTTGGTGGGCGGAGTCGCAGTCAGACCTGATGTCTGCCCTCAGCCCACCACTGGGGCCACAGTCAGTCTGGTGTGTGCCTTCTCTTCCCCTCTCCTAGGGGCTGGATTCACTGTGGGGTGGCGGGCCCGTCTGGGCTACTTGCACATTGCCAGGCTTGTGGTGCTGGGGATCTGGCGTATTAGCTGGGGTGGGTAGGCAAGGTGCAGGGGGGGCAGGAGGGGCAGGCTTAGCTCGCTTCTCCTTAGGTGATCCACTTCAGGAGGGGCCCTGTGGCAGCGGGAGGGAGTCAGATCCACTGCCGGAGGGGTGGCTCCGCAGAAGCACGGCGTTGGGTGTTTGCGAGGAGCAAGCAAGTTCCCTGGCAGGGACTGGTTGCCTTTGGGATTTTGGCTGGGGGATGGGCGAGGGAGGTGGCGCTGGCGAGCGCCTTTGTTCCCCGCCAAACAGCTCTGTTGTCTGGGGGCTCAGCAACTCTCCCTCCCTTTGTCCTCCAGCCTTCCCGCTTTTAGAGCAGAGCTGTTAGCTTATAACCTTCCAGATGTCAGGTCCCGCTTGCTGTCGGAATACACTCCATCCGGCCCCTCCGCTTTTGCCAGCCAGACTTGGGGGCTCTGCTTGGCCGGCAGGCTGCCCCTCGGCCCCGGCTCCCTCCCGCCAGTCTGTACAGCGTGCACCGCCTCTCCGCCCTTCGTACCCTCTTCCGTGGGCCTCTCGTCTGCGCTTGGCTCAGGAGACTCCATTCTGCTAGTCTTCTGGTGGTTTTCTGGGTTAGTTAGGCAGGTGTAGGTGGAATCTAAGTGATCAGCAGGATGCGCGGTCCTCCTACGCCGCCATCTTCCCTACCTCCTCCCAACTATTGTGTTTTACCACTATAGTTCTCTCCTAGTTTCATCAAGCTTAGATTTTTCTGTATTTTTCTGTTTATTTTCAATGATTTTCAGATGGAAAGAATCCACATTCTTTACACTGGCATATTAAAATTGTTCAAATTGTTTTTACCAAATAATTTTGATATTATGTTGGATAATTTCTGATATTTATAGGAATATTTATCTACTTGAGTTTTTTTTTTGTCTCCTTCTATTAAGTTTATATTACCACTATTATTTAAATATTTGGTGGTTGTTGGAGAACCACGGTATAACTGAGGGTAGGGTACAACTGAGGTACAACTAAAAAAAGTTATTGAAAAGTAAATTTATTTTTTTTGGCTTTTTACATAAACTTTTAATATCTGAATATGGACATACACATAGTTTTCTAGGCTTTTATCCCTTTGTCTACCTGATAATATCTCATTACAAAGTATATTGGAACACATTCTTAAAAACTCAAAATTACAGGGCACCGGGGTGGATCATTTGGTTAAGTGTCGACTTCAGCTCAGGTTGTGATCTGTTTGTGAGTTCAATCCCTGTGTCAGGCTCTGTGCTGACAGCTCAGAGCCTGGAGCATGCTTCGAATTCTCTCTCTCCCTCTCTCTCTCTGTTCCTCCCGCACTCATGCACTCTCTCTCTCTCTCTCTCAAAAATACAATAAACATTAATTTTTTTAAAGTTAAAATTACTTGTGAATATAGTGACAATAAGTGGGTCTCCTAAATTACACACTATTTATCATAGGCTTGAAGAGTTATAAACATTTACTAGCTATTAAAAATCAAAAGCACTTGGCTCAAATACCTATAAAATAGACTTAAGAATACCAGCTTATTGCACTCATGAAAAATGTTTACACCTGAATCTATTGCATTGAATTATATATTTAAAAACTTGGTTCGGAAACAAGACCCAGGGATTGAAATTCTAGGTAATTTATCAAAACCTCTTGCTAGTCATATATATTTTCTCCATCTATGTATTTTTTCCAGTTCTTTCTTTTATGGGTAAGATTAAATATTTTCCTGAGTTCAGATGGTAGGAACACTCTGTAAACTCAGCTGCACTTATATATATTATTCTGTCAGAATTTTCTTTTTACAAATATTTATTTATTTTTGGGAGAGCACAAGTAGGGAAGGGGCAGAGAGAGGGGGACAGAGGGGTGGGAACAGCTAGATCTGTGCTGACAAGCTGACAGCAGTGAGCTCCATGTGAGGCTTGAACTCACGAACCAGGAGATCATGACCTGAGCTGAAGTCGGACTCTCAACCGACTGAGTCACCCAAGTGCCCCTGTCAGAAATTACTGATAGTTTTTATATGGTTCTATGTTTCACTGGTCTTCTTAATATACACAATCAACATAGGTGATGTTTTCATGTACATCTGATCACAGTTAGGGCCTTACACTCAAGGAGAGAGAAAACACACTCATATTTTGAAATGTACTTGATAACTCTATGCTCTTCTTGTGCTTCAACATTTTTCAAAACTAACCAGTCTTTGAGGAAAAATGTAGCACTTTGGTTCATTTGCTTCAGACGAGTGGAAAGAATTTTGTATTAAACTAGCTCCAGATGTATTCTTTGCTTTCTAACCTACCTAGTTAAAAATTCTTCTAGAAATCCCATTTTTCTAAAATGCTCACACAAACTAGATACAAATACATCTTAATAAATATTTATATCACAGGATTGAACTTTGTATATTTTGAATAATTTTACATCATTATATAGGAAAACCAAGATGCCAGAGACACTCTTTGCTGTATTTAACAACCTGGGGCAATCAATAACTTTTAGGTAAATATTTCACTGAGTATTTCTGAACAATCCATTTTCTGAACTTTTGTGCAGGATGTAACTCTTAAAATATAACAAGCTTAGTTATTGTCCTTTGGATTTTTATTTAGAAACATTTCCATAAGGATATTTTCCTGTATGTTTTAAGGAGATACAATCACAGAGTTATATAAGCACTTTCCTAATCAAGATATAATCAAATTATAATCCTACATTTATGCTGTATTTGAAATATTATTTAGGGGGCACCTGGGTGGCGCAGTCAGTTGACATCCAACCTCGGCTCAGGTCATGATCTCACGGTTTGTGGGTTCCAGCCCAGCGTCAGGCTCTGTGCTGACAGCACAAAGCCTGTTTGGATGGATTCTCAGTCTCATTCTCTCTCTGCCCCTCTCCTGCTCTCTGTCTCTCAAAAAAATAAAGGAACATTTAAAAAATCTTATTTAGGAGCATATTCTCATTGGGGATGTAACCATCAGTCAAAAGAGTAATGAGAATCTGTCAATATGAGCAAAATCATCAATATATAGGCAGGTAGACTATATATATTTTTAAGTATTTATTTATTTTTGAGAGAGACAGAGACAGCATGAGAAAGGGAGGGGCAGAGGGAGAGGGAGAGAGGAAGAGAGAAAGAATCCTGTCAGCACAGAACCTGATGTGGGGCTTCGACTCATGAAACCCTGGGCTCATGACCTAAGCTGAAACCAAGGGTCTGATCCTTAACCAACTGAGCCACCCAGATGCCCCAACTTTATTTTGATATTAAGTAGATAGTACTCCTGGGAAGCGGCAAGAAAATAATTCAGTTAACCATCTTTTCATACATAGGTTCACACTAAAATTATTCTTATATCTAAAGAACTGTTTATTATTGCAATTCAAAATTTGTACCCAAAGCAAATTTTTATAGTACAATTATTGAGAAGATAAAAAGGAGTTAGTAACAAAAACGCTGACACATCTATAACTACACTCTTGCAACCAGGCTCCGCTATAATAAAGCACAGTTTTATTAAGCACTTAATTAATTGCCACATTAAAATGATAGGGGCCCAACTCATAAAAATGACTTATGAGAATGCAGGCTTCTTTTGCTGTGTTAACTGAAAATGCAAGCTGTACACACCATTTAATTAAGAAAAATGTAATCAAGCAATAGTGTGGGTGTTTAGTTTGGAAGCAAAACTTGCAGGTGTAAGGGGACAAAGAGTTGTGATCATGACATCTTTAGCTGAGAGTACCATTTATTGGAAGTGACTATACACATAGGCTTAGCAACTGATATTAATAAAGGTGCTCAGTGGTTTCATCCTATAGGTTTACCTATTTTCAATTTTCAATTTAGAGTTGCATATAAGACATGTATACAGCAATCCTAATTGCAGACTATATACTCAGTGCCATTTGAGGCAATTTGTTTAAAGGCAAGTTAATAATAAGAAATATTTAACTTCTTATTCTATTGCAGATATTGTGCTGAGGACTTTATATGGATTAATTTTATTTCTCTCAACAACCCTTTGAAGTTCATTCCAGTTTTACAAACACAATCTTAGGGACATTAAATAACTTTTCTAAAGCCACACAACATGTAGTGGAGGAGACAGATTCCTAATGGGGCCAATATACTTGACTGCACAGCCTGTGCATTTAAACCTTATACCAGCTATAAACTGTTTTTAATTTAAACACCACCTATAAAACAATGGTCACTTTCACACTACATGATATAAGATCTGGGGCAATAGTTTTGTCTTTAAATTACAATAATTATTTTAGATTTGCCTCCAGGGGGAAAAAAAAACAAAAGAAAAATTATCGTTTCTATTCAGAGACTCTAGGGAAGCGACAGGAAATATAGTTTTCCCTAGTGGCTAATCTGGAACCCAAATAAAATTATGCTTTCTCAGAGCTGGCCAAACTTCTAAAGCTTATTCTTGTCTCCTTGTCTATAACCATTATTAATGCAATGAAAGCTATACTTTCTTTCCTAAAGAAATAAGCCTTCAGCGGGCCCTCCCAGACAGCTATTCACACCATCATTTAATTATATAGCAATGACTCCCCCTCACAAAATGTTGTAAAGGCGTGAAAAGTAAAGACAGTCATTATAATAGAATTGAAAATCATGGCATTGAGTTCTTAAAATATTTCTTGATTACAGACCCCAAAATTTCTAGAATACTTTACTCGTTTATCCCTCCTTCAAATTTTTGTCCAGTTTCACCTTTTTTCCCCCTATTTATCAAGAAAGCATGCCTAATTTTTAGCATTCACATGTATCTGGAATCTGATCAAGATAATATAGGCATTGAAGTAAGATAATTTAATTATGCTATACAGAATATATTGTTAATCAAGCTCAACAATATTTTATGTAACAAAACCAGGTAACATAACATTTAATATTAAAATAAAATATTGCTGATCAAGAAATTTGCTGATAAAAACATTTCTCCTTTAATGACTTCAACAATAAAACTTTAAAAGTAAAAGAACTGTCAAAAACAAACAAAAACAAACAATCGAAAGAACTGCCATTTTTCTTCAAAGATTCAGTGCCTTGGCTACCAATGGTAAGGTTAGTGTTCCTAAGGTAACTCTGGGCAACTGAAGCAGCATATTATCCAGATAATTTTGACTACATTAAATATCACTATCTTGGGTAATGAAAATAAAGTATTTTTTACAGGAAAATTATAAAATATTTGTAATCTTTAATGTAACAAGCTAGAAACACAGTAAGAAGCAAAAAAAAATGAAGTGAGGACTTTAAGCATCAAGAAAAACATATATAAAACCAAAATATACTTTTCTAAAAAAATAAAATAGTGGGCTCAAATATATAAATAGAAGATCTCAAAGCAAAAATCAAACACAGATTTTGTTAGTCATAAGTATATTACTGAAGAAAATCCCTAAAGCAATAAAAAACTTTAAAAATATTTACCCTTAAATGTAATTGTTTTTGGCAATCTTTACTTTTCTGTGTTTCTTATTTTTAGAGTTACCATTCTATAATAAATTTTATCAAATATTCAAATAAAAAAATCCAGGAGCACTTTTACTACTAAAAAACATTCAACTATCTTTGAGTCAGTTCCCAAAAGTTTCTATATTGCATAAGTAATTTAGTTTCTATCAAACAGGACTGTGGTCTTTGAGCCAAATGATTCTTTGATTTTTTTTTAACAATAAAGAAACAAAAACCTAAGCCAACAAGACACATAAAGGATTTTTATCTCCATAAAACTTTGTGCGTTTTTTCTTTCCTTTTTTTTTCGTTTTTGTTATTTTTAAATCAAATGCAGTACAACATGCTATGCTGGCCAAAACTGGCAGGCTTTCGGCAAAGGTGAAGTATGTCAAATGACTGAATATTTCTAAGCCACAAAGTAGGCGAAACTAGTTTGTCAATGGTAACACAAAATGAGAGGTTTTTTACAGTCTAGAATCAAAACTCTCCAGGTAAAACAAGAAGCTTGATGCACTAAAGGGAAATGAATGTTTCTACTTGTCCAAAGGAAGAAATTATGTGTCTCAAAAGAGATTAAAAAATAATTTCTCTTAAACACACACACACACACACACACACACACACACACACACAATTACTCTTCACCCATTTGTGGAATATACTGGTCAAGTTTTCTATTTTACCTTTTTAAGATATTATAGAATCAAATTCAGCCAGTTTTGGTGTATGGTTTGATAAACTGGTAATTATATACATTTGCATGGCCAAGACCACAATCAGGACCTAGGACAGTTCCACAAATCTAAAAAGTTGCTGGTACCACATTGCAGTCAATTCAATTTGACCTCAAAACTCAGACAACCACTAATGTGATTTCAGAATTTGTCATTATCATACTTTAACAGAATCAATTCATTCATGGTCTTTTGTGTTTGATTTCTTTCAATTAACATAACAATTTGTGATTCACCTATAGTTTGCATATTAATATTATATGTCTCTACTTATAAGTAGTATTCCATAATATGGACACACCAAAATCTATTATTATTAATATTGATGGTTGATGATTATTTTTATTGATTACTGATTTACTAATGGATATTTTGTTTCCAGTTTTTAATGAATAATGCTGCAATGAATGCACATATTAACATATTTCTGTAGGCACGCATGTTAATTTCCATTGGGTATTACCTATGATTTGAATTGGTGAGTTTTCATGAGAAAAATCTTGAAAGAAGACATAGGTGAAAAAAACATCTTACCTTTAATAAAACAAGGACATACATCACAGTGGACTAATTATCAGAATCCACACAAGCAAAAATACAGTAAAGTTGAAAGTTTTGAAAGAGAAAAAAGAAAACCACCAGACTAGATTTCCACATCCAGCAAATTAATTTTCCAAAGTGAAAGAGAGCTCTTTGGTTTTGGCAGCAGAAATGAGATGACAAAGGGGACGTCATATGTGGAAATGTGTGGAAACACACAACAAGACCCACATGTGTGTTACCACTGTGGCTCTAAGGCCCATCACTCTCAGAAGGTGACCTGTGGCAAATGTGTCTATCCATCCAAGAGGAAGAAAAAATATAGGTGGAGTGCCAAGGCTAAAAGACTGGGACCAGTCAAAAGAGGCACCTAAACATTGAATACCACAAATCCAGGCATGGATTCCATGAAGGAACAACACCTACACCCAAGAGGGCAGCTGTTGCAGTACCCAGTTCATCGTAAAGATTTTGGTGACTAGTCACACAATAATAAACGTTCTGATTTTAAAACATTTAAAAAATGAAAGCGAAATAAAGACAATCCAGGTAGAACAAATGCTGAGGGAATTCACCACCAGCAGATCTGCCTTTCAAGAAATGTTAAATGATTTTCTTTAGGTGGAGGAAAATACAGGTTAGAAAGATGGATCTACATCAAGAAAGGAAGAGTTTGAGAAGGAATAAAAAGGTAAAATAAAATATTTTTTTCTCATTCCCCACTGATCTAAGAGATAACGATTCAAGTAATGCTTTGGGTGATTATAACAACTAGATAAGTGAGATGAATGATAGCAATGCCACAAAGGAAGGAGGAAGGTTAAAAGGTACCCACACTAAACTTACAATGAAATGGTTTTATTTTAAAGTAGACTAAAATTAGTCATAAATGTATTTTGTAAATTTTAGGACAAACAACAATTTTAAAGTATATTCCGTAGACTAAAAGATATAAAAGATGATTGACACAAAATATTCTATTGGAGGAAGAAGATAAAGGAAGCTCCAGTAACAAAGAGAAAACAGTTCCAGACATAGTATTAATCTATCTACTGATACAGAAGTGATATGCATTGACCACAAACTATATTTTGAATTTTAAATTTTGGTATTTTCTTGGGCTAGCAATATGTGATATGATACCCTCTCTTTATGCTGAGAGGGAGTGCAGAGTTCAGAGAGCTGCAGCTCCCAGCTAGCTACACAATCACAAGAGTGAATAACTGGTACACTTACAACCCTTATGCATCCATATAACCATTCTGTTTTTCACTTTCAGTATTCAATAAATTACATGAGATATTCAACACTTTATTATAATATAGGGTTTGTGTGAGACAATTTTGCCCAACTATAGGCTAACGTAAGTGTTCTGAGCATGTATAAAGTGGATTGGGCAAAGTTACGATGTTCGGTAGGTTAGGTACATTAAATGCATTTTCAACTTAAGATATTTTCAATTTACAATGGGCTTATCCAGATGTAATCCCATTGTAAGTCAAAGAAGATCTTATATAAATACTTTAAATACAAATGTTATTTTTGTGACAATTAAGAGAGAATGATAGACAGTGTAGGTAAAAAAAAAACACTATATGTGTCTAAAAGAAACACATTTTGAATGGAAAGACTCTAAAAGCTTAAAAGCAAAGGGATGAAAAAAGATATACAATGCTAGCACCAATCAAAGAAAAGTTGGAGGATCTATATTATTTTCAAAGTAGACTTTATATCAATAAAAAATAATATCACAGAGGATTAAGTGATCTAATTGTAATAATGCATAAAAATCCTAAATGTGTATGCACCTAAAATAGAATGTCAAAATATGAGGCAAAACTAATAGAACTAAACAGAGAAGTAGATAAATCCACTATTACAACTGGAGGCTTCAACAGTCCATGTTAATAATTGATAGATTAAATAGGCAGAAATCAATAAACACATAGTTGACCTGAACCAGACTATCAATCAACTTGATCAAAATGACATTCAAAGAAAGATTCATCCAACTTCAAAAGAATACATCTTCTTCTCATAGAATATTTATTAAGATAAACCACATTCTGGGTCATAAAACACACTTTAACAATTTAATAAAATGCAAATCATGTAAATTTGGTTCTCAGACCATAGCGAAATTTAATTAGAAATCAGTAACAGAAACATAACAGTACTGGGTGTTGTATGGACGTGTTGAATCACTGTATTGTACACCTGAAACTAATATTACACTGTATGTTAACTACCTGGAATTTAAACAAAAAATTATTTAAAAAATAAAAATACCTAGAAAATTACCACATATTTGGAAATTAAACAACAGATTTCTAAATAATACAAAGGCCAAAATTAAAATCTCAAAAGAAATTTTAAAGTATTATGAACAAAATGTGTGGGATGCAGTGAAAGCAGTAGTAGAGGGACATTTATAGGATGTAATCTATATATTAGGAAAGAAGAAAGATTTAAAATCAGTAACCTAGGTTTCACTTTACGCAATTAGAGAAAGAAGAGTAAGGCAAGGCTTGAGCCAGCCCAGGGAGAGAGATCATAAACATTAGGTCAGAAATCCAGAAACTGGAAAACAATGGAGAATATCAACAAAACCAAAAGTTGTTTCTTTCCATATGAATGCATATCTAGGCAGGATAACAAAAACAAAAAAAGAGAGAGAGAGAGAGAAGATACAAATTATGAATTTCAGAAATATAAGAGACATTACTTATTTCACAGATAGTAAAACGATAATCAGGGATGCTACGAACTCAATATCTATAAATTTGGTAACTTGGATGAAAAGGGACAATAATTTAAAAATCAAAACTACCAAACTCTCAGAAGTAAAAGATGACCTGAACAGTATGACATCCGTTAAATAAATTGAATCAATTATTAATAATATCCCCAAAATGAAAGCACCAGTCCATTATGATTACACTAGTGAATTACCCAATCATTTAAGGAAGAAATAATTCCAATTCTTCACACCATTTTCCAGTATATACAAGTAGAGGGAATACTTCCTTATTCCATATATTAATAGCAAAATGATATAAAACCTTTATCAGCAAACTGCACACTAATATTTTTCATAAACATAGGTGCAAACATCCTCAACAAAATACTGACAAATTGAATTTACAAAGTGTAAAAATAGGGGCACCTGGGTGGCTCGGTCGGTTAAGCGTCCGACTTCAGCTCGGGTCACGATCTCGCAGTCTGCGAGTTCGAGCCCCGCGTCAGGCTCTGGGCTGATGGCTCAGAGCCTGGAGCCTGCTTCCGATTCTGTGTCTCCCTCTCTGTCTGCCCCTCCCCCGTTCATGCTGTGTCTTTCTCTGTCTCAAAAATAAATAAATGTTAAAAAAAAAAATTAAAAAAAAAAAAAAAAAAAAACCAAAAAAAAACAAAGTGTAAAAATAATTATTAACCTTGGCCAAGTGAGATTTATTCCAGTATTATAGAATTCTGGAATTCTATTCCAGATATGAAAGGCTGGTTTAGTATTTGAACAGCAATCATTGTGATGCACAATATTGACGAACTAAAGAAGAGTAACAGACTGAAACATACGGTCATACCAATTGATGCAGGATAAGCATTTGACAAAATCCAATAACAATTTATGAAAAAAAGTCTCAGGAAACTAAAAATTGAGGACTTTCATCGATTTTATGAAGAACATCTACAAAAAACCTACAGCCAATATTTTAATTAATGGAACAAAACATCACATTCTTCCTAAAATTGAAAAGATGATAAGAAGATCTTCCCTCACCACTCCCATGTAGTAACATAGTGGAAGTCCTAATTAGTGTAATAAGACAAGAAAAGGAAATAAAATATAAAGAGTAGAAAGAAATAAAACCATCTTTATTTGCAGATGAATCAATTGTATAAAAAACAACAGAATAGGGGTGCCTGGGTGGCTCAGTTGGTTGAGCATCCAACTTTGGCTCAGGTCATGATCTTGTGGTTTGTGAGTTCAAGCCCCACATTAGGCTCTGTGCTGACAGCTCAGAACTTGGAGCCTGCTTCGGATTCTGTGTCTCCCTCTCTCTTTGCCCCTCTCTGCTTGTTCATTCTCTCTCTTTCTCTCTCTCAAAAATAAATAAACATTAGAAAAAATAACAGAATTGACCTCCCCACCAAAAGCCTCCGAAAACACATAAATAAGTTATACAACATTACAGGTTGATATTATATGGATGTTAATTGTTTTCCTATATAGGAACAATAAGGAAATGGAACTCATAATTAAAAATACAATTTAGGGGCACCTGGGTGGCTCAGTCAGTTAAGTGTTCGACTTCAGCTCAGGTCATGATCTCACAGCTTGTGAGTTCGAGCCCCACGTCCAGCTCTGTGCTGACAGCTTGGAGCCTGGAGCCTGCTTTGGATTCTGTGTCTCCCTCTCTCTCTGCCCCTCTCCCACTCACACTCTGTTTCTCTCTCAAGAAATAAACAAACATTAAAAAAATTTTTAAAAATACCATTTAGCGTTGCATCAAAAAGTGATACTTAAGCATAAATCTAACAAATTATATAAAAAACCTGTCTATGGAAAATTGCAAAATAACAATGCTCTTTTAAAATATTTAAATAAATGTGTAGAGATTCCTCAATCACTCATTGACAGACGTAATAGTGTTAAGATGTCAATTCTACCCAGCTTGATCTAAGGATTAAGTATGACCTTAATCAAAATCCCAGGAAACTACTATTAGATATCAACAATCTGATTTGAAATTTATACAGAAAGCCAACAGTCTTGACAAGAGTCAACACAGTATTGAAAATGAAGAACAAAGTTACAGGACTTACACTACTTGAATTCAACCTTTCTACAAGATTTTATTAACCAAAAGAATGTAATATTGGCAATAACATAGGTTAATGGAACAAAATATAGTTCCTAGAAATACAGCCTAAAAAATTTAGTTAACTAATTTTTGACAAAGAATCAGAGGCAGATCAATAAAGAAAAATCTTTTCAACCCATGGTTCTGTATCAATATGCATATTGATCTGACATCCATAAGCAAAAATATTAACCTAGGGCTTGCACATTACACATAAAATGACTCAGAATGGATCATAGACCAAAATGAAAAACAAAAACTATTAAACTTCTAGAAAATAACTTAGAAGAAAATCTACATCATCTTGGGTTGGCTGATGAGTCATAGAATATGATGCCAAAAGCGATATCCATGGAAGAAAAAAATTAGTCTTTATTAAAATTAAAAAAATGTTCTTTATGAAAGACATGGTTAATACAATAAAAAGATAAATCAAAGATGGGGAGAAAATATTATCAAAATACATATCTGATAAAGTACTTGTGTCCAAAATATACTGCAAAAATATTAAATATTAAGAAAACAAAAATTCAATTAAAATAGGCAAATGTCTCAACAGATGACACACTAAAAAAAGACATGCAGAGGGAAAATAAGCATATGCAAAGATGCTTAATATAATTTGATCTTAGGGAATCGCAAATTAATACAATAATTTTTCCAACACACACCTTACAATGACTAAAATTTAAATAAACAGACTCTAAATATGCACTAATGATGTGGAGAAACAGAACTCTTATCAGTTGCTGGTGGGAAAAACGAATTGATGCAGCCACTTTGGATGGCAGTTTCTTATAAAAGTAAACATCTACTTATCAAACATTACAGCAGTTGCACTGCTGGGAATTTACACTCTAACCTGAAACCTTATGACCACGCGCGCGCGCGCGCGCACACACACACGCATCTGCACATGGATGTGTATAGAAGCATTATTCATGGATAAATCTCAATTTCTTATCTATAAATGAAAGGAGCTAGTCTCTTAAAGCAATATAATGTATGAGTCCAATTATATTTCATTCTGGGAAAGGCAGAACTACAGGTTCAGTAAACAGATCAGTGATTGCCAGGGGGCTGGGGAGAGCAAAAGTGAAATAGAAAAACTATTTTAGTTTTTATAAAATGATACCATGTTAAGCACTGGTCAAAAGCCATGGAAATTTGCAACACAAAACGTAATATTTATTATATGTAATTTTTTAAAAGAAAGCATTTAGGAGATCAGGGATTCCCTGGGTAGAATACAGAATGTGATAAAGAATATACATGGGTCACCTGGGTAACCCATCAATTAAGCATCCAACGTCAGTTCAGGTCATGATCTCACAGTTGGTGAGTTTGAGCCCCTGGAGCCTGCTTTGGATTCTGTGTCTCCCTCTCTCTCTGCCCCTCCACTGCTCGCACTCTGTCTCTCTGTCTCTCAAAAATAAATAAACATTAAGAAAAGAATATAAATGCATTACAAATGTATAAAACAACCTCACTAAAAATAGTAGGGAGTAGGGGCTAACTGACATTACTTTGAAAATAAATAGATTCTGTAAGACTAAAGCCCCCAGAAGCTGCACATAAGTACTGTACTCTAGCTGATAAAGTACTTTTCACAGCAGTGTAACAGGTGGTGTACATGAAAGTTGCTAAGAGAGTGTTTTTTTAAAGTTCTCACCATACACAGAAAATAGAAGTAGCTATGTGAAGTAATGAATCTGTTTACTTATTTCCATAATCTTTTTGATATATATATATATACACACACACACACACACACACATACACACACACACCACTATATCTTAGTCTAAACATTTTTATTTCTTGGATAATATTTAGAAATATTAACTCCCATTACAGCATATGTAACTTTTGTATTGTAATGAATGTATGGAATATGACACATAATTATAATTGTCTGATATATATGTAGGTGTATATATATATATATATATATATATATCACTGTTATATAACTTGAAGTCACAAAATGTTACATCTCAATTATATCTCAATACAGCTGGAAAAAATAAAATAACTTAGAATATAATTCTGAGACCAATTTACAAGTGTACTGTAACTGAACCCATATTTCCATTAAGTAAATGGAAGGCAGGGTGTTAAATCTACGTTCCTCATGGTTGGTTGGAGTGGGCAGTTACAGGTAAACAAGAGGAAGAAAATAGAATGATTTCTGTGGTAATGGATTGGAATTGGATATATCAGTATTTTGTCAGGTTTCATTTCCTATACAGATGGTTACACATAGAAAAATTTATAACTATATGCTACACACGTATGTCCTTGCTCCGTCAGCTAAAAGAACCTAAGTGCAAAACCATCTCAGAGCAACAGATATACTTAAGTATCCAAATCTTGGGTTCTAATATGATTTCCCAATAAAATAAACCAAGGATCATTGGAGAGATGACTGATTCAAGGACTGGAGCAGGAAATACACAAAATGAGCACAGAGCATCTTGTATTGTGAGACGATATGAAGTTCTGGGGGAAAGAAAAGTATGAAAAGAAAAAGAAAACTCCCAATGATGGGGGATGTAAAAGGGACACAGATATAAGCTAAGAGATCTCCCACTGAAAAATTTGCAGTAATTCAACAGCAAAATAAAGACTGCTGTATGGAATCATAAAGCATGAAATAAAAATCTGAGTCCATACTAATACAAATAAAGTGAACAAATACATTAAACCCCTAATGCAAAATAATCCCAAATAATGTATGTAGATACTTCATCCTTAACAAGAGGGCTCATAACTTATATTTCTTAAGTGTGGGGTATGCACAATGATCTCCTTTCAAAAGTAAAAAAAGGGTAAAGAATAGTAACTTTATGGTGGAGAAAAGTGACAAACATCTCCTCAAGCCAGGTGACTGTTAACATCAACAGTGATAAGTCATATTGATAGTATGTACTCTTGGCTAATGTAATGAGAATGGTGTCTTATTTTTATGATCCTCCTCCAAAAACACATTACCTCAGTGGGAAAACATCAAACAATTTCCAGTGAGTGACAATCTATAAAATCTTTGACCAGAATTCAAGGTCATCAAAATAAGAAAAGTCTTAAAAACTGTCAAAACAACAAGAATCTAAGGAAACAGCACTATGAAATGTAATGTGGAATCAGGGATGGGATTCTGGAACAGAAAAAGGATATTCATTTCTTTCAAAAGCTAAGAAAATTGGAATAAATATGGGCAGAAGTAATAACAACATGAATAGGTGTTCATTAATTGTGACCAGTGTACTGTACAAATGTAAGATGTCAATAAAAGGGTGCTCAGTGTGGGACACAGAGTAATGTGATTTAGATATAATTCATATTCCATGCAATTCACCAACTGAAAGCATACAATTGGTTGTATAATACAATTGGCTATTAGTATTTCATGGATAGGTGCAACCATAACCCAGTCGATTTGACAACATTCTCATCACCTCAGAAAGAAAACCTGTGCCCTTAAGCTATCATCCACTATTCTCCCATCCCATCTCCCCATCCATAAGCAACTAAGTTAAGTTTCTGTCTCTATAGATTTCTTGTTCTGGATATTTTGTTTGAGTGGAACGATATAATATGTGGTATTTTGTGACTGGTTTCTTTACCTTAAAACGATGTTTTCAAAGTTCATCCATGTTGTATCATGTATCAGCACTCCATTCCTTTTTGTAGTTGAAAATATTCTACTGTATGGATAAACAACATTTTAATCCATTCATCATCAGTTGATGGACATTCGGGTTGTTTCCACATTTGGGCTATTGTGACTGATGTTGCTCTAAATATTTTCATGCTGGGTTTTGCATGGACATAATTGTCAACAATTTTTCTAGTTTGCTTTCTTCTCAATCTTCCTATTGTGCATGCTTTGAAACTAAATTGTCACATAGTCAAAATATGCTCTTAGGGCATAAATGAGGTATATTTTGATAAACCACTATATCTTAGTCTTAAACATTTTTATGCCTTGGATAATATTTAGAAATATTAACTTTCATTACAGCATATGTAACTTTTGTATTATAATGAATGTATGGAATATGACACATAATTATAATTGTCTGACTTCTCTGTTAGCAAGTGCTGAGAAGCCCCAGAGATGAATGATTGACTAGATATCTGCATCCAAATGAGATTCATAAATTTTAAAGCAGAGCTTTTAGAAGTATCTGTCATATCTACTTCCGTCTACTGTTATCCTAATTATAAGTATTTGAAATAAAGATATTGTGTGATATGATTCATACCCCATCAGAAATGTTAGTTTCCTTCTTCATGAGTCTGTGACATATGTGCTATATAGTTTAGAACAATTCTGATGAAAATGTTAAAAATGTATAAGGTGCTCTCCCCTTCCCCCCTTTTTAAATAAAAAAAAGTATTACTGAAATGTAATAATGCCTAGTAGCCAAAAGAATTTCAATATAAATCTGTAACAGTTCTCAGAGCAACATTCATTATAACTTTAATAAATACTCCAATTAACCATGACACCAAACTCTAGCTAAAATTGTATCTAAGCCTTTTTAACATGCAGAGGGTTTAACATACTGCGGACTACAGATTCTTGGAAATAAACTGAAAGTCGCAATTTCTTAAGTTCCCTTACCTTTCTTACTCTCTATCATTTTCATAGATGCCCAGAATTTCCTAGAAATTAGTGTTTTATTGTTAACTTCACATAATCCCTCAATCAGTAGCTGAATGACTGTATAGTTACAAACAAAACGAATTACAAAATCAGCCTTTCTTTTCCATTTTAAGCACAAAAGGCAGCTTTTGGATAAACACCTTGTCAATATCCAATAGAAATTTGAATTAAAGATAGCCATAATGTAATTTAGACCAAAAAAAGTTTGATTTCAAATTAGTTAAAAGGTCTTAAGTCATAGCCATAATCATTATGTAGTTTCATTGCTTAACAGGCAACATAACTTAGGATACAAATGTTCTTCATCACTTTTTTTTTACTAAATATAATTCTTATTAAATTTGTTTCAAAAGAAAAACAAAACCATTATGCTAAGATGTCTTGCCCTCCTCAGTGTTGCGCTCTTCCTTCTCTCTTATTATACTAGCCATGAATTAGCATCTAGTAATTTTAATTCACTAATTCACCCATTTATTTATTCATAGAACATATGAAACATCTGTTATATAGCTGCTGAGGTTTATTAGTTAAACCATTTTTTTAAATTATGGAGAATGAAGGCTCATAATACAGACTGATGTCCTGGATGCTCCCTAGGAGTTTATCCTGTTAACCCTTTATTTTACTACTTTAATTATAAAATAAGAGGAGGAAATTACAATATAAAGTATTTTTAGGAATAATATGAGATAGAAATAGCTGGATAAAATATGCAAGAGAAAAAATAAACACATGATGTTTTCACAAATAAAAATGATAATGTTCGCTGCTATCAGGCTCCCACATGAATGACAGATTGCTTGGGGTAAACTTTAGCTCAGACCGAATGCTGGTTCTCCTCCTCCTACTTCTATATTTTGTCTTCTTTCCTCTTGTCATTATTTCACTTCCTCAAACATGCCATTGGTTTTTCTAACAGAATGTTTGACTAATCAAATGTCTATTTAATAAGCACCTATTTGTGATAGTCACCATAGAATTAGAAAATAAAAAGGAAAAATTTCTCACAAACAATTGGAAGTCTGGGATATATATGCGATGATGGTATGACTAACACAGTATATAAATTGTAGTGTAGTGGGATGTAGGATGACCACCAAAAATATAGGTCCACACCCTAATTCACAGAACCTGTGAATATTATCTTATATGGTAAAGACTGGTTATTGCCTTATCTGGTGAAATATGGGTTTCCTCAAGGATACTGAATGGAAGGGATTATGCAGGTAGGCCCTAAATCCAATGACAGATGTTCTTATGAGCATGATGTAGAGGGAGATTAGATATATAAGAGTAGGAGGTAAGGTAACCAGAGGCAGAGATTGGAGTGATGCAGCTACAGGTCAAGTTAAACCTGGAACCATCAGAAGCTGAGAGGCAAGAAATGGATTCTCCCACACAGCATCCCCAGAGAAAACAAACATGGCCCAGCCAGATTTGGGCCTACAGAACTGTGAGGGAATAACTTCCCATTGATCTAAATCACCAAGTTGTGGTAATCTGTTTACAGCAGCCTCAGGTTTGTGTGTGTGTGAGAGAGAGAGAGAGAAATATCACACATATGTGTGTATTAGAATTACATGTATGACATATAACGTATGTTCGTGTGTGCGTGTGTATAAAATAAAAAAACAATTCAGAGGCATGTACAAGAAAAGACTGGCTCTCACTAAGTCATTTAGATTTGAACACAAATGTCACCTCTCCTATCTGCTTCCATTCTCTATGTTTTCTATCTCCCTGTTTAAGGGTTTTCATATCAGTTATCTTTGGAAATCATTTTTCTATTTATTTTTGCCTTATGTTTATCTTTGTATTTTCTATGCGTCACCAAGACAATGCAAGCCCTATTAAGGCAAGGAGAACAAAAAACTTTTCTTTCACATAACAAGGGCTGAATAAATGTTGAATAAATGAAATAAATGAAGAAGGTTGATGGGAAAGAGGAGAGATTTTGGACTGTTTTTTTATGAAGACATAAATATGAAGACACTATTCTTAATTTATCCATAGGATTAGCAGTATAATCTATTTTAGTATAAAATACTAAAATGATACTAAAAAGTGCTTCTTTCTCCAAGTTTTCCTATTCCTTGTAAGAATCTATTGTTTAATCACCTATGCTGGAAATTTCTATTATCCTTGACTTCTTTTCCTCTATTAAATTATCATCAATCATCAAATCAATTGCCAAGTTTTAAAAATCATCAAAACACCAATGCATACAGTATGATTCTTATTTGGAGAAGAGTAAATAATCCTCCATATATGGACAGACATGCTTGCATATTTTTACTCAAGTAGAGATAGCACAATGTAAAGATATACATCAAGGGGTTAAAAATTAATTACCTCAAGGACATGAGAGAGCTTTGTGTGTATATGTGTGTGAGTTTGGAAAAAAAGAGCAAGAGAGGTGATTAGCTTTGCATTTGTAGATTTTATATCATGTTTCAATTGTTACAATATGAACACATTAGTCCCATGATTTAAAAATCAACTAAAGACAATTTTAAAACAAAAACTCTTTGTTATTTTTTTAAATTCCATTTTCACTCAGGTTATCACCATCTTAATTTAGCCTAAAGTTACCTCATCCTTGAACTAATATATACTTGTTCTCTCCTCCTTCAGAATTTTCCCATTGCAGTCTATCCTACACGCTTCTTAGATTTATCTTCATGTAACTCAACTTAAAAACCTATAATCTCTCTCTCTCGAGACTACAAAATTATTATCAAAGGCCTATAGAACATCCATAATGTTCAAAATGAGGCTCTTTTTAACTTTAGTATTCTATTACTTTCCTGTCCTTTATAGAAAAATTGAACTGTCTGAGCACAAAATAAAGCCGGCCATTTTATTTTACCAAAGTTATACCTCCTGTGTTATCTCTACTAATAAAGACTTCATAGAGTTAGCCATTCATAAGTATCTAAGCAGACAAAGGCATCTAATATTGAAACAGAATTACATATTTATCTTAAAACACTCATGCTAATTTTATATTAAAAAGAATTGTAAACTTGTCTTTTTAAAAACAATAGTGAATTTTGCTACTACTTTACAAACTGTTTCCCCCATATGAGCTCATTCAATCCTGACTGTAGCTGTGATAAACAGGTATTATTAAGTTATTAGAGCCCACAAACAAATTGATTTGACCAAAACCATGCACCTGGTAAGTTTACAAAACTACACTTGAACGTCAGTTTTCTGACTACAAAACTTGTACTCTTTTTCCATTAAATGACAATGCATCTCATCCTGCCCAGTTCATTCAACTTGACTGCAAATTCTCTGATAAAACAAAACTCTTGGCTTTATCTTTTTATCTTCAAAGGTAAATGACAAAACACTTCGAAACAGAATTTCAAAAAATATTTCTTGAATTAAATTATCTGTCTTTCCAACAAACAGACAATATTCTTCATGATATAATTTAGACATTACCAGAAAATATGGTCACAACACTTAGATGAATTTTTAATCAGTTGGGTAAATATACACAGTGTTATAACTCTGTTCTAAAAAGTCTCTGATAGCCTAGAAGAATGGGCTAAAATTAATAGAATAATGTCAAGCTTTTATACTTAGTTCCAAAACAGCAATCACTGAAATAGAGATAAAATGATGTGTAACAAATTTTTAAGATTATTTCATTTTAACACACACACACACACACACACACACACACGGTAGTCAGTAACCATGTTCTATAAAGTTGCTGGAAGTACTAAATTAGTGACTATTAAACCATTGCTCCTAGATAAAATAGGTTCCTGTGAGTTTCTGGTTACATTTCCACCAATTGATCAATATACAACTTGTTTTATGTGTGTTTCTGTTAAAAGACAGCTTAGATTATTATTGACTCTTGTTATATATGATGATATATTGCCAACCCTGTAACATTAAAATCACAGCCAACAGCACTACCACACATGCCTGAATAAAGCTAATCTGACAAATATTTTCTCCATAAGACACAAAGCAACCTTCTTTTGATTAAGAACACCAGATAGCACTTCAGTACTGTGCTTGGGGGCTCATTTTAAAAAGTTAAATCACCAAAAAAAAAAAAAACAGAAACAAAAACAGAAAACACACACATGTAGAAATGTGGCATTATTCAGACCATGAAAAGGATAATGGTTTACAGTAGGAGAGCTGAAATAAGAAGGCCAAGTCTTACCTTGTTCAACGTCAGCTGGGAATTTGCAACTGGGTGATGCAAATTTTCATTGGTGTGCACCTGTGCATGAATGACATCCAGTGAAAGCACCATGAGTACTGAGGTGACAAATACATGTTAGCCATCAGGCGAATGTGCAAATACAGAATCTGCCAATAATGAGAATTGGCTTTATATGTACATGTAATTTTAGACAGTCTACTTTTCTTTAAGAAAATCATGTTTTCTTGTTAATGTAAGATCCAAGAGAGCACACAGGTTCACAATTGTCTTTTTGTTGCTGTTGTTAGTAGAGTATCTAAAAGGTAGTGATTACTGTCTTACAAATGCATCAGATGTTGAGGGCCTTCCAATGCTTCTTGAGTCTGATGAAAATTATGGCACTTCATCCTCAGAAAATATGGTCATGAAAATAATATTTTGCACATGATTTCAGATAGTGCATGGAGAAATAAGGCATACGTAATCACACTACTGTAAGTTTCCTTCAATTAGAAAACTGCATTCAGTTCTAGTAAGCACATTTCTAAAATAATATAAAATGAAAATGAATATACAATAAAATTAAAACTAAAAGCTATGGAACATAACTCAAAAAAGGTAGGGAGAGTTAAGCTGGGGACTTTTTATAATACAGCATTTTTACTAAAGCCTAGTATATG
Source organism: Prionailurus viverrinus (assembly GCF_022837055.1). Classification (NCBI taxonomy): domain Eukaryota; kingdom Metazoa; phylum Chordata; class Mammalia; order Carnivora; family Felidae; genus Prionailurus; species Prionailurus viverrinus. The sequence continues at coordinate 33,772,961 of NC_062561.1, forward strand.
AGGCACTTTCTTCATTTCCATGTAAGAATTCACAGGACAGAACAAGAATTAATGGTGGGGGGGGGGAGTTACAAGACTATAAAAAATCATCTTTTGCCAGCAGAATCATCCAAACATGATTGAACCACCTCAGAATGTGGATTATCGAACATGCCTGTCCCTGAAGTGTTTAACAAAAATACGAGTATTTGCTGGAGATATTGAAGGTGTTTAAACATTACGTGGTGTTTAGACAAGATGTTTAAGGATCAGATTCTAAAAATTAATGAATATTAAATTTTATTTTTAATTCAAATACTAATAAGCAGAAAGACATATTTACAAGTAAAGTAATATCTTTCCCTTAGGGAAATGAAAATTTAAGATAATGAGTTAATGTTTTAAACTTGATTTTTGAAACAGTTGTATCACATAACTGTGTTTTGTGTGAGGAGAAATTTGGGAATGCAGCACTCCTAGGCCCTGTGCAAGCAAAAACTGTCTTTAACTATAGTTTCATCCAAATAAACTCCTATTTATTTAAATATATATATATATATAATACATGCAAATATATATGTATATACATATATATGTATATATAAAGAAACTTACAATTAAAAATTTACTAATACCAAGATAACAGCTTAACTTAAAGATACTCTCCATTGTATAAATGGGTGAGAATACCACCTTTAGTTACATAAGGTTCTTAACAAGTCTTTTTGTTTCTGAATTTCTCAACATCATTTTTGTGTATAAAAATTATTTTGTAGGGGCACCTAGGTGGCTCAGTCAGTTAAGCGTTGGACTCTTGATTTTGGCTCAGGGCATGATCTCTGGGTTCATGAGACCTAGCCCCATACTGAGGCCATATCAAGCCCCACATTAGACTCTGGGCTGACATTGCTGAGTCTGCATGGGATTCACTCTCGCCCTTGCTCTCTGACCTTCCCCCCCTCCCTCACTGCCTGCTCATTCATGCACATGTGCTCTCTCTCAATAAATGAATACACTTAAAAATTATTTTGTAGCTCATTTTCCAAAGTGAATTTCACTTTCATTTTTAAATTTCTTTTTCAACTTTTTCCATAACTCACAATAGAACAATCATAAAATACTAGTTTCAGGATGCAATAATCATTCAATAAGTGAAGGATATCTGATTTTTACTGAACACTGATAAAGTAGTCCAACCATTTGTGTTAATTTCCTTATTGATTGCCAGCTGGGGAATTGAGACTAAGAAAAATGCCCTAAAAACTGTAACTTGGATTGTCAGTCAGTGGGAACATAAATATGCCCCCCTGAAAACTTCATCCAAAAATTTTTTCTTAGCAAACAAACTCAGTTCTGCTTAAAGATATCCAGGGAAATGAAATATCAGTTGATCTAGAATTTTAAAAATAGAATGTGAAGGGGGTGCCTGGGTGGCTCAGTCGGTTAAGCCTCTGACTTCGGCCCAGGTCATGATCTCGCGGTCGGTGAGTTCAAGCCCGGCGTCAGGCTCTGTTCTGACAGCTCAGAGCCTGGAGCCTGTTTCAGATTCTGTGTCTCCCTCTTTCTCTGACCCTCCCCCGTTCATGCTCTGTCTCTCTCTGTCTCAAAAATAAATAAATGTTAAAAAAATAAAAAATAAATAAAAATAGAATGCGAAATTAAAAATAGAATCTAAAATCATAATAATGTAAACACATTTCAAAGTTATTTCCTAGTAATTCTAGGTAATTACAATCTAAGAGGATAGCAAATCAAGATATTGTCATTCTAATAAGTAAGTGAGCACTATTTTATTATGTATGTCCTTTGGGTAAAATTATCCAGAGAAAATATAATTAAAGGAATCCTTAGAGTTATTCATTTTTCTTCCAATAGGTTTACTGAGGATCGACTTCCAAGATTACTTATGTGGTTGTTGCAAGATGCAATTCCTTTTGGGTTTTTGGCCTGAAGGCCTAACTTCTTAGCTGGTTGTTGACCAGAGGCTGCTCTCAGTTCTTTATTGTATTGGCCTCCTGAGATATCGTGATTTATAAGAAATGTATCAGATGACCAAAATATCTTTTGTCTATATTTTTACTTCATCTAAGGTCCCTGGCTCACAGTTCCCAAAAACCTTGGAATTTTCTGAGAGATAAAAGCAATGGAAACACCTTCTGTTATAATATTTGGTCTCTTATTCTCCATTCCTAAAAAGATTCAGAACATGAAAGTGAAATAGATGTCTTTTTATTCATAACAAGCACCTTTCAACCATAACTGAGTTTATATTAATGAGATGGCTTTTGGAAATCTCTTAAAGAAGGTGGGGGGGGGGGCGGGAGTGAGGGGGCTGGTTACCACTGGGGACCAATCATGAATGAGGGTTGGAACCCTCTACCCCCGATTTCCAGGGAGGGGGAGAGGTTTGCAGGTTGAATCAATCACCAATGGTCAATGTTTTCAGCAATGATTTAATGCCTTTGTAATGAAGCCTCCATAAAAACAGAAAAGAAGGGAGTTCAGAGGGCTTACAGATTGGTGAAACAGAACACTTCTACATGCCACCACACAGGGCCCCAAACTCTACAAGGACAGAGGCCCCTTTTTTGGGGACCTCACCCTATGTATCTCTCCATCTGGCTGTTGGTTGTGTTCACTAATATCCTTTGTAATAAGCCAGTAATCTAGTGAATAAACTGGTTTCCTGCATCTTGTGAACCACCCTCGAAAATTAATTGAACCGAAGGAGAGGTTTGTGGGAATCTGTGATAGCCAGTAGGCTGAACCTGAACTTCAACTGGTATCTGAAGTTGGGGGGACAGACAGTGTTGTGGGACTGAGTTCTGAACCTGTGGAATCTGATGCTATCTCCAGGTAGATAATGTTAAGATTGAGTTGAACTGTAGGACACCCAGCTAGTGTCTGAGAAATTCTTAGTGGTGTAGGAAAGCCCCCCACCCCCTGCACCCACACACTGGAGCTGGCGATTAGAACCCTTACCTTCCTGCGGGAACGCCAACCACGCTGACTTCATCTTTAGCTCTCCATCTTGTGCTGCCATTTGGTGTACAGGTGGCGTCACTTTAGATAACCAGAGATCCCTCTGGTGCACAGGTGGCCCCACTTAGATTAACTACCCTGTGGCCTCACCACCACGCCCCTGGTTCTGTAAAGGTGGAGATTAAGTTGCAGAAAATGGGCAAAGAGAATAGCTGCATAATTCTCTGGATCAACTGCTCACTTGCCCATGTCGGTATAAGTTACCTTAAATAAAATTCTGTGCAAACCATGTGGAGTGGCTTGCTTTGTTTTTCAGTATTAAAGTGTCAGATTGGAGGATACTCTAGTGAACCTCCTTTGCCTTCTAACACTTCCCAACATAGCAACTTGCTCCATCAAAGCAAGAAAAATAAAGACTGCTAGCAAGAGGGAAGTCAGTATTTCTTATAACCTAATCACAGAAGAGATACCCACTTAAAGAGATACCAACTTTAGTTGGGGTATTTTAAGAAGTATTTAGAAGCTACCCGGAAAACTATGGCTCCAATAAGAATTGACTGGTTATTATATCCTGGGCACAGTTTTAGGTATTGGAGATAGAGTGGTAAGCAAGACAGTCAAGTACCTTGCTTCATAGAACTTAGTCTCCAAAAGGAGTAATATGTCATATTTCCGTTTTAAAGACATCCATATAGGCAGGTCAAAAGAATAATTAAAGGAAGGCATTAGAGACAGAATGGATGGACATAGTAATCTAGATGAAAAAAGCCGAGGGTGAGCTAGAGGATTTATTAGAACAATTTATAGCCTTAGACAATTGGCATCACTACCAAAACAGGAAATGTCTAAAGGGATGGAAGTAATAAGGTAAAAGGAATGAGCCATTTGAACTTGTTCAATTTGAAAAATATGTGGATGTCAACATAGAAAGTGCCACTAGGCAATTAATTTCAGAATTTCTGGAGTTCTAAGGAACATCTGGAGACTTCCAGACATCATATATTATCTGCTTCCTAATATGTCCGAAAAATTTTGTGAACATACATTCATTCTAAGCCTATCTGTATTCTATCTTATTTTCCTGCTTTTTAGTTTTGTTTGGTTTCTATGCCTTATCCCTCACCTTAACCCACATTCACCACTCCACCCACAATACTGAATTTAATATATGTCCTCCTAATATACTTTCCACAATTGGTTTACATAATATTTATCTACATGTATGTAAAAAACACCCTTCCAAACTACCTTCCATAAATGGTTTCTCCACCTATCCATCTATTTTTTAAAATATGATTTTGGCTACTGCTGATAGTGCTGCTATAAACATTGGGATGCGTGTGCTCCTTTGAATTAGTACTTTTGTATCCTTTGGATAAATACTTAGTATTGCAATTGCTGAATCATAGGGTAGTTCTATTTTTAACTTTTTGAGAAAACTCCCTACTGTTTTCCAGAGTGGCTGTAAGAGACCAAATGACCATCGACTGATGAATGGATAAAGAAGATATGGTATACATACATATATATATATATATATGTATATATATATATATGTACGTATATATATATATATATACATACATATATATACGTATGCCATATATACACACATGTGTCTACACACACACACACACAATGGAATACTATTCAGAGATCAAAAAGAATGAAATCTTGCCGTTTGCAACAACATGGATGGAACTAGAGTGTATTATACTAAAAGAAATAAAGAAAGACAAATATATGATTCCACTCATACGTGAAATTCGAGAAACACAACAGATGAACATAGGGGAAGGGAAGGAAAAATAAGATAAAAACAGAGAGGGAGACAAACCATAAGAGACTCTTAAAAATGGAGGACAAACTGAGAGTTGCTGCAGGGGTGGTGGGTGGGGGGATGGGTTAAATGGGCGATGGGCTTTAAGGAGGACACCTGTTGGGATGAGCACTGGGTGTTATATGTAAGTGATGAATCACTAAACTGCTCCTGAAACCAATACTACACTATATGTTAACTAAATTGAATTAATTTTTTTAATGTTTATTTATTTTTGAGAGAGAGAGAGACAGAACATGAAGGGGGAAGGGTCAGAGAGAGGGAGACACAGAATCTGAAGCAGGCTTCAGGCTCCGAGCTGTCATCACAGAGCCCGACGCGGGGCTCGAACTCACAGACTGAGATCATGACCTGAGCTGAAGTTGAACGCTTAACCGACTGAGCCACCCAAGCGCCCCTTAACTAAATTGAATTTAAATTTAAAAATATGATTTTAGTTTCAGAGTATATATATTGAAATATAAATTAATAGTATCCTATTTGTTTCATTCTACTTTTTTTCATTTAATAATGCAATACCCCCATGTATGTACATCTAGTTCATTGCTTCTGACTGTTGCATACATTCTCATCAATTATATACACATCTTTTATATTTCTTATAATGAATGAACTAATACCTCTATCTATTTATCAATATAATATTTTGGTGAATGCCTTAAATGTGACTCCTTATGAATGTGTCCCACAGGCTTACTGGGTTGAATACTTTGGAATGAAATTGCTAGCATATAGTATATACAAATACTTCATTTTGATAGTATTCCAAAGAGCTCTCTTACAATTGCTTACGTTCTCATCAGCACGAGAAATTATTTGGCTTTTTAATGGTTGCTATCTGATGGATATACAGTGTTATCTCATTGTATTTAAGCTTGCATTTCTCAAATAAATGGCACTGTGTCTCTGTTTGTAACATTATTACTTACTTAAAATGTTTTTCTCCTGCTTTTATGGCAGCCACAGCTGACTAATATATGTCATATGTGTATCTTCAATTTTAGTAAGTAATATCTGTTTTCTAAAGCAGTGTCATCTATTTACACTCCCACAATGCCGTATTAGCCATCCAGTTTTCCACATCTTACTAAGATTCTCCCCTAGCCTATGCCCAATCTTTGACTTAGAGCTGTCTCTGGTTAGACACAACACACACACACACACACACACACACACACACACACTCTGGGTATCACACATTCACCTCTCCACACACCAAGGGGTTACAACCATTTACAGGATACCTGTAAATTGCTCATAGTTTGTGTGTATTTGGTTGTATGCACATGGGCACACGTATGTGCATGCAGACATGTATGTGCATGTGTGAGAGAGAAACAAAAAGGAAGGGAGGTATCAGTATGTGTTATCTTCAGGATTCTGTGGTTTCAGGGAAGGAAGCCAGAAACCAATGCTAGTTTCCCATGTGTTTGGGAAAAAAAATTAATTTAGAAATCAGTTCTTTTTGGTCATTTAATACTTTAGTTCTATAAATATGAAGTACTTTTACTCAATCATCACGATGATGCTTTCTCTAATGAGCTATAATTTAAGATTTTCTTCCTTTAAGGGTACCTGGGTGGCTCAGTCGGTTAAGCGACTGACTCTTGATCTCGGCTCAGGTCATGGTCTCATGGTTCCTGAGTTCGAGTCCTGAACTGGGCTCTGCACTGACAGCATGAAGCCTGCTGGGGATTCTCTCTCTCTCCTTCTCTTTCTCTCTGTCCCTCATCAGCTTTCACTCTCTCTATCAAAAAAAAAAATAAGTAAACATTTTAAAAAAAGGGTTTTCTTCCTCTAAATACATTCTTTTTAACAAAGTAGAATCACTTTAACCTAGATGCAAGGTAGTTTTTTCTTTAATATTTACTGATGCATGTATACAAACACATGTATAACGAATCTGAGCTTGTTTCTATGTTCTTGTTCATATTCTCTAAATATTGACACCCACAAAATATTTTGCTGAAATTAGAAAATATATGCTAGTTTTAAAATATATATTTGGAAATCTTGGTGTGATAAGGAGAATTGCCTTCTGAAAAATTCATTCTAGCATCAATGTTTGTAGATGCAAATATGTCAGAAAGAGGAATTTTTTTGAAGCAATTTGACTCATCATTTTGAACTGACAATTTCTTTTTCTGACGTAGGATGTGTGCTTTGTTCTTATCTGTAGTCTTTCCACGTTCATTTGCGTTAGTGGCCTTGATTCCAACCGTTGTTATTGTTACTTGTGATTCCTAACAGTGTAGTCCCCCCAGGGTCATTCAGTCAACAGATCTAGATGCTTCTTTCAGTGGCACAAAGCCATGCTCCAGGGGTGGCCGTTCACAGAGAATGATCCTGCTATCTTTGCTCTTAATAAAGTAGCGAGACTTATAGCTATCATACTCATTTCATTGCTAGTAGTCAGTGTTTTTATATTCGCTTGAAATTGCCTTGTAATGATTCATCCAAATTCTATGTTAATCCAAGAGAAGCTAATAAGTAATTTTTATCATACATGCTTACTAAAGAGTTGTATGTATGTGTGTGTGTGTGTGTGTGTGTGCATATGTGTGATGTAGAAAACATTTTTAGTATATCCTTTAATAAAAAGTTTTCCAAGGGGAGACTGGGTGGCTCAGTCCCTTAAGTGTACAACTTCGGCTCAGGTCATGAACTCGCAGTTCATGAGTTCAAGCCCTGTGTAGTGCTCTGTGCTGACAGCTTGAAGCCTGGAGCCTGCTTTGGATTCTGTGCCTCCCTCTCTCTTGTTCCTCCCCTGCTCGCACTCTGTATCTCAAAAATAAATAACGATTAAAAAATTTAAAAAAATAAATAAAAAGTTTTCCAAGATTGGCTCCCAGTGAGGAAATCACCTAGACATAATAGTTCAAAGATAATATTGTTGGTACAAAAATTTTAAACACAATGTATTATAAAATTAACTTGCTTTTAAGAAGTTAATTTGAAATTTTCTGTTTCCACATATGCTAAAGTTGTGTGCATTTTATGGATATGGCAGAAACAAATCCCTTGGTTTTTTTCATAATATTTGAGATAAGAATATGAGTTTTGAGTACTTTTCTAACGCTGAAACATATAATAGACTATTTAGAAAATATTGAAGATATTAATCTGTCTTTTGCATATCTGTCGAAATTACTATAATTAGAACTATCAGAAGATGGCAATTTTGAATATGTGAGAATGCACAGGAATTCATTATATTGAGAAATTTTAATTCTCTGGAGTAAACAAAATAGTGAAAATGCCAACAGTGCTATCCCCCCCCCTGCCCTTTTAATTGATTTCTTTCTCTTTTTTTCTTGTTTGGAAAAAAAATAATTTTTGTCAGGTATATGCATATATCCAAATTCATCAAAATGTATACATTAAATATGTGCTACTATTTGTATATTAAGTATACATCATTAAAATTGGAAGAAAAAATGAAGGTCTACCTTGAGGGAGGTTAAATGGTTCATCATTTAAAAATCTAGATTATGGGGTGCCTGGGTGGCTTAGTTCGTTAAGCATTGGACTCTTGATTTTGGCTTAGGTCAGGATCCCAGGGTCGTGGGATCAAGCCCCTCGTTGGGCTCTGCCCTGAAAAGAAATGCACTGAAATAAATAGTGCTCCATATGCAGTTTGGAAAGGAAAGCAACTCTATACTAGTACAGAGTTTTGAAATTATCTTTGTTCCTATTGTTTATTCCTATCTATGATTTATTCCCCAGCACCTTCTTCCAGTAATTTTCCTGTTTCCTCTATTTTCCTCTATGTTTCTTCAGTGCACCTGGAAAGCTTACAGAATCAGGTAATGCTGTATGGAAATAGACAACAGCCTTTTCTTTTAGGAAAAAAGATCACAGAGGATTCTCAATGTGGCCCTTCAACTCTGATAGCAATCCTCATGGGGAAAGGGAGCACATAGAACATAAGGCACATTAGTCTATGTTCAAAAGGAGTTTCACTATGTAATCAATCCAGCCAGTGATTGGTGGAGTTTCAAAGTACATTGATGTAATGAGTGAGTACTATACATCCGGGGACTAGGTGCCCATTACAAGACAACTGAGAGCAGGAGGACAGAGAATTCAGCTTGTGAGGACAAGGTACAATCCACGAAGCCTGCTTCTGCAAATGCAGATACAAATCAGATTACTCACCTAATGGACTGAATACCCGGGAGGAAACAGAATTACAGGCACAAGAAATAAACTGAATTACTAAAGAATAGGAAAAAGATGAGACTCTACACTGGTTCACATTCACTCTGAAAAGTGGAATAAGACAGAAGGCCTATACACAAGCTGATCAAGAATAAAAAGAAATGTCCACTAGGTTTTGACAGGTAGCGATTTATTGTCCCCCTGGCAAGGGCCAGGTTTATCGGGTCTGTAAGGCATGGGGCTGAGAGCATAACTGCCAGGGTTAGAGAAAGGAATGATGCAATTATTTTATAGTTTCATATACCTTCTTTTCAAGATAAAGAGAAATAATAAAATGTATCCAATAAAGATAAAAATGAAGCAGATAAAACTGAATTTATTTTGCATATGGCTATCAATTAGGTTAAAAAGAAAACAATAAAAACAAGTTCTTGACATTGTAATCTAAATTACTCTAAGAAAAAATAAGTATTATAGGCGTCAAAAGGCATATATTTATCTACCATGTAATTAAATATATGTAAACACAGCGACCAAATATTTTTTACCAATTGGCCATTTTACGTGTTTGATAAATTTTGGTAAATTAATAAAATAGTGGAATGATTGAAATTACCCCATAACGGGGGGGGGGGGGTATCATGAAGATGTGTAGGCAGAAGCTTGAGGATTAACAGATTTCTTATTTCTTATTAAATTAAAAGTTCCCTGAGGTCAGGTGGAATAACCTCTACATCATCCTCATCAATGAGCATAATATTTTGAGAAAATTATTTAGTCACAACTTTGGTTGAATGAATGAATAAATGTTAGGAACCATGGCAGGACCATTTATATTTTCAACACACTAGGACAAAGAAGTGTGGGAAGATTAAAAAAGAGAGAGAGAGAGAGAGAGAGAGAGAGAGAAGTTAAGAGATGAAAGAAAATGGAAGCGATAAAAAATGTAGCTGAATCACAAGCAAGCTAAAGCATGAGAAGAAATAATAAGGGTATTATTTAATATCAGAATCTATCTACAGCAATGATGTTTTGTGGTGTGGAAACAAGGTTTTCAAAATGTGTCCTTTCTTTCCAGGTTTTGACAAAGTGAGATCAAGTTGCAGAAAGTTCAAAGTAGCATTTAAAACTTGATTGAATGACTATTAAGTCATTCTTTCATAGCAAAGATATAAAAGCATAGGTAGTTAGACGATCTTTGAAGACCATTCTTGAGGAAGACCTTTGGTGAGAACTTCAGCAATCCACTGTGGTTTCCAAACTCCACAAGGGAAGGGTGTCCTTCTTTCACTGTAAGACAAGGGAGAGGAGACTTGTGAGGTCCACACTATAAGCCTTTAGTAGGGGTTTTCATACAATAAATAAGGTCTGAGAAAAACAGTGTCTGTGTAAACGCCTGAGAAATCTTAAGGACAAGGTTAACTGTAGTTGGAGAAGTACCAGTGCTTAGGCAGTGGGTGAGGGGTGAGAGTTGACTTTCATATGCCTGGGGCTACAAAAGGTGTAGCACATGACTAGAAGCTTGCTAATTCTGGTGAAAATTTTAGTTATGTAGAGAAATAGACATTGCAGCAGTAAGTTGGGCTATTGGTGTCTTCAACAATGCAGAGAAGTGCCCAAAAGCAAAAGAATGAAACATATTCCAAGTTCAAAGAGCAAAGATTATAGATCACCACACTGTTATCAGTCTAGGATCCACTTGCTTCCGAATTTGTTCTTTTGACTCCCAACACTCCAACTTTACAAGCTTTGGAAACTGAAGGTAACTAGTTGGATGAAGAGGAACAGAAACAGGAAAGAGGGCAGAGACATAAAGTAGAAGCCACACGCACACTATTTTTCCAGGAGAAGGCTGGAGAAGAAGACAGGGTGGCTTTAACTACAAATCAATCTCAGAGCTTTGACTATTATAAAGGAACTTATCTTCTAGTTACTAAATTGCACCTGATGTTATCATCTGTATTAATTTCCTATTGTCACCTGTAACACATTACCACAAATTCAGTGCCTTAAACAAGGTAAATGTTTTATTTGACAATTCTGTGCATCAAAAGTTCAATACAGGTCTCCCTGGATTAAAATCAAGATGTTGGTTGGGGTACCTGGATGTCTCAGTTGGGTAAGTGTCCGACTTCAGCTCAGGTCATGGTCTCATAGCCCTGGGTTTGAGCTCCACATCAAGCTCTGCACTGGCAGTGTGGAACCTGCTGGGATTCTATCTGCCCCTCCTTCACTTGTGTGTGCATGCCTTCTCTATCTCCCTTTCTCTGTCTCTCTCTCTCTCTCTTGGAAAAAAAAAATGTTGGCAGTGTTGTGTTTCTTTCAAGAGGTGCCAAAATAATCCATTGCCTTTACTTTTTCCAGCTTCTAGAGACCACACACATTCCTTGACTCATTGCTTCCTTCCTTCATTTTCAGAATGAGCAATGCTGAATCTCTCCGATCATTTTCCACAGTCAGGAAAGGTCCCCAATTTTGAGAATCCATGTGACGACAAGTGGGTCTACCTAGATAATCCAGGATAATCTCCCTGTGTAAAATTCCTCAGTTTAATCACATTTGCATAGTCCTGTTTGCCATGAGAGGTAACACAGTAACAGGTTCCCAAATTAGGACCTGGGTATCTCGTGGTGGGCTATTACTCAGCCTACGACATTCATCTAAGAGAGAGGAAAGCGTCTCTGAAGCAAATTTGACACTGAAAAATTTTAACAAGATGGTGTGAGACAAAATAAACTTGCTTTATAAATAAATGCCCTCAATACTGTCTTAGCAATGTATCAGATAATTACAAAGTTTTGTACAAATTAATTTATTTGTATTATCATTCACTATACTTTTTCTTTTTAAAACTTGGTACTCAGAGAAGAACGCACAGTGAGTATTCAGAGGAATTTAGGTTGAGAGGGCAAGAAGCTTCAGGAACTCTGAAATCCTTTAAAAAGGAGGCGCAAACATGGCAGTTAACAGAAAATATGGGATTGGTATGTTAAGGAATACAGCCTGCAGAAAACACAAAGAAAAAAAAAACATCAAGGGCTGGATGACGATATTAGAAGTAGGAATGTGGAACAAAGAATCAAAGTTTCTGGGAGGAAGCAACAAACCAGTCATAGCTATAAACTGGGTAAATAAGCTAGGAATAATTTGGGAACAAAATATCTTGTCCCTGAAAGGCTTCTGAAGATATCTAAATGCCGCTTTCAACGTGTAGCCACCCTCACATCTGCCTTTGTCCGTACAAGCGTTGGCAAAAACAGTAAATGACGAAGGCTCAGCTCAACCCCCATTTATTTGATAAGAGACTATGTATTCTCACGGCCTGACGTCCAACCAAGCAGCCAAATAGGTTACTAGGATTAATGTATCTCTTCATACTATCCTAGAGAAGTGTAGGTTAAGTACTTTAAACTTATCAAGTAACGCATATTACAAAGGAGAAATTTGAGAGTTTATTATGGTATTGATTTAACCTAGCGTTCAGATCTTTGCTTTTAGAATAAAGGGAAGCTCTGACTCTGAATCAGCATCTGGATGTATACTGATTCCATCACCTATTACTTTATGAAATGAGAGATATCATTTACTTTCCTAAATTCCTGAAAATGAGAGCAACAATAGAATTGAGAGCCACTTACCTTCGTATTCACAACTCTCCTCTTTAGCAACCAGCGCATGGCAATATTCATTGGCCCATGACAGGAAGAATAGCTTTCCTTCCTCTTTCAAAATGACACTCAAAAATTGATGGGTTCTCACTATTTTTGTTCACTGACACTGGCTAATTATTAACCCTGCGGGAAAAAATTGAATTTTAATGTTAATGTCATTGTAAAACACCAGGATGTGTCTCAGCATAAGATACCATAAAGGTTTAAGTTGTTTTGGTAAGTTGGCCACCTGTTCAAATGTTAAAAATTTACACAGTCTCTCCAGCCTCACTTGTGTCCATCTTTTATATTGATAAATGTATCATAGTTACTGCATTAGTGTGGTTTGAAATAGTCTGTCTTTAAGAGGCCTGCTGAAAGCATAGTTTCAACTGCCACTGTTATTCAAATCTTTCAAGAATAATTTATACTTTTCAAATTTTTCCATCTGATACCTTGTTTGACATGCCACTAAATGATTAAAATTTCTTGGAAGGAAGTAGCCTAAAGTTGGAATAATCTAACTATAAACACATATAGTAACCTCTGGACCATAATTAACATCCAGCATATAAAACAACAGCAGACAGAGCACCCCGTAAATTAATCACATGCTTCCTAATAAACTTTTGGAAAGATATTCTGTGTATTTCTTTTACCTAACGATCTCCATAAAGAAAAGATAACTGGTTGAATAGTTTGGGTAGCCTTTTAAGTAACTATTTTATAAAACAATCACATTTTATTAAAAAAATCATACTCTATCAAGCCAAAAGTGCCGTTTTATCATTAAAGATGCCCTATATTTATTTAACGGAACCGCAAGAAAAAGATTATAGCCACCAACCTCATTTCTATTGTTAACCTGAAAATAAAGAGCCACAATGAGAAGCAAACAAGCATTTATCTGGGATCAACGAATTGCAATTCGGAAGCACATATTCAGGTAGAAACTCGAATAGTGTCCTGCTTGTACAAAGAAAGCAAGGGGTTGTTAATAAGGAAAAGGATAGTCAGAGGGCAATTTCATGAGTTAACAAGGCAAAAAAAATTTTTTTTTTTTTTGTCTGTGGGTGCTAAGCTAAACTACTCTGGGTTATATACATTGATTGATTACTGATTCTATCTTCAGAAAGTCCACAACCATCAGTCTTGTGATCAGGATGTCTGTTCCCCCAAGCAATTGCTTACAACAGCTACCAATTTGCCCCGTCCAAAGGTTTTGGCTCAATTTAGAGATGGGTAGGGCCGTTTCTCTGCAGTGGCTCACAGCAATGCTTCCACTAATGGGGCGCCTGGATGCCTCAGTCAGTGAAGCCTCTGACTTCAGCTCATGACCTCGCAGTTCATGAGTTTGAGCCCTGCATCAGGCTCTGAGCTGTCCATTCATGTCTATTTTTCACATTAATACATTTACTTGAATATGAGAAGCTATAATTGCAAGTTAGGTTCTAGCTCAAAGACGGACATTTATCTTATGAGACACTATTTTAATACTTAACATGCTGAAAAATGTATGTAAACTATTCATAGAAGACCTAGGAGACAAATTTTTTGCTCTCAGGTAGCTTATAATTTAGGTAAGGTTTTATTTTCATGGATATGAAAAGTTATTCAGCAACATTTGTTTTGAAAACAAGACCCCCTCCAAAAAATTTTGTGATTTTACAGAAAGTCAATCATGTTAGGAAATGCTGAGTAGAGTTTGATGATGAGACCAAGGAGCATCTTCTATGATCAAGGGAAGGATAACTGAAGACTAAAGGTTTTGTGTTAGATTGAAACATTAATTAATTATTTAATCAGCACATATTTATTACAAGTCTCCCATGTGTCAGGCAGTCTTCTACACATTGGAGGGGTAACCACAAACAACAAGGTCATGGACTCCACCCTTACTGAAGTTAAGGTGATTAAGCTGTCAGAAACGCAGTGACTGAAGTGCAGGTTGCTGAGATCGCCTCCCCATGGTCAATTTTTAAGTGCTGGAAATTTTTAAGAAATCGTAATTATAATATAAAATTATGTATATAAATATATTATATATGTTTATATATATTATTATATATATAATATTATATGTTAAATTAAATTATATATATATTTAAATTATATATAAATATATATAATTATAAAATTATATAAATATAATATAAAATAATATTAATAGTAATAAAGATTGTAATAGTCAAAATTGCTTAAGCACACACTCTATATGAAGTACTTTTGTACCTACTTTGTAGGTATAAAAGGAGAAACTATTCTGACACCTGTTAAAGATGGTAAGGCAGACTTTTTTCAGTGGGCCTAAGACAATGGGGTTTTGTAATAGGGGAGGGAGATTGAAGTCAACCCCAAATACCAAAAAGACAAGTTGAGATTTATAGCCAAGGGGCAGGGTGAGGGTCAGTGGGTGGAAAAATACTGAAAAGGGGACTTCAGGGGTTAGGGGATTCTGGCTAAGCCAACTTGACAGAATTTTTGCTGTAGGCAGGCCAGGTGATAAGATATTGAAGGTGGGGGATAAGGAATTTGATCACATATCAAGAAGGGGGGGGGGCTGATTTTCACTATACTAACCCAGCAGGATTCTTGCTGAAATTGGACTAAATGGGCTTAGGGCAGAGCCCAAGGGCAAGACCTAGTCAAAAAGAGGTCTCAGAGAAGCAGCACTAAAGTAGTCAGAGAGTCTTTGTCATAGGTTATAAGCCACTTAACTACTCACAATGCATAAGGCACACATAGTAATGTCATGCTTACACTGATTAGGGAATCAGGGAACATCTAGGGTAAACTACTTGCTGAAGATCACATGCCAAGTGGCATAGCCAGGTCTCAAGTCTAAGCTCTCTCTCTCTCTCCAGAGCCAATGCTGTTGGATTCCACTCCATGGATATTTTCCAAGTCAGAGAGACGTCATGAGCAATCCTTTACAATGGGAGAGGAATATGTCAGTTGCCACATTTCACAATTTTTAGGGTATATCTGGGATTCATTTCCACATTTCTTCATATCCATATATATATATATATATATATATATATATATATATTTGTGATAACCATATTATATAAATGTCTTATAAGTTTTTAGTATTATAGCATTTTAAAATTACCTATTATCTCTATAAAACTTAAAAAAAATCACAAAGTACAGTTGATCCTTGAAAAATGCAGGGACTAGGGGTGCTGACTCCCTCAACCCCTCAATCGAAAAGCCACAAATAACTTTTGACTCCTCAAAAAATCGTCTACTACATCTGGTCACTTTCTGTTGACCAGAAGCCTTACAACAACATAAACAGTAGCTTAGCACATATTTTGTACATGTATTAGATAGGCACTGTCTTCTTACAATAAAGTAAGCTAGAAAATGTTATTAAGAAAATCATATGGAAGAGAAAATGCATTTACAGGACATTACTGTATGTACAGAAAAAAACCTGTGTGTAAGTGAACCAGCATAGTTCAAATCCATGTCGTTCAAGGGTCAATTGCATTTATTCTGTAAATATACCTTAGTGTTAACAGCCATCTTACTATGATTTGGCAATAAAAGTGTCTACCATTCTTCACTTAGTATCATTTCAAATTTCATATTGTTTACTTTTTTTAAATACTATTCCTGAAATTCAGGTTGTTTCCTAAGACTAGGATTAAATGGAAATGACTGTGTCATAGCTTCCCTGCTTGGGTACCCTCACTCTCTCTGTTTCTCTTTGTCTCTCTCCAAATAAATATTTTTTTAAAGAAAGGTTTGTAACAGTTTATATTCCCTCTCATATTATACAGAAGGGCTCATTTACTTGAATATTTTATTTTTAACCATTATAATTCTCTTTAAATATTTAATTATGGTGCATACTTATTGTTAAGCTTTATTTTATTTTGGTATGTTGGAACAGGTTTTTAGGTTCCTAGTTGCTGTTATATCAATCTGTATTCCCCTTTCTGTGAACTGTCAATACTTTTGCCCCATGTTAAAAATTAAGATCTTGGTTTTGGTTCATGTTTACAGAGTATCTACCATGCTCCAGGCACTGTGGACACAAAAGCACTGTCTCTAACTCTAGAGGGGAGGTAAACAGGGAAAGATCATCACAGTAGAGGAGGACAAGTAGTGGTTCTGGTGAGAGCAAAGGGAGAGGCTAGATCAATACATAAAGTAGGTTTTAAACTGCTTGGGGAAAGAATAGGACTTAGCCGTGAATTGGGGGTATTTTTGCAATTACTTAGGAGAGTAGCACGTTTAAAGTCTCAGAAGAGCAGGAATACAGTGATTCCAGGTGATGGCGTGTGGCTGGAGCACAGGGTAAATGGAGGTGTGGGGTGTGATCAAAAATGAGGATGTGGAGGTAAGCGGAGACCATATGATGAAAGGCTGTGCAATCTACATTAAACTGCTCTTACGCATGCCTACCTTATCAACTTTGATTCTATTTTAAATGTTTTAATTATTTAACACACTTTCCCAGTGTGTTTGGTTCTGTTTAGAACGTGTTGGGCATGCATACATTCTCTTCCTTGTAATCCACTCTGTTCACCTTTCCTCTACCATTTCTTCCATTTTTTTCTATATTAGTTCAACATAGTTTTAAAAAGTAAATGGATAAGACCATCCTGGACTGGTTTTATTTCTCAGTTAATGCGTCATATTTTAAAAGCAATGCACTTACAAGGGAAACTACATATTTGGTGGAAGAGAATAGCCATGATTATGTTTATTTTAGTAATTATATGTGACCATATCTAGAATAGTAATTTCAAGAAATATCCATTGTTCCCAGCAGTGTCTCATGAATATTCCATAAGCTATTGGAAATGCAATTTTCCAAGATTTCACAGGTGGTTTGGAAACCCCGTATAAATTGAAAGGTCCGCGTATTTGAATTATAGCTCAGTTGGTGTTACAGCCAGCCTCTCCACAACTTGAACCAACTGCATTATGTGGGAGTCTGGAGGGTTTCCACAGCACAGGCACATTTAACGCTGTTTATGCCACCACCGATTCTCATCATAATAAATGTACCTCATGGTACAATACTTTCATCTAGATCCAAGTTGTCTTTGACACAAAGCCTAGAAAGTAATTTGTAGGCAATTTTAGACAATTATCCTCTTATATTATTTACTGTGAGAGATTATTACTATACTTACCAGGGGATTTCGAAAATCTGTTGATAATCCGAAATCGAAATACTGAGAAGAACACAAATGCAGATACTAGATTTCAAGTGAAAATACTTTATTCCAGAAAACCCCTATCCTTTCGATCATCTCATTCAGGAACATAGCTTTATTCCTTTTATACCACATAGTGGCACCTGGTAGCAGTATATTAGAAAGGTGTAAGATGTACTGATTTATGGCTACTCTTTCTTAGGATACTTTTATTTTCTAATACTAGAATGAAGGAAATACAGAGAAACTTTTACTGAATACCGCCACCTGTAATAATAATGTTTAGTGTGTTTGATTTTAATGGCCTATACCACCTTGTGTCCAAACACCCCCAAAGAGAATTGTTCATTCCAAGAACTATACTAATTATGACTTCATAATATATTGAAAGGATCAGTGAGTCCTCTAAATCCTAAGTTTATCTAATTCTTTTATTGTTGACTTCATAAAACTTTTACTAGAACAATAATCGGTTTACCTTCGCTCCTTAGTTCTCTGTCATTTTTTTTTAAACCATCAGATCTGATAATTATTAGACACATATAGCCACAAAAAAAGAAGCAGGAGAACAAAAGGCTTGAATAACTTTGAAATGATAATAAATACAAGATAATAAGAATTTGCCTTTGCATGAACTATGACCTATTAGAAATCAATATGAATTTTATCCTATTAAATATATAGTCAGAGTTAGAAAGGTGTTAAAATTATAGAAATACCCAGGTTCTAGGGGCATTTTAATCTTTATAGTGTATTTACAATTTGGTCTCTGATTTCAGATATATCCCAGTCATGAGTACTTATTATTTCTCTTTCTTTATTTTTTTTTCAACCTACCACCTACACATAACATTAAGTTGATAAATTAATTTATCCTTAATAAAAGAAGTTGCATTACATCACTGTCTGGATTTTACTGTCTGATAAATGATGGAAGTCACATTCCAACCTATACCAAGAGAACACTCACTATATACTGCTAAAGATTTTGAGAGTTCAAGGCTAAAAGCCCTCACAGAGTTTTCTTCCTGCCCTCTCCTCAGTTAAGAAAGATATTGTCCAATTACTTCTTCAACTGGGAAATAGAGATTGGATTAGAGAATTCTATGAATTTTTGGTTATTTCCAGAAAACGTATCACTCATATCACAATAACCTATACAACAAATTCAGAATCTTGGATCAGAGGCTCTTTCAAATTCATCTTAAGATGCCCCTTATCGACACCATTGCTAACTTCTTGATTAGATTAATATTACCTACCACACTACTGCACATTTTGACATGAAAAGATATGCAAAATTAAAATAAATAAAACAATCCCTGAAAGAAATGAAAATTGAATATAAAAATATTTTTATTATTATTATTTTTTAATGTTTATTTATCTTTGAGAGAGAGAGAGAGAGAGAGCGAGCATGAGTGGGGGTGGGCAGAGAAAGAGAGAGACGGAATCTGAAGCAGACTCCAGGTTCTGAGCTGTCAGCACAGAGCCTGATGGAAGGCTCGAACTCATGAACTGTGAGGTCATCACCTGAGCCAAAGTTGGACATTTAACCAACTGAGCCACCCAGGCCCCCGAATACATACATTTTTAAAATGAGTAAGCAAAATTATAAATCTCTAAATATTTTAGGTTTCATATTCACAAGAAAATGTTTATTTTAAAACATGAAAACAACAGTTTTTTCAATCTTTAGAAATGTGAAGTTTCTTAATATAAATAGAATTCAAATTTCTCTAGTTATTTCATAAAGTCATTTTATAAAGTGTTTATTTATTTTGAGAGAGAGAGTGTGAGATGGGGAGAGGAAGAGAGAGACAGGAAAAGAGAGAATCCCAAGCAGACTCCGCACTGTGAGGGCAGAGTCCGATGTGGGGTCCATCTCATGAATCGGTGAGATCATGACTTGAGCCACAATCAAGACTCAATGGACTGAGCCACCAAGGAGCCCCACATTAATTCATTTTGACTGTTGGTTTGTTGGAAATTATGTCAAACAATGCTCATACATGTTAGTCTCTTAACTCTGTAGGTGTCTCCAACTCTTTTCTTGGTCTGGAAAGTTATGTGGTGAAGAATGCAGAAGTGTATTCTCTACTAAAAAATTCTCCACATGTTTGATGCTAGAAGCTGCTAATTGCATCCCCATCATGTGGCTTAACACGGTCCTCTGACTTTTTTTTTTTTAAGTTTTAGAGCAGAAGGCTTGATCAGATTCATGGTTGATTTTTTTGACATGACAAATTCACAGTGATGATGTGTCCTTCCTATTGTACCATATTCAGAGTTGAAAAATATCTAGTCATCTCTTTCTTGATACTTTTAAGATTGATCAGAGGTTGCAGATGTCGTCTCCCCAATTCATCCAGTAGTTAGAGCCCGACACCTCACTTGGTGAGGTTGACAATAGACAAATACTAAAAAACTACGGATGCTGCTGGAATCAGTTGGTGATGGACCCAGAGACTAGTCCTCAAACATGTGCACTGAATGAGGGCACAGGGAAAGACTGCATTCTCAGGTGCCTTGAAACCCCAAGAATCTATGATTTTTAAATTCCCCACTTCTAGCCATCTAAAAGTTATGCATTCCATAGTTAATTTGCTATCTCAAAACTTTCATTAGGTCTGGTAGGCAATGCACGTGTGTATATATATTATATTATCCAGGGATCTCCAGACAAGCAGAACCAATAGGGTATATGTAAATACATACAAAGAGATTTATTATGTCAGGTTTGTCTACATCTTTATAAAAGCAGAGAAGTTACAGGCTCTCTCTGCACACTGGAGGCCTGAGGAAGTCGGTGGTATAGTTCAAGTCCTAGCCCAAAGGCCTAAGAACCAGGAGCAGAGATATGCAAAGTCAGGAGAAGACACAGGTTCCAGGTCAAGCAGACAGCAAATTCACCCTTCCTCTACCTTTCTGTTCTATTCAGACCCTCAAAGGATTTGATGATGCCCACTCACAAGTGTGAGGGCATATTCTTTACTCAATTTATTGGTTCATGGCTAATCTCTTCTAGAATCACCCTCACAGACACACTCAGAAATAATATTTCACCAGATACCTAGGCATCTGTTATCCCAGTCAAGTTGATATATAAAATTAACCATCACAAATGTACATACATATAATTTTATTTAGTATTTCTTATAGAGGATATACCTTTGAAGTAAATTTAGGTATCTTGTATATGATTTTGTATTGTGGATATCTTTTTTTATTTGATCACGTCACTGTATATTTCATAGAAAATGGCATTCAATAAAATTTGCGTATTGCACACAAATTTTCAGGGCTATAGCTTATGTTTAAATTAGTGAAAAAGTGCTTATTGGCCCAACGTATTTATTGAGTCTTTTTTAATCCCAAGACCTCTTTTTAGCATGCAGGATATATAGTAAAAAGCAATGAAAACTTCTGCTCAAAAAAAGCTTATATTTTCACACATTTGTGGGATTTTCTTTGTAAAAGTCTTTTTTACTTTAATAGCATTCATATGTTCTATTTATAAGTGATTAATATATAAGCATATAGATCTTGAACAATTCAAGTTACCTGTACAATTTCATTTTCCGAGGACTCTATACACAATGAAGACCGAGGAGAGTTTTCTTGTTTTAATACCAAGGAGAACAGCATATTGGCACATTGCTGGTTAAATTGCATGGGGAATCTTAGCATGACTCCATCTAGAAAATGCAGAAAAATTTTCCTTAAGTGATATATATTCACCAAACTTTAATGTGTAAGTGTTTTGTTTGAATAGTAAAACTTACTCTGAAACTAAAATAAATTATTAATTTGTGACTAAGTTTTATTATCTGATAAGGTAAGGATATATTTTATTTTTCTTTGATATTGCTGAAAAAAATGTGAATATAAGGGGAGCAGTAAGTTGCCTTATTTTTATCATTTTCTCTGGAAGATTGAAAACTTAAAACAAGATATGTATATTTTATTCTGGAATCAATAGAATAAACTGAAATGAGAAAAGAAAATGTAATTGTTGACCCTACCCCAAATCTGAATCTGTGTAAAGGCCCACACCACTCTGAGTATTAACATAATAATATATTAATGTAAGAAGCAGGATAAATAAAGAATAATTAGCTTGTGAAAGAATACCTTGAGGTTAGTTATGCCTATTTGCAGTTGTAGGGGCTGGCTAGAAAATTATATCCAACTATTTCACACCATACTATTAGAATGTATGATCCAGTGCCCTGCTCTCAAGACAATGTAAAAGAAAATCATTATTCTAACACATTTTTTCCCACCTTTTATCATTTTGGACCTTGCCAGTACTCCTGTTTCTTCCCAAATTGTGTATGTAATTAACATTTATTTAAAGGTTACATATAAACTTTCACATGTATCATATCAAATATAATAATGATTACTAAGGATTAAAAATGTTTGTGCCAGTGCTGTGACACTCTTGGACTGAAGGACCATGATGAGTCAGTTTATTACTGATGCATTAACTCGGTCAGACATTGATTTTCAACTGTAATACTTTTTTTCAGTAAGAAAAAATATACATGATACGTATAAGACTATGTGAGACTCAACGTAGCCCACATGACGATGGTTATGACTGAATTAAACAGCTGAACCTTGAGCTGAGACAGTGCAGAAGGTAGTGGCAAGATATACACATTGCTCTTAAAAGAATCCATTTCCAGGTTAAGAAGTTAACAAAGCAAACAAATAAAAACCAACAATTTTAATTTCAATTCCCACTCTTGGTATAGCATAGGAAAGTGCAATAAATCTGTGGGCCAGAGAACGCAGATGTCTCATGTTACAGACAAAAGACTGTAGAGTAACCAAAATCAAAGAAAGAAACAGAAGATGGAATAGGGAAGAAGAAAGAGAGAGAGAATAAAAGTAGGGTTGATGTTGAGTTATACCAACTGTCAAAATATTTAAGTATATAAATGTTTCATATCAGTTACTAAGAAGTTACTACCATGAGTCACTTAGAGGGACCACATTAATTCAGATTTCTCCGGCTCATCTTCCGGACCCCTAGAATTACTCATGATCTAACAATTAACCAGTAACATTGTAAATCATACTCATATTGTATCACTTGTCAAAGAATTTTACATACTGGTAATAAAAAACAAATTAGCAGCATCATTTTGTAAAATACCAGATCAAAATATAAATAATTACATGAGCAAGGACATTTGTAAGAAAATTAGCAGGCTTTAACAGAAAAAGCATGACACCTACCTAAAGTTGGGATCAAGTTGGAGAAGTCAATCCTACCATGTTCTCAGGAGAGAGAACCATATACTCATAAATAGCCTTAAGAGTTACCACAGGATTGTCTCCAGTTCCTTAGTGATAAGTTTTAAGGGAAGAAGTATTTCATCCATGTATCTATCTATCTATCTATCTATCTATCTTTTCCAAATGCAGCAGTAAAATATACATGTTTTTTGTTGTTCTTTCAATCATTCTGAACAAATGATTGTACTTCAGTTATGTCTGACACACACAGAAGGCAAAATGGGGTGAGGAGCATCTTATTAAGTGTTGACCATATTCCACTTGCTCATTAACTTTTTTACAAAATCTCTGCTCAGTACTTTTAAATAAGAAATACTGTTAGGAAAACATCAGATTAAATTCAATAGTCTTTTATTTACTACCTGCATATCAGATGCTGTACTAGTCAGTAAATGTAGAAAAATAATTATGCCACAGTCAACGTCCTCTACGAGTCCAAACATAGAAAAGTGGAATGGTCAAGGACAATGCTATCAGCCTGGAGGATGAAGGTGAACAATTGTTTCAGGGGGCCACTCAACTCAAAGTAGGAAGAGGAAAAAGGAAGCAGAATCAAGGAATTTCCAACTTCAACTTCAACTGAAACTTCCACTGAATGGAGATGTGCAAAGTGAGCCAGGGAGACCCAAGTTTCTTCAGTTTTTTTTTTATATATATGAAATTTATTGAACAATTGGTTTCCATACAACACCCAGTGCTCATCCCAAAAGGTGCCCTCCTCAATACCCATCACCCACCCACCCCTCCCTCCCACCCCCCATAAACCCTCAGTTTGTTCTCAGTTTTTAACAGTCTCTTATGCTTTGGCTCTCTCCCACTCTAACCTCTTTTTTTTTTTCCTTTCCCCCCCCCCCATGGATTCCTGTTAAGTTTCTCAGGATCCACATAAGAGTGAAACCATATGGTATCTGTCTTTCTCTGTATGGCTTATTTCACTTAGCATCACACTCTCCAGTTCCATCCACGTTGCTACAAAAGGCCATATTTCATTTTTTCTCATTGCCACATAATATTCCATTGTGTATATAAACCACAATTTCTTTATCCATTCATCAGTTGATGGACATTTAGGCTCTTTCCATAATTTGGCTATTGTTGAGAGTGCTGCTATGAACATTGGGGTACAAGTGCCCCTATGCATCAGTACTCCTATATCCCTTGGATAAATTCCTAGCAGTGCTATTGCTGGGTCATAGGGTAGGTCTATTTTTAATTTTCTGAGGAACCTCCACACTGCTTTCCAGAGCGGCTGCACCAATTTGCATTCCCACCAACAGTGCAAGAGGGTTCCTGTTTCTCCACATCCTCTCCAGCATCTATAGTCTCCGGATTTGTTCATTTTGGCCACTCTGACTGGCGTGAGGTGATACCTGAGTGTGGTTTTGATTTGTATTTCCCTGATAAGGAGCGATGCTGAACATCTTTTCATGTGCCTGTTGGCCATCCGGATGTCTTCTTTAGAGAAGTGTCTATTCATGTTTTCTGCCCATTTCTTCACTGGGTTATTTGTTTTTCGGGTGTGGAGTTTGGTGAGCTCTTTATAGATTTTGGAGACTAACCCTTTGTCCAATATGTCATTTGAGAATATCTTTTCCCATTCCGTTGGTTGCCTTTTAGTTTTGTTGGTTGTTTCCTTTGCTGTGCAGAAGCTTTTTATCTTCATAAGGTCCCAGTAATTCACTTTTGCTTTTAATTCCCTTGCCTTTGGGGATGTGTCGAGTAAGAGATTGCTACGGCTGAGGTCAGAGAGGTCTTTTCCTGCTTTCTCCTCTAAGGTTTTGATGGTTTCCTGTCTCACATTTAGGTCCTTTATCCATTTTGAGTTTATTTTTGTGAATGGTGTGAGAAAGTGGTCTAGTTTCAACCTTCTGCATGTTGCTGTCCAGTTCTCCCAGCACCATTTGTTAAAGAGGCTGTCTTTTTTCCATTGGATGTTCTTTCCTGCTTTGTCAAAGATGAGTTGGCCATACGTTTGTGGGTCTAGTTCTGGGATTTCTATTCTATTCCATTGGTCTATGTGTCTGTTTTTGTGCCAATACCATGCTGTCTTGATGATGACAGCTTTGTAGTAGAGGCTAAAGTCTGGGATTGTGATGCCTCCTGCTTTGGTCTTCTTCAAAATTCCTTTGGCTATTCAGGGCCTTTTGTCTGCTAGAACTGATACATGAATTCAGCAAAGTTGCAGGATACAAAATCAATGTACAGAAATCAGTTTCATTCTTATACACTAACAATGAAGCAACAGAAAGACAAATAAAGAAACTGATCCCATTCACAATTGCACCAAGAAGCATAAAATACCTAGGAATAAATCTAACCAAAGATGTAAAGGATATGTATGCTGAAAACTATAGAAAGCTTATGAAGGTAATTGAAGAAGATTTAAAGAAATGGAAAGACATTCCCTGCTCATGGATTGGAAAAATAAATATTGTCAAAATGTCAATACTACCCAAAGCTATCTACACATTCAATGCAATCCCAATCAAAATTGCACCAGCATTCTTCTTGAAACTAGAACAAGTTTCTTCAGTTTTAATAGCACACTCCTCATCCCATGACACTGCTCTTCAGGGAAAGCAACCATCATGGCTCCTCAGGCCTCCTGTGGAAGGATTTAAGCTGGACTAATACTCCTTGTCCTGACCGCTCCCCCTAGACTCTTCATCTATTCCTCTCTAAGGAAGGAGAAGTGGGTTATCCGGTTAATAAGTTTGGAAGAATGCTCCTCTTTGGAGCAAGCCTGCATTATGGACAGATGTGTTCTGGCCTGTTTTCTCAGCCTTGTGGTGAGCTTAGGGAGCTGGCGATGCTCTGGTGGAGCAGCCCGCAGTCTTCCAGTAACTGGGTAAATAAGATGATCCAATTCTAGGAGGTGTTCTCAAGTCCTTTGGCTGTGTATCTAAGCCATGTCCTTTACTCCTTTGATCTATTTTTTATTAGCAGTAAAGCTGACAATTTGGTCTCCATCTGTCTGACTCCTGTGTCTATTTCTAAATTTATTCCAAGTATGGGCAGTAAAGAAGGATGCTATTTAGGGACTCATTAAAACTGCAACCATCACTTCCAATACGTTCTCTTAAGTGGTTAAACACATACAGTTTAGTTTTGGTGATTAGTTCAGAAGCCTAGAACCTTATTCAAATACAGTTTGGGACCTGATAGCATCTCTTTTCCAGAGTCATGGCCAAGAACTACACACCTAACAGCTACAGTTTTTAAATTAATGAGTTGAACCTCTCAGCTTGACTCCCTTGATAGTTCAAAAAGTAACAAATAATACAAATCTATCAACACTGAAAAATAACTGTGAGTGCTTTACAGTATTGCTCACATGTTCATTGCCCTGCGGTCTTAGTTGACTTTGGCTACCATAACAAAATACCACAGACATCAGGCATTTATTTTCTCACAGTTCAGGAGGCAGGAATTCTGAGATCAAGGTAGCAGCATGGTCAGTTTCCAGCAGGCCTCGCTGCCATCTTGCTGTGCGCTCACATGACCTCTTCTTTGTGCATACAAAGAGAGGGAGCAAGCACTCTTGTGTCTTCTTGTAGAAGGATACCAGTCCTGCAGGATCAGAAGCTCATTGTTATGACCTCATTTTACATTAATTACCTCCTTTTAGTCCCTATCTCCATTTCTAGTCACATTAGATGTTAGGGCTTCAACACACGAATGGCCGAGGGTGGAGGGGGTGGGGGGGTGTACAATTCAGTACATAAAAATAACCTTTGTAATAGAGTAACAATGACTAATTTATCTTTATTAATCACTTTTTCTCTGCCGGTCTGGGCTGTGCTTAAATTTAATCCTTAATCTTATTTTGTTATTACTATTTGTTTTTAAAAATGAAACTAAAATTAAAGAAATTTCAGTAACCTATCAAAGGTAGCTCAGTGGCAGGATTAGAATATAAATCTTGCAGTCAAGTGTTGTCATTCTTTGTTATCTCTCCGCCCGGGTTGGTTCCTATGCCTTGTTTACCTCCGTTTGCTTGTTGCTAGGGATTCAAAGACATGGGGTCTGCCTTTGTGAGTGGGAAGAAATGCAAACACGAATGAAAATTAATATGTTGATTAGTTGCTTCAATGGTATTAAGTCCACATGTTTTAAGTATATACTACTTATTTTCTCCTTCTTCTTTTGGTCCTTTTCTAAGCAAAAATGTTGCCCATGATAGAGGCTGGAAAGAACATAGGGCTAGCATACTCTGACAGGCAAAAGTGAATGTTAGTATAAACTACATAGATTCCAAACAATAAGTAGGCAAAGAGAATTTGTAGAATGTTTCTAGGATGATACCACAGTGCTGGGGATTTGGGTAAACAACAGTCTCAATAAATTACTAATATAAGTCATAATACATTAATTAATTTTATGTATGCATTGTAAAAGTTAGGATCTAGAGAAATTTTTTCACTTTTTCAAACTCTGGGGCACTGTAATCTATTAAAGCTGTGTATATGTTTGAACTAATAAATTAATTTGTTCGCATATTTACTTATTTAATTTCTTATTACTGATACTGCAGGCATTGTACGAGTAAATAAATCCTACAAATTCCTAATTTATGCCCAGAGATTAATTTGTTCACTAAACACGTCCCAATATGTTCTTGCTTTGAGGCTGTAATACTACTGATACAGATAAAGACAAAGCTGAATATTTCTGTTGTTTCCTATTAGCTTATTTTTATTTCCTTCTAATATCCCTATATTTGACTAATTATATTTGGACTTGTTCAGAAAGCATTTTATTTTAAGTAAAAGGAGATAATTCCTAGGTTATTTTAATTTGTATTTTTAACAAACATCTGTCTTCCTAACGGAGACCTTTGCATGACCCAGCAAAACAACATGCTATCAATTAGAATTAATATTATTCAAACAGATCTTATAGAAGCCACGGCAGAAAAATAGAGCTTGGATAAATAATTTCTAAGGCAGTGCTGATAAGAGGTAAGAAAAAATAAAACAGATGTGTTTCATTCCTTTTCGTTTTCCTCCCAACGTGAAGTAAATAGCCCCACAGAATATGCTATTTTGACAATACTCAGAGAAATTTTCTTTAAAAGATGGTTTCTGAGGAGGCAACCTAGGAGATTTTAGAATAAATTATATTATTATTTTCTTCTAGGAAAAACAATATTACAGTCAAAATGGATATACCCTTTCATTGAACCTCTTCCTAGAATTCTTTCCAAAGTTGCCTTTACTTTATCATCCAGCAGCATGTTCTCAGCCCCACTCCCCTCTGTTTCTCCTTTAGCAAAGCACCACTTCTGCTATAGATCTTCAACCAGAACAAAAGCTTAGCTTAAAATGGCTTGGATATAATTCAGACCATAGAGGCAGAAAGCACTGTGAACTTTTAAGGCATTTTCACAACAAAAGTGCACATTTCGAATTGGAAATTTCTGTAAGATAAGATAAGGTCCATAGTGTTCCTTTATTGATGCACTATGCAATGCAATTTTTATACTCTCCTATCTCCTGTAATAGAAAATATGACCTGGAGCTACACATAACACTGGTATTTGGAACCATTACAGGCCTTTGTAAAGTGTATTATGCCTTGGTGATACATTCAGAAGAAATCCAAAGGCATATAAATCTAACTATTGCCCTTAAACTACACCTTTGGGTGAGATTTCAAGTTTTCAGAATCTGAATGTTTCTTAGCAGGTTAGAATTTTAGAACCATCGGCTATCCCTCAAATGAATGTTTGACCTCTCCCCAGACAGGAACGGGAAGGGATAAGAGAACAGCATAAAGATGGTAAAGCTATTTTTTATAACAGAGGCACCATAGTAATATTAAAGAATATATCATCTAGAGATATAAACATGCATATGTGCACACACACACATTCACAAAAACACGCACGTCTAAATTCTTTACCAACCTTTCTCCCTTTGCCCTGATTTACTGTTCTAAATACCATTTTTGACCACTTGATACACTGAATACATATTAATTTGTTTTGTCTCATTCATCTATGTCTCTACACTTACTGACACATAGTAGGGGTTTAACAAATATCTATGAATGATGAATAAGTGCATATGGAGAGAGACTTTCTACTACTTTCCTTATTCTATTATATACTGTTTCTAAAACAAAGCTCAGTATCAATTTATTTGATTTTTAAGTATCTTGGCAACTGTGTCCCTACTAGATGCCCAATCCCTGTTTGATGGCTGTGAGGCTACAAAGAAAATTAAGACAAGGAACTGTCAAACATATAGTTTTACTGAAATCTCTTCTGCTTGAATGTGCCTTATTTCATCAATGGAGAAATAATCGCCATTACCACGATATTGGATAATTAGGTAATACACAGAATGTTCTTGCTTATTAGGGAAAATGAAAAAAAAAATAAACCAACCAGTTGGCTAGTTTTTTTCAATACATAAACACATGTGGGTAAATTTATGTAATTGTATAACTAATGCAATTTTTATTAGTAAAAAATGTATATGGAGAATCAGATAATCACGTGGACTGGAGATGTGGTATAATTATAAAATAACGTGTTAAGATTTTCTTCAGGGGAATTTCTAGATTAGAGAAAAAAATTTAAAAACCTTTGCACTACAGATCAATGTGTGTGATATGGAAATTGCAGATGTAGGTATAATTTGATCAATGTAAAATTAGAAGGACGATTATCTATCTTGGATGAAGTAGATACAGGGGCACCTGGGTGTCTCAGTCATTTGAGCATCCGACTTTGGCTCAGGTCATGGTCTCACCGTTCCTGGGTTCCAGCCCAATGTCAGGCTTTGTGCTGACTGCACGGAGCCTACTTCAGATTCTCTGTCCCCCTCTCTTTCTCTGCTCCTCCTCTGCTGTCTCTCTCTCTCTCTCTCTCTGTTTCTCTCTCTGTCTCTCTCAAAGATAAATAAACACTGAGGGGAAAAGTTAAAAAAATATGCAAGAGATATACTTATGACTAGAGGCAGAAATGTTTTTTTTTAAAGAAAGAGCTTTTAAGAATTTTTCTATGCTATCGGCTCTTTATTTTTAGACAATATTTTCCTTTTAACTATCTATGCATCATGTTATTCATCAAGATATATTTGTACCTCTCCTAACATAAACACCAGCACATAGTAGACTCATAATTTTAAAACCATACTTTGACTTACTTCTATGCTTTATAATTATGGTTAAATATTAACTTATGCTGACAGAATATACAATATGAATTATAAATATTTTACTCCTTTTCATAGATTTTTAAAAAGATAGCATTTAATAATATCAACTAATGTAATAATATAATAGGTTATATTATTATAAAGTAACCTAAACTTATTCAATTAAAATAAATGCTATAAATTTGCATAATTCAGAACTAAAACTCATTACTAAAAATATTTCCTTTATCCTCCTTTTCCTTTTTCCTCAGATTACATGCTTATGTTTTGAAGTAGATATTTTAGTATAAGTAAAATATTTTAATTAGATTCTTAAATTTGTTTTAAAAGTAAGGAAAATCATTAAAAAATATTACTGTAAAATATTTTAAGTCATCAATAATAAAACATGGTTAATTTTTCAAAAATATGACGGACCTGATTTTAATATTGATAAAAAAATATTTTCCTCAAATAATAGGAACAGAAAGAACTCACGGGTTTCATTTAAAAATAAATAAATCATAAAAGTACATGTTTTTAAACATACGTTCCCACGTGCCCCACCAGGGTCAACTGTATTTGAAGCATGTCACTAAAAGATATTAGTATAGAAATTATTTTATTATCAACAAAAAAACCATGGAGATCACTATATGTGTGGGTAAAGAATTGCAAAGCATGCTTGTTGTTGTGAGTGTCAAACTTTTGCACTGCACATGTAAACATGTGTGAAGGGCTCCAGGTATAATATGTATGCAATCTTAACTTTTCAGACTAGGTCAAGAAAAGGGTGGAGAGATCAAAGAAAAGAATAATGTGTACTCTAAGGTGTTTATAGTACATTATGTAGTTCTGTGCACCACTCTGAAATAGTAGAGAAAATTCGTTTATAAAAACCTATTGAAGCTATAATTCAGTTTGTATGTTATTACAGGCAACTTCAATGCTGGGATTGCTCAGGGTTTCTACCTCCAGTTTTCTATCTTTTTTTTTTTTTCAATGTAATCAGTTAGGTGAGTGTTACTTTCCTTACACGTTGTGAAGATATAAACCATTGTTGTTCTGAGTGCAATCATCATCCTCAAAAGAAGCCAATCATCAACCAAATTCCTCTTCTTCTTCCCTCTTCTCCTACTCTTCTTCCTTCTCCTCTCTTTCTCATTCTCTCTCTCCATCTTCCCTCTCAAGTCATGTTTACTTTTCCTCAATTGTTTTCAAATTGCCTGGCAGTTTTTGTTGTTTAGCAATACACAAGGATGGAGCAGGGGACAATCAATATTCCCTTTGTGAGCGGTGAAGGAAATGGAAAAGAGATGAATTACTCCCAATATGATAGCTACTGAAGAAAAAAAGATAGGCAAAACATTATATACAAATTTAGCTTAATGTTCTAGAAAAATAAAAAGTGTGAGCAGTACAGGAAAAGTTTTGGCAGGAAGACTATATAACTATGTTAACAGACTATTTCAAGTGTAGGGATCATCATGAACAATTATTTTCTTCTATATTATTTTCCATTGTTTCAAAAGACTCAATGAGGATGAATTTATTTTTAATTTAGACAGAAATTATTTTCTGTAAATAAATAGTAACAAAACACCTAATTATGTTACTTATTCAAGGTATTGCAGGGCTAGAAAATGGTCTTTCTATTTTTATTCAAAAATCTTTCATCATAAAACTAGGGACACCTGGGTGGCTCAGTCGGGTAGGTAGGTGTTCAGACTCTTGGTTTGGGCTCGGGTCATGATCTCAAGATTCGTGATATCGAGCCCTGAGTAGGGCTCTGCACTGACAGCACAGAGCCTGGTTGCGATTTTCTCTCTCCCTCTCTCTCTGCCCCTCCCTCGCTCATGCCCTCTCTCTCTCTCTCATTCTCTCTCAAAATAAACTTAAGAAAAAATTTTTTTCATCATATGATTATAATCAGCCTTAATTGTAAAAAGCTGAGAAGTGAACATTAGACTTACATAAAAAGATTTTTGTAATTTGCATTACCATGATTCTGTAATTTTAAAAGTAATAAATGAAAAGGCAATTCAAGTGGAGAATCCATTTCAGGGACTTAAAACGCCATTACACTTTTTAAGAATGAATTTGCACACCATGCTTGCTTCGGCAGCATATGTATTAAACTGGAGGAAAGATTTGCACACCCCTTTAAACTTACAGTCTGTTTTCAAAAGAAAGAGAAGGTCTGCCTTCTATGTTATAAGAACTGTATGGAGGGAAAATCACTGGAGAGTCTCAACAAGAGCTCAAATAATGTGATATACGAGTAGAAAAACAATTCCAAGCAAAAATAACTTAAAAATAATAAATAAATATCATTTGTATTTGCAAGGAAAGAAGGAAGCATATTAATAATAAATTAACAAGAAAAACTGAAAATTTGTAAAAGAATGTATAATTAAAAATAAAAAAACTAGCACATGAATATAGAAAGAAAATTATAAAATCTTACTTTGTTGAATTTAAAAAGCCAAAATTAAAGCCTTTGTCTTGGATGACTTAGATGTTAGTACTGTGCTTGAGTGACATTTCCTTGGTGGTGTGGTTGAAAATATTTTTAATGTGAACATTACAATAGAAATTTAAAGACTAGAGAAAAAAATAAGAAAGAAAGTAAACGCGGTAAACCGCACCACTCACAGATTATTGCTAATATTTTAATGTGTGACACTCACACACCAAATTAATATACATCTGGGATGGTAAACTGGTGATGGTAGCTAACATATCTCTATTTTTTAAACAAATTCTTCAACAATAGTTGTCCCAGTACATTTTTCTTAATATTCTTGTATTTTATGTCTTTCTGTTTTTATAAAGGGGTTGTTTCATTATATGACCTAATTGATTATTTCTATGTAGAAGAAAGTTTTCAATCCATAATATATTAAAGTTTATCAAGGCAATGTTTATAATTCAAATAATCTCATAAAATGTTTTATTGAATCAAGTATTCAAATTTATTTAATGTAGTATTTTTAAATTTACTTTAAGGTTTCATTATTCATATATCTTTAAAGAACTGATATTGTACTCTATAAACTGTTTCATACAGTGTATGCATTTATCTGTTTAGCTTTTTGTTTGGTATGTCGGCCAACTTTTTCCCTACTTATTACTTCTATGTTATAATTATTTCTATCTTATTATTTCTAAGGTTGCTGTTCAGCTGTTCCCTATTTTCATTGTGTGGTTCAATTAACACTCAGACATTTCTTTGCAACACAATTTTCTGGAAATTGGTGTTTCCCAAACTTTGTGCCTAAGTAGTCATGAATTTCAAGAGAGTTAATTAATGCATTATCTGGGCTTAGGTGGTATTTTAAAAATGAATCTACAGGAGAAGGAGTGCGATAATTAAATGATACCAGTCTTATGACTCAGACTCTGTGTTACAGCTCTAAGACCGTCAGTGGGCAACTGGCAAGGTATCTCTGAATGACATTCTCTAGACAGGGAAGCTCACAGAACTGTATTTCAATTTCAACTGTATGCTCTTAATCATTTATGAAAATATGATACAAGATAAAATCTCAGGATAAAACTAGAGATCATAGGGATTATATTTTGGTCTTTCTCTGTCTAGATACAAAGTCATTTTATTACAAATGCATATCCAATTGGGCTCATAACAGGTACTCTCTCCAATATTATACTGCTTGCAAAGTTTCTTATTCTAGGGAATTGTAAATTGATAATTTGATGGCTTGTCTCAGTATCCTTTCATGTATTAAATTTAAGCTGGCAAGTCAAGAATTACTAAATTATTCCTATTTCTGTTCTAATCGTTTAAAATATGCATACATATTCACAGATTATGTTTAAAAATATAAAGATAGAAGATAAAAATAGCTAAGGCGACAGCGATTTCTTTCTTCACATAAGAGATATTGTTTTAAATCATATAGTTAATGTATATATTAACTCATTTCCAGAAAAAGAAACTAAGGCACAGAGACGTTACACAGCACGCCTAAATTGGCAAAGCTAGTCAATGCTGAAGCCAGAACTCTGGCCCAGCAATCTTGTTCTACCACATTGTACCACTCCTGCTGCAGCCACACTTTGTAGTCATGTGGAATGTCTACTGTCACTCAAAAGCATGCATTATCTATTGTATCGCTGATTTCAGTAAATAGGAAAAAATGGGAGTAGAAGAATCCACCAGAGCAAAAAACTCAGGAAATTGTCGTAAAAGTTTGTAATGTTCGCCAAAGCATCTCATTAGAAAATGCATTTTATTAATGTTTCCACAAAAAATACAGGATGCCCAGTTAAGCTTGGGAATACCTGGAACATGTTTATATTCAAACACATTTTCCTGGTTATCTGAAATACAATTTAATGGGGCATCTGGTATTTTTGTTGGCTAGATATGGAACCCTAATTTTATAAACTAATAGATATTACAGATCATAAAAAACAACACAACATAGGTAACCAAAGAACTTTGATGGCGTATATTGCATAGCTGGAACTTTTATAAACTCAAATTCTCAATTACACAATTTTAAACTGTTGATGGTTTAATTTTTTTAACTTTATTTATTTTCAGAGAGACAGAGACAGCACAAGTCGGGGAGGGGCAGAGAGGGAGGGATGGAGAGAGAATCCCAAGCAGGCTCCGCACTGCTAGCATGGAGCCCAAAGTGGGACTCGAACTAATGAAACTGCGAGATCATGACCTGAGCCGAAACCAAGAGTCAGTTGCTTAACCAACAACTGAGCCATCCAGTCACCCCTAAACTGCTGGTGTTTTTAAATCAAACAATAAAATCATCTAAATCAGTGTTTAACTGCCATTCACAGCAGGAGACATAGAAAGCAGTTTTTGCATGGTTCATAGCACTCAGAAATGACAGACATAATTTTAAAAACCCAGAAATATATGTATGTATGTATATATATATATATATGTATGTATGTGTGTGTTTGTATATATACATACATATATATGTATATATGAACATGTATGTGTTGTCTGTGTGAATATGTATATATATGCATATACATATGTATGAAATACAAAACACTCCACTGAGTAAAAATATAAAATGTCTCTACATATCAGAAATGGAAAAGACATTTTAAATTTCCATAAACAGAGGTCAATATCATCTGTGCTTCACATCTGGAATCTGGGTTTGGTGCTGTTGATATGTACGCACTGAAAATGAAGCAGGTAAGAGAAGAAGCCTGAAATGTAAGAAAGGATGCTGTAACTCACTGGAAATTAGAAAAATGTAGATTGAGGGGCGCCTGGGTGGCTCAGCCGGTTGAGCGTCCAACTTCAGCTTAGGTCATGATCTCACAGTTTGTGGGTTCGAGCCCCGCATCAGGCTCTGTGCTGACAGCTCAGAGCCTGGAGCCTGCTTCGGATTCTGTGTCTCCTTCTCCTTCTGCCCCTCCCCCGCTCACGCTTTGTCTCACTCTGTTTCTCAAAAATAAATGAATGTAAAAAAATTTTTTTAATAAAAAGAAAAGAAAGAAAAATGTAGATTGAACAATAAGAAAGCAGGATTTCATGTCCTTGATATGGGAAGAATTTTAAAACCTGACAATATTAAGTGTTGGGAGGGATCTAGAACAAAAGCAACTTTCATATACTGATGGAACTGAATTGGGAAAATGACAGTTGAATTTTAGGATGGACTCTTGACACCTTTTATGTATGCACTATAATATTATAGACTGTAGCCACCATGCTGAACATCACAGCCAATTTCAGAAGCTTGGCAGTTTTCTAAAATTCGTATACCGAGACGCTTTTCTGGAACTTATTACTTGCTAATAAAAATATTACTTGGTAGTGGTAACTTAAACTATGATTTTCCTCCCAAGGAATGGTATTATTCAGAATATCATGTGCCAAAACTATTCAAAACCATTTATTGAGCACGGACAGCGAACCAGGAACTATGGCTTATTCCTGGAAAATGAAGACGTAACTACCTAAAG
Organism: Prionailurus viverrinus; assembly: GCF_022837055.1. NCBI lineage: Eukaryota > Metazoa > Chordata > Mammalia > Carnivora > Felidae > Prionailurus > Prionailurus viverrinus. The sequence goes on from NC_062561.1 coordinate 33,809,181, forward strand.
CCTACTTTCCCCTCAAGGGCATATTTAAATACCAATTACCAGACAGGGTAGCAATTTCTTAAACTGATATTAATGTAATGATAACAGAAAGAAAAGGAGGTCAGTGCAAGTGTAGTTTTCCAGTATAGTCCAGCACTGCGTTTGCTGTTTAAACATGCAGCCTGGTCCAAAATAGATAAAACTATGGTTTCCAAAGGAAGTAAGGCCACAATAGTCCTTTGGTGCCACATCAGGAAGTATGGGTTTTATCCACCAGAAAATGAATTGCCTAAGGCAATATGCACTATCGTATAAAAAAGCATTTGCCTAAGAAAATATAAAATTAAATATTTAAAAATACAGATGTACTTCTAGCTTATTATCAATTTATTTTCAACAATGGCAATATTGTAATTATATTAAATTTTTTAACGTATATTTTGATTTCCTTTACTGGAAATTATCTTCTAGACTTGTTCACATTTAGCTCCTCCAAAATTTCCAAGAATAGTTTTTATTCTTTTTAAAAATTAATTGCAAGAATCATTATTTCTGAGTGAGATTGCTAATTATAACACTTCCTTTAAAATGGTGCATCCCATTCTAGTTTTTGAAGAAATGTTCTCAACTATAAAAGAAAATCTTTTATGCATTTTGTTTGAACTGATCAATCACATTAAAATATAATTACCATACTTTAATTTGTTTTTTAACAACTTTGAGTCACTTCCCACTACCAGGCTATCTTTTGGTCTAGCTCTCGTTTTTAGACATTTTAACTGAATTTCATTATTTTAAAATACTTTTGTCTTCAGCCATGTCTTTACACTGCTTTTAGTCACAGTCTTCAAATCATAAACTTCTTATTTTAGATTTTGTTTGTAGGGATTATAGCGTTCAGATGTCAGGAAACAATTCACTCTTGACGGTTTTGTCAAGACATACTGAAGATTGTCTTTGTGCTTCAGACATCTTTTTGTACATTTCCACATTAAATTACTTTTTTCTGTTTCCGTATCATTTCGTCCTTTTCCACTGGTATTCTGTAATCTTGACACTGACAATCAGCTATAGCCTTTAGCTTTATCGGAAACATCACCTCACACATTGGCATGAATTTTCTTTCACATTTTAATTCTACATGCAGCAAACAATTTTGAATATCCTCTATTTAGTGAAGTAGATGTGTCTTGAGCTCTAAATTCTTCCGCATTCTGTCATGTCACCTTGGGGGAGTGACCTAATTTCAGTATTTCAGCTTCCACATGGTACGATAGCAGGGAGATAAAAAAGGGCACATAGGAACTGTGAAGATAATAATTGCATCGCTCTGTGCCAATGTGACGTGTGGTAGGAATAGGGCAAAAATGAAATACTACGTCTTTTCATTTCATTCTCGCGTTCTCATGAACGTATCTCGCCAATGTGGTGCTCCGCCCTCAAGTGGACATAATATTGCTTTGCCAGCAAACACTAAAGCTGATAGCAACTAAGGAGCTATTTTATTAAGAGTCTTAGGCCTGTAGGAAAGGGAAACAAAATGAGAGCTTGGCAGAATGTAGGGAAAAATAAATATATTTTTTTCTCTAACTAGGAAGGAACATAGTAGCCTACATAACTTGCCATAAAGTAGAAAGGAAAGTAAGAGATGTGCATTTATTTGTTTATTTGTAAAGCAATGCTCTGTGTTATACAAAGAAAAGGTTTGGGATTCGTACTGATCTAAGTTTAAAGCATCACTGAGTCACTCCCTGGTTTTATTAAATGAAATTTCATTGGGCACTCAGGAACTCCATTTCAACACTATAAAATGGGGATTAAGATACAGCACTCATGGGGCGCCTGGGTGGCGCAGTCGGTTAAGCGTCCGACTTCAGCCAGGTCACGATCTCTCCGCCCGTGAGTTCGAGCCCGGTGTCAGGCTCTGGGCTGATGGCTCAGAGCCTGGAGCCTGTTTCCGATTCTGTGTCTCCCTCTCTCTCTGCCCCTCCCCCGTTCATGCTCTCTGTCCCAAAAATAAATAAAAGTTGAAAAAAAAAAAAAAAGATACAGCACTCAGATATTTGTAAGAATTAAAAATAACAAAAGCACTTAATGCCATAATTGGCTCATGGTTAGTATCTCCTAAATGGTATTTTTTTAAATCTGTGTAAATGTGCACACTTGATTGAAAACTGTTACAATGGAACCTGTACTAAAACTTAAGTATTTGAACATGCAATATAAATATTCAAGTACCAAAAATGTGTGTGTGTATATATATACATATATACATATATATGCCTGATTTTTATACATTTACTAGTATAACCTAATGGGCTCTAATTTCAAAAAAAAAAAAAGTATTAATTCTGCTCAACTTTCTGTTACCCATCACCTTCCAAAAGATGGTCATTATTAATGCTTGTAACATCTGGTTTATACTTTTCTGATTCTATCTTTGGATGTTAATAAAGGTATTGCCACAATTTCTTGACAAAATATATTTGATCAGGACCAAAACCACACTAGGAATTTCTAACATTTCAGTATTTCCAACAAGCAGTTGCAAATCCATATTGTTTTAGCCTCAATCACCTTCTTTCCAATATTAGTGTCTTAATACATTAATTTCGTTTGTAGAACATTTCAGTGTTTGTTCCCTTCTGCAACAACCTAATGAACTGCTCCTGAATGTTGCTCTCAAAAGCAACTAGAAGAGGAAAGACACCTGTAAATACTCATGGAAAATTTCAGTGACTTTAGAACAGCCTTATGAAATGAGTAAGCAGTCTTTTGGTGAGAGCCTCCTTCTGGAATCAAACGTCTTCCAATATACTCTTGGCCAGATGATCTGCTCACAGACATCTGATCTTGGTCTCTTGTGCAAATCCTACCATTCCTATGATTTGCATTCACACTTTAATTTAAAGCACTACTCAAGGTTCAGTAAATATTTATTTAGAATACTGTGTGTGTGTGTGTGTGTGTGATTGCAATGAAAGCAAAATTTAACTATATTGGAGAGAATGTAAGAGAGTTTTTACTTACTTGTTACTTAAAAAATTAGCCAGTCCAACTTACAGGTAACAAGAATTTCTAAATGAATTGTATTTCTCTGTCTTCATTTTTACATACACAGAATTAAAAGAGATAATAACATTATGGGGTCATAATTATGGACCAAGTATAATTAGCTTTTCCTCTTAGGGTTGATTTTTTGCTGGCTAACAAAAAAAAATCAATTTTCAATTCAGATAGCACAAAAACAAGGGCTTTCGATATTAGAAATGTAGGCACTGTGTAAATTGAAACAGAGATATTTTCCTTTTGAGAAACCAATATACATATCTCATCTCACAACATCTGCTCTTCTATCAAAAAGGAATGAATAATGTTGAGTTCTCACTCTAGTTTTTTGGAGGTGATATTTTAAATTTAATCTTTAACATCATTGTCTATAAAACATCTCTCTGTTTCTATCTCCATCTCCCATTCTCTCTGTGTGTCTCTCTCTCCTAAATACGCAGACACGCAGTATTTGGCGTGATGTTTTTCTGTGGCATCTATTCAGTATTATTTCCTTATCACTCTCTTCTTTTTCTTCTGCCTTAAAAAGAAATGGTTTCTTACAGCTGGGTTGTAACGCATGCAAAAATACAAGGCTTTCTTTGCCCTTGGAAAAGTGGAAGGGCTTAAGCAGATGTGTCTGGGATAAAAACATATCTTCAAAATTCTAAGCGTTCTTTACAACAGATCTCATAGAGTAACAAACTGCATTATGATGTAGTTCCCCAGGAGAAGTGAAAATTCAGAAAAGCGGATGTCTGCCAGTTACCCAGAGGATAGCTTCAGGTTCCTGAGAAACTTACCTGTAAGATACTAGATGTAAGTTGCAAGAATGACTTCTAAATGCTGTCCTCCTTTCCAAATTAATTATGTAGAATAAAAAGAAACGTGCTTATCATCTGCCTTAAATTAAGATTCAGGAACATCTAATGTAGCATTCATGATTTATTAGATATTTAGTTTCTATTATGGATGATATGTGCTTCATTGTGAATGGCATACAAAGTAATTTTACAGAACCCTTGCCACCAAAGGAGTTTAGAATCTAGTTGAGTGTTATTTTAAGATAAAATGCTAGATGTTAACAAGAAATTGGTAATATTATAATTTTAAATGTTTAATGAATAGATTTAAGACCACATATTTATCACCCTTCGCCTAGAATTTATCCAGCACTGGCTTATATCAGCTCCTTCCACAGCATCTCGTACACCAAAGCACAGTGACTTTTAGAAAAATCTATGACTCTATTATTCACTCTCCTAATGTCTTTTCTGCACAGGTTTTAGTTCCTCCAACCCCTCATTTCCACACGTTAATTTTATTGGATTTTACTAACGTACAAATCGGTTTTTCAGGGCTATGTAGAGGATTTAGAACAAGGACTAATTAAACAGACAAAAGGACCCTTATAACAGCTTTCATCTCTCCTGAATGAGAGGATTAATTTCAACAAATTACAATTGTCTTAAGAATAATCCACAAAGAACTGCCCTACAAGAGTCTTTAATGATGGAAATTTTTCCTTAGCAATTTGTACTACTTGTTATTTAGATGTTTTTTTTAATTGTTAAAAAGATTCTCCATGATTCATTATACATAAATTCCAAAATCAATATAATTCAGAGGAAATGCTAATGTGTGTTCTAGCCTATATAGGTCATAATTGTCATTCACAAAGCAAAAGTTCTAACTATACATTCTACTCTCTTGTCCATTGAAAGATAATAATTTTGACCAATGTTAGTGCTCCATGATGGCTGTGAGTATCCAGTAAATTCATCCCAGTTTTGCCCCAATGAAGCATCCCATTTATGTCATTTGATGAAATGACACTCTTCCTTCAATACCAAATTGAAGTTCCTCCTTGTTAAGCTTCTTCTTTCTTCTCTCAGCCTTCTATTCATGACATAATTTGGAATATTTATGTGACTCTAAACTAGCACTAAATACATTACAAATGTTGTTGCTATTATAGTTTTGTCTTGCAAATACATATTTTATAGTGTAGAGCATTTGGATTTTAAGAAAATTTCCTATCATCATTAAAACAAAGTAATTATGGAGAACCTATATATTATGATCATTTAAAAAAAAGTCATCAACAGAACTACTCAGAAAAGCAAGACTGAAAAGAATAACAAGCATGATTTTGGCTTTAGAAGTATAATTTATTTATCTCAATATAATTTAAAAGTATATGAAATTAAATACAAGTGAGGAACAAGATAGAGGTAATTCTAAATATTTGAGAATGTGTAGGATGAAAAAGAGCAATAATTGTATAGTCTATTATGAAATTGGGACAAAGTAATATATTAATCAAAATTTTCCATTGTTCATTAATAAAATAATATTTATTGAGCCTGTACCAGATGTTGCTTTGAATAAATCATTAATTTTATAGAACTGATTCACACTGTAGAGATTTTATTTCAGAAATGGATTAATGAGTAAAAAAAAAATCACCTATTTAAACCTAGTTTTTATTTTATTTATGTTTTTTATTAAAAAAATTTTTTTAATGTTTATTTATTTTTGAGACAGAGAGAGAGCATGAACGGGGGAGGGTCAGAGAGAGAGGGAGACACAGAATCTGAAACAGGCTCCAGGCTCTGAGCAGTCAGCACAGAGCCTGACGCGGGGCTTGAACTCATGGACCGCGAGATCATGACCTGGGCCAAAGTCGGACACTTAACCGACTGAGGCACCCAGGCGCCCCTAAACCTAGTTTTTAAAAGGAGATAATTTGAATAGGATATAGTACTACCACTAAGGGTTTATAATTTCTTTAATTCGGGGCAAAGGTGAAAAAATTACATAAAAATTAATATTAAAAAAATAGAGGATGGGGAGCTTGGATAGCTCAGTCAGTTAAGCGTTCAACTTCAGCTCACGTCATGATCTCACAGTTCATGAATGCGAGCCCCGCGTTGGGCTCTGTGCTGACAGCTCAGAGCCTGGAGCCTGCTTTGGATTCTGTGTCTCCCTCGCTCTCTGCCCTTACCCTGTTCATGTTCTGTATCTCTCTCTCTCAAAAATAAATAAAAATTAAAAATTAAAAATTAAAAAAAACACAAGAGGATCAAGTAATAATATAGAGTGAGGAAGATGAAAGCATATGACCCGTAAGGTCAATTTATTTATTCAATAAAGATGTATTAATAGTGCCAGGCACAGTGACAGACACTAGAAATACGGTGCTTAGTATAAAAGAAAAATCTTTCCCTTCATGGAGCTTGTATTATACCAAAGAAGTATAATGCATGGTGTATTAGTGATACATGCTAAGAAAATAAATAAGACAGGTAAAGGAGATAGAAAATGAATTAGATTGGGCTACAGTTTTATAATGTGTGTAGGGACAGCCTTACAAATTAGTGTCTTAGGGATAATGACCTGAAAGAGGCAAGGGAAGAAGTCATGATTATATCTGGTGGAAAAATTCAGAAAGTAGTAAATGCAAGAGTCCTAAGAAAAATGGGATAGGAGGCTGCTGATCCATTTTAGAAGCAGTGCAAATGTGAGTGTAGCTCAAAATTGGAGAGTGAGGGGACAGTTATATGAGTAAAATGAGTAATATTAGAAAAAAAAAACTTACAAAAGTTTTTGATCAAGTATTTGAAGCAACGAGATTTCATTTACTGAGATGTGAATTACTCTGAAGGTAAAGGCTTGATGAGAGGATTAGGAAATGAGTGAAAAGAATGACAGGGTTCTGTTTCAAGATGATGAAGCAGGAGGCTTCTGAATTCACCTGTGCCCACGGATGCATCAAATCTATAGTTACAATGGAGTAATATTCCACTAAAAGAGATCCAGAAACTAGTTGGGTGAGTCATGTGCATGGGGTGAATGAGAAAATACCCACATTGACCCGAGTAGGAAAGGCTGAAGAAACACACTCTTGCCATAAACCACATCCCCAACTCTCAACTTCTCCCTGAGGAGTAAAGGTATTGGATCCAGTATCTAGCACTCCAACTTTTAAGATGTCCACCAAAGTAAGAAGCTGGCCCTTAAAACACCTAGCTCTGAAAGCTGACGGGGCTTGCCTCCATGAGACCCACAAGTTACCAGCAAAGAAAGAAAGAGTTTTAATCTGCTCCAGAGGACTCTGTGGCCATCCACCACAGAGGTTCAGGCTTAGCACAGAGGGGACTCACAGAAACACCCATCTCCCAGTCTTTCCCTGAAAGAAGCCTGTTCACATACGTCAAAAGCTGCTGCTGGAGGGTTACGCTTCTAATTTCGCACACATCTAGCGGCGATTGTGATTCTCCTGGAAGACCAGAGAGGCCGCGGATGCCATCTCTGCGTTCTCCCTCTGGCCCCCTCCGGGTCACCAGTGTCTTCCTAGAAGAAGCATGTGCATACGTTATGTGCCTGGGAATCTTGTAACAAGTCCTCCAAGTTACTCATGTATGGTATATTTTCAATATGTGGGCAAATTTTAGGAAACATGGCCTATTAAAATAATGATAAAATAATGTCTAATTTGTAGGGCTAAAACAAAAAGAAATAAATAAAATACCTGAAAAAGATGACATATTTCTCATGAGATGAGTGAATGGGTTTGAAGCATATATCCTTTGGGAGTAGTGTAAAGAAAATTATTAACTTTAAAATTCCGTGTACATTAACATTTTAAGGGTAATCATTAAAGTAATTGAAATAGAATGCATATATTCCAAACTAATGAGTAAGAAATAAAGTGATTAAATATCAAGTTACTGGCAACCCAAAGAGAGAGAGAGAGGATATTCACCATACACATATTGGACAAATTTAGAACATATGAGGTACGCCAGCAAATCAATTAGAAGAAAAGTCAGACGATGGAAACAAAGTGGGAAAAGGGATTTCAAAGGTACTTCGCAAAAAAAAAAAAAAAAAAAAGATATTATCAAAACCCCTATAGGTAAAAGTATTGTTCACTGACTACCAATAAAATGTCAAAACTGCAAGGCCGAGGCGCCTGGGTGGCGCAGTCGGTTAAGCGTCCGACTTCAGCCAGGTCACGATCTCGCGGTCCGTGAGTTCGAGCCCCGCGTCGGGCTCTGGGCTGATGGCTCAGAGCCTGGAGCCTGTTTCCGATTCTGTGTCTCCCTCTCTCTCTGCCCCTCCCCCGTTCATGCTCTGTCTCTCTCTGTCCCAAAAATAAATAAACGTTGAAAAAAAAAAAAAAACTGCAAGGCCATCATCTCAAGGCTAGAATGTCTAAAATGAAAGAGATGAAAAAGTGTTGGTAAAGAGGTAGAGCAGCAAGCACTCTGTATGCTCGTAGCCAGTTTGGAAAAGGGATGATTTTGCGTGAAGGTATATCCTTTAATGAAACGTGGACATAGGTTTACCAAAAGGCATATAGTAGTACACGTAGAAGTACCATTCACAACAGTCCCAAACTGTTAACTACCCAAATGCCTATCAAACATAGAATGAATAACTCAACTATGGCATATTCACAAATAAAGACATTAGAGCAACAAGAATAGATAATCGACCGCTTCATAGAAAAATAAAGATGATTCCTATAGAGAAAATCAGACAAAAAAAAGATACGTATTCTTTAAATCTATTTACCTGAAGTACAAAATACCAAATCTCATCTGTGCTGCTAGAAATCATATCAGTGGTTCCTCTTTAGTGGCTACCGACTGGATAGGAGCATGAGGGGGTTTCTGGGTGATGGTAATACTGTGTTTCTTAATCTGAGTGCTAGACATGTAGATACATTCAATTTGTAAACAAAAAATATTGAGTTATATACTTAGGTGCATTTTTGTTTGCGTGTTATACTTTGATGAAAAGTTTTGTCTTTTGTTTTTTTTTTTTTTAATTTAAACACATTCCCTTATCAACAAAAAAGAATTCAGGAAAGAAAATAAAAAAGAGAAACAACATACATAAAAAGTATTCCAAACATAACAAGCGCCATGGTGAATGTAAATGTATTAACTACTCAGTATATAACAATAGAAACCTAGGCAATTCTTAATAAAATATATATGTGTATCATAAGCCCAAAATAGGGTTGAAAGGAAAATAATATAAGATTGTACAAGAAAATCCTAACCAAAATGAAGGTGGTATGACTACCTCAGGGTTTCTCAACATTGGCACTATTGACATTTGGGACTACATAAGTCTTTGTTAGGAGAGATTGCCTTTGTAGGTGTTTAGCAACATCCCAGGCCTCTATGCAGTAGATGCCAGGATCACCACCACTTCCATTGTAATAACCACAAAATGTCTCCAGACATTATAAAATGACCCCTGGATTACAAAGTCACCCCTGGTTGACAACCAGTGGGCTCCCTTAACAGTGTACAAAATAGACTTTAAATAAAAGCTATTAACAGACTTAGGGGTACTCGGTAGCGTTAAAATATTTAATTCATATTTGTTCCTCAATAAATATGTATTAAGCTTCCACAACATGCTAGACATCAGGGATACAACAGAGAATAAGCAAACAGAATTCGAGTTGTCACGGAACTCACAATCTAGTGAAGATCAACAAACAGTAAACAAATAAATAATTCATTGGCAACAGTGAGCAATAAAAGTAAAACATGGCAAGTGGATGGATTTTGATGTAGTGAAGTGCTATTTTATATAAAGTTCCCAGGGAAGATTTACGTAGTAAGTTGACATCTGAAAACGCACACCAAGTAAAGGTTGTTCTGGAAGAAGGGAAAGCAAGTGCTTGCACAGAATCCAAGAACCATAGAAAGGACAGTGTGGCTCGAGCAGGGTAATAACAAGGAACTGCAAAAGAAGACAAAGTAGTGTAGCTAGTTTGTCAAGGAATTTTGGATTAATTGGATATAATTATTCTAAACACATATGTAGTTAGCTAAAAACAAAGAATGAAAACACATTAAAACATAAAATACATAAAGCTATCAGAATTCCAAACTTATGAAAATACATAACCACATGTGGAGACCTCTCTCAGCAACTAAAATATCAATCTGACAGACCATCAAGGATATAGAAAAATTGAACAACATAAATAAATGACTAACCTCCTCTAACAGACATAACTCTAAGTTCGAAAATAAACTCTTGTCACCCTGCACTTGCTATTTGGTGAGCAGCATTATCGAACTATTCACATCATCACCGAATTCAGAAACCCAGTTAGTAGAGCTGACGCCTTTATCCACCCCCAACATTTTTCATATTCATGCAATCATTGTCTCACGTCTATCTCCAGAACTGCCCTAATAGACTTTCCACCCTCTCCACCTGGGCCGTCCAAGTCCAAGAGTCTCCCCCCACCACTTGCCTACAACATAGTTCCTGGAGAGCACAAGCTGTTCTCTTTCAATGCATCCTTCCGGTTACAGAGAAAACCTCTTCAAACACAGCTATGATCATGCAACTTCCATACTTAAATCCTTCAACCAACCACAGGATAAAGCCCAAACTTGTGGCAGACTCCCTACCTTACTAAGTCTGGCCAAATCCTCTTCCTTATCTAAGTCTCGGCTTAAATGTCACTACATCAGAAAGACATCCTTGCCAAACCTTATTTGAAGTCAGTTTTCTTATTCTTCATCTTAGCTTTCTGAATTTCCACTCCTTTTTCTTTGGGGACATTTTTTCTTGTTATTTAGGTGTTTTAAAAATTAATTATGTAATATCAACTGTTACACCAGACTAAAAATGCTACAACTTTAGGCATGTATTCTATTTTGTTTATGCCATAAAACTAGCACGATGATTGAATGAATGATCCAAGATACCCGACGCCGTATCACCCTAGCCTCGTTGTGCTCCCACTAATGTCTCCCATCCTACCAAACCATAATCGTCGTCTCATGCTATTTCACAGTTCTGGGTTTTTGCTCAGGAACCTCATTCCCCTTTCTGTCAAATGCCTTTACTGCTTATATGGGTAGTTTGCCACCACCTATACATTTTTTTTTTCAGGAACCAATTAAGAAATGATTAAAGAGATCAAAATGATCTCTTTAATTAAATCATTTTTTACCCTCCTCTCTTCATTGTACTGCCAGTGGAATGGATGGTATCCACATTTTTGTGCTAAGCTTGTATCATTCAGAGTTCATTCTGGGCACAGAAACACAGCCGCTACTGCAGCAAAGATAATTTCATGCAGAGATGTGTTAACTAGGTATTGAAGAAATGCACAGACAAAACAGCCACACGAAGGTATCTCCTTAGGTAGGGAACAACAGAGAGCAGCTATATCCCTAAGTGCTGGAGGAACAAGAGGAGTTGGAAGTTTAAAATCTTACCCTACTCAGAGGAAGGGACTTTCATGCTGAAACTCAGATGTCTGAGGAGAAGGTGCCCCTGCAATGGGTTCCATGGTTCTGGTTTTGTAAGTGTTGTGGAAACTGCTACTAAGGGAGCAAAGTGCCAAGGTTAGGATAAAGAAGCTCTCTGTTAAGGTGGCGCTGACAGGTATAGGAAACAAACAACAGCAACCAAATGGTGCACAGCCCTTCTCTCTCCTTCACCCTTTTAGGATCTATCATCTCTTACTGACAGAGACTTAACAGCAAGCTGTCTTGCCAAGGAAAATGTGGTTTACAGAGTCCGCAAGTATAGATGTGTTTAAAGGAAACAGATAACAATTTAATAACTGGCACACGGTTCAATATGCTTTATCGTAGTCATTTTTAATTTACCTTTCATTCATTCACTTATTCAACAATCGTTTATTGATAACTCACTCTATGTCAGGTACAGTGATAACCTAGGCAGCTAGAGTGATGAATCCTAATTAGAGTACTTGCCTTCATGGTGTATTTTTTTTTATTGTGCTTATTTTTTGAGTTTTCTATTCCACCAAACTCCATGCACTTTTAATCAGAGAACACAAATTTAAAATCTATATTATTTTAAAATATAGAATATTTTAGATATACAGAATATAATACAATAGGCACCCATGTATGCAATGACCCTCGTCTCCGGAGAACAGTAGTTCTCAAATGGGGATGATCTGGGCCCTCGCACCAGCAGACATTTGGCAATGTATACCAAGGGGCAGCAGACTATAACCTGATGGCAAATGCTTCCTGCCACCTGTTACCGTAAATACAATTTTATTGGAATATTGTCACACTGTTCATGGCTGTTTTCATGCTCCACCAGCAGAGGTATGACAGGGATAGAGACCAAATGGCCCACGGCATCTGAAATATTTATTATTTGTCCCTTAGGAGAACAAATTTGCCATACTATATTACTATATATGTGTGTGTATATATGTATATATATATACACACACATATATATATACACACACAAACACTATATATACATATATACATACTATATATATATATATATATACACTATATATACATACATACTATATATACATACACGCTATATATACATACATACATATATATACATATATATACATACTATATATATACAATATATACACTACATTAAAATGTAGTATCAGCACTTAAAAGGATATCACATAGGTGAAATTTTTTGTTATGTATGCATGTAAACACATGCTACCAAAATTAACCAGGGGAAACGTATGAATTTACTTTTGAAATTTAAACACATTTTGCGTAAACAACTTCCCTAGGGCATGACAAGTTCAATTTTAAGTTTTCATTTAAATATTTGCATTTAAAATATTTTCAAGCATTTTTCCGAGGATACTTGGTGGAGACAGAACTGATATCATTTTGTTTGTTCATTTATTTCTCAATTCCCTATACTGTTTGGAACCCGTGTGTCTTCTTAAGCTCACTAGATAAGAAACATACATTTTCCCCAGGGGTAGTACAACCTAGTAGTATTTGGCAGATCATTTTCCACTGAAGGCCTAATATATACAACCATACTTTTTCCCCGCATTACGTGCCTTTTAATTTGCAAGGGCAATCTCTCTCTTTTTCTTTTTTGTTTATTAGCACATTGAAAATTAATTTATCAAACTATATTGCAGTAAACTTTAAAAAGAATCCCAGTCCATATATAAGCAAAGTTTCTATATGATCCTGTCAATTTAAAATGTTTTTTATTAGCCATGATGCGCTACTAGCTGAACTTAAATATGTTACAAAGTTTGAGCAAAAACATAAAGAAGAAAATTCCTGCTGTTTGTTGCCTTTTACTGTTTATTATTTTTATATGTTCAGAGACAAAGTATCACTTCCTGAAAAATCTCTCACGTGCACTATCATTGAAATTATAAAATTATTTTGAAACACTATATTTTTAAATTATTTTGACTTAAATTTTCTTCCCTTAGACTTCTTTTTACTAGTTTCACTTCACAAAGCAACAACCTATCGGCTTTTTTCTTTTACTTTTTTTTTTTTTAGCAACAGTCACATTTTTCTCTGTCCATGAAAGAAATATTTTCCCTTTCACAGGTTGTATGAAGTAGGAGTACATATTATCTTTGCCCTTTCAAACAAGAAAAGGGCAAAATCTTTCAATGCATTTTTTTTCTAATTGCATGCATTTTTCTTTATTTTTCTTTACAAGATAAGAATACAGTAAGTTAACCTCTCCTAAAGCTGAGTTCCTTTGTGACACTGACTAAATCAACTCATTCAGGCCCTCAGCAATTATATAACTTACTCTCACTCGTTCAACAAATAATTAGTAAGCATTTACAACTTACTATAGGTGTAGTTCAGATTGTTTGGGATCTATAGAGTTGACAAGAGGAGATCTTTGCTTTCACGGTGTTTACAGCATGGCAAAAAGTCAGAAGAAGTGACAACATGTCATTAACTCTACCCCAATGGTACAATGTTAGAAAAACTATAGTGTAAATACTAGATAACTATTTTAAGAGAGTCAGAGTGGATGTTTTACAGAGGAAATAACGTTTGTATAAGAGTACCAAATAAGACATTTGGTACTCTTGCATCAAGCATAGATGGGGAAAGGTCATTCCAGGCTGTGGGAAGAATATGTGAAAAAGTGTATTTTGACAGTCCATTTGAAGACTTAAACATTCATCTATGTCTCTGGAAAATTAGGTGCAATATTAAAAAATGAAGATTATGAGAAATACATAAAATTGTACTGCATATAACACACTGAGGTGTGATTTTACTTTAAAGACAATGAGGAACTACAAGCTAATTTTAGGCAAAACATAAACATTACCTAAAATATTACTAGAATAATAGCAATAATGGAGAGAAATGTCTATATAAAATAGATAATTAAGAGGTTGTATCCACATGTCTTGTTTAGTGTATAAAACAGATGAGGAAGAAGGAAAGAAAAGAATTATTGCCAGCTTACAGGCATGCTTCTGGCTTGTTTCTGGCAGGAATAGCATGCCATTTCAGAGGTCGGAAATCTAATACGATGAATTTGATAATTACACGCAAAGTTAGAGATGAAGTGTCAAGTAAGGCTACTCACTAGAGACTGTTTATGAGCTCTTAACGTTAGGTGAAGTCATTTCTGTATATGCAGTTTCCCAGAAAAAGAGTATGAGGAGTAAAGAGTGTCTGGGTAATACGTGGAGGGGAAAACCACTCCATTAAAGAGGAGACAGTTTGGGAGTTTGTTACAAAGAGAACTCACATGATTCAGCAATTGACTCATAGGTATTTACACAACTGATTGGAAAACTTCACACAAAAACCTGCACATAAATGTTTGTAGGATACCTGTCCATATCTCTGTGATAGCTCTCAGTAGCAAGCAGTCCAATCTATTCATATGGAGATGGTTCATTATCATTTATGAATATATTCTCATCAAAATTCTAGCCAAAAAATCCGCTGTTAAATTTTCACAAGGTAAGCCTTGTAACTTCCAGTCTGAAATTCAATAGTTTGAAACATTTACGTATTTTCCTACAGGTGAAGTAACAATTTCCTAGAACTGAAATAATATTACTAATTCTCCACGTTTGCTTTTTTTTTTCTAGAAATCAATGTTAAGAAATGTGATAGTTCTTAACATTTTGGTAAATCTAAAAAAAAAGAAAAAAGAAAAAAGAAAAAAAAACAGTGACAATCTTGAGAAGATCCAGTTAGGTTCACAGACCCAGGCATTCATCAAAAAGTTAATTTTCAATTGAGACTGAGTTAAAATTTCGAGTGTTTGAAAGCTGGCTAAAAAATGATTTTGCTTGTATCACCCATTCTTTAAAGGTAAAAACTTTTGGTTCAAAACTTTTGGCTTAGGATCTATGGTCTTATATAAGACAAGTAGTCAAAATCATGAATAGCATGTAGAGAAAACTAAGATTCCTCTTTGTGTCTTTGTTGTTAAAATAAGGAAAAGCCATCAATTTCTTCAAGAATTCTTCTCAAATATGCTGTCTGACTTTACCCAGAGAAGAAACTGTGCATCTGACACAGCTGTCACAGGGCGGTTTGATTCTGCCCCTTCAAACCCACAGTTTACTCATTAAAGGTATACTTCTGCAACTTACCCAATGGGTCTAAGAGTCAAGTAAATAACATTCCCAAAAATGTAACTCGCCTTAGAGTTGTGTTGTGACAGTTCATACTTTCCTTAAAATCGAGTAATATTTAATGATTCTGGGATAGAAGAGACTGCACACATTTGAATGCATATTTCTTTCTCCTCTCTACCTTTAATGAATCATAAAATATAATACTCCCTGGGTTATATGAGCCAAGGAGCCCATCCCCCACACCATTCGTTGATGGCTTATTCATTTCACGATTTCCGCAGGCAGTGTGTCAGGCTTCACCAGCTCCACAGAGATTGCCAAAAGAGAAAGCCTTTAGTGTTTTATGTCCATAAAACATATTTTATGAATAGGTTCAAACTGCTTTAATAATCTATCACGAGGAGTTTGTGCCTATCCTTAAGTGATTATATCATATCATGCTAGACATTACTATAAGAATATGTATTATTTACACGGCAGAGCTGAATAGCCAAGAGTAAAGTCAAAGAAAGGCAAATAAATTTTAACTGTTACTCTGTTCTGCTCTAAAATGGCTGGAATTCTGTACTATCTTCCTTTTATTTCTGCTTCAAACAGACTGCCTTTTTTTTCATGCAGCAACCTCTCTTCATTCACTCTCCTCTTGGCACAATAATTTTCTTTATGTACCCTCAAGTTCATGAATAATAACGATGCTAATGTTTAACATATTCTTTCATCTCTAAACCAAGTTCATATTCTTGAGTTTGTTCTCATCCTTCAGTTAAGGGGAAAGTTAATTACCGCATTCAACTTTGGGAAAATATTTACTCAGAATAAGTGCCTCTCATTAATAAGTTGAGAATTCTTTCAAATTTACCTTCCCTTAATTTCATATAGCATTTCTATGTGAAATAGTCTCTCTCTGCTACAGGATGATTGGCGATGATGACGGCGGGGGATCGTGGTGCTGTAGCTGACAGCGGTAACAATAATGGTGATGCTTTAGGTGAGTTACAGAGATTGACAATGCTGCAAGGTTTGGGTCCTTATTCCTACTTTTCCTACTTCCCGTCATGCCCCCACTCTGGTTCCTGATTTCTATTTTTAAAACTTCTTATCTTAAATTTTGTGTTTCTAATTTTCAAATACCTTTACTGATTTTAATTGTATGCTTTAACAATTTTTTTTAATCTAAGATATAGAAACAATTTGTGATCTAGAGAACTCCGTTTGAATTTTTAGTGACAACTGAGATTTTTTTTTTCTGTGATCCCATTAATAAACTCTATGTTTCATGTATTGACTATGGGGGTTTTTGAGAGTTCTACTGTAATATGTGGATTGAAATCAGAATGAAAAAGAAAACATGGAATTATAAAAAATAAAAATTAAAAAATTGAACAAATATAATAAAGAGATTCTATTAAAAGCTATATTAACCAATGTTAATACATTCCTATTTTTCTTTGTTTTTATCAACTCAGAAAAGTAAAGTTAAATGGCTGATTTCAACAGCATCTTTTAGAAATACATTTTTTTTTAATTCAAATACTTGCAATAAAACTGAACAAAAGTGGAAGCATGGCTGACATGTAAGCAACTGTAATATTTTAGGTTCTTGATAGAATTATATATATGTGTGTGTGTGTGTGAGTGTATTTACATATATACATACACACACACACACACACACACACACACATACATACATACAGTAGTAGTAAAAACTTCCATTAGATTTGGTTAACTTAATCAAGATACGTCCCAGATATGGAACTTAAATCTCACTATTAAAGAAACAGCTCCGTTTCCATACTACCACATTGCTTTGCAAAACACTTTCCCATAGGTTATATAAATAGAAAACCTGAGGGGTGCCTGGGTGGCTCAGTCGATTGGGCGACCGACCACGGCTCAGGTCATGATCTCGCAGTCCGTGAGTTCCAGCCCCACGTCGGGCTCTGTGCTGACAGCTCAGAGCCTGGAGCCTGTTTCAGATTCTGTGTCTCCCTCTCTCTCTGACCCTCCCCTGTTCATGCTCTCTCTCTGTCTCAAAAATAAATAAACGTAAAAATATAAATAAATAAATAAATAAATAAATAGAAAACCTGAGGCAAATGTCCATATTATTCAAACAAATGAATGATGTTTTACTTACCCTCTTATAGCTGGGTACACTCTAGAGAAAAGTCTGTTCATGATTATTCTTGATTATTAAAAAAGTTGATTCTTCGTAATGCAATGATTTGTTACTTATTCTAACACCAACCACATTGCAGCAGGAGCTTTTCCTCTCTTTCATCTCTATGGATTTGTATACAGGATAATGGACACATATTTAGGGAAAGACTTAATAGTTTATATTGGCCTAGCATTAACTTTCAACAAAAAAAAAATTGTTTCTGTTCTGGAAATAATGTAGCTATAAAATATATCCTGATATTGTGGAGACATTTTAAAACTTTCATATTTGCTGTCAACTCATAGATGGCTTCATCTTCAACTCCTTTCAACAACAGAAGGGATAAGTGATTGTTGGGGAAAGGAAGGAAGGAAGGAAGGAAGGAAGGAAGGAAGGAAGGAAGGAAGGAAGGAGAAAGAAAGAAAGAAAGAAAGAAAGAGAAAGAAAGAGAAAGAAAGAAATGAGAAAGAGAGTGAGGGAGGGAGGAAGAAATGGAGGAAGGGAGAAAAAAGAAATTAAGAATAAATCTATTAGTTTCATAAATTTGGAAAACCTGATCTCTGAATGTTACAATGTCCTATTCTGCTTTAAAAACTTGGAAGACTCCACAAATATAATGAAAAACTACCCTTAAATGATATAAAATGTCCACAAATTATTAATAGTGTGATTTTGAAATTATACATGAGTCATGTTCAAGAAAATAATTCTTATAAATTATATAAACTTAACACACATTGCAACTTTAAGAATATCAGTAGAAACTACCTTAGCTCCACTCATGAGTTCAGTACCTTACTAAGTAAACGGCATTTAGAACAGCTGTAGAATATGAGACGATCCGTCAGGTACAGATTCTGCAGCCAAGCCCTTAAAATATATCAGGTTTTCACCTTACACCTAGAAGATAAACACACATGCAACACAAAAAACCATACCAGGTACATTCCGTACCCTTTTAAAAGTCATGATAAGGACAATGGGTTATATAATGTTTACTATGTGCCAGTCTTTGTTCCATGAACTTGATACATATTATATCACTAAATTTTCATTACAACTTTGTGTCAGTTCTGGAAGGCTAAGCTACCATAACAAAAATAGATGCCCAGCATTTAGTGCCTGCACAAAAATAATTTCTTTTTGATGTAACATTTCAAGTCAATTAAGGCTCGACATCACAGTGACTCAGGGACTCAGGCTGAGGAAGACTCTCTCATCTTCAACAGGTGGTCTGCAAGACTGTCATTGTCATTTTCATTCCATTCAGCCAGAAGGCAGAAATGGAATGAAGCACTGGGAAAAGCTCCTGGCTAGCTTAGAAGTGACGTATATCACTCCCACTTACTGACGTATATCACTCCCACTTACAAGCCAATGAGTGAATATTTCAGCTAGAAAGCAAGTGGCTGTAGACCAGGGAAGCAGGATCACGGTGTGCATTAACATGGTGAGCCCTTCAAGAAAGGGCTGGACGTTTCAGATTCTGTGTCTCCCTCTCTCTCTGCCCCTCCCCTGTTCATGCTCTGTCTCTCTCTGTCTCAAAAATAAATAAACGTTAAAAAAAAAAAAAAGAAAGGGCTGGAGGGAGAGATCAGGACTATATCATTCAGGGTGTTACTAACTGTGTTAGAGAATCTCACAAATCATATTAATGGACTTTTTATTTTAAACATAGTAAAAGAAAGGATTTCAGTAAAGAATGACATCAAACTTTTTGCATTTGAAAATACTGATCTTTCTCCAAAATAAATGTTTTATTTTAAAACCTATAGATTTATAGAAAATTTGTCAATATACTACAGAATTCCCACATATCTCACACCCATTTTCCCCTATTATTAATTCATTACGTTAGTATGGTATATTTGTCACAATTAATGAAGTCTAATTTATCTTTTTTTTCATGAATTTTGCTTTCAAATTTTTATATTTGTTTATCTCAATAGTCATTTAAAACTCTGGTTATATAAATGTCCTCTTGTGTTATCTCCTAAATATGGGCTTGCAGGAGTGAAATTGGATATTTCAGTTAGGAGAAACACGATGATGGTATGGAAGTTTTGTGATACTTGAAAAAGAGAAGAGTGGACATATTTGACATATATTCATTTGCTGACAAACTGTTATTGTGTATCTGTTCATTACCCAAGATAATTAAGTGCCAATATAAGTAGGCCTTTAATTACTTATTAACATAGAATAAGGGTGATGAAAGATGAATATATGAAATTTATCAGACCTTCCCAAATTACACTGTTCATGTTGCCTTTCATTGAGTAAAATGCAGGCTCCTGGAGGGGGAAAAGCAAAACAAGTATTTCTTGGAGAGCAGGGAATTCATGCTCCCAGAACAGATGGAAGAATCCAGCTGATCATTTTTAATTACCTGTAGAGAACTTTTTACTTTACTTGATGAATCACTAAGACTGTAGTTACTTTATTATCCCTTTATAAAATTGTTTCCTGTTTATGTCCTTACTGCCAACAAATACGTGAAGTTTATGATTTTCATATTCTAAAGATAGTAAGGGAAAAAAGAAAAATATAAGAGGAAAGATTGGAAAAAAATAAAAATAGTTTGAATGTTTAACATTACCAGACATAGGTCTCTGGTTCACATTGTCGTTTAATATACTACAAGGAAAGCATTTGAGGTATTCACATTTGACATTTTTATGTCTATTGGACACATTTATCATTTCTTCAATTAAAATTCATTAGATATATGGTGCCCATTATTTTAACAAATGCATACTCAGAAATAATATTAAGCATTCAATTATAAACACTGATGTGAAAATAAGCACAAATATAATATCAAAATCACTCAGGAGGAAAATTAATATGGCTAACTACAGAAGAGGATACGTTTTAGACAGGGAGATGGTTAAGCATCAGTCTGAATATTATAGAGAAACGTCCTCCAATTTTCCATAGCAAGAGAACATCAGGAAATTTATCTAAATGAGGAAGGTGTTCATTATTTATTATTTGAGTTGATTCTCTTTCTCTCTCTGTCTCTCTCTCACACGTGCGCACACACACACATACACACGCACACGCACACGCACACATCACACACACATACTTCAACAACATAGAGAACTGAGACAATTGGTAATCAGAAAATTTCTCTAAAAAATGTCATTAATAACCACATACTTGGTGCTTGAATCTCACCTGTCTTCACACACATAGCATTTGCCAATGTTAATGGACTACATGAGGTTTACACAATTGTTTTCTATTTTCTTCATAGATACTAATTTTATCTATTTCCCTTCTATGTCTCTTATCAGTCATTTATATTTTATGATAAATATAAAGTACTAATATTCACTGTAGATTTGGAATACACAGAAACAATTAAAAGCAAAGAAAAATTAAACTACCCTCACAAAAGCAGTGAGTTGAAACAGTTTTTCACCTCATTCATTCCCATTGAGTAGTGGCTATTTTCAACATTTTTAAATTAGATAGGAAAATAGTTTTCTCCCTGAGCTTTCATTCAGATGTGTTTATTAACAAGATTTGACTTTAAATCTTACTAGCAAAATATCTTTCTTAGCAGTCATTCAAGAGGGATGAGAGGATGGGCAAAATAGGTAAAGGGGATTAAGAGGTAAAAGTTCAAATTATAAAATAAATAAGCTATGGTGATGAAAAGGACGGCACAGGGAAGATAGCCAATAATACTCTAATAACTGTGTATGGTGAGGACAATAACTATACTCCTCATGGTAAGCCATGCATAATGCAATGCATAGAACTGTCGAATCACTCTGTTGTACGCCTGAAACTAATATAACATTGTATGTCAGCTATACTTTAATAAAAAAAAACCATTCTGTTTATATGTCCATGAATTAGTATTTAATGAGAAAATGAATGTAAAGAGGTTGGGACAGAATATGATGTCAATGAAACATACAATAGAAATACCACTTCTCTTTAATTGTGGCAACTAGGAAGTGTTTTGTTTTGTTTTTTTTTTCTTGTAGCGCATCCTTATATGTTCTTTCATTCTTTTCAGGATGCTGACCATGGAAGTAGGAAGAGATAAACAAATATATATGTATTTTTTATTATATCTTATTTTCCAGCATTTGAGATTTTTATTTTTATTTTTAAGATTTGTCATCATTTTCCTGTTGGCTTTTCTCCCTTGATTTCATGCTTAGAAACTCCTTGCTTAACTATAGGTATCAGTTTCTTCTTGCTGTTAATATTAACAATTTCCCATTTATTTTTTATATTGTGTGAGACTAAATTATTTTCACATTCTAGTTAATTTTCCTAATATTAATACATAAAGTATCCCTTCATCATTCCTTTATAATGCTGCCTATATGATGACATTACACATTATTTCTTAGAATCAAGTTTTGCAGAGACGACTTTGTACTATTCAGCCTATCTCTGGATCAGTTACTAATATCATCTGCTTTTACATTCTTGTTTGCCATCTCCATTACTGCTATCTTCTCTGGATTTTTATTCTTGGCTTTGTTTCTTGAGGATTTTCATTGGTTTGTTGATTCATCCCTCCATTTTTAAGCACCTGTTCCACATCACAACATGTATTGGGTGCTAAGGAATACTGACAAAGACTCCAGGCAGTAGGACTACAAAGTGCACAACTAGCGGAGGAAATATCCAGCTAGCCTCCTATGAGTTCATCTACGGTATAGCTAAAGTCTGAGTTTCTATAGCACCCTTTGCCTTCCCAAGCATATTTCCTACTACTTATTAATATCTCATTATATATTTCTTATTAACTATTGCTTCCAGGTGGTCTGTGAGGTCACAAATATCTTCATAATAATATTTAAAATGATCACACCTTTTAACTGTGTTGACCTTTCTACTACTGAAGCAAAAGTAATGTTGGAGGGTGCCTGTGTGGCTTAGTTGGTTAAGCGTCCAAATCTTGATTTGGCTCAGGTCATGATCTCACAGTTTGTTGGTTCAAGCCCTGCATTGGGCTCTGTGCAGACGGCATGGAGCCTGCTTGGGATTCTCTCTCTCCCTCTCTCTTGGCCCCTTTTCTGCTCTCTCTCTTTCTCTCTCTCGAAAAATAAACTAAAAAAAGTTTTTTTAAGTAATGTTGGGCAAAATTGTATGTACGTTGGCATGAATCAAGCCAATGGTACAAAAGTATCGTGGAAATCATATTCTTCACTACCACACCCTCCGATTCATTTTCTAAAGGGACTGTTTCATAGAATCATTTAAGAACGCCCTTGATGGGGCACCTGGGTGACTCAGTCATTTAAGCATCCAACTTCGGCTCAGGTCATGATCTCATGATTTGTGGGTTCAAGCCATGTGTCAGGCTCTGTGCTGACAGCTCAGAGCCTGGAGACTGCTTCAGATTCTGTGTCTCCTTCCCTCTCTCTCCACCCTCCCCCACTGGTACTCTGTATCTCTCTCTCTCTCTCTCTCCCCCCCGCCAAATAAACATTTTAAAAAAAAGAATGCCCCTGATAAAATAAGACAAAATATCAACTGTATTAAATCTTGATCTTAAATATACCTCTTTTCATTATACTGAAAAAAGATGAGAAGTAAACATAAAAGAACATCTGTTGCATACCATATAACAGTTGTCTTGAGGCAAACACATGAGTGACTGCAGTCTGAGCTGAACTACTCACATTTTAATTGAACACCAAAAGTACGACAGAGCTAAACTATGCAGATGTGAGTATTTGGCAGATATTTTCTTGAAAATCAACCAAGATAGTCACTCGAAGGAACACAAATGACAGTATCTGATATCAACGTTAAAATGCGTGCTCTTAAGTGAAAATTAGAGTTCTGTAAAACTTGGGTCTGTCATGGTTTCTAAAGACTTAAAACCTTAAAAAGAAAAGTCTGGTAATTATATTAATGAACATAATTCTTGGCTCTAAATTGAAATGTGCCAATACATGGAAGATCTCCATGACCAGTTAAAAATATTAAATATGTATTTTAACATGTTTTCAGTTTTAATTTCTACCACGGACACTATCCACCTAAATTACCCAACTAGACTAAGAACCTTTGGCTTCATCAATTGTTTTAAGAGTGTAAAGAGTTTCTGAGTTCCAAATGTTTATCTACAGGATAAAGCCCAAGCTCTCAGACTGTTATATCAGTACTAGCACAAGCTTCTCAGAAATTTCATGTTTTCTTTCAAATATCATAGACAGTAAATAAGCAAATCTACTGAAATGCTTTATCCCTGCATACCTCCATACAATATTTCAATATAATCTTTCATAATATAATGTAGTCTCTCTTCACCTGACATGTTTCCATTTATATTACAAAAAAAATATTTAAATGTCATCTACTCATCCTGTTCCCTCTACCCATCCAGATATGGAATAACTTACATCTCATGTTGATTCCCTCAATACTTTGTAATACACCTATTATCATATATTTTAAATTGCACCAGTGTTCAGTGCCTTTTTTTGTGCTGATAAATGGTAGTGGACTGTGGGCCATTTGGAAAAACCAACTTTGGTGTATTTTACACCAAAACACCAGGTTTGCTGTTTTACCTTATGCTAGGGTAGCTAGCACATAATGATTAAAAATAAACTACTGCATTTTATTGGTGAATCCTTCCCAGAGCTGAGATTAGGCATCAACATTTATTTGAAAAATAAAAAGTATATTACTTTTAAATTAGGATACACAGATACCCTTGAAAATTGAGTAATAGGAGTGTATTTTAGGTTATAACATAGCTTTATATTCCAGAATGTCAGCACCTTTCTTCTTGCTTTTTTAAGGTTATGGTAGCCATAACTTGTTTGGTAATGGATAATATGTTGGCTCCTTAAAAATATATGCTTCCGTGTATTCATGTGCAATATGCTGACTGTCTCATTTGATGCACTATTAATCCTAGAGTGGCTACTATTTGATCTTTATTTCCCTTTATTATAGAAATCAGAGTGTTACACAAATCGTCAAAGTGTGCAGCCTCTTTTCTATCTGCAACATTGAAAGAATTGAAGTTGCTGATGTCAGTTTCATAGAAGGCTTCTTTTCTAAGATGTAAATATAGCTCACATTGAACCTGAGATATGTTTCTATAGAAAAGCACATTGCTTACAAAACTTACTTTTCAGTGTGTATGTGTACAAGTTAATTTATAATGTCAGCAGTGTCTAGTGCCTAATGTACATGACGGATGCGGTTTTTCAGCTGCATAAATATAGTAACTTATTATTAAAGTTATGTGGACGTGAATGGTTTTAGCCTAACATTTACTCAGCTTTATTCTGGTGGAGTCTCTGTGATGTTCCTCGGGTGAATGTTCCTTCCTCATTCTCAGTATTTGGCCACTTTCAGAACTGGCTCACATCCAAACTCCCGGATCACAAAACACAGCCAAGTGGTTGGCTACAGTGGTTGATTCAGGGATAGGTATGTTGCAGCCAAGTCAACAAGAACCGTATAGAGTCTATTACTTGAAATATTTGTAAAGAAGTTTGCTTTTTCCACTGAAGTTGCCAAAACACAAAGGTGGAATTCTGAAGCTGCTGATGGCTATATTTAATGACAACATTTGCAAAGAGTCTGCCTGGGAATCATGCCAAAGACAGGTAAGCGAGTCATGAAATAAAGAAAGATTAATTCCTAATGAAATATCTCAGTCCCTGGATCCAATTGTTCCTGAAGCCAAAACAACCCCTGGACTTCCTGGTTGTATAAGATATTAAATTATTTCGCTTCTTAAAGGCAGGTTGAGTTGGGTTTCTGCTCTTTAGCATTGAAAGTCATAACTAATAGAGTAAAATTAACTTTACTTTCAGGTCAGTCTTGCCAGAATTATACTATAAAACAGACCAATGAGTTCACAGTATGCATAATGACCCTATTAAGAATATCACCAACTATAATGTAAACATCATCACTGAGGCAATAGCATTCAGTTCCTGAAACACAGAACATGCTAAATTCCTTAGCCTATTTTCCCTAATAACTTCATGTACAATTCAGGAACAAAAATAAATGTCAGTTAAGTTGAAATATACATTACAACTAAATTACAATGCAATTCCTAATTATTCTTAGTGTGTCCTTTCATGATGAAAGAAGAAAAGCAATTTTAGTACAGTGTATTATTGGTTTCTAAATCTTCTGAGTAATGAATTAAAAAAGAATCTTGTAAAAATGATACAATAACCATATAACGTATATCTCTGTTATCTCTAGTTTGCTGAACTCTAAAGCACAACACCCACAGTAATATTTTCTAAAATTTATTGTAATTTATACTAAACTATGCAGTAAATAAACCCAACTATAGTTTTTTTTACTATTTTATATTCATTTAATTTGTATAAAACCTTCTATTATTATTATAATCACTAAGTCTGCTAAGCTTGAGTAAGATGTATGTCACACAAAATATATTGGACCTCTGTATGAAATTTGGCAAGATGAAGAAAAATGTTTTCCTTATGAGTGATATTTACTATTTTAATACGCTACTTATGTACTATAACCAGTTTAGTGAAAGTTGTTCCTCTTCTTTTTTCGGTTAATAAAATAATAGTTCCACAACTGAAAAATTTAGCTATCTCCAGCATACTTCAATTCTTACAAAATACCTTATGATATTTCAATTCTTAGATACTTTAATTATTAAAAAAATTATAGATACTTCAATTCTTAAAAATATTTACAATGCTAGATACTTCAATTCTTAGAGTATTTTTACAGCTTTATATTTGAATAATGCATAGTCACTATATTTCTGTTATCTGACATATTTTATATTTGCCTAGATGAAAGTAATTCACAAAGCACTCTTACAGAATCTGCTTTTTTTCTTGTGTAAGCAAGATAATTTTTTTTCTTTTTTTAATGTTTACTACTTTGAGAGAGAGAGAGAGAAAGAAAAAGAGCGAATGAGCAGGGGATGGTCAAAGAGAGACAGAGAGAGAATCCCAGGCAGCCTCTGCACTATCCACACAGAACCCAATGCAGGGCTCAATTCCACGAATCATGAAATAATGACCTGAGCCAAAATCAAGAGTCAGACACCTAACCAACTGAGCCAGCCAGGCATTTTTTTCTTTCTTAATGTCAGGCAAGAAGAAATTTAGAAATGCCAAATTCAAGTTTTACTCAAATCAAAAGCAACTATAATAATCTTAAAGAGCACTCCAATTCAGTTTTATTAGATGTCTAAATATATAATTTGGAATCATTAATTGATGTTCCAAAACAAGTGTTTCCAAGATCAAATTACACACACACACACACACACACAAAACACATATCTCTTTATTGAAACAGTTCTGAGAACTTAATGTGCATTTAATTCTCCAAGAAAAAACAAATATATAATATTCCCCAGGCTTATTTCCTAAAAAATATTTTTTAGCTGAACTTTTTTAAAAAAAATTGTATTACGTTTATTTATTTTTGATAGACAGAGACAGACAGAGCGCAGAGGGGCAGAGAGAGAAGGAGACAGAATCCGAAGCAGGCTCCAGGCTCCAAGTTGTCAGCACAAAGCCCAAGCAGGGCAGGGAGTCACAAACCGCAAGATCATGACCTGAGCCAAAGTGGGACGCTCAACCGACTGAGCCACCCAGGCGCCCCTTAAGTGAACTTTTATAAAATTCCATGGGGAAAAAAAAAATCCACAGGAACAGCTGCTTTTTTTTTTTTAATGTTTATTTATTTTTGAGAGAGAGAGAAAGAGTGTGAACAGATTCTGAAATAGGCTCTAAGGCTCCGAGCTGTCAGCACAGATCCCAATGCAGGGCTTAAACTTGGGAAGGGGGAGATCAGGACCTAGGCCGTAGTTGGACGCTTTATCAACTGAGCCGCCCAGGTGCCCCTCCATAGGAACAGTTTTTCGCTGAACAAATATTTAGGAAAACAAAAGTAGAATATTTTCTTTACTCCTTTAATGAACTGAGAATAGGGGTTGCTTGGGTGGCTCAATGCATTGAGCGTCAGACTTCAGCTCAGGTCATGATCTTACGGTTCATGAGTTTGAGCCCTGCATAGGGCTCTGTGCTGGCAGCTCAGAGCCTGGAGCTTATTTCAGATTCTGTGTCTCCCTCTCTCTCTGCCCCACCCCTGTTCACGCTCTGTCTCTGTCTCTCACAAAAATAAATAAACATTAAAGAAAATAAAATTAAATTAAATTAAAAAAATAAATTAAATACATAAACATTAAAAAATAAAAATAAAAAAATTAAAAAGTAAAGATTGAGAATATATTTAATTTTCCCCATAATGCAGTATGGATATATATTATGTAAATAAAATATAAATATAATATATATGTAAAATAAAGAAAATTATAAAATATAATGCATACCTAAAATAAAAAAGTATGGGTTAATATATTAATAAAATATAAGAATAATAGATATATAAATAAAATATACATATATAAAATATACATATACATATAAAACATGAAATATATATATAATACATATATACAATAAAGTGTTTTAATTTATGTAAGTTTAAAACTACCTTTATTTTATTTATTTTAAAGGTTTGGATGAAATGGGCAGTACAAAGTACATTTGCAATTCACCGACAGTATCTGCAAACTAAAATAAAAATATTGAGCAGAAAATGTGCTGGCCATATTTAAACTAAAATTTTCATCACTTACAATGTTTTTACAAATAGACCATTCAGTACATATCTTCTTAGTGTTTCTATCCAATATTGTTTTTGTTTCTTTGTTTGTTTGTTTGTTTTTATGTTTTGCTGTATTTAAAATTTTCCACCTGGGCAGTTCAAAGCCCATTTTCATCAAGCTTTCAAGGAATGATTAATATGATTTTCAATAAAGACTCCACATAATTAAATTGAATACGTACATTTTTACTGTTTACATTTTATATTTACAGTTCACCTGATACATTATTTACATTTACAAGAAATATATTCGGTCCTAGAAAAAATTGCTTAATAAAATTTAAGTATTCAGGTAGCTTCAGTAATGTCATCATGCTTTAATAACTAAATAAATAAAATTAGAACAAGGTTTTTTGACGTATATCGGAAATTTTTTTTCCTCCATAGAACTAACCAAAATAGCACATGTAATTATAGTGATCCTTTAAGAACAGAAAAAACATTCACAAGTTCAGAAAATGGTTTAAGACACATGGGGTTCCATCTGCTACCTGCTCTACTTTTAAAGAACAAACACCAAACCAGGGTAGAATCAGTGAGTTGCATTCTGAGTCTGAAAATCCATCAGTGCCAGCTCTGAAACAAGTAAATAGATTCCTCTTCTATTATAGAATGGGAGTCGTCTGTCCTGACCACCTTCCTCCCTCAGACCCACCATAAAATCTGCTTCATAGCTTGCCACAATTTTTTAAATCATACTTCACTTTATTACTTTGGGACAAAGCATCAATATTCCAGGAGGCTCCCGGAATATACAAATTTATTAACTGAAATATTATTCACTTAATACCCCATTCAACACTACTCAGTGTTTCAAACTGTCTACCACAGTACAGTGATTTTCCAATTTTTGGTCTCAGGATCCCCTTACATTCTTAAAATGTATTAAGCACCCTAAAGGAACTCTTGCTTATGCAGGTTATAGCTCTCTTTATTTAATACTAGAAATCCAACTGATACCTTTTATAAATATTTATTGATCGCTTTTAAAACAACAAGAGTAAACCAATTATACATTAACCTACATCCCATACTTTTAATGGAAAAAAATTGTTTTGTATCAGTCACAGCAGAGTGATAGTGATGCTATCTATCACGATGTCTGTGGACACTCACCTGGGTTCCTGCTACTCGTGGGAGCCACCATAGACAATTCCCAACCAAAACCAATGTTGTGAGTAGACCAGCCTTTGTGGTTCTTATTGTGATTGCAAGACACATCTCAGCAACAACCATCAGGGAACTTTGGAAAAACAAAAACAGAGTTTATTATTCACAAGTTTTGAAGTGTACCAGGTATGCTTGGGGCCACACGGAGAGGTAGAGACAGAATAGACTTGGCATTCTGCCTTTATTGGGGTAAAGGAGTGGTTGCCCTTATTGGAGAATTTAAAACATAAAAGTAGGAATTAAAGTGCACGGAAGGAAAAAGCAGGGTCACTGTAGACATCAATTATCTAGCTTATCTAGTTTTTTAACAGGGGGACTTCATGGGTGAGGTATCCTGGCTCTTTCTCTAGTTGTATAGCTGGCAACATGCTTATTCTAGATAAATATCTTCAAAATGGATTCCTTGGGGTGCCTGGGCAGCTCAGGTGGTTAAGCCTCTGACTTCAGCTCATGTCATGATCTCGGGTTCAAGCCCCGCATGAGGCTCTGTGCTGACAGCTCAGAGCCTGGAGCCTGCTTCAGATTCTGTCTCTCTCTCTCTCTCTTTCTCTCTCTGCCCCTCCCCCACTTGTGCTCTGTTTCTCATAAATGAATAGATGTTGAAAAAAATTTTTAATAATAAATAAAATGAAATGGATTGTTCAGCTATCAAAGATTAATGTAAGGCATTTACATACACTGCCTACATGCATTTTCCAAAACAAAAAGAATGGTTAGAGGAGTTCATTGCTTTACATTTTTATAAATCTCTTTAGTGGCTGGATTAATGGAAGACAATTGGATTGTCATATCAGCTCTGCATTCAACCTACTGTAATAATATGTCACATATCCTTTGGGAAACTCCACCAAAGAATCTTAGTCTTGTAAAATAGTTTTGACTTGATATACACCCTATTAGTATTATCTGGTGACTCCTAGAATCCCTTAAACCCTTCCAAAGTCTATGTAAAGTCAAAACTCTGGTGTAGTAGTTATCACCATTCCTGAAAAAACTCCAGAAGAAATAGACAGCATATGGAGATAAATACCAGAATAGGGCCTGGGACAGAAGGGCATCAATATGTCAACGGACAGTGGGTAAAATGTATTAGAAGGGTGGAGGTTATGGGAAACCCCCAACCAAATTTCACTAAGTTTTATACAATTTCCCTGAGCTGGCTCTGTGAAATTATTAATTATTGAGCTAAGACATTTTCTTGACTTTTTATGTTTAGGTTCATTTCTTATATTGAAGTTGATTTACCACACTGCAATTTTTGGGATGCACTTTTACTCGTCCTTCCTACAGTACAATATAGGTCCAAGAAAACAACACTGACTGCAAAAGATTGCCACATCTTACAGCATGTATTTATTTCGCTTCTAGTCAATTGTGTCCCCTTTCTGAACACAACCAAAGGAGTGCCATAAAGGTAGAATCCAACCAGGAGTAACTGTTTACTTCTTAGTTGAAAGTAATCCACTCTTCACTTCAGAGCATACAGTCTGAGACAAAGTAACAACCCAGGCACTGAGATCCAGAATTGCACACTTCGACATTTTTATCAGTTTCCTCTATACTTACTTTACTTACCAGTTCTTTATGTGAAAATAAAACATAATTTTAATTATATACTTTCTCAGGATATTTAAAGGATAAGATATGGACACAATCTGCATTCTATATTTAAATATTGCTTTTTTCTGCACACACCTGGCCTTTCTTCTATTGAAAGTGATTATTGTAGACAGGACTCCTGATTTTGGAAACACGAAATCTTAAACTTAGAATAATATTTTAATTGTACATGAAAATATATAATAGTCATATAAGTTTATAAATATAAACAAAATTATATAAACACATTGTGGCTTCAAAAAAGGAGTTACACATAATGCTGTGAAATAACTGAATCTTAAATTATACACAAATTATAGTCTTTTCCTTTTTTTTATGTTCATTTATTTTTTTTGAAAGAAAATGAGCAGGGATGGGGCAGAGAGAGAGGGGGACAGAGTATCCGAAGTAGGCTCTGTGCCAATAACAGAGAGCCCAACGCAGGGCTTGAACTCACCAACCATGAGATCCTGACCTGAGCTGAAGTCGAATGCTCAATACCACCAAGGCACCCCCATAGTCTTTTTCTTAAGAAAGGAAGACATTTCTAATTGTGATATGCCAGAGTGAAAGAACAAAGAAATAATACAGAGCGAGAAATAGTTTTAGGTTAGGAATTCACACCCAACTTAGATTGTTCTATTGGAATATAAAATTTATTTTGAATAAGAAATGTAAAATGATTTTCATGTAAAAATGTAAGAACGTAGAATATGTTAAAATGTATAAAATCAGGAAGGGTTAGTCTATGGCAATGATTAGTTATTGAATTCAGAACTTCTTGAATGAAAATAATGGCAGCCATTGAAGGAATTGAAGTCAAATGTGTCTTAAAGTATCACACAGGTTATGCCCGGGAATGGGATTTAGGAGAACATGTTGAGCTTGTTCCTGTATTTCCAGAGATAACAGAGTCGCTTTGTGTAAGGTTCTTGATTGCTTCCTCAAGATAAACCCAATCAGGATATTGCTGGGTGGGTAAGACCGCTAACATCCACCCAAACGTGGTCAGGCTATGTGTTCTCTGAGCTTATTAAGAATCAGAAAAGGGGCGCCTGGGTGGCGCAGTCGGTTAAGCGTCCGACTTCAGCCAGGTCATGATCTCGAGGTCCGTGAGTTCGAGCCCCGCGTCAGGCTCTGGGCTGATGGCTCAGAGCCTGGAGCCTGTTTCCGATTCTGTGTCTCCCTCTCTCTCTGCCCCTCCCCCGTTCATGCTCTGTCTCTCTCTGTCCCAAAAATAAATAAACATTGAAAAAAAAATTTAAAAAAAAATCAGAAAAGTGACATTTTCCCCATGTGATATATGGCCCTTGTAAAGAAAATAAAACTCCAGAGAAAGGTGTACACATTTAGAAAGGAATATACAGTTCTAGAGGTCTCTCCATCACCAAATGAAGGTATATATATATAATGCAGGGGTAGGGGGGTACACCATTACAAAGCAGATTTCTGCAGAATCTGCGTTGTCCCTGGCTGATTAACAATCAGCCATCTGCTCAACTAGGTTTCCTGACCCCTGAGTAGCAGACCAAGTGCATGTTGTTAACTGAACTTTAGAATGAGATAAGAGAGGGGCGCCTGGGTGGCTCAGTTGGTTAAGCGTCCGACTTCAGCTCAGGTCACGATCTCACGGTCTGTGAGTTCGAGCCCCGAGTTGGACTCTGGGCTGATGATGGCCCAGAGCCTGGAGCCTGCTTCTGATTCTGTGTCTCCCTCTCTCTCTGACCCTCCCCCCATTCATGCTCTGCCTCTCTCTGTCTCAAAAATAAATAAAAATGTTAAAAAAAAATTTAGAATGAGGTAAGAGAACATTCAATAAGGACATCAAAATTTCAACTTTGATTCAGAATATGAGGGAATCCTTCATTTTTTGGTAAAAAAAAAAAAAAAAAAAAAAACTCATCTTGAATTTACAAGAAGTTACCAAAGGCAACACAATAACTTCTTAAAATTTTGTAAGAAACTACCAAACATTGGGGCGCCTGGGTGGCGCAGTCGGTTAAGCGTCCGACTTCAGCCAGGTCACGATCTTGCGGTCCGTGAGTTCGAGCCCCGCATCAGGCTCTGGGCTGATGGCTCAGAGCCTGGAGCCTGCTTCCGATTCTGTGTCTCCCTCTCTCTGCCCCTCCCCTGTTCATGCTCTGTCTCTCTCTGTCCCAAAAATAAATAAACATTGAAAAAAAAAATTAAAAAAAAAAAAAAGAAACTACCAAACATTTAAGAAATGGATTTTATGGGTGTTTGACTTTAAATATCAATTTTTACTGGTCTAAGTTAAGTGTGATCATTTCTGCTGCCCCATATTTGCTAACACTACAATTTGGGGACACACCATGTTTTGGTGTGTATTATGAAAATTGAATAACCTTCTTTTCTTCCTATGCTGAGAAACTTAGAAGAAGCTGCAGAAGACCACCACTTTATTGTTCCCGTTTGTTCTCTAGTCTTTTATTCTTGCCCATATATTTCACATATGGTGCTCCATATACTTAGTAGCAACAGTGCAGGTAACATATATTTACAACAGGTGCTCATGAATAAAACCAAATAAAAAGGTAAAACCTCCTAGATTTTGCAGTAGAATTCAGTTCCCACTGTTGAGTTTTTCAAGCAGCTACACGGTCTGTTCTCCACCGTCATAAAACAGCTCCAACACATGGAATCCAAATAACAATAATAAATATTGCTGGCCATTTGGCTCTGGAGATGAGAATCACATCTTCATTTTCTCAGCAATGTATTTGTTAACCTACATTGAATGGCAACACAGATTATTTAATCTTCGTATTTCTACTAGTTATTATCTGTATTTCCATACAAAATGAAATTGCCAAAAGTTAAAAAGCTGATTAAAAAAAAAACAGAAAACAAAACAAAACAAACAAACAAACAAAAAAACTCAAGCCTTTTCACTAACATTCCTAAAAAAATTCTACTCATCTAATTTTCTTACTAGGCTTGTGTTAATAGCTAAAGATTTCTATTGCAACTTATTGTGAACAAAAAGACAGTATTCATGACAAAGAGGTTCTGATTTTCAAAAGAGCCACAAGTACCAGTAAAAAAAAAATCATTTCCAAATGTTCCTTCCCAAAATGTCTACTTTGATTATTTGATTCTGTTTGAACTGTTATTTTTAAGTGAAATACAATCTATAGCACATGACTAACTCTCCATAATTCAATATATTGTTTTTAAACTGATTTATGTATATGGATCATGCATACCCAATGAAGTTTTTCATGATTCCCCAAAAGCCCGTCACTTGTTATTACATATGTAGTGATACCTCAATTAACACTTTTTTACTAACAAAATAAATCAAATTTAAAGCATAAACTGAAAAATAACATGTTCAGTGTAATTTATAAAAATGGCAAACTGTTTCATCATTAGAGCAAGATCAACAAATGAAAGCACTTGGCAAAACTCCTTTACATAGATTTATAAAAGAGAAGCATTGATCTTGCCATTCTTTCCTAAAACAATAAAATCTATCACCAGTTTAGTTCAGATCTAACTCTGAACAAAAGTTATAAGAAGGTGTTTTGGGGCACCTGGGTGGCCAGTCGGTTAAGCATCTGACCCTTGATCGAAGCTCAGGTCTTGACCTGGGTCATGAGTTCAAGCCCCATGTTGGGCCCCATGCTGAGCATGGAACCTACTTTAAAAAGAAGTTATAAGAAGGCATTTTGCCTTCACGCATTAAAATAACAAGAGGATTTTTAATAAATATAATGGATTTGGCAAATGTAAATAGAAAGTTCTTGTGTTATGCTGAATATATAACCAAAAAAAATCCTAATAAGCAAATTTCAGGATCATAAACAATATTAATTGAAAGTCTCCATTCCAGAACTAAATGTTACAGTGATTTAACTAGTTTAACATACTTCCAACTAGAAATAATTCACAAATTTGTGAGAACAAAATATATACCATATTTGCTTATTTTCCTTTTAAGCACTCAATATACAAATTCCTTTGATAATTATTCTTCACCTCAAGTTCCTTCCATATTTTGATGCAAATTCATTCCAAATGGTTTTCAAGGGCTTTCCTTCCTTCCCAGACTTTCCATAATACTTTCTAAGACCTCATATATATGATTAACACTCTCCCCTAAACTCCTTGTGTGTGTGTATGTGTGTGTGTGTGTGTGTGTGTGCAGTTTAATAACGTTTTTTGACAAACAGTGGTTATTTCCCATCCATATTGATTGTCTGTAGAGTTTTGAAAATGGTGACACGTACACTTGTAAAGAATGTACAGAGGTTGGTTGGTGAATCGTCATCTTCACTTCTGGACAACCACACACAGGTACAGTAGGAAACATTCCTTATTCCCTTGGCCCAGGCAGCCTTGTTAAGCCTTGTCTCAATGTGCACATTTGAAGTTCCAATCTCTTTCTCAGCACATTTCTGAATCTCTGAGTGTCCAAGGGGGACTCTGAAGGATGCACTTGTGCATGTTGATGGTATATTCTCTGGTCACCACCTCATTGATGGCAAAAAGGCCCTCCTTGCCACCCTTCTTTGCAGAGTCCATCCCACTAAGCACAGGTTGGAAACAACTCTCCCTGCCCTCTTAAACATTTTATGAAAGCTTAATTTCACCCTTTGAACCTAATTGAAAGCTGTTATTATTTTTTTACATAATCTCTTCTTTCTCCATCACTCATGATAATTAAGTGTGAAAAGTTAGAATTTGACCCCATTAATCCTCACTGATTAATCCTTAGTGATGTTACTACTCCATATTTTTATAAAAATATACATACAAAAATTTTGTCTTTTATGCTATTTTGTGAGATCCAGCTTTTATCTCTGCTGGTTTCTGTTAATTTTCGTCTAACCAGCTACCCTACTTGATTCACTGACCACTTGCCATTTGGCTCAGACTCCTCCTTTGTGCGTCAAGTAAAGGTTTATGATCTGCTCAATACCATGGCCTCCCTGCTTTTTAACCCATACATCTCCAGTGTGGTTTTTTTGTTCGCTTGTTTTTTGGGTTTTTTTGTTTTGTTTTGCTTTCTTTGCACCCTGCTCGGTACCCTTCTCCACCTACCCTGTTATCACTTCAAAATCTATCTCACTGGATTATTTGATTTTTGGATGCCGAGTTTGATAAGTTCTTTATAGATTTGGGTAGTAACCCTTTATCCGAAATGTCATTTGCAAACATCTTCTCTCATTCTGTCAGGTGCCCTTTAGTTTTGTTGAATGTTTCCTTCACTGTGCAGAAGCTTTTTATCTTGATGAGGCACCAAGAGTTCATTTTTGCTTTTGTTTCCCTTGTCTCCCCAGAGACATGTCTAGTAAGAAGTTGCTCCAGCCAAGGTCAAAGAGGTTGTTGCCTGTTTTGTCCTCTAGGATTTTAATGATTTCCTGTCTCACATTTAGATCTTTCATCTATTTTGAATTTAATTTTGTGCATGATGTAAGAAAGTAGTCCAGTATCATTCTTCTGCATGTCACTGTCCAATTGTTTTCCCAGCACGATTTGCTGAAGAAACTGTCTTTTTTCCATTGGATATTCTTTCCTGCTTTGTCAAAGATTAGTTGGCCATACATTTGTGGGTCCATTTCTGGGTTCTCTATTCCATTCCATTGATCTGAATGTCTGTTTTTGTGCCAGTACCATACTGTTTTGATGACTACAGTTTTGTAATACATCTTGAAGTCCAGGATTGTGATGCCTCCACCTTTGGTTTTCTTTTTCATCATTATTTTGTCTAGTCAGGGTCTTTTGTGCCTCCATACAAATTTTAGATTTATTTGTTCTAGCTCTATGAAGAATGCTAGAGTTACTTTGATAGGTATTGCATCGAATATGTAGATTGCTTTGGGTAGTATCGACATTTTAACAATATTTTTTCTTCCAATCCATGAGCATGGAGTGTTTTTTCCATTTCTTTGTGTCGTCTCCAGTTTCTTTCATAAGTGTTCTACAGTTTTCAGTGTACAGATCTTTTACCTCTTTGGATAGGTTTATCCCCAGGTATCTTATGATTTTTGGTGAAATTGTAAATGGGATGGATTCCTTGATTTCTCTTTCTGCTGCTTTATTATTGGTGTATAGAAATGCAACCAATTTCTATATGTTGATTTTATATCCTGCAACTTTGCTGAATTCATGTATCAGTTCTAGCAACTTTTTGGCAGAGTCTGTTGGGTTTTCCATGTTTTTTTATCATGTCATCTGTGAAGGGTGAAAGTTTGACTTCTTCTTTGCCAATTTATATCCTTTTTATTTCTTTTTGTTGTCTGATAGCTAAGGATACAACTTCCAGTACTATGTTGAACAACAGTGAGAGTGGACATGCCTATCATGTTCCTGACATTAGGGGAAAAGCTCTCAGTTTTTCTCCATTGAGGATGATATTAGCTGTGGGTGTTTCATATATTCCCTTTATGATGTTGATGTATGTTCCCTCTATCCCTACTTTCTTGAGGATTTTTATCAAGAAAGGATGTTGTGTTTTGTCAAATGCCTTTCTGCATCTTCAGATGATCAAATGGTTCTTACCTTTTTTTAAAAAAAATAAATGTGGTGTATCACATTGATCAATTTGTGGATGTTGAACAAGCCCTGCAGCAGAGGAATAAATCCCACTTGATCATGGTGAATAATTCTTTTAATGTACTGTTTAATTTGATTTGCTAGTATATTGTTGAATTTTTGCATCCAGGTTCATTAGGGATATTTTGTGGGGTCTTTGTCAGGTTTTGGAATCGAGGTAATCTTGGGTTCATAGAATGAGTTTGGTAGCTTTCCTTCCATTTCTATTTTTTGGAACAGTGAGAAAA
Source organism: Prionailurus viverrinus (assembly GCF_022837055.1). NCBI lineage: Eukaryota > Metazoa > Chordata > Mammalia > Carnivora > Felidae > Prionailurus > Prionailurus viverrinus. The sequence goes on from NC_062561.1 coordinate 33,847,048, forward strand.
ATAGGTATTAACTTTTATTTAAATGTCTGGCAGAATTCCCCTGGGAAGCCATCTGGCTATTATTTGTTGGGAGGTTTTTTTTTTTGTTACTGAATCAATTTCTTTGCTGGTTAGGGCCTATTACAATTTTCTATTTCTTCCTGTTTCAGTTTTGGTAGTTTATATGTTTCTAGAAATTTCTCCATTTCTTCCAGATTGCCCAGTTTGTTGGCATATAATTTTTCATAGTATTCTCTTATAATTGTTTGTGTTTCTATGGTGTTGGTTGTGGTCTCTCCTCTTTCATTTGTGATTTTATGTACTTGGGTCCTCTCTCTTTTCTTTTTAAGTCTGGCTGGGGGTTATCAATTTTGTTTATTCTTTCAAAGAACCAGATCTTTGTTTCATTATCTGTTCTACTGTGTTTTTTGTTGTTGATCTGTATGATTTATTTCTCTAATCTCCATTATTTCCCTTCTTCTGCTGGTTTTAGGATTTATTTGCTGCTCCTTTTCTAGCTCTTTTAGGTCTAAGGGTAGGTTGTATATTTGGGACCTTTATTGCTTCTTGAAATAGGCCTTAATTGCAATGTAACTTCCTCTTAGGACTGGCTTTGCTTCATCCCAAAGATTTTGGACTGCCATTGTTTCATTTTCATTTGTTTCCCTTTATTTTTTTAATTTCCTGGTTAAGCTATTCATTCTTTAGTAGGATGTTCTTTAACCTACATATATTTGAGGCCTTTTCAAATATTTTCTTGTGGTTGATTTCAAGTTTCATAGTGTTGTGGTCTGAAAATATGCATGGTATGATCTTGATCTTTTTGTACCTGTTAAGGGCTGATTTGTGACCCAGTATGTGATCTCTTCTAGAGTGTCCCATGTGCACTTGAAAAGAATGTGTATTCTGCTGCTTTAGGATAAAATGTTCTGAATATATCTGTTAAGTCCATCTGGTCCAGTGTGTCATTCAAAGTCATTGCTCCCTTGTTGATTTTCTGCTTAGATGACCTGTTCATTGTTGTAAGTGGGGTGCTGAAGTCCCTTACTATTTTTGTATTATTATCAATGAGTTTATTTATCTTTGTGATTAATTGATTTATATATTTGTTTTTTCATGTTGGGGCATAAATATTTACAAAGGTTAGATCTTCTTGATGGACATACCCCTTAATTATGATATGATTTCCTCATCATTTCTTGTTACAGTCTTTGTTTTAGAGTCTAGCTTGTCGATATAAGTATGGCTAATCTAGCTTTCTTTTGACCTCCATTAGCATGATAGATGGTTCTCCATTCCCTCATTTTCAATCTGCAGGTGTCTTTAGGTCTAAAATAAGTTTCTTGTAGGCAGCACAAAGATAGATCTTGTTGTTTTTGTTTTTTAATCCATTCTGATCCCCTATGTCTTTTGATTGAAGCATTTAGTCCATTTACATTCAGAGTGATTACTGAAAGATATGAATTCAGTGCTATGTGCGACCTGTAGAGTTGGTGTTTCTGGTGATGTTCTCTGGTTCTTTGTAGTCTTTTTTGCCTTGGTCTTCCCCACCCCCCTTCAAATTTCTTGCAGGCTGGCATACTGGTCATGAATTCCTTTAGTTTCTGTTTGTCTGGGAAAGCATTTATCTCTCCTTCCATTCTGAATGACAGCCTTTCTGGATAAAGAATTCTTGGCTGCATATTTTTCCTATTTAGCACATTGAAAATTTCTTGCCACTCCCTTTTTCAGTGGAAAGGTCTGCTGCTAACCTTATGTGTCTACCCTTGTAGGTTAAGGACATTTTGTCCCTAGCTGCTTTCAGAATTCTTTCTTTATATTTTGCAAGTTTCACTATGGTATGTCATGGTGTTGACATGTTTTTGTTGATTTTGAGGGGAGTTCTCTGTGCCTCTTAGATTTGGATCCCTGTCTCCTCCCCAGGGATTCCCCAGATTAGGGAAGTTATCAGCTATAATTTGGTCAAACAAACCTTCTGCTCCTTTTTCCTTCTCTTCTTCTGGGACTCCTATGATATGGATGTTGTTTCATTTCATGGAATCACTTAGTTCTTTAAGTTTGCCCTCATGATCTAATAATTTCCTCTCCCTTTTTTCAGTTTTATTATTTTCCATAATTTCACCTTGTACATCACCTATTCTCTCTTCTGTTTCTTCAGTGCTCATTGTCACGGTATCCAGTTTACTTTGAATCTCAGTTAAAGCATCTTTTATTTCAGCCTGACTAGTTCTTAGGTCTTTGCTCTCTGCAACAAGGGTTTCTCTGGAGTCTTCTATGTTTTTTTTTTCTTTTTCTTATTTCTTTCAAATGCAGCTACTAATCTTATAACTGTTCTTCTAAATTCTTCTTCAGATAAATTGTGTATATCTGTTGTGAGCAAGTCCCTGGCTATGATTTCTTTTTGACCTTTCTTTGGGGGAGAATTCCTCTATTTTATCATTTTGGCTAAGTTTCTGTCTTTTGCATGTTTTAAAAGCTTGTTATGTTTCCTGCACTTGCGAGTACTATTATATTAAAAAGGGGTCATACACTGTCCAGGGCCTGGCACTTCAGGAAGTGTTTATGGTATATGCTATGTACACTCTGATGTTGAGTTTTCCCTCTGATCAGTCTTCTGCAGAGTTCCTCTTTGCTTGCAGTGGTGGAGTGTTTGGACTTTTAACCAAGTGTGCTTTGAATTTTGTTGTTGTTGTCGAAGTAACCCTGGAAAAAAGGGGGGGAGGCCTGAGCCACCAAAAAGAGAAAATGAATGGGAACAAAAACAAACAAACAGAATCAAAAGACTAGAAGCGTGGTTCTAAAGAAAAAGAAAGAAAGAAAGAAAGAAAGAAAGAAAGAAAGAAAGAAAGAAAAAGAAGAAGAAGAAGAAGAAGAAGAAGAAGAAGAAGAAGAAGAAGAAGGAGGAGGAGAAGGAGGAGGAGAAGGAAAAAGAATAAAAAAGGCTGATCCAAAGAAAGAGAGAGAGAGAGAGAGAGAGAGAGAGAGAGAGAGGGAAAAGGAAATAAAAAACAAACAAACAAGAAACTCTGAGCCTGGTTCCAAAAGAGAAAAAGAAGAAACAAAGAAAAAAGAACTATGGGTGTCATTTTGAAGCCCTGGATTTTCAGTGCACTTGGTGTATGGCAGGTGCTGGGTGTGCTGGTCTTCTGGAGAAGAGATCTGGTGCTTTGGCTCCAAGTCAGTCTTGCCCCAATAAATAAATGGTTGCCAGACATGGGTGGGGCGGGGTGGGGGGGTGTTGTGGGGTTTGGTGTAAGCAGGTCCTGCCTTCACTGGGGCCTGCTATGTTGCTCTCTGAAGTCCCACTGTGTTGGTGTTGAGGGGAAAATGGTGCCACCCCAATAGCTTGTCTCTGCACTGAGGATCTCACATCATCCACTGTTTAGGCAGCCTTCACAGAATAGTGAGGACAGTCAGCTCACCCTGCACCACAGCTCTCCTGTCTTTTTGATTCTGCACACAGCTGGGATTCAAAACCCAAAATCTTGAAGGACCCAGGATCATGCAGATCCACTCCCCTCCTCCAGAGTAGAACCTGTCCATGCTGTCTGAAGTCCTCTGTCCCTGAGCAAAAGCCCCATGCCTGCACAGTGTATAGAATCTATGGTGTGGCACTGCTAAAGCAGAAAAGGTTATATTCCCTCTGGGTGTGCCTCTGTCCCCTGCTGATTAAAAGCCTTTGGCTGGCACCTGCAGTGTCTGTTATCCTTGGGAGGCAATAAACCCTCTCCCAAAAGTACTCCTGGAAAGGTAAAGTTCTTTTTCAGTGTCCTCTGGAGATCCCTACACTACGCTATGTTATCCAAGGCCAGCTCCCAGTTACACACTTCCAAAACCTCAGAGTTTGAGCTCCAAAAACTATTTGCAAAAAAACAAACAGACAAAAACAAAACAGAAAACTGGGATTCTCAGTACTTCTCACTTCTCAGTCCATGGTCTAGAGAGGTTTTCCTCTAGTGGGAACTCGATGCCACATTTTCTCTACCCCCTTTCTTTCTTTCCCTTTTGTCTCTCCATGTAAAGAGTTCCCTCCCTTCCATTCTTTCTCTCCACCAATTCACTTCCACACACCTTCCACCTGCCAAGCTGTCTCCCTCCAACTATGGAGATCCTTCTTCCATTCCGCAGATAAATTTCCTGGGATTTCAAGTGATCTGATCTCATTACAGCTGTGTTTGATGGATGAGGAAAGCTCAGGGTCCCCCTACTTCTCCACGATTTTAAGTCCTTTCTCAAGATGTCTTATAATTACAGAATCGTTTGGGAAGAATTACTATGAATATATTGTAACACGTTTATCTGTTGTTACCAATGTTTTTTAGTTTATATGATGTAGTTATTAGTTATTAATGTAATAATCTAATGTTAAGCTCTTAAAGAAAAGCCCTATGGTATATTCAACCTCATTCATGTGAATCATCCTGCCTGCTATCCCTAAAGTTGCAGAAATGTAGATGCCTTCCAAATATCCTCCTTAGAAACAGAATCCTAATTTTATTCAATAAAGCAGTGTTCCCAGCCAAAATAATACATTTCCCAGCCGCCACTATAGCTAAATATGGGCATGTGACTAAATTGTCATTGCCAGTGACATTAAAACGACTATTTGGTATTTGGTAGAAGGCAATGTGGTCAGTTATGAAGCATACATATTGGTTATTTCCTGCTTTCCCCTTTTTCTTTTTCATAAAATGAGCACACGGGGATGGTGGCTCTACCAACCATCTTGCATTATAAATTGAGTTCGAGGATAGAAATAACATTTTACAAATGTGAAGCAGAGGACAGAAGGAACTTCGGTCCCTTGAAACTCAGCAAGCTTTTAAGATTCACAAGGGATACCACAATAATGTTGACGATGATTAGTTGTTGACTAATTCCTACCTCCTCAGAAGTTTTTCTGTACTGCAAAACTTAGCTGAAAACTACATTTCTCAGATATCATTAGAGGTAAGATTCTGTATTGAAAATTATTTCAAAATTAGATGAATTTGTGTGAGGTTTGGGAAATGTTACCCTCAAATCCATCAATTTTGTCTTAAAATAAAACTGGCCATCATTGCTCCGTAGGGACCTGTTTTTGTTTGTTTGTTTGTTTGTTTGGTTGGTTGGTTGGTTTTTGGGTTTTGTTCAAATTAGATCACTGAGTTTAATATGACTGGGCTTCTCATTGTTGCTGCAAGATATTCTCCTTTATTGTCCTCTAAAGGCCCCAGCTGTGATATTCATTCGTGTATAGGTTTTATAACCCTGACTACTCTTGTCATTTAACAAATTCTGTTTATTCCCCAACTCCTAGTGACTCATTCCATTTCTGGCATGGTTATACCAATTTATACATTAAAAACAATCTTTCTATCCCTTTGGAATTTCCATTCTACTCAGCTCACCAGTGATGGTGTCATCCCTATCTCAACCACCTACTAGGCTGGTCATCCGTGAAAGTAGACCTTGGTGTTACTAACAGCAATATTTTCATAAATCCAATGCCATTCATCCAATTCTTATTCTCTGACCACTTCTTCCTAATTTTCAAGTTCATTATTTCTGGCATTCCCAAATGCAACATTCTCTCAAGTCCATTAAGAACTCCAATCCATTGATTCTATAACCTTTTAATTGTTACTCATTCACATGATTTTCTCTTTGCATTCCTTACTTTGCAATAGAGATCACTCTAAAATGTAAGCCAATGACTCAGTTCTCTCCTACAACTCTCCCCTTTGTTCACACTTTCCCAGTCACACTGACTGCTATGCTATTTTCAAACATGTCAGGAACATCCCCGCTTTAGACTTTTATAGCTGCTTTTTTTACCTCTTCCCCAGATATTTAGTTAACTAAGTCACTCACCTCTTCAGGTCTTCAGGCTTTTGCTCAATTCTCATCTTCTCAGTTAGATTTACCTAACCAACTATATCATGTTTTTCTGCCCTGCATTCCAATTCCTCCTTACCCTACTATTCTTTTTTCTTTTCACTCTCCCTTTTGTCTATTCATGCTCTAGCAAATTACCACAAATGTAATGACCAAAAATACCATGAATCGATTGTCTTATAATTCTGTAACTAGGATTTCAACATGGCTCTTCTTAGGCAAAATCAAACTGCTGGCAGGGCTATGTTCCTCTCTGGAGGCTCTAGAGGAGAATCTGTTTCTTCGCCTTTTCCAGCTTCTAGAAGACACCCACATTCTTTGGCTCATGACCACATTCTTCCATCTTCTAAGGCAGCAATGCTGGGACATCATCCTGATTTACTTCCATTGTCACATTTCCCTCTGAAGCTTTTCTGTTTCCTTCTTCCACTTTTAAGTACTCTTGGGATTACACTAGACCCATGTAGATAATCCAAGGTAAACTCCCTGTTTCAAGATCAGCTGATAAGCAATCTTAATTCTACCTGCAACCTAAATTTCCCGCTGCCATGTAGCACAGCATTACCACAGGTTTGGAGGACTGGGATGTGCACATCTTTGGGAGGCCATTATTCTACACACCATATCATGTATATGTGAGTCTATTTCTTGACTAATTCTGTTCCATTGATCTGTTTGCCTATCTTTACACCGATACCATTGTCCCACTTACTGAAGTCTACCATGAAAGTAAGCGTGCTATGAGGTAACTGAATATTTAACATAGTTTTTTAAGATTTAAAAAAATCTATTCTACATCCTATGTTTTTCTATATAAAGGATAGAATAAACTTTTCAATTTACACACAAAGGTCTTTGGGATTTTTATTGGATGGCATTCAACCTATAAATCAACCTCAGGAGAATTAAAAACAAAACAAAGCTGAGTTTTCTGATATACATGTATTATACTTTTCTTCATTTGTACAAGTCTCATTCATTTTCCCTTGGTAATTTTTTATGTTTTCATGTAAAAATGTTAAAAAATTTCTTTTTACATTTCTTCCTAAGTATTTAGATTTTTGATAATATTGCAAATGCTTCAATTCTTGAGTCTTTCTTTTCAATTCTTTGATTTTTGTATATTGGCCCTGTATCCAGTGAGAAAGGTTAAGTTCAATTTTTGTTTTAACAGTTTTTTTTTTTTTTTTTTGTTAAATTTCTTAGGACTTTTCTACATAAACATGTATGTCATTTGCCAATATCAACAACAGTATTTACTCTTTTCTGGTCCTTGTGCCTATAATGTTCTTTTTTTGCTGTATTGCACAGTGTAGGACTCCCGTGTAATGTTGAATGGAAGGTATGAGAATAAGCAAATTTTCCTTTTACCCAATATAACAGTAAAATAATTAAATATTTCAGAACTAGTAAAAGGGTAGTTCTAGAAGTATCGCTGCTACCGTTTATCAGATTGAGAAAGTGGGCATCCATTTCCAGTTGTCTGATCTTCCTATTGAATAATCACTTATCTTGTAATTAATTTAAGAATAAAGAGGGGCGCCTGGGTGGCGCAGTCGGTTAAGCGTCCGACTTCAGCCAGGTCACGATCTCGCGGTCCGAGAGTTCGAGCCCCGCGTCGGGCTCTGGGCTGATGGCTCAGAGCCTGGAGCCTGTTTCCGATTCTGTGTCTCCCTCTCTCTCTGCCCCTTCCCCGTTCATGCTCTGTCTCTTTCTGTCCCAAAAATAAATAAACATTGAAAAAAAATTAAAAAAAAAGAATAAAGAAAAACATTATTTTTTTATATTTAATCCACTACTTACTGTTTGGGTAAAATTTATTTCCTTTTCTAGATCAGATGTTTCTTTCATTTTATGTTATTCCCCTTCATACTAAAGATCTTCCCTCTTATAGTCTGATAGTCTTTTAGTATAAGTGTGCATTCTTATAGTCTAAGCATTTCTTATAGTCTAAGTGTGCTGGCTAAAAGTTTATTAAGTTGTTTTTTTATGTTAAAATGTCTGTTTTGCTTTATGAGTTAAAATATACTGCTAAAGCGTATTTGGGTGGCTAAATTAGTTAAGTGTCCAACTCTTGATTTAGGCTCAGGTCACAATCTCATAGTTCATGAGTTCGAGCCCAACAATGGGCCCTGCACTGATCATGCAGAGCCTGCTTGAAGCTCTGACACAGGGCTTGATCCCATGAAAGCGAGACCATGACATGAGCTGAAATCAAGAGTCAAACTCTTAACTTACTCAGCCGCTCAGCTGCCCCCCTCTTTTTTTTTTGATGGCACTTCCATTTATGCAGTCCCCCAAGTCAATTATTTAGCTCAAACCCATGAACTGTGAGATCATGACCTGAGCCGAAGTCAGATGCTCAACTAACGAGCCACCCAGGGGTCCCAAATATTGCCATTTTAAACAACATGGGTATTATGTTAAGTGAACTTATAGGGTATTATATTAATTATACTAATTAGAGAGTGATAAATACCATATGAGTTCCCATATATGTGGAATCTCTAAAACAAAACATGAACAAACAAAATAAAACCAAAACAGACTCATAAGTACAAAGAACAAACTGGTGGTTGCCAGAGGGGAGGTGTTAAAGGAACGGGCAAAATAGGTAAAGGAGATAAAGGGGTACACACTTCCAGCTATAAAATAGATAAGCCACGGGAATGGAAGTAGAGCATAGGGAATATAGTCAATAATATTGTAATACATTTATATGATGACTGATAGTAACTATACTTATCATGGTGAGCATTTCATGTTGTATATAAACATCAAGTCATTAAGTTGGACACCTGAAACTAATGTGATATTTTATGTCCACTATACTTCAATTAAAAATAAAGCAAAGAATTAAACAAACAAAAACAAAACTGTTTAAAACTCAATGACTATTAAAGATAAGTCACAAACTTAGAAATATATTTTGCATGAAATTACTGGCATGTTTGTCAATGGGAATTTCTTGGAAATAAACTCTTAAAACTTCTCTAAAACTTCCCAGACAAGTAACAGATAGGAAATATCTCTGAAAGGAATAATGTCAAATATTTTCTATGGGAAAGTAATAGACTATTATTGTAATGGGCTACTTTTTAACAGATAAAATTATGTTACTGCATAAAATCAAAATTGTCCTTTCAGTAACTGCTTCTTGAGGCTCAGCAAGAAGTAAGAACATATATTAACTATGAAACTGGAATTAAAAAAAATACATGCCCTTGTAAATGCAGAATAACTAACAGAAGATACAAACTCCACTTAGTGAGCTTGAATATAAGTTTTCTCCCATAACTTTAACAGGAAATTCATGAAAATTAATAATTATTCTATTTTCCTATATCTGATTTAGTTTCTAAAACAAATATAGAATTTCTTAGAATAAAAAAAAAATTACTGAAAGCAAAATAAATTTTCAAGGACTGAAGATATTTTTTATTATCCTAATATTCAACTATGAAATACGTATTTCATTTCTTAGTTATAATTTCTAGTACATTAAAAGTGAGAAGAAATACTACTTATTGCAATTATTTCTCATGAAAACAATACAATTGCAATGTTGATGAGGCCCTTAAAATGAACCACTTTCAAAAATCTTAGAAAGCTAAATCTCCTGTTGATTACCTACACTGTTTTCAAGGCCGTCAATATTTCTTTGTGTATATCATTTAGTAGTATGTGAAGTCATCAGTATTTTGATTAGTGTTGCCCTAGGTGACCAACACACTTTTTTTTAAGTTTATTTATTTTGAGGGGTGCGGGGAGCACAAGCAAGAGGGGGCAGAGAGAAAGGGAGAGAGAAAATCCCTTTTTCTCTGGACTGGACTGTCAGCACAGACCTTGATTTGGAGCTCTATCTCATGAACTGTGAGATCATGACCTAAGCCAAGATCAAGACTCGCCTCTGAACTGGCTGAGCTACCCAGGCACCCCTGACCATCATACTTTTTTACGGACTAATCACTAAGAAAGATTATTTAGCTCCTTTTTAAAATGTTTTTAATTTTTTTTTTTTTTTTAATTTTAGAGAGAGTGAGAGAGAGCACTAGTGGAGAGGGGCAGAGGGAGAGAGAGAATCTCAAGCGGGCTCCACACTCAGCACGGAGCCTGATGCCAGGGTTGATCCCACATCCCTGGGATTGTCACCTGAGCTTAAATCAAAAGACAAACACTCAACAACTGAGCCACCCACATGTCCTTATTTAACCACTTTTGAACAAAGACAAGATAGACCATCTATGGGTCTATCTATGGAATAATTTAAGAATTATTATATGTAACGTGATGGTGAATTTAAGTGTCAACCAAGCTAGTCCATAGTACCAAGATATCTGGTTAAACATTATTCTAGATGTTTCTGTGAAGTTATATTTTTTAGATTAAATTGACGTTTAAATCAGTTGGCTGAATAAAGCCTATTACACCCCATAATATGGGTAGGTCTCAATCAATCAGGTGAAAGCTTTAAAAGTAAAAAGACTGACTTTCCCTAAAGAAAGGAATTCTGCCAAGCAGACTGACTTTGGCTTTGAGCTGCAATTCAATTCCTCCCTGGGTCTCCTGCTCTCCACTCTACCCTACAGATCTTGGACTTGCCAGCCTCTGCACTCATGGGAGCCAAAAATCTTACAATCTTTTTCTTTCTACATAAAATCTTATATACAAACATAACATATAGTGTTGCTGAAATTATTGTAGCATCAGGGTTATATATATATGTATATATAATACACACACACATATATGAATATATAATTATCATTATGATATCTATATCATATATATAATCATATATATTCAGAGAGAGGTGGCAGGGGAGGAGTGAGTGAGGGAAGGATCAGGGGAGAGGGAGACAGAGAGAAAGTATTTGTTTCTCTGGAGATCTGTTTCCCCAACTAATATACATGGTATATTTAGACTTGAAAAACTGCAATTGGTTTTACAATTAACGTTATTTGAATATGTCAAGGGTTTTATTTATTTTTTTATTGATACTTAACTTCAGTATCAATTATCCAGGGAAATGTGTGATTTAAAAATATTAGACGTGGGGCGCCTGGGTGGCGCAGTCGGTTAAGCGTCCGACTTCAGCCAGGTCACGATCTCGCGGTCCGTGAGTTCGAGCCCCGCGTCGGGCTCTGGGCTGATGGCTCAGAGCCTGGAGCCTGTTTCCGATTCTGTGTCTCCCTCTCTCTCTGCCCCTCCCCCATTCATGCTCTCTCTCTGTCCAAAAAATAAATAAACGTTGAAAAAAAAATTAAAAAAAAATATTAGACGTATTTTCAGAAAATGTTATTTGTCTAAACTCCATCACTGTCATAAAATTAGGGATTTCTCAGTATTTGAAAGTATTTGTTGGCAGTAATATCACTGGGACATAATATTAATAACTTCCCTCCCTAAAGCTGTCATCTAATTTGGCTCTGCTTAAAACCTAATCAGGAGAAAAGAGCAAAAATTTATTTGCATTGTTTCCAATACAGAATTGACATTTACCTATTTCATAGTGAAAACGGATAATAACATTTATTTAGCCCAATTCTACTCTAGATGTGTCTTAGAAAAGTTAAAAAGTGAAATTAATAGGTAATTATATTTCCAACACTTCTCTCTGAATAGGAAAGGGGATGTTTAATTTCAGAGGTAAGGGCTATTTTTTTCATCTGCTGAGTTTCTATGTTTTAGACCACAATCCATCACTCTTCCAGTTAAAGCGCTTAGGTAACATGCTACGAAAAACTCAGACTCTGCTGCATTAAATGCATGTTTCATCTTCATAAGCACATTTGCAAATGGTAATAATCTTTACATGATCAGTACTACGAACAGTAATAATAATTCATCTTTAAAGAGAAAGGTCTCTTTAAAATGGGAGGGCAAAATGGGTAGTTGAAGGAACAAAATACACAATAAGAAATGACAGAATCAACCAAATAGAGTATACTAGTGCTTTAGTCACACAGGCTAGACTAACTGCTACAAGGCTTATGTGACTTGTCAGCTTCCCAGCTTCTCAGTCTTTCTGTGCATAATTTTCAAAATTCACAGGCTGCTTTTGTTTCCAAGCTCCTAATGTGTGTTTTTTTTTTTTTCAGTCTGTTCTTAGTCCATTTGGGCTGCTATAACAAAATATTACTGGGTGACTTAAAAGCAACAGAAATTTATTTCTCATAGCTCTGAAGTCTGGAAGTCTGAGATCAGGGTACCAGCATGGCCAGGTGAGGACTCTTGCAGGTCACAGACTGCCCTTTGTGTCTGCAGAGCTCTGCATGACTCTTTTATTATAGCATTAATCCCATTCATCAGGGCTCCACCCTTATGACCTCACCAGCTCTTAAAGATCCCACCTGCTAAGACCATTACTTTGGGGATAAGGATTTCAACATATGAATGTTGGAGGAGATACAGTCAGACCATAGCAGATGAGACTGGACAAAATTTCCAGGTTCCCTGTATAAATAACCCTGGTTGAAGTCTTGCCTTTAGTACTTACTAGTTACGCAAACTTTGACACTTCCATAACCTCTCTAGTTGAATACCTTCCTCTTTAATTATAGGGTTAGAGATATCTAACTTATGGACTGGTACAGAATAAATGTGAAATGTTTAAGAGGGTCTTTGTAAATAGAGAAAGGCTCTATCAATATATTCAGTACTTTTTGTATTTTTCTGAGGAGAGTGATGCTTTGAGATGACAATCTATTTCAATACACTTTTTTAAAATTTCTTTTTCTTTTTCTCCTAAAACATCACCACTCTCAGCAGCTAGTTCTAAAAGCTGTCCATGTGCAACCAAATCCTATTTCCTTTGGACTTTGCTGCTTGTTATTTAATTCCTACTATATAGATCATATGAGAAGTTGCTAAAAAAAATGTTTGTAGCATTGTGAAATAGATTTTTACAAAAATATCATATTCTATATTATTACAGTAATAAGAAAATAAGCTACCTAGTTCCTAAGTGTTTTAGTCTTATTTTAAAAAACTTTTTTTCCAGATCCCCACTGATTCTTTCTTTATGTTGATTATTAGGTATTTTCAGTCAAGCCATAGAAACTGCAGAGAATAATACACAATAGAGTCCCTTCACATTGGTAATAGTTACGGATTTCTACATGTGTCTATAACCTGCAGATCTGGGGAAACTTGAGTCCCAGAAGCCCCCCTCTGCAATGATACCTGGTGAAATCTGCAAGGGACCAGGGCAGATGGGGTCATTTGCAGAGAAGTTCACTGGCAGGTACCCACTGCAGAAGTTTTCACAACATGGCTGATACTGATATCCCCTGTTTTTCTTCCTTGTTCCCAGCTGGCTCTATACATCTATCTTAGCTTTGCCAGTCTTTGGGTGGGGTGAAACCTAAGTGGGACTTTTGTATGGTATCCCAAAAGGCTAGGGAAACTTGTCATTCACCCCCTCCTTTTCCCTGTGAGGGGGACTCTTTTAAGCTAGGGAGTTCCCTGTTGGTGCTGTGCAAAGGCAGTTTGGGGAATGGGGTGATGCATGCAAAATGAACCTTGTTCTTCCTTCCCCAGTGCAGTTATTCTGAAGATTTATGTTCCACTGTGTTCCTGAAGTTTCTTATGTGGATTCCGGGGCTCTCAGAGAGCTGTGTTTTTTTGTGGATTACTGTCTAATTGCTGATCTTTTTGCTGGAACAGAGACTGGGGTCTTCTAGTTGGCCCTCTCATTGATGTCACTGTGCAGATCCCAAATGACTATTTCTTTAGGTGAAAAGACATATCTATTTGGTGATATTGGCTACAGATTTAAACTGTGTGTTTAGCGTCCATACCTACCTGAACCTCAATGTAAACCTACTAGCCAGTGAGTTCAAGGTAATTTTAACATATGTGGTCATGCAAATAACTCTTCAATGCAGGTCAATTAGGAATGCATTCAGTTTTGACTTGAAGAGACACACGGAAGAAGGAACTCAAAATTTAGTGCATGTAACTTGAAAGCCCTGTCGAAGATAAGACTATTTTGTAAACACTAAAACTTTGCAGCTTTCAGAAGTTCCAAATTAGCTATTCTCCCATCTAGAGAAGAAAAATAATATTATCTAACATCTAGGTCAAATTAGACATATATGTAGTCTTTTCCCACCACATAAATTTTAATATATTAAACACATGACATGATTCCAGTCTGGTGGTGGTTTCGTTGTTAAGCTACCTATGAGTGCTGGGAATCTACCTATAATCAACTTAACAAACTGTTTTCAACACTGTTTGTTGTCCCTTTCCTATGGTTACAATTTACAACTTTTGCTTTAAACTGATGGTGAATTCATCGACCTTAACATCTCCTACACGAAATTGACTGACTCAATGACTGAGCAGTAGCAAGCAGTGTCTCACCTGATTTTTCTTTTTTGCCATATTCAGGACCAAAAAAGCAAAAAGAAAAACATAACTCACATACACTAGCAGAATCATTTCCTGAAACATGTTATGCCTTTCTCCTTTCTTAAGCAGCACTAGCCTGGGCTGAGGTCTGTGCTTTACTGTAAAATTTCTATCAATCGCATAGTATATTTTTCAAGACTGAATAATAAAATGGCACCTGTAAAAATATTTAACGCATGACCAAGAATGCTCTATTTTCATGAAATTTGAATCTCTTCATTGTTTCCCACTTTTTCATGTCGAAGTCATCCATACTTCTTTATTATCCAAGGGGGTTTTCTTACTGATACCATAATTGTACATTTTCTTCATACATTTGCTATTCAGTTTAGATTGTTTCAGTCAAATTAGAAAATTGTTGAGTTCTGCTCAAGGTAATCCTTTATTTACAATCTACAGTATAATTCTATCACATTTATTTTTTTTTACTTTTGTTATCGAAATGACTGTGTTCAATAATGCACATTTTCAGCTTAGGATATTCACTCGCCATCATTTGTCATTGAAGCTAACTGCCAAGGAAACAAGGAGAGGGAACTGAGATATGTCACCTGCCAGAGTTCTACTGGAAGTTGGTGACAGAAGAATTAAAATTCACAACCTCAGAAATTCAGTGTGGAGTTGGGCACATTCTGTTGCATTCTCCATCCTGCACAAGAATGGAAGGTAGAAATTAAAATCAAAAAAAGAACATAAAAGTCTGTTGATTGTTTGCTGAGATCTAAATCATAGTGTAGCAAACTGTCAGGATACGCTGCCCAGCTCTGTCAATCAGAATGATGGAAGCTGATACTCTCGGGGTGGTTTTTCATGCCTTTTGGGAAAATCTCTTCCTGATCTCACCAGGAGATCAATAGAAGCCAAGAAAACATAATGTCCGGAGGCATATCCTAATCCAGAGGGGCGATTTAGCCACTACTTTCACTCAAAGCCTACTCTGAAGCTTCCTCTGGGTGGGTTTCTGCCCTGGGGCACAAGGATTGGAGAAAACAAATAACAAGACAAATTTAGTTTCTCAGTTATTTGGCCACCGCCCAGCAGACTGAATGGCTAAGATTAAGAAAACCTGAGCAACACACCAAAGAAAAATTGAGGGAAGGAAAAAAATCAACCAAAGAGAAACCAGAAAAAGATAGTATTAATTTTCTGTAGTTTAGACAAAAGCTACATTTTAAACAATATGTCAGTAAAATAATAAAATCAATAATGTTAGCAGTAACTGCTCTGGGCCGGCCAGAAAATGGGTGTCTCAAATTGTCATTGAAAGGTAACAATTTCTTTACGTTGTGAATATTACAGTTTAAAATACAAGTTAAGAAAAAGAATATGAAAAATTGTCCTAAGTCTGTCGGTATATTGTACAATTCTTAGAAAACATTTACATAGTATAAATCGTAAGAAAAATCATTTAAAATATAACTCAATTAACAAAAACAAACAAGCAAAGCCTTCTGCTATAAGGATTAGCACGTGCTAATATAAACACTTGAACTCTTTCCAGCCAGACTGAAGTTTTCATCAAGTTTCCTAGGAGACTGGGAAGGAACACAGAAGAAAGATATTGATTACGTTTTTTGAGGAATGGTGAATTGCATAAGAGAAGCACCTAAGAGCAGTCTAAAAGATATAGCAGCATAGTCAGTGAAAAGAAGAATCTAATCAGAAGGTAGGAACTCTCAATTACTTGGGTAGAGCTGACACAACTCCTACTGGGTAGCCTAGAAGATATTAAATGAAAAGTGATAAACAATCAAAATAAATAGTATGTTTAATAGTGTTTTTAGGAACTTCTATGTCATTACCAGCTTCTCAGTGATGATGGAATTACTTTTAACTTGGATCCAAGGCAAATCATTGTTTAAACTCATACTACAGCATCATGAAACAGAGCAGAAATTAGAGTTCTCAGAGAGAATGAAAATACAAAACCACTTAGAGAAGTAAAGTTTTTTTTAGTAACTATAAACACGCATTTGAAAAATCATTATCAGTGGAAAACAAACTACCATAGGAATTGGTTAATTATGTACTCTATTATCTATAAATTTGAGTAAAGGTACGTACATCATGGAGACAATCTTTTCCAGCAGTCTTAGAAGCCTTGTTGCTCCCCAACAAAGGAAGGCACAACGCGTATAGAGACTGTAATAGACAAATAGTATGGGACCCAGACTGGAATATTAGCCGAAAGGAAAGCAAACTCTGAGTGCAATCTGGACCCAAACTGCAACAATTTCCTTAGATAAATTTTGCCAAAATTACACTCAATCCCTAGAGATGAGCTATTACTAGTTACTAGCAGAACCCTATCCGTGAGTTTTTATTGTTTCTTTGATATATCCTTTCATAACTGTGTAACTCTTACTATTATAATGATTTTTCAGATACTCCTCCCATTTTTTTACCAAAGTTCCCATTTCGTTGTGCCGTGAATGAACACATGAGTACAATCTTAAAATTTTCTATTTCTACTAACTCAGGACCTGGTGTTGCAGCATGTATGCGGACACTAACAAAAATTGAACTGCCCACTGGCATGTATAACAGTACGATGTTGGGCCTTTCTTCCGTTTGGAAGCAAACACTTTCTGTATGGAGGAAAACTTTTGCTTAAATAAGACCACAGAAGAGAATAACCGATCCCTTCTTATCCATCCTGCTACTCATCCAATCTATCACAATACCCAAAAGTTTCTCCCTTATTCTTAAATGCCTCATTTTCCTGTGTGTTAGTATTTCTATCAGTCTCATTAACCAAAGTCCCTGTCATTTTGCTACTGAAGGGTCACCAAACTGGCATCATTAAATAAGATTTACCTGTACGTTGCAAACAGTTGCTAAACTCTGCTTTCCCACCTCTTCACCGTTCCAACACCAGATTGAATCAGCCCATTTCTCACAGAACGAGGGAAAAACTCATTAAAGAATCATTTAATGTCTCACTGACCTACCTCCAAACTTATTTTCCAAGTTGTCCCCTTTATTTAAGCTAAACGTTCACATTTGGTAATTAACATGTGTTATGTGGAACTGTTTCCTCTGTGAGTAACTCAACCAGTTTTTAAATTTTATTCTTCCGATCATTTATAACTGCAATCTGGAGAAGAAAGAGAAGTAATGCTGTAAGTAGGAAAATTATTTACAAGACAACTACACTAGCAGAGAAGAGAGATGAACTAAGGCAGTGGCAGTAAGTGAGGGTAAGAGCTAAGGCAGTAAGGCAGGTCAGCCTCAACAGTAACATGATCGGCATTGCTGCACTGTGCAATATTTTTCTGGTGAATGCATACATTTTTTTTTTTTATATTTGCTTGACTTTCTGGGTACTAATCACCATCCTTCTTCAAGGTTCTTTAAAAAAAAAAACTGTAGGGGCGCCTGGGTGGCTCAGTCGGTTGAGCAGCTGACTTCAGCTCAGGTCATGATCTCGGGGTTCATGAGTTCGAGCCCCGCATGGGGCTCTGTGCTGACAGCCTGGAGTCTGCTTCAAATTCTGTGTCTCCTTCTCTCTCTGCTCCTCCCCCGCTCATGTCTCTCTCTCTCTCCTTCAAAAATAAGTTAAAAAAAAACAACAACTGTAAAAACCCTTGTTTCATGGTGAATACACATGATGTAATAGTTTTGTCTTTGCTTTTTTTTTTTTTTAATATGGTGGAAATAGAAAAACCGCCTCCTCCTGAGCCCTATTCTCTAGCTCCAATCTGTACCAATTATCCATTTTACTGGAAATGATTTCCTACTATTTCTAGAAAACATTGTTTCTTTCTCTTTTTTTTTCTTTTTCTTTTTCAGAGCTTGCATTTATGGAACTGGTTTATTCTACCGTCATATGTAACGGATAACGTACAAACTTTGTAAACTACTGAGTTGGAAATAAATGTCCTTTATATTTTGAAGGGTTGTCTTCCCCTTCCCACTTTCCAGGGTGCTTTGATAAATTAACACCATTACTTAACATGATAACCTTGGCATAAACTAACTCTCACTGTCTGTCTGTCTCTCTCTCTGGAAGATTTTAAGGTCATTAATTTTTCTCAGTTTTTTTTTTAAAATCGTGTAGCAATTATACCTTCATATGGGTAACTGAAAAATTCTTTGTTCAGCTACTCGGTGTGCTCTTTGAAATGGCTGTTTCATGTCCTTCCAATTTTCTTCAGTTACTTATTTTATAATTTCCTCCTGACTGGGCTCGCAATTTCCCTAGAACTCTTTTAGTAGGATTTTTAGTTTCCTATGACTTGTCAAGTTTCTGGAGTAATTTTTCTTTTTCCTTTTTTTTTCTTTTTCTTTTTTTCTTTCTTTTTTTGTTTTTTTTTTTGTTGTTGTTGTTGAGTGAAAGCCACAGGCACACAGGAAGGGGAGGGGGGAGAGGTAGAGGGAAAGAGAGAATCCTAAGCAGCCTCCAAGCCCAGCACAGAGCCCTACACAATCTCACAACTGTGACATCATGACCTGAAATGGAAATTAAGAGTCAGACTCTTAACTGATTAAACCATCCAGGGCCTCCTCATTTTTTTTAAATTTTTTTTGAATGTTTATTTATTTTTGAGAGACAGAGACAGAGAATGAGTGGGGGAGGGGTAGAGAAAGAGAGGGAGACACAGAATCCGAAGCAGGCTCCAGGCCCGGAGCTGTCAGCACAGAGCCCGAAGTGGGACTCGAACTCACCAACTGTGAGATCATGAACCGAGCCGAAGTTGGATGCTTAACCGACCGAGCCACCCAGGTGCCCCCCTCCTCTTATTATTTTTATATCAGCATCTATTTCTTTCTACTTGCAATGATTTCCCCAAATGTCTTTTCCAGTATTTATATTTATATTTTACCTTACAAATTTCAAATTTCAAAAGAATACCTTCCCTGTGTTCTGATTATCACTATTCTTGTTTTAAGAATGAGACAGACATTTCTTCTGTTCTATTGTCTCTGTTCCCTTCATGTGCATTTTTGTTCCATGTAGATTTCCTCAAATGTGTCATAATTCTTGGCTGTATACTATATGATATACTATGAGGCATAAAAACGCTATCTGGAAGCTTTGTGAGTCTGCATGAGCATTGTGAGTGAATGACATTCAATGTAAAAAGACTAAGTAGAAACTTCTAAATTTCAATGTTTATATTTTCTCTTGGCCTCTCATTGTCTCTAGAAAAGAGCCCAGCATTCTCCTTCCTTGGGGATATAAGCCTATATACACTGGGAGGCAGACATGTGGCAACAGGCTGCCCAAATCTTTTATGTGTAGAATTTGACTTAATCTCTCCATCTTTAGTGCACTCACCCTGCAGTGCCTTCAGTGAGCTCTGAAGGCCCCAATCCACAGTCTTCTAGATTTACTATCACAAGAGCAGAAATGTCTCCTTTGTTCAAGGGAGACTGAGGTAGGGTTGGTTTTCAACAGATTCTTGCTCTTCTAGTGCCTCTATTCATGCCCATACTCTGAAGCTCTTCATGTCTCCACTCCAGGCATGTGTGGAGACTGTTCTGAGTGAGAGACTGACTTTGGTCCTCACGGGCTTCCTCCTGGCCAGCGCTCAGGTTTCAAGTTTAATTTTCTCCATTCGGTCAATTACCAATGACTCGTTTTCATAATTTGTTGACTTTCATGTTTTACTATTTCTTAAGTTCAATTGTTCCTTCTCTTCTTCATCTTTGTGGATTTATACAATTGTAAAACTCGAGTTCAGCCATTTTAGTGTTTCTGTTTATTTTGTAGGAAGCTGAGAGAATCTCTTATGTTTAGCTAAAAACCCAGGTGATATCTTTGAAATGGAAGAAAGTTTGTAGAAAAGAAAATACAAAGGGTTGTGAAAGAGGTCAGCAATGAAAGAAATGACCCTGAGTGGGAAGATGTAACACAAAGCCGTATAGCAATAAGGGTATGGATAGGGGTATGGGGTCCTATACAAAGAACATGAGTGAACTAACTGACCTCACAAGTACAGGTCACCCAAGATGAAGTCCCAATGTCAAAAGCTCAATAATGAAAGTAGATTTCAATCTCTGAGCAGTATTCAAATACTACAATACTGAAGACATTTTTTGATGTTTTTTTGATAACTCTCTCCAGACAGATCAAGGTGACTAGCATGCTCAAGCTTAGTGTAGTGTAAATCAGAAGTCCTGAGGTGGCGTTGGAAAAGTAGGTATTGGGGTTGTATGGCCTCATTGTTGAAAAGTAACACACTAGGCATTGCTTGGATATTGATCTTAAAACTACAAGTTTTCATAAGAGCTAACTCTAGATAATCACCAATAGTGGATGGATGTAACAGTCTCTGGTCTGTGAATTCAACATTTTCATTATAAATTATTCTATACTCTATAAGCTAGAGCATCTCCATTTAAGCAATGGCCCCCCAAAATTCAGAAAAAATATGTGAACAAGCAGCCTCAGCGAATGTATACTTTATTTCCTGAACTGTAAAATGGGGGATAATTATAGTTCTTATGGCTTCATTGTGCATGTGACTTAAACAGTTACATAGAGCCTACACTTAGAAGAATCTTGATTTGGTGTTCAGCTTTTGGTATCTTGAAATTATTAACAGTTTTTTTTTCAGACAAAGGGCCCCATGTTTTCACTTTGCATTTGGCTTTGAAAATTATGTAACTGGTCCTGTTCCCACCTCATAGAGCTGCCATAAGAACTAAATGAAACAGCACAGTGCCCTGTAGATATTAATCCTTCAACAATGCCAGCTGCCAGACTTATTAGAATAATTGTTGTTATTATCACTATTAGCAATAGTAGTAGTATGAAGGATAGAACTTTATTCAGTCATACTTAATCACACCATGCTCATTATTCACCCATTCTTCAACATAGAAGCATTCATTATTCCTTATGTGTTAGATACCGTTCTGGGGAACGTATTAAAATCACCAGTGTATCCAAAAAAAAAAAAAAAAGAATCACCAGTTCATCTATATTCTCAATTAGACCATAAGATTTTTTAAAAAAGAGAGTTTATCATGTTCATTTCAATAGCCCCCATGCCTATCAAATATAGTGGATCTATAATTATTTGTTGGAAAAATAAATGACTAAGTATTTTGAAAGTACCTTATAAGCTATTAAGCCATATCAAATGAAAGCTATTTCTGTTATTCACTCTTTTTAACAATTACATATTAGGTACCTTCCTATTTAACTTTTAACTGTGTTCTTCCCACCTACTCACTCCCCTTGGCAAATATATCTAAAAGCATGGTCCTATTAATATGAAAGCATCATACATACTACATCCATTAGGAAGCAGGCAAAATTCTTAAATTTGACATACTTAAAACTCAAAGATTATAATGGAATAGGTCACTGATGCAATTGTATTCTCTTACAAAATTTAAATCCCTTAATCATCATATTAGAAACGTATCACTTCTACGAACGGCATGATGGTATGATGTCCGATGATATATAGAATTATAAAACTTTTATCACAACATGCAAATACCAAATCACAACTGTGTTCAGTTTTTAAGGAGATGGTTCTTGTCATAGCAAGCAAACAGTAAGTCTTTTGGCTATAAAGGCATTTTCCATCCACAGCCTCAATACTTAACTCCAAATACCTCCATCCGAAAAAAGGGTCCAATTAAACACACAGTTCTTTTGAAAATCAGCCTAATTAGAGATAATGGGGGATTACTGCCAAGAAATCAGTTTTACTTTCAAGTTTTATAGAATCCATATGCTTGATAAGG
This sequence comes from Prionailurus viverrinus, assembly GCF_022837055.1. Taxonomy (NCBI): domain Eukaryota; kingdom Metazoa; phylum Chordata; class Mammalia; order Carnivora; family Felidae; genus Prionailurus; species Prionailurus viverrinus. Next base: position 33,869,029 of record NC_062561.1, read on the forward strand.
TTATACAATGCTGATATGTTTATCAGGTATTTCAATTCTCTGAATTGCAAAGAAGATTGTAGCTCAACCATGTGGACTTTGCCACTTAACTGATTTTAGTTACGCAAATATTAACTATATGTTGCTGCTCATGAACTAGTCTACTTGAAACTCTTGTTTCCTGCACAATTATGCCATAGCATTGGTGTAGTGATAATGTTGGTATAATAAGAATAATAAGAATCATCATGGTTAAGTTCTACCTTTGTGGAAAGGCACTAAAAATTCTTAAGCTAAGAAAACAAAGATAGTACAGTTGACCTTTGAACAATATGGGGGTTAGGGGCACTCTTTCCCAAGCAGTAAAAATCAGTGCATCACTTTTGAGTCTCCCAATACTTACCTACTAATATACTATGGTTGACTAGAAGCCTTACCAATATAAATTTGGTTAACACACATTTTGTATGTTATATGTACTACATACTGCATTCATAAAATAACCCAAGCTAGAGAAAAGATAATTAAGAAAATCATAAGGAAAAGAAAATATATTTAAAATGTGGTGGTGTATTTATTTTTAAAAAAAAATAGGGGGACACCTGGGTGGCTGAGTCGGTTAAGCATCCAACTTCAGCTCAGGACTTGACCTCACGGTTCGTGAGTTCAAGCCCCATGTTGGGCTCCGTACTGACAGCTCAGAGCCTGGAGCCTTTTTCAGATTTTGTGTCTCCCTCTCTCTCTGCCCCCTCCCCATTCACACTCTGTCTGTCTGTCTGTCTGTATCTCTCAAAAATAAATAAACATTAAAAAAATATAGGGTATTGGGTGCCTGGGTGACTTAGTGGGTTAACTGTCCAACTCTTGATTTCAGCTCAGGTCATGATCTCACAGTTCATGAGATTGAGCCCTGCTTCAATGCAGAGTCTGCTTGGGATTCTCTCTCTCCCTCTCTTTATACCCCTCTCCCACTTGTGCATGTGCACTTTCTCTCTCTCAAAATAAATAATTTTAAAAAATAGGGTATAAGTGGACTTGTGCAGTTCAAACCTGTGTCGTTCAAGGGTCAACTGCACATGCAGAGAATACAACCACTCTTCTGAATCTATTTAACATATTTACAGATAAAAGGGTTAGAGATTTACTGCTGATATGCTGGCACTACGTGGCACAGTCTGAGGTAAATAATAATAATTAATAATAGAAATAATGATAACAATAACAGCAGCTACCATTTACTAACGCCACGCTATGCACTCAGTGTTATATTCACTGTCAGTGAATTTTCACAATACCTTTATGAGATAACATGAATATGTTTATATAGAGATGCTTTAAGATAGTGCAGACTTCATGGCCATCTTGAGAAATGTCAGAATGAATGGAAGTTGTAGTCAAGTTACCCGTCTGGTGAAACTGGACTTAAATCTAAATGAAGTACAGCACATGTATGATCATAATGTATTTGGAAAAGGATGAAAGGTGTGGGTTTAGAAGAAAAATCATTTTATCTGTCTGGGGTTATAATGTGATGAGGCTAACATTATTACAAATATTATAGTCAAATGGTCAAGCAAATATAGAGGAAAATCGAACCTAGAATGTTACACTCTCAGTAATTCCAACATTTAATTGTTAAAGTTAATAAAAGCATTTTTTTTACTCATTTAAGATGCAGAAGAGAATTGAAAAACATAAACTCCTTAAGAAAGGTGCATGTACTAGTTTGTATGCCCAAAGAATAGTGGTAGCTAGTTGTATTTTGGTTTTTTAGGGTGGAAGGACTAAAGTAGTGGCAGAAAATTTACTGAGAGTTTGAGTTACCTATAGTGATCAGCACCAGCCTCATCTGTTGTCTGCAGTGTATTATAGCTGTATTAGTGTTTAGTATGCATGTATTTATATATGTGCATAAAAGACCATTTAATTCAAAACCTATTTTAAATAGTTTTTTTCAATACTGACTGTTTTGATAATACAAGTTTCCCTATTTCCTCCTCATATTCAGAAGTCAGCAACCCTATTTTAACTTCCTGCAAAGAACATGAGATGCTGACTTTCCAAAGAAAAACAGCAATTCTGGACTATTCACAGACTTTCATTTTGTATGAAATGGGAGTTTTTCAATAACAATGAAATTCATTTCCTTGCAAAGAAAAATGGATGCAAGTATGACTTCATGTAGGGACAGCATGGATATCTCTATCTAGTCCAAGCCATGTAGTGTGTTTTCAGGGAAGTCTATGAATATATAAACTTCTTAATAGCCTGGTTGATAATTTGTAAAAACTGTACTTTTAAAGTCAGTTTTGCCTTGAGTTACTATTTCAAATATAATCACAAAATTCTTTTATTACTATATAATTTGAACAATGCTAAATATACCTGAACCAAAATATTCTGTTATATTTTGACTGACTGTGTGAGTAATAAAGAAACAGTTTTACAGTTATTCTTAGGGACAGGTAAAATGTGTATTTCATTTACTCCTGAAGCAAATATCTAATCAACAAAAAGTACTAGTGGTACCTTTCCATCGACAAAAGAAGAGAGGAATAATAATTTTCCGTAACGTCGTGTCTTCAAACTCTCCAAATGACCACAGTAGTATAAAATGGCAATGATGTAATTCAGTGAGCTACATAAATCAACTGTAAACTCACTTGTATAAAGGTCTTCATTAGAAAACAACTATGATATTTGTTCTAGAAGAATGACTAATTTCCTAATTAGCCCAATTTAAAAAGGACTTATTTTGATAGATAATGTGACCATATTTCTCAATTTCCCATGTCATTAATTTTTGTATTCTTGAAACAGCAAGCAAACATTAGTTGAAAAACTCTATACTGTGTATAAAATGTAAGTAAAAACCAATAAAACATCATCGCTTCCTTCAGTGGGCTTACATTTGAAAGGAAAAATGCAGACTTGAAATAAAGGTCAAATAAATACGATGAACCTCAACAGAACACACGGGTTTCATTCAAATGGCACCAAGAAGTCACAAGGTGGTTATGGATGCTTTGCCTTTTCAGGTAAGCCCATGTAGGTGGCAGAAGACATCAAGTAAATGTCAAATGAAGAGCCAATTTTGATTGCTCAGGCAGTGCCTCTCTGTAAGTAACTGAACTCGGCTATAGCAAGCTAGTAAATCACTTAATAGTTCAAAGGTGGAAAACATACCGTAAGTGCACTAAAAACTCATCAGTGTAATTTTCAATTAAAGTCATGTTTGGGGCGCCTGGGTAACTCAGTTGAGCGTCTGACTTTGGCTCAGGTCATGATCTTGCAGTTTGTGGGTTCCAGCCCCATGTGGGGCCCTGTGCTGACAGCTCAGAGCCTGGAGCCTTCGTTGGATTCTGTCTCCTTCTCTCGCTGCCCTCCCCCACTCACACTCCGTCTCTCTCTCTCTCTCAAAAATAAACATTAAAAAATTTCTTTTAATTTATTTTTAATGTTTGTTTATTTTCAAGAGAGAGACAGACAGAGCGTGAGTGGGGGAGGGGCAGAGAGGGAGACACAGAATCTGATGCAGGCTTCAGGCTCTGAGTTGTCAGCACAGAGCCTGAGGCGGGGCTTGAACTCATGAACTGTGAGATCATGACCTGAGCTGAAGTCAGTCGCTCAACCAACTGAGCCACACAGGTGCCCCCCCCCCCAAATTTTCTTTTTCAAAGTCATATTTTACTCAATTTATTTTCATTGGAATCCATAGTTACTTCTACTAATCTCTAAAACCCATATAATAATGGTATAAAACTGTGCCTACCACATAGTTCTCAAAACAAACGTTTGTTGAAAAACCTATCATTGATACAACAAAACACCCCACTTTGAGAAAGTATTTGCTCAAACTGTTTCTTCATATTAAGGTTAACTATATGTACCCATATATTTTTGACAAGTTAGCAGGAATAAGCAAGAAAACAAATATGTATGCATTTATTTGATCATATTAAATAGAGAAGTACAATGTATTGAGAGAAGTCATTTTAAAAAAAACACAAGTGTTTAAAAGAAGCACTATACAAATGACAAAATTTTCTATTTGGCACGCTCACTTAGGAAATTATGTTTTCTACAAGTATAGACATATAGTCATTTGTGTTCTGTTTAGTGGTTTTAAATGGAACTTTTAAAAGGAAACTAGAAGACACCTGCAATGGGGAAAGACAGACTGGTTATTAATAATGCTACAAATTAGAAGTCATCATTACTCATAGAGAACATATAAAAATAACAAAAATCTGATTGTCCTACTATATAAATAGTATTTTAATGGCCATGCATTGCTAATCTCCTCTCCCACAAGTAATAATAGTACACATCTATTATTCCTTAGATTAGAAATACATTTCAGTTTGCAATGTAATGTGAAATTATAAGTATAAATTGAAATATAATTGAAATTATAAATTGAAAGTTTCAACTGGAAGTAGTAAAGAAACATCATGTACCTGATGTAGTCCTTACAAACTGTAATTAGATAACTAGCATGCATATTTATTTTTGCTGAAAAAATAAATCTCCCTGTTTAGGTATAACCTTGGTGATAGAAAATAATTAGGTAGATAATATATTAACCTAAAGTCTAAAGTTATAAGCTTGAAATATTATTTGCTCGAACTTAATGAGTACAATTGTTGGTATAATCATTAAAATATCTTTATGTCATGCATTTTGCTATTCTCAATTTTTTCAAGTGCAGATTACATATCAAAATTACACTAAACTTCTTAAAAGTTCAAGACTATGTGTTTATTCAGAATAAATAAAATTTCTAAAGTCAGAGAAAAACAAATACCATATGACTTCACTTAGACGAAGAATCTAAAAAACAAAACAAATGAAGCAGAAACAGACCCATAAATAGAAAACAAAGTGATGTTTGCTAGATTGTGGAGGGCAAGGGGGAAAACAAAATGGGTGAAGGAGGGTGGGAGGTCCAGGCTTCTGTTATGGAATGAATAAGTCATGGGGACAAAAGGTACAGCATAGGGAATACGGTACTGGAATAGTGTTGTATAGTGACAGATGGTAGCTATACTTGTGAGAACAGCATCAAGTATAGAGTTGTCACATCACTATGATGTACACCTGAAACTAATGTGACATTGTGTGTCAAGTATACTTCCATTAAAAAAACAAATATTCCAAAATTGGCTTATTAGATACAAGATCTTAGCATAGACATGTTGGCATGTAAACACCAACACCACAGTATTGTCATAAACAGAATTTTAATCTGGTGACTAATTCAGCGTTTCCTGTATGAGCCATTTCACAACAGTAACAAAGCTGATCTAACTCTTCAGCAGTATTTACCGATTATCAAAACATAACTGTGAACTGGAATGGAGGGATTTAATCAAAGAAAAAATGAGATTCTCTGCTTTGATGAGCTCCAGTATGGAGCTAGGACCACAAGTGAGTTCGATAAGATTTAATTCACAAAACAGAATCACAAAGAATTACAGAAACAATATTCCTTTCTTCAATTAACTAAAATTTAATATCTAGGAAGGATACTGGTCTAACTCCTATGGCTTCCTTATAGGGTCAATGAGTCCTGATTACATTGGGCATATTCATCCTGTCTTTCCATCTGCAAATTCCCTAAAGTAAAAGGAGGTCAAAAATCACCTTTCTTCATAAATTTAGCTTTGTATGCACTTTTCTAATGAACTTAGCCATCATCTCAGCTAGTTGAAATTGTATAGCTTAAACAATTGAGTTCACTGGCACGTACTTTGGGTATATTTTATACTCTGTAAGTCGACACAAATTAAAAAATATAGAATTACATTTATTAACTCTAAAAATATAATGATGTTGAATGTAATCAAGTAATTACAATCAAATAATCAGACCATCGAGTAATGCAAAAATAAAGTGTTTACTAAATGATTTTTAAAATAATAAGAAAAAAATATAGTCACAGTTGTAACAAAAGAAAAAAAAGAACAAATCCTGACAAACTTTTCTATGTACTAATATGCTAACAAGTACGTTCTTTATAAACTTGTTAGACTTGCAAAATTTCATTGTTATGTTTACATTTACCTTTCCCATCTTTTACTCTTCCTATCTCCAACTCCCCACTCCCATTAACGTTAGACAAATATCTATCTGGCTCAAATCATGTTTGAGGAAGTCCATTCCCAAGCCCAAGTCTCTTAGAAAAAAGAAAAGAAAGAAAAGAAAAGAAAAGAAAAGAAAAGAAAAGAAAAGAAAAGAAAACATTCTGAAGAAGTTGTTGAATAGATTTCATTTCTTTTAGATCCTCTGAGTCTTATTAATTTTGACTCTTCTTTTCCAAGAAGCACGTTAGTCATCCACTGAAAAGATCTGGCTGATGCTTCAATAAAATACATAAAAGTTCATTGTTACTTTGATCTGCAGGCAAAGAATCATGATATCCTGGGACACATGGGTGATAGCCTTCCTTATGTAATTCTGATGAACTGCATCAAAGTTCCATTCAGTTTGGGTTGCCTCAGTAGCAGAGAAATGTAGACAGATTGGAAGGAGTTCAGAGAAAAAGCTCAAAACGACTAAGGGAATCAAGTCGCATTACAAACATTAGATTAAAAGGGGGAAAAAAAGGGATGAAGAGCTTGTTCTAGTGATAACTAAAGAGTTACATGAAGATATTCAGAAACTTGATTTAAATGCTATTTAACCAAAGAATTAGCCAATTTGGTACTAAGATCAATAGTATATAGAGAAATATCTCAAATGTTAACAAGATGATTTTAGATTTTAATAGACAGTTCTGAGAAGGTGAGTTAATCAGCCTCACAAATACGTACAAAAGAACACACACCTATCTGACTAAACAAGAACATATTGATCCAAGAAACACTTACTACGTTGAAATGCATTCTTCAATCAATAATTATTCTAAACTGATTTTTTTTATCATTTAAAAATTTTTTAATGTTTGTTTATATTTGAGAGAGAAAGAGAGCAAGCACATGTGCACGATCTGGGGAGGGAGAGAGAGAGAGGGGAGACACAGAGTCCGAAGCAGGCTCCAGGCTCTGAGCTGTCAGCACAGAGCCTGATGTGGGGCTCCAACTCAGGAGCCGTGAGATCATGACCTGAGTTGAGTTTGGACGTTTAACCGACTGAATCTCCCAAACTGATTTTTAACAGTAAAAAGTAAATGATAGAAATTAAATGGTCTACAGAAAGATAGTAAATTGACTAAAACAAGTATACTTACAATAATTCTTTTAATGTACCATGCACTATACTAAGAACTTTACATCACTCTGTGAGATGATGATGATGTCAATGATGATGATGATGATGATGATGATTCCTACTTTACTGTTGATGGAACCAAGCAAATAGGAGGGCAGATAACATACCAAGGTCACACAGCTTGTTAATGACTTAGCCACTGTAGGTTCCAGTTTCTGTGCCTGAATCCTGTAGCTCCTCGAGTCTCTGATGGTCTCTTCCTATCTAAATATATCAACCACATCAACTCACTTCAAAGTAAGTATCCTCACATCTGAATATCAAGATAGTGGGATGCTGCAGATCTATGCCATAAAAGATAGCCAACAAAATAGCACCAGGTGATTCTAGAGTGCTTGAAATAATTTATTTCCAATGACGTGCTGTAATTGTGAAATATATAATAATCTTCAACGATTTTGAGAAAAAATACAAAATATCTCATTCATATTGATACTGTTTTATGTCAAATAAAAGTTTTTTTTGAGATATCGGGTTCAATGAAATCTACACTTTTTAAATGGAGCTATATAGAAAATTTTAAATGTATATGTGCTTCACCTATGTGACTCATTGCATTTCTATTAGACAGTACTCTTTAGATAAATTCTATGGTCTTTTCTATTCCAAGTCTCCATAATTCTGTGCAAATGCTGTAAAATAAGGTTTTGGAAAACTGTCCAAACAGGATTTTAATTATTATGACCGATTCTATTGATAAACCTGAAGAAAAAATAAGTTATTAATAAATGAATATCTATTCTAATTATCATTGCATTTCTTCTGTTAGTGCTCAGTACATCTCTAGCAAAATTAAGTACATTTTTGGGGCATCTGGGTGGCTCAGGTCATGATCTCATGGTTCATGAGTTTGAGCTCCGCATCAGGCTCTATGCTGACAGCTCAGAGATTGGAGCCTGCTTCAGATTCTGTGTCTCCCCATCTCTCTGCCCCTCCCCTAATCATGCTCTGTCTCTCTCTCTCAAAAAATAAACATTAAAAAAACTTTTTTAAACAGTGAAGTGGATTTAAACAATAAAGATTGGCATGTTTTGAAATTTCAAATTCTAATAGGTAACAAAAGCGTTTTTATTTGTTATGCTAATTTTTGACCTAGCAATTAAAAAAAATGTAAATTGAGTATAATCCAAGATAGCAGTTTAGAAATGATGTTAAACTGCTTAGTGAAAGCCTGGTTAGGGTCTTCAGGTAGCCCAGAATTTCTTCTACCTATTAATACTTACAATTGGAAAATGCCTCAAACTTTAAATGTGGAATATTTTAATACAGTAATTTTACTTTGCAATGGTCAGTTTGTGAAATGCCAAAGGATAATAGGAATTTAAATCTGTCATCTTAAAAACCGTATCTAAACTTCATTAATTCTAGAAAATTGAGGGCCCTCGGTGGTGCAGTCGGTTGAGCATCCGACTTCAGCCAGGTCACGATCTCGCGGTCCGGGAGTTCGAGCCCCGCGTCGGGCTCTGGGCTGATGGCTCAGAGCCTGGAGCCTGTTTCCGATTCTGTGTCTCCCTCTCTCTCTGCCCCTCCCCCGTTCATGCTCTGTCTCTCTCTGTCCCCCCCAAAAAATAAATAAACGTTGAAAAAAAAAAGAGGATCGGTTTGAATTTGTAATTGTCAGTGAATTTGAAAGACTTAAGGTGCTGAATTTCAAATGTGTTGTTTTTTGTTGCTAATCAGCATACTATTTTAGTTACCCTTGTATCCTAGTACCTTCAAAACACCCTAGGGGTGCCTGCGTGGCTCAGCTGGTTAAGCATCAGACTTTGGCTCGTGTCATGATCTCGAGGTCTGTTGGTTTGAGCTCCAGGTCGGGCTCTGGGCTGACAGCTCAGAACCTAGAGCCTGCTTTGGATTCTGTGTCTCCTCTCTCTCTGTCCCTCCCACTCACACTCTGTGTCTCTCTCAAAAATAAACATTAAAAAAAAAAATAACACCCTAGAATGCATATTAAATATTATGGTCATGTTTATAAGTAAATCCCAACTTAAATTGGTATTTATGAGCCTTGAACAATATGGTAATTGAGTTCTGTTTAATTTTTAAAGTCATAATTTTCTATTAAATATTTTCTCATACAGGGATATTTTAATCATGAAAACTAAAACAATTATTTTTTATTACAATGTTAAAGGAAAATAAGAACCCAAGCTTAAACATAATGAAAATGAATACTATCAATAAACTATGTAGTGTGTTCTCTTTTTACTCATTTCACACATTAAATCAAAATTTATTCACATCTAGCTATTCACCTTACAAAAGAAAATAAATCAAACATCGTCAAAGTGACATAATGTTTTGATGAATATGACAGGTGACATCTGATTCATTGTAGTTTATATATAACAAGGGCACCCTACCTGTCAGTTATCTTTCATTCATGAGATATAATAATTTTCCATGATTGCAATATGAAAAAAAAAGGGAATATTTATTTGTTAGCAATATTATGCTAAAGGTTTTATTGAATGTCAGCTAGATTCAGCCAAAATTTGAAATATGTACCTTATTAGTTTGCCTAGAAATATAAAGTTAAATATAATGGAATTTTAGATTTATTCTCAGAAATAGTATTACTTTTATCTTTTTTAAACCTTAATTAAAAACTAGAAATACCCTTGATGGTTGCCAAAGAGAAGAGACGGGTGGGCAAAATGGGTGAAGATACAGGCTTCTAGTTATTGAATGAATAAATCAGGGGACTAAAAGGTACAGCATAGGGAATATAGGCAATGATACTGTAATAGTATTGCATAGTGACAGGCGGGAGGTACACTTGCAGTGACCATAAGCATAACATACAGAGATGTTGAATCACTGTGCTGTATACCTGAAACTAATGTGTCATTGTGTGTCAACTATACTCAGGAAAATGTCCTCTAAATACCCTAGAGATCCATATTGCCATATTGCCTAGAATATCTGGATGCTGGTATATTTGAGGACTTCTAAAGAGTAAAAACCTAAATATTTAAAATCAGTAATATGTTTCTAGGATGGTAACTTCCAACTACCTTAGAAGTTTTGGACTACTATTCAGTCTGTAAAAAGTTTTAAACAACAGGCCACATACATGGACACTTTTAACACATTAAAATTGACCTTAAACACCAATGACATTTGTTAATCCTTTTAATGTATAGGTTCTCCTTCTATCTCTCCTTTTTCTCTTTACTACAGTTAATTTGTTGATGAACTTGGGTCACTTTCTCACACAATATTTTAAAGTCAGACTTGTCCAAAATGTCCTCATGGTATTCTTATTATTTGGTTTTATATTTCCTTAAAAATGCTAGTTAGATCTAGATATTTGTTCAGATTCAGGTTTGAGATTTGGGACAAGAATACTTCATGCATGTTGTTTTGTTATAAAAGTTTATCCTTTACTTCATGTAACATGTTTAAATAATTAACTCAGGTATCTGAAAGAAGTTAATGTCCTAGTGATACTGGAATATCCCTTTACCAATAAAAATAGAGACACTTTAAATACTATTTTTATTGACTTGCTAAAATATGTGCCACAGAGAATCCTATGAATAGGTATATACTTTTACCTTTGTAAGATATGAAACGCCTTGATTACTTTAAGCCAAGTTATTGTGATATGATTATAAGTAGTTGTATTTTTTTAAGTTTTATTTATTTATTTTGAGAGAGAGAGAGAGAGAGAGAGAGAGAGAGCCTGAGTAGGGGTGGGGGAGGTAGAGAGAGAAGGAGATAGAGAGAATCCCATGCTGATAGCACAGAGCCCGATACGGGGGCTCAATCCCACAAACTGTGAGATCATGACCGGAATAGAAATCAAGAGTTGGACACTTAACCGACTGAGCCACCCAGGCACCCCATGATGTAGTTTTTGATAGTAGTTTGGGTAGTAGTTACTGGCAAATAGAGGTCAGAGAAGGAAAAGATGTATGGGAATAGATTACAAGTGGTATTTGATTAAAATACTTAGAATCCCAGCATATTTATTTTTATATTTGCTATGTTATTGGAGTATTCCTTTTCAGTTAACAAGTATTAGTTACATTTCTACAACGTTCCAGAGACAGTTCTGGGGTATAGGATATACCAGTGAACAGAATGATAAAAACCCCTAACCTCATTGAGTTAGACTATATATAGTTAGACTATATATATATATGTGTATATATATATATATATATATATACACATATATATATACATATATATATAAGGATATATACATATATACATATATATAAGGATATATATATATATACACACACATATATATATAAGGATATATATATATATATCCTTAAATTCAATCAGCAGGTTCTTCTAAATACCCTTCATTCATGGCTATGACTCTATTTATAATGTTATGAAAAATAATCATGTCTTAATTTATGCTTTTATTTTATTCTTCTCAACCCTAACAGAGACACCAAGATGTGTATGCGGAAAGAAAGTAGACCAATGGGGCAGAGATCCTTTTTAGACCCTTTGGTAAGAGAGAAGCTCTTAGTAACTGGAAATTTTGCTTCCATAGTATTGGTCCCTCAAGTAGAGGATTTACTAATTTTCAGTAATTATTCAAGTTTTCAAAATGCATTAGTCTGGACAAAACTTTAGCGTACTGTTATATTCTAAAACATTCTCAATCTACAAATTTTTGCTAATGCCCTTATGAATGAAATGCAATAGAATCTACCAGAGGGTGCAGATGATAGATATATTGAAATTGAACATGTTATGGACTTTCTTGTTTGGTGAATAATTTATATTTCAATTTTTAACTAAATTTTAATGGCTTGGAACCATCTTGCATGAGGCTTCATGACATATTGATTTAATATATTTAACTTTCACCTTTAGAGGTTTGGGTTTAATCTGGCTTTGACCTCAAACTGAATGAATTTAATGGCTTCAATTTAGCCCATTTGTCCACATCACTGGACTACAAATTTCTGGTAATAACACAGACTTGGAAGCCTTTGCTTAGGAGAACCCTGGGATCTGTACAGGGATGCTAAACAGCAGGCTAATATTTGGCCTAGTCACTTGGCTGCCAACAGTACCATTAATTTCTTATTTTCATAAACATAATTTTCCACAAAATTTACTACGAAAAAGATAAAATACGCTTCAGCGAAAAAGACCACTCATAAATTCTAACGAACAGAAGATTAGGGGTATCCTGTCTGTATAGAATAAGAAGATTCCAATCTTACAAATAATTCTGACACCAACTGAGTCCATGTAACTGAGATACCTGGGTTTTGTTTACATTATCTGGATAATTTCTTCAGTTCTCTTGAGAAACAATTACCTTCATGGCCAGCTGATCTTAAGTATACTTTCACACAGCTTTTCATAACCACAGAGGTACTTAAACTTGTGTTAGAGCCTTCTTTCCTGTGTGGCATCTCACAGTGTCGATAGTACAGTGAAAACGAGTACAAAGAATACACATCTCATCCACAGAATATCCCTCCATATTAAAAGGCAAAATCTGGCTTTTATTTTGGTATGCTTATGCAATGTTTATAAAATCTGGCCTTTATACGACAAAAGTTTCTTGTTTATTACTAACTTTTGTGTTTGTTTTTGGAGAAAGGAAAATTCTCTAGAAGGTAACAAAAGTGGAGATTTCTATGCAGGCTTGTAACAGTACCACTGCAAAAAAAGAATCACACTGAATAACAATTCAGTATATCTTAATTTGGCCTTTTTATAACCATTTTTCTCTTTAGAGTAAACGAAGTATTCACTTAAGATTTTTTTTTGGTGCCTAGACTGTGTGTTCTAGAGACATTTTATAACTAATGAGTTGACTATACTTAAAATAACCATGTTATAACAAACAGCTTGCTCCAGGATCTTAAAAAAACATTGTCTGAGTGTTAATAACAGATTTTGAATACAAAGTTATGTGATGTTTAAAGAATAACTTAAATACAATTTAAGATTTATAATACATACTCTTTTCCTCATCTTTCTTTATCGATTATCCACTTAGAGGAAAATGGACAAGATATTTCACAGCATCTTCATACTTGGTCTTATCATATAACATGGAAACAGCACAATATAAAAGGGTTTTGGATGTAGATTTAGACTGTCATCCTATAGAATCTATACAAACTGTAGAAGCAGTTACTCTGTGTGTATGTATTCATGTGCATGTATCTAGTTACTGTAAAGGAATCAAATAAGATTCTTGGTCTAGTATAATTCTTTCACCTGTCCTCTCTATGAATATCAATGTGGTAATAAACAACAAAATCAGATTAATCATAGGTATTTAATTCTATTATTTCTGCTATTAATCATTATCTTCTACAATAATTACAACTTGCTTTTAAAACAACTGAATCAACTACTTGGATTATGAAAATCTTTAGAACTATGATAGTCATTAACAAATAGTCCATTAACTCAATAATTCTGAGAAAGTGCTAGAAATAGTTAAGTATAATAATTTTTTTTCTTATCACCTTTAAATTAGGTAACAGAAAGTAGTCACCACCAAAAATTTTGTTGTAAAACAGTATTCATCCCAGCACTAATAAGGATTTTCTTGTGGATGTTAAGCTTATCAACAACTCTAAAAGTATACTTTTCTGTTTTCTGAGCATCACCTATTAAAATGTACCATAGTAGATACCTTGTGCCCTACAGGTGGCAGGCATTGCCAGCAGACATTGTGTTTCAGGGTAAGAGTGCCATAAGTAGCAGTTGAGTGACATTTGATGCACAGACACCTATGAGAAAGCTCAAATTTATCTGTAGCCTTTTACAACAACAACGGAGCAAATACATCAAGAGATTGATGAAATTTAGTATTTTCTAAAGCAAACAAATTGATCAAATATCCATAGGGGTGCCTGGGTGGCTCAGTCGGTTAGGTGTCCCACATCGGCTAGGCTAGGCGTCCTAGCTTGATTTCAGCTAGGGTCATGATCTTGGGGTTCACGAATTCAAGCCCCACATTGAGCTCTACGCTGACAGCACGCTTGGAATTCTCTGTCCCCTCTCTCCGCCCCTCCTCCACTCGTGATCCTGTGCACATGCACGCTTTCTCTCTCTCTCTCTCAAAAATAAACTTTACAAAACAAAATCCATAAGTACATGCTGTCTATACTAAAGCATATTTGTGGGCATGGGAGGTAAACTATAGCTTGTGCATGCCGAAACATTCTCTATATTTGCGAGTCTTCACGAGGTTTTCCATTTGAGTTACTATAATAGATTCCTTGTGCCAAACATTTCTTCAGAAGAAGGAAAGGATGAAGGGCAAAAAAAAAAAAAGAGACGGTAGCTAAGCAGTTATTTAAAAAGTAAACAGATAAACATTTTTTGCACAACCACTGAATGTGCCAGCAAGCATTAATCCATATTTAATGGATAATATAATTGATCTAAATAATTTAAATAAGGTATGCAAGCAATCTTTATTTTTTTAGACAAAAAAATAAGCAAATATTTGAAATAAATAGCTTTCCTTTCCTACAGTAAGAATCCTGCACATCCAGAATGTGTTTTTATAATGAACTTTTTATATGCCCTAAATATATAAACTAGAAATGCCTCCTAAAATCAGGAACTCATCTCCAATATATCCAATCATAAAGACATTTTAATGAAGTTTTTTTTTTTCATTTCCCACAAAGATGAAACACAGTGTGTAAGAATCAGTCTCCGGTGTTGCAAATAGTAACTGCACTTAATTCACATACAAAAACAATAATTTCAGGAAATTTATTCTATGAATAAAAGATAGGAAACATAAATATCTATGAGTGGAAAAACACAAAAAGTTCAAACTTCTTCATTATTATCCTGATATTCTAAAGGTAGACTTATGAAAGTCACTTCAAACTACATAACGGATAAGACACAGAAATGAATAAGAAAATAGTGATCTTTTAGAAACATGGGATTTATTCTCCATTGGCAAATGAGACTACATTTAAGAATTTACAGTTCTCCAAAATTCACATATTAAGTTTTAAAATTGTAGAAATCCTTAAAAATACTCTTGTATAGTGAACATTCAAAGAAAATATTTTACTACGGTCAATATCTATGTGTGTGTATATGTCGGAATTCAAAATCTCTAATTATATTTAGAGGTCAAGAGATTCTGTCAATTCAGTTCAAAGGTAACCCAAGGCATAGATAACCAAGGTATAGATAAATCAATAGTTAAGAACAAATATTGCAGTTTTCACCTACTATGTGATCAATAAATATCTGTCACATAAATATTCCCAGATTAAATAAGATTTATCTATAATATATACTGAATATTCCAACACTGGACTTACATGAAAGGACAACTTAATTAGCCTTAATTATCCAGGACAGCCAGACCTGCTTAGCATTTGGACATTTGCCCAGTGGTCTGCTGTACTCAGGTGCATAACCCCAGTTGAGGGATCATGTCATGGTACCATCTGTTTCTGATTCTGCCCACATTTTTCTGCCCCTTGCTCTCTACTTGCTCAAATATTGCTGCTTGGTTTATGGATGTACGGTCATCTTAGACAAAACTGTGAAGTGGATGATGTCTCTCATTGGCAGTCTCACATTTATCCTTTAACCTCCTGCAACCTCCTAGAAGTCCTATGACCTGTTCCCGAGGTACTCATATGCTGTCCAAAGTCTTACACCATAGCATACCGTCTAAAGCTTGCCACTGGTCTCAACTCCTCAACCTCAAAATTATTCCTTCAGGGCTATCTCAGTCAGCATTTTTAGTTGTTAGCAATAGACACCAAACATGCTTATTCTAAGGAAAAGAATACTGAAAGGGAGGATTCTGAAAGTTAAAAAAAAATTCAGGAGGAATTGGAAAGAAGAGTTGAGTTCTGGATTGAATAAAAAGGCAACAGGGTGGCCAAAGGATCTAGGCAGCAAGCTCAGAGATTGTTGTAAGTAGGTCAAAGTTCATTTCAACATAAACACTTTAGACAGCTTATCTGAGATATAAATATCAAGGAGTCTTAACAAAAAGATCCAGAAAGTTACCAAAACCCTTCCCTCCAGCTACTTTTGTTCACAAATACTACTTGTTTATTTTAAGATACAGGTGATGATAGCTATTACATAGTTACAGAAATTGGAAATTTATAATAAGAGCATTATCTATAAAAACCTCTGTGAAAGTGTTTCTCTGAGTGTGATTTGAGGTAAGATCAAGCCTGAGTCCATGGTAAATCCAGGTATCATGTGGTCAATATAATTTCCAAAGAGTCTTCAAGTCATTCTTGACCACATAATCCACATGATTCAAGTTTTAATGGCCAATAACTGACAGGAGAGAAAGACTTCAAGTATCAGTGGTGAATGATTTTTTTGTTTTGTTTTTAGGACAAGAGGAATAAAAAGTGATAGCAATAGAGAATTTATAGTACAAGAATATATGACAAAAAAAATCAAGGAAAAAAAAAGTGGAACCCTCTTTGGTAGGAACTGTCATGACTATTGTTGAGAATGCAAACTGGTATAGCCACTGTGGAAAACAGTATGGAGGTTTCTCAAAAAAATAACAATAGAACTACCCTATGATCTAGCAACTGCACTACTGGATTCCACAAAGCACAACAATATCCATATCATAGGATTCACAAAAGAAGAAAGGTAGGAAAAAGGGGGAAGAAGTTTTATTTAAACAAATTATAGCTGAGAACTTCCCTAATCTGGGAAAGGAAACAGCCATTCAAGTCTAAGAGTCACAGAGAACTCCCCTCAAAATCAACAAAAGAAGGTCAACACCAAGACATATCAGAGTAAAATTTGCAAAATACAAAGACAAAGAGAGAATTCTGAAAGCAGGTAGAGGCAAAGGTCCTTAACCTACAAGGGTAGACACATAAGAGTAGCAGCAGACCTGTCCAAAGAAACCTGGCAGGATAGAAGGGATTGGCATGATATATTGAACACGCAAAATGAGAAAAATATGCAGCCAAGAACACTATATCTAACAAGGCTGTCATTCAGAATAAAAGAATAACTAAAGGATTTCTAAGAGAAGCAAAAACTAAAGGAGTTAGTGAACAGTAAACTAGTGCTGCAGGAATTATTAAAGGGGATCATTTGAGTGGGAGAGAACAAGAGCAACAAAAACTAAAAAGGAACAGTCAATGTACAGTAACAGCGACCCCACAGGTAATACTATGGTGTTAAATTCATATCTATCAATAATTACTCTGAATGTAAGTGGACTAAAGTCTCCAATCTAAAGGCATAGGGCATCAGAAAGGATTTAAAAAACAAAACAACAACAACAACAAAAAAACAAGATCCATCATTATGCTGCTTATTATAAGAGAGTCATTTTAGACCCAAAGACACCTCCAGATTGAAAGTGAGGAGGTAGAGAACAATTTATCATGTTAACGAACATCAAAAGAAAGCTGGAGTAGCTATACTCAGAGCAGATAAACTAGATTTTAAATGAAACACTGTAATAAGAGATGAAGAAGGGCATATATCATAATAAAGGGATCTATACAACAAGAAGATCTAATAACAGTAAATATTTATGTCCTTAACTTGCAAGCATCCAAACATATGAATCAGTTAATAATAAACTTAGGGGTGCCTGGATGGCTCAGTTGTTTGGGTGTCTGATTCTTATTTCACTCAGATCATGATACTAAGATCATGGGATCGAGCCCCATGTTGGGCTCTGTGCTCAGCACAGAGCCGGATTGATACTCTTTCTCTCTCTCCTCCTGCCCTTTTCCTTAGCTCGTGCTCTGTTTCTCACTTACAAAAAATTTAAAAAAACATAACAAACTTAAAGAAACTCATTAATAGTAATACAATAATAGTAGGGGACTTTAACACCCCACTTACAACAACGGACAGGTCATCTAAGCGAAGATCAACAAGGAAATGATGACTTTGAATGACACAGTGAACCAGAAGGACTTAAAGCTATAGTCAGAACATTTCATCTTAAAGCAGTAGAATACACATTCTTCTCGAGTGCACATGAAACATTCTTTAGAATAGATCACATACTGGGTCACAAATCAGGCCTTAATAAGCACAAAAGGACTGAGATCATACCATGCATATTTTCAGACCACAACACTATAAAACAAAGTCAACCATAAAAAAATTTGGAAAGACCACAAATACTTGGAGATTAAAGTACATTCTACTAAAAAATGATAGGGTTAACCAGGAAATTAAAGAATAAATTAAAAAAAATACATAGAAACAAATGAAAAGGAAAATGCAACTCTCTAAAACCTTTGGGATTCAGTAAAGGTGTACTTTCCTCTAAGTGGGAAGTATATTGCAATACAGGTCTTCCTCAAGAAGCAAGAAAAATCTCAAATAAACAACCTAACCTTACATCTAATGGATCTGACAAAA
Organism: Prionailurus viverrinus; assembly: GCF_022837055.1. NCBI lineage: Eukaryota > Metazoa > Chordata > Mammalia > Carnivora > Felidae > Prionailurus > Prionailurus viverrinus. The sequence goes on from NC_062561.1 coordinate 33,887,647, forward strand.
GAACAGCAAATAAAGCCCAAAACCAGCAGAAGAAGGGAAAGTAATAAAGATTAGAGCAGAAATCTATGATATAGAAACAAAACAAAACAAAACAATTAAACTAAACCCTCTGTAGAATAGAACAAAAGGCACTGGCTTGCACAAGGAATTAACAAAATTAATAACCTCCTAGCCAGACTTCTCAAAAAGAAAAAGTAAATGGCCCAAATGAATAAAATCATCAAAGAAGAAAGATCATGACACCTGAGAAATACAAACAATAACAAGAGAATATTATGAGCAATTATATGCCACCAAATTGGGCAATCTGGAAGAAATGGATAAATTCCTAGAAACATGTAAGCTACTAAAACTGAAGCAGGAAGAAATAGAAAATTTTAAATAAACCCCTAACCAGCAAAGATATTGAATCAGTAACCAAAAATCTTTCAACAAACAAGAGTCCAGGGCTGGATGGCATCCCAGGGGAATTCTACCAAACATTTAAAGAAGACTTAACACTTATTCTTCTGAAACTGTCCCCCACACAAAAAAATAAAATAAAATAAGTGGAAGGAAAACTTCCAAATTCACTGTATGAGACCAGAATTTCCTTAATTTCAAAACAAAGACCCCACTAAAAAGGAGAATTACAGACCAATATTCCTGATGAACATAAATGCAAAAATTCTCAACAAGATACTAGCAAATCAAATCCAACAGTACATTAAAAGAATTATTTGCCATGATCAAGTGGGATTTATTCCTGGCGTGTAGGGCTGGTTCAATATTCATAAATCAATCAACATGATACACCACATTAATAAAAGAAAGAAAAAGCATCACATGATCCTCTCAATATATGCAGAAAGAGCATTTGACAAAATACAGCATCTTTTTTTTTTTTTGATAAAAACCCTCAAGAAAGTAGGGATAGAGGGAACATATCTCAACATCATAAAGGCCATATACAAAAGACCCACAGCTTACATCATCCTCAATGGGGGAAAACTGAGAGCTTTCCCCCTAAGGTCAGGAGCATGACAGGGATGTCCACACTCACCACTGTTGTTCAATTTAGTACTGGAAGTCCTAGCCTCAGCTATCAGACCACCAAAAGAAATAAAAGAATCCAAATTGACAAGGAAGAAGTCAAACTTTCGCTCTTTGCAGATGACATAACACTCTGCATGGAAAATCCAAAAGATTCCACCCAAACACTGCTAGAACTGATACATGAATTCAGCAGTATAAAATCGATGTACAGAAGTTTGTTGTATTTCTATACACCAGTAATGAAGCAGCAGAAAGAGAAATAAAAAAAATCCATCCCATTTACAATTATGCCCCAAACCATAAGATATTTAGGAATAAACATGACCAAAGAGGTAAAAGATCTGTACTCTGAAAACCATAGAACACTGATGAAAGACACTGAATAAGACACAAAGAAATGGAAAAATTCCACACTCCTGGATTGGAAGAACAAATATCGTTAAAATGTCAATAATACGCAAAGGAATTCAATCCCTATCAAAATAATGCCATCATTTTTCACAGAGCTAGAATAGACAATTCTAAAATTTGTATGGAATCATAAAAGATCCTGAGTAGCCAAGGTAATGTTGGAAAAGAAAACCAAACCAGGAGGCATCACAATTCTGGACTTCAACCTGTATTACAAAGCTGTAATCATCAAGACAGTATGGTACTAGCACAAAAATAGACACATAGGTTAATAGAACAGAATAGAGAACCCAGAAATGAGCCTACAACTCTATGCTCAGCTAATTTTTGATAAAGCAGGAAAAAAATATCAATGGGAAAAAGACAGTCTCTTCCACAAATAGTGTTTGGAAAACTGGACAGCAACATGCAGAAGAATGATACTGGACCACTTTCTTACACCATGCACAAAAATAAATTATAAATGGATGAAAGACCTAAATGGGAGACAGGAAACCATCAAAATCTTAGAGAAAAACACAGGGAGCAAAATCTTAGACTTGGCTGCAGCAACTTCTTACTAGACATGCCACCGGAGACAAGGGAAACAAAAGCAAAAATGAACTATCGGGACTTCATCAATATCATAAGCTTCTGCTCGGTGAAGGAAACAATCAACAATATTAAATGGCAACTTGTGGAATGGGAGAAGATATTTGCAAATGACATATTGGATAAAGGGCTAGTATACAAAATCTATAAAGAATTTATCAAATTTAACACCCAAAAAACAAACAACCCAGGTAAGAAATGGGCAGAAAATATGAACAGACATTTCTCCAAAGACATACAAATGACTAACAGACACATGAAAAAAATACTCAACATCATTCATCACCAGGGAAATACAGATCAAAACGACCGTGAGATACCACCTCACACCTGTCAGAATGGCTAAAATTAAGAACTCAAGAAACAACAGATACTGGCAAGGATGTGGAGAAAGGGGAACCCTCTTACACTGTTGGTGGGAATATAAACTTGTACAGCTACTCTGGAAAACCGTATGAAGGGTCCTCAGAAAGTTAAAAATAGCACTACCCTACAACCCAGCAGCTGCACTGGGTCTTTATCCCCCAAAAAATACAAAAATACTGATTCGAAGGGGCACATACACTCCACTGTTTATAGCAGCACTATCAACAATAACCAAATGATGCAAAGATCTCAAATGTCCATTGACTGATGAGTGGATAAAGAAGTGGCGGTATATATACACAAGGAATATTACTCAGTGATCAAAAAGAATGAGATTTTGCCAGCTGCAATGACATGGATGGAAGTAGAGGGTATTATGCTAAGTGAAATAGTCACAGAAGGACAAATACCATGTGATTTCATTCATATGTGGTATTCAAGAAACAAAACAAATGAACAAAGGGGAAACAGCCAGGCAAACCAAAAAGGAGACTCTTAACTACAGAGAACGAACAGATGGTTACTTGAGAGGATGTTGGTGGGGGATGGGTGAAATAGGTGGTGGGAATTAAAGAGTAGACTTATCATGATGAGCACTGATCAGTGTATAGAACCATTGAATTACTATATTGTACACCTGAACTAATATAGCACTGTATGTTAATATACTGGAATGAAAGTGAAAAGCTTAATAAGAAAAATAAAAGGAAAAAGTGGTCAGCTGCCCTAATAACCACGAAACTTTAGATTAGAGCACAATGAGTTTCCATTTAAACAACAGAATTTGTATAGGTTTGAAAAACAAAATTGCTCAGAGCTAACAGAATATGGAGAATGAGGCACTCCTGTGCAGGAATAAGTAGATGTACAAATGGCACAAGATTGCTGAGGATTATCAAACAACTTTCATCAGCATTTCTAAATGTAAAACTAATGAACCCAACAACTTAGAAGTCCAGGTATTTATCAGAAAATTATCATGGATGTGAACAAATATGTACTCACAAGTTTACCATTGCAGCATCTTGTATGAAAAGGTAAAATTTAAAACACTTTAGGTATCCAATGATTGGAACACTATGTAGTTGTCAAAAATGATAGTACAGTTCAGGGGAAATGTTCAGAATGCATTAAAGAAAAAAAAGCTGGTTATAAAAGTAGTAGTATATAATTTATGAAATAAACATATTACATGCATTGTATTAGTTGGTTTACAGCTGCAGGAATAAGGTACCACAAAATGGATAGCTTAAACAACAGAAATTTATTTTGTCACAGTTCTGGACATTAGAATTGCAAGATCAAGGTGCCGGCTGAATTGGTTCCTTCTGAGACACATGAGGGAAGTATCTGTCTCTCCAGGCCTGTCTCCTTGGCTTTTAAGATGGCCATCTTTTCTCTGTGTCTTCACTCTATATATTTCTGTGTCCAAATTCCCTCTTCTTATAAAGATACTAGTCATGTTGGAAAAGCACCCACCCTAATGACCTAATTTTAACATAATGACCTCTGCAACAACCCTATCTCCACATACATTCTGTGGTACTTGGGACTATGACTTCAACATGAATGGAGGGGAGGGACATAATTCAGGCAATAATATGAATATCCATATTTCAATGTGTTTTTAAAGATATCAAAATAGCATATGTGTATAAATGTGTATAAGTGGAGTGTACATATGTGTGCAAGTGTCTGTGTGTGTATACATATATATATACACATATATATACATATGTATATATAAATATACAGAGTTTTTATATATAAATATATATTTTATTATTAATTAATATTAAAATATTAGTATATAAGTATAATATATATATTATATATTATATATTATATATATTATACTTTATTATATATTTTTTATTATTTTATTATTAATATATATATAAAGAGAAGATCAGGAATGCATATACAATCATTTCTGCTGAAACACTATATGTGTCTCTGAAAAACATTCTAAAACCTACACACTAAAAATAATGGGATTTATGACAAAATTAGTGATAGGAGCAATATGCTTAAATTCTATGAAATTGTGTAACCAGAGCACCAATGAAAACAATACTAACCCTAATAAAAATACTTAAGTAGTTAAATTTCTGTAGGCATTTTACTTAGATGTCACAGTAAGAAGATCCTTTGTGGTCTTAAAACTAGGGGTCTTGCTTCCTCCTTTGAAATAAAAACTCTGAAGATATTTCCTTTTATTCTTTAACACAAGGATGCATCTTTACAATTTCTTTATTAGCACTTTCAGCTTCTCCAGGCATCTTAACACATTTGAAAGTGTAGTATTTTTTAAGCCTCTAAACCAGTCACTACTTCTACGAATGGAAGGCAGTTCCATTTTATTTTCAGCTCTTTTTAGAAGTTCTCTCTGTATTGTTAAACCTCTGCTGGCAAAAGTTTGCCTATGATCTCTTCAAAACATTAATAGACTGTTGGGAAATGTGGAGGCATGAACCAACAGGGCTTGGTCATTACACTATCACATCACTTCCTTTTTAAATAGATCAACTTTGGAATCAGTTTGCATTTTTAAAAATGGCGTACAGCACAAAGGACATTAATTCAAGATGTTAACAGTGTTTGTGGTAGGCACCTACGGGGTTTTCTTCCTCCAACCACAGGGTTACTGTCAGCATCTGCAAGTTCACACAATGTGACACTGATTTGAACACAGTGTTCCAAATGTGTGCATTTGAAATCTCAGACTCTCCCCATTCCTTGGCATTGTTGGATTTGATGACCTCATTCTTTTTTCCTGTGGCTGAAACTAAAATATAAACCGTTTCCAGCCATATGAATCAGAGAAGCAGAGGTCGTCCAGTTATAGGAGGAAACACAGGCTGAGGCCATGTGTAGAAATGAGGATAAAAGACAGAGAAACCTGATTGTATTTGAGTGTCTGGTTTCATATACCCCAAAGATCCTCCAGTTTCTGATTTTGTTTCTGTAAAACACTATACTATCTTTAAATAGATTCTTTTTTTTCCCCTGTGGTTATGCTGATTCAGATCAGATTTCTATCATTTACAACCAAAATAGTCCTAACCGATATATGATTACAGCTGAGTAGTGAACTGATGTGTGACTCTGATCTCCTCATTATATCCTTCTTTATTTTCAAAAATTCTACGATAAACCTCTTTCCTTTTGTGAACAGACAAAATTATAAGTATTTGTAAAGTAAGCAGCGAAAGAAAAGTGCTCTATATTGATTATTTTATAATTTGGGCAGCTTTCAATAATGCAAAATGTGGTTGAAATTTAGACATTTACTACACTGTTTTTTTTTAATCTTTACATTTGCAATGACCACATTACCACTCTGTGACATTCACTGTCCCCCACAAGTTTCCCTGAATGCAGATGTGTTTGGCTATCTCTGACTAAAGAAAGCTATAAAATACAATTGCATCTCTCATGCCTTTCTTACCTCCTTTCAGGAAGAGAAGTTATGGGATGTTTCCAGGGCAGTAGGATTCTCCCTATTCCTCCACCCCCTTATCTAAACACCCCCTCCCCTTTTTCTCTTAACTCCATGTTCTATGTGTCTGGTTCCTCCAAAGGAAACAGAATTTCTTTAAGAAATATATTCGTTTGCATGAACTGCAATTAATCTGCCAAAAGTAAAAAAAAAAAAAAATCTCTTTAGAAGATACTCATCCCCAGTATATAAGCTATTGATATTGAAAATGTTTTATAACAATAAATGGAATATGGTAACCAAAAAAAGGACATGAGTATTTCAAAGGAAAGTTAATATTTTGTACAAAAGAGGGACAAAGTTCCTCAGTGTCTACAAAGACATAATATGCCTTTAATTAAGCTTCATGATTAAGGCTAAAGTAAGGTGAATGTTAACTTTAATCTTGGGTAAAATTCCTCTCATACTCTGATCAAGTGTAGATTTAATGACATTTCTGTCATCGTAACATCAATCTTCAAATTCAAACACAGGATCTAACACAATAATCAACACTTTAAACTGAAGATTAGATTTTATACCTTAAACATGTTTGTCACATCAATCTTTACATATATTTATATATTTATGATATTTTGCCTGCTAGCCTATAAATTATTTAAGGCAAAAGCTGGATCATCTATCTCCATTTATATATGGTTCAATATCCTGATGGTTTATGTCTTAAAAAAATGATGTTATTATCTGTGGAATCAAGGATATTTGAAGTATAATCTGGAAGGGATCTGTTATTCCAATACATACATATCATATATGCATATGTACATATACATATACATATCACTAATATAATACACACAATCACTAAGTATCCTGGCTATTCTCTACTGTTCTATCCTTTATCTCCCCTGCCTCATTCTCCTTCATCCACACACTGGCTCAGCTAAAAAAAAAAAAAAATCACCTGTGGAAGTAAATATATTGCACTGCAAATTTGAATGATTCTTTTCTGGAGAATAATTTGCATAGGAATTCTGACTGTGACTTGTTTAGATCATCAGTAAGCATTTGGTTTAGCAAATATTACCTCATAAAAGATAATGCTTTGGGCAAGAGACACAAACAAAAAGAAAAGACAAGAAGAAAATGAAAAACATTTGAGAAAAAGTTTTGCTCATTTACTAACTTAACACACCAGTCCAGCCATTCCCTCTACTGCCCATATTGTTCTTTAGGCAATCTTTTTAGCCTCCATATGGAGCACGGTACATATCACAAAGTAATGACAAGTGCTGCAAACAAATATTTTACAGAGACAGTTGCTAATAATTTCTTAATACCAATAATGACATGCACTGATTTGTTTTTTGCTGAAATACGAGTTTTGTGTAGCATGAACATATTCTTACTGACAAGCAAGCCTAGAGATGTAAACAAATTAAAAAGAAATAATTAGGTGTGTTCTGTTAATAAAGTGTTTTAGCTAAATCTATTTGTAGAATGTGAATTTTACTTAATAAGATACTAAAATGTTTTTATTATTGTTAATAACATGTAACTACAAAAGTACAGAAGTGTAGCATCTATAACAATTGAGATACACAAATTAGTAATTGATCAAGTAGATCAATTACTTTGTGCTGAAGACTGACATTTAGATGACTTAAAGTACGACTGTTAATTAAGCTGGCCAAATGCAGAAGGATGGAGTCAATTGCATTCATCTTAAAGGAGGCTGAAAAACTGATGATACAGTAATAAACACTTTTGAATTTAAAGCTTTAGAAAGTCAGAATATGTTAGAAGAATCTTCTCTTTTATTTAAAAGAATGATATGTTCCTTGTATATAAAGCAACAATCTTAATCCTCTTCTAGCTGTTGTGAACTTAGCTGAATTTTCAGGTTTCCTCTGTGTGCCAAATCAAATGCAAGGGCAGAAATAATATTGTTCAAAGTTTTGCCCAGTTTTACTAAATTTAGGGGACAGAAACATAAGTATTATCTATTTTATTCTTCTAAAGAATAAAAGGGATTAGGACACTCCTTTTCAAGCAAAATTCAACTTGTAGCAGCATTACACTCAGTTTCAATACAATCCTGCTGATCCGATTAAGAAGTGAAGTTACACAGGTGCATTATGTAGTTCACTTTGAAAGGAAAAAGCAACAGAGTTGATCAAAACATTTCTCCCCATGGCTGCATTGTCAGACAGGACCACTTTTAGGATACTAACAGAAAATGTGATAAGAATTGCTATTTCCCAGAATTGTTAAATGAGTATCTAATAATGGGTATCAGATGTTCTTTCCATTTTCTTCCTAGTCTAACTCTGTAAGATTCAATAAAAGAATCAGTAATTTTGACTACAAACATATCTGGCTTCCTGCTACCACCTACCTAAGTTAATTCTGTTCGCATTTCATATATGTGTATTAAAGCACTGAGTGTTCTCTTCCCAATGGTGCATTATGCAAAAGATTTAAAAGTATGATTTAAATAATATCTTCATTATACCGTAAAATAACTCCAATACTCTTTGAGTTGTCGATGAATAAAGATATCTTTCCAATAAACAGAAAGTCAGATCGTATTAGCATAGTTTGCCAAAGAAATGTTAATCATATATATTTACTCAACTATTACTTGAGTACCTACTATGTGTCAGCTCATGTCCTGTATGATTGAAATATAGCAATAAACAGAATAAGAAAAAATTGCCTACCCTCATTGCAGTCATATTCTAGTAGTAGTCAAAAAGCAATAACCAAATACATAAGTGAAATATAAGTGTGTGTGGGGGGGGTGGTAATTGGTTTTGTGAAGAAAACAACAGAGCACAAAAGAGTAAAGGGTATAGGATGAAAGAGTGTAATTTTTAAATACAATTATAAGAAAAGTCTGTTTTTAAGTGGTATTTGATTAAAGACCCAAAAGAAGTGACAGAGATATGCAAGCTGCTGTCTGTGGGAAGAGTATTCCAGGCACAGAAGGCAGCAAGTGCAAAGCACACACAACCATGGCTACATTTCAGAAACAACAGTAGATACAAGTGCAGCAAATGGGTGAGGAGATGAGTGACAGTGAATGAGTTCAGAGAGGTAACAGAGAAACACACTGTGTAGCACCTGGTAGATCACTGTATTTTAGCGAGATGGAAAGTACTGAGAAGGGACATGTTGAATGGAAATCTGGTTAGGGATGCTTTAAGTTGATTTGCCTGTAGATGTTTATACGGTTACATTGAATATTCAGTTGCCTAGGCAAGACTAGAGATCACAGGGAGGTCCTAAGTGTATCAATTATCAATTGGCAGGTGCATTTAATGCCATGAGAATACATGAAATCACAAAAAGAATGAATGTAGGGAAAAAAGTGGATGCTTTAGAGGACTTAGAGTTGGGGCACTACAATATTTAGTGGCTGAGAAGATGAGAAATCTGGGGGTAAAAATTAAAAGAGTTGGTTTATGAAGAAGGAAGAAAATCACATTGTTATGATTGTTCATATATATATACACACACACTATACCTTATATGTGTTATTAATATGTAACTTTTAGTCACTAAATTAGTATAGTTATTTATCCTATATCAAATATAGTATTTCTATTACATATGTCATGTATTATATGATATAATAAATTTATATAATATTATACTATAGATAGATAGATAGATAGATGAGAATATTTTATACTGGACATTGTATATAAAAGACACATAAAAACTAATCCTAAAGTTGTTGTTATTTCCTCCCTTTGAGAAGGCAGATAAGGAAGGGCTGTCATCTCAATTCAATCAGGCATCGATCTGGATCAGCACTGGGTTGCTGTTTTAGTTAGATTTAGCCACCTCTCTTTTCCAATGTCTCTATGACAAGATGTATTGTGTATTTGCTTCAGGTTATCCCCTAGTGGGACTTTGTCTCCTAAGTGCCATCAGGGTAAAAGCACTCAGCTTGGCTGTCCAGCCCAACCTCCAGCCCTCAACATCATCATCTAAGCACTTAGAAATGTCCTACAGGGAAAACAGTCATGAGCTTGTAGGGGTCTCTCTAGATCCAATCCAGCATATCAGCCCATATGGTTATCATGAGTTTTGATACTTTCTCTTCCCCCACCTGATTAATCTACCTAAATTAATCTGCCTTAACATCCCTAGATTAAGTTTAACTCTCACCCTGTAAATAGAAAAGGTCTGACAGTCTTAAACATACCCAAGAAGGGTTCTTTCCTCTGTTATTTAGTTCATCTTATCTTCTTCACCTCTGATGTTTTAAATGTTAATTCAGCTTTTGTTTTCCCTAGTTGTCGCTGTGAAAGTGATTTGCTCTCGCTAGCTACTCAACCGTACTTGGAAGTAGAAGACTAATTAGTCATTATCTTTATTCACACTTTGATAGTACAGGTTTCCCCCACTATCCAAAAGTACAGCACTCCGGTGAAAACTTTCTAAAGCCAAAATGGCATTAAGCAAAGAAGCAATGAACCACTTCAAAAAAAAATCAAAAATCCTCTTTGATTGCTTTCATTTAATGAAAACACACAGGTCTGTGATAAAAGCAAAGGGATGTAAGGCATAAAGCGAACTTTCAGATAGCTGCAGAAACCTGTGTTTGAGCATTTGAAAAAGGCTAATGAGTGACATGAATTTCAGCATAAGTGGTGGGGAAGTATCTATATAGTACAATCATACCTAGGATAGTGTTTTACTAATGAGCAAGGAGATTTGGATGGGAAGAGAGGACTTTAGCAATTGCTAGTGGTGCGACGTGAAGCCAGTTTTGTAAGTTCTCCAAGCATCATGCCCTGATTAAAGATTCGATAAAGGGCACTCTCTTTGGAAACAACCATTCTAGCCCATTCTCAAAGCAATCTATGTAATACTTGAATACACCCCTGGCATTGTGAGTGATACATAACCCAAAAAACTGATCACAACACTTTCTCTCCCTAGTAGCACTCTCAACTAGGGTAAGAGGCACATTCTAATGGAAATAGCCACATTTGGCTTCCTGGCACCCAGGTCTCAGAGAACAGGAACTTAAAAAGTGCATCAGAGAACTAATCAATTGCCACCACTCAGAATCATATCTGACATCTATGCTACTAACCTGCAAGAGTTTCATCATTATTTTTAGTTTTACCAATGTAAATAGTGAAGTCCTCCTCCATATCAAAAAGTTTAGGTCAAGAGTTATACTGAAAGATTTCTAAGATCTCTTTGGTGAATAAAATAACCCTTTTCACCATTTCTAGGATGAAAGACACTATTTCTGCCAAGAGCAACTGCTCAGTAATGTTGATTTTATGTTGTGAATATAGACATTTTATAGTTCAAGGTTGGAAACTGTAAGTAAGATAGCACATGCTATTTATGTGCCTTTACAAAATTAGATCGGATTATACCTAACAGGTAATAAAACACAATGATTAAGAACTTGGGGTCTGGAAAAAAAAATTAAAAAAAAGAACTTGGGGTCTGGACCTGGACTGCCAGATTTCAGAGGACTTCTGCTCCTTCCTAGCTGTGCAATACCAACAAGCTAATTATCTATGCCTCTGTTGTCTTTTCCGTGCATTGGAGACCTAATACTGCTTACTTGCACAATGTGTATTAATATAAAGTCCTTAGAAAATTGTCTGGCACAGAATGAGCCCTAGATAAATATTAACCTTGATTATAACAGCCTTGTTTTTTTTTTCCTTCCCCAAATAATTATCATTAACTTCTCTGTCTCTTCTAGTTGTTATTTTGGTTTCACAGGGCAGAAAGCTTCTCAAAAATATATCCTACACATCAGACTTTTATTTTTAAAATCTTATTATCTTTCCAAAGAAGTAAAATTCTTGAAAATCACTGTTTTTCTTTGTTCAGGAAACAGTATTCTTACTAGACTTATTCAAGTAATGGCATTTCAAATATCAACCCTTTTTTTTATCCTCCCTCCCCCCTTAAATACATGGTGAAGTACTAGTTGTCCTAGGAGACACCAACAAGGTTGTAAAAAGAATCTACACACCCTAAAATCTATGGGAGATGGGCATATGTAAATTAAGTACTTATTAAGTCTGTAATTTCTATAGACTCACAGGGCTACACAGAAAAACCACAAACTTATATAAGGAAAGGCCAGATATGAAAAAGGGGAAATTTAGGTATTAAATATATATAATCTCAATTTTATAAACAAAATGAAAATGACACATAAAATTGTAATAGATGATACACCAAATGTACATGGTGTTGTCTTTTCCTGGCAATTGGAATTCATGTATATTTTTAAATAACTCAAACTCATCGTGGCCATTGTTTCCCTGGAGCTGATAGATGGCATCACATTACTTAAATTCATACATGTAGAAATATCCTCTCCATTTCTTTAAACGATTTTAGTGGTTACAAAGTCATTTAGAAATAAACGAAAACCAGGTAAGATGTAAATCAATGTGAGTTCTGCAAAATAACAATAATGAGAACAGTTATAGAATACTTTGTTTCTCTCATATAATTATTTAATACAATTTTTGAATCCATATAGAAAGCTTTATTTTCAAATATATTCCCTCTATTTTGGGATTCTGTGATTTAATGAATAATGTCTACTAAAATTAATCTACTATGAAGGAATTAAACATTTTTACCAAGGCATAAAACTAAAATTTGGGATAATATAGTTTAAAAAATTAACACAGTGTAAAGAATGATAAGCCTTAACTGAGGAAGGTCACACTATTTGACTGGGGTGTCAAGTTCAAGATGGATTCACATGGAGTGGTCAGATCAAACAAGGAGATAGTACCAGCCAGGTCATTTGGACTAGGATCAACTCCTGAGGGCATAACAGATGTTGCAGGTAGATTACTCTCCAAATAATCTATCCTTTTTGCTTTACCTCTCTTGTGAACTCTAAATTATTTTCAAATTTCAGTGATGGTTATAATGTTTTTGTGAATCTTTCCTTCACTGTCCCAGAAGTTAGGTACTCCAGTATTTCTTCATGATCTCCTAGCACCCTGACCTTGCCACTATCATCATGTTTTATTATATCTTATGATTACATATTGCAATTTTTAAAACCAGATAAATATTTTACCCTTGTGAACCACTAGAATATGGAGATCATGTTTTATTCATTATATATCAACATAAAGTAGCATAGTTAAAAATACATAGTATCCATTCAATACATATGTTTGTTGACTTAAATGAAACTTTCCATTTCAATTGTTTTAAATGCATAGTTCATGGTTTGTCTATAAAAATATATTTGTGTAAGAAACAGTCATTGTAGCTTTGTCACATCTCTGAAGGCAGTTTTTCACTCAACTTGGTCCTATTCTTCTTGTTCACCATGTTGTTCTCATTAGAGAACCCCCTCCCTGTTAGCATACCAGCATGATAATACTATTTCCTTTTTAACAGTTTTTCTGGATTTCCCAAATACCTCTCTTTAATGCACCTTTGTCCAAAGTGCCTCTCATAGAGCTAACTAATCACAGATGGCTGCCTCTCACGGGTAAAGCAGTACATAATTCTAGCTATTTGCTAGCACATTAATGATTAATCATACTTTAAAATATCTGTTACAAAAAGTTTTTAAACACTTAAGTTTTAAAACACATAGCTGATTTCTAAAAAATTCTTCAAACAGGTAACCTTATTTCTCCTCTATAAAAAGCATCAAATTTATGTTGTCGTTTTTCCAACATAGTGACATGTCAGCATACAAAAACAAATTTGTTTTCCCCTTAGTCTCACCTTCTCACTCATTCCTTCCATCATCACACCTATCTATAATTCCAGAATTCAGTTCTATAAAAAAATCTGAGTTAATTAATGTATATGGTCTCTATATCTAGTCTACACATACACTATTATATAGGCACTTTTTTTTTAATGGAGAAGACTCACATTGACCAAGCATGCAAAGTCTGATTGTTTTCCCCATATTTAAAATGTATAAACTCACAATGAAATATAATCACAGACCCAGCATGGTTATGTCCCTATAACAAGTCTAAAAAATTGAGTAGGAAATAAACAACAATGTGTAATCTTCTAAGTCAGTGTATTCTCCCTTGTCTCCTATGGGAGGAGATACTACCTTGCCAATATTAGCTTATCTGCCAACATTAACGTACAAACACAAGATTGGATTGTCAACCAGTCTCCCTACCTCATTTCCAAATCTTTGAGGAGATTTAAAGAAGACTTCTTTGCTAATTTTATAGCCCAACCTTCAGAGGAGGTTATTAGTATGTTCTATTTCAATATCATTTTAAGGGGGACAACACATAACGTTTTCCTTATTACCACAGGTAATAAGTACTCAATATAAAATGTGTATTTTTTCACAAAATCGTGATAGAAAAGAGGCAAACAAATAATTTATTACTTACTTGTTCCATATGCTTTGAAAATATCTCATAAATCTTCATAGTAACCATTTGACACATATTTATTATCTCCCTTTTTTTTCAAATGAAGTGGGGCTCAAAAGCATTATATAACCTACCCAGATTGCTTGTGGGGCCAGGATGCAAACCTAGGTCTAACTCCATGGTGTACTTTCCATTATAAGTGGAGAGCCATAAGCAAAGAATCCTGCTATAACAGCAATCCATTTGCAGACTAAAGGACAAAGATAACTACAACAAATCAACAAACTTACTAAATCAACAAAAATTAATTTTATATGCCTATAATAATATGCATAATTGTTGCTGTTTTGCTCAGTAATTAAGATGCAAACAGCTAAACATTTAAGTATATGGCTTTAGTTAATATTAAAAAGTCAAAGTATTTCTAAATCAGAACAAAGAAAAATCTTAAAACAGGAAGAAGTTCTACAATTGTTTTATGATTTTATTTTATTTTTGAGAGAAAGAGAGATACACCACAAGTGGGGGAGGGCAGAGAGAGAGGGAGACACAAAATCTGAAGCAGGCTCCAGGCTCTGAGCTGTCCACACAGAGCCTGACAAGGGGTGCAAACTCATGGACCTTGAGATCATGACCTGAGCCAAAGTCTGACTGATGCTTAACCAACTGAGCCACCCAGATGGCCCTAAACAGGAAGACGTTCTAAGGTCTTACTTACTTAACTAATCTGAGCCCCCTTAATCTTCTATTGAAAATGATCTTCTAATTAAGTGGCGTTTAATAGGTAGCATGTGAGTGACCTCAAAATCCTTTGTTTCAGAAAAATAGTTTCCTGTTACAGAAAATACCTCCCCTACATTGCCAAAAATCTAAAAATGAGTGGCACATATCGATCAACAAAATCGATAAATGATCATTTTAGGTGGACATGGCAAAGGAAAAATTATACAGTAGTTAGAGCTGGAATTCATGAAAAACAGAAAATAAAAAAGTCCAAGAAGAAGCAAACAAATTAGGCTTTTTCTGGCAGACCAAAACACCTTTCTATAATTCCAGAATTCAGTTCTATAAAAATTCTGAATTCATTAATATATATAGTTTCTCTATGTAGTCTATATGTACACTGTTATATAGACACATTTTTTTCATTTTCTTTTTTTTAAGTTAATTTATTTATTTTGA
Source organism: Prionailurus viverrinus (assembly GCF_022837055.1). Lineage (NCBI taxonomy): Eukaryota > Metazoa > Chordata > Mammalia > Carnivora > Felidae > Prionailurus > Prionailurus viverrinus. The sequence continues at coordinate 33,903,058 of NC_062561.1, forward strand.
GAGAGAAAGCACAAGTAAGGAAAGGGCAGAGAGAGAGAAGAGCGAGAGAGAGAAAGAGAGAGAATCCCAAGCAGGCTCCACATTGTCAGTGAAGAACATGACATAGAGCTTGAACCCACAAACCATGAGATCAGGACCCGAGATGAAGTAAGACACTTAACCAACTGAGCCACCCAGGCACCCCAAAAACATAAGTGTTCTTAAATTGACAATTAATCAACAAGTTTGGATGGAATTACTTTACATAGTAGACTAATGGTAGGCAAGAAGAGGAACAAAGGTTGGGACCAGAACAAAAGAGACCTTGAAATATGTAAATCCTGTGCATAGTATTTTCCAGAGTCTTGTAAAATGACTGAAAGATGCTCTGTCCCTGGCATAACATATTTTCTACCAGCTACTGAAACCAACACTAATCTAGATGCTGCTGTGAAGGGATTTTGACAGATTCAGTTAAGGCTCAAAACAGTTGACCTTAAGATAGGTAATTATCCTAGATGAGCTTTATTTAATCAGGTGAGCTCTTAGAATAAGACCTTCTAGAAATCATAGATTTGAGCATAAGAGAGATTTGAGTCAAGGGAGATTCTTTGTTGCTGGCCTTGAACCCTAGGGGGCTATCTGACAAGGAATGTGAGTAGCCTTAGGGACTTGGTAATAGCCCACAACTAATATCCAGCAAGGAAAGGGCATCTCAGTACCACACTGCAAAAAAATGAAGTCTGCCATATCCATATGAGCTTAGAAAACTCCCAAGCTCCAGATGAAAACACATCTAGCAACACCATAATTTCAACCTTGTAAGACCTAAAGAAGAAATGTCAATCATGCCATGCCTGAACTCCTGACCCACAAAACTATGAGCTAATAGTGTTTGAGGCTGCCTGTTTATAGTAATTTGCTACGGAGCCCAATATAAAGCCTTCATCTTTCATTTCTTATTTAGTCTCATAAGGTTACCCTAGGTATAAATTATATACAAATAACTGTACATATTAATGTGTATAATCTGATGGTATAGACATATGCAGATTTCCATAATAACATCACCACAATCAAGAGAAGGGACATAGCCAACATCTCCCTCCCAAAGTCTCCTTATGTCCCTTTGCTTTTTGCTTTCTTGATTTTTTTTGTTTGTTTGTTTGTTTTGTTTTGTTTTTACATAGAAACACTACTTTTATTAACAAGTTAGGGCCACGATGGACAGCTTCCAGAACAAAAATAAGACAGTCCCAAGACAACGGAGAGTAAAATTGTAGCAGACAAGTTAATACTCTTCACACTTATCCTCTCCCTCAGCACTATCCATCGTCCTCATAATCCTTCTCAAGGGGAGCCATGTCCTCATGGGCCTCAAAAAACTCTCCTTCCTCCATGCCTTCACTCACATACCAGTGAACAAAGGCACGCTTGGCCTATATCAGGTCAAACTTGTGGTCTAGGTGAGCCCAGGCCTCACCAAATGGCTGTGGTGTTGCTCAGCATGCATACACCTCACTATACTTTGTCCAGGTCTCCACCTGGTACCACAGTGGGAGGCAGGGAATTAATGCCAACTCTGAAGCCAGTGGGGCACCAGTCCACAAACTGGATGGTATGCTTGGTCTTGAGAGTGGCAGTGGCAGGACTGACATCTTTGGGAACCACGTCACCATGGTACAACAGGCAGCAAGCCATGTATTTACCATGGTGAGGGTCACATTTCACCATGTGATTGGCTGGCTCAAAGCATGCTCTAGTGATCTCTGCTACAGTAAGCTGTTCGTGGTGGGCTTTCTCAGCAGAGAAGTAGGGCCGTATGTGGCCAGAGGGAAGTGGATGTGAGGATAGGGCACCAAGTTGGTCTGGAATTCTGTCAAATCAACATTCAAGGTTCCATCAAATCTGAGGGAAGCAGTGATTTTTTTTTCTTTTTTTTTTTTAATTTTTTTTTCAACGTTTATTTTATTTTTGGGACAGAGAGAGACAGAGCATGAACGGGGAGGGGCAGAGAGAGAGGGAGACACAGAATCGGAAACAGGCTCCAGGCTCCGAGCCATCAGCCCAGAGCCTGACGCGGGGCTCGAACTCACGGACTGTGAGATCGTGACCTGGCTGAAGTCGGACGCTTAACCAACTGTGCCACCCAGGCGCCCCGGGAAGCAGTGATTAAATACACAATCTGGTTAATAAGGTGGTTAAGGTTAGTGTAGGCTGGGCATTCAATATCAAAGTTTCTATGACAGATGTCATAGATGACCTCATTGTCTACCATGAAGGCACAGAGAGTTCTAGAGTGGTGTGGGTAGTGAGGATGGAATTATAGGGCTCAACTACAGCAGTGGAAACCTGGGGGGCTGTCTTGTTGATGCCCATATTCTGCTGCTCCTTGTGCCATCAAGAGTTTGCTGACACCCAGACAATAAGGAGCTTTGTGAAGTTGCAAAAAGGCTGTCTCATAACATTGAAAAACCTCCACTAAAAACAGTTACCTTTTTTTTTCCCCTTCTCCTCCCCCATGGGTTTCTGTTAAGTTTCTCAGGATCCACATAAGAGTGAAAACATATGGTATCTGTCTTTCTCTGTATGGCTTATTTCACTTGGCATAACACTCTCCAGTTCATCCACGTTGCTACAAAGGGCCATATTTCAAAAAAAAAAAAAAAAAAAAGAGGTTAGAGTGGGAGAGAGCCAAAGCATAAGAGACTCTTAAAAATTGAGAACAAACTGAGGGTTGATGGGGGGTGGGAGGGGGGGAGGGTGGATGATGGGTATTGAGGAGGGCAACTTTTGGGATGAACACTGGGTGTTGTATGGAAACCAATTTGACAATGAATTTCATATATTGAAAAAAACAAAAAACAAACAAAAAAACACAAAAATAAACGCTAAAGTTAAAAAAATTAAAAAAAAAAAAATAAAACAGAGTTGCCTTACTGCATTTAAGAAGGTGGCGATTCGTTTAGGTTAATTCTTAACTCTCTATTTTGTTGTTATTCCTTAGGCTAAAACTCAGGGATGAGTCTATGAAGATAGAACCAAAGCTTAATCTGAGAGACCATATCTCTTTTACCAACATTTTCACTGACTCTTCCATTGACTGTGAATAAAATACTGGCATCTGGATTCTCTTCTCTGTCAAAATGAGTCTTTCCCAGAAGGTTGCTTTTTAGGTAAACATAAATCTAGGACGGTGATTCCCAAATAATTTCCATGCTAAGACCCACCTGATTTCTAGTATAAGTATAATTTAGGGTTAAAATACAACCTAGTTTAACCAACAAGAATTATTCAACAGAACACCTTAGGATATCATGATCCAATTGTGCATTGCTGTTATCAAATGTAGGAAGGTTTTCCTTCCGCAAATCATAAAAGACTAGTAGGAGTCACATTAATTTAAAGATGAGAAAACTAGAGCCCAAAAGGCTAAAGGAAACATTTACTTAGGGTATGACTTACTAACAATTTTCTTTACATACAATAAACCAATTAATAAAATGGTAATGTAAAATGTCAAAATCTAATGTTCTATAAGTATAACAAGTGAGAACTTAATCAATGTTTAAATAAAGAAGGCATTTCCTAACCATGAAAATAAACCAGAATAAGAGAGCTCTGCTTTAATGTTGATAAAAGTGTATCCTTAAGAGAAGGACTCTAAGATATTTTCCAAGGAAGCTATCACACAAATATTACACAAGGAAAATGTTATAACTCTGGGTACACTTTGTTTCCTCTCAATGCATCTGAATTCAAGACCATCACAAAAATTTAGCCTTCACATTTCTAGATTTAAATTTTGGAATTTCTCACTTATATTTTATAATCTCAACACTCCCTTATAACAAAATCACTGCCTCACATGTGGAATTTATTAGCCTACACTGGCTATCTAGATTTCTGATTTTCCCATCCTTCTAGTGATGATGTTCAGCACTGTGTTTTCTGATCCATCGTTGTAATCTTGCAACAGCCCAAGTCCAGAGCTGAGAAATGGAAGTCTTACACACTTACTGTGCACATCACAAATGCAACCGAACATGAGGCAGGTAGTTTCTGTTAATTCACCATAGCCATAACATACTCCTTGCACAATTTCTAATACATAGTCAGCTTATTGGTGAGTCATTAGTTTTAAGAAACAACTTACTTCCACAAGGATTTCTTGTCCATCTAATATGAAGAAGGTAGTCTGGTGGGTGATGAAGAATCACATAATAAATGGCAGATGATCCTGTGCCTTGAGAATCTTATGGTCTCTACAGACTACATTGTGCATACCTGCTCTGATGGAGTTATACTCCCCTCCCCATATCCAACCATCCTGACCAGAACAAGGAGCAAGAACTTCATGAGGGTAGAGCCAGGACTGGCCCAAAAGAAAGTAAGGTAAATTTTGTCTCATAACCTTCCCAGTCCTCCTCTCCTGGTGTTACCTATCTCTGCTTGATAGCAGTCTGTCTACTCGTATTCTTATCAAATATTTTATAATGCATTAACCTAACCTCTCCTCTTCGTCCTCAAACTGGGATCAGGCTCCAAAATTATCTTTTAATTCATCCCTACAACCATCAATCTCCCTTTCCAATCGCCTGAGTGTGAGAGATAGTATGTTTGCCAGGACTTACTACAAGCAAGGGTATAAGAAAATGGTAACTTTATTCAACACCATGCTTAACACTCAAAAAGTGTTCCTTGTACAGATGTTTTATACATGTAATATTACTAGAAAAGTAATTTAAAATAAAAGGCTATTCCCTCCACACACATATATACCCAGAAACATGAAAACGATATGATGTAATCTGTAAGTAGCGTACTGGAATCTCAGCTTAGGCATTTATTATCTGTGTGATAGTAGGCAAACTAATTAAATTTCATGAACTTGAGTCTCCTAATCTCTAAAATGAAGATGGATAATAAAATAAAGATATATTTCATAGCAGTGAGATAATAAGTAAAGTTTTAGCAGAATACCTAGAGCATAGCCAACTCTCAGTAAATGCCATTTCCACGTTATTCAGGTAACAATGGCAATCTAATCTACCAAAAACAGGTAAGTATTTACTGTGCTTACTATTATAGTATCTATAAAACATGTTTTAAAAATTTATTTAATAATTGCAATTGTAAATGATAAACTATGTATCTAATTTCCTCATTTAAAAGAATCACACAAGCAAGTCTAGAAAGTAGTATAATCATTATATTGAGGAAACTGAAACCAAGAAAGGTTGAGTAACTTGCTTTGCATAATAATATAATTAATAACAAAGTCAAAGTATGTCTTTTTTGACTTATTTATGTGTTCTTTTTTAAAATTTTTTTAATGTTTATTCATCCTTGAGAGAGACAGAGACAGAATGGGAGTGGATTAGGGGCAGAGAGAGAGGGAGACACAGAATCCAAAGCAGACTCTAGGCTCCAAGCTGTCAGCACAGAGCCAGAGGCGGGGCTCAAACTCACCAGCTGTGAGATCATGACCGCAACCAAAGTCAGACACTCAACCCACTGAGCCACCCAGGCTTCCCTTATTTATGTGTTCTTTTGTCACCCTGTGCTGACGGCACAGGGAAGCTCTGCCTGCCACTTCAACTCTGTGTCTCCACAAGCTCTCCATCTGACTCATTCTAGACAGAGAAAATCCATTTCCCCTTTGCTCTTGAGGAATTCACAAGATATACTGTGACTGGCTCTTTTTATTTAAAAAAAATATTATTCATTTTTGAGAGAGAGAGAGAGAAAGAGAGAACAAGCAGGGGAGAGGCAGAGAGAGAAGGAGACACAGGATCCAAAGCAGGTTCCAGGCTCTGAGCTGTCAGCACAGAGCCCAGTGCAGGGCTCGAAGCCACAAACTGTGAGATCATGACCTGAGCTCAAGTCAGACACTCACCTGCCTGAGCCACCCAGGCGCCCCTGTCTTTTTATTTTGAATCTCCTAGAGTGAAGATTTTCTCTGGCTAAATATTTTACCATCGATAATTGTTTCTTAAAGTTTCCTGAAATTTGGCCCTACTTTAGGCCAAATTTTGGGATGATCCACAGATAGCAGGTAGAATTGAGAAATCGCAGTCACGACAATCCAGCCTTAAGACAATGATTGGGTTTAAGAATGGTCACGTGGTGTAATTCTGCCCAATGAGATGTTAGAGGAAATGGGCTTCTAGGGCTTCTCAGAAATTGTCCTCTCTCAATAAAGAACAAAAGACATGCGATTCTCTTTTCCTGTCTGTATATTACTATTTAGATGTAACACCTGGATTTACAACAACCCATAAGCCATCCACCTAAATTATCAGATGAACAAGGTGGAGGGACTTAATGCCACTGCTAATCAGATAAATGAACTAAATCTTGAAGCACTCTCCCTCTGAACTTTGTTAGGTGAAATAACAAATACTATTATTGATCAAATAATTTTTAGCGGAGTTTCCAATAGCTGTAGCAGAACACATACCTCAAAGTGACCTAGTGATAAGCCTCTACTAGGATAACTTATTCTTTGTTTAGTGCTCTTTAAAAATTACAACATGCCATGCCTGGGGAGATACACCTACTCATACTTGGTAGAAAACTGAAATTTTATTACTGTACAGAAAACCCTTTGAAACAATTTAGGGAAAGTAGCACATTTCATTCTAAAATGTAAATTTTTCTTTTTTTCTTTTTTAATTTTTTTTTCAACGTTTATTTATTTTTTGGGACAGAGAGAGACAGAGCATGAACAGGGGAGGGGCAGAGAGAGGGGGAGGGGCAGAGAGAGAGGGAGACACAGAATCGGAAACAGCCTCCAGGCTCTGAGCCATCAGCCCAGAGCCTGACGCGGGGCTCGAACTCACGGACCGTGAGATCGTGACCTGGCTGAAGTCGGACGCTTAACCGACTGCGCCACCCAGGCGCCCCTAAAATGTAAATTTTTCTTAATCAACTCTCCACACTGCAGCCAAAACAGTAACATATAAACTAAATGTCTTAAACTTCCTTAAAATTCTTTTGATACACTCCCAAGTCTGTTGCTTTCACCAGTGTTTCTCACCCATGGCTGAACATTTTAATAACTCGGGGAGATCTTTAGAAATAATGATGCCTGAATTCCCTACCTCCAGAGATCATGACATTCTAGGTCTGGGTATGGTCTGGGCATCACGATTAAATGTGAAGCCAAGGTTAAAAACCCCTGCCCTAGAGATTAATTAGTTGGTTAAGGGTAAGACCTGAAGGTTTATATATACACGTGTGTATATATACACATGTGTATATATACACAGACACATACACTTTTTCTTTTTTTAAGTCTCCAGGTGATTACAAATTAGCCAGAATTGAGAAACACTAGCCTATGAGACAAAGTACAAATTCGTTACATGGGATACAATACATTTTATTATTTCCCTCCAAATATTTTCAAACTGCCGTCCTAAGCAGGGACTCCTCTCTTGCTCTGTGTTCCAGTAACTCTACATCAATTGGAATTTTACTTCATATAACATAAAAACTCAAAACCAGTGGCTGAAATAGAATAAAAATGTATATTTTTATCCTATTCAAAGAAAAAAAGAGTTTTAAGGTACACACTGATGGTTCTAAAGTGTTATCAGAGTCCCACACAACTGTTTTTTTTTTTATTGGCTAAAACTTAATCATATGGATAAATCCAGCTATAAGACAGACTGACTACACTGCCCTTATAAACAAAGTTAGTGTTCTAACATATATGAGAAACGAAGAATAGATATTGTTTGGCAACTAACCTTATATGCCAAACTACATTAAACTGTCCCAAACATCATGTTTCTTTGGTCCCTATGTGCCTTCATTCAACTCTCAAGCATTACTTCCCCTTCGAGTCCCAGCTCAACCGTCAGGTTAGCCACAAAACTCATTGTCCCCTTAGTTCATGTAAAACTGATTACTCCACCCGCTCCTTTATATAGGCAGATATCATCTTATGGAATTTTGCTTTATTGTCATCGGCAAATATTTGCATTTTTTACAAATTGAAGGTGTGTGGCAACCCTGTGTCAAGCAAGTCTATCGGCATCATTTTTCTTTTTTTGTTCTTTTTAAAATAATTTTTTTAATGTTTATTTATTTTTGAGAGAGACAGAGACAGAATGCGAGTGGGTTAGGCGCAGAGAAAGAAGGAGACACAGAATCCGAGGCAGTCTCCAGGCTCCCAGCTGTCAGCACAGAGCCCGATGCGGGGCTCGAACTCACAAGTTGTGAGATCATGACCTGAGCCGAAGTTGGATGCTCAACCGACTGAGCCACCCAGGAGTCCCGGCATCATTTTTCTAACAGCATTTGTTCCCTTCGTGTGTCTGTGTCACATTGTCTTAATTTTCACAATATTCAAACTTTTTTCATTATTATTACATTTGTTATGGTGATTTGTGTTCAGTGATCACAATTCCCTGAAAGCTCAGATGGTGGTTAGCAGTTTTTAGCCGGAAAGTATTTCTAATTAAGGTATTTATATTGTTTTTTCAAACATAATGCTATTGTATACTTCACAGACTACAGGAGAGTGTAAACATAACTTTTATGTGCACTGGGAAACCAAAAAAACTCATTACATTCACTTTACTGCAACATTCACTTTATTGTGGGAGATTAGAACCAAACCTACAATGTCTCCAAGGTATGCCTGTACAGATTGATATCCCACAACCTAAAATATTGTATTGCACTTACATGTTGACATCATTCTCTTTCTTTTCAGACCTATTAGCTCCTTGAGGGGAAAGAAAGCTTTAAAATATGAGTATTTCTGGCATCTAAAGATACTGAATAGAATAGTGGTTAAAGCACAGACCCCATAACTATTACTTGGGTTCACACCCTGGCTCTACAACATAGGTTCTATCTGTAGAAATTAGAGAAGTCACATAATACCATAGTACCTCAGTTTCCCTGTCTGTAACTTTACATTTGGGTTAAGTAAATAGTGCCCATTTGATAAAGTTATTATGAGAGTGAAGTGAATTAATAAACTTAAAGTACTTCATATAGTTTCTGGCACATGGTGAATGCTATAGTAGAAGCATCTACAATTGTGACTCTATCGCCCAGCCTGAAATAATGCTACATTTATTGAATGAATGAATCATCCATGTGTATTGACTTATAAGTTTTAAATTATGAAGAGATTTATATGAGAGGGATACAGAAGCATGAGACATTATCTTCACAATACAGAAGCTGAGACGATTGTTAAAATGAAAATGCTAGCATCTAATGTGCTACTTTATATGAGGGAGGTCTCAAATCCATGGAACATGTAATAAATGATACCATTCAGAGGAAGTATAGTTCATTGACAGTAATTGAGAGTAATAAGGGGAAGTTTCATGAAGGAGGTATAGTTCAAGCTCGATATTAAAGGATGCACAAAGAAGATGCCAGAGAAAAAGCATTAGAGGTGATCTAGAAATGACAGTGTGGTCTGGTTTTGAGACACGGTGAGTAGCTTGATTGGAACAGAGCTTTCAGCCTGAGATATAGATTTAACAAAAACAGATTTAATAAGCATTTCCTGCATCTGAGCAATGTTCCAGCCACAGCACTAGGTGTTTTCCCGCAAGTGTTAAGGGAAAAGTCTGGATAGACAGAGCAAGACTATAGAAATAAGGAGTTCTAAGAAAACTACGAGAATACAGATTTAATGTTGGTAAGGAATTTCATGAGGAACCTAGTGTATGAAAAAATTGTGATGTGGTGGTGTTCAGGAGCACTTGATAAAAGAATGGTTTAGAATCAAGAGGACAGCTAAGACATAATGCCTCTAGTAAAACACACTAGATCGCACAGCACACCAGGTGCACTTGTCCCAGAGCATTAGATTCCCCATATAAACAAGTTTCTGTAATACAACTGGGCTAAAATGTCTTTTCTTCTTTTTTGTTGTTGTTGTTCAAATGTTTATTTTTTTATCGGGGGGAGGGGCAGAGAGAGAGGAGGACAGAGGATCCGAAGCAGGCTACATACCGATAGCAGAGAGCCCAATCTGAGGCTCAAACTCATTAACTGAGAGATCATGAGCCGAAGTCAGATGCTTAACTGACTAAGCCACCCAGGTGCCCCCCCCCCCCGCATATGTCTTTTCTAAGCGCATTGTGGAATAAATAGCTGGGGGGAGGGGAGATATCTACTTTAACAATACATTTACATTCATACTTTTATTGACATGATGTGACATTATTTATTTTAAGATTATGAAGCGAGATCATGAAGCTGACAAACATCTCTTTCCCTCGTGTTGTTGAATCTCTGAAAATTTATCTACATTGATCACCCTGTTTGAGTTGAATAAAAGTGTGGGAGGGGTTCCTATTTGAACCTCCTGAAATATTTTTGTTTAAACTCATGCTTTAATACTTGTTTTAATAACAGTTTTTATAGGGAAGCACATCCTTTCTGGAGGCATTTTCTTTGCAATTTCCCCAAATTCTCTGTAGTGGTTAAAAATATTTCAGCAAGAAGAGATTAGATACCATGATACCAGTAAGATTGTGGAATAGGAAGCCCCAGACCCTCCTTGCACCCATGTAGATGCTGATTCAACAATACATGCACCAATTTTCTTTGTGTGAAATCCAAGAAATAGTTAAGGATCTCTTACACCCCAGGCAAGTGAAAAAACAGCCAAATCAAAGCTAGTAGGAAGAATTTTAGTATCTTCTTACCACCATTCTCTATCCCCCCAGTGCAGTGCCACATGATCAGGAAAGAACTCCCAATTCTTGGCTTCTCCCTGGGGAATGAAAAAGAAGACTGGACCATATGGCCAATGTACTGGCTTTTCAGAGAAGGTACTTAAGGGACTGGCTTCTGTCTTGCCTGTCTCTGAGTATAGATAGGACCTAACATACTCTAGATGCCTGAAGACCCCTAACAAAAATGATCAGGGAGCATGTTGCTGCTCCAGAGGGTCCAGTGGTATAAGAGACAGAGGCCAATACAGCTCACTGGCCTCCCCTCAAGAGATAGAGTGAAGAGTGGAGTGTACATCCAATATTCTGGCTTTTCAGGGGGCCTCTTTGAGGAATTAGTGTCTAACCCAATTTTGCTCACTAAAGAATCCCATATACTCTAGATGCCTGGCAACCTTTGAGAACAAAAAAGTATGGCAGCATGTTGTTTCAGAGGACCCATGGTACAGCAGATAGACACCAGAGGGAGCAAGAGATTATGATGTTAAAAAGAAAAGAAACGAAAAAAAAAAGAAAAGAGAAAAGAAAAGAGAAAGAAAAGAGAAAGAAAAGAAAAGAAAAGAAAAGAAAAGAAAAGAAAAGAGGCAAATCCCTCTAAGGAAACTACAATTCCATAGAAAAGGTTTGAAAGGCCCCCAGTATTTCCAGGGCTGACTGGTTAAGGTCTTTCCTTTTAAAGAGTCCTTAAAGACTAGGAAAGGTGGCTGTTTTTTGTTTGTTTGTTTGTTTGTTTGTTTGTTTTGTTTTGTTTTTCTCCAAGTATGTGGATACCAGTACAAAGTTACAAGGAATACAAAGGAAAAGAAGAAAGGTTCCAATCAAAGAAATACAATAAATACTCTATAAACAGACCCAAAAGAAAAGAAGATATGTGAATTACTAGACAAAAGGATGATATGAATTCCTGGAAAACATTTTCAAAATAATAGTCAAAAAGATGCTCATGAGTACAAGGAAGTGACACATGAACAAAATGAGAATTTCAATAAAGAGATGGAAGATATAAAAAAGAAAAAAAATTTGGAGCTGAAAAATAAATGAACTGAAAAATTCACTAAAAAGTTTAAAAACGGACTTGAGCAAACAAAATAATAAAAGATCATTTGAAATTTCCCAGTTAGAAAAGCAGAAAGAAAAAAGAAAGGAGAAAAAAAACTGAAGAAAAGCTAAAGGACTTTGTAGAATACTGCCAAAGAGACCAATATACAATTTATGGAAGTCACCAAAGGAGAAAAGGGAGAGAAAGGGGCAGAAAGTTTATTTGAAGAAATAGTGGCTGAAGTTTTCCCAAGTCTAGGGAAGGAAATGGACATCAGATTCAAAAAACCCAACGATCCAAAGTGTTGAATTGAAAGAGATTTAGACTCTGTAAGTCACTTTTAATTTAGTATAAAAATTAAAAAAAACAAAAATGTTAACAATAATTAAAATGACAAAAATTTGTTAATGGATACCCAATAGAAAATGATGTCAACTATGACAATAATAACATAAAGTGTGGTAAAAGGGACTAAAAGGGTATAGTTTTTGTGTGTGATTAAACTCAAGTTGTTATCAGCTTAAAATAAATTGTTATGACTAAAAGACATGTTATGTAAGACCAATGATAATTACAAAGAAAATATATTTAAGATACAAATAAGAAAGAGAAAGGAAGCAAAGCATGTCAACACACCCACCAAAACCAAACCAAAACAAAACAAAACAAAACCCACAAAGAAAGAGTCTAAGAGAAGGAAAGAGACACCAAAGAACTACAAGACAGAATGAAAACAATTAACAAAATGGCAGTAGTAAGCCTTTCCCTACCACTAATTACCTTAAATGTAAATGAATTAAATTCCCCATACAAAAGAGAATAATTAAATGGAGTTTACAAACCACAAAATACAACTATATACTGTGTACAACAGACTTGCTTTTAATTTTTATTTGTTTATTTATTGGGAGAGAGAAAGAGAGAGCATGTGCACGAGAGAGGGGCAGAGAGAGAAGGAGAGAGAGAATCCCAAGCAGGCTTCATGCTCAACACAGAGCCCAGCACAGGGCTTGATCTTGCGACCATGAGATCACCACTTGAGAGAAAATCAAGAGTCAAATGCTTAACTGGCTGAGTCACCCAGTCATCCCCGATTCACTTTCAATTTAAATTCAAACAAAGTCTGACCATTAAGGAAAAAGATATTCCATGCAAATGGTAAGCAAAAGATAGTAGAAGTAAGTATATTTGTATCAGACAAAATAGACCTTATGTCAAAAACTTTTCAAAGAGAAAAAGGACAATACATAAAGATAAAAGGGTCAATTCACAGGAAGATGTAAAAATTTCAAATACATATACATGCAACATCAGACCACATTAATATATAAAGTAAATACTGACAGATCTGAAGGGAGAAATTGACAGCAAAATAACAATAGGAGACTTCAATATCCTATTTTCAAAAATAGATAAAACATTTAGATAGAATATCAACAAGGTAAGAGTAGACTTGAACAACACCATAAACCAATCTACCTGACAGACAAACAGAGGATTCCACCTAACAACATAATATATATTTCTCTCAAGAGTACATGAAACATTATACAGGATAAATTACATGTTAGGTCAAAAAACAATGCACATATGCAGTAGGATTGAAATCATAGCAAGTATCTTTTCCAACCACACAGAATGAAACCAGAAATCAACAGAAGGAAAACCAAAAAAACCAAAATATTTAAAAATTAACACATTTTAGAATGACCAATGGATCAAAGAAGAAATCATATGGGAAATTAGAAATTATCTTTAGACAAATGAGAATGAAAAACACCATTAAAATTACAGGATGCATCAAAAGAAGTACTAAGAATGAAGTTTACAGTGATAAATGCCTATATTAAAAAAGAAAGATCTCAAGTAAACTAACTCCACACCTCAAAAAACTAGAGATAAAATAAAGTAAGCCCAAGTTACCAGAAGGAAAAAAAAAAAGATTAGAGCAGAAATGAATAAAATAGGGGAACCTGGATAGTTCAATCAGTGAAGTGTCCAAGTCTTGATTTCAGCTCAGGTCATGATCTCATGTTTCCTGAGATTAAGCCCCATCACAGGTTCTGCACTGACATCACAGAGCATTCTTAGGATTCTCTCTCTCAGTCTCTCTGTGCCTCTCCCCTACTTGTGCTCACATGCTCTCTCTCGCTCTCTCTCAAAATAAATAAATAAACTTTAAAAATAAATGAAATAGAGACTAGAAAAACAATGGAAAAGATCAATGAAAATAAGAGTTGGTGTTTGGAAAAACTGACAAAATTGGCAAAACTATGTAAGAAAAAAGTCAAATAAATATAATTAGAAATGAAAAAGAAGACTTTAAATCTGATGCCACAGAAATAAAAAGGATCAAAAGAGACTAGTATGAACAATTACACATTAACAAATTGATTTGTTAATGGATATCTAGAAGATGGGGAAAAATTCCCAGAAGCAAACCACTAAGATTGAATCATGAAGGAATACAAAATATAAACAGGCTAATAATGAAGGAAAGGTTAAATAAGTAATCAAAAACACCCAGCAAAAGAAGGTCCAGGAGCAGATGGTTGCATGGGTGCATACTATGAAATATTTAACGAAGAATTAATGTTAATCCTTTTCAAACTATTCAAAAACAATTAAAGTAGAAGGAACATTAGCAAACTCAATTTATGAGGCCAGCACTACCCTGATACAAGAGCCAGGTAAGGCCATGACAAGAAAATTAACTTAAAGGTCAATAACGCTGATGAACATAGATTCAAAGACCTAAAAAAAGTACTAGCAAACCAAATGCACAGAGCATTAAAAGGATTATACATGATAACTGAGTTAGATTTATCCCTGGGATGCATAGATGGTTCAAAGCACCCAAATCAATAAATGTGATGTGCCACATTAACAGAATGAAAGACAAAAAAATCACATGATCACCTCAATATAGATGCAGAAAAAGCATTTGATAAAATAAAACATCCTTTCATGGAAGAAAAAAAAAGATAAATCTCTCAACCAATTAAGTATAGAAGGAATGTATCTCAACAAAATAAAGGCCATATATGACAAGCCTACAGTTAACATCATACTCCATGGAAAGAAAACTCTTCCTCTAAGGTCAGGAACAAGGCAAGGTTTCTCACTCTCATCACTTCTGTTCCATATATATTGGTGGAAGTCCTAATAAGAGCAATCAGGGGAGAAAAAGAAATAAAAGACATCCGAATGAGAAAGAAAGAAGTAAAACTGTCTCTATCTGTAGATGACACGATCTTATATAGAGAAAATACTAAAGACTCCACATGCGCGCGCACACACACACACACACACACACACACACACACACTCACACACAAATTCCAGAACTAATAAACAAATTCAGCAAAATTGCAGGATACAAAATTGGCATACCAAAAAATTATTTAAAAACTGATTCCATTTACAATAGTATTTTTAAAAATAACCAGAATAAATCTAACAAGAGAGGGGAAAGATTTTCCACTGAAAACTACAAAACATTGATGAAAGAAATTAAAGAACACACAAATAAATAAAAGATGCTCCATGTTCATGAGTTTGAAGAGTCAATATTGTTAAAATGCCCATACTACCCAAAGAAACCTATAGATTCAATGCTTGCTGTCCAAATCCCAATGGCATATTTTATAGCAATAGAAGAAATAATCCTAAAATTTACATAGCATCAGAAAGTATCCCAAATAGCCAAAACAATATTGCAAAAGAATAAAGCTGGAGAAATCTTACTTCCTGACTTTAAAATACATATCAAAAAATTAAATTAAAAAATATGTATATCAAAGCTTCCATGATTAAAACATCATAGTAATGGCATAAAAGCAGACATATATATTAATGGAATAAAATAGAGCGTCTAAAATGAGCCCATGTATACATAGTCAACTGACCTTCAACAGGGGTGACTGGAATACACAATGGGAAAAGGATAATCACCGTAACAAATGGTGCTGTAAAAACTGGACATCCACATACAAAAGAATGAAACTAGATTCTTATCCTACACTGCAAAAAAGGATTAAAGACTTAAATGTAAGTCCTGAAACTGAAACTTATGATAAAAAACATAGGGAAAAAGCTTTCTGACATTGATCTTGTCAATGGTTTCTTAGGTATGACATCAAACACACAGACAATACAAAGGAAATAGACAAGTGGGACTACATCAAACTAAATACTTCTGCACAGCAAAGGAAACAACGGACACAATGAAAATACAACATTACCAAAATAAACAAAGATAACAAGTGTTGACAAGGATGTGGAGACATTGGAAACCCTGCACACTGTAGGGGATGTAAAATGGTCTAGCCATTAGGGAAAACATTACGGAAGTTCCTCAAAAAATTAAAATTAAACTACTGTATGATTCAACAGCCTCATTTCTGGGTATATATCCAAAGAACTGAAATCAGAATCTCAAAGAGATATTTGCATTCCCATGTCAATTGCATTATTCACAACAGCCAAGAGGTGGAAGCAATCTAAATGTCCATCAACAGAGCAATGGATAAAGAAAATGTGTTCTATGCATTGAATATTATTCAGTCACAAAAAAAAAAGAAAGAAATCCTGTCACATAGTACAACAAAGGTGAATCCAGAGGGCACTATGCTAAGAAAGTAAATTACTGAAAGACAAATACTACATAAATCCACTTACATGACATATCTAACTAGTCAAACTCATTAAAACAGAAAGTAGAATGGTGGTTTCCAGGAGCTGTGGGAAAAGGAAAAAGAGAACTTGCCATTCTCTAGGTATAAATTTTCAATCATATAAGACCAAAAAAAAAGTTCTAGACATCTTCTGTATAATAATATAATTATAATTAACAATACTATACACTTAAAAGTTTGTTAGGGTAGATCTCATATTATGTGTTTTCTACCACAAGAAAAAAGAGAGAAAATAGTTATGTATTTTAAGTTCAGTATTCCTCAACTAAAACCTTGGGGAAATTTATAATTGCAAATTTCCATATCTCAAAGGTAAAACAGTTAATTCAGCAACGTACAGATAACATCAGTTATCCAGGATCTTAGTTTAGTTTTGTTTTGTTTTGTTCTGTTCTGTTTTGTTTCTGCAATCCTGAATATTGGTTTGGAATCTAGCTTGTTTCTTTAAGATTGTGGGATAGTCTGACACTTTTAGGTATTAAACCAATTGTGGTATCTGGCTTGGGTATGTCTCTCATAGGTCTTTTTTATTTGAAAAAAAAATCATTTCCCAGAGTGCAATCATCAGATTTCCAAAGTCTTATTTGCCAGTAGAGGACTATATTGTCATACGCCTTTGCCCTAGCTTCCAGGTAGGTGGCTTGCAAAGTGAGTACTTGGCAATTTTAGACTCTCTCTCGGTAGATGCCATCTTCAAGTCAATAAAATGAAATAATTAAAATGAAATAATTTCAAAAAGAAAAGAAAGGGAGATCGGTACTAATGATTGAGTAGAATTGGCAACCAATTCCACTATGTACTTCTTACCCTTGTGCCGTCTTCCACAAAGCAAGGTTAAATATTTATGATCTACCAATTATTCTATGGGTTAAGTCTTAGAATTTACACAGACTAAAAATGTAAACATAAAATGCGGGTTGGTTATTTCTTATTAAAGCATCTGATCTTTAAAGTTGTTACTGCAGGGGCACCTGGGTGGCTCAGTCAGTTAAGAGTCCGGCTTCAGCTCAGGTCATGATCTCGTGGTTCGTGAGTTCGAGTCCCGTGTCGGGCTCTGTGCTGACAGCTCAGAGCCTGGAGCCTGCTTCCGATTCTGTGTCTCCTCCTCTCTCTGTGCCCCTCCCCTGCTCATGCTCTGTTTCTCTCTATCTCTTAAGAATAAATACACTTAAAAAAAATTAAAGTTGTTACTGCACAAAGTAGCAAGGAAAATGAAACAAAATGTAAGATTCTGGAAACCCTGTTAAATTTTGCTGAAAGAAATAAATTTTCTTTCTGGTGATTTCTGTTTGCTAACCTCAAGCGCTTTCTCAGTATTTCAATTTTCCACCCAATGCTTCATCATTTCTAAGCATTCCTTAGTACACATTGTAGAAATAATTATAAAGAGGCTTTAGTGGGAAGGAAATGAATCCTACGGTTCTGGGACTCTCATCTGCATGGGCCCCTGGCAAGGATTTACAATTTTGGATTCTTTTTCTGAAAGAGTACCTCCAAAATTATATAAGCATTAGGACTCACAACACCTGGGTCCTCCACTGAGGGCATGTATTATATGATCTCATTGATTTTATTGCAACAGAAAATCAGATAGGATTCTTAGACTCATGTCACAGCCTTTAGAAATGCACTTGTCTCCTGAGGCACAGCTGGACTCTCCTAAAACCACTGGTCAACTTCTAGATCACCATTGTCATCTGGCTTTAGGGAGGGGAAAGGATGTGACAGAACTACACCTTAGCCATTTACTTTCAGTCTCAAAAGCTGTACATGGTGGGCTATTTGCTTTGAATTCTGTCCTCTTAACAGGCTACTGGCCTTTCAATAATCCCATCACCCCTTCTTGTATCATGAGGATAAAATTATATGCCACAAGCAGGCCTTGGGAAAACAATAATATAGCTTCAGACTCAGCTCCCAACTTCATCCACAACTCTAGTAAACTAATGCATGACATTTCAGAAGGGAATACATGCAGAATATACTTGTTGGCTTTCTGATCCCTGCCATGCCCTTGGTTCTTTGTGTGAGGACGTCTTCAAAGGGATCCCCTCCAGAATCCTAAATCAGAAGGGACGCAAAAGTCTTTCTGCATTAAAAATCCTCTAATCTTCTCCCCTCTTCTAATCTCTGGCCCATGAAGATGACACGGGAACACTGATGATGACATGTAACTCCATCACCCTTAATGCTCCACAATGTCTAGGCCACAGGCTTCGTAGTTTATTAAACAATGACTTTCAAACTTTTTCAAACTGGTGACCATAAATGATAAACCAGAATGTGTGTGTGTGTGTGTGTGTGTGTGTGTGTATACCAAAGTGAAACAATGGGTTTATAAGTAGCCTTGCCAATCTTGCATTTACTATGTTGTACCTGACACTATTTTTCTACCCTAGTCTCTTTCGCTTTTTTTAAATTCTGGTTATGACCAGAAAATTGACTTTAAGATTTACTGATGGATCTCCCCTATGGTTTGAAATCACAACATCCTACTACCATAAAGTAGCAAGGTACATAATTTAGCTATAATTAGAATACACCAGACCTAGGCCTTTATATGCTACATGAGGATTAAGTCTTTAAAAAATCATCTTAAAAAAATCCTTAACGCTTAGTTTTAACAAATATGATCTTGCTAAGAGAGGAAAAATAAAAGTATTGAAACTCAAAATGTCTTTATCTCAAATCAGAGGTCTACAATTTTTTTTAAGTTTATTTATTTATTTTTGAAAGAGAAAGCAAGCGGGGAGGGGTAGAGAGAGAAGGGGAAAGAGAATCCCAAGCAGGCTCTGCACTGTCAGCACAGCTCTCAAACCTGTGAGATCATGACCTGAGACCAAATCAAGTCAGACGCTTAACTGCCTGTCACCCAAGGGCCTCTTACAAACTTTTTCTTAGAAGTCCACTATTAAATATATTAGACTTTGTAGGTCATTCTTGGTTTCAACTACCCAACTCCATCCTTACTGCAAGAATATAGCCATAGGTTATGCAGATAAATGATTGTGACTGTGTCCTAACAAAACTTGATTTAACCAAATAGGTGATAATTTGCCGATCCTTATTCTAAATAAAAGTATCATATTTGTTTCTCTCGTAACAATATACTTGGCAATTATTTATTTATTTGTGGATTTACCTGTTTTTCACATGCTGTCCCTATATAACTCCAGGCTTCAGGAGAATACTGGCCTCTTTTGCCTTTTATCTTTGCACCCCCAGTGCTCAGCAGATAGTAAAGACTCAAATATTTACTATGTCTGTTGTGAACTCCCAAAAATGGCTAGCAGAATAACCTGCTGATTAAACAGAACTAGGTTTATTTAATTTATATAATAAAGGACAACACCACCTAGACAGAGTCTTAGCAGTCCTTCTCATGGACATAGAGAGGATATTTATTTATTTATTTATTTATTTATTTATTTATTTATTTTAATTTGTTTTTAATGTCTATTATTTGAGAGAGAAAGAGACAGAGAGCAAGCAGGGGAGGGGCAGAGAGAGAGGGAGACACAGAATCAGAAGCAGACTCCAGGCTCTGAGCTGCCAGCACAGAGCCTGACACGGGGCTCAAACCCACAGATCGCGAGATAATGACCTGAGCCGAAGTCGGAACCCCAACCGACGGAGCCACCCAGGCGCCCCCCGACTTTCAGCTTATAATAACATTTTGAAGTAATGAAATTTTTCCTTCTTCCCACAAAGTGTATTTTCTTGTATCCCTAATTGCAGTTGTCAGTACTTCCAAAACAATATTTTTTTTTAAGTTTTTTTTTTTTTAATTTTTTTTTCAACGTTTATTTATTTTTGGGACAGAGAGAGACAGAGCATGAATGGGGGAGGGGCAGAGAGAGAGGGACACACAGAATCGGAAACAGGCTCCAGGCTCTGAGCCATCAGCCCAGAGCCCGACGCGGGGCTCGAACTCCCGGACGGGAGATCGTGACCTGGCTGAAGTCGGACGCTTAACCAACTGCGCCACCCAGGCGCCCCCCAAAACAATATTAAACACTGTTCAAGATCACAAGCATCCTTATTTTTTCCTGACTTTAATGATGCTATTTCTTAGATTTCATCTTTGAGGATGATACTCAATGTTGGCCTGTTGTTTGTTTTAATTGTATGGTCAACACAAAGGAACTATAGCTAGATTCACTATGCAACTCTGCTGAAGAATGTTAGAAACACAAACTATGTGAGATAGTGATGAGTTAACCTGATAAACATATTTTCTATGTAGAAGTATATTCCTACTCTGCCCATTACACACTGTGAATGGCAGAGGAGTGGGGGCAGATACTGTTACAGATTATGGTGTTTACCGATAATCTTAGTAGGTAAAAGTGAATGGAGCAGATACACAAACTCCAAGATCTTCTCAATGTAGAGTGGAAAAAAAAATATGGAGAATGAAGAAGGAAGTCTGTCTACAAAGTAGAGAGAGAAGGCAGATCTCAAGGTGGGAAAATAAATTTTTGAACAAGGTACCCCCATTAGGAGACCAAGTTTTATTTGTACAAGTTTTATTTACATATTCCTCCACATCATATCTAGTTGCAGGCTATGAAACAAAGGATGATTTGGGGACCTAATTTATTTTTAATTTTTTTAACGTTTATTTATTTTTGAGAGAAACAGAGACAGAGTGCCGGCTGAGGAGGGGCAGAGAGAAGGAGACACAGACTCCGAAGCAGGCGCCGGCCTCTGAGCTGTCAGCACAGGGCCCGAGGTGGAACTCAAACTCACAAACTGCGAGATCATGACCTGAGCTGAAGTCGGCCGCTTAACCCACTGAGCCACCCAGTCGCCCCATTAGGAACTGATTTTTAACAGTTGGGAATATGTTTGAAGATATTTTCCCTTAAATAATAATTCTCTTAAGATAATTCCCAAGTTTCAGAAAAGGCTATTATTGCACATATAACACTCTTACACTGGTGAGCTATGGTGGATGAATCAGTTGGAGAAAAGGAAACCTTAGCATTGTCTTAAGTCACCCTTGTACTCAGGTCAGAGAACCAGGATCAGCATCGTCCTAAGGGAGGATGGTGTACTAGAATTCCAGACTATGGTTAGGAAGAAGCCATGCGGAAAGGAGACAACCTCTTATCCTCACAGGAATTACATTTGGTATTTTTTAAAGACACAAATTCCTAGTGGGTCTGGATTGGGACCTGAAAACCCACATATTGGTCAAGATTCAACTTCTGATAAGATTAATTTGTGAAAATCTGAACTATAGAAGGTTTCCCTATTAAAATTACAAGAATAAATCAATTACAAATATTTTCATTGTTGTTTGTGTGTATGACATGTATATTACAGTATAAAAGTGTATCCCTGTTGACATTTTCCTGAAATTTAATTCCTCTGATTTGCCAAAAATTTTTCAAAAGTTAACTTTGTCACAGGCAAAACTTTGTCCCCAGTGGAATCAAGTTTTAATATTGAGAAATTATTAAAATTTAATTATTATTAAATAAATATTATTTAATTATTCCAATTTTAATTATTATAATTACAATTAATTTTATCTATAAGAAATGTCTGGAACTCATCATCTCAATAAAAAAGTATAACCTCTGTCTTAATCCATTCAGGTTGCCATAACAGAATAACATAGACTGGGTGGTTTATAAATAACAGAAACTAATATCCACAGTTTCTGAAGGCTGGGAAGCCCAAGATAAGGGTATTGGCAGATTTGGTATTTGGTAAGAGCCTGCTTTCTGGTTCGTAGATGGTTGTTTCTTGCTTTGACTTCATATGGTGGAGGGAGAGTGAGGTCTCTTTTAAGAAAGGCATAATCTGTGAGGGCTCTGCCCTCATGACCTAAGCCTCTCACAGAGGACCCACTTCCAAAAGCCATCATATTGGGCTTAGGATTTCAATATTTGGATATGGGGGAGACATACATCCAGTCTATAGAATATACCATTTATGAGTTTATAAACTATAAACTTTCAGTAAATTATCTCAATATGTAAAATAAATCATCTGGAGTTCCTCATTCCTTAATTCTATTTTCAGAGCAGTTAAAATACATCCTCAACTATTCACGGTTTTATTCACAAGAATTCCGAATTTTTCCAGAAGCAAATAGCTGAAATATTTTACTTCAACAATTTTAAGTCTAAAATGCAAATCCATTATCAATCTTATAAGTAACTAATCCAATTTATAACATTTGATTTGTAAAGTGACATTTTTGCTTGCAAAATGAGTTCTTTTGAGTTCAAAAGAAGTAACTGAACTAAGGTAAATTATACTCTCAAGACTATGGGTCATTAGAATTTTAGTAATTCAAAATTTAAAAAAAATGACATAGGTTGGGCACTCCAACAAGCAGACTGGAGATGCCTGTGCAGACTGTGATTTAGGGAGTGTCCATGGAATCAATGACTGCAGAACAAAGAGGAAAAAAACAGTGTTGTTCAGAGGGAATAGTCCAAAATCCAACCCATGGCCATCTCTGGAACGCATATGACCCATCAAAATTATCCTACGTGGGGCCAAAATAGCTAGGCCTTTATACTGTGCCTTCATAAGTCATTCGATATGGGCTGTCTGAGCAGTGTAACTTGGAAGACGCAGATCCTTGAGCCAGGAGGAGCAAGGAATTGAAGGCTACCTTCCGATAGAACTTCCAGCTGCAATTTTCTTCTTTTCATAGGAATCTAGGGCACATCACAGTTTCCAACACAGTACACCCCTTGCCCTGCTGGACCCACTTCATACACACGTTGGCAGCAGTTTTTCCAGGGTTCTAACATTCCTTTGTTCATAAACAAGATTAGTGAACATTCCTTTGTTCACAAAGAAGTAAATAAGACAAATTCTACTTCCCAAGGTTTTGGTGTTGCAACGGATGCTTTTCTCCCTATCCTTCTTCAATCCCTTTCCCCCTCAGCTTATAGTGTTTTGCTGTGCCAGTCTTATAGTATTCCCTGATGGTATGACAGGCCCTTATGCCTGGGGGGGGGGGGGGTCACCATACCCCTCTCAGGCTCCAGTTAATGTATATATCCATTTTTTCCATCAAAATTGGGCAAGAGTGTACCAACAACAGGCATCCAAATGGTTTATCTGGGTACCAAATACATTCCTCCATGACTACAGTGTGTAACAGCAGATCTACCTCCTACAGATGATCAGGGTCAGTTAGACCTGACAAACTGTCGGCTCCTTTTGTTGCCTTTGAGTCCCTTGCATAAAGTCTCAGGTGCTCAGGTATTGAGCTGTCAGATGTCAACATGGTCAAAGGACAATTAGCCAAAATGAAAGTAATAATCAAGCCTTTATTCACTGGCTGTGTCAGTGTAAGCAAGAGAAAAAGTAGGTGCTGGCTTCCCAATGTTCCATATCTCCCCTACACAATGGCACCAGGTGAGAATCAAATAAATCAGTGAGGATGGGGGAACTGTCTCAATGTCAAGGAGTCCTAAACAAAATGCTCTTGCCATTTTTTGTAACTAGGGGTTATAAAAGAGTAGAGGAAGAGGGGATAGGAGTACAAAAGTACTGAGTGAGAGTGCAGAAAAGTGTCTTAGTCAAGATCTCCTGGTAAGGAGGTGAAGGAAAAGTGTCTCAGTTGAGGTTCCTGATTAGGAGGCCCCTGAATGGAGGTGACTAGGCTAGAATATAGATATAAGAGGCTGGCCTGAGGAGGGAGCAGAGTCTTTGAAAGTAACTGCCTCCAGAAAATATAAAAGCAAAGGGGTACCTGGGTGACTCAGTCAATTAAGTGTCTGACTTCAGCTCAGGTCATGATCTCATAATTTGTGGGTTCGAGCCCCGGGTCGGGCTCCGTGCTGACAGCTTGGAGCCTGGAGCCTGCTTCAGATTCTGTGTCTCTCTCTCTCTTTCTGCCCCTCCCTCACTCATGCTCTGTGTCTCTATCTTTCGAAAACAAATAAACATTAAAAATGTATGCAAATGTACATATAAGAGTGAGCGGAATGTGTAAAGCTCTTTGTATCATACTAACGTTTGCCGAGGGCATCTACTACAGGAGGCTGATTATACAACCAGTTAGGATGATTCTGTCACCTGTTGATGCCAGTAAGTTTCTGTCTGTCCCTAATGTTCTAGTCTTCCTCCAGGTCTCTGAGTGGTAGGCCAGGCTATTAGCCATATTCACAGGCCAGTATATATTCTCACCTCTAACCACTTTGAAACAAACTAGAGGACCAGGTATGCTGCCTTGAGAGAATTTCCTTTACAAAGTTTTCCATGTCCACCTATGAGAGAGGCTGCCACCCATTTTTGCCTTACATTCTAAGCTGACCTATCCAGGAACCAAGCTCAAGGTTCTTCCTGCTTCAACAGATGAATGTGTAAAATTCTGCATACCATAGGTATGAGTTTAGAGAGTGACAATGAGGCATGAGCTGTCAGTGGCATGGGTTCTAGGTTACTGGTTCATGGAACTTGGTCGTGTCCTCTTCCGTACTCATGCTTAATTCCATTTATACCACTTCCAACGGACACTGCATTATTGCTGAATCCAACCAACTATATGAAATGGTGGATTTTCCAGAACCCAGCTTATTATAGACAGCTCCGGACTCCTATCATGTGTTCCATGGCCAGACACTCCATCTCTTCTTGGGCTCACTTTCTAGAGTTGTTTTCAACAGATGTAAAATTCTCTATGGCAGATGAGATGACCTTAATTTAGAACGCCAGGAGATTATTTTGTGATTCTCTCATGGGCACTTGCCATAAACTTCACTAATATATCTAATAACACAGAATATCGTCACTAATATAACACTAACACAGAATATGTCACTAATATAACACTAATTGTTATACTGTCAGAAATTGTCAGGTTGTTTGTTCCAAGTTGCAGGGCTGCTTATACAGGGATGCAAGATGCTCTTCTTTTGGATGGGATATCCCAAAAAACCTCTGGCCAATGAACCCAAAAAGCTTACTAGTATAGCAAGTCCTTGAAACTTCAAATAATTTATCGCTCACTCTTAGAATATGTGGGGCTTGCCAAACCTTCAATTTATTAGCTACTTTTTGTTCATCTAGCACCTTTAACAAATTGTCATATATTCAATGGATCAAGTTTTGCCAGATATCCAGATGGTCCAAATATTTTGGGGCCGTACAATTAATAGGCATAAGAGTTAACATAGACCTGAAGAAAACTGTAAATATATACCAAAGGCAACCATAGGTGAACGCAAAATGTTTCCAAAACTTTTTTTTTTTTTACTATGGATGAAAAGTAGCACATTTGCTAAATCTATAACTGCTTCATGTACTGATGCCAGATGACTCCGCTGTAGCACAAATACCATGCCTGATAATTGCAGTTGCACTGGAGGCTGCTATTAGTTGAGTTTCCAACAATACACTATCATCTTGGAGGATCCACCTGGTTTAGCAAAATAATGATGATTCCTGGTGAACTAAATGGAGATATGAAGAGGACTAAGACTTCCCAGCCTTAAAGGTGGTACTAATTTTTGTCATCCTCTCCAAGGCTGTGATACTTTTGCTGATAAACTATCTTGTGCATCATGGAGGTTGCAGTTGCAGGGGCTTCTACTTGGTCTTCCCCACTGCATGGTTCTCATCTCATAGGCCAAGTACCCAATGTGGGGGTTGTACTAACAATCAAGTATGTCTATCCTCACCTGACATTAGGCATATAGGAGGGGTCTGTAAATTTAGTATGAGGTACATACTACCCAGTGTTCCACTTATTAACTAGCCCCCATATGCTTCACTCAAAAAAAAAAGGAGACATGGTGATACTTTACATCTCTGCATACCAATGTTCATTATTCCTCAAAATGTTTGAAAATTCTTCTTTTTTCGTTGTAAATGTTTATTGAGTAAATGACAGGGAAAAGACTGAGTGAATCATTATCTTGCACATTGCCATGTTACTAAAGAATCTTTTTGTCAATGGACCTAACATTCTCTTTAACAAGTGGATCTTGAATCAATATTTCCTCAGGTCCAGAAACTAGGAAATAATTTTAAACATTTTTAGTGGACAACTTCCCTTAGCCTCCAGATCATCCATTTTTAAAAATTTCTTCTGAGGGTACAAGTTGAATAATTCCATTCTTGGGTGTTTACTTACTTTGGCCATAACTCTTTTCCATACTTTCAAAAGTTATTCCTATAGAGTTCAAATCACCTCCTGAGATCCTCACAGGATCTTAAATTCTGCATCATGAGTGAAGACTCCCAAACCAATAAACTCTCATTCACTTAGTTTAATATTCCAACACTCATGACCCCAGAATTTAAGTTCATCCATCACATCATGATCTACTAATTCTCTGTGTTAAAAATATTAGAAACTTTTGGAAAACTGAAAAATATCTATAGCTTAAAAATGTTTTAATTGAGGGGCACCTGGGCGGGGGGCTCAGTCAGTTAAGCGTCCAACTCTGGCTCAGGTAATGATCTCATGGTTTGTAAGTTCGAGGCCCATATGGAGCTCTCGGCTGTCAGCACAGAGCCCATTTCAGATCCTTGTCCCCTCCCCCTCTGCCCCTCCCCTGCTTGTGTGTACACACACACTCTCTCTCTCTCTCAAAAATAAATATTAAAAAAAGTAAAAATATTTTAACTGAAATGAATCGACTGAATTTTATTAACATCTGTAATATCTTGAGTCTTTTTAAAAAAGATTTTATTTTTAAGTAATTTCTACACCTAATGTAGGGCTTGAACTCATAACCCTGAGATCGAGAATCATGCACTCCACAGACTGAGCCAGCCAGGCACCCCATAGAGTCTTGTGTTTATGTATCTCAAATACCAATATTTTGGGTACTGGAAAGGGGATAATACATCTATATCTCCTTTACATTTGAGGCAATGAGAGCATAAAATTCTTTTATCTTTTTATGGACATGTTAAGTTCATGCACATTCCCATAGCTGCTCTACACCAAAATAGAATATTACCTGCACATTAGCAGCAGTGACTGTAACTTAAATTTATCAAGGGAAAAATTATAGGTACCTAAATATTATTTTATGAAATGGGCTCAGTTATTTCTCTCCCATTTTATTGCCCCAAATGGACCTTTTGGCATCGATGACACATAACTGTGGTCTGTTCCACACAACTGTATACCACTAAGTGTATGGAATTTCTCCTAGAATGCTAAAAGAACCTCTGAGCTATTGGCAATAATTCTATATGGTGAAACTTGTGACAACAGTTGTCCTGGGCTACTTTTCCAAGGAAAAAGCAAACAGTCTTGGAAAATGAAGGTCGTATCTTCGTGTGGCCACAGGGCAAATCTGTTTACCATCCAGAATTATAAAGGTAATGTGTCCTTCTAAAGAGAAAGCTTAAGCAGGTTTGCTAGAAGTCCCTTACATGGATATCAGGGTTTCCTAATATCAGGGTTCATCCATTGTGACAGGAACCCATTATGTGTGCACCATCCACCTAGGTCTGCTTCTGCTTCTGAACACCTTCTGGGACTTCAGCAGTGTTTTCTATACTAACATAACAAATTATCAGAAATATAGTAGCCTAAAATAACATGCAGTTATTATTTCACACTTTCCATGGCTCAAGGATCCAGGCAGAGCTTAAGATGGTCCTTTGCTCAGGGTCTTACAAGGCTGCAATCCCGCCAGGGTGCCTTATCATCTAGAGAAGAATCTGCTTCTACTTTCATTCAAGTTACTGGTAGATACTTGTGGTTGTATGACTGAAGATCCTAGGTTTTACATGATGTTGAATGGAGGCTATCCACAGTTCATAAAGGGAATCTGCAGTTACTTGTCAAGTGGGTTTTCCAACATGGTGATTTGCTTCATCAAGACTATCATCTGGATAAGTCTCCAGCTCCAATTTGCCAAGATAGGGTCTTACTGAAGGTAATGTAGTTGCAGGGGTGACATGACTCAGGAGCTACCTTCTGCCAGAATCTATGAACCTGTGGCAGTACAACTTTTTAGTTTATAAAGTACAGTAAAATTCTTTATAGTTCTTAACAGGTTTTTTTTTTCTTTTCTAATCTTCTCCTGGATATTCATAGGCCACTGAGAGTATACACTAATACTATCCTGACCTGTTCCCTCTCTTAGTGGTGGAGGACTATCCAGAGAAGAAGAGTTTCATATAACTACATAGCATCTCCATACGCATTACTACATTCAGAAACTTTATAAGGACAAGTACATTTGGAAGCTGGTACTTGACATCTTAATCTTTACCTATGTAAAAGTTCTTCGAACTATAGCTTTACTTGTTTAAACCAATTCATCTGGAGTATAGTTACATTACCAGTTTACTTAATTTGAATCTTTTTAGACCCCTAGAGTACAACCAAAATGACTGTGGAAAGGTAATATACCAGAACTCAGTCATGAAATTTATGGCCAGTGACCTGAATGGAATATAATTGCTCCTTTCTAAACTTGACAGATTCTCATATCATTTTTTTAAAAGTTTAACAATGTATAATGTCTTACTAGAACCAA
Source organism: Prionailurus viverrinus (assembly GCF_022837055.1). Taxonomy (NCBI): domain Eukaryota; kingdom Metazoa; phylum Chordata; class Mammalia; order Carnivora; family Felidae; genus Prionailurus; species Prionailurus viverrinus. Next base: position 33,931,976 of record NC_062561.1, read on the forward strand.
TAAATACACCATCGGGGTGGTTTTGAAATGCAGATTGCTTTTAAAATTGTGCTAAAATGGCTTCTTTTTCCACAGACTACTTAGCAATATGAGTTCAAAGATCACCAGTTGAATAGCCCATAAAAGGTCCATTATGTCATTTTACACACATCTATCTGCCAAGCACTCAAGATCTTAATAAGAAATTAAATAGTTCAAAGAAGATAAAGTTATGAAAGTTAAGTGGCGAGACAATGCAATGCTCTACTGATAGAAGTTATTTCAACAGTTTATAAAGTGTTGACAGCTCTTTTCCAGCTTGGCTTAAGCACGGTCTTGTCATATTGCCAAAGCAATACATTGTGTAGTTCATCCAGGTATATTCTGTACCCATAATTTGAAGTTCCTCCATTCCTCTCTTGAAATTCTCCTTCTATGAGCATTCCAGAGTTTGACAATAGTAGACACTCATTACCATTATATTATAATAAAGCAGACAAATGTTTCCTTCCTCCCTCATGCTACAGGAAGCATCTTGTTGGACCTGGGGAAAAATGAAAGTAACTCTCTTCCAGATTACCTTACTTCTTTTCAACCCCTGAAACTCTCCAGAGCACAAGGGCACTGCATCTGATTTTGAGGTGTTCCCTTTCTTTTCACTGCCTCTCTAGCAATCACTTTTAAGACTTCCCCCAAAATAGACGACCTTCTCCATTGTTTCTCAAATCACACAAAATTACTGGTTTCCTAGTCGACCAGTAACCAACCGGTAACCAACATTCCCACTACAAATCATCAGTCATCTTTCCACTTCAGAATCCTCAATGGCTTCCCATATGTTTGTCAGTGTTTCCCAAGCTTTTTTAAATTTAAAAAATAAAAATTAACGGTTATTCATTTTTGAGAGACAAAGACAGAGTGCAAAGGGGGAGGGAGACAGAATCCGAAGCAGGCTCCAGGCTCTGAGCCACCAGCACCAAACCAATGCGGGGCTCGAACCCACGAACCGTGAGATCTCGACCTGAGTCAAAGTTGGACGCTCAGCCAACTGAGCCACCCAGGTGCTCCTCCCAAGCTTTAGAGTATACAGAAACACAGACTTTCAGTCCCATGCTCATAGTGGCTCAGTCATAGTTTACATGTTTATTGCATATATTCAGTGTGTAATTCCATTAAAAACATTTTACTACCAAAGCAGCGGTGTCTTGGTAAATGTTTAACAACTCTCTAGGGGGAAAAATAAGTGAGAACAAAAGACAAAGGAAGAAGGAAAGAGAGGCAGGGAAGGTAGAAAGAAGAAAAAGGACAACACTGGAAATCTGCCAATTTCTATCAGGTGCATACTCCCAACATTGCCTTTATCAAGTTAACAAAGTGTTATCATGGAGACGATGTTGGGAAAAGATGGACATAGTTTTTGTGAGCCAGTAGCTACCAATCAGCTCCAGCACAACATGGCACCTCGGTGATTCTACTACTAAACTGCACTTATATGATATTATTTACTGCTAGTATCTGTGCTTTACTTGCTCCCCCTTCCTGGAATGCAGAACTTTTCTTTCTCTCTGATTATTTCATAGCAGGGATACTAATAATCCACCTGGGAAACTATTGTCCAAGTAGCAATCCCAGATACTTCCATAGTTGAGAGTGGATATTTCATAGTATTCACCACATTTTATTGTAGTTATCTATTAAAATGTCAATTTTGTTCTCCAGTTGAGTCATCAGAAACTATCTCTCATTTATCTTGGTATCACCAAATGTGTAACAAACTGTAGGGACTAAATGTTTATAAAACTTATAATTCACCATAATTAATTACTAATAATGGAGCCAGCAATTTCAATATTGATTTAGTATTGATTTAATATTGAGACAATTTAAATGCATCAAAGAAGAGATGGAATAGGGAAGTGATAAGCTGACCAATGGGTTTTAAAGGGATGGGTAACTGGAAAAAAAAAATAGAATTAAAAGAAATACAAACAGTGCCTTGCTCAGAGAAGTCAACTGGTGAAATTTTGAGGACAAAAAAAAATCACTGGTTGGTTTTATAAACAGTATGATTATATTTTATTTCTACTCATCACATAATTACACCAACCAAAAATAATGAGGATAATCAAATTTCAAGCTTTAATACACAAGCCTGAGATCAAGGAGAAGGTATTAATCCCTTATGTAGTTTGCTAAAAGCCACAAGAGCTAGTCAATACTAAAATCTAACTATAAAACTAAACAGAGTATGAGAAAATATCATTATTGAATATGCTTTTATACTAAACTCACTACAGACTATTCATTGTCAGCTTTTTTTCTATATTAACTCGTAAACCTAAACTTTCCTATAGAGTATATTATAAATGTTTCCCACCTTTAAATTCAAACTTTAGAACGGAGAAACTAATTCAATGGGTATTTCTTTGATAGTACGCACATCTCTTGGGATAACTTGAGAAAGCAATAGCCTGAATGTTCTCCATTCACAGGAGATATGAATTGGAGTTGCCCTGATCATTCACAATGGGAAAAAGATGAAAAAACTGAGAAATGAATCAAATTTTAAACATGCCTTCAATTTTCAAAAGATACCAAAGCACAGGAAGAATAAGGGATAAGCTAGGGAAAATGAGAAGGTAACTTTTGAGACTATAAATACATTTTACTTTGTGTTCATGCTTCCTGCCACTATTTTTGTGGTTTGAGATATGGGCAATTAAGTTCAGAGATAATAAAATGAAATATCTGGAAAGAACTTTAGAAATTCTCATCAAATCCTTCATTTTACTGACGAAGAAGATGAGGTTCAAGAAGAACCTTTTTTCTTGGGAGGTTGGGTGATTCACCACACTTTTATTACCCGTACTCAGTGAGAAAAAAAAAAATAAGCTTGAGATGCAACTTCTATTTTTTTCTGTTTCTTAGTGTGTGTTTCCTCTATTCTTATTTTTCTTCTTCACGGAACAGTTTTTTTTTTTCCAATAAATAAACTTTTAGAATGTCCTTCTACATTTTTGAAGCAAAATTAGGTCTCTGCTTAGGTTTACTGATGTTCTTCAACTGGGTTTTGCAATTTTAATTTTTCTTTATTAACAGAACACATAAGTGAGTTTTCTTCCCAACATTTTAGAATCATTTAGTTTCTAGGCAAGATGAACAGCATCTACATACCAAGAGCACATATCAAACCCTCTGCCACCTTCTGTAACTTGATCTGTCATAATCCTTACTGCTATAATACTCCCACAGTCCAAAATGTGTTCCTCAATTGCAGATTCTTTGACTTCATAAAGGAGATTCCCCATAAGTACTGATCTCTTGTCCCTAGATGAGGTCTCGGGACAAGAGATTGCAAAATTAAGATCATCTACCCACATTCATGCACCAAGTTTCTGGTGTATGCAAGTGCACAATCCATGTTTCCTGGGGCCAATCTAATTTTCTATTTTTATCATATATTGTCTCACTACTCGTTTTTTTTATGACATTTATTGTCAAATTGGTTTCTATACAACACCCAGTGCTCATCCCAACAGGTGCCCTCCTCAATGCCCATCACCCACTTTCCCCTCCCTCCCACCCCGTCATCAACCCTGTTTATTCTCAGTTTTTAAGAGTCTCTTATGGTTTGCCTCCTTCCCTCTCTGTAACTTTTTTTTCCCCCTTCCCCTCCCCCATGGTCTTCTTATTGTCAGTTGGGAATTTTAAAAATTTGTATCCTTCATAAGTTAGCTTTATGACTTGGTCAAGTCACTTTGTCTCTCCAGGTCATCTTGTTCACATCTGCAAAAGGAGGGAACATGACTTCCAGGGGTCACCTTTTCTGTTTTTATGGCTCCCTGCTTATTAACTACCAAAATTAGGAAACAGTTTTCAATTAAAGCATGCAGAAGCATATAAAAGCCAGAAAGGAAACATCACGACCATTTTCCAGTCTCCTGTGGAATGCAAATTCTGAATTACGGATGACTTAAAATTTTTCTTTTTAAAAGTCAAGCCACCGGATGGCATAATGTGTAGCAGACTGGATAACTGCTCACCAAATCTATTTTCTTTTCCTCTAGGGTACATAAATAGAATTTATATCCCAGCCTCTTTTTTGAATTTGGGTATGACTCTGTTCCAGTAGCATGTGACCATAAAGGAAATGGGTCGCTTTATGCCTGACCATAAAACCTTCCAACATGATTCCCTATTCTTTTCCCCTCATGTTCAAGACTGAAATTCTGGGTCAAAAAAAAGTAAGTAAAACAACAACATGTAAAGATAACCATATGTAGGAATATCAGCTTCCTGTTTTGGCCTCCTTCACATGAATAAGAAATAAATGTCTATTTTGTTAGAGCACTGAGATTTCTGGGTTTTTCTGTTAAAGAGGTAACCATTGAGGACATTATATTGTCTAGTATTCCAGGGTTCTTAAAATTCTATGGTTCTGATATTCTAATTTGTCAAAATACACGTCTGTAATAAATACACATTCTATGTTAAAGTGGAACCAGAGGCAAACTTCCTGTTTCTATACATCAGTAATTATACTTACTTCTAAATTAATATTTCTCAAAAATCTTATTAATTTATTATTTTAATTTAAACTGCTTTAGAAGTTGTCAAATAATTTAGCCATTTTAATTAATTATAACTTTTCTTTTTCCTTTAGGAATTTTTTTTTTGCCTTAAAATTGGCATTCATATCCTGAGAGGGTAGAAATCCCTGCAGGTAACCTTAAGAGGCCTATTTCTTAATTTCAAATAGATTAAAATATGAACACTTTTAAAGAGGTTTTTTTTAAATATTCTTCTTTCCCATATCACATTTGTATCTAGAAAAGATTAGCATATGTTGTTGTGATAAACATTCTATTTTTAGAATTTTTATTGAATTTTCTATTCAATGGGCACATACTGGAAGTGAGAATATAAACATTTTAACAAACAGATTTAATACATACACTTTTTTCTACTGCTTTGTATAATAAGAGCAAGCTCCCAAAAACACAAAAATTAAAAAAGTCTTATTTAGAAAACCAAGCCAAAGACCAAAAGGTATTCGTTCTAATAAAAATTGATGAAACTCATATGAATACTGTGTAGGTTAAATAATCAAGTATCCTAATAGCAATATTTTCTATAGAATATTAATTTGCCAGAGATTACCTAGCAAACTAAACTAGCTACTGCAGTGTAACAATTAATAATACTTCAAGAAATAGTTTAAATAGGAGTCAGCAAACTTATTTTAGAATAGCAAGGGAAGAAAGCGTTCGATGCCTTTGAATTTTATAGTTGTTTTCTTTTATATAAGAAAAGTAAGGTGGTGGGATTTCCAGAACAGCAGTGGTAGGAGCTTGGCAAACACTGTTCTTATGTAAGCAATTATTTCCTGGGAAACAACCACTGAATTCCCTGTAAGGTAACCTACTGACATATAAGAAATGGACAAAATTTCATTAAAAAAAAAAAAAAAAAAAAAACCAGGGGCGTCTGGGTGGTTCAGTCCGTGGAAGGTCTCACTTCAGCTCAGGTAATGATCTCGTGGTTTGTGGGCTCCAGCCCCACATCAGGCTCTGTCCTGGCAGCAGCCTGCTTTAGATTCTGTGTCTCCCTCTCTCTCTGCCTGCCCCCTGCTCATGCTCATGCTCTCTCTCTCTCTCTCTCTCTCTCTCTCTCTCTTTCTCTTTCTCTCTGTCTCAAAAATAAATAAACATTATTTAAAAAAAATACTAATAAATCTCAGTAAGAACACTGTGAATTTACAGCATTTGAGTTATGAGCTATTCACATCCCCAGGCACAGATCACTATGACAGAAGCTCCACTCTATGTAGATTATATCACAAAGGTGGGGCTCCCTTTCCCCACACCTCCCAGTCTAAGGCTATAGTTTCAATGTAGATGGGGTAGACCAGCAGCAAAAGAGTTGCTACATCTTTTGTTGCTAACAGCAACAAAAAGACCTAAGGGTTTGAGGAAGGGTATCAATGTCATGAGTTGCTAAAATGCATTGAAGCGTATTTTTCAACAAAAATGTATGATTTGCAAAGAAACAGGTAAATGTGACTCACACATAGAAAAAAAAAGGCAGGTAATATCGTTTGCATTTGAGGGAAACAAAAATACTGGTTTAACAGATAAAACTTGCAAAGCAGATTGTATACATATGTTCAAAATACAGAGAAAATTATGTTTGAAGAATTAAAAGAAGGCATTGTGACAATGTCTCATCAAGAACAATAAAGAGATGGAAATTTTAAAAAGGAATAAAATGGAAATTCTGGAATTGAAAAGTACAGACTCTTAAATGAAAAATTTACTAAATATGCTCCACTGAAGAAAAAGGAATTGTGGCAGAAAAAAAAGAATTTGTGAACTTGATAGATTTACAAAGATTACACATTGAAAAACAAAGAGAAAAGGGAAAGAAGGAAAATAAAAGGACCTTCAGAAGAAGGTGGAAAACCACTATTACATCAACATATCTGTAACGAGTGCCAGAAGTACAAGAGAGACAGTCACATAAAAGTATATTTGAAGAAATGATAGTTGAATTCCAAATGCGACGAAAAAGTTTAAATTACACATCTCAGAGACTGAACGAACTCCAAGTAGAATAAATTCAAAGAGATACACACCCAGATATATCAGAATAAATATATCAACAAGTAAAAAACGAAGAAAAAATCTTGAAAGCAGCAAGATAAAATAGTTTATCATTACAATGGACTCCATCCAACAAGATCAACAGCTTATCTCTGATCAGGAATAGAATCCAGAAGGCAGTGGGTAAAATAATCAATGCCCCCCACACACACCTGGAGAAAAAAAAAAAAAAAGGGCTGTCAAGAATATTGCGTCCAGGGAAAGTATGTTTCAAAAACGAAGGTGAAGGTGAATAGAAGACAACTGCAGAAGCAAAAGCTGAGATAGTTCATTGCTAGCTGAGCCTTCTTCCAAGAAATACTAAAGGAAGGTCTTCAGACAGAAAGCATGTAAACTCAGACAGAAATTCAAATCCACATGAAAAAAGAAACACCCCCCCCCCAGTGAAGGTAATTGTGTAATATTATAGAAGACAGTATAAATGCTTATTATTCCACCTCTTTTCTCTTCTTTGAAAAGCAATTGTATGTGTATATATAGATATACCTATATATACACAGATAGATGTGTCTATATATTACACACAGAACTGTAATTTACATATTATTATATTGTTGGGCCTATAACATGTAGAAATGTAATATATTTAGCACTAACAGCTTAAAGGGGGCGGGTGAAAATAAAGCTGTTTTGGAGTAAGAAAATGACACCATATGGTTACTAAATCCTCAGGAAGAAATGAAAAGATAAGAAATGGAAAATAAGTTTAATATAACAAACATTATAAATATATACTTGTTCTCCTTTCTTAACTTCTTTAAAAGACATAAAATTATAAAAACCAATACACAGAACAATACATTAATGGGTTTGTAAACTAATTAGATGTACTATGTATAATAATAGCATAAAAATGGGAAGATAGAGCTTTGTAGGAGTAATATTTCTATATTTCTCTAAAATTAAGTGAGTATAAATTTGAAGTAGATTCTGATAAATTGAGATAAGTGTAGAGCAACCATTAAAGACATAACTGAAAAAAACTACAGTGAAAAACTATTAAAGGAATTAAATATTACATTAGAAAACATTCACTTAATGCAAAAGAAAGCATTAAAAGAGGACTAGAGGAACAAATTAGATATTAGACACTTTTTTTAAGTAAAAAGACAAACGTGAGTCCAAATATATCAATAATAAATTTAAATGTGAATGAGTTAAGCAATGTGATCAATAAACAGATCATCAGGCTAGATTAAAAACAATACATACTGTCTACAGGAGACACACTTTTGATGTTTTAGATGAAAAGATACAAACAGATTGATTGAAAGGACTAAAAAAAAAAGATCATGCAAACAGTGGTCACAAGAAAGCTGAAGTACTTATACTAACATTAGATAAAATGAACTCTAAAAATAAAAATGCCCCTACAGATGATGAGCACCATTTTATAATAATAAAATGTAGACTATCAGGAAAATCATAAACACCTCATAATCATAAACACATATGCACCTCAAAATATATTAAAATAAAGGACAGAAATAAAAAGGAAAATAGACAATAGAGTTATAGTAGTTGGAGACTTCCATGCCTCACTTTTAATAATGGACAGAATAAGGAGACAGAAGATCAACATGGAAACAGACCTGACCAGCACTATAAACCAACAAGACCTAACAGACATCTACTGGACACAGTACTCCAAACACCTAACTGCACACTCATCTCAAAAGCACATGGAGCACTCTCTAATAAGATAGAAAATATTCTAATTTCTTTAATGTTTATTTATTATTGAGAGACAGAGAGAGACAGGACATGAGCGTGGGAGGTGCAGAGAGAGGGGGAGACACAGAATCTGAATTAGGCTCCAGACTCCGAGCTGTCAGCACAGAACCCGAAGCAGGGCTCAAACTCACAAACCCTGAGATCATGACCTGATCCAAAGACGGACACTTAACTGACTGAACCACCCAGGTGCCCCAAGATAGACAATATTCTAGGGCATAAATAACCTTAATAAATTTAAAAGGATTTAAAGAATACAAAGTATGATCCCTAAACATAATGAAATAAAATTAGAAATCAACAGCAGAAAAATATTTAGAAAACTCACACATATATGGAAATTAAGCAATACAAGAGAAATTATAAAATACTTTAAGATGTATGAAAATTAAAACATTTTCTGGGCGCCTGGGTGGCGCAGTCGGTTAAGCGTCCGACTTCAGCCAGGTCACGATCTCGCGGTCCGTGAGTTCGAGCCCCGCGTCGGGCTCTGGGCTGATGGCTCAGAGCCTGGAGCCTGTTTCTGATTCTGTGTCTCCCTCTCTCTCTGCCCCTCCCCCGTTCATGCTCTGTCTCTCTCTGTCTCAAAAATAAATAAACGTTGAAAAAAAATTAAAAAAAAAAAAAAAAAAAAAAAAAAAAGAAAATTAAAACATTTTCAAAATTAATAGATACAGCTTATGGATACATAGCAAACTTATGGAATCAGCTAAAGCCATGCTTAGAGGGAAATTTATAGCTGTATAGGCATTTACAGCTATAAAAGTAGCTAAAAAGTAGAAAGCTAAAAAGTAATGGGCACTTACAGCTAAAAAGTAGAAAGATGCCCAATCAATAACCTAGCCTTGCACCTTAAGATGCTTGGGGTGGGGGAAAGAGCAATCAAACAAAAAGATGGAAATAACAAAGATTATAACTGAAGTAAATAAAATGGAGATTAAAAAATCAATTAAGAAAATAAATGAAACAAAAGCTAATGCTTTGAAATAATTAACAAATTTGGCACACTTTTCACTATATTAACAAGGAAAAAAGGAGAAGACTTAAAATACTAAAATCAGAAACTAAAGTGGGGACATTAGTACTGATCTTACAGAAAAAAAAATTATGAAGGAATACTATGACAACTGTATGCCAATAAATTAGGTAACTTTGATGAAATGGATAAATTCCTGGAAAGATACAAATAAGTGAAACTGACTTAATTAGAAATAGACAATTAGGGGAACTTCTTTAACAGGATAAAAGGTATCTACCAAACAAAACAAAACAAAACAACAAAACAAAACAAAATACAGTTAATATCATGCTGAATGTTAGTGAAAGAGTGAAAGTTTTCCCTGAAGATACCTATTTGCAGACTTCTTTCTATCTATACACAAAACCTAATGGAATCTACAAACAAACAAACAAAACCTGCTAGAATAAATAATTTATACACTACGCAGGCTGGAAGACCAATATATAAAAACCAATGATATTTCTATACGCTAAAAATGAATTCTCCAAAAGTGAATTGAGAAAATAATTCATTTATAACAGCATCAAAGCATAAACTACTTGGGCAACCTACATGAACAAAAGAAGTACAAAACATCTACTGAAAACTATAAAATATTGTTGAAAGAAATTAATGAAGATCTAAGTAATGGAAAAACATTCCATTTTTCATGGACCAGAAGATTGAACTTTGTTAAATGGCAATATTCTCCATGTTGAAATACCCATTTAACAAAATCCCTATCAAAATGCAATGACATTTTCCAGAAATTTACAAGCTGACCCTAAAATTAATACAGAATTACAAAGGACTCTGTTTAACAAACATAATCTTGAAATATAAATACTGAATTAGAAGACTTAGCACATCTCATTTTTAAAACTTACTACAAAGCTACACTAATCAAGAAAGCCTTTTATTTATATAAAAATAAATGAAATAAGTGAAATGAAACTATGAATTTAGCAATAAATCATTTATGGTCAATTGATTTATTTTATTTTAATTCCAGTGTAGTTAACATAGAGTATTATATTAGCTTCAGGTTTACAATGTAGTGATTCAACAATTCCAAATATTATTCAGTGCTCATCAAGATAAGTGTGCTCTTAACCCCCTTCACCTGTTTTACCCATCCCCTGTTCCTTTGTTCATTTGTTTATGCTTCCACATATATGTGAAATCATATGATATTTGTCTTTAAGTATTTTGCTTAACATTATACCCTTGAGATCCATCCAAGTCATTGCAAATGGCAGTATTTCATTCTTTTTTTTATGCCTGGATATAGATATATCTAGATATCCATATCTCCCACATCTTCTTTATCCATTCATCTACCAATGGATCCTTGGGCTGCTTCTGTAATTTGGCTATTGTAAATAATGCTGCAATAAACACAGGGGTGCATATATCCTTTCAAATTAGTATTTTCATATTCTTTGGGTAAATACCTGGTAGTGTGGTTACTGGATCATATGGTAGTGCTATTTTCAATTTTTTGAAGAACCTACATTCAATTGATTTTTTATAAGGATGCCAAGAACAGCTTTTTCAACAAATGTTACTGGGAAACAAGATACACACATACAAAAAAGTGAAACTGGGTCCCTTCCTGATATTATACACTAAACACAAAAACGGACCATAGACATAAGTGTGAGAACTAAAATGAAAACATAGGAGTAAATCTTTGTAAACCTTGGATCAGATAATGGTTTCTTAATACAATACCAAAACACAAGCTACAGAAGAAAATAACAGATAAGCTGCACTTCACTGAAAGAAAGTTTTATGCTATATAACATACCTTTAAGAAAGTGAAGATACAACCTATGGAATGAGAGAAATATTTGCAAATTTTATATCTGATACAAGACTTGTATCTAGAACATAACAATCAACTCAATAACCAAAAGATAAATAAACCGGGGCGCCTGGGTGGCTCAGTCAGTTGGGCGTCCGACTTCAGCTCAGGTCATGATCTCACGGTTTGTGGGTTCAAGCCCCGCATCAGGCTCTGTGCTGACACACATATTTTCTGACAGCTCGGAGCCTGGAGCCTGCTTCGGATTCTGTGTCTCCTTCTCTCTCTGCCCCTCCCCAACTTGTGCTCTGTCTCTCTATGTCTCTCAAAAAATAAATAAATGTAAAAAAAAAAAAAAAAGATAAATAAACCAATACAAAATGGGCCAAGGGGATGTGAATAGGCATTTCTCCAAAACAGATATGTCAATGGCCAATAAGTACATGAAAAGATGCTCAGCATCATTATTTATTAGGAAAATGCAAATCAAAGCAATAAAAAAATTCCACTTCAGGGCACCTGGGTGGCTCAGTCAGTTGAGCGAATGACTCTTGATATTAGCTAAGGTCATTATCTCACTATCCCTGAGATCAAGACTGGTGTCATCCGGGTCTGCGATGACAGAATGAAGCCTCCTTGGGATTCTCTCTCTTGTCCTCCCCCGATCTGTGCGCGCTCTCTCTCATAATAAATAAATAAACAAACAAACAAACATTAAAAAACAAAAGAAAAAAAGAAATTCTATTTTATAGCCACTAACGTGGTACAATTGAAAAGACACTAACAAATAATGTCAAGGATGCGGAGGAATTGGAACTCTTCACACATTGCTGGTGGGATTATAAAATGGTGCAGCTGCTTTTGGAAAGCAGTTTTGCAGTTCCTCAAATTGTCAAAAAAAAATAGAATTATCATATCATGTATACACAAGGTATATCTTTAAAAGAAATAAAAACCACATTGGCACAAAAACTTTGTATACAAATGTTGAAAGCAGCACTGTCGTCTAAGAAAGATACATGGTCTTTGTTCTTGGTTCCTGGCACAAAAATTCCTAAAACCCTTGGAATCTCCTGAGTGATGAAGATGTTAACAATGTCTTTTGTTCTAATGAGGTAACTCTTGATGGACCACCAGACAGTTTCAGGATGGGAGCTGGTCACCAGAAAGACGAACCCTTTACTAGAAGCTTGGAACTTTCAGCCCCAGTCCCCATGTCTGAGGAGAGAAAAGGGACTCGAGATTGAGTTAGTGACGAATGGCCAAAGATTTATTAATCTTGCCTACGTAATGAAACCTCCATAAACAACTCTAAGCAATGAAGTTTGAGAAGTTTGTGCGTTGGCAAACACATCCACATTCAGGGAGAGTGACATACTCCAACTCCATAGGGACAGAAATTCCTGCACTTGGGACCCCTGTGTACCTCATCCTATTTAACTCTCTGTCTGGCTATTTATCTCTATCTTTTATAACAAACTGGTAGACATAAGTAGGATCCCTTTCTGAGTTCTGTGAGTTATTCTAGCAAATTGTTGAACCAGACAAGGATGTCAGGGGAACCCTTGATTTACAGCCAGACAGTTCAGGTGGCCAGAGACTTGCAAATGGCATCCGAAGTGGGGGCAGTCTGGTGGGACTGAGCCCTTTAATTTGTGGGATTGGAAGCTAACTCCAGATAGTGTTAGAATTGAACTTGTCAGACACCCAATTGTCCGAGAGTTAAAGCGATGTTGGAAAAATACCAACTAGTTATAGTTATAGTTATAGTTATAGTTATAGTTATAGTTATAGTTATAGTTATAGTTATATAGTTAAAAACAAAACAAAGAAACCTCTCAGATATCAATTTTTTAAATTTTGTTTGGATGTTTATTTATCTTTGAGACAGACAGCAAGTGTGGGAGGGGCAGAGAGAGAGGGAGACACAGAATCCAAGGCAGGCTCCAGGCTCCAAGCTGTCAGCACAGAGCCCGACATGAGGCTTGAACTCACGAACCTTGAGATCATGACCTGAGCCGAAGTTGGCTGTCGCCCAACTGACTGAGCCACTCAGGTGCCCCTCAGACATTAATTTTAATAACCAAATTTTAGACTCAAACATACATCAACTAACAAATGGAAAGTAAAATGTGGCCTGTCCAGAATAGAATATTATTTGAAAATGAAAAGAAATGAAGTGCTATTACAAATTATAAGGTGGATGAACCTTGCAAACATTTTACTAAGTGAAAAAGCCAGTCATGAGATACCCCACACTGTTTGATTCTATTTACACGGTATTTCCAGAAATAACTAAATAGAGACACAAAGTAGATTAGTGGTTGCGCGAAACTTTTAGGACAGTGAGGGGAAATGGAAAATGACTGCTAATAAGTATGGCCTTTGGGGCTTTCTTTTTGGATTATGAAATGTTCTAAAATTGATAATGGTGACGGTTGCAGAACTCCGTGAATGTATTAAAAAAATCACTGGATGCCCCATGTGGTCAGCAGACCAAGGGTGGTTCACCCCACCTGAAAAGGCTAGCCATTCTTTTGTTTACTTGTTGCAAAGAAGAAAGGGAAGACAAAGAAGGGAGCCTCCCGGCCTTAGTTTTGTTATTTAATTCAGCTTTTATCCAAACACTATATTAGTGATTATTAGAAGATTATCTGTCTGGTGATAAAATCTATTTAACTGTTGTTCCTTTAGCTGGTACCTCTTTGTTTCTTTATGCCTCATATGTTAATGGATGTTAATAATTTCTGATTATTATATAGAAGGCTGTTTATTCCTATAATTAATCGCTTCATCATTAATACTCATGTTTCTAAATTCAAATTTAGCAAAACTATTTTAAAATCATTTGTACATGTATATTTAAAATATAATATATGTAGATTAGATTAGGCTTATATAGCTCTCTCTATATATTTAGATGCATATATAAATAGATAGGTACATATATACATATACACCTAAACATCTTGCACATATAATTTATTTTATTATACTTACGTTAGAACAGTAACATGACCTATAGTCTAACACTTTACAATTACCTTCAAACACAATAAATGCATTCATTTATTGGGTATCTTATCTCCTACATAACAGTCTTGATCTATGTAATGTGGAATTAAAGACTAGTAAGGCCTAAGGAGTAATAAGATTGGTTCTCATTCTCAAAGAGCTTATGGTTTAACACAGAGACAGGCATATAAACAAATACAAAACTGGATGACACATTCCATAGAACCAGTATTTGTAAGATGGAACAACTACAGATAGGGAAGTCAAATTTGGCACATAGATCGGGCAGATGAAGGGAGATAGGAATTTTACTCTGTACACTTACTAGGTTGTACGGTAACCAACACAGTCGTATATTTGACTAAGAAAAGACTAAAATGCAATTTGGGTGGGATTCCATGATAAACATCTCGGTGAATTTTTACAAAAAGGAAAGGGGAAAGGTCTAATAAATTTCATGTTTGCAAAAATATGTTGAAGAGATATTTTCTGAAAAGTCAGGTTAATTAATGCTAGATGCCACAACAAGTTCAGAAACCTCAGTGGCTTTTACAGTAAGTATTTATCTCTCACCAACTCATATTAAGTGAGAAGTCTTCCTCCAATCATGATGCTACGCTCACTGGACCATGTGCCCTCCAAAGCTGCCATGGTAGGGAAAGGGAGGAATCAAGAAGGCACATCTTCAACTTGACTCTCTGACTGTAACAGACATGCTACTTCAAGTGGGCCATTCATCAGAGTTAAGCAAGTGGTTTCAATCTCACTGCAAGGAAGCCTGAGAATTCTAAGAATCACATAAAATAACTATAATCACTATCTCTACCACAACGAAACTTCTTTGAAAACTGTATATTTCTCTATGTGTTGGGTAGTTTGCAAAAGAATGGCAACATTTTTTTTTCTCTTTTCAGTATCCATGCTCCCCTTGGAATGTGACTTCAAAGCTCTTTCCATCAAGAGATGGAACGTATTTCCCCATCTCTTAAATCTAGACCGTCCTGTGACTGCTTTGACCAACAGAGTGTGAAAGAAATATTGTACTGGTTCTCAATCTAAGTCTCAAGGAAATGTGCATGCTCTGCTTGCTTCTGGAAGCCCACAGTTGCTATGTGAACAAGCCTGGGCATGAGGAACATGTGCTATCCCTGATAACCAGCCCACAGAAAGCCAGCCTCTAGACATGTGAGTGAGAACTCCCCAGGTGAGTCAGCCCCCAGCATAGCGGTCAGGTTATTGCAGACTCATGAGCCAGTCCGGACAAGATCAGATGAACCTGGCTTGAATCTTATAAGGTGAAACACAAATGAAAAGTAAGAAAAGAATTTAATTCTCCCTAATACAAAAAGAGAAAGAGCTCCTCCTTCCCTTTTTTAATAGTATTACCTTTGAAAACGTATAATTGTAAATTCTCTGTTCTTTGAGAGGTAATATAATTTTTTAAAAAAAAAGTCTACTGCTAGTTTTACCACTCAAGCATGCTTTCCTTAAGGACCTACAAGCCAACTCTTTGAAATATAATCATTAAGGAAAACAGTACATCTATCTCCTAGTCTCCAACGAGACACTGGATGGAAAGAGACTAACTAGCTTAACCTCTGCTCCTGGCTCCAAGTTGCAGAATTTAGCTCCTGTCATCATCAAGATATGAGAAGTTTATTTTTCCCTTTGGATAAAGGCAATTAACTAACACAGATGGCCACTCCAATTACCAGGCAAATTTACAACACTCTATGAGTGACACATGGGGCTCCTCTATGAGTCCTCTTTCTTGAGGACTAGTTATAGTTAACCTTGAGAACACAAGTGCAATTAATCGCATCTACCCAGCTGTATAAAAGGGTGAGATTTCTTTCTGTTTTTGAAATCTTTTTAGGCAATCGCCTGTGATGCATATCTCAGTCTGGTTTAATGCTTATTCAATAATAAAACTGTTTTCTTTCTTTCCTGTATTTGTGTAGCAGAATTTCTGGATTGGCAGAAAATCTTCTAATTGTTTCTCCCCAATAATTAGCAGAACTACCCCTCTGGCTTTAGACTCATGAACAAAAATAAATGAACAATAGATGAACAACAATAATAAATGAACAAGAATAAATGAACGAGTGACGGCTGTTTCAACTTTACAAATTCTGGATTTTTTTCCCCCACAGTAAAAGCTAACAGGTAAGCTCTGGGCAACTTAAAAAATTATTATGCAGAACATACACAGATATACACAAAAATGTATAATGAACTCTTACACACCAATCACCTAGTTTCAAACATTAACAACCGATGATAACTCCTGTTTAATCAGTATGTAAAACCACTCCTCTTTCATATAATTTCCAAACAAGCCACCACATCTTATTTCATCCCCTGCTGGACGACATTTGAAACTGGTGAACATCATTAAAACACATAAGCAACTACTCATGAAAGTTGTAGTCGATAAAAGAAGCCAATACTCGAAATAAACAAGAACACACCTGAACAATATCATCTTTACCAACGCTTTAAACTTCAGCATTCCCTTCAACATTTTTTGACTGCAGCAAAAAACAAAACCAAAACCATGCCCGTGGTGTTTTGTTGTTGTTGTTGTTGCCCCAGTGGGGTTCTGTTCTTGTTGGAATGTGTTATGTTGGATGCACACCATTATGGACCACAGTCTCTAATGAGCGTAAAAGGGTCAGAAAAGTTGGTTGGTAAAACCTTGATTTTGTGTGGTTCTTTTTGCTAATTTATCTCAATAAAAGCCACCTGAAACTCAAAAAAAAAAAAAAAAGAGCCAAGATATGCCACCTCCCCACCCCCCCATGGCCTGTGGGTCACCTACCTTAAAGACAATAGCACCCGCAACATCTTCATCTGCCGTCGACCAGGAGGTGGTGCGCTGGGTCAGCGTTCCCCGCGGGGCCCGCTTCCACAACCTGCCGGTGTGGGTGCTCTCCAGGAACTACCTTCAGGACAGCACGCAGAAAATGCGGCCGCGGCCAACGGAAAGCTTCTGGAAGCACGGGCTCACCTTGGACGACCTGAGGCTCTAGTACCTCAAACACCCCAGGACACTCTGGCCTGCGGGGAAATCTTCACTGGCAGCAGGGAGCGCGGCTACGTCGTGCTGGAGGGGCAGGCATTGTCCACCCAGGGCCACCACTGGCCGCAAGCCACCGTCACGGTCGTGCAGGTTTCTGCGGGCCTGCAAAACGTCGCCACGGGTGTGGCTGAAGGCTTTTCGGAAGATCATGCACGGGACCAGGCTAGCCAAGTGGTAGTCCACTTCCGGCATACACCCTAGCAAGAGACGGTGCTGGAGGCCCGAGGACTTGGGACTCCCTCCCCACATCGTCGTGTGAGAAGGCGGTGGCTGGAGCTTTGAGCACCTGCGGCCAGAGCGAGCCCACTGCCCCGCCCCTGCCCTACTCTGAAGGGCAGCCTTG
Organism: Prionailurus viverrinus; assembly: GCF_022837055.1. Lineage (NCBI taxonomy): Eukaryota > Metazoa > Chordata > Mammalia > Carnivora > Felidae > Prionailurus > Prionailurus viverrinus. The sequence goes on from NC_062561.1 coordinate 33,949,598, forward strand.
GGCGTGGCCCGTGAGCTTGAGCTTGAGCCGCCAGGACCCGTAGCTCTGGAAGCTCCTTGTGCGCCAGCTAGGCCTGGCATGGCCTCTGACCCTGTCATGCTGCTGTCTGCCTGATGTGATACCCCTCCTGCGGTGTTCCCATCCCTGTCCCCTGGACCACTCTTCCTCTGAGACCCCATCCTGGCTTCCCAGTTGAGGGAGGCCCGAAAACTCACTATCAAGCCTTGCGACCGCCCACTTGAACATGATCTAGCCTGTAGCTGGGAAGGCTGGGCTGTGGGGACAGCTGGCTGGCCTGGCCAAGGGGGTTCAGGGACCTGCCTACATTCCCCCACTCTTCCTCCCTTCTCCAGCCTATTCCATGCCTCTTTTTCCTCTTCCTTTTCCCTCCCTTTCTCCTCCTCAACAAGTATTTCCTGAGGGGGGGGGGGAAACCCTCTTCCTCCCTCCCTTCCTTCCTTCCTCCCTCCATCTCTCCCTCTTTCTTTCTTTCTTTCTTTCTTTCTTTCTTTCTTTCTTTCTTTCTATGGTGATCTTCAAAATATATAGCCACTTGGATGTAATTCAAAACGGAATTATCCTCAAAATAAAAATGCAAAAAATAAACAATGCCTTTACAACATTGATCACAGTGAGATCCGACTTTAAATATCCATATCCACTTTGGTTACCTTGTATTTATTTATTTATTGAGAGAGAGAGACAGACTGCGAGCAGGGGAGGGGCAGAGAGAGAGGGAGACACAGAATCTGAAGCAGGCTCCAGGCTCCCAGCTGACAGCAGAGAGCCTGACTCGGCGCTTGAACTTGGGAATGGGGAGATCATGACCTAGGCTGAAGTTGGTTGCTTAACTGACTGAGCCACCCAGGTGCTCCCCACTTCAGTTACCTTTTAATTTTACTTTTATAATTATTTTTAAAGCAAGGAAAATAATTGGAAGTGGTTAATGCAATATTACGTTTATTAGGTTAAAAAAGAACTTTCTCATTAGATTTAGAAAATACAATGTCTTCCTGCTTTAGCTTTTTGTTCCATGCTATATAGTAAGGTAATAATATACCTGCCTTATAATTCTCCCATAGAGTTAGAGAAGATTAAAAATTAAACAAAAAACAAGCAAATGAATGAAATAGGTATGACACTTTATGTTTTCAGTTTACTTTATAATTTTTATTATATGCAAATTGATGTTATTGATGTGTTTTATGAATTCATAGAGTATAGACTAATGAAATTAAAAAGTAATAAATATTTTTTGGCTGTGCCATGTGCCACCAATATATATATGTTTGGGGGACAGTAAATAGGAGAATTTTGTGTGGGCTACACTGAAGGGCATCTTCAGGACACAAGCACTCATCCTCATAGATCCCATAAGGGAAAATGAGGTTGGAAAAAAGTCTGTATTAGAAAAAATTATCAGTTTTTTAACAAATGGGACAAAGCAAGGGTCTCAAGAGGCAAATGAATCAGCCTTCAGCACATATCTTAGATTTGAGAGGTTCTTTGACTTTTGAATTTCAGTAACATATTTTCACCCCAAGCATCTCCTATCTACTTAATCAAAAATAAGAAAAAGATATAATCTTCTGCTTTCTCAAGTGTCCATGTGTATCTTAACCTCCTGTGCACTGCTCTGTTGTTCATGCTTCTTCCTCGATAAAATGATGGTGGAGAAATGTATAAATTCTTCCCTATCTCTTCCCCACTCCTGCCAGAGAAACAGGGAATTGGAACCTTGCCAACAACAAATGCACGGAAACACAATACATCTTACAGGGGACAGGGGGCACACAATACATCTTAGTAGTTTTAATGATACCTAAGAATGACACGGACTAATTTAATACCTTATTTCATATTTGTAACAGTTACTCTCTAGATTTTAAAGAATTTGAGAAAATTGGATTAGAAGTATTTGCTTCTGTCTTATCTGAGAGAATAATAAACTGGGTTACCACAGGGTTTACTCATTCCAGGAGGTGAGGTGGATTTAATTCTTTACTCATAAATGAAAGGGAAAATTGACATTATATAGAAATATACAATTTTAAAAAATGTGTTATAAATATAGTATTCTAGATTTTTATTACTTTACCTATCATTTAGTCCCCTCTCTATAACATCTCAACCCCTAGCCATGTGATGATCTCCAGCACCTTCTATGAGAGGAATCTTTCCCACCCCCTGGATGTTTTATTTTGGCGTATGAATTTATTTGGCCAACTAAAGGTGGATGAAATGAAATTATCCTTCAGAAGTTACCAGTTATTTCAGAGAAAGACAAATAACTATATGACTTCACTTACATGTGGAATCTAAGAAACAGATGATTAAACAAACAAAGAGCAGAAACAGACTTAAAAATACAGAGAACAAACTGATGGTTGCCAGAGGGGATTTGGACAAGGGGATGAGCAAAAGGGGTGAAGGGAGTGGGAGGTACAGGCTTCCAGTTATGGAATGAATAAGGCAGGTGAATAAAAGATACATTATAAGGAATATAGTCAATGATATTGTAATAGCAGGGTATGATGACAGATGGTAGTTACACCTGGGGTGAACCTAGCATAACATAATGTATAGAGATATTGAATTGCTGTATTGTACACCTGAAACTAGTGTAACATTGTGTGTCAACTATAGTCAAGGTTTTTAAAACAGAAGTTACCGGTCTTTGCATAGTTCCATCACAAGAACATCTTATTCTAATAAAGGTAGATTCTTCCTTCTGGGCGGTGGTAAAAAGAACACACATAGAAGAGAGACTCAGACAACCTGTATCTGATAAGTTATGGCAAGCCACTGAGTGCTTTTTGTTTTGTTTGGTTTCTGGGTTTTTTTTTTTTAACTGAAGATAGGAAGATCAAATTGCCTGCATTTGAAAATAATCATAAAACATGAAAAATAGGCCTTTTTGTATTTTTGATAAGTGAGGACAAACAATGCCTTCCAACCATCTGTACTATATTTCTCCTCTGAGAGTATTGATAGCACCAACATCTTACAAATGAAGACTTAGTTATTCCTAAGAAAAACAACTTCTTAATGATGCTGAGCTCTAAAACCTGAAATAAAAGTTGCAACAGAGATTTATGGTCTCATATTTAAGCAAAAGTGCAAGCCAGACTATTAACCATCTGAGCTTTCTATTGGGAAAAATGTACAGCAAAAAATAAGAAGACCTCCCTGAAGAGCTACAGGAATATGTGAAGAAATAATCTCTGCAAAGAGAACTTGAGAATAGGAACGCCCGTCAAAGTCTGAAATATGTGATGTCAACAGGCAGCATACTGAAGCAGGGTGTATATGCCAAGGAGGAAGACAAAGGAATCTGTGAAAGTCAGTCATCATGGCTCATTTAGAAGGCAGGCAGAACTGTGAATTTTGCACCAAAAACAATCATCAGCTAACTTAGTCGATAAATTGCTAAAAATACTTTGCAGGAGCTCATTGTGAGTTCCCACTTTAGTGCCCTGAATCTTGCTGAATAAGTTGCATTTAATAGCTGACACATATTTGTCCCATGGTATTTTCTAATATGTTTGGAATAAACAGGTGGAAAGCCTATTAGCCCCTAAAAGAAACCAGTAAAATCAAATTAAAAACAGAAGAGACCTTAGTCTGGAAATTTAACAGAAAAAAAAAATACAATGAACATAATTATGAGAAAAATAAATTTATATTCCTTCTGTATTAGTTTCCTATCGCTACAGTAACAAATCACCACAAAGTGGGTGGATTAAAACAGCACAAATTTATTGTCTTACCATTCTGTAGTTCAGAAGGGTCTTGCTTTATTAAAATCAACACGTTAGCAGGGCTGTGTTCCTTTCTGAAGGCTGTAAGGGGATAATTTGTTTCCTGCCCATTTGAGAACAGAATCCAGTTCCTTGCACTATGAATCTGAGGGCCATTCCCAGCTTCTAGGGGCCACTTTCCAATGACTTGTGGCCTCTTTCCTTTACCTTCAAAGTCAGCAACAGCAGGTCAAATTTCCAACATGCTTCCTCCTTCTTTAATCTCTTTATTCTAAGCCAGTCAAGAAAGTTCTTGGTTTTTAAGAAATCCTGAAATTGATTAAGCCTTCTCGGATAATCAATGACAATCTTACCATCTCAAGGTCTTTACCTTAATTATATCTACAAATTCCATTTTGCCATGAAACGTAATCTGTTCACAGGTTCAGGTGATTAGGCGTGGACCTCCTTAGAGTGACATTATTTTGCCTACAATACCTACTAAATGGCTACTCCAGCATTCATGAGCAAAAGGTAAGAGAGGAAATGGCTATAAATAAGACAACATTTAGGAGAGAGAATGGACACTTGGCCTATATCACAGGAAACCTGAAGCACCCATATAAGGTCATGGTGATGATTTGAAAGGTAAAAAACTCCATAGCTACCTGACAGACCACCTCTGCTTTTCTCCTACTTCCTTTGTAGCTGCTTCTTCTATATAAGATCTGAAAGCCAAGAACTCGATTTTCACATAATAGTACTCAGAATTCTGAATTTTTATCAGCTTCTATCCTAGTGTGTAAGTTTCATTTCTGGGTCATCTACAATAGAGAGGCTTAGTGTGATTGTTAGTAATACACATCTCCTAGACTGTCCCCAACTGCTAAATATGAATAGGGGAGGGGCATGTATGGTCTGGTAAACTCTATTTTTAACAAGCTTCCAAAGTGATCCTTATTCATAAAATTTGAAAATTGCTGCTATAGTAGATAGGGTTGCCTTCAGAAGTCAGTTTTTTTTTTTTGACAAATCATTAAAAGACATTGGATAAAATAGATCAGGGGAGAGCAAAATGCTACAGGAGGTAAGTATACAGTTATGTTTACTAATTGCCTCCTCTTTTTTTCATTAGTTCAATATCTAAGATACAAAAAAATAAACGACAACCTAACAAAGGACTCCAACAATTTCAGCTTACCTTAAATCTATCACTGAATATTTTATTTGGAGAAATTAAGTAACCTGGCCTAATATATACTAAGATACAGTCAGTGATCTTAAGACCGTTAATTGATGAAAGTCAAATGATTAATAATTTTAATTTATCCTTTTGAATTAAAGGAATCTCTTAATTTGATATTCATTTGGAGCAATCATTAGGTCTATATTTGGACATCTAGTGGGAATGTAATGCTTCAATTTTTACATTCATCTAATTTCAATGCTCCCGATCCTAAATAAATAAATAATTTAAGGTGTCTGTGGGAGGTACTATTATTTTCTTTCAGATTAGTTTAAATGAGACAAAAATTGCTCTTTCATAGTCCTTATCTTTGTACAGTGAGGAGATGATTATGTACATAAAGATGTTTTCGAATAACTTGTTTATTTTCACTGATCTCTCGAATAATTAATGGTTATCACCAAGATCCCACTTTGGCAACAGCAAAAATATTTCACAACTATTAGAAAGTAGAGGACTATATTTTTCAAATGTAAGTAAAACACCAAAGTGTGATGGATTATTAGGTTTATAGAAGCAACATGAACTAAATTTAGCTGCATGACAATTACTCATCTTTGTTCCACCTTCCCATACAAACAGGGAACAATTTTAAGGACATTAAAAAGCAGTAGCAAATTTCCAATATCACTTTTCTATGCTAATGGTTAAAAAAAATCTAATTAATTCAGTCTTGCTGCAGAACCATCACAGAGAGATTTGAAACTAGGTGTTAATAAACAAATGCCTAGCCTTGTAAAAAGTGTCCGTGTGATCTATATATACACACATAGCAGGCGCAGGAAAACTGTGAAGAAGGCCACAAGCTTGGGCCTTCAGTCACCCTGTGAATCACTCCTGCTTCATTCTCTGGATAATAATGAGACCAAAATGAATGAGTGGTAGCAGAACTCGCGGAAGTTTGTGAAAGAAAGAGACAAAACTTCATAGCCTAACTATACCAGAAACAGTATGACACGATAAATTTAACATCGTACCTGGAGCAAATAGAAAATACCAAAATTATAGGTTTCTAGGGGCCGGGGATGAGAAAATAGACAATATAATCAGAATATGTTCTACATCAAAGGTAGCCAGTTTGAAACTTTTCAAGAGTTTAATGTTTGGGGGAGAGGGAGATGATGTTCAAATAAATTTGCACAATATCGGGGCGCCTGGGTGGCGCAGTCGGTTAAGCGTCGGACTTCAGCCAGGTCACGATCTCGCGGTCCGTGAGTTCGAGCCCCGCGTCGGGCTCTGGGCTGATGGCTCAGAGCCTGGAGCCTGTTTCCGATTCTGTGTCTCCCTCTCTCTCTGCCCCTCCCCCATTCATGCTCTGTCTCTCTCTGTCCCAAAAATAAAAATAAAAAACGTTGAAAAAAAAAATTAAAAAAAAAAAAATTTGCACAATATCAAATCTGTTAAAGACTCAATTTATCTTGGGGATAAAATAATTATTTTAACCACTGGATTAAAATATATATACATAAATCTTACCTAGAAATAAAATTGTGTTACCTAAATTTCCAATTCACAATGTATTGAAAATGGCATTAACCTGATATCTTCTCTATGTTGAAAATATTGAGCTGTCCATGATTAGGGAGCATGGAACGATGAGAATCAGGACACCATGTGAAAAACAGAAATTCTGGGGGAAAAGTGTTTGAGAACAGGGACGCTCCATGGACCCAAGGAGATAATGAGTGGTTTCTGAAACTAAATTCTCAGCCCAAAGAATTCAAGACTATGTCAGGGACCTATTTATAATGGCTGACAGTGACATACCTCTTTGAGTTTGATGGGCAGAGATTTTGGTCTTCACAGGGTGCTTAATTAATATGTACATCCCTTTGTTCCTACATATGGACATAAATCACATGGCCAAATACCTAAAAGGTATACTTTTAGGTAGCCTGAACAAAACAGAGGACTCAGAAGACTCATGCTTTAACACCTGCCCCATTACGTGTGAGACTATGGTTGTGAGGACATCACTATTCTCTCAACGTTTTAGATTCATACCTATAAAGGCGGATGGCATTGTTCTTTAGTAATAGACACTTGTTCCAAACAGACCATTTCGGATCCATTGTAGCATTTCTGTATTCAGTTCCTTCAGCAATGTTGCAATTTTGGTTTTGCTTCCCATAGCCTACATCACCCCTGGAAGATACAGTCCATCACCCCACAAGCACAATCCTAGTAGTCCTGAGTTAAGAGCCGATGAGTATAGTAAAATGAAAACCCAACTTACTGGCCTTTGGCTGAGACAGCCTCCAAGGCCTAATTTACATGCTAAAGTTTCTCTGGCATATCAGGGTTAAGCTGTGCTCCGGAAGATCTTTCCTGAAATTGTACCCATGTTTTCTTCCTTGGCTTCTTCTTTATCTCTGTCCTGTTTCTGCCACTCTCACTGGATTTGTCTGGGATCACTTAATTAATCACTTGCACAGAAATTCTTGCCTCAGGATCTGCTTTTGGGGAGTCCAATCTAACACACTTAGAACACCGATTTTCAAAACAACCATGTTTGAACATAGAATCATTTAGCACGAAATGTGCTTCCCCAACCCAAAGATTCTATATGTACGACTTGTTCCAGATAAAGAATAAAACTTATGACTTTATACTATCTCTCTGAAAATGTGGTAACATAGTTTTCTTGTATTTGTTTGTTTTATGGACTTTTATGAGTCCTTTACCACTTATAAGACATATAAAAGCTCTTCAAAATCTAAAGCATAATTGTAAAGTATGTCTTTTATTTAGTAATATGCATTTTAGGATCCTCCATGTATTTTCATGGATTGACAGCTCATTTCTGTATTAAAACTGAGTAATAGTCCATTGTATGGATGTACCAGCTTGCTTATTATTTACCTACTAAAGGACATCTTGGCTGCTTCCTTCCACCTTTCATCAATAAATAGAACTGCTATAAACATCTCTGTGTGTTTTTAAATACACGTAAGTGGTCAACTCCTTTGCTTAAATACCATTGAGTGTGAGTGTAAGACTGAATTACAAGAAACCAACGAATTGTCTTCCAAAGTGGCTGTACTAGTTTGCTTTCCCACCTGTCATGAGTAAAAGTTCCTGGTGCTCCATATTGTCACCAGCATTTGATGCTGTCCGTGTTCCAGATTTTGGTCATTCTAATAGGTGTTCAGTGGTATCTCTTTGTTGCTTTCATTTACATTTTTCTGGTGACATATGATGTGGGGCATTTTTCATATGCTTTTATACCATTTGTATATCTTCTTTGGTGATGTTTCTGTTAAAGGTCTTTGACCAATTTTTTTAACAGCATTGTTTTCTTCTTGTTAGTTTTAAGAGGTCTTTGTATATTTTGAATAGCAGTCCTTTACCAGATGTGCCTTTGCAAATAATTTTTCCAGATCTGTGTCTTGTCTTCTCATTCTCTTGACATTGTGTTTCATAGAGCAGAAATTTTCATCTTGATGATGTCCAGCTTATCAACTATTTCTTTTATGGATCATGCTTATGGTGTTATATCTATAAAGTCTTCTCAATGTCTAAGGTCATCTAGAGTTTCTCTCAGGTTGTCTTCTAGGGGTTTTATAGTTTTGCAGTTATAATTCATTTTGAGTTAACTTTTATAAACTAAAAAATGAATTGAAGTAAGGAGCACTTAACAAAGAAGTTAAAACACACTAGAAAAAGCAGATGTTAATATTTTCTCATATAGTCCATAGCACAGAATATGTCTTTTGGATTTCAAAACAGCACATTTAATAATTATTTTTTATTTTATTTTATTTTATTTTTTATTTTATTTTATTTATAACGACAAATATTTATTGATCTAGAAGTCTCACGTCCAGTAATAATTGTTGGCTTTACAAAACAGTAAGCTATAGTTCTTTCCTCTGAAGAGATCAAAATCAACAAGATATTTGAATAATTCTGTTACATATATACTGACCAAAAATAGTATGCCCTAAGAACCATAAGTTATTGAGAAAGAAGTAATTTATTACTCCTGGTGAAAAGGAAGTTTAGAGAACTCTTCTTTGAAGTGGTAAAATATATGCACACGTTTGATTGATGAGTAGTATTGAATCATCTGGAAGAAGAAAAGAAGATTTTTCCAAAAAGAACAGATAGCATAGGGGAAAAAAGAGAGAGAGAGAGAGAATGAGAGAGAGAGAGAGAGAGAGAGAGAGAGACCTACAATGTATACGGAAATACTGCTATGTAGTTAAAGCATGGGAACATGAAGGAACATGGCAAAACTTTAGAAAGGCAGATTATGAATGGATATGTTTGATTTACTAGGGAGTCGTTTTATCATTTTGATAATTTGGATCATAACATATTATGGAATCAATTTTAATTCCAATAATTATGGAATCAAATTTATATTTTAGAAAAAAAATAGAAAAATAATTCTAAAAATATTTTATAGAATAATTAGAATGTAAAGATGCAGGCAGCAGGAAACCTTAGTAAGCTTCCTTAATAAGCCATTTAGTAGTGCAGGCAAAAGATAGTGAGCATGTAAACTATCACAGTGGCTAGTACATATAGGTACCTCGTAAGTACTTGCTGACTGACTGCTCCACTAATACTAAACAAGGGGAACGATTAAAGCTATTTTGTGGCCCTTAAGAAAATGAGAGTATCTGTTTGTAGAAAATAAGGAAAAGGACAGATTTAAAGAAGGTTCCTACATTACTTACATTGATAATTCGATAATGCTACCACTTAGAAAAAAAAAAAAAGGTGAAAGGTTTTGGGAAGAAAAGCGATGTAGTCTAATGTGGATGGTTTGCCGCAAAAAGGCATGTTCTCCAAAGCGAAGCCAATGTATAATTGCAGATCTACCTATCACTGAAAGGACAAAGTCAAAGCTAGAGAAAAGCAGCCGATGGATGATGGGAAGCTTCATAGATGTGGATGAAGGAATCTAGTGAATATTCTAGAGCAAGAATAGTGGAGAACTGAGGAGAGAACCATGACATAAAGTTTATAGAGATGGGAGAATGAGTTATCTCAGAGATTGGAGAAGACTTAGAATAGAGGTCTGTCAGGGCACCTGGGTGGCTCTGTCGGTTGGACATTGGACTTGGGCTCAGGTTATGATCTCATGGTTTGTGGGTTCAAGCCCCACATCGGGCTCTATGTTGACAGCTCAGAGTCGGGAGCATGCTTTGGATTCTGTATCTCCCTCTGTTTCTGACCCTCCTCCCCTACTCATTCTATGTCTGTCTCCCGAAAATGAATAAATATTTTTTAAAATTAGAATAGAGGTCTCTAGGTACCACGTAAAAGCACATTCAAGAAAGTCTTTTGAGGATCATTAGTCATCTTGGTGAAACATGCTTAAGACAAGTCATATAAATGTGAAGAGTGTACTAAAAGGTGAAAACTTGGTGATGATAATTTTAGAATTGTCCTTACGTGTGTGTGTGTGTGTGTGTGTGTGTGTGTGTGTGAAATAAAAGAGGGAATTAAACGTCAAAAGAGAATAAGTCCCAATAGTTTTTTTTTTCTTCAGGATGAGAGTACTTACATATGTTTACAGACTAAATGGAAGGCGCCAACAGAGATAGAGAAACTGAAGATATAAGGGGTGAAGTGGAGAAGATAATATCAATGTCTTGCCCCTGAAAAGAAAGAGTTTCAATAGCAGGAACAAAAGGAGAGTACTGGGTCTGAAAAAGGAAAAAAGTGGGTATTTTTTGGCTGTAAGAAAAAAGAAGAGTAAAGATGAAATACTTCATAAATTTATTAGTATTTTTGAAAAGACGTTTAGCAGAATCTTCCTACTGTGATTACATGAAAAAGAAGTTCTAGGAACAAACAAGTTTGAGACATACTAGATTAATGAGGGTATATAATTTTCCTAATACAGCAATACTAATGACTTCAGTCCATTCATTATTAATCTCTGAATTAGACATCTTTTATGCAACATTTTCCAAAATTGACAGGCCACAGAATACTGTTTTGATGAAATATCTCATATGATTATAATTCCAAGAGTCTCTAACATGGAACATGCTGATTTATATGCTATAACCTTGTCTTTTGTCCTCTATCTTCAGAGTCTATCAGTCACTTATATTATGCAGCATAAGTATTAAATATCTAGGTAATGAATAAGGATGTGTGGGCTCTTGAGAAAATATACAAGCCATGGTTTCTATGGCTAAATTGCTTACTCCAATAACTGTGGATATTTCCAAAACAAAATAGTACAAGGAAGTTTGAGAATAAAGTCCTGAATTATATGATACAAACAATAATTCTCATAATTACTCAAAGACATAATGATGCTTGGCATTCAAGAAAAAGTTGTCATCTATCTGTTCGCTAAGTAATTACACAGAGAATAGAGAACTGATCTTCTCCAATTTTACCCAGTTCTGCCTTTAAATGATTTTAAAGGAACTTTTAGCTTTCTGAAACTTTGGTGTATAAATTACTATAATCCACGAAGTTGTATACAAAGAACTAAACCATTAATAGATCATACTTGGGATAACACTGTTCTATTACAGTCACCAATCTTAAAATAAAATTACTAAGACAAGTTTAAAATGTATTATAAAATAAATGGAACTGATGTGTACAAAAACACAGAGATTTAGGAAAAAAATCTCCAAAAATATAATATTGTCTCAAATTACTATTGTTGGATAATAAAAGTCTGGGATATATTTCTATTTGACTCCTAATGAGTATCCCCAGTAATTTATACAAAATGATATGTATTTTTCTTTTTGGAAATAAAGTTGTTTTTAATAATCCCTTCCAGATAAAATGGAGAATCTTGGAAATAGCATTCATCAGTTCAATTTGGGCTTTTAAAAACAATTGCAAAGACTTTAAATAAAGTTCTGTGATGTGCTAATACTAACATCCAGTCACTGAGAGGGCAAAGGCAGAATCTTACAGCACAGAAATTACTTGTTTTATTAAATAAATCCTTTTAAATTGAGTAATAATTGAAAATAAACTCTGGGGCGCCTGGGTGGCGCAGTCGGTTAAGCGTCCGACTTCAGCCAGGTCACGATCTTGCCGTCCCTGAGTTCGAGCCCCGCGTCAGGCTCTGGGCTGATGGCTCGGAGCCTGGAGCCTGTTTCTGATTCTGTGTCTCCCTCTCTCTCTGCCCCTCCCCCGTTCATGCTCTGTTTTTTTCTCTGTCCCAAAAATAAATAAACGTTGAAAAAAAAATTTAAATAAAAAAAAAAAAAAGAAAATAAACTCTATTGAAATGGTGATAAATTACTAAAACAATAAGGCTATACATTGCCAACTGGCCTATTCTCCAAATATAAGTACATATGGCTACATTAAGAAAATGATTGGTGGGGCACCTTGGTGACTCAGTCAGTTAAGTGTCCAGTTTCCCCTGGGTGACTCAGTCAGTTAAGTGTCCAGTTTCAGCTCAGGTCATGTTCTCGTGGTCCGTGAGGTCAAGCCCCGCATCAGGCTCTGTGCTGACAGCTCAGAGCCTGGAGCCTGCTTCAGATTCTGTCTCCATCTCTCTGCCTCTCCCCAGCTCATATTCTGTCTTCTGTCTCTCTCTCAAAAATAAACATTAAAATAATTTTAAAAAAAAAATGAAAATGTCTGGCTATAATACTAGTTCAGTGTATACAAAAAGTACATTTCTACTTAAACAAAATCTTTTTTTATTGTTTTTCTCCTTATATTTCAGTGAAATAGTACAATGTTTATGCAGGTAAATTCAGTTAATACGCTATTACTCAAATGATCCTAATTAACACATCGTGTGACTTAGAATGCACTGACAAGTCTGACTATGAATTTTCTAGCTTTGTATGTTTAAGTTAGAACCTTCCCTAATTATTATAATTTATGAAACACTCTAATAAAGTAAAAATAGAGCAAGAATTATCTATTTGAAGATTATGAAGAACTTTCTCATTTCAGCTAGCCATATCATAAATATGCATTCTAAAAAGAAAATAAAACTGTTGTCATTTAATGATCACTTGGAATAAGAATTATACGTTAAGAAAAACGCCAAGTCTGTTCAGTTGACTAATACTAATACAACTCTGAGAAAACATGGGAAGCAAAATTGTATAAAGCCACATACCCTTCAAAAATGACAATCAACATGAATATGTGTAATTTGCAAAACTTTATGTTATAATTAAAAAGAAGAGTCCCACAGTGTCTCAGTACATAAGATTTTGTGGTTTGTAGGTACCAAATAACCAATTTTGATTATTTAAAAAAGGGAAAATAAGTTTCAACTTCTAAAATAGCAAAATAATTTTAAAAAATCACTGTACTTAACAGAAGATTGATTGTTTCAAAAAGATTTCCCTGATACCATATTCATTCGTTTTCTATTGTCCATAATATCTCCATTCAAGTGTTACTCAGAATTCCATAAAAAGTATAGAGCCCTAAATACGCAGGTTCTTATTCCTACAAGTCTGTTTTGTTTTCCTTTGATTCTTGTTCGTGCATCCCCTTCTAGAAACCCTGTACCGACCAGTTTGGATTTGGTGGAAAAGTAGATAGAATATATAAAAACGGATACTGCAGATATACATCACTTGCTATACGTTGCCCAGGTCAAAAATAACGATTTTCCTGAGCCCCACTTCCCACTCGAGTATTTACTTTTTGAAACTAAGAAAATCTTACAGTTTCCATAATTTCCAGTTAAGGAATTAAGAAAGCAAATGCTTTGGGAGGGATGGATCAGGTAGAAGATCACTCCAAACCATGCTCATGGACGATACTTCATATCAGCAAACATTTGTAAATTATAACTGAACTTACAGAGGTGAGAGGGAGAGAAAACCTAAGCTTGAGTGGAAAGCATAGTTATAACCATAAATTTAAAAATTATTTATTCTCAGGGACAATGCCTTCTAAAACTTACTACATGACATTTATCCCTTTAACTGCCCTCCTCAATCTGACTGGCTTCTAAAGAGACCAAATTTATGTGGTTTCATGCAAGGCCTTTAATAAATAAATCTTAAGAATAGAGTAGTGTATGAATTGCATAGAAATGTCAGCCCTGAAGAGTGATCAGTGACTGGGAGAATGGAATAATGAAGGGTATGAGGGCTCAATTTTGACATAACTTCAATGCCACTATCCACTTGCATCTTTCCTCCTTCAAGTATCGCTTTTATATGTTGAATTATAGCTAATGAAGCAGTATGTAAAATAATAATTATTTCAATTATCATTATTAATGCTCAATGAGTCTATGTATCTCAAGTCACTTGCAACTACAATTACCCCGTTCTTTAAGGTTGCTAAATCTCCCTATAGTTAATCTGGAGATAATTTACTATTTAACAATCTAATTCAAGACCCTAATTACTTTTGACTCTCAAATAAACTATACTTTCCTAGAGGCAATCCATGATTTATAAGGGGTTGTTTTTGTATCTTCTGTGGTACTTACAGCACTTGAAAATAGTTTATTTTTTTTATTTTTTTTTCAACTTTTATTTATTTTTGGGACAGAGAGAGACAGAGCATGAACGGGCGAGGGGCAGAGAGAGAGGGAGACACAGAATCGGAAACAGGCTCCAGGCTCTGAGCCATCAGCCCAGAGCCCGATGCGGGGCTCGAACTCACGGACCGCGAGATCGTGACCTGGCTGAAGTTGGACGCTTAACCGACTGCGCCACCCAGGCGCCCCGAAAATAGTTTAGATGTTTAAAATAATACATACTGAAAAAAATTTTTTTTAAAAAGGAGGGGGGCATCTGGGTGGCTCAGTTGGTTAAACATCAGACTTGGGCTCAGGTCATGATCTCCCAGAGAGTTGGAGCCCCGCATCAGCTCTCTGCCCACAGCTCAGAGCCTGGAGCCTGCTTCGGATTCTGTGTTGCATTCTCTCTCTGCCCCTCCCCTTCTCACACTCTGTCTCTCTCTATATATAAAAAAGAAGAAGAAGAAGAAGAAGAAGAAGAAGAAGAAAATACATTTAAAATAAAACATATTGGGATCACAGCATAAATAAATGGCTCCCTTTGTTCATTTGCCATGTTTTATCAAATAATATACTTATTAAAATTTTTAATGTCTACACAGCCAACAGAAATAATGTGTGCTTAGTAAAGGCAACTTTTCCTGCCCATATACATAAGGATATACATACATATATGTACCATGAAAGCCTCAAAATAACGTCATTAGAGACCATCATATGGGCTTTTAAAATCAGGGAAATAAAGATGGAAGAAATGAAATAGTTAACTATTGAAACCTACAGTGCTATTTGAGGCCAGGTTTGTCAATCTCCAATGACAATTCTTGCCCACAAACTCTGATTCAAGAGCAACTTCCTGCTCTATTGGCATGATATCTACCTTTCTAATCTCCTCCTTCATACCTATGTCATGTATTGCCTTCCATCATGACGAATGGTGATCAAACTAGATGTATGTTTTTGACAACTTCCCCTTACATATACAACCACAAAACTTTCCATGGTTCATAATACCCAAGCTATTGAGAGAACTTGAAAGCAGTGGATCATTAGTGGAAAAAAGTGAATTGTTAGAAGCATAAATAACCTCTTTGATTTGTAGTTAAAGGAAAAAGCCCAGAAATATTTTCCTCCCAAATCACACAGACAGAGACAAAGCAAAAATGAGTGTGCTTGATTCTCAACTTCCTGTTTTGAATTCTTTCACCTATATTGTGTTGAGACATCTATCTTAAAATCAGTATAATTTTGCTACTAGAAAAGCATACAATCACAGGGAATTGGGCTCACTTTGAGGAAGTTTGATATATTTAAAACTTGTTACATAGAATTATGTAAGCTCAGACTGGTGTTGGTTATCACAGAAGTGACTTGCTTCACTTTTCCTTAAATATTCCTTACCTTCTCTGTGTACATGTATTAAAGTTATTTTGAAGTACCCTAAAGGGTAAACAAGGAATCCTAAAATTATTCCAATATGGTGAAGATATTATATTTTCATCTTTAACCAATATATGAGAAACAATATGGTATATAACTATATAACTATATAACTGTATATATATATATATATATATATATTTAAAACAGCTACATAGCTACTAAGCTCATAGTTGTGATCAAATATAAATGTATGGATAAAATATATAATTTAGAATATGACTCATTAAAATTTGCCTAAGTTGAATTTCTTTAACACATTTTAGAGAAAGCTTTCGAGAACTTGTCACAATAGCCTCTCAAAATTCCTGACAGCAAGAAATGGTAGGTTGTATCCTTAAGCAGTTTTTATTACTTAGATATAATGAAAATATATCAAAATAAAACTTTCTATATGCAATTTTCTCACATCAGCAACTGATTCAGTAATCTATTTTGATATTCTTTTGCATGGCATGGATAATTTATCTAGTCCCTGAAACAAAGATAGAGTTGGGTTTTGTTTGTAATTTTGAAAATATAGGATAGTTAAAAATGGATATGTTAACATGTTTTTATGAGTTTTAGAGTAATCAGGAAGATAACTTTGGAGCACCAAGAAATAAAACCACTTTTGTTACAACACTGTGTAAAGATTCTGTAACCTTTGTAATACAAGAGGGATTACATTTTCTCACAAATGAGTTATTTCTATACAATCTCTTCAAAATATAGGATTAAGATAACCACCTCTTTGAACTTATAGGCCTATTCTCCCAAGCTTATTTTTTTCTTGACACATTTTTGAAGCTACTATTAGAGAGCATATAATTATCCTGTCATATTTTGTTTTCTGTATACATTTTCTCAAAATTTTACCTCCAGATCTTCAAAATTTGGGGACACATACCTTTAGTGTCTGCTATTTGTGTCTTCTATTCAGCTATAAGAAGAGATGACAGAAAATTCACAAACGTTAGAACAATGGTAATAAAAATACTTAACTCAGGAGACAGCTGGTTTTTGCAAAATGTTAAAAAAAAAACTGGTTTATGTTGCTTTATGTTTGCTTAGGACTTGACAGTTCCTAAGAATGTGCAAAGTATATCTCATTTAATTCTTATATACACTGAATGGCATATTCAATAATCACTTTTTTCCTGTTTAATGTGCGAGAAAAGTGAGGCTCACAAGAGTTAAACAAATTGACCAAGGTCAAGACACTCTAGCGAGTGAAAAAAATTAGCTCATCTCCAGCTGCTTAAATTTTCATTCAGCCTTATCAAGCAATTACGAGCTTCCAAAGATATGTCTTTTAATAATTTACGTGAAAGAACAAATGTATGTGTAACGTATTAAGACCATATTTAATATTATCCTACTTTACTGCATTCCAGGAAAAGAGAGTCAAATGCATAAAGGAATTAGTGAAATAGAGTCAGATGCATTTATTTACTTAATCATTTATGTAATAAACATAGGTGTGGTTCCAATCGTATGTCAAACACTTACTAACAACTGGGTATCACGGAGTAAACAAAGCAGAGGTGGTTCCTGTCCCTACTGACCTCAAAATCTAGTAGGGGAGACACATACAAATAAAAAGCATGTATAAAACTCCGTATCAGAATAACCTGGTTTATGCTGGCATAACAAACATCTCTATCATTTTGTTAGCTTAACCCAGTAAAAAGTATTTCTTTGTTCGTACTACATGTCCAATAAATTTAGAAGTGAGATTCTGCTCATCATAGTGGCTCAAGGATCCAGGCTGACAGATCCATTTCGTGTTATGCTTCCATGATCACCAAGGCAAAGGGAAAGAAGCAAAGTAAATCACTTACTGCTTTTAAATCTTCTATTCGCATATAACACAATACCTTCCAGTCACATTTCACGGGTCAAAGAAAGTCACATGAACCTTTCTAACTTTAAACAGGACCAGAAAGAAGCCTTTGGGTGGCTCAGTCAGTTAAGCATCTAGCTCTTGGTTTTGGCTCAAGTTATGATCTCATGGTTCATGGGATTGAGCTCCACACTGGGCTCTGCGTTGACAGCAAAGAGTCTGCTTGAGATTCCCTCTCTCCTCTCTCTCTGCTCCTCACTGTCTCCCCCCTCAAAACAAAGAAAGAAACATTAAAAAATAAATAATAATAAATTAATAAACAGGGCCAGAAAGAACAAGTTTATCATGTTCTGAGAAGCACCATGGGAATATATATGAATAGTTTTAACGATTACCATTGGTCCTAAAGCAGGATGTATGCATAATAGAGTAACACAAAGTGAAAAAGAGGGCTGGTATACAGATTCTAATGTTGCTTTCATGATCCCCACCTCCTGGTCTTCATAATTGTGTAAATTCCCTCTGTTTGAGTATGGGTAGGACCTCTGGCTTGGTTCTAACCAAAAGAAAAGTCTAAAGGTCTTTGGTCAGTATGGACTATTATAACAACAACAACAAAACCAAATAGACTGGATGGTTTAAGCAACAAAAACTTATTTCTTTCATTCCTAGAGGCTGGGGAGTCCATCATCAAGATTCTGGCCCATTTGGTTTCTGGTGAGGATTCTCCTCCTGGCCTGTAGATGGGCTTCTTCTTGTTACATACTCACATGGCCTGTCTGCATGTGTGCAGAGGAAATACGGGAGCAAGCTCTCTGTCTCTTCTTAGGAGGAAGCTAGTTCTATGAAATTAGGGCTCTGTCCTTATGACGTCACTTAACTTTAATTACTTATTAGTGACCCTATCTCAGATACCATTCACACTAGGGGTTATGGCTTCAATATATGAATTGGTGTGTCAAGGGAGGTACAAATATTTAGTCCATAATAGTGATGGATATCAGTTACTGATAACACTACATAAGATTGTAATTATCTGTGTAACTGAGACTCTCTTCCTTGCTGTCTTTGAAGCAGCAAGGTGCATGTTGTAAGCTCGCCTACGAAAAAGGCCAGATAATAAGCAATGAGGGTGACTTCTAGACATCGAGCAAGAAAGAAGCCATAGTTCTCAGTCCAACAGCCTGAGAGGAGCTGGATGAATACTATCAACAGTCATATGAGCTTGAAAGCACATCTCCCCCCTCCCCCCACTAGCAAAGACAAGGTTATAGCCATGGTTAATACCTTAATTTCAACTTTATGTGATCCTGAAGCAGAGAATCCTGCTGTACCCAGAGGCCAGATTTACAGAAACTGGGAGGCAATAAATGTGTGTTGTTTCAAACCACTATGCTTTTGGTGATGTTGTTTCACAGTAATAGATAATGATACAAGTACAGATAATGAAGTAATTAATTTCTTGATAGGTGATGTCATAGAAAGCTGGACCTAAGTACAATTTTTGAGAATAAGTAGAAATATTTAAGAAAGCCAAGAATGGAAGAGAAGGGAGTTAAAATAAAGCATAGAAAAATGAAAGTATGTGTTTGGAAAGAAATAGAAGTAGTCAACATTGGTAGAAAAAAAAAGGGAATCCATATAAGGAAATGTGAGAGGATCTGTCTAAAATCCAAGCTAAAGAGACATAGAAGGATTGGGAGTAAATAAATGTGTGACATATTTATAATCATGGATTAAATATAAAAAAAACATTATTTTACTCTGTTTCTTTAAATAAAAAGCATATTCTTCCAGGTTTCATTTAAATAGAAAGAATATTTTTAAATGTTTAAGTCAACTATGTAAAAACTAAAAAATCATTCTTTATATAGCTATATATATATTTTTTTCCATCATTGCATAGTGATTTATTCTCCTAAGTCTCCATCAGCAGGTGGAATAGAAGAGCCCTCCCACCCAACACCCTGGGCAGCCAAGCTCTGTCTGGATGACCCACACACCAGTTCCTTGTGTTTCGAGATACTCCCCAGTTGATGGAGGCACCTTCAAGACCTCACCCATCCCTTGGTCAATCGCAAGCATCTGCACATCCTTCTTGATAACTTCCTCCACACCTGCAGGTAGCATACAAGGATAATGCTCAGATTTTGTTTCTCTCCAATCCCAAGCCTGACTTCCCCCTGGCAACACTCTGCAGTACTTCTGGGGTTTAGAGGAGCTTCGTGCTTTCATTTGCCCCCTTGAGAGGGAAGCAATTTCAGGGGAGGACATAGGAGCTTAACTGACTCCAATTCCCTCTCTTTACAACGTTTGAAATCCCAAACAGCTCCAAGCTTTCTCTCTCATTAAATCGCTTTAAAAAGAACTTGCGGACCCATAATACATATATTGATAAAAACATGAAATAAATCAACTATCTTGCTGAATAACCAAAATAAGCTTTTCGTTTCATTCTGTTTAAATAACAAGTCCCTATATATAAAGATCATTTAAACTGTATATATTTAATAAATGTTTCAATTATCTATTGTTGCAGAACAAGTTATTCCAAAAATGTAATGGCTTGAAACAATAACAGTTTGCTATTGCTAACCCTTCTATGAGTGACTAGGCTCTACTGAAGGGCTCTTCTCCATGAGGCATCAGCTGAGTTCACTCACTTGCTGCACGAATCAGGGAAGCAGGCTGCATTTAAGATCCAAAACAGCTTTGCACACATGTCTGGCACCTCAGTGCTTTTCCACAGGGCCTCTCTACATGACAATTTCGAGCTTTCTTACAGCACAGTGGTCTCATGGTGGTCATTCTTACAGGAGGCCTCATTTACCCAGAGAATACATCGATGCAAGCTTCCAGGCCTCTTAAAGACTAGGTGCAGAGGGACTAAAACCATCAGTTTTGCCACATTTTTTAAGTCAAAACAAGATCAGTTCGTATTCAAAGTTAGAAATAACAACTTCACATTCAGATAGGAGGAAGAAAATATTGATATTGGGTATCTTTGGTCATTACCTACTACAATAGGTGTATTATAGGCAGAATTTATTTCCAATGAAATTAAGAATCCTCCATCCATAGTGTAATAGCAGAATCTGAAGTATTAGAAAACTCTTTTTGAAGATTACTGACAGAACTGGACACATAAGTTGTAGCAGCCAGTGATAAGGTCTCAGAAGTCGAGTTTAAATGTAAAATTAGGCTCACCCCAGTCAATGCTATGTCCCACTCATACCCCCAACTGTCTAGCTTTTTTTTTTTTAATGAATCTACTCCAATTAGACAGCCCATGAATTTATAATTTGGTGTTCCAATTGTTTTGAAAAATAATGAAAAGTATTTATATTCTCCTTTTAAAGACTTGACAACATATATTAAAATAAGAACTTTCTGATTGAGGCTAAGCTTCCATCAGAAAGGAGCAATTTCTAGAACTGGGGTTTTTAACCTCAAAGAGTCAGTAAAATTTTGAGGTTTATGCAAAATTTTGCATATATACATCTTTCTGGGTAGATGGTTCATTAGATCTCTTCTAAGTTTGGGTCTCCCCATCTTTTACATGTATCATTATCCAATCAGAAGAGCTATATTTGAACCATGATTTGATCAATTGTAACCATGTATCTCATTTGTCTAATGAAAATAATACTACCTGTTCTGCCTCAAAACTAATGCTGTCACAATGGGTTATCACTTGTAAAATAATTATTAATATATTAGTTATTTTAGAAACCATAGTATTTAAATTACAGTTTTTCTTATACACTATCTGAGTAACTAAAAACCACTAATTAACCATTTGTCATGTGCTGCTAAATATCTTAAGTGCTTTAAAAGTGTTTGTTATCTGTTCCCCACAGTAGCGCTATGAAATAGGTTTTATGATTCTCTATCTTACTGTTCAGAAAGGTCAAGAGATGAAAATGTCACTTGTTGCTACATAGTCACCCAATATGATAGACTGTCATATTCTTTCATTAATATTTGAACCTCTCTCTTCGGAAGAATAATGTATCTCCTTCTTGGGACATTCAGAAATGGTGACGTAATTTGGCTTATTCAGGTAGAAGTACCTGTCACTTCTGGGCATAAGCTTTCAGAATGAGTATAAAATTCACCACGTTCTCTTTCACTCGCTGCTATCATCATGAAGGCTGTGTCAAATGGAAGCCTGGGTCAGGAGTGAGGAAGACACGGAGAAGATTATCTTAGCAACCAATAATGATAAATGAGGTGAGAAATGAGAAACAGACAGTTACCTTAAATCAAGACAAAAATTGGCATGTGTTTGCTATCACAGCCACACCTACCCTATCCTGACTGATATACACACCCAGTAAAAAGGGGAGTCCATCCAGTCTGGCTCCTAAGCCTGAAATTTGAACTGCTCTGGTCTCCTACCTTTCTTATTTTTGCAAATAACAGTTGTTTTGTTTTGTTTTGTTTTGTTTTAACACACATTCATTCATTAACTTCTTATGTTTTCTGAGGAAACGCTTTATTGTACCCTGGAAGGAGTCATTTTGTCCTTCATGGTGCTAGTTTTCAGTGAACAATGATGGGATGTAACCCTGCCAAACTTCCCCAAGGAACTATTCTTAAGTTTGGGGTAATCTCCAGCACTAGAATGGGAAATCTATTAGAGGTGCTAAAAATATTTTTGCTAAGCTAATTGAGGGAAATAAGAAAGAAATTTGGACCATAGGCTGTCCATGGCACCTCGACTGTTAAATTGGTGCTACCCTCTTAAAAATAATTAAAACGAGGAGCACCTGGGCGGCTCAGTCGGTTAAGTGTCGGACTCTCTGTCTCAGTTCGGGTCACGATCTCACGGTTCATGGGTTCGAGCCCCACATCAGGCTCTGTGCTGACAGCACAAGCCTGCCTGGGATTCTCTCTCTCATCACTCTTTGCTCCTCCCCTGCTCTCTCTCTCTCTCTCTCTCTCTCTCTCTGTCTCTCAAAATAAATAAACTTAAAAACTAATAATTAAAACTCAGAAAAACATTAATACATGATTTTTTTTGTAGACTTTTTGTGAAAGTACTTATACCAGTGAAATCCTTTCTACTTGTAACTGCCAAGTCACTAAAAAGAGCTGATATGGTCAACAAGAACTTTTTCCTGAACTAAAGTGGCTAAGAATTGCTTTGATGAAGATGAGCATGGTTACAATGATGATGATGATGATAATGATGTTGAAGATCCCAGCTAACATTTATCAAGGACTTACTGTGTGCCAGGCCATGTACTAAGTGATTTTCCTTTTGCAACATTTGCAACATTACATGGTGGGCATGATTACAACCTCCATTATACAGAGGAAAAGCTAATATAACTAAAGAAAGTGTGCTGAAATGGGACCCACACAAACTGAATTCAGAGCTCCGATGCTCAACCACTCTGGTATATTTGCCCTGTGCAACCGGGATAAAATCTGTTTCTTTTCAGGTAAAGGTTTCCTAAAATGCTGGATCATAGACTGAAGTTCTTCATCAGAAACTCATTTGTATTATTCGTGACAAAAACAAGCAAACTTGTAATTAAAAAAGAGCAGAGCCGAACGGTCCTCCAGTTAGGGGAAAACGCAAAATCGAGGGTCACCTGTCTTCACACCAAGGACTCAACACTTTTATATTCGGAACAAAGACAGTATTTTTTCATTTGTATGCTGTTGTTTTATTTCAGTTGTAAATTGAGACTACTGCCCTATTCAGTATACAATAGTCTCCAAAATGTTTATTAACATGTAACATAGAACATAAAATCCTTCCACAAATAAGCTGATTTGGGCTACTATTGTATCAGAAATCAACCTCATCTAAAAAGGGGTTGAGAGGAGCAAATTATTACTTTGAATTAGGTATAGGAGAAAAAAAAAGGACTAGAGAGAAAGGGGAAACATTTCTGTGAAATTCTACATCTTTGATTTATTTCCTTTCTTCGGTTTGTTTTTTTAAGTCTGAGTTTAAGGTCAATCAAGCATTTATTTAATTTTGCGGAAATAACACACGCAATTTCAAACTATGGCTAGTAGACATTTAAAGGTTTATTTTATTAATATACATAAGGTTTTGTGTACAATATGTGTTACTATTAGAAAATAAATAAAATCAACTAGAATTGTATTTGTTCAAAGCTTTATTTTGCTTTAGAAATCACTTGTGAAAACAGAATATTTGTAAGACTAAATTAGTATATGTGGGTTTTTTTCTTTTTTTTTTCCTCCAGTTTCTCCCCCAGTCTTCTAGGGGGTGTACTTATCTTTCAAAAAGAAGTATTAATTAAAAAAAGAGTCTACACAGATGGATTTGAAAGCTTTAATTTAGGTAAATCAGGAAAATGCAAATATAGTATTTGTCATAGCAGACTGGCTTAGCTTTGCTCTCTGATGTCTTTCATACATTTCTAGTTGCCATGGCTTCCTGCCTATCACGTTCATGACAAGCATTCAAAGCAGAAATATTGTAGGAGGATTTTTTGTCTGAGAATACACATACTACTTAAGGCCTTTATTTCTGGCTCACTGACACTATTCACCTAAACATAAAGAGTGAGTGGTCAAACAGGCAATACTTATCTTTATTCTCGCTTTGTCACTGTCAGGACCCTTTAACCTGGCAGGTTTATTTTAGAGTGGCTTTTCTTTGTACTCTTTACGTGCTATCAAATCAGTGCCTCCTAGTGGTCAGGGAAGGTCATAACACCTTTTCTGGCATTGTCTTGCTAAAGTACGCTTGATGACCCTTCTAACGTAGTTTAGATCTGCATGACTGATCTGGGACCCACAATATTTTACTCACTTGATAGTTTCTTGGGTATATGAGTCCGTTTTCTTGTTTTCGTTGCAATTACAATGTCTACATTTGTCTTAGAAAAGGTCTATGCATGTGCTATCCAGTATAGTAGCCACAAGCCACATGTAGATTTTTATATTGAAATAAAAAGTAAATTAAATTAAGGCGAGAATAGCAGAAAATTCTACTGCACAGTGCTGGTTTCTGAGGCAAAGATAAAATCTGTAGAATATATATTAATGCAATAACTTATTAATATTTTTAATTAAACACTTTATATTACTCACAATATGATCTCTATACTTATAAAACTCTACTCTGTTTTAAAATATTGTCTTGCTGCTTGGGTGCCTGGGTGGCTCAGTCAGTTAATTATCCGACACTTGATTTCAGCTCAGGTCATGATCTCGTGGTTGGTGCGTTCAAGCCCTGCACCCCACTCTGCACTGACAGGGCGGACTGACAGAGAAGAAACTGCTTGGGATTCTCTCTCCCACCCTCTTTATGCCCCTCACTTGCTCATGCTCGCTCTTTCTCTCAAAAATAAATAAATAAACATTAATAAAATCAAATAAAATATTGTCTTGTTGCTTTCAAACATATTTTTAATTTTGCAAAGCCCATGTTCTACATTGAAAATCTGGTCATATGACTATAAGTAGATTTTTTTCTTAGCCTTTCTCCAGAAGACATACAGTATTTTGACTTGGAAATCGCAAGCAGGAAGAACCAATTTTTATTATTGGAACTTCCCATTATAACCCATTTTCACTAATATAATCTTTCACCTAAATATAGATTATATTCACTAATATAATCTCATTCACCTGCCTGTAGGATATTTCTAAAATATGCATCATATCATAGATGTTAATATTACATGTATTTATTTTTCTTACTATCACACTTTTTCTTTGAAATTGATGATATGTATACACATATACATACACATCCAATCTATTATATATACATTTCTCCTTTTAACTTAAATAGTAGTTTTCCTGTCATAAAAGTTTACCTCTATATTTAAAAATGCAATTTATAGTTCCTCTAACATCCTGTGCAATTAAAGTAATACTTAAGTCTTTATTAATATTTTATATTTATATAAAACCCATAAATATACATGCAGACATATGATCCAAAACCTTTATTATTATTATTATTATTGTTGTGTTGTTTTATGAACAACAAAGGAGCAGCAAGAAACACAGTGAATTTGTAGTTAGTTCAACTTACATAATTTATAGTTTTGAACATAGAATTCCACTATCAATATACCAATAGCTGTCTATAGCAAGCCATTGCTTTTTTAATATGTGAAAGTCGTTGTCTTTATTTTAAAGTCTGAACTTCAAATAATATGCACCTAAAAAATCATCTTCCAGGGTGGTTCAGTTGGTTAAGCGTGGAACTTCAGCCCAGGTCATAATCTCATGGTTCGTGAGTTCAAGCCCCACGTCGGGCCCTATGCTGACAGCTCAGAGCCCGGAGCCTGCTTCAGATTCTGTGTCTCCCTCTCTCTCTGCCCCTCCACCACTTGCACTCTGTCTCTCTCTCTCTCTCAAAAATAAATAATTTTGTTTTTAAAAAAAGGAATTATCTTTCAGTCATGACAACAGTATTGTTAATATTTTCATTAATTTACTTTCTTCTTGTTACTATTAGTCTAATATGAATCAGAGCTTCCGAAGTAGAAGAGCTTTGAAAACACACTTCCTTATCTATCTATCTATCTATCTATCTATCTACCTATCCATGTGGTGTATGTGCTGAGGTTGCCTTCTGGAGCGTGCATCTTAGCCCTGACTTTTTTTTTCCTAAGATTTTATTTTTAAGTTATCTCTACAACCAACGTGGGGCTTGAACTCACAATCCCAAGGTCAAAAATCACATGCTTAACTGACTCAGCCAACCAGGCACCCAAAAGAATAGTCCTGCTTTCTTCCCTTTTCTTACAAAGGTGGTGATCTCATGAACACTTTCGTTGTTCTGTTGTTTTCTTTTTTTTATGTTTATTTCATTACTTATTTTTGACACAGAGAGAGAGACAGAGAGAGAGAGAGGGCATGGGCACCTGCTGGGTAGGGGCAGAGGGAGCGGGAGAGAGAGAATCCCAAGCAGGATCTGCACTGTCAGTGCAGAGCCAGCAGGGCTCAACAGTGGAGGGGAGGGGGCTCTGAGCTGACATGAAGAGTGGGTCACTTAAGGAACTGAGCCACCCAGGCGCCCCTCACAAACACCTTTCTAGTTAACTTCTTGCCTACTGATCTGCCTCAGAGCCTACTTCCTGAGGTACCTAACATATGATAATGAATATAACTATTCACATTTCCTTAAAATTTGATGTTTTTACAGGTACTGTCTTGTGTGAACTTGGCTGGATTGCCTAACTTCCCTTCATTCAGCCTCAGTTTTCTCATTCTTAGCTTAGGCTATTAATCCTATTTTTTTAATATTTATTTATTTTTGAGAGAGAGAGAGACAGAGTGCGAGTGGGGAAGGGGCAGATAGAGAGGGAGACACAGAATCTGAAGCAGGCTGCAGACTCTGAGCTGTCGGCACAGAGCCCGACATGGGGCTTGAATTCATGGACCGCAAGATCATGACCTGAGCCCAAGTGGAGCACTTAACCGACTAAGCCACCCAGGCGCCCCTCTTAATCCTATTTCTTAAGGTAACTGGAAGGATTGAATGAAAAGGTGCATATAAGATAGTTAACTCAATTTCTGATGATTAGAGAACACTTAACAAATACTGTTAAGAAAATCAGACAAGTTTTGACTTATCCTCCCACATGTAGAAAATAATATTTATGACTGAATTGTGCCATTTATGCACAAGCTAAATAATTACTCATGTAAATTGATCGTTACCAGGTAAATTCTCTGTTTCTATTAGGTTATTCAAATCTTATTAGGAAAATTAGAATCCCTATATACCTTTTGTTGTGAATATACTTCAAGAACGATAGTACTGCCTGTTGAAGTCTACAACAGCTAACATTTCCACCAATTCATTGACAATTGAAAAATCCTCAAGAAAAAAAAATGCGTAACAATCTGTAATTTACATCTCTCAGGGGAAACCAATATTATGTTTATATTATAGCACAGATAACATTATTAGCAGAATAATCGAGCCAAATGAATCATGACTGAAAATCTCATTACCAGAAGGCACCATGCTGATATCAGAGACCTCATATGCTTTCTTCTTTCATCTTGCTGCAATATCACATTTCTCCTGCTATTTAGTAGGTATGCTTTGGTCTCTGTTTCTGGTTTTCTGTAACTATTGCTTTGATATTATAATACATTTCTTGTGAACGATGAGCCTTAAGTTAATTTACTCTTTCAAAGGAGAATCTACAAACATGGACAACCATTTCTAATAAATTTATTTACTGCAAACTAATGTGCAATTTGTTGCTTGTCAAAACATTGGAAATTATGTTTTTGTTTCATGTAAAATATAATTAGCCGATACTTTCAGTAGGATGTACAAGCAGAGGAAGTATTACCAAATTGAGACTCCATAATCTATATTTATTCTGTCTTTGACTTTAAAAAGAATTAGAAGCCTTATCGTCTATTCAAATGAAATCAAATAAGATAATTTAGCACACTCTCTTCATGTCGGCTGTATCATTTCTGATTTTATGACAAGCAATGCAAACAAGATCTGTAAAAAAAAACAAAAACTCCTTGGAATCTACTAACTAATCGTTCGTAATAAATATTCCATTCTGATATATATGCATATAGATACAGTTTGGCTCAACTCCGGTGTTTCTTAAAAAGAAAATAGCTTATTTTAATGTTTTTGTAATGGAAAATAAAAGTAAACATACTCTAAAATCTTAGGGTGCAGATCTTTTCTTATATTATCCATGCTTTACCTATAGCCTTTGTGCTTTGTTCCTTTCCCCTTTTAAATTTTTAGTGTTCACCTATTCACAAGATCCCTTTGATAAGCAACCAGAAGGAAAAGTGGTGTCAAAATAAAATTCCAAATGACATGAAACCATCAAAATGTGATCAAAGCTTGCATTACCATCATTGGTTAGCATTTATTAAGGATATGGAGATCTATACACAGTCCTACCATGCAGATTTTCTTTTTAGATATAGGATCCGCCTAAACATTATTCTTGGGTCATAAATAAGATATTTCAAAAATAAGCACACTGAAAAAAATTTACAATCAAAAAAATAATTGTAACATAGAATAGACAAAGAGTTCTATAATGCAGAGTGAAACAGGTAATTTTGCAATAATTTAGGACAGTTCTATTCTGAGTATATAGTTTCCATTCTTTATTGAGCTTAGGTCAAAGCAATTTCTGTGCTGTCTAGTATACGGTAGATTCCCTTACCTACTCTTCAGTCCCTTCCCATTTCTAGTCTTCATCTATCATTTTCTCCCCACACACTAAACAGTTCCTCTTTCTTCTGCCTTCTGTTCATCAATACTCCTCCTCCCCTCTGTCAGATGAAGCCTCATGTAAGAGCTCTCTGCTTGGCACTTAGTTCTGTCCTCGATATGGTTAAGTTTCTTCTAGTCTCATTTTTCCACATCACCTCACCCAGAAGAGAATAAATTCGCCTCATCTGACCATTTTCATACTCAGGTGGGATGAACAGAAGTGCAATATTGAGTCGACAGAATTTATTTACCTGGACTACATAGGACTGAACCACTTTTTGATAGGCCCATTCCCAACTCAGGCAGCATGGTATTAGTGGTAATGGAACAGATTTAGAAAGAAAACCAACCACCAATTTGTTGTAGACCCAAACAAGTCACTTAACCTTTCAGACTTCCGTTTCTTTGTACATAATATCGTGTTGATGGTACCAGACAGACTCTCTGAAAATAAAATAATACCTTGTATGCAAATGTCTGTGGTATGGTGATGGAATGAGGAACCCAGGCACCCAAGTCAGTCACATGGTATTTCAAACTTGTTACTTTCAAACTGTTTGATAGCATATGACCTTGAAAAAGTCACCTTAAATCTAGATTTATGCCTCTGAAGATGGGAATAACCCTGACACCTAACACATAGAATGGGGATGATAATTAAACAGGATTTTCTAAAAAATAGTACCAGGAAGTGGGAGAGAAAGTAGAAAGAGATAAGCTTATCTTATCTTTTTAAAATTTTTTTTTAACGTTTATTTATTTTTGAGACAGAGAGAGACAGAGCATGAACAGGGGAGGGTCAGAGAGAGGGAGACAAAGAATCTGAAACAGGCTCCAGGCTCTGAGCTGTCAGCACAGAGCCTGACACGGGGCTCGAACTCACGGACGGCGAAATCATGACCTGAGCCGAGGTCGGACACTTAACCGAGCCGAGGTCGGACACTTAACCGAGCCACCCAGGCACCTC
This sequence comes from Prionailurus viverrinus, assembly GCF_022837055.1. NCBI lineage: Eukaryota > Metazoa > Chordata > Mammalia > Carnivora > Felidae > Prionailurus > Prionailurus viverrinus. The sequence continues at coordinate 33,979,488 of NC_062561.1, forward strand.
TTATCTTATCTTATCTTATCTTATCTTATCTTATCTTATCTCATTCATTTACCTAGTACTTACTAATTTTTTCATCCCAGACATGCATTTGCTATCTCATGGAGTTTTCATTACGGTGATCATTTTGGAAGGTTGGAAGGTCCAAGAATGGATGTGTGAATAGGAAATGTGAAACCTGTTTTTTCATGTGAAATTGTGTGAATGCAACAACACGATCCCCTCAGAAAATAGTCTGCAGGCCATCGCAAGAAAAGAGGACTCATGGAGAGTACTTGCATTGACATGCAGTGATTTTAAAAATGTATACAAGCGGCGAGCCTGGGTGGCTCAGTCGGTTGGGCAGCCGACTTCAGCTCGGGTCATGATCTCGCGATCTGTGAGTTCGAGCCCCACGTCAGGCTCTGTGCTGACAGCTCAGAGCCTGGAGCCTGTTTCAGATTCTTTGTCTCCCTCTCTCTGACCCTCCCCCGTTCATTCTCTGTCTCTCTCTGTCTCAAAAATAAATAAACGTTAAAAAATTTTTTTTAAAAAAAGTATACAAATATATCTTATATTTTTTCTGTTTTTCTATACATTTGATATGCTTTTGAGTTAAAAATAATTTTGAAAAACTCAATTATTCCTTGAGGAACAGGAAATAATTAGATGGTCAAGCTGCAGAGAGGACTCAAGCTGACATCACAATATGGCTCTTCCCACGTGGGGCTCTGAACAACAATCAGACTGCTTGTTGCAGTCACATATTGATCTCTCAGGATTCAGGAAAAGGTAAGGGGCAGAGACAAAGGAAAACTGGAATGGGAGTTCTTCAAACTTTTTTTTGATTGACAGCAGATTTGCTTTAAGAATGATCTTGCCTGCTGGCACATCAACCCAGTTTTAGAGAAAACGTAGTTATTCTGTGTGGCTTTTAGGAAACATAACTGCAGACTTGGGCAAAAGTCAGCCACGTCCCAGGAAACAATTGGCTCAATTCTGATCAATAAAACTGGTGCACATCCAACAGAAGAACTGCCCATTTCATAGCCTATCTCTTCAAGGTGACAGAGACCACTATTGTACATATTCATAAAAAAGAGAAGACAAAAGCCATCCTTGGCAATGGACTTCAGGTAGCAATAAATTTCAGTCCTTAATTTTACTAACAATTGATTTCCCATGTTTCCCTACATTGCCCTTTTGGCCAAACTACTCTAAGTTATGTAATCTTGCTAATCTTGCGATAAGCACAAAGTCTCAGAGAGAAGTTGAGGGTCAAAAGTAAGCCCTAAGTCTAGGCTTGCGTGAAGTCGAAACAGACAAGAGAGCAGTTTTCTGCTCACTCATCCGTATATAGTTTGCTCACTTGGACTATCAAGTAGTAATAAAGAAGTTTTTGGAAAGGGTTACAGAAGGCACAGTCAAAAGACTGGGATAGAGGCATGAGAGCTCTAAGTTCAGAAACTTTTGATTTTGAAGATTCACTCACGCCAGAGGAATAAAAAAGGGATGATGAAGGAAAAGTGTGCACTAGGAGCAAAGTGTTCTGCCTTCTGGAATGGGAAGTGAAATGAGCAGCATGGGATATTTGAAGGGCAATTAGTAAACAATCCAGAAGACCTACAGGCCTGTGACCAATGATTTAAGAGAAATATTAGGGAAACATTAATTTATGGTGCTATATCCTCTTGTCAGAGTCTGTATGCATTTCTGACTGTGGAAGTGCTTTAAAAGTCTAGAATATTAGAATCCATGTCAATTAAATAATACTAAAAAAGAGCAATATTCTGATCCCCAAACACAGAAAGCTTTGAATTGCCTGGTCAGAGTTAGACTTCAGGAGATGAATAGTAGCAGGCATCCTATTGTGGAGAAGGAAAGCGGAAATTGCCTTCCCTTGGCCAGTTGGGTCATAACAATAGAGAAAATGCTTGGGTCATCTGCTAGAGGAAACCATCTTCTAACATTTGGGAAATGAACTATATTGAGGCACTGAATGTGGACAATATTGTGTTTGAAAGGACTTTGGAGAAATGTGATAAATGACTGCTTAACGTAATTATGAATCTGAAGGAGGCAGAGTTGAAACTCTCAGTGGACAAGTGACAGTGTTTTCTGAGTTAGGCACGTAGAACATAACATCTTCAAGGGATGAGTGGCAAGTCCAAAAAGATGCTGATTTTCACCTACTGAACTTATCCTGTCAACCTTGGAGTATTAAGATTACTGCTATTACCTACTGAATTTATCTTATCAACTTTGGAATATTAAGATTACTGCTATTAAGAAAAATGAAGGCAATAGATGGTGCCAGAGAGTACTATAGAAAATAATGTGGCCACAGAAAGTATCATTGAGGGAATGACATTTAAGGAGACACATGACTACAGTGATGGATTGAGTCATTCAATTTTGGGGAGGAAAAGAAAGCTGGACCTAGAAAACAGTAAATGCAATATAGGAATATGCTTACAGCAAGGAGTTCAGGTGGATTTATAAAAGATTATACCTGTGCAACCAAACTTTATTAGTGTGGCTTAAATCTATCCATTCAGCACTAGATCAGCAGGGAACTAGCCAGGAGTTGCAGTGAATGCAGGGAACATGATGTACCTAGCCTTTGGCAGTGATCAGTGATATACAGAGAAGCTTGCATATAACCATTCAGAATTCAGGAAGCTTATCTGCATATGTTTCTGGATTAAATGTTATGGATGGTAACAAGACTTTCAAACCCAAGGATGCAAGTTTGGAATACTTATGGTTAGATGCTTTCTGGGAAAGAAATTGGTGACCATTACCAGTTGAGCCTGTAAGAATTGAATACACATTACCCTGTTCTTAAACACAAGTATATGGTTCTGAATTAGGTTTCCATGAGAATGTGATAGCTTTCCAGGTGTGAATTGATATGAATTTATATATATATATATAATATTAAAAAAGATATATGCATCTATAAAATCAGACTGCACAGTGCAGTAGCTTTAGCCAGAAATAGAAAAAAAAATAGTAAATCCATGAGTCACATAGAAGAGCACATTGCTGTTGTTATTTAATAACCACCTATGATAAGAACAAGCTATGATAAGAGGAGATGGAGGCTTTCTATGAGCACAGAGCTTAAGCCACTTAGGCACTCACAGAGTTTCCTAGAAATAGTGGTATCAGAAGGATTAGTTGAATCACAAGCATACTCTTACTCTACTTTTATCCTGGTTAACTCCTACTAATCCCTCAATTCTAAATTTAGCTGACACTTTTGCAGATGTTGTTTTGTGCTATCATCTAATAAAAATTATTTACCCTTTGTTATATCTCATTGGATCCTATTTTTCATAATATTTGTCAAAAATTGTAATTCTATATCTACATGCACGTCTTCTTTCTTTCTTTCTTTCTTTCTTTCTTTTTCTCCACAGATAGAATATAAGTTCTGAAAATTGGACACCGATTCTATTTTGATCAACATAACCCTGAAAGAACATTGGTTGAACGAGCTGAGTAAGACCTAACTTGGTAAGAGGTCAAGGTGAGTATTGAAAAGAAAATTATCAGGAAGGTATGAAAAGCCTCAAAAGAGAGAGTTTATTGAATTCATGAAAGTAAAAGACATTCCATTTGGGTGAAGAGAAATATGCAAACAGACTAGTGCTGGAAAATAGTTACAAAGTTCAGCAGGCAACCACAAAGGGCATGAGAAAAAGTGTGCCTATGCATCAGAAAACCAATAAAGATTTTAAGGATCAAGGCAGAATGAACAGATAAAGTCACCTGAAGCATGGAGAATGGACTGAAAGAGATAAAACCCGGAGCCTGAGAGAATGATGGGGTAAGTGATGCACTAATCTATGAGGTAATCTATAGCAGTTGACTAATGCGCTACAGTGCAGAATGGATGGACAGAAGTACCCCCTTACCTGTGGTTTCCCTTTATGAAGTTTCAGTTACCTGTAGGCATCCATCACCCTGAAGCAGGTGATCCTCTTTGTGGTGAATGGTCAGAAGTTCATTAGTAGCCTAACGCAATGTCATAGTGCCTATTCACTCACCTCACTTCATCTCATCACATACGCATTTTACCATCTCACATCATCACAAGAAGCTGGGTGACTATGGGACAATTGGACATTTTGAGAGTGAGAAAGAGACAACATTTAAATAACTTTTTTTTTCAACTAACTTTCACTATAGTATATTGTTATAATTGTTCTACTTTACGATTAGTTACTGTTGTTAATCTTAATGTGCCTCACATAAATTAAACTTTATCATAGGTATGTTTGTATGTACGTGAAAAAACATAATAAATGTAGGGTTCAGTACTATCTGTACTGTCTGCAAATTTAGGCACCCATCGAAGATCTTAGAATGTATCCTCCTTGGATAAAGTAAGACCACTGTAAATGCACTTGAAGTAGCCAAGAGCTATAATCAGCAACACTTGGAAAGAATTAAGCTAAAAAAAAAGGAAAAAGAAAGAAAATTGTAATTATATTTTTATAAATTGTGAATGGAAAAAGAACAAATTTTTCAAAAGGATAAAAAATATCAGAAAGAAAAATACTGGTAGGTTTTGCTTCTACCTAATTTAAAACATTCAAGCCAAACAAACTAAAAAGGCAAAAAAAAAATCAAAAATACAATAAAAAACAGCAAGGAAGAGTGTTAATTCTTGTATAGTATAAAAATTCCATGTAAATTATACATATATCAGTAAAATCCAACTTATAAATAGCTAAGTGTGAGACAGAATTTCACCAAAGAGGATACACAAATATTTGATAAACATGAATAAATACTCAACATGTTATTATCAAAGATACATCTAAAATCACAAAATGTGTCTGTTATATTCTTTGGAATCGTCAGTCACTAACTTGATAAAAATTTCACCATATCACAGAAATAGAAAGGATTTGTTACATGTAAGGTGCTGTAAGAAATACTGATGAGGCAAAAGCATCATAGACAATGATCTATTATAAATGTGATTCATTTTTAGAAACCACATGCTGGTTCCTAGTGATTTTCTCTTTGTACTCTAAATTCCTATAAACATTATACCGTTATAATATTGTCCCTATAAATAAGTATGATGTTCATTTGAATTCTTCTAAATCTTTTTTCTTTCACTTCTTTATTATGATGGTAAAGATGAAATATTTCAGAGACAGAAAAAGTGTACAGCCTTCATTTTTTTCAAGTACTAATTTCTTATAAAGAATTTATAACAGGGGTGCCTGGGTGGTTAAGCCTCCAGCTTTGGCTCAGGTCATGATCTCATGGTTCATGGGTTTGAGCCCCACATAAGGCTTAAAGCCCTGCTTGGTATTCTCTCTCTCTCTCTCTCTCTCTCTCTCTCTCTCTCTCTCCCCACCCCCGTCCCTTCCCCACTTGCACTCTCTCCCTCAAAATAAATAAATTAAAAAAAAATGAATTTATAACATGTATATTGGTACCTGTAATATTAGTCCTGTTTTTTCAGTTTTAGAAAACAGAATACTTATAAATGTCTTGACTGAAAAGATAAACAAAGCAAAATAGAAGTTATGGTGTAGTCTCTCATATTTAAAGTCAATATTTAAGATAATTCAATTGCTTCCTTGTGTGTATGAAGAGAATATTCTCTCCAGTGTAGATTAAGAAAATAAATGCATTTTCACTTAAGTTATGTTCCTTTCTGCATGCTACTTCTACCTGAGATTTAAAGTTTAGCCAACCAAAACCCAAGCCTCAATTACAATATAATTAGAATGTCAAATCAAACACATTTACTTGTTTGGATTCCCCTTAAAGACCTTGAGTACAGCAGGTGATGGTAAACGTTTTGCAGATGTTTACCAAGAGCAAACACTAAAACAATGGTCATCCATAATTAATCAAAATTATTCTAAAGAGGGTATTTTATTTGCTCACAGTTAAGACAAAATATGCCCAATATCCTTTTTAAATGAAAAAAAAAGATCATTTCTATGAGATTCTTGCAGAGTCTAATTCTTATACCTTTGTAACAATAGAATTATCAGAATAGAGTTTCCCAGTTATAAAATTGGGTGATTATTCAAACTTGTTTCACCAATTTCGGCTCCTCTTCTGTGAAGAGACAGATTGCATCATTTTCTTCATCCCAAAATATCCCAGCGATTATGAAGGCCTTCATGTTGTGTGACACTGTAACAAAGAAGATATAAGATCTCAAACACTGACCCTACATACATCCTTGGTGCTTCTTTGCACAACCCGTCAGAAACACTGGACAAAACTCCTGTGTGTGTGTGTGTGTGTGTGTGTGTGTGTATTTAAGATAGACAGATCCCACCTTCTCTGGGAGTTTATAAGAAACTGTGTTGATGATAAAATATTATAAGAAATGTCTCAGCAGGGAGAAAAGTATTATGCTTCAAAATGATCAAAACAGTGAGAAACCACGGAATGGAAAATATACTGCAGTACAACAGAACAGGCTAAACCTACAGATCAGGCACTCAGTGAGGTGTAGAAATCCTAAGAAAGCTAATATGAAGTCTCACTGCACCAGTGGCTATCATTCAGTACAACAAAAGCAATCTTCTGAATAATGGGAATAACATTAAGGAAAAGTCATAATTACATGGGTGGATAACTCTCACTACAAATTCTACCAGGCCATCCAGTTCTTCTGTGATGCATACTAGATGCACTATGGAAGAATGTCTTCCTTACAAATAAATATACAACCAGGGTGCAGAAAAAGAAGACACAATGAATAGTATTGAAATATTCAGTTCCTCACTACCTTGTATCTGGCAAGTGACTAGGATGCTTGAGGTAGCATTAAACAATTTAATGTTAGGAGGTGGCAATGGATGAATGTGTTTTGGTTGAACTCATTTAATATGGTAATGAAAACTAGATTGCTATCAATAACATCTGTAAACTAGTATAAAAGACCCCAAAGTGGCTAAAAACAATGACAAAAAGTAGATTTATTCTTGTTCCAAGATGATGAAGTTACTATTAAACAGCCTCTCTGTCTCACTTTATAGGATTAAAATTAATGCCTATCATTAATACAGTATATTAATGCCTTTATAGGATTAAAATAATGTTATGACAATTATTCTTATTTTTTGACCAGACAATGTTGTCATCACATTAGCCAATCAAAATTACATAATTACAATGTGTTTTCTCAAGGAGGTCAGAAATTATCACAACAGTTTAATAATGTTGTATATGACCCACAAAATGTAGATTAACCTGAAGTTATATTTTTCCCACACTTACTATAGATCTAAATACAATAAGAAAGCAAGAGCAAGTTGTAGACTTTAAAATAAGTACACATTATTTTAGGTTAATTTTATTTTATAATAAATCAAAGCACGTATTAAATTGATGTTCATTAGCTACTTCCTTGATGTAAGAATATATTCGAGTTTTACTTTGTTCTTTTTTTTTTAATGTTGACATCTCTCTGCCTTCTTTTTTTAAAAAACATTTTTAATGTTTATTTATTTTTGAGAGAGAGAGAAATAGAGAGAGAGAAACAGAGCATGAAGGGGAAGGGCAGAGAGAGAGCGAGACAGAGAATCTGAAGCAGGCTCCAGGCTCCAAGCTGTCAGCACAGAGCCCGACGCGGGGTTCCAACTCATGAGCCATGAGATCATGACCTGAGCCGAAGTTGGATGCTTAACTGACTGAGCCACCCAGGCGCCCCTCGAATTTTACTTTAATTGGGAAAGTATATTTTCAGATCAACTTGTATATCATGCTATGGTTCTCTTCCCTGTTTTCATAAATTCCAGCTTATTTGGATTAGTAGTATAAAATCAAATTCCATCACGTTGTGTTGACTCCTTTTCTCTTCTACCTTCTGGCATTAGATTTTCATTTCAAAACTCTGATAAAGTTGCCTTCTGAAGGATTATCAAATTACTTACTTGATGTTTAATCAACTCTTTTGTGAGTTTACCTGTTTGACACCCACCACCTCTTACCATGACCCAGTTTTTTTTCCTCTTTCCTGGTCTCTTTAATGCAGGTCTTATAGTATGTCTCTATACTCTCCACAAGCCTATGATTGATTCCTTCAGTTGAATGTTTTTCTCTCTCCACTAACGGAGAACATTTTAAGTCCAGCAATGTCCATTTTCACTCCTGAGTCCTAAACTCTACCAAGTCACTTTCATCCTGTCACGTAACTTCCATGCCAATGCTTTCGTAAGTGATTTGCAAACATGTGTGGTTTCCCTCCCAAACCCCATATTCCAGTTACACAGAATGCACAGTTACCTAATCTCAATACGTCCCAAAGAAAACTCAGCATTTTCCCCTGCAGACTTGAGTTCCATTTCTTAGTTAATAGTTTTACATGATTTTTTCAAATTGCTTAAATTTGAATATTTTACCTTCTCAGTAAATCCTCTCCTTTTCACAACCCTAATTCCCAGTACTTTAAATTTTATGCTGTTATCTCTGTTCTGGATTGTACAATAATTCCCTAACTGGACTTTGTAATTCCCAACAATTCATTCTGGTTTTATCAATATTTTCGTTCTAAAACCTAAATCTGAAAGTGCCACACCTCTACTAAAAATCTAAATGTAGTGCAAATTAAGGATAAAATTTTCCAGATTTCCATCACCTGATTTTGGTTTTTATTACAGCTTTATCTCAAGGGATTAAACCCAATGTTCCTTGATTTTTAGCATAGTTAAACTAAATATTGTAAATATATATATATATATATATATATATATATATATATATTCCTATTGAGGTTTTTCCCATGGCTCAGCCTTTAAGGTTCAGCTCTTTAATATTGTCGGGGAAACCTCTACTGAGAGGATTAGTTAGATTAAAGCCTTCCATTCCTTCTTTCTATATCCCTTTTAAACATATATCTTATTTATAGCATTAGTAAAATAATAGTATTAGAATATACAAATCTTACGAGTTTAATGGGTCTAAGTTCTCACTAAATTGTTACCTATCATTTATTAACTATGGGTAGCAGATACTCAATAAATACTTTTAATTGTGTAAATGAATGTCTGGGTTCCAGACTTAATAGCAGTAAAGAAACTAATAAGCAGTAGATATATAATTTTTAAACATCCTCTTATTTCTAATATACCGTAATACTCTACTATGTATTAACTAGTATTGCTGTATATATTTCCACTGTATTTAACTGATCTACCCCTTTTGCTCAATAGTGTTTGTTTCTTCAATGATTGTTCACTGTCTATGAGGTCTAATGTTCAACTCCATCCCCAGCTTTGTTGTTATATGTATGAGAAGGTAAGGGTAGTAGTGATATTCACATGAATTTAATAAAATGTAACTGACTTAAACAACTAACATTCACATTACAACACCTAAGAATATTATGCAGAAAAAAAAGAACATTATGCAGTGGAAAATTGGAGAAAATATAATTTTATTTCCTGTATGTCAAGAAAAATAAAAAAGATTTCAAGTTGAAATGCTATATAGCCAATCTCTATGATTTAAACCATGTTTTATAATATTGCCTAGAAGTACAACTTTCTTCCAAAATGCATATATTACCTTGTTCACTGGATGAAATTTTAGGTACCTACCCAGAAAGAATAGAACTGTCATTATAGTGAATGGAATACCATTTGGCAACTCTACTTATTGTCACCTTTTCTTATACTACTTTTTTACCATGATGCATTGTTTCTTCTTCTGTAATTGTTCAGCATTTCAGCATGTAAGTCTGAATTGTGGGAAAATGTCAGAGTGTGAAAGTGTGACTGTCTCTGTACATTATTAGTCTGCATCTATTACACAGATGTCGATCATGCTGTCATCCCACAGGGGCACGCCAACTGAAAATTTCCCTCTGCTTCAGTTTTTATGTAAGAAAAAGTATGTTATGCAAAATGAAGAACTGGCAGTCAAGAGGTAAATGCTGCTAAATGTCAATTGACAATATCATGAGCTCTTGCACATGGGAGGGAAACTATACATTTTTCCTCTATGACAACGTATTAACTAGAAGAACAGCTTTCTATACTCTGATTTCTAGGAAGCAAGATTTTTTTAGGAGAACAGAAATTGATTGCATGCAATTTTTTCTCACACTAGTGAGGGAGAGTTGTCTAAGTTTTAATAATATGACCCAAGATTATTGCTAAATCATCACATTAATACATTTTTGGGAGAAACATTCATACTTAGAAGAAAGTATGAAATTTTTCATGAAAAATATTCAACTATGATCATCACTGTGAGAGATTTTAAAAGACAAATATGATTTCTGTCCACAAAGAATTTGTAGCTTAGAAAGTTAAAAGGCAGGAATAAACATGCTTTTTAAATAATTATGAAAATTCCAAGCTGATATCCAGCCCTATTTTATTCTAGTTCTTTTGGATTCCAGTTTTGTTCAATTTAGAAATGCTTATCACATGCACAGTGCTATATAGGATACTTTATGAAAGAATTATTCACCAATGACAAATTTTTCATAAAATCAAGTATGCAAACTGAAATCTCTTTCTGCATTTTTGGTTTAAGTCTATTGCTCTGGCTGTCTTTTATAGCACCAGTATCATACTCTTCTAAATTATTAAAATGTAGAATATATTTTATTAGTCTTAATTTTCTTTTACAATATTGTTTTATTTGGATTTCACATGAGTTTTTTTTTTATGTAAGACATTTCCATTAGTTAAAAAATGGGATTTTATTGAAGTTGCACAAAAAATGGGACACTCATTTAAAGATAATTTTGTTCTGGTTACCAATTAAAGTATAAAAGAACATCCCAAAACTTAGTGACTTAGAAAGACAAACATTTTATCATATTCTATGATTTTTTGGGTCAAGAATGTAGACAAGGCTTGGCTAGGCAATTCTGCTTGACACAGGTTTGACCAGAGTCACTTGGTAATATGGTAAAATCTTTGACTGCAAGTAACTCGTCTGTGAGTGTTTCACAAGATGAGTAAACATTTCTAATAAATGTTAACTTGATCAATGAGCAATTTCTTGCAGTACGAGTCATGCAACACCAAATGTGACATGTGACATGTGTAATGTGACACCAAATGCCACATGATCACAAATGAGCCAATGGTCCTCCTCTCTCTGTCATGGCAGGATTGTAGATGATCTCCCATGCTCAGAAACTTGGTCTCAGGCTGCAGTGTTTGGCAGAAATCCGTGATTTTTCAGAAAGTTGGAAGGTGCCCACTACTGGCATCTAGCATATATTTTGTCATTTCAAAGCACCTATGGACAGTCTTTTGCTTTTCCGTAGAAGAGTAAGCTTAGGAATGAAGCTTTGCTTCATTCTAGGTCAGGCTGCCTGCAGATATAGACCCTTTCCTTATTGCCAGTTACATTAAATACAGTGTATGACAAGAGTTTATTAATACTCTACTATAGTCAACATCTGTGAGACCATATGCAATGGCCCTATGCAGAAAAAGATTCCATTGAACCAGTAGATAGCAGTAATTCCATTAGTGATCGTGAAAGTCGTCTTACACAATAACCCTCCTCTCGTCTCCCAGCCACAAACGCTTTCAAAGGTAGTGCAGGTTAATTTGCTTATTTTTTTATATTTTGTATTTTCATTATTATTTTGTATTATATTACAGTATTGTAATCATTTTTATATGGATATTTTTGGGTTGTGGAACAAATCACCTGTGTTTCCATTATTTCTTATGGGGAAGTTTGTTTTGATATACAAGTGCTTTGGATTACAAGCATGTTTCTGGAACGAATTATGCTCACAAGCCAAGGTTTTACTGTATTTGACTCTGATTGGGCTGCTCTGAAGGTTCCAAGATGGTTTTATTTACATACCTAATGCTTAACAATACACAAATTTAATAATTTATATAACCACAATTCGAACATGGATGGCTGCAAAGTTCCTTCTCCAGTTAGTCTCTGGGCCTCTCCATATCATTTCTTTGTGAGGGTTTTCAAACCTCATGAAAGCCGTATAGGAGGCCAAGAGACTGAGGCTGAAACTTCCAGCTTCTTAAAGATCTGGACTGGCAAGGAGTCACTTTTGGCGCACTCTGCTGGTCAAAGCAGTCACAGGCCAGCCAAGATGCAAGAGGAATAAAACTAGATCCCACTGCCTAGAAGAAAAGTGGCAAAGAAGTTGTGACTATCTTTAATCCACCATAGCTGGTCCACTGCTCTAAATTATTTGCATTCTTCTGACATATCAAATACAATTACCCCCTCCTAAGACTTCCAAACTCCTGTTAGAGACTCACATTGAAATAGTGAAAAAGGGAATTCTCCCTCACAAACATATGGTACCTAATACAGTATATAAGACAAGGCTGAAATTCAGCCAACACACATTTTTGGAGTAACAATGGATCTCAGATTATTAAAGCACTTCCCAAAATTAGCTGAACTACTGTTGCTATTCCTGTTTGGCAGACCTATTCCCAGGACCTAGATATGTAGTCTTGATTTTCACTATGCACACTCCTAGTGCTGTTCCTGTGGTATGGAGAAACTAGGTGTTCCTTGGCTCATATTAGGCTGCTAACTTGTAAATATGTAATGTGGTGTGGGTGTGTTTCTCCCTGCTTTTTCCTGTGGTGTGATCTGGTCCCACGCCAAGTCTTTTGACGGAATTTGGCCCTCCTTCTGCTGACACCTTGGCTATCACATGAACAAAACAGCTCCATGCCCCTCCATACTGCGAAATAATGAGAATTCAGAGGACAGCATGTTCTCTGCTACTTTTTGACTTGTAAATTATCCCCCCCAAATCTTTATACCTGTACGCTGGCAGCAGTGGGGTGTCAGTGAACCACGCTCCTATATGCAATGATGCCATTCAATGAAAAAATAGATTAGCACTGTTCAATCATGTTTGCATCCATTTAAAATAATTTGCCTTATTTGGAAATGGAAAATACAGCATGTTGTATGAAAAACTAGAATTTATAGATTTAAGCAGAAATAATGCATATGCTCTACCAGTTGTATAAAGAGTCAGGCTTTGCAAAATTCACTGATTTTCATTAAAAATTTAAAGATCTAGTGACGCATGTTGTTTAACAAAAAAGACTACATTAAGTCTTTTACAAAATACCTTTTCAACTAAGCTTATTTTGCCAGAGTCTTCAGAAAATCACCGTGAAGACTAAACAACAGCACTTTTGACACTATGCATTTGTGATCCTATCAGCTTAACTACCACTTAATTTTTAATATCTCCACTTCAGTGTATAAATCTGGAGTTTTCTAGTCAAAAATTCAAAACCTATGTCCCTAGAAAATGTGTGACATTTTTTAGCCACATGAAATAGCTTCTGACAGAGCCATTTACCATCCATTAATTACAACCCACACCGCCCATGTCGTTATGTGAATTGAGCCGAAAGACCTGACCACCTGCTCATCTGTACAGAGCAGATCACAGCCATGTCATTTACTGAGCACTTTATTAAATTATTCTTCCATTATTACAAACATAGGATTTTAGAAATGAGCCATCTTTGGGAAAACCCAGTTAGAAAAATTTTTAATGCTTGCATCCTACTGGGATTTAGATTTCTGGATAATCAATCATTTTAAATGTACATTTTTGGTTAATTGTGAAAAAGGGGTCCTGTTCTATTACTCTGCCTAGCAAGTTATTGTCAAATATGCCTAACAAGTAATTGTCAAATATGGGAAAAATCATTGATTTTTAAATTCTTATTTTAAAACTATCCTATTCACTGATCTATCATTATTCCTGAGGGCATTTGAATCAATGTATTGCCCTTTCTAGATAGGACATAGTTTTTTGAAATAAGGAATAGGCTTTTCTCCCACAAAGCCCTATTATTTTATTTCTTATCTTATTACAGTGGATGAAAATTCAATATTCTTGCAAAAGCAGAAAAATTTCTTAAAATTAAATGGGAATGACAATCGATATCCTCATGACATATGAAAACATATTCTTCTGTTCATATTTTATTAACAACTTTTTCAATGTTATATATTTAATTTTTATGAAATTTTATCAACTATATAAATATATTTTTCCCTTTACCTATGGTGAAATGAATTATGTTTATACATTGAAACATCAACTGATCACATTATTCTTTCTGAGAATTCACATAAAAAATCCTATTTGATTATATACTGTTGGATTTGTTTTGCTAGTTTTGTTTTATACATATGTTTTATATATAATATACACAGTATATATAATTAAGATGTTCCCTTTAATGTTCAAACATGAGATTTGTGTTTAGTAGTTTTTTTGTACTATTTTTGTGAAGTTTTCATAGCAAATGTTTCCTACCTTGGTAAAGTGACTTAGAGATATTGTATTCTAGTCTATGCGCTGGAACACCTTTACAATATATATATATATTTTTAAGAATTTTTAATGTTATTTGTTTATTTATTTATTAAGAGAGAGAGAGAGAGAGAGAGAGAGCGAGCAGGGGAGGTGCACAGAGAGGGAGAGAGAGAATCCCAAGCAGGCTCCACACTGTCAGTGCAGACCCAGACAACAAGCTCGAACTCACAAACCATGAGATCATGACTTGAGCCTAAAGCAAGAGTCTGACCCTTAACTGACTGAGCCACTCAGACAGCCCTATGATATATATTTTTTTAAAAAGCCACTGTTGGCAAAAGTTAACGAATTTCTAATAATTATTAGAAAAAAATTATTTTATTATATCCAGAGCTATAGGTCTAATTTCATTCTCCACTTCTTCTGTAAGACCTACTGATCATTTATATTTACTAAAAATCTTTAATTTATTCTGATTTTTCAAATGCTTTCTGAAAATATATGTGCTAAATAGTTCAATTATAATTCTATAAAATTTTTATTTTAAATTCGTACATTTGTTTTATTTATTTTCCTCAAATTAACTAGGAATGTATGTTTTAATAATGATAAAATACATTGTTTTTAATTCTGCTACCTAATTTACTAATCTTTAATTTTACCCCTATTATTTTCTCTTTCCTGTTTTTGTTTGACGTTTATTTTATACCATAATCTCACCTCTGTGAATGCTTAATTTAGACCCCTCTCTTCATTAGTTGAATCTTTGAGTACAGATGGTCTCCAACTTACGGTGACTCAAACTTAAGATTTTTTTTATTTTTATAATGGTGCAAAAGCAAAGCAGTTTTGTGGAAACCATCCTTTAAATTTTGAATTTTAATCTTTTCCTAGGCTGGCGATATGTGTGATATGATACTCTCTCATGATGCTGGACAGTGGCATTCAGCCAAAGCTACCAGTCAGCCACACAATCATGAGGGGAAACAGCTAATACACTTACAGGTATTCTGTATTCATACAGTCATTCCGTTCTTCACTTTTGTACAGTATTCAAAAAATCGCATAAGATATTCAGCACTTTATTATAAAAATAGGCCTTGTGTGAGATGACTTTGCCCAACTGTAGACTAATAGAAGTGTTCTGAGCACATTTAAGGTAGGCTAGGCTAAGCCATGATGATTGGTAGGTGTATTAAATGCATTTGCAACTTACAGTATTTACTGGGATGTAGCCCCATCATAAATTGAGGAAGATCTATGTTTTGTTATATAGGTAAGTACACTTGTTGGATCCATTTACCTTTTTAAATCTTTTTACTACCTTACTAGTACCACGATCCCTACAAGAAAAGTAAGTTGCCCAGTATTTATTTGTTCAGTTATACATTTTCACTTCAGCTCTTTAGATTTGTCTATTTTTCTCTAACAACATATGGGAAAATATTTTAGTTCAATATATTTCTACCTAATGATTGATTCTCAGTTAGCTTCCTTTAACACAGAGTAAGTCTTGATTTATAGAAACATTTTAATGCAGAAAATTCTCATTTTTTCACAGAATCTTTAAATGTTGTTTCTACTCAGCTTTCTCTTTCTCTTCTCTTCTCCAGGAAAATTTATAATCTTTCATATTTTTCCTACCCAATCATGTAGATTCAGTTATTTGCATCATTCATGATGACTTTTACTCTGATACAATATTTTGTCTCTGTCATTAGTGATCTGTTTTCTTTTGCTTTTCTTCTCAGGGGGACAATTACTAATTCAACTTATTGTTTTACTAATTTTTCCGTTACATCTTTTGTCTTCTCCCTTTCCTTGCCCAAGCACATTTTCTTGAATTTCATTAGTAACCAAAAGCAGACTTCTAACAGACGTGTCTCTTCTTTGTGATCTTTCTCCCCGCAAAGCATCTCCTTATTTTTGGATGCTAGTATAATTTATATTTTATGTTATTTAGTTTTTATACTGGTATTGGAGAGAATAAATATATGTCTATTCATCCTTGAGTGAAGCTTAAAGAACAATTTTGAAAACCAGCAGCAGCGTAATGTTTTAGTCTGCTCAGACTTTCATGACAAAAAAACCATAGAGTAGATGGTTTGAACAACAGAAAATTTATTTCTCAAAGTTCTGGAAGCTAGAAGTCTGAGATAAGGGAGCCAGCATTGTTTGGGTTCTGGTGAGGATTCTCTTCTTGGTTTGCAAATGATTGCCTTCTCTCTGTGTCCTCACAAGTCAGGAAGAACAAGCTCTGTTTTTTTCCTCTTATTATAAGGATATTAATCCCATTATGGGTGTTCCATCCTCTTTACCTCATCAAAATATAATTATATATATATATAATATATATATATTATATATATATAATATTCACCACACGTATTTTGGGGATACACCAGCATTCAGTCTACAACATTCTACCCCTGGACCCCCAAAATCCATGTCCTTCTCACAGATAAAATCTATTCATTTATCCCAACAGCACCAAAAGTCTTAACTCATTCTAGCATCAACTGTAACATTTAAAGTCCAAAGTCGAAACGCAAGTGTGATGCCAGCAAAGTGGTGGCATAGGAATATCTACTACTTATCTTCCCATCCCTTAGAAACATAAATTTGAACCACTATATGCACATAAATACACCTTCACAAGAGCAAAAATTACAGGTGAGAGATTACAGCACCTGGGTAAAGCACAGAAATAAGAAAGAATGCATTCAGGAAGGTAGGAAAGATAAATGCACACCATCTCCATTATCTTTCCCTCATACTGGAGCAGCCCAGGGTGGAAAGGGTCACCTTCCATGTGGGAGGAGAATAAAGTGAGCTTGACCTCACTACAGATCTGAGAGCCAGTTCACCCCAGCACCAGGCCACCTCAGAGTTGGCCCACCTTGGTACCAGGCCAACCCCTGTGGGCCCAGGTGACTCCCTACAGGATTCTTCCAGCCTATGTCCAACTCACCTTGACAGTCGGCAGACTCCTGTGGTTCCAGGTGGATCCTGTGGCACTGGGCTTCCCACAGACTCCAGGGAACCCAGTCTTCTATCTTATCTGTACTTGCAGACTCAGATGACCACAGGCAGCTCCTAGGACACCAGGCTGCCAGCAGGCTCACATGAACACAACCAGACCACACCTATCTACCAACCCGCCCTTCTCTCCCCAGTGCCTGCCAGCTCCAGAAGCCAGCTCCAGATGGCACCCTCAGCACCAGGTTCCCCTGGTGGGCTCCTGCAGACCCAGGTTTGAAAATTTTGCATACCTCAAAGAATAACATAAAATTGAGATTTAACTGAGTCATGGTATGGAAGCCACATAGCAAGTGCTGAATACATGTTACTAATTATTATTATCTCGGCATGTCAGGAAGGAAGTAGTGTTCTGTAGGGCAGCGTTAATATTAGTAGAATTACTCTGAAGTGAGTTGTCATCAAAATGGAATTGAATAGTTTGCTTGTTGGTGACCCAATTCTAGTAATTAACACTAAGTGGCATTTCGAAAAAGATCAGTGGTAGATTTATATGATACAGCCATAAGGAAGATTTGAAACTCCTAGTGCTTTGTAGTATAAAAACTCAATAGCTCATTAAAGTACATTAGCAAATCCACATGTTGGTAAGGAGACTATCTGTGATCTGAGTGTTTATTACTCTATCAATGTTTACAACTCTATTTAGTGCATCTCTCTAGGCTATCATTTTATCTTTAAATCTCCCATACTGGGTACCATGTTGGCAAATAGTATACACTCAATAACTAGATGTAGAAAAAATATATATATTTTAATAAAACAATGACCTGCTTATGATAAAATTCAGTTTATTGAGAACAGAACAATACTTATACTGAGAAATTTGTGTTTTTAAAATTATTTCATTCACATTAATTAAAATAGAGATAAATTTCTCAAACTGCCTTTACAGTCATTGTTTTCTTAGCTCAACCCTTTATTTAAGTGTTCTTACGAATTTTATGAAGAATAGTGAGATGAGAACAAAATCATGAAAAGAGGACCTTCTAATTTAAATGTCACCAAAGTTTTTCACCAATTTTTTAAATTATTATTATTATTACCTTAAAATTATCCATTAGGGCACCTGGCTGGCTCAGTTGGTTAAGCGTCCAACTTCAGCTCAGGTCATGATCTCATCGTTCATGAGTTCAAGCCCCACATAGGGCTCTGTGCTGACAGCTCAGAGCCTGGAGCCTGCTTCAGATTCTGTGTCTCCCTCTCTGCCCCTCTCCCACTCGCTCGTGTGTGTGTGTGTGTGTGTGTGTGTGCGCGCGCGCTCTCAGAAATAAATAAACACTAAAATTATGTATCAAAGGAAATGTGGAAATGTGTTTAATCATGAGAATTAGGGGCAGGATAAACCTTGCATTCCAGCATGATAAAGTAATATGTTTATTAATCAATAAAATACCTTAATTGTGAAAAATTAGCTTCAAGAATATTCATATGCTTGTGAAAATGGGAAATTAAATATTAAAAGTTAATGAATATAACCTTTAAAAGAACACACAAGAAAACACATATTATAATATAACCTCTCTTTTGTTTTTACTTTTTAAGCTCTCGTGTTGTTTTTTTTTTGAATTGTAAAGTAACCACATTAAGAAGACAGAGATATTGGTGCACATTCTATTATATTAAATAGCTAGAACATATAAGAATATCCATATACATACTGACATTCAAGTATATATCAATTAAATTAAATACTTTATCGTGAAAACATTCATTTTACCATAGAACAATTAAATTTTCACATTTAATTGAATGAGTGGTCATAAAAAAAGTTCTAGATAATTGAAGGTTAGAGATTGATTTATACAACTGAATAGGGAGTTAAGCAGTTGAAACGATTTGCTGCAAGTAAAAATTCAGAATACAAAAACAATACTATTGGGACTCCTGGGTGGCTCAGTTGGTTAAACATCCAACTCTTGATTTTGGCTCACATCATGATCTTGTGCTTAGTGGGTTCCAGCCCAGTGTCAAGCCCCATGTTAGGAGTGGAGCCTTCTGGGGATTCTTTCTATGCCCCTCCCCACCTTTCACTCATCTCTCTTGCTCCAAACAAACAAACAAATAAATAAATAAATAATCAAGCGCAAAGTAAAACAAAACAAAACAAATAAATAATAATACTATTTAAGGGTAAGATCTATGTGTTCCCAAAAACGTCCTCAATCTTCATTAGATCCACAGCACTTAATATGATGCCTGACATGTGATGAACATTTGATACATATATGTTGAATGAGTTTATTAGCACACTGTTGAGCAAATAAACATATTTGTTTATGAAAATATACATATATATAGGTATATATGTATGATAGGTCAGTATTATTATAGGCCAGGATTATTTTAAAATGTTTAATTAATTAACCTAAAGCTTATTTTGTGCTCCACAGGCCAGGGCCCAGCAAGAAGTGGTAAGGTAAATTAGACTTTCTATCTATTTACCAGGAGGTCATAGTATGGAGGAAGATAAAATTTTGGAATAATGAAGTATTATGCTAAGTTTTAAAATGATATCCCTGAAGTGAAAAAAAGCACAGAACAAGACCTGGAAATCTTAGACAAGACTTCTTAGAGGCCAATGATACATGAATAGACATCAAAGAAGGAGTGAGGAAGTGGGTAAAGGATATTTTGGACAAAAAAAAAATACAATAAAAGAAACTATTATGCTGGTATGAAGGAATACAGTGTGTTCAGGGGGGAAAAAAACTGTAAAATGGTTTTTATGAAAGGGATTATTAGGAATGTGCACAAGTGATGGTTTGGATTGATCATCTGGAGCCAGACTACAAAATACTTTTTGAATTTTTGTCTCTAGGTAGCAAACTAGCTCAACAAACTTTTTTTGTAAAGGGCTGGATAATAAATATTTTAGGCTTTGTGGGACATTTATTCACAACTACTCAAATTTACTGCTGTAGTGTGAAACAGCCATATGCAATATGTAAATGAATGGATGTGGTTCTGTCATAATAAAACTTTATTTACAAAAACAAGAAACCATCTGTAGTTTCCCAAGACCTGGGGAAAAAAAAGTATCATCAAATTTTATTAAGGAAGTATTATAGGGAAAACAATTTGAAACATTCACTTGATCTTTCCCTTTACCTCTGTTTTGTGCTGATCTCAGCCTATTAATAACCAATGTTGTGTCTGGACCAGCTCTTGTGGTTCTTATGATTACAAGATGTCTACAGCAAAAACTATGAGTAAACTTTGAAAAAAAAAGCCCACAAGATATTATTTACAAGTTCTGGAGGATACATGATGGACCACAGAGTGAGTTCCCAAGTAGAGAGAGAGAGAAGGAGCACAAGCCTGGGGTTCTGCTTTTATTGGGGTATAAGGCTGGAGTCTAGGTTTTCTCGGGTTCACTATTTATTGGTAAACTGAAAACTCCAAAGTGGGAATTTAAGCACTGGCAGAGAAAAACAAGGGGACTAAATGGTCAGTTATTGAAATCAACCAAGTTCTAGAAAACAAAAACGGCTTGCAGGGGGGAGGGGGGAAGGGGGCAGGGGAGCTGATGTTTATCTAGTCCTGTGGCTGGCAATGTGTTATTCCATACAACTGTCTTTGAAGTGGATACCTCTTTGAAACGAATGCCTATGAAATCAAAACTTATGTCAGGCACTTGCATTACAAAAAAAGAAGGACCAACAGTATCTTCATAAACTGTGAGGGAAGAGAGACAAGAGTTACTAGACCCAGGATAGCAGAGGCCACTTGGCCAACTAAACCATACCTGCCTCCATGGTCTGAAATACCTATTGGTACAGAATAAGAGGAAAGGGGAAAGAATTTGGGTGAACAAAATTTTAGACACTGATAATTTTTCCCTAAGAAGAATGAACATATAAGATAGACTACTTAAATTATTACAAAACTAAATTTTTGATACCAAACTAAAAACTGGGTTTTTTTTTTCCTTATCATATTAGGTAGAAGGGCTTACATGACTGAATCAGTTAAAGTACAAAAGCTCAGTTTTCCTTGCACGTGTCAGCATTTTCAGTATAGTGTGGTTGATTGTGCATTTCTGACTTTTAGAAAACTAAACCTAAATGAAACAAAAACAAAAGCAGGAGGAAAAAAGAATAGAAGGGAAAATCTCCAAGGCAGGTAGAACAATTAGGAAATTTGGTACATTATGATGAGAATCTGAACTAAAAAAAAAAAATCTAGGAAAAATAATGAAAATAGATGGATTAAAATGGATTCTAATATTTTAATTTTTTAATGATATGGTTTTGTGATTTTAAAAAAACCATAAAAATAACTGTGTGATTAATGAATATTTTTATCAAACCTCATGTTAATTCTTTAAAAACAAATAAATCATGTGATTTTCTTCTGAGTTAATGTTTCTTAGATTTTTTTCTTCACTACATGTTCTAAAATCTAAATTGAAGTCAATGTCTACACAATGCCTTAATGACAAACTTAAGCTATATCTCAAAATCTATTTAAAAATAGATTTCTTTTTTTTATAACATTTATTTTTGAGACAGAGAGAGAGCATGAACAGGGGAGGGTCCGAGAAAGAGGGAGACACAGAATCTGAAACAGGCTCCAGGCTCCAAGCTGTCAGCACAAAGCCCGACGCGGGGCTCGAACCCACAGACCACGAGATCATGACCTGAGCCGAAGTCCAACACTTAACTAACTGAGCCACCCAGGCGCCCCTAAAAATAGATTTCTAACTAATAAAATAATAGGACATATTAATGCATTGATTATAGGAAAAGTGGAAATTTAGGGAAAGGAAGCAGCTGAGGTTGACTCTAATATTTCTTGTAAAATTAAGTAAATGATGACATCATTAACCAAGACAATACAGGTGGAGTAAGACTTAGAAGTACAAGCTAATCGATTTAGATTGAGTCATGTCAATTTCAAGTCATCTATGAGATACACTGAAAGTAATGGATCTCGGAACAGAGGAAGAACATAGATATTACAATCATCCATAGACTGGAAATTATAAGACTGGATGATTCTAAAGATGATTCCACTCAAGGACAGCATCTGGAAGAAGAGATTGGCCAATGTCTAATAGACAGCACCAAGGTTTATTGTGTGGAAGGAGAGAGATGTGTTAAGAATTCTGAGATGTCGTTATAGTCATGATAGAAGAACACAGACGAGTAAACTCCTGAGATCCAAGGGAGAGGGGAGTTTCACAAATACAGAGGGTATACCCAGTAGCAATGTCAAAAGCTAACAGTAGGTCACATTAAACGAAAACTTAAGCCTTTGCATGGGAGACTTCAGCAGAGAAAGAATTTTGGACTGGAAGTCCAAAGCTGTGATGGAAATGTGAATTGATTTGAGGAAATGGAAACTTTTTATTCTTGTTTTTGCTATTTTCAAAGAAGCTGGAAGTGACAAGAAACCAAAAGAGAAAATAATAGATAAGGAGGGAGGCTGATGCAAGAGGAATATAAAGAATGTTTCAGGGGCATCTGCGTGGCTCAGTTGATTAAGCATCAGGCTTCAGCTCAGGTCATGATCTCTCGATCTGTGAGTTCAAGCCTGGCATTGGGCTCTGTGCTGACAGCTCAGAGCCTGGAGCCTGCTTCCTACTCTGTGTCTCCTTCTCTCTCTCTCTCTCTCTCTCTCTCTCTCTCTCTCTCAAAAATAAATAAACATTAAAAAAGTTTAAAAAAGAAAAAAAAGAGTTTCAGAAACAGATAGATTTGATCCCAGGGCACCAATGAAAGTTAAAGCTCTGAGCGCTGTATTTACTCTGTTTATTTGCTCTGGGGCCAAGGTGAGTAAGGAAAATGTTCAGAGTAAAAGTTTGGAATAGTTGCTATAGGAAATATGAAAAAGGCTATGGATAAGTATGCATGTTGGCAGGATGGCATTGGTATTATAGGTGATATTTCAAAACCATCAAGTTACAATTATGCCATTCAGAGTTATTAGTTAATTATCCCCTCAGCAGGCTAAAAACAGGAAAATTCCATTTTAAGAAACCAAAGTGAGAAAAAAATTCTACGAAATTTTTCTTGAGCTAATCGCATTTCCCTGTAAAAAGAATAGTTCACTGAAATGTTTATCAGCACTTAGAAAAGAAAAAAAAATTAAGGATCTGGAGGAAAGGATAAGAATTATATCAAGGATTTGATAAGCTTCAGTAAAATTAGTATAAAACCAGCACTATTATTTAGCAAAATTTATATTAGTTCAAAGCTTCTTAGAATTAAAAACCATTTTTAATCAAGTGTGTCTTATAAAACTGGAAGGGGTGTATTTACCACCTGCAGAGGTAGTTCTGTTAAAATAGCACTCTTGATAAAGAATAGGAGACTTTAATTAAGGAATACTTGAAACGAAATTTGAATGATATCCAACAATGGCTACAGTATTATTCTTTATTTTTATTTGTATTATGAAATATTGGCATGGTATACTTTTTAAAGTTGAATTTGGTATGAGAAGATTTGGGCTCAAATTATGGTTCAACTCCAACTATAATTTTTTTTATTCACACCTCCTTCAACAGTTAAAATCAATTGTTTAGGGACACCTGGGTGGCTCAGTCGGGTTAAGTGTCCAACCCTTAGCTTCTGCTCAAGTCATGATCACACAGTTTCCAGGGTTCGAGCCCTGCATCGAGCTCTGTGCTCGCAACACAGAGCCTGCTTGGGATTCTCTCTCTCTCTCTCTCTCTCTCTCTCAAAATCTCTCTCTCTGCCCCTCCCCCCTTGTGCTGCCTCTGTCTTTCTCAAAATAATAAATAAACTAAAAAAAAATTCAATTATTTACACAGCTATGTCCACATCAGACCATACTGAGATAGTGGATTCTGTTGTTTGTTTTTGTTCATCTTTGTTTGACTCAATTGCAGTAGGAAGGAATAGGTAAGCAAAGTTGTTGCAGTTTTGGGGTGATGGTGGGGGGTCTGGAGCCGACAGGCAAGAAAGAATTCTTGAGGAATCTCTGGTTCAAAAAGGTGATTTTATTAAAGCGTGGGGACAGTATCCAGTATCCGTGGGAAGATAAAGTTGGCCCGGGGATTATGAGGAGTGACTGATTATATACTGGGGAGCCGGGGGAGGAAAAGGCAAGGGAAGTTTCCAAAAGGATTTTCATATGCTAAAGAAGTCTCCCAGGGTCCCAGAGGCCTGGCTATTGTCAAGCTGAGGTTGTTTCTCCCTCCAGCAAAGCATTAACATTAAGACAGTAGGGAGTTCTTGGAGGAATGTTCTACTCTGCCAGCCTCAAGTATTTGTCAATGGGCTGCAGGTTACAAGGAAATTTAATTTTATCTGCCATTTCCTTATGCCTTTGTTTCTCACATCAAAGTGTTTGAAGCCTACCTAGCTGGTGCTTAATAAATGAAACATTATTGTTATTGTTTTTAAAATTTTTTTTTAATGTTTATTTATTTTTGAGAGTGAGAGAGACAGAGGATGAATGGGGGGAGGGACAAAGAGAGAGGGAGGCACAGGATCTAAAGCAGGCTCAGGGCTGTCAGCACAGAGCCCAAGGTAGGACTCAAACCCACAAACTGTGAGATTATGACTTGAGCCTAAGTCAGACGCTTAACCCACAGAGCCATCCAGGTTCCTGTATTATTATTGTTTTTGTACACGTTTTTAAACCAACTTTTAAGGCATCTTTATACACCACAGTCTGTATCTTTCGTGGTTTAAATTTAGGGAGAGTTTTTTCGTACAATAAAAAAGGTATTAATTACACCCTTTACAATGCTGAACTGACTTATGAAATAGTCCACAGATAGTATTTTTATGATCCATTCAACTGATCAGCTAATGTGAAAATGCATAAATTTCCTGTTATGCAAACCATGACTTCCATTTTGCAGCTAGGACGTTAAGAGAATCACGATTTAACAAGGAGAGTGGTGTTACAGCAAAAAGTAATGTCATTATAGAAATTTCATATAGAAAATGTTTCAAAGCCTTTCCAAACTACACGCAAGCTTTTCTTACCTCAGAACAAGTGAATTAACATTAAATGAAAAAGCAAACCAAACTTTTACTTTTCATATAGAGTTGGTATACCTAATGAGGAATTTCTTATATTATTATAGTATGTGTGAAGCTCTTTTCCTAAAATAAGCTTAGTTTTTCTTTCTGACAGGAAAGTATATTCAGTTTTTAACTTGATTTTCTTAGATGCAAGAACAATAAGATGTCTACCTCCGATTCTGTGTACATTATAATGAAACATAAAATACCAAACACATATCACTTTGGAGTCGTACTTATTAAATTTCATTTTTGGAACAAGACATAGTTGAAAGCTCCGTTAAAGTAATATTGCAATTACAGTTTATGTTCAAACCACAACAGAGGAATTCTAATTCTCTGTATGAATGGTTATATGGCTGGTAGGGCAGATGTTTTCCTCCAGCGAGTGGTTCTCACAGAAGCTTCTCCTGGGGTATCTCCTACCTCTCCCAAAGGAAAGGACAACAAAAACGCCACCACAAACTGGATATGGACTGACTGCAAACGAAGTAATCTCATTTACTTTTGAATGGAATAGTGCCCCAGGGTAGATTGTTGCTAAAATGTTAAGAAGCTATGTCACTACCACTATTGTAAAGTGGATGTAGCAATTCAAAGCAAAAGTTCTCTGCTGATTCTGCATTGTTTTTTATGGAATGGCTAGTATAAATACCCTGTAAGCCTTGCAGTGTGTGAGGAGACAAAGTATTAATCAAGCACCAGGGGAGCTCACCCCACATTAGACCCCCTAAAGATTCTGAAAGTATTTTCAGCAGAGCAATTCCAGTGCCTCTGGCAGTCAAAGGGTTTTGGTATGTTAAACTCAACTGCAATTTTCATGGAGTGAGGAGAGAGAGGCTCTGGAATGCTTAATGTGGCAATATGTAGCTGCTCAAAAGGTGTGGATTCTGTTGTTTGTTCCTACACTTATTTTACCTGACAGAATCCTACTTATATCCCATGGTTTTAAAGACATGAAACACAAAGAGTGTCTGGTTTTTGGCAGTTAGACAGACTGCATCTTTACGAAGAGAGCTGAAAATAAAAGCAAACCAAAGATGTCATGGTTCTCAAATTATTTTGTGGTTAACCAACCTGAACTTGGTCTAATGTATAGATGACCATACAAATGATTAGACTCATTTTTCCCTCTATCGTCTAACCATTCTTGGATTTCTTGAAACAACTTATTCCATTTTGATAATATTTACTATTTCCATTACTGCAATTAGTCCCTCAATTAGAGATACATCTTTGTTCAAAAATCAAGGATTATCAGCTGACAACTGAAACAGAATGAGAACTGCCTGGGTATCCGCACTGACTTTGGAGAGTTAAAGTTAATTGAGATAATTTACCTAAGAAGTCAGGAATATGATAAACAAATAAATAAGCCAACCAACAGCCTTCTCTACCAACTTTTTCATGTACATGTATTTCATTACATTATTTTAGCCCAACTTAGGGTGTGGGGATGGAAAGGAATGAAAGCAAAAGGGAAAGCAGAAAGAAAGCATGTTAGTCATTTATAGAGAAAGCATTTACAATGGAACAAAAATGCACCAGAGTTAAATTGCCTACCAATTTAGCTCTTTCCATGTATAAATACCATATAAGCCTTGCAGTATTTTAGGAGACAAAATCCTTCAATATCAACATGTTGAAAAACACCGGAATATTATAGTCATACATAGAATATTTGACAAAGAAGATAAATATTTATTATGTGATGCTGTGTCTGAATATAGGGAAAAAAACACAAATAAAATTTGAGGGGTCTAAATATGAACATTTAGAAGGCATACAATTCTTTTGATTAGAGTAATAATACATGCAATTCTTTTAATTGAAATAATAGTAGAAAATTGTGCTTGTACAGAAGGATATGAAGTGATTTTGTTAAGTTTATATTATCTGTAAATATGAATACTGAATTATAGTCTGTAGTAAAGCTAGGTTATTAATATTTTACAGGTCAATTTTCAATTATAAGATACATATGTAGAATTTGCAGCATTGCATTTATATGAATTATTGCAGAGATCCAGGGGGTATGATTGGTCCCAAAGAAAAGAATTGATTTGGCCAAAGTGATAAACTGCTCATGCTCAAATATGTCTCAAATTAGTCCTTTTAATTTTTATGTAATTTATTTTACCTCTTATAGATCACACAGAATTTCCACTGGAGCTTCTGTCCCCTTTCCATTCTAAATCCAATGTTCATTATTTCCACAAGTGTTAGCATTTGTATTCCTTATAAAAACTTTTATTTTTTTTAAGTTTATTTATTTATCTGGGGGGTGGGTGGCAGAGAGAGGGGGAGAGAGAGAATCCCAAGGAAGCTCCATACTGTCAGCACAGAGCCCGAAGCAGGGCTCAATCTCAAGAACCATGAGATCAGGACCTGATCAACTGAGTGATCCAATTGCCCCTAAAACTTAATATTGCAGTTATTGTTAAATGGCATTTGATGTTGTTGCCGTTACTGTTGTTTTTAAGATATTATTAAGTTAAACTCTTCTTCTTACTAAAGAGTCATTTTTTTAAGTTTATTTATTTATGTTGAGAGAGACAGAGACAGCACAAGTGGGGATGGGCAGAGAGATTAGAGAGAGAGAGTGAAACCCAAGCAGACTCTTCACTGAAAGTACAGAGTTTGAGGTGGGGCTCAAACCCATGAAGCTGTGAGATCATGACCTGAGCCAAAATCGAGAGTAAGACACTTAACCAACTAATCCACCCAGGCACCCCTTATTAAAGTCATTTTAAGAGACTTGTTCCTGCCCATTTGGCAGGAAAGGTTTGAACACAGCTATTTTTACACTAATTTTTCTGAAAATTAACAAGATTTCATATAATTTTTGACCTTTCTTACAGATCCTTTTATGCTCTGTAAAAATAATATATTTGTTGTTAAACATATCAATACATTTTATAAATTTTGTCATGTCCTGAGGTATTTTATTTTGTCCTCAGACACAGCTACTGATGATGCAAAATCTGATGCCATTCTTATTGTTATTGTATTGTAAGTAACCTGACTTGTGCCTCTGGATCCTTAGAATTTTGCAATCTCCTTAGTGGTCTGAAATCTGACTTGGATATGTTTAAGAGTGAGTCTTCAAAATTTTTCTCCTGTTTTTGTTCAGTGGAACATTTCAATAGAAAAACCCATGTGTATTTTTCTAATCAGGGCATTTTTTTATGTCGTGTTTATGTTATTGTTCTGATTGAATAAATAATGGATCTCATTGATATCTTCTCAATCTCTTTCTCTCTCTTTCATATATGTGTGTGCGTGTGTGTGTGTGTATAGTATAAATATAGTATATATGTATATTTATGTTTATATATGTACAACACAACATATATATGTGTGTATAGATATAGATATAGATATAGATAGTGTTTTAACTCCATATTTTTCTTTCTTTTGTATTTTTATAGTCTAGAATTTCAAGACCAATTGCTAGATGTGTGTTTTTTTCTCAAGACCACCTGGAGCATATGGCTGCTCCCATTATTGAATCACTATATTAGACGCTTGAAACTAATATAACACTATAAAAATAAAATAAAATATATAAAATAAGTAATTTAAAAAACAAAGTGTAACTGCCCATTAATAACTATAGAGTCTCTGCTACTTAGTCTCTCTCTGCCTCAGTTTCCTGATTTGTGAAATGGAAATGGTAAGAGTCTCAAATTCATAGATTTGTTGTGAGATCGTAGGAGTTAAAAATATACCAATTTTACTGAATAATACCTAACCTATTATAACCACTAAGTAAACATTATCTGTTTATTTGATCAAGGGTTTGGTTTTTAGCCTTGGTAATATATTATTCAGTTTATTCATTAATTTTTTTCTTATTTCAAAAGCCAAGTAAATTTTACCTGCCCTCTTTGCTCTTGGCTTTGTTACAGCTGGGTCTATTTTTCAATGTATGATTTAGCCTACACAATCTCTCCATAGAAATTTATTAGCAAATAGTGTTATGATTATTGTTTCCAAGCGTTCTTCCTGAGTAATGTGGTAACAATGTGGTCTTTTCATGTCTTTGTCATTCTATATATGTCTGGTAATCTTTGGGGGTTTTGGGTTTCATTTTAATGAAAATAACCATGTTGTTTAATATATGGAGCTGATACAGGTTTCTTTTTTAGTTCTATGGGTCTCTTTCCACAGGAGATGACTTCCTTTGTAAGGAAGGGTGATGGGCAGCTCCACACTAGAGGATGCCTGTAGGTAGGATGCTGGCCTGCAAAATGCCTGACCATAGCGCCATTCACAAAATAAGGAAGATTTTACTCTTTGACTGAAATACTTCAGCAAATTTAATAAAACTTGGCAAAAAGGGTCTTGCATGTTTTTAAATTTTTCCCCTCAGAAGTTATTTCTTTTCCTCAGGCCCAGACACTAACGTTTGGAACTTCCTGTGGCATAACTGTCATTTAATTTAAAGAGTGGATCTCAGTTGTAAATCAGGCCACAACAGTTGCCGCCAGTACTTTCTATGTAGGACAAGGGGATGGGAGGAGGGAAGCTCAGGCTGGCTCAGATGTTTTAATTAATGTTCTGTAATAAGTTACCTAGACATTTCTTCTTCTCATCTCCTGCTCTTTGGATTTATTGACCCCGAACTTAGAACTCATCTGAGGTTGCTTGGGAAGGAAACTTTATCTCTGGTTATTTGCAGGGGCTATTTGCTTCCCTGTTTCATTTTTCTAAGTCCAAATCCAATTTTTTTTTTATTCAAGGAACTATCCAATCAACTGCTATATATATATATATATATATTTTTTTTTTTTTTTTGACCAACTTATGGTTGCACTGTATTTTGTTTTAATATAAGAACTCATTATCAGGGTGCCTGGGTGGCTCAGTCGGTTCAGCGTCCAACTCTTGATTTTGGCTTGGGTCATGACATGATCTCACGGTTGGTGAGTTTGAGCCCTGCATTGGGCTCTGTGCTGACAGCGTGGAGCCTGCTTAGGATTTGCTCTCTCTGCCCCTCCCCTGCTTATGCTCTAAATCTCTCTATCTCTCAAAATAAATGAATAAACATTAAAACAACAACAACAACAAAAACAAGCTTCATTATCTAAGGTTAATCAGTTCCAGGAAAAAAAAAAAAAAAGTCACTCCAAGTAAATCCCTTTAAAGCAAAGACCAAAATTTTGTTTGAAGAAAGGACAAAATAAGGTTTGGGAGATTAACGTTAAAAGTAAAAAAATAAATAAATAAAACTTGTCAAGGTTCTTTGTCAAATTTTCTTTATCAGTGTTTAATTATTTATTTTTTAAGTAGGCTCCAAGCCCATCATGGTGCTCAATGCGGGGCTTGAACTTGTGATCCTGACACCAAGCCATGAGCTAAGATCAAGAGGCAGATGCTTAATGGACCCAGCCACCCAAGCGCCCCAGGGGCTAATTGTCTTCACATTGACATGTTTTGTGTGACTTTGTGCTGGATTCCAGCCACTGCAATTCACTATCTTCCATTGCTTTCCAGGAAACCCTGCATCTTTCTTTGGCATTTCAATTGTTATTATTAAAAATATACATATCAGTTTACATTATGTTATGGGATATTTGAAATGTAGGACTGTGAAGGAGAAAATAGCTAACAAAATTTTGATGCAGGAAGACAAAGAACAGTTGGCATTAATGGGACAAAATATTTGGCATCATATTATGAGCAGTTTTTTGGTTATGACAACTTTGCTTCCATATGCAGCCTCCCCGGGGCTCCGCCAATGAAGACTCTAGAAGAGCACCTGTGTGTATATTTCATCAATTCAATAGAATGAAAGAGCTTTTAAAAATTCTTTTGTTCCCTTTATTTTTAGTTTCGAAATTTGGGATATTTTCCTCTTTCTTACAAACCGTTTTCTGTGTTCCATAAAAATCAGTGATCTCAAATAGTTGCTAATTAAGTAGTTATTTAAATCTTGTTGAATATTTTTTCTTACAGTCCTTTTTATAATGCTATTTCAAGTTACACAAATGATAAGTTTTCAATATAAAAATTCAGAAATAAACTCTTAACAGTTGTTCCTAATTTTAATGTGTTAATTAATCATCAATATTCACCACCATTTCTTATAAATGCACATATTCTTTAATAACACTTATTTTATTTATTTATTTTTTTTAATTTTTTTTCAACATTTATTTATTTTTTGGGACAGAGAGAGACAAAGCATGAACGGGGGAGGGGCAGAGAGAGAGGGAGACACAGAATCGGAAGCAGGTTCCAGGCTGTGAGCCATCAGCCCAGAGCCCGACGCGGGGCTCGAACTCACAGACCGCAAGATCGTGACCTGGCTGAAGTCGGACGCTTAACCGACTGCGCCACCCAGGCGCCCCAATAACACTTAATTTAAAGCACCCTCACTTTTAGGAAGATACACACTTAAGATGTTGTTTTATTAAAAAGATTTCCCAAACGTTTACTCATCATAAATTCTTTTTGATAAGACCAAATGATTGTTGCTTTCTTTGTAGAAGTCTCTTATCCATAAGACTTTCTAATTCTTGCCTACCTACGATTCACAAAAGGTCCCATACTTTGTTAGTCTGATACTTTATATATGTTAATTGCTTGGACACTTTTGGAGGCCTGAGAGGTAACAGCACACCATCTCTTTTTGTCAAAATCTTCTTAGTACATCTTGTCACTATCAACAAGTATTCTCTGCTTACGTATTTGCAAGAGTGAAGTAAAAATCTTGATGTACCTTCCCTGTTTTCATAACCTACTCTGACACAGATGAATTTGTTCTATATTTTATCCAGGGTGTTTCCTTAGTATAAGAGCATAATCGAGTGGTAACAAAGACTATTCTTTCTCCTTAGTATAAACCCATAATCAAGTGGTAACAAAGATTATTCTTTCATGGTGTGAAACACAGTAAAATTTCTCTGCTACTTACAATGTTTGTAAAAATCAGTAAGTTACTTGTTAGTCACCAATGGAACCTGCCATGTTTATAAAATACATTAACAGTTTCAATCCTTATTACCAAAGACTGACTAAAGCTAAAATAATTTTTATAAGCTTGATCTTCATTAATCTATTTAATATTATTTCCAAGTAAGTCTAACCTATCATATGCATATGTAAATATGGAGTATAAATGTTAATTCACCTCATTTTCTACAAAATTCCAATTTGATTATGTTCATCCTTTCAGCAGAAAAGAAACAACTGAAGTAATAGTCTTATTCATTAACTAGGATGAGAGCATGATTGATTGATTGCTTAATATTTAAACTATTCTTCCATGTGCATTGAATTAACTCCTCTGTTGATAGGGTAGCTGTCATGCATAATGCTTAGACGGCTTAAATAACGAATTATTTCATTAAAAGAACTGCAGTATCATCATTGTTATTTGTTATTCATACAAATTATGCTAATGATTACCATGTCATATTTTAAGAAGCTTAAATGAAGTCCCTTAAAATTAAGCAATAATTTTAGGACAATAAAGTAATACACTAGGACATTCCACTTGCAAAATAGGGGTTATGTGAGCTATGACTTTAGAAAATGGATTTCAATGGTCACTGAATATCTTATTTGTTTATGTATCCTGGAGATTATATAGATATAAGTATATAAATAAATAAAATATTTATATAATTAAATAAATTTACTTATGTATCCTGGATGTATTTATATTTATTCCATGCCATGTGTTTATGATGATTTATAAGTGATAAGTTTTGCATACACTTTTTCTTTCTTAATTCATAGGCTCAGATTTTACACACAACAGTTATTAAGCATTTCCTCTGATGTTAACTCAGCTGTATTAAGTGATGTTCAGACTTGGTATCAGACAAGCTGAAGCCAATTGAGAGCAGTAATTACATACTCCTCTCTTGTATTTATTGTGTCCTAAGATAAGTGAAGTGCCATATTCCTGAAATTTCAGATATTCAACAAAGTATTCTATTTGAAGTAGCAAAACACAGATATAGGTACTACCAGGAAAGGATAACTTGATAAAGGATACAAGGATAAAACTTATTTCAATTTTTATTGAGGGGATGCTATCTGCAAAACGTATTAGACACTGTGTGGTACACAGAGATGGATAAACCATTTTTCGCCTCTAGGTGTTTACAATTTCAGATGGAGAAGAACAATACAACAGTTTAACAGAAATGACAATACAAGACAATATAGGACACAGTGTAGGTCATAAAAATTATAAATAGTTATAATGGTCTAAAAAAAGAGAAATCACATCCAATTGCAAGCACTCAAAAGAGGATTTACATAGATGTGGGCTTTTTAAGTGGGTCTTAAAGGATATTAATGGATGACTTTATGGGATGTGAATATAAAGAACTGATATGATTTCAACAGGTAGAGATGAGGTGCTAAAGACCTTCTAATTAAGATGAAAATATTTAGGAAAACATAAGGCATGTTTAAGGAATGACAAATAGTTCAGAGTCAGAAATGCATGTAAGCACAATATGTATTATCCAATCACTGCCTTATTTCACCATTTGATTATTTATCACTATTACTTTAAAAGAAGCAAAATTGCATCTGAGAAGCAAAACCTGCTGAAGATGAGCCACATATATAATCCTTTCTCAATTCTATAACTACAGTCCTCCAGGGTTTGTGTGTGTGTGTGTGTGTGTGTGTGTGCATGTGTGTAAGGAAACACTTCCCTTATGTTGCCAACCCTAACTGCGAGATCCTCATCTCTGAGGTATATAAATATATACTCAGTATTCTGGTAAGGTTTTCATGCTCAATAGTAATGTGATACAGCTATTTGTCTACACTTCTCACAAATGCTCCAAAAAATAAACAATAAAATATATAAATGGAGGAGTAACAATTACTTGCCCATGACTGTTACCCTAGAACAACATGGGTTGGACTGCATGGGTCCACTTATATGCAGATTTTTTAAT
Organism: Prionailurus viverrinus; assembly: GCF_022837055.1. Taxonomy (NCBI): domain Eukaryota; kingdom Metazoa; phylum Chordata; class Mammalia; order Carnivora; family Felidae; genus Prionailurus; species Prionailurus viverrinus. The sequence goes on from NC_062561.1 coordinate 34,013,747, forward strand.
ATATAAATATAGTATATGTATATACACATTATAGTGAATACTGTAAATGTATTTTCATTTCCTTAATGATTTTCTTAATACCTTCCCCCCCAGCTCTATTGTAAGAATACAGTATATTTTTTATGATATACATATATATATATTGGGGCACCTGGATAGCTCAGTTGGTTGAGTGTCCAACTTCAGTTCAGATCATGATCTCATGGCTCATCAGTTTGAGCCCTGCCTCGGGCTCTGTGCTGACAGCTTGGAGCTTGGATCCTGCTTTGGGTTCTGTGTCTCCTTCTCTCTGTCACTCTCTCTCTGCCCTTCCCCACTTGTGCTGTCTCTCTCTTTAAAAAAATAAATAAACATTAAAATTTTTTTATATAAATACATATATACACATATATATGTACATGTATATATACGTATACTTCCATATGTAAAATATGTGTTTATGTTTTCAGTAAGGCTTCCAGTCAAAAGTAGGCTTTTAGTAGTCAGGTTTGGGGGGAGTCAAAAGTTATATATTTTTTTACCACCATGTGGGGAGTAGACACCAATAACCCCCTTGTCATTCAAGGGTCAACTGTACTTTCTAGAAACTTCCATGAGTGCCTACTGGATACAGTGAATGAGGGGAACGGTCCTTGCCACTCTATCACCCTGCTTGAGAGAGAAACTTGGCTGATAATTAAGGGAAGATACTTAGAACCCTACTATTATTCCTAGTCCTGATAAAGTAATGGCAGTGTTAAATGCAGAGTTATTCAGACATCATTAAGGTGTTCAAATTCTGAGGCTCTGCTATTTCTGCAGGTTCCAAAAATTTGGTCACATCAAAGAGGTTTTAAGTGGCCCCTGTACTTGCCTTTTGCATGCAGTCATATCCAGGAAGGACAATGGCAAAGCATGGTGAGCGAAGGGAGAAAGCTTTGTCTGCTCTTACTTACTAACCATTTCATTTGTCCACTACTCAATTACTGAAGACCACTGAATTTTCAAAGTGGTCTTACTTTCAGTGATTTACTCTGAAAGATCTGAGAGAAATATGTTTGAATCAAAATTAAATGTTACTCGAATATGAATATAATCCCTTGCTATGCTAACGTTTATATACATGGAGGAAGAGATCCACTGAAGAATTTATACTCACTTGTAAAATGAATAAACACAATTCAGCAATAACAAAGAGGAAAAAAATCATTCTGTTTTCAAATCCTGGTTTTGCTACTTACTAATTACTAACCAGAAATTTACAATTTTGTACCAGTTATTTGATTTTAGCTAATCTGTGAATTTGCTATCAACTGTGTGAGATTTGGTTTCCTGCCTTATAAACTGGATAACAAAAATTGCTATTTACATATTTTTAATATCCACATTTTACAGATGAGGATTCAAGCCACGGAGAGATTAAGTAACTTCTCCAAGATCACATAGCTAACAAGTGGGTAGAACCAGGGTTTGACCCAGGTAGTATTCCCCCGGAGTCCATGTTCCTATCTCTACGCCAAGATAAATCAGCAAAGGAAACTGTGAAGCAGCATTGTCACCGCAGACTGTAAGTTGGAATATTGAAAATTTCTAACTCACTTTCGTAGCCTAAAATTTACATCATCAAACTGTTAATAGAACGATAGCATGAGTTAGTCTGTTATTACTATAGTAAGGTTATGGAAGTGATTTTGAAGAAGAGATTAACATATTTAGCATAATTCTGTATCACTAAACTACACAATAGAAACTATCAAATCATACAACTGAGGGATAATGACGTGAAGAGGTTGAAGATGTTTTCTCCTTATTCCTCAATGACAACCTCCTTAGATCGGAAGGAACTAGAAAAAGTCATGTTTCTATGTATATCATGTACCATGTTCCATGGGTCTACATACATGAGGTAACTATTCTGAGACAATCATTTGAGTAGTGGTTCTTTCTATTAGATGAGTCAACATCTTCTAAGCAACATGTTTCAGCATCTGTCATTGTAAAGAGAGTCAAGGTGTTGTTCTTAAATTATAGCTTATTGTGCACATTTTCAGATAATTAACATTCAGAACATTGTGATTTAATTATTTCTGAAAATAGCATGTTTTGATGTATACCATAATCCTGCACTTACTTGAAGTCACAGAACACAGAAAAATCATATTTCTGACTTTTTTGAGTAGTTTTGAGAACAGTTAGTTTGAAAAGAAAAAAAAAGCCTCAGAGTAAAAGAATATTTTATACAGAACATTTTTGATCCATTAGTATTCTAGCTTTTTTTCCTACTATTCTTAGATGTCATGACCTTTTTATTTCCTATTCACCACATGCATTGTATTTAATATAATATATTATGACTTAATTTGAATTCATTAAACTATACAATTAGCTGCATACATTAATATTTTTTTGCCTGCCTTTTTTCCCAAAATGATTCTCAGAAATTTACACATTAAAAGCAAATGAAATGTCCTTGATGAAGGTTCAATAACTGGGCCTTAGTAAATATTATAAAAACAATAACTTCTTCATCAGTATGGGGAACCAGTTTCAAAAGCCTGAAGAATATGAATTAAATGTTCTCTGGGAGAAATGGAAAAGGTTAAAATTCATCATTTTAACTGATAGGCTTTCTATGGGAAAATAAGCAATGCAAAGAATACCAAATATAGTTTTAATTTTACAGTCTTCCCAAAAACATTTTCTAGGGGAAAAATAATTTTATTATTTCAATTGTAAATAAGCTTCTTATGATAATTATTGATTCTATATTTAGTTCTAATTAGATATATTTTTGAGTTTAAAAAACATTGAATGAAAAAAATAGCACCTTTCTTCTTCTAAATTCAGTGCAACCATGAATGGTAATTTTAACTCCTTCATGTTTGATGTGCTAAGTCTCATTGTTTAAGTTTGAGCCTGTCTTTCATGAGTACAAGGAATAGAATTAACTTCAGCTATAAATTTATAACATCAATATCTTCTTAGGAATATGAATCAGATTCTTTAAAAACTTCCATAATTCTTACATAATTTTTAGCTTTAGTAAATTTGTTGGGGAGTAAAGTAAGAAAAAGTTTAAGATCATTAACATTCTCCTGATTTCATCAGAATAAAAGGCAATTAGTAGTGTAAACTCTGGAGACCAAGATAAGGAATTTTTCTTAAGTTCCAACCTTGGTCTGATTCATGCTAGGCCAAAGATTGTTCCTGTCATAGAGAAGTTCTGGTATCATTCATTCCCTTTACTTAGAACAGAAATGAGAAAGGTCCTCAACCCCAAGAGTAAATAACAAATTATAGATTAGCTATAGACAACAGGAGTTAGAGAACTGGCATATTGCATAGGCATTTTTGTTGAGATCACTCCTCTTGTCTCCTAGTTTCTTTCTCTTTCTTTCTTTCTTTCTTTCTTCTTTCTTTCTTCTTTCTTTCTTTCTTTCTTTCTTTCTTTCTTTTCTTTCTTTTTTTTGTTTATTTATTTTTGAGAGAAAGAGAGTATAAGTGGGGAAGAGGCAGAGAGGATCTGAAGTGGGCTCTATGCTGACAGCAGGGCTCAAACTCAAGACCCCTGAGATCATGACCTGAGCTGAGGTCTGAAATCCAAGGCTCAACAGACTGAGTCATCCAGGTGCTCCATTGTCTCTTACTTTCTTCATCTAGGGCCAAAGAGGCTGTGGGGAGGCCCACAAACTGTGTTTCTTGCACAAAAGAAAAACACAAATTTCCTGAAAATAGTTATTGAAAGGCATGTGACCTTAAATGTTATTAATACAACAGCTTTGGTTTTGTTTAAGGAAAGAGGAACTTGTGCAAATAATTGCAAAGGGAGCTTGTGAGACCTGGAAGAGTCTAGGAACAGGATAGAAATGAATCCCCAAGGACACAGAATTCCTTTCATATCAGGGTCTATATTGAACTAAATTAAGTTGTGGGGTTCTTTTGTTAAGTGTTAAAAAAGAATTGGCAGAGTGATTTTTCCAGAAGCATTTTTGTTTCTGTGAAAGAGAGAGAGAAAGAAAGATTTGAAAGAGTATATCCTTGATTCTATTACCAGACCAAAAACTAAAATGGAGTCCAAGAGCTAAGGTTGGCCAGGAAGTACTGAGGCACAGGTTAGAATGGACCGACTGTGATTAAATACAGAGAAAAATACTGAGGAGAGGTATTCTTGGTCAGTATTTGTGGAACTTCAATGTAAAAACACATTCCCAATGTCCATTTTCACTCATGATTTTTCTTATTGCCCAACATCTAGTTTTCCATAGTTTCTGTGATACCTCAGCTTTTAAGAGAAATGGAATTTGCCTATTAAAATGGCAAATGGAGCACTTAAGGTTAATCTTTTTGTAATCTTACTTTTTAACCTTAGATTTGTTTTCTAAATATGACCATGATTTAAATGTTATTAACCAGGTCATTACCAGCTCTGTCATCTTGAAAAGTTTTCTAACCTCTCTGAATCTCTCAATTGTAAAATGAAGATAATTATGCAGCAACATGTTTTGGGAGGATTAAATAGCATGAGACATGTGATTTTCTGGTAGTCAGCAATAATACATATTTATTACCATTAAATGTACAGTTCTGTCTAGTTTCTTAATTTTATACTTCTTTAATTCTTCAACTTGCTAGGAAAACCCAAAGTGTAAGATTGGTTTTAGTGATATTTTGGGCATTTCATAATGACACAGCCCATTTTCCTAGTTGTCTTGGCAAATTTGGCATTGTAGCTATCCTCTACTGTGGGGCCAGTTTGCTTTATCCCAGTGCTAGAGAAGAGAAGGGTGAGGTCAATAAAGTCTCCTTAGCACCCTGAAGCAATTCACCATAATGAGCAATTAATTTTCACTCTTGATGTTTTCATAATAAGTCTCCACTGGACATAAAAAGAGCATAAACTATAAATTTGAAATGTTAGCTAATAAAAAGTCTAAATAAATATACATCTACAGACAAAATAGATTATCTTCTCTTATAAATCTGTATTTATAATTTTTATTTTAATAGAGATTGAAGTAGCCTCAATTATTGATATTTTTAAGTAGTTTTTACTGTTGTGAGAGATTATTATCTTTAAGATTCTTAAGTACAATTATTTCAACCACAATTTAGCTGACTAGATTTTACACATGGTCTAATAAAGGCAAAATTAATCATAACATGTTCCCTTCTCAGTTCTGTATCTCCTTTGTTCATACAACCATGTATTTTTAAAGTTCTGTCTTATTACTACCATGTCTATTTAACTCCGTTGGTTAGCTCATGCTGCTAATGAAGCCAAGGGCCTGGGTGATATCCGTTTTCAGGCCAATTAGTTTTACTCTGTCCACAGACTGTAACCCTAACCTAAGGCAAATTGTACAAAAATTGAACGCCCTCTATTATAAAGCAGCCAGCACAGGGAAATGTGTGATTCCTTTGTTCCATCTGGAAAAACAATTTAGCATCTATGTCTGTACAAGTCAAATCACTGTAGTCTTACATAAACACAACACATTATTATTTTTTTTAAATTACCTTTTCATGCACAAGTTTTTACTTTTTTTTTCTCAGGTTCTTTTGAAACAAATTCATTGATTTTCAAAACATTTTATTTTGATTAACCTTTGCACATAAACTCCAAATCACAAACAAGTAAATGGCAATTCTTACTATGGGTATTCTATCTGGATTTAGAGTCATCATCTTACAAAAATAGTTTAACTTTCATTTCTTTCTTCATGAGTCCACAAATAAAAATGTTATTTTAAATGTTAGGCCAGTTTCTGTTTTAGCGTTAAGTCGGAATGATGACTTCTCTTTGTAGTAGTGGTGCGAGTTAGGCTTATGATTCCTATGGAGGTGTTGGCTTTTAGAACTACACATACACTTCTTACCATTAGTAAGTCCTAAAAGTGTGGCTGAACATTTCAAAACACTTTATAAATCATTACAATTAACAACTTTTAAACTGCCCATCCAAAGCAACTGGCTTGACGTGCCATCTGTTATTTTTCCTTTAAAACCCTCTAGTCTGTTTATCTAAGGCAGCCATTTAACATTTAAAATGATGTTTCTTTTTAAGGTATGTGATGGGCTGATGAAGACAAGCTTTTGTTTTAATTATCAACAATTTCTGTGATGCGATATAATTTTTGCAGTGCTCAGGGCCCTTTACAAATCAAAAGGAATCCAACTAAAACAGTAATTAATGTCAAATGACTAGTCACAAAAGGCCCTATTTAATTAAAAAGTTCTAATCTTTGATTAAACCTCATCACACATTCTCCTGATTGCAAACTGTTGTCTCAAAAAGGGATGTAATTGGGTACATAGTATATTGTCTATCTAAAATGACACCTGCAAATTATATCAAATCACTATGGTTTGCTTAAAAGTTGAAAATCACTTGTAAGTTATATTTTTATATTGTTTTTCTCTTTCTGCTAATAAGGATATTTTGGACGAACTGTATATTCTGAAGTTGAAATAAAAGAGAGTAGGCTCATTTTTATAAAATCAAGCTCTGAGAAAAATGCCAATTTGGGTCAAATCATTATGACATATCATGTGCTTATATTCAGAAATATTTCAAAATATAATATTTTTTTAAAATTCCCACATTATTTCTTATACTTCTTAGGCTTGAAGGCATATTGTCTTTTATTGTACATTGAAATCACTGATTATAAATTCAGTTTTCTTTTACATATTGCTTTCCATTGCACTTATCTTATTTTGTGATCATAGTGTTAGACTTAGTTATAGTTCTCCTAAATTTGGATACAGATAATGGTTATTCTAACTGGGTCATTAAAAAATAGGTATAATCCTAACTGGACACAAAGACAAAGACTTGTTGGCTTATTCGGGGAAGTTTTTATTGCCATGTTTTTCCTCCATTGTAATCATTAGTATCTAAACCATATGCAATCCAATAACACAATGCTCATTCAAGATTTGATATCACTGATTGACAAACTAATCTTCAATACAGTGTTTTATTATTATAGTTCAACCCATATTGTCATTGTTTTTATCCATATCCAACCAACTTTATGCTAATTTAATGTACCACTCCAACCTAACCTGTGTCATTCCAATCATTTCTATTCTTCTCAGTGCTTGAATAAGGGAAAGATTTAAGAAAAGCTGAGATCAGTCATTCCCTCTGTGTCTACTGTTTAGTAGACAGTATTACTGTGTCTACTAAATGCCTTATGTGTGGCATTTAATGTATATCATTTCATTTAACCTACCTATCAAATCATTCACCATACTGTAAATGAAAAAACTCATTTTATATATTTATCACATGGAATATATATAAAAGTAGAATATGTGCATATTTTTTCATTATATAAATTAAAACCATAGAAATGTAACAAACTTTAACAGCAAGCTGTTGTGTTTATGACAATTCGTGTCTCATAATTTTTTTTTTTTTTGGCTCTAAGATCAAGCTAATAACTAAAGAAATAGAAATGCTTTCTTGAGTCTTTAGCTTAAGGTAGAATTAAGTCCTTGATTAATTATCATAACACATCTTATACTATAACATCAAATCATTTATATGTATGACTTATATGAGTAAAGTAGTTTGCTAAAATTTGTGGATCTGACACTTCAGTAAAGAATGAAATTAATTTCATAAAGATAATTGAAACAATAAAGCAAGTTAAAAGACATTGTAAAATGATTCCAAAATTAATCCTGTCATGTACTTAACATATGATGTCAAAATTGATAACTATCTACCTAAAATGAAAATATAAATAAAAATTCTTACTGAATTTTGATGAGTCTCTTCTTTGAAAATTTAACAGACCGCTATAATTTTTTTTGCATACAAAATGGTAATAAATTCTCTAATTCTGGAGACAATTTCTGTGATCAGATGTATAAAAGAAAAATTCTACTACACTAGTTGAATAGGAAATGAAAACTTCATAAATATTATTACAATAGGGGAGAAACATTGAACTCAACCTCACTGAAACAAAAGACAGGAGAGTTTGTAAATGCCAATGTGATTTAGTGCAAAATTACTAGAGGACATTCATGGGGTAGTTTGGTCAATGTGATTTATCTGTATTTGTTAATTGCCACTTATGGAAGTTAGGCTCTACACTAGCACAGAAATTGGGAGATGGGGGTCCTTATCCTTCTAGATGGTTTCATTTCAAAGAGATGACTCTCAAAATTTTGAGAAAGATATTCTTGGGTCGTAGAAAATAAATATCTCATAGGAGCAGATAAAGAAATTACAACTTCAAGTTTTCTAAAGTTTTAAAAAGTTCTAAGAAAAAAGAGGTCAGGGGCCTGGAGTCAGTAAGAAGCCTGTTGAAGTCTAGTCAAGCTGAGGGGAATGTAAGGCCATCTTGGTCAGATGATCTGTTTCATCTTTACTTAAAATGAACTTTCTGTGAAGAGGCGGGGAATGACACTAATAATAGTTTGTCATTTTTTTTACTGTTCACTTCAAATTCCAATGAGTCTGGGGGCGCCTGGGTGGCGCAGTCGGTTAGGCGTCCGACTTCGGCCAGGTCACGATCTCGCGGTCCGTGAGTTCGAGCCCCGCGTCAGGCTCTGGGCTGATGGCTCGGAGCCTGGAGCCTGTTTCCGATTCTGTGTCTCCCTCTCTCTCTGCCCCTCCCCCGTTCATGCTCTGTCTCTCTCTGTCCCAAAAATAAATAAACGTTGAAAAAAAAATTAAAAAAAAATAATAAAAAAAATTCCAATGAGTCTGTCTCAATTATTAAGCCATCTTGAATACCAGAATTTTAAAAAATATTAGGCTTCTTCCAGTTGTGATTCTTAGGACACCAGAACTGAACTAGACCATGTGTTATAATCACTTGACACAAACTCACTGAATCTTTATAACACCACCTTGAAGTAGATATTTCTGTTGTCTGCAATTAACAGTTGAGGAAATAGGAGTATAGAAACGTTTAAGTAACTTGCCCAAAGACACACATCTAGCATTTGCCTGAGCCTATGTACAAACCAGGGTAGTGCACAAAAAACAAACACATTTCTTGGCTTAATAGTAAAAGCATCATTCCGATGACAAAATTAACATCAACTATGAAAGGAATTGGGGTTTTGTTTTTGTTTTTGTCTTGGAAAACAGAAAGCAGAAAAAAGATCTAAATAGCACTCTGTATGTATACAATTTTCCTTTGTATTGATTGGGCATATCATATAACTTTTCCTTAAAAGATTATAACAGATCATGATAAAGATGATGATGATGATGATGACAAAAACTGAACTTATTATGGGTTCTGAGCTAGGAGATTTACATTCAATAGCTGATGTAACATCGGAATATCATGAGCTACTTTTTCTTCCCAATGGTGTTGATTTGATTGATTTCATTAGATCAATGCCATTTATTCTAAATCATAGCAATAGTAATAATAAAAAACATTTATTTGGTACTTATTACTTCTCAAGACTTGGATCAAGGCTTTTACATCTATTAGCTCATTAACTGCATAAGTAACACACAGGCACAGACAGAATTTTTTAACTGGTATAGAGTAACACAGCAAGTCGATGCTGGAACCAGGATTTGAACTGAGGAAATCTGACTTTGTAACCTTCACTCTGAAATGCAAAGCTCAGCTGTCTTGTCAGATAGTCCTGGTTTTACATTATTAATGCAGAGTAAGATAAAATAGATTCAAAAGACCATGGATCCTTTGGTGATATGAACTTAGTCGTACTTACTGAATAGGGTTTTAACTCTGCATTTAATAGCCCTGTAACCCTGAGAAAGTCATTTGATCTCTCTGATCCTCAGGTTCCTCTTTAAGAAATGAGAAAGATGACTTCTGGCATATCTATTTCAGAAGGGTATTGCATAATTAGAATAAAAGAACTATAAAAGTGTTTTATAAACTGCCAGGTAGAATAGAAGTTCTAGTTAGCATTGCTTTTGTCATTTTCTTGGCCTCTAAATATAAATATAAATAAAAATAAAAACTAGGCCACTAGACCCAGACAATTGCAACTTAACCCCAATTTCTTTCTTTTTTAAAAAGTTTATTTTTTAGTAATCTCTACACTCGACCTGGGGCTCGAACTCACCACCCCAAGATCAAGAGTTGCATACTCTTCCTACTGAGCCAGCCAGGTGCCCCAACCCCAAATTTCTATTGGGGAAAAATAGTTCATTTTGGCTTTAAGAAGTAAGTAATTGTATTTAAACATATATTTAGGTCAAATTTAACAAACTATTTTTGAATGCTTTTAAAGTTTTCCTATTTCATGTCTTTAAACTCAATACATATATGTATTTAGTTCAATAAATATATTGGTGTATAAGCAAAGCACTTGATTTAGGCTATGTTTTTCTGCTTTATCAAGGTATTGTGTCTTTTTTTTATTTAAAAAAAATTTTTTTTCGACGTTTATTTATTTTTGGGACAGAGAGAGAGAGAGCATGAACGGGGGAGGGGCAGAGAGAGAGGGAGACACAGAATCGGAAACTGGCTCCAGGCTCTGAGCCATCAGTCCAAAGCCTGACGCTGGGCTCGAACTCACGGACCGCGAGATCGTGACCTGGCTGAAGTCGGACGCTTAACCGACTGCGCCACCCAGGCGCCCCTCAAGGTATTGTGTCTTACATAGACAAACATTTGACTAAACAAAAACAAGCTTCCTAAAAATGAAGTGTATGCTTGATTTTTAGAAATGCATGCCATTTATATGTAAAAATATAATTTGCTAATAATCAAATTATAATTTTTCACTTGTTGGTTTGGCAACGAATAAAAATATTTTGTAATATCTACCAATGGGAAAATATGCAGAAATAGACAGTCAATACCCAGTGAGGTTATAATTTGGCCCTGCCTTATTTCTCTTAATTTTTATTTTGACAGTCAAAGGTAAAGAGTCATTGCAAGAATAGCACAAAGAACCACCACGTACTTTTACCCAGTAAGCCCAGGTTTCTTGGTAAAGTTCTCTGTAGTCAAAATCCAATCCAGAATTACCAATGTACCCCATGTGTTGCTGTCATTCAACTGGGAACAGTCTGTCAGTTTCTTTGATTTTTCCTAATTCAGCATGTTTGTGTATTATATGTCAGTCATTTTTTAGAATGCCCTTATGTAAGTTTCTTGCTGCTGTTGCAAATTACCACAGGCTTAGTGGCTTAAAGCAACATAAATTTTACAGTTCTGGAGGTCAGAACAAATGAGTCTCACTAGGTAAAACCAAAGTGCCAACCTGACTGTGGCTTCCTAGAGTTCCGAGGAAAGAGTCTGTTTCCTTTCTTTTTTGAGCTAGAAGCCACTCTCATTCTTTGGCTTGTGTTCCATACCTCCATCTTTGAAATCAGCAACCTTGCACTAAGCCTTCTCATACTGCCACCTTTCTGGTACTCTCTCTTCTGACTCCTTTCTTTCACTTATAAAGGACACATGATTATATTGGTACCACTGAAATAATCCGGGGTCATCTCTCCATGTGAGTTGATTAACAGGCTTAATTCCATTTGTTAATTTAATTTTCCTTTACCATGTAACCATGCCTATCAACAGATTCTGGGATTAGGATGTGGTCATCTTTGGGGAGGCCATTATTCTAATGACTACAGCCTCTCATTTGGGGTTTCCCTGATGTTTCTTTAATTATTTTCAACAGGAATACTCTGACACTGTTTCTTTTTATTGCATACCAATGAGTAGCACCCAATGTCTATTTGTCCCTTTATGGTGGCAATTTTAACATTTGATGATTATAAATCAGCCAGGTTTTTCCACTGTAGTGTAACTTCTTCCCATTTTGCATTTAATACTTATTTTTGTGGTGAGATTCTTGAAATTATGTAAATATTCCATCCTCTTCACTTTCATTCACTCCTTTTAGGATCCATTTCTGGGTCTTGAATGAATGATCATTCAGACAATTGCCAAATGATGATCTTCAACGCTATCACTTCCTCCACATTTATTATTTGGTTTTCTAAGTAGCACTTTTGCTCCTCCTTGTTTATATATTTGTATCAGTGAGCACTTGTAGTTTCCTATATCATCCGATTGGTTATAATCTACCAGTGTCGGGCGCCTGGGTGTCTCAGTCGGTTAAGCCTCCGACTTCGGCTCAGGTCACGATCTCGCGGTCCGCGAGTTCGAGCCCCGCGTCGGGCCCTGGGCTGATGGCTCAGAGCCTGGAGCTTGCTTCCGACTCTGTGTCTCCCTCTCTCTCTCTACCCCTCCCCCGTTCATGCTTTGTCTCTCTCTCTGTCTCAAAAATAAATAAACGTTAAAAAAAAATTAATCTACCAGTGTCATTTTGATACTGTAATGTGTCAATTTGGCCAGTGGAAACCTTTTTTAGGTTGTCTTTTTTAAATAATATCCCTATTATTTCTTGAACATCTTTTTAACTTTTTTACAAAACAAGATTTTTCAGGCTCATTTTATTCATTTCTCTACCTTAGCCCTAGACGCAATGATTTCTTCAAGGATACCTGCTTCCTTAATTGGAGAGTGATATATGAAAAGCAAGTGGGCACGAGATGAGCTCATTGCTACTGGTTTGTCACTTGTCCTGGGCTCTTTCAGTGGAAACAGCCAGAAAATACATGTATGTGCATGTATACACACACATTCCCATGTATTTCTTTATCTATGCATGTATGTTGATAGCCAAGTATATATACCAGTACTTCCAATTCCACTGCTAAACTACAGAGTTCACACTGCCTCTACCAACTTCCAAGTTTGGGCCTCCCTTGGTGGAGTGTGAAATACTGCTCTCATCACCTCCACCCTCTTGATTGTAGCCAATTTCCCATCGCTGCCAGGCTGTGGCACCCCCACACAGGGGCCCCCTACACTGACTTACACCTCCCCTACCCTGGGGGCTGCTTCTCTCATTTGAGTTTGCCAGATGGACTTTTGCCAGTAGAAGGAAGGAAAAAAAGGAGAGCAGAACATAGATGGAGAAAAGCTGTAAGCGCTGTTAAAAGGGAAAGGTACAAGAAAGAGGAACGAGAATAGTTAGGTCTGTTTTTGTGAGAGCAATTTGTGAATATCTATTGATTTTTGCAAGTTTTTACCTGGAAATAATTTCAGACTTGCCAAAAAGTTGCAACTATAACAGTAGTGCAAAGAACACCTATAAATCCTTTACTAGGCTTACCTTTTATAAACACTTTACTACTTTGCTTTCTCTTTCTCTCATCTTCTCTCTGTTCTCTCTATGGCATGTATCTGTATAAATATGCATCTATGTAAGCACATATGCATACACATACAGATATGTGTATACACTCGCTTTTTTCCAGAATCATTTGAAAGTAAGTTTCTTATGCCATGGTCATTTACTACTAAATAGTGTTGTGTATATTTCCTTAAGATAAGAGTATTGTCTTGAATAACCCCAGTACAGTTACTGGCATTAAAAAGTAACATTGGTGGGCGCCTGAGTGGCTCAGTCGGTTGAGCGTCCGACTTTGGCTCAGGTCATGATCTCACAGTCTGTGAGTTCGAGCCCCGCATCGGGCTCTGTGCTGACGGCTCAGAGCCTGGAGCCTGCTTCGGATTCCGTGTCTCCCTCTCTCTCTGCCCCTTCCCCGCTCATGCTCTGTCTCTCTCTGTCTCAAAAATATATAAAAAACATTAAGAAAAAAAAATTAAAAAAACAAAGTAACATTGATACTTTTTTTGTCTAATCACCTATATGTATTTCAATTTAGTCATTTTATCCAATAATGTCCTTTATAGCATTTTAAAAATTAGGTACAGAATTCTGTCCAGGATCAGGTATTACAATAAATTGTCATGCCTCGTCAGTCTCCTTTAATCTGAAATATTTTATTTCCAAAGCCTTCCTTTGTGACATTGACATTTATGAAGAATACAGTTCCTTTAACATTTTAGTAGAATACATCGATTTGTTATTAAAATATATATTTCTTTTGACATAGCTAATTACTTTCTCATAAGTTAATTTTATGTGAAAGAGGTTTCCACACATATATAAAAATATGCTAAGAATTGTGTCAATTTCAGTATTTTGTAAAAACATCAGAAGTAATCTATATACCTATTGAGAGGAACTTAGTTACCTACATGATTATGTGTCTACACAATAAAATTCTACATATTTTTTCAAAAGTATAATGTTCTGGTGTAGAAAGATGTGCTTGATTTATCCTTACTGAGAAAAAAATAAATTATATAAAGGTGTGATTAGTACTTTTATCACATACATACTCTATTTAAGTGGCATGGAGTATATTGTTACTTTTATAAATACTACAACTGATCCACATTTGAAAACATTATATTAATATTACTTTGTACTAAATACTATTTCATATAAAACACAAATTTAGAATAATATCCAAATTATATTTCAATATGAATCTAAATAATTAAACCCTCTCCTATTCGAATATTTTAGTATTTTATAATATTTTATAAATGCTTTGTTGAATATCAGATTTCTGACGTTAGATATCTATTAGAATTTCAGTAACATCTAAAACTATTATTATAATTTCTAGTATTTTATTCAGGATAGGACTTCCAATAACAAATTCTCTTTATATGTTCAGAAAAACAATATCCAATAGTGTTTTGGAATATGTAAAAGTATTATTAATTAACTTAGCGGATAATATTTTATAATATACCTAGTATAAAGTCAAATTACACATTGAAGCTAAATGTATATGCATCAAATAATCTATCTAAACAAAGTGTATAAGTTATCTATTGAATAAACTTAAAGACATTTAACAGAAAAAGCCCCATGTAAAAATGCCTTCCATAAAATCAACAAGCATGTCAATTTCCCCCTTTCCCAGATCATGCAATAGGCAGCAGAATATTGCTGCTAATTGGTATATGTTTTTCTTCTGGACGTGAAAATTCTAACCTTTTACTTGACAGATGTTTGGGTAAAATGCCATGTAACATTTTGAGAGCTTATCTGTGCTCTTTACAGTTATGTTTATACTGCCACACATTCAGAAGCAAACAAATGAAATAGTAAACAAAAGTGAAAATATGACCTAGTTAGCTATTTACAGATAAACATATAAATCAAAAGCAAGTTAATTTCAAATATGTAAAATATTTGGTAGAGTAATCAAATAAGATATCAACTTTTTGGAACATTTGAGAATAAATGACATATATGATGGTCAGGTGATGAGTAATTATAAATACAAAACTCACAATTGGTAAAATCTTCATTATACCCATTTTTGTCATATTTTAGCTGCAAAATGGACTAGTACCATAATAACAGTGAACTGGTTTTTAGAGTTAGCAAAATCTTTTCCAAATGTCCTCTGGTCCCTATAAATTTGGGAGAGAGGAACATCAAATATTTTATTAGTATTTTTGAGATGATAAAATGTAGTCTCTGGGAGGTTGACCAACTTGTCTACTGGATGAGATGAAACCAAATCTTCCGATAACATTTTCAGCATCATGAATGACATACGTTACCCTGAACAAACCACCCATGCCCCATACCAAGACTGCCAGAAAATTTTAGGTGTAATTAAGACTGCCAATGATCCTATGCTCTGTATTTTGTAATATTTTATAAATGCTTCGTTGAATAAATTTATTTATTAATACTTTTGTTGAAAATATTAAGTCCACATAAACCAATTAGCTTTGTTCTTCCGTCATACGTATTTTTTTTTTAACATTTATTTATTTTTGAGAGACAGAGAGAGACAGAGCATGAGCAGGGGAGGGGCAGAGAGAGAGAGGGAGACACAGAATCCAAAGCAGGTTCCAGGCTCCCAGCTGTCAGCACAGAGCCCCACGCAGGGCTTGAACTCACAAACCGTGAGATCATGACCTATGCCGAAGTCGGACGCTTTACTGACTGAGCCAGCCAGGCTCCCCATTGTGTCATAAGTATCTTAAACTCATCAGGATGAATGACAAATGTATTCAACGAGGCAGAAATGAAGGCAAATGTAAGTTTCAATAAACTAATCCACAC
The DNA here is from genome assembly GCF_022837055.1 of Prionailurus viverrinus. Lineage (NCBI taxonomy): Eukaryota > Metazoa > Chordata > Mammalia > Carnivora > Felidae > Prionailurus > Prionailurus viverrinus. The sequence continues at coordinate 34,029,701 of NC_062561.1, forward strand.
TTTTATAAGAAAAATAGCACTTTACTAAAATGGCATTAATCTCATTGAATCACTAAAGAAACCTATCAGATATCGGACCTCACATATACAACAACACTGAAACATAGCAATTTAGTATGCCTTATCTAAAGAGTTAAGTCACATAAATAAAAGTGGGAAATACTAATAAATCTTTTCCTTTTGAAATGTTATGTTAAGGTGTACCAAGTCAAATGCGTTCTTATTTCATTTACCTATAAATTAATTCCCCTCTTTAGCATTGTTTGGTTTCCCAGCAATGCACTAAAATAAAAAAGAATGTTAATCATGGACACACACCAAGGATGCTGTTATTCTACTTGGGGAATAAATTATTTATGATGAATGTAACAGTGAAAAACAAGAGAAAGTAGTTCTAAGCAATCAGTTGTTTCTTGTGGAACTTTGGCATTTTAGAAAACTGAGTGATCTCTGTGAGAAAAAGGACTTGCCTGGTGGGGAGAAGAACAAAAGCCAACATGGAAATTAATATTGCTTATATGAGAGATAGTGAAGTGATTGAAATTAATGTGTTAGTGAGGGCAAATGGTACCGTTAGTTTACTTATGTATTTTTAACATAAATTATTATGTATTAATAATAGAAAATTTATAAAATTGAAGATAAGAAGTCACCCATCACCCTACCACCTAGAATTAAATGCAAAGGACATAGCCTTATAAATGCTTGGTGTTTGTATCCCCACTTATTTTTTACGTACAAATGTGTATACACAGGTTGTAAGAAAATTCTAATAGTGTATACACTGCTTCTATTAAATGCTGTTTAATTTAAAATTTTTAATGTTCCATTTTATTAATGTTTCTTCTATTAACATTTGAATAGAATGCTAACAGATAGCTGTTGTATAATGTATTTATCCACTCCTTCTGTGGTAGCAAAAATGCTCCCTCCAAAGATATCCACATCCTAATCCCCGGAAATCTGCAAATACGGTATAGTACATGGAAAAATGGACTTCACAGATGTAAATAAGGTTGCAGACTTTTATTTAGAGAGATCATCTGAGTTATCCGAATGGACCCAATCTAATAACATGAGCTCTTAAAGCCAGGAAATTTTCTCCAGCTGGAGTCAAAATAGATGCAGCAGAAGGGGAAGTCAAAGAGATTCGAAGTTGGAAAAGCATCTGGCTTTTCTAGTTTGAAGATGGAGAGGGCAAATGACAAGGCATGCAGACAGCGTTGTGGAGCTGAGAAAATCTCCTGACTGACAACCAGCGAGGAAATGAGGACCTCTTTCCTACAGTTAGACACAACCGAATTTGATCAACAATCCTGGACCATGGACAAAGAGCTTTCCTTGTCTTCCTTGTTCATTATAATTCCAGAATCTACAATGTATCTCTCCTTTGCCAAATCAAGAATGAATGAATTGGGGCACCTGGGTGGCTCAATCGATTGAGTGTCCAGCTCTTGATTTTGGCTCAGGTCATGATCTCGAGGCTCGTGAGTTCAAGCCCTGCATCTGGCTCTGCGCTGACAGTGCAGAGCCTGCTTGGGATTCTCTCCCTCCTCTCTCCCCTGCCCCTCCCCTGTGCACGCTCTCCCTCTCTTTCTCTCTCAAAATAAATAAATAAACAAACGTTAAAACAAAAAGAATGAGTGAAATGTATTTCTGCTTTTGTAGATTGTTACTATCGCTTTAGTGTTGTAAGTTTAGCTTGATTTGGTCTCCTGAGAGATGATTCCATTTTTCTTGATTTGTAGGAGCTAGAAGCTCTGTATTAAATTTGTAGTGTTGTTAGGATGAGAAACTTGGAAGAGGAATCTATTTTATAGGAGGAAAGAAATGCACCAAAATAAGTTACTAAAAATAAAAATAATTCAATAAAATCAAGAAAATTCTATATTGCTCAGCTATCCTATGGACAGAGAAACAAAATAAGGAGAAGAAACATGGAGAACTGTGGAAATTTCTTATATACACCAGCTTTCCCGGTTCCAGGGAGGAGCATAGAATGAAGTCATGAGGGGAGAAATGTATATTATTTATAGAAATCTTATACCGAGCCCCAGTGCTAAAGAGTTTCAGGGGTATGGTAGCCCTGTGGTTTCTTTCACAGTTTCGCTACAATGGTTTGCCTGCGAGGCAAGCTGTGTTGTTCATCTTCTCATCAGCTTGCTCCCTGAAAATGTCACTTGTCCTGGAGATGGTAGGAGCCCTACACTGCGTTGTCCTGTGTGTTTGGGGCATGAGGAAATGCAGCAGGCTGCTTCTGTCCATCCTGCTCTCTCTGCCCACAGGGCAGAGCCCAGATGAAGCAGCCCTGGAGAGGATAACTTGGAGTTAATAATTAATATATATATATATATATATTTCATTACCTTTGAAGTTCAAAAATCAAGGGATAATTTACGTGGTTTTTGTTTGTTTTTGTTTTTGTTTTTTTACATTTTGTCTGGTAGTCAATGACCTTTTTAAATTCACAAGTCTTGGTCTTTTTTTTTTTAACCCCAGGGCACCTTCCTCTCATATTTTCATGGTAATAGATTTTCCTCATTTTCTCCATTCTGTTTTATACTTTCTGTTATTTATTATTGTGTTCTGTTAATGGATGGCCTGCACCTGTCATTGTGTTTATTTTTCTCCGATTTTATTTCTCCCCTCATTGGCCCCTTCCTCTGAGTTATAGGAAAATAGCTAAATTTTTTCATGTAATTTTCCACAGCTGACACTTTGGCTTCTTCTCCCTAGGGTACATGATATTACGTTTTTCCAAGTTTCCTCTTTTTCCTAGAAAAGTGGCTCTAGGAAGTTGACAATTGAGAAGTTTCCTTCAATCTAGTCCAATCTCAACTGTATTTATAAAACACTGTCAATTATTTAAATGTCATTATTGCCCTTTCCAAAATGATGCAGGAATTTCTATATTTTCCTTTACTTTTCTAATGATATTTTCTTTTCTTTTCTTTTAACTTTACTCATTCATTTTGAGAGAAAGAGAGAGAGCCCTTGTGCGCAAGTGGAAAAATGGCAGAGAGAGAGAGAGAGAGAAAGAGAGAGAGAGAATCCCAAGCAGGCTCTGCACAGTCAGCATGGAGCCAGACGCGGGTTATCGAACCCACTGACCCCACCAACGGTGAGATCATGACTTGAGCTGAAACCAAGAATTGATGCCTAACTCACTGAGCCACCCAGGTGCCCCTCCATGATGTTTTCAGTGGCAGTTTAGCAAGGTTTGAGGCAAGAGAGAAATTAGTGACATCTACATATCACCAATTCACTTTGAAGCTAGGATGAGATTTTAGACTATGATTAATTATCAAAATTGCTTTCCTTTAATGTATGTACATATTTAAAACCAAATATTTTTATTTTATTTCCTTAAATGGTTTTATTCTTAACATAGACTACTTGGAGAGATACCCTAAGCTACCCACAGTTCTTGAGATTTCTCTAATCAGGAGTCCACAGAGCACAAGGAATTCTATGGGTTGCTTCTTCACAAATATTCCCTTAAAAACTATGTAATGTTTTCAATCTATGTTTTTATATGTGAATATATTAGAAATAAGTTCCAAAGCATTCAGCAGATTCTTGGAAAGATCTATGGCTTAAGAGCCTAGCTACCACTTTTGGAATATTGTTAATTTATACTTGTTGAAATGGATAAGCCATAAAAATTTTTTTTAAATCCTCACAATTTTTATGTCTCTCTCTGATTGCTCTTGCCTGCTCATGTCAGCAGGGCCCTTTACCTCTAATTGGGTGGAATTATATGTCCATCGTTCACCGTCAGAGTGAAAAAAGCTCTCTAATCTCAATAAACCTATTGCTACTAACCCCAAAAAGTAAAATGAAAGGACTGCCCCCTGAGCAATCTTTTCCTCTCCTAATGGTCATGAGATTTACTTGTATCACAATAGTTATAATCAATTAAGCTTCCACTGCAAGTGAAGCTTCTGATTAGTGTACAGGAAGCTTTTTCTTTTAAAAAATGAATCTTTTAATTATTAAAATATATCTCATACAGTGGAGTGCATCTCACAAACTCATCTCACCTCTCTTAAAAATTTAGTATCTGGGTGCCTGGGTAGCTCAGTCGGTTGAGCGTCCAATTTTGGCCCAATTTTGGTCTCGCGTTCCCAGGTTCAAGACCATATCAGTCTCTGTGCTGACAGCTCAGAGCCTGGAGCCTGCTTTGCATTCTGTGTCTCCCTCACTCTCTGCCCCTCCCCTGCTCGTGCTCTGTCTCGTTCGTTCTGTCTCCCAAAAAATAAAACATGAAAAAAAAATTATTATCAGCAGAGCAAAACTACTTTTTGATAATTTTCCAAAACAGAGTTACTTCAGTGTTTGTACATGAGTACAAAATCAAGTATATACAATTCCTGCAAGTGTTCATGAACATATTTATACAAACTGAATTTATAGGTCACCATCAAATTTATTGGAAAGGCGTTCTGTAGCATTCAGCAGATTCTTGAAAGGATCCTGCCACAAAAGATTTTAATTACCACTGTTTATTATTGATATACCTTCAAAATAGTGTTAATTTATATTTATATAAATGGCTGAGCAGTACAATAAACTTTAAATGCTTTCTTTCTGAGGCTCTTCTCTGATTCTTGTGCCCCAATCAAATCATTTAGAAGGGGCAAATAAATCATCCCGACTCATCTAATTATTATAGCCAATATATTTCAGATTTATTTGTGGTTTTCTAAGATGAGCTGGCCAACATTCAAATAAGCATGTAAATATCTAAATTCTTTTTGCTTTCATTCTACAATAACTAGTTTTGTTGATAAAGATACCTCACTCACTACCAAAGTTGGACTTACGTTCTTCAATGTTTCAACTTAAAATATTATAAATCATTATATGTCTTTTAGTATTGACAATGTGTAAATGGCCATGCCCTTTTTTTCTGTATATTTTGTTCTCCTCTTTTCTGGAAACAGGTGACACTGACCCAGAAACCTGTGGACTCTAAGAATCTGAGGTTAGAAATGAGGTTTCATAGGTAGCTACGTAAATCAATTGAGCCATGGTAATTTTAAGGATAATTCAATCCAGTGATTCCTTTTATTTAACATTTAACATGACTTTAAAACCATTTCTTGACTAACAACAGAAATAATTTTAGAGAGTATGTTATGCACCTTTTTATGTATGTTTTGGGGTAGGGGAGACTAAACAAAGATGCTTTACCTAAAACAAAACTGTGCTACTTCTCAGGACATGGGCGATAGCTGTTTAATAGCCCTTGGTTTTCAATTGAACTGCTCCAAATTTGTAAAAGATAAGAGGAAATAATATGCTTAGCTCACTGAAAAGAGGAATTTACATAAGTAGCACATAATTATCCAAGGAAGACCTTGTCGCTGAGACTTGGGAGGGTTAATGATTATGATGATAATTAAAATGCAGAGGATTTGTAGAGCACTTATTTGCTTTCTGAAGAGCTCAGTGTACTTCCCATATATTCTTCTCATAGTTCTCTATGTGATAGCTATATAACAGGACATTTAAATATCTCAGAATAATAGACAGAAAGGTGTGACCTGTTATAACAATAAGTGATTATAAGCTTTTGGGTTTTGCCTCACCTGAAAGGCAAGACCTCCAGTGACAAAGCTTTTTGAAACATTTCAGGTCATCATAGCAGAACTGACTCTGAGGAAAGAGTGCCACCTACTGAATCAAACTGCCCAGGTTCCCACCAAGGGCTGGCCTTGCAGCTTTAGAATTGTCCTGACTTGCTTAACTGTAAGAAACAATGGGATGGCTGCACCATGCATGAAATACTTACTATCTTTGTTTCTCACCTTAGCCATTTTATTTTAACCATCCAGCATTCACATATATAAATTAACTATTTCATTCATAAACTTTTCATTTGTTTTAAAAAGTTGTATACAAAGATTGAATAAGCCTAACTCTCCTACGAAGGAAATTTTGAAAACAAATGCCTGAATATCTTTATTGTCGAAGTGACCACAAGGGGGAGCTAGCATGTAACGTCTCATGGGGCAGGAGAGTTGAGGTTTCACAATTAATTGAACCATTCATTGTATTTCTGGTTAAGTCGTGAGAGGACATAAATATGACATTTGGAATTTATGAAGCTGAAGATAAGCTTTCTCGGAATCTCATTTTGCACAATGTAATCCGACTTCCCTCTCTTAATTATATGTTACTTAATACATTAGATGTAACATATTTTTTCATGTGACAATTCTTGTTTCTGTGTGGTCTCTTTCAAGTACTCTACACACAAGTACACACACAATTTGTTTACACCATACCAAATAACCTTAAACTGTCAAATTTAAACGCAGAATTGTTAAATTAACTTTTAAATGTGTCTTCGTACTTAAAAAGCAACATCCTGAAATATGTATCATGATTCAAAAATTGACCATTGATGACTAATTTATGAGTATATCCTTCGGACTAACATACTTAAAAATGTATGTAAAATACATGAACACCAGTTGGAAATTGAGTTCATTTCTTGTGTGAATTTCAAATTAATAAATCTTTTATGTTTTTGTAGGGTTAGTAACTTTATTTTTGATGTTCAATAATAGGAACACACTTCGTATGTGTGGAGGGAGGGCACATGTATACGTATATATTATTATATCATAACATAACATATAATAGAGAATAAGAGTAAAATATATTATTTCCTAACAAATATTTTTCTAATAGCAAGATTTCATAATTTTAATAAAAATTCAAAAAAATAGCATTCAATTTAAAATACTGTTTATTTATGAAGATATTTTATATTTTTTCTTATTTTGTTGTGTGGGAGAGGTTGAGGTCTCATAAACGTTTTAAATTATAAAACATTTCCCCTGAAGCTTAACAATTATAGTTACTTTGCATTTTCATTATTATTCACATTTATCATAACAGAGAAAGATATGTTTTAGTGATTATCTGACTAGTGGCATCAATGTGTCATTCCTTAAAAGAGAACGCTTTGGTTAAAAGTCAGCAATTGGCCAATTGCTGTGTGTTAGAGGGAAGCCACAAACATCTCTAAAAGGCAATGGGAATTAGGAGAAGTAGCCGTTAATGAAATACTGTTATTCATTTTAGGGTTTAAATGTGATACTGAAACTTTTGAAACTTATTATATGTACAACAGTTCAATCATTAAAATTATTTTTGAAGATTTTCTATAAACAAATAAAAATGAGATCATGATAAAAGTGATGGAGAAGGAAATAGTAGAGAGGATATTTTTCATTCATATAAACAGTGGTTGTGTTGAAAACATCAGCATTAAAATTTCTTTTCAGAACTGTATTTTCTTGAACTCAAGAATACAGCAAACAGGACAAGTTTTTGAAAATGTTAAGTGCTGCCTTTATGGCTGCCTGCACAAATTCTCAGAACTATAGCTACAACTAGTAAGTAATGAAATACAAAGAGTCAGAGACAAAATTAAATAACTTAAATAACATGAGATTTCCTTAAAAAGTATCCTTAAGATTATTTATTAATAATATTAAATTATTGATTTAATATAGAAGCATTAATCAGCCTTTATTCATCTATAAAATAGACCATAATGCCTCTGTTCGAAGCTATTCTAACATAACAATCCATTTATTTTAAAACTCACTAAGACCAGCATATCTTGTTAATTAAACGATTTTATATTTATAGTATAAGTCTTTTTCCAAGTGCTTTTTCTCAGTAAGTGTGCACACACATCATATGTTGATTAAATCCATGAAATCTTTGGATGTTCAATATATGTTTAGTAAAGAAAGAATAATACAGTTTTGGTTTAAGGTTGAGACTACCATCTGTAATTATAAATTATGATTATCAACCAATCTCTTCTTGAGAAATTTGAGATTGTAGGTACTGTTCGTTTTGCATAATACTACATTCTTCTAGATTCTTCAACCCCAGTACGTATGTTCATAGCCTACTATGGTATAAAATCCAACAGAATCTTTGAACTATTTAACCATATGTATATTGATTTTTAAAATGAGCTTAATATAAGCATAGCTAAGAGTAAATACTTAATAACTATCTACCAAGCAAAAATATTGGGGATTAAAAATAAAACTTATGAGATGGAAAAAGCAAATAGTAGTGATTATAGTTTAAAAAATTGTGTCTGGTTAAGAGGAAGCAAAAGAATTGAAAATATCAGTTGATTCAATTTCCTTTAAAAATAAAGTAGGGATGAGACATAAGGATAAACATTAATTAGTTTGGGTACATGTCAGTATTTAATAACTGAACTCAATACTACAACTTAAATAAAATGTAAGTAAGATATCTGGTAAATTTTCATTTTACTCCCTTTCACAGATGCCCTGTGGCATGGTAGTTCTCTTTCTATACACTAGGGGGAAGTGTGACATAGTTACTCTGGGAGGGTGGTAGGCAAACTGTCTGTGGGGATGTATTTCCTATCACTGGTTTCTCCTTAGACACTGTGTTTTCTTCCCTCATTTGTGTAGCAGCATTTCTAATGAATTAAGGCTAATCAATAAGCCATATTACTCTTTCCCTGAAATGTTTTCATTCTCTTGTTTTTGCCTCATTGTGAACCTCAAGTAAAGATATTTTATGAATTTCCTTGAATTAGTATATGATGCAAAATAGCCATAGATTTGTCATATTAAAAAAAAGTAATGATTAACAAGTGAGTGTGTAATTACTACTCTTTATTTAAGTTAACTGCTGCTTTTAAAGCATCAAAGCCTTAGCTGCCAAGATACATGTTTTGGGACAGAGGTACAAAGCCCAAAGAGATGTAAAGGTGAAGTTCCACAAAGCAGCATGGTTAGATACCCACTCAGCAAAACAACCCAGATTTCTACAAAGCTTTAGCTTCCCTAGCAAAAGCACATGCACAAGCTACCTATTTAGAAAATACAAAGACACTTTAGGATTTGAAGGTCTGGCTGTAAATAGCTCCTCTTCAAATTATTAAACTGTTAAAGATCATCTCTTTAAGGGAGTGATGAATTTTGGATTCAGATTAGATTATAAACTCAGACTATAGGTTATTTCATTGAATCCTCCAGGAAATAAATAGCTCCTTTACTTGAATCTTGAAGCAATTATCCCAACAACAATCATCAGAACTTTCTGTAATTGTCTGGATTTGATTTTCTTTGAATCCTGAATGATTCATGTAACAGACTTGTACGTTAGTCATTCACAATTTATAAATGGCAACTTAACTTTAGTATTTATGAATTGCGATCGATACTCTAGCAATCAAAACACTCACCTTTTCTATTTCAATACTTCAATTTTCTTTTTCCTTCTTAACTCTTTCCCAGAACCACAGGATCGCGAGCAAACCAGTCTTCACTTGTGGATATTTATGTTAATAGTTTGGGAAGAAAGAACCTCTGAGATTGGAAACTGAAGTTGATGAAGTAAATGAATCAGGAGCCTCTGTGTATGGGTGTGTGTGTGTGTGTGTGTGTGTGTGTGTGTGTGTGCGATGGTGGTAGTGGTGGTGGTAGTGTTACTAAACATGAATCTTAACGGATCTCCCACTGATCTGTCTTATGGTTCAGCTTTCACGCATTGGAGCTTTAGCAAATGTGGTTATCAACATTTATTTTGTATTGAGATGAAATTCAGATTGCCATATAGAACTTCAATAACAAGATGGAGTAGAGTAACAAAACAGGGAAAGTATTGGGGGGGGGAGAGTAAAATGTCCCCTTTACTTTAAATCTGGACTGAGCTGCAGGAGACAGAAAAAGGTAGAGTCCTAAGTGTTATTTAGTCAGACTTAAGCTTTAACAAAGTACAAAGCTTGAATTGACAGTGAGCCTTTCTCCTTAAAGGAGAGGAGTTTTTTCCTCTGGGGAGACACGGCCTCTCTTTCACTGGGCTTTTGCTTTTCTTCTGAAACACTTTCATAATCAAGTTACTTTCCTTGCATGGGTGCCTGGGGACAGCTGATTTTTTCTCTGAGGATAAAGAAAGTTACATATTGATTGCTGTTGCTCCCCGTGTGTTTGCACCAGCTCCTGCAGAAGCGGGAGCGCGAGCGCCCTCGCATTCACACACACTCGCTTAAGTACACCTCACACACCCCAGAAACACGCATACACACACACACACACACACACACACACACACACACACTTACACCACACACACACACACACACACACACACACACACCCCTCTGCACTTGCAATCAGAAGGATCCACACGCAGTCAGATCTGCACCTCTTGGCATAGGTGTGTGTTTGGTACCGGTGTGTGTGTGTGTGTGTGTGTGTGTGTGTGTGTGTACAGAAACCCATCAGGAAGACCGCAGCTACCTTATTCTGCAAGCACGCTGCGATTCCGGTTCCTGTGTACATGGAAAAAAAAAACAATAAATAAATAAATAAATAAAATAAATAAATAAATCGCTGTCAAACTTTTTTTCTTTTAATTCGCCTTTTCCTAAAGGAAGACGGTGGAAGAGCTTCTCTCAGTAGTTAAGGACTCGGGAGACCCGGCGGCGAGGCCCTGGGCGCCGCTGCCCAGACCGAGCGCTGGGCTCGGGTAGCCCAGCTGGTCTCCCATCTAACTGATCTAATCAATGACTCTGAAGAGCTGGGGCCCCTGGCTCCGCCCCCGCCTGTCTCTTCTCCGCCTTCTATTGGGCGTGGGCCGAGGAGGCAGGGCCTTGTTCCTCACGCTGATTGGCTGGCAGGGAATCAGTATCAATGTTTAAGCGGCGGCGTGAGGTGAATAGAGTCAGTCAGCAAGAGGCGCTGGGGAGAGAGCTGGGACTGCGAGCCCGGCGGATGCGGCAGCGGCGGAGGGCGGCTGGGGAGAAGCTACTCCAACTGTTGAATTTTCACCTTTCATTTCCTCCGATGCCTTGCTTGCGGAAATGGATTTATTTGCTTTGAAACCCGCACGTCTTTCGCAGGCTATGAGCTGATCCTGACAGGCACCAGATTAAACGAGACCACCCGTGACAGAAAAGGAGGAAAAAAAAAAAAAGAAAAAAAAAAAAACAAAAACGAAAGCCCTCCACAACGGACTGCACAATTAACTATGCACACGGTGCTGGACTTTGTGAATAGAGAACATTGAGAGGAAAACCGTGAACTATGATGCGGGGCTAAGCTGTGAACAGTCCCTGGAATCCTGATTTTTTTTTCTTTTTTTTTTCCCCCCCAAGACTCTGAAAGATTTGGGGGTTCCTCACGCCTAACCAAAAGGAAAGGTTTTTTTTTGTTTTTTTTTTTTTGTTTTGTTTTTTTTAATAAATAAGTAAATACACCTAGCAAAACAGACGTCTTGTTTTCCAGAGCCTCGGACCCCGGCAGAAAGAGGTAGAGTAAAAGTGCTGCTGGATTCAGCTACACCTCCCTCCTTCCCTCCCTCCCTTCTCTCTCGCTTTTTTTTTTTTTTTTCTTTTCCTCCAAAACGTGGATCTGGCTTTTCTTTCCGTAGAGTGAGTCAGAGAAAGCGGGAGGAAGAAGCCGCAACTAATGTCTGTGAAGGGAGGACCATGAGGCGAGAGTGAATACGATTCGTTCCACTGCTTGTGACTCATCGGGCAGATCGCAACACCTGCATTTCTGGATGTGTCATTCCCGTGCGTCGAGGCGCCTCGAGAACCCGAGATGATGTGTAGACAGACCCGTGCCTAACATCCCCTCGGAGAGAGGGAGCTCTCGGGGGAGGCGGTGGGCGCCCCTGGCTGGACCGCCGCGGCCGCAGCGCCTCGCCCCCTCCCTGCCCTCCTCGAGCCGCCCAGAGAGACTGTGAGAGCGAGACTGCAGAACGCATCACGCCAAACCTTGATGTGGCTCTTTCATCCAGCCCACTCCTACTATTAAAAAAAAAAAAAAAAAAAAAAAAAAAATTGACGGGAAGAAAAAAAAAAAAAAAAAACCCGCACTTTATTCGCTTCGAATATCCACCACTTTTATTCCTCGCCAAGGTTTTCCTTTCTAGATGAAGAGGACTGGGAGGCAGGGCCATTGGAAGGAGATGCTGAATAGAAAGAAAAGAGAGGCACTTGACAGCCCAGCCCTGTGAATGCAGAGACTGTTTCCCTTCTAGCGAGAGAGACAGGGAGAGTGTGTGTGCGAGCCCTGGGAGGGTGGCTCCCCCTTCCTTTTTATTCCGCCTCCCCCTCCCCCTCCAGATCGGCACATCCAACCATGAGTTGCCTGTTGATTTCCTCTCGCCTGGGAAGAAAAGCAAACTGGAATTAAACTGCATCGAGACAAGTCCTCGCTCTCGGGGAGAGAATGGGATGGTAGCGGCGGCTCCTGGCTCGGCGTAGAGAAACCACAGAGTGTGTGTTCCACGAACAGAGGCGGAGATAGAGCTATATATCCGCCCCCCACCCCCCTCCCAACAGACTCACACCGCAAACGCCGATCAGGCTGTGGCTTTCCGGGGAGAGCCTTTTCCGAGGAAGAGAGGGAGGAGCGTGGTGGAGGGAGGAAACTACAAATCGGGACACTAGTTCTTTGCGCTGCATTTCCTCCCCTCCCTTTGGCTGCTCGGAAAGGAGACAGAGAGAGAGAGAGAGAGAGAGAGAGAGAGAGAGAGAATACGCTTGGCTGGGAGATGCAGTCCGCCGCCGCCTCTGCCTCCGCCAGCAATGCAAGATTAGATCTCTAAATGCAGCAAAACACTGCCTGAAAACCCAACAGCCCGCGAAGCCAGCAGACATTTCACAGGGCTCCGGCGAAGCTTCAAAATCTATCTGACTCTGTCTCCGTGGCTCCGCGTCCCCACCAGTTTCATCACAGGAGACGAGAAACAAGTAAGGATTTCACTTTCCCATCTGCCTGAAGACACACCTCCCCGCGTCCTCCCCCACCCGAGGTGAAGAGTATTCCGGCGGCTGCCGCGGGAGTGGATTTGCAGCGCCCTGGCGGGAGCCAGCAAAAGCTAGGGATTCTCGACCACCCCTTCTAAACGCGATTTCCGTCTTATCGCCGGCCTCATCGCTCAACTTCGAGTGGCCCCAAGTCCCGGCGGAACAGACAAAGCCCCGGGCTCGCCCCCCAGCCGCAGGGAGCCGCCGCCTTGCTCCGCGCCCCTGCAGCTTGGCTGCGCCGCCGCTTCTCGCCCGGTGCGGATGCTGTAGATCAACAGGTTCGGGGAACTTGAACGGAATAAGGAGACCGCCCGGTGCCGCAGCCCCGGAGCAGAGGGAAGGAAGGACCCACAGACTTGTGGCTCGTGTCGCGCGCGCACGCCGCGCCGGAGCCCCAGGCTGGCGCGCACCCACTCGCTCGCCCCTCCAGTTCGGCTGCTCCTGCCCCCACCCCACCGGTCTGGGATGTACCTTTCCATCTGTTGCTGTTTCCTCCTGTGGGCCCCTGCCCTGACGCTCAAAAACCTCAACTACTCGGTGCCGGAGGAGCAAGGGGCCGGCACGGTGATCGGCAACATCGGCAAGGATGCTCGACTGCAGCCAGGGCTTCCGCCCGCAGAGCGCGGCGGCGGCGGCGGCGGCGGCGGCGGCGGCGGCGGCGGGCGAAGCAAGTCGGGTAGCTACCGGGTGCTGGAGAACTCAGCGCCGCACCTGCTGGACGTGGACGCTGACAGCGGGCTCCTCTACACCAAGCAGCGCATCGACCGTGAGTCCCTGTGCCGCCACAATGCCAAGTGCCAGCTGTCCCTCGAGGTGTTCGCCAACGACAAGGAGATCTGCATGATCAAGGTGGAGATCCAGGACATCAACGACAATGCCCCCTCCTTCCCCTCGGACCAGATCGAGATGGACATCTCGGAGAACGCTGCCCCCGGCACCCGCTTCCCTCTCACCAGTGCACATGACCCCGACGCCGGCGAGAACGGGCTCCGCACCTATCTGCTCACGCGCGACGACCACGGGCTCTTCGCGCTGGACGTCAAGTCCCGCGGCGACGGTACCAAGTTCCCTGAGCTGGTTATCCAGAAGGCGCTGGACCGCGAGCAGCAGAACCACCACACGCTTGTGCTGACCGCCCTGGACGGCGGCGAGCCGCCGAGATCCGCCACCGTGCAAATCAACGTGAAGGTGATCGACTCTAACGACAACAGCCCGGTCTTCGAGGCGCCTTCCTACCTGGTGGAGCTGCCAGAGAATGCCCCGCTGGGCACCGTGGTCATTGATCTGAACGCCACCGACGCCGACGAGGGTCCCAATGGCGAAGTGCTCTACTCCTTCAGCAGCTATGTGCCTGACCGCGTGAGAGAGCTTTTCTCCATCGATCCTAAGACCGGCCTGATCCGTGTCAAGGGCAACCTGGACTATGAGGAGAATGGGATGCTGGAGATCGACGTGCAGGCCCGAGACTTGGGGCCCAACCCCATCCCAGCCCACTGCAAGGTCACTGTCAAGCTCATCGACCGCAACGACAACGCGCCGTCCATCGGTTTCGTCTCCGTGCGCCAGGGGGCGCTGAGCGAGGCCGCCCCGCCCGGCACCGTCATCGCCCTAGTGCGGGTCACTGACCGGGACTCGGGCAAGAACGGGCAGCTGCAGTGCAGGGTACTGGGCGGAGGCGGGACGGGCGGCGGCGGCGGCCTGGGCGGGCCCGGAGGTTCGGTGCCCTTCAAGCTTGAGGAGAACTACGACAACTTCTACACGGTGGTGACCGACCGCCCGCTGGACCGCGAGACACAGGACGAGTACAACGTGACAATCGTGGCGCGGGACGGGGGCTCGCCTCCACTCAACTCCACCAAGTCGTTTGCTGTCAAGATTCTGGACGAGAACGACAACCCTCCTCGTTTCACCAAGGGACTGTATGTGCTGCAGGTGCACGAAAACAACATCCCAGGAGAGTACCTGGGCTCAGTGCTTGCGCAGGACCCCGACCTGGGCCAAAACGGCACAGTGTCCTACTCCATCCTGCCCTCGCACATCGGCGACGTGTCCATCTACACGTATGTGTCTGTGAACCCCACCAACGGGGCCATCTACGCCCTGCGCTCTTTTAACTACGAGCAGACCAAGGCTTTTGAGTTCAAGGTGCTCGCGAAGGACTCGGGGGCGCCCGCGCACTTGGAGAGCAACGCAACGGTGAGGGTGACCGTGCTAGACGTGAACGACAACGCGCCGGTGATCGTGCTGCCCACGCTGCAGAACGACACCGCTGAGCTGCAGGTGCCGCGCAATGCCGGCCTGGGCTACCTGGTGAGCACCGTGCGCGCCCTTGACAGCGACTTCGGCGAGAGTGGGCGCCTCACCTACGAGATCGTAGATGGTAACGACGACCACCTGTTTGAAATCGATCCCTCCAGCGGCGAGATCCGCACGCTGCACCCCTTCTGGGAGGACGTGACGCCAGTGGTGGAGCTGGTAGTGAAGGTGACGGACCACGGGAAGCCCACCCTGTCCGCGGTGGCCAAGCTTATCATCCGCTCGGTGAGCGGCTCCTTGCCCGAAGGGGTTCCTCGGGTCAACGGCGAGCAGCACCACTGGGACATGTCGCTGCCGCTCATCGTGACTCTGAGCACTATCTCCATCATTCTCCTAGCGGCCATGATCACCATTGCCGTCAAGTGCAAGCGCGAGAACAAGGAGATTCGCACTTACAACTGCCGTATCGCCGAGTACAGCCACCCGCAGCTGGGCGGGGGCAAGGGCAAGAAGAAAAAGATCAACAAAAATGATATCATGCTGGTGCAGAGCGAGGTGGAAGAGAGGAACGCCATGAACGTCATGAACGTGGTGAGCAGCCCCTCCCTGGCCACCTCCCCTATGTACTTCGACTACCAGACCCGCCTGCCCCTCAGCTCGCCCCGGTCGGAGGTGATGTATCTCAAACCGGCCTCCAACAACCTGACTGTTCCTCAGGGGCACGCGGGCTGCCACACCAGCTTCACGGGACAAGGAACTAATGCAAGCGAGACCCCTGCCACTCGGATGTCCATAATTCAGGTAAGAGGCTGTTAGCATAACTCGGACTTGACTTTATTGCTGATTTTGGAGCTGTCCTGAAACCTTTGGAACAGGACAAGCCGCACTGCCAGCAGCAGTGAGGGGGAAATTTTTAAATGAAGATGCTTCCCGCTTTTGCCACTCCGTGCAAGACATACCCTATACATAACCCCTCCCATGTTCATAGTTTAAAATCTCAAAGATGTGAATGTCTTACTTCGGTTGTATTTTAAAGATTATTTTTATAGCTTTAAAAATGTTAGCAGTGTTCAGGATTTAGAGTTTATTTTTTATTCGCTGCTCTACATTTCTCTCAGTAACAAAGGATTCCTAGAGTAAAAAAACCCTGTTTTAGTTAAATTTGCTTTTGAATTCTATTTAAAAATCGGACACCAACAATGAGAGAAATGTACGCTGCAGTATTCAGAAGTTAACTTCTTCTTCAAGTACAAAATAGCAACCGCTCAGAATTCCAGAGCCTGAATCTGAGCTAAGTTTTCACTCCCCCCCCCCCAAAAGTCAGTTTTACATATTAACAAGTGTTTTAAAGAACATGAGTCATACTTTTTTCTTCAGCGGAAACTGCAGCATAACACCTTAGTGTGCTTTAAACTTTTAATATGCCAATTTTGCTCTGAAGCTCTTTCAAAAATTTGGGTTGAGGTAGGCTCTGCATCATGACCAGTAACTGTCGATGAAAAGTTTATAATTATTTTGTCCTGGAGTTTTCCCGATCTATTTCATTGAGAAAGCAACAGAGTATACCCAAGAGTCACAGACTCATTTTACATGGTTGAAAACAGGAGGCAAAGTTGGCATTAAAGGCACTTGATGCACCAAAAATGCATGTAGTCTGCATACTGTGTATTTTCAGTATTTTTAAGTGATCTTTAATATATTTTAGATTGTATAATCCAAAGTTACTGATGTATTTTTTCAAAACCCTAAATGACGGACCCATCATAGATTCTAACAATAGCAGGTAACTGTACTTTGCCTAACTTCTTTTATCAACTATTAAGTTGTGTCACAGGAAAAACTTAATTCTTGCTTATTATAAACGCATGTTGCCACAAATTACTCTGGATGGGCACTACTTGAAACTCTAAATTGAGTTTAACTAAAAGTGACACTTTGGGAGGAAGATTAGTTTGGGGCAAATGAAGTTAATTTGTTCATAATTTTATGCTTTGAAAAGCAAATACCCTTTAATGACACTTGACTCAGTAATGTTTTTATTACTAAAATGAATAGTAAAATATCACAACCTTATCTTTTCTAACATAAGTGTGACAAATGCTAAAAGTTGGCAAAACATATTTTCTTATGATAGTTAATGTCCTTGTAAAGCAGACTCTTGTAATCGATGCTACTGAATACTAAAGTATTGATTGTAGTATTAAATCCCACTTTTTACAGTGTCTACTATATTACCATTTATTATGATTTTTTGATGTCTATATAAGACTGAACGAAAAATATCCCCCTTGAAAAATATTGTGGTTTCTATGAAAGTCTCCCGTGACTGTGTAAAACTTATTTATGATAATCTCCTTAGGGAGGTATGTTAAAATACATATTCATACATCCTCTGCAATCATTTTATGTATACATACGTTATATACCTTTCTTATATTCTTATCATTGACAATTATAAAGTTATCACAGAGGGTTAATGCTTAATCTTCCATTCCAAGTGCTGGTAGTTGAATTCTTATTTAGGTTCCAGTAACAATGAAGTTGGTACAGTAGAATTATCAGCAAGCCTGATTCCTTGGTCACATTAGTGAGAAACGAATTTGGATGGAAGTATCCAGAAGGTTTTGAAGAACAGGGGTGCCTATACTGTATTTACACCATGCTGTTCTTTAAGATGTTCATTGCTTGAGGAATGGATGATGGTGATGATTCCTCCTAGCAGTAAAACTTAAGCCAAAGAAAATCTCGTACATGCAGGGAAAGAGACAGATAATTTAAAAGTAAAACAAAGGGCACACTTCTTGCCATTCCCTTTTTCTAGAATTTTAATCCATGCCATGAAAACACAGAAAAAGTTTCAGTTTTAAGTTCTTGACATTTTTTTCCAAGGTGACTCGATTTCCCATATTGTTTCCGCCCTAGAAATATCCTTGCTATAAACTGTTAAAACAGGCAGTCTCTCTTTCTCTTTTTTTTCTGCTGAGTTTTTGCAGTCTTATAAAGAACACTTTGTAAGTTCCTAATATGTTAACTTCCTCCTAAATATATCAGGCTTTCCTCAATGCCTATTATAGAGAACAGAGTAAATTAACTATAGTGACCCTCCTTTTTCTTCTTTCTTTTTAAACTAGTGCACTGCAAACACTTTGTGCTGAAGTGACATGCTTAAATTGAAGTGTTCAGGTATCCATAATCTTGTTTCAGAGTGTATTTATTAGTGTGTGCATTTAACACAGCCTGCTAAGGAAGCACACTGCTAATCTCACGCGTATTTCTGAAGGTAGTATTTTAATCCACAGAGTGCACTTGGACGAACAGCTGCTAGGTCTCGTTTACCTTTACTTCCCAGCAATTTCGTGCTGTTTAGAAGGCACGCCGGGTATTTTCATTGATGGAATGACAGTATTTTGTAATTGTTTTGCAATACACTGGTAAAGATGGGTGTTATGAAATTTAAAAATTTCAAGATGTAAAAGTCTCATATTACAGCTTAAATTAAGATTCATTTAAGTATCGAATGATATTGTGTGAGTCTCAGGGTCTAAAATTTTAAGGATGAGATCTGTAGGTTCTTGAGCATGAGAGCATTTTTATTAAAAATGAATGCAAAACAATCCAGTAAGCTGGTTACACATGTAACCATATGTAGAAACAGTGGTTTGTGAAAAGGGGTTTTATTTCAGGTTTTCTCCAAGTTTTTCAGGTGAAGCAAAGTCAGCCTGTGAAGTTTTAAATAACAGACTAGAGATTAAAATAGCCTCAATAATGTGAATCATAATACAACATTCTTGTAATGAAATATTTTACTCATTTTAAAGCTATAACACAGATTTCGAAAAACAGCACAGATTTTGTGGGAGGTAAGGCAAATAGATTGTTATACAAATTTATAAATGTGCTTTTCATAGGAGTAATTTCCATGTGAATTATTTCATATGTTAATATGAGAATCTAAAATCAAGTAGAGATCATTGCTAATTGTCACGAGTAACTACATATCGAGGCTTATCAAGAATTATTTGTTCAGTCTCAGGGTAACTTCTCAACAGGTGTTTTCAAAGAAGGCCTGGCTGAGAAGAGACTGGGGATTTCTTCACTATTGGGAGAATTTCCAGTTTTGTTTGAACATCTGTGTTTTCAGATTTTCTATGGCACTACTGAAAGCATTTCAATATGATCTCAAAGAAAATATATTGAGCCAGCAGAATAAGATCTACTAAAATGCATTTTAAAAAATAATACATTCTACATTCTCACGTGGTGTTTTACAGTTCAATTTCAAAAGATTCACATTAGGATTGACCTTAGGCTCTTTGTGCTAGAAAGAGAAAATCCTTTTGATATATATGCATGGCCTTTTCAATAAAAAGGAATTAAACACATGGTGAATATAGTCAATCCAAATATACAAAAATGAGATTGCAGCATCCAGGACTAAAGTAGCAAAGCATAGACAATAAACTCAGTATTTTAGAATGAAAAGGTGAAAGAAAAAGTATATCTTTACTAGCAACATTATCCGTTGTCTGCCTTTAGTCCCACTTCTCTAATACAAGAGATTCTTGACTATAGGAACTCCAATGAGCTCCCAAGACCATGATCCTAAAATTTCATATTCTAGTATGTCAGTGATTTCAATAACAAACATGAAAAGTGTGAGCAATTTCTTTCTTCATTTAAAATTCTGAGGATATTTGTCCACAGTGTTGTTCTAAGAGGACACAGTTTGATTAGTTACATGCATTCATTTCCATAAACATTATATACATCTCTATTTATAAGGGTAATGGTGGGCTGGATAGGAAGGGGATGTCTCTGTCCTACTGCATGTCTCCAAGAGTATCTTGTCCACTTGTGTTTCTTTTTGTAATTTATAGATAATAGCTTTAAATTTCTACTTTAAATTAACATGAGTACACAATCATGAAACATTTTTTCTATGCTACCATATATTAAAATAGTATAAAGTACAAAAATACTTGATTAAGAAAATCAGCCATCAAGGTGATTTGAGTTTCTTTGCAGAAGAGTTTAGAATTCAAATTATTTTTATCATTTTTAATATATTGTTAGTTTTCATGTAAGTTTTGTGTGCACCCATGAAAATCTCAGCTCCATTGTAAATTTGAGTACATTTCTTTATTTTATAATAAATGAAAACACAAAAGTTTTTTAACTATATGAGCTAGGAACCTGATAATCTTAGTTTTACTATTGGTTGATATAACTACTCATGAGTAATAACTTCTTCATCCATTAGTTTTTAGTTTTCAATAAAATCTCCAAAATTCCAGCCAGGTAAAATACTTCATCATTTTTACACTGAGATGATTATTCTTCAGTCTTTTTAAAATGTAGGAGTAAGATAATTGAGTGTATGAGTGAGTTTATAATTTTACTTAAGTTCTGTGAGTGAGTTTTATAATTTCAATAAATATTATCATATTCAAGCCTACATGGAAGATTTTGGAATTTTATTCTTGGCATCTTAATATTATTTAAGGCTGTGTGTGATCATGCAAGTTATCAGAGCATAAAAGAGTATGTCCTAAAATTCCAATCTCAATTGCTTGATCATATTTTTTAGTCACACACAAAAAAATTTCCAGTTTTTAAAACATTGTCACCTATGACTACACTGTTCAAGCCACATAAAAAAATTAAAATAAATAAATGCAAAGGTAATTTCTAGAAACTTTTCTTAATAAAGTTGAAGTTATACATTATTCGCTTTTTACAGTGCATATAGATGTATATATGTGGTTAAAATAAATTAGTTACCCTTTAAATAATCTCAAGTATCTCTCCTAAGGGACTTAAGAAATATACATATTTTAAAATAAAAAAAAAACTTTGAAAATCTCCAAATAATTATTTAATACTATTTACAAATATAATATTTATATTTTCTTATGTTTCACTACCACTGTCAGCTTTCAAGTTTTTTACTTATTAAGCAGCACTTAGTTAGTGCTGCTTATGTAATACAATGCAATAGAAATATATCTATAAAAATAAAAGGTATAAATTAAGAAACTATTTTATGTTAAGATTAATAAAGGTTTACATGTACTTATTACAGTGAAGGTTGGCTCTGGCTATATTTATGAAAATGTGAACAATAAAACTTCTTGGCAAAATTTAAGTGTATCCATGTATATATGTCTTTATATTTCCCAGATAATATATATAAATACTCAAGCACAAATATTAGCCCATTTTATATATTTTTTTAATTCAAAGGCAGCTCTCCTCTTTTTAAGGATGAGCACAAACCTTTATTTTTTCTTTGAAAATATATGTAAACTTGATTGTACCGTTTTCAAACTTCAAACATTTTGAAGTTCATTAGAGCCAGGCATTTTAGAACAGAGGAGAAGTTGAGGAACTACTGGTCTTCCATGGACAATAGGTTGGAGTTTATGTAGATTAAGAGAAAAAAAATTCATCTAGGTTCTGAGTCTTCCAGGAGGATAGTGGGATGGCTAGAGGCATTGTGAGAATATACACCTTGAGCTCTGATAATGAAACAACCACAGGAGGAAGATGAAACCACTTAAATGGGTTCATGCCAGTTAGGAAGTAAAACTTAACTCCCTTATGTTGAGGTGTCTTGCAATACACTCAATAATGGGTAAATTCTTACAAATGCACCTGCTAATTATGATATTAGTCATTGCTCCAGAATATATTCCCCTCAGTGATACTTCTGTTTAATAAATCCCACAGGGCATTATCTTAAAGTCATATTTTAGCAAAGTCATTAGGGAAGGTTTTAGTTATTTATTTTTTGGTACCGAATTCCTTTAACCAATGACTGCATACTTGTTAGAGGATGCCGTGAAGTTCATTTTACCCATCAATTTGAAGACACTGTGACTTCTGCCACCCACCTACAAAACACTTTCAAAGTTCATCAGACCTACACTAATCTATTGTCAACCTATTTTAGTAAAGGAGACGTTGACAAGAATTTCCTTCAGTGGCACACGGTATTTTACAGTTAGTCATAGCTTTCACCACTAGCTTTGACAGTGATATATTGCTATCCTTTGGTCTCCTGAAATAAATTATCTATAATAAAGAAGTCCTTAATGACATCAACTTTCCCTGCTGTGACTAAGCAGAAGTTTGCTTGTGCTTCCTTGCTACTGCAGAAGTACAAGTTCAATATTTTTAAGGTAAAGGAAAAAAAAGGACAAAAATACAGATGCAAAACTGTGACTGTGTGGGTGGCCTCTTTCACTTGTATGCACAAAGTTCTTCCAGTGATAGACTGTAAAATTGGTTTCAGATAGTGTTTGAGAGAATCTATTGATATACATGTGACACACTTCTATCTGTTCTGGTCCTACTGACATTCTGATTACTAGTATTTGTCGGCCTTCCCCTGGATCTATTCCAGGCAGTTTTATTGTAGTGAAATGGCTCTTACAGTTCATTGAACATCTAGCATAACTGTGCTGAATATGATTGGTGCGTTTGCATATATTTATTCAAAAAATAAGGCAGTTAAACAGCATAATTATGGGAAAATGAATCATAACAATAAAAGACCATTTAAGTTAACAAGCTTTGTGATCAAAGGATAAATACAGGTTGGATAAATGAGACTTTAGATGTAACTAATCTACATAAATAGACTTTGGTTTGATTAGAGGAATAGAATATATTAAAATAATTTAATGGTATTAAAATGCATTTTTAAGCCATTTTGAAATATTTAAACACTTGTGTTCTTTTCTTTATGTTTCTGTTCAATAATATAGTCAAGAACCATAGTTATGTTAGATGCAAAATGAGCAAGATGCAGATAAAAGTAATCATGTAAGCCTGTATGAACAATATTTAATATTTTTTAAACATGTAATGTTTCTGATTGATTTTTAATTAGTGGAACACATTAAAGGGACTATATAAAGGACAATTTCTTATTTACTCTCTTTATCAGCTAAAAGCAGCCTTTGTAGAATTTAATAGTGAGAGCATTAAAACTCTATTTAAAGTTTTCAAAGCTATGCCTTCGTGTTTTGTAAATATATACTGTTTTTAAGAGACATTGGTTACATGTTTGTAAATTATATTAATACATACTGTAGATAATGAGTTTATAGTCAGAAAAGCTCATATATATATATTAAATAACAGATTAAACTTACAATGTGACTTTTTAAAAAGTTTTTATTTATTTTGAGAGAGAGAGAGAGAGAGAGAGAACGAGTGGGGGAGGGGTGGAAAGAGAGGGAGAGAGAGAGAATCTCAAGCAGGCCCTGTGCTGTCAGCATGGAGCCCAATGCAAGGTTCAGTATCATGAACCCAACCATAAGATCATGACCTGAGCCAAAGTCAAGAGTCAGATGCTTAACCAACTGAGCCACCCAAGTATCCTTAAATAAGTTCTTTCTAACAAGTATGGTTCTTTAGATATATTTTCTTCAGAAAGATATATTCTTTCTTCTTGGCGATGACTTTTAAAAAATGTGATTTACACATAAGTCATCAATTGGTATACCTCTTTCCAGTATTTCTTCCTGAATCTTTAATAATCATTGCTGAGCAATGATTAGATTACAATTATACCTAGACTTTCCATGCCCTCACATTCAATAAAACCCAAGTTGAAATGTACACATATTTCCTAAATGCCAATGGCTTACTTTTATAAAGCAGAAATGCAACAGGTATTTTATTGTAGGCAGAAATGGTCACAGTGGTTTAAATGTCTTTCTTATTTCTATAGCCCAATTTTACACTATCAATGTCTTAGATAAATTCTTAAATATTTATTTGCAGTATGAACACTTGCATCAGTTTTGAAATGATAGTTTTTGCCCTCAAGATATGTTAGTTTTCAATTCACCGACCCCAGTATAAATGCCTTGCTTAAAGCTGTTTATTTTATTTTTCACACAGCATATTTTATCAGAGTATACTGAGATTGTTTTGTGATTGAACATTCAATAGATTTTTTTGCTATTTCACCAGAGCAATTCCATATGCAAAACTGATACTTATACAAGAAATTCACCTATGATTACCATGCGAAGCATTATGTTACCAGAGTGTAAAGTGGCCAGCATGTGCTTTTTGCCAATATCTCCATTTCAGTAGATGAGATCACGATAAGGAAATAGAATGTTTGAGACATAATATACTTAAAATCTCAGCAAAATTTACTAAGAAAAAAACATTTTTTCTTTTGGTATTTGGAGGAAAAAGGGAGTTAGCTCCAAAAGGGGATATTTTACAGCTCAAGCCTGATTATTACTTAATGATACATCTTTATAGAAATATTTGTCGTAGAAACTTTCCAAACAACCTTAAAAATAATATGATTTCCATGGTTCCTCAGCAAAATCCAGGATATTGTCTAAATATTGGTGAATTCTATTGTGGTGTCTTCTTGGGGCACAAAGTCTTGCTTTCTATTTCACTTTTGCAGTTTTGCATCTATTTTAAAGTAGTTTATCCCAAATCAACTTATTGCATTAAGAAGGTGAATAAGAGGATCTATAAGTCATGAAAAATAAACAAGAAATCAATCATTTATCTTTATTATCATTATCATTAAAATAGAATTAAAGGTTACATAGAATTTATATAATTTCTATAAAATCTATAATTTATATAATTTCAAGGCAAGATACTTGATTGCTTTATTTTTATTATTATTTTAAGCTTTGTGTGACCTTCTGTCACATTAATGAATTTGTGTTTTGTTTTAAGCCAGTGCCTAATCTCTTATTTTAATCTTAGTTGATTTAATAAGAATTTTCTGATTAAGAAAGTTTGGCGATACACTTGACAATTGACTCTTACTTGGCACGGTATGCCTGGTTTGCAATTTCAAAAAAAAAACAATGATAATATGTTGGTACTAATGCATGAATTGTTGTAGAGTAAGAAGATTATCGAGTGTGTGTGTGTGTGTGTGTGTGTGTGTGTGCGCATGTGTGCCTGTGTGTATGAAAAATAGCATTTTAATACAACACATAGATTGAAATACAAAGTCTATAACTTTGCACTTTTAGTATTGGCAGATGCATTGATAATTGTAATTATTAGCTACGTTTCCAGATCTTGACCTTCTAGGAAAGCTAGTATTTATCTCTAGATGATAATAAGACAGGAAATAAGTGAACTATCTTATTAAATCCCAGTCGGAGGAATTTGTAAGGGTTATTGGCAAAAGCCTATGCTACAGTGTGGCCCTGATCAGATATGCCAGTAACAACAAATGAGGCTATCTGCCTAAGTGGAGAGAAACTAAAAGAACTAAAAGACAGTGAATGCATTTAAGAATTTTTTTTTCTGATTTTGAGCAATAGACTTTTTACGATTTTTTTTTTATAATCAAGACAATTACATAGTAATTTGGGTTAGAATGCATGCCTAGTTCCCCATCTCAAAACCCAATTTGTTACCACCTGTGGCTATTTCTATTAAAAAAAAGAAAGAAACATAATTACTATGAGTCTCAGCAGTCTTAGAGTAAATTTTTGCAATTACAATACCTCCCTCGGGCAGATGTGTGAAAATGGCAGATTAATTCCTGCCAGGATCTTTCTGTTCCTCCTGCATTTTTAGGTTTGGTGTTACCTGCTTATTAGAGCGGCTCTGTTTGCTCTGGTTAAAGGTTATGTCAGTGTTTCCATAGTAAATCTCTAGAAATAAAGATCCACAAGTCAGCCATTAAATTTTGCCTTAGGTGAAAAGTTGACATGTAACGTTTTAGCGAAGGGGTAGAAAATATTTCCCATCACACTCCTCTGTTGGCTGGTTAAGTTTGAAGTAAATGGTAGTAAGACCATTTGGCAGTGTCGGAGAAAGCAGGACAGGTTGGGAGGTAAAAAGAAAAGCACCTTCTTTGAACTATAAAATACTATATAATCAGCAGAAGTCAACGAAAATATTTTTCTTCTATGCTTGATCCTAAA
This sequence comes from Prionailurus viverrinus, assembly GCF_022837055.1. Taxonomy (NCBI): domain Eukaryota; kingdom Metazoa; phylum Chordata; class Mammalia; order Carnivora; family Felidae; genus Prionailurus; species Prionailurus viverrinus. Next base: position 34,055,735 of record NC_062561.1, read on the forward strand.
GCTACTTAATGCATAAGAGAAACTGGAAGACTAACAGATTTAACACCCTACCTATTTTCATTCATTCCTTCTTTGGTTTTTTTATGTAAACTTTGTTTCTATAAAGATCTAATTGATCTACACACAAAATGAATATTAGTAAGTCTAAACAGTTTTAAAACTCTGGTTCAGTGTTATAACTCTCTCTTAGCAAAGCTAATTTATCACAAAGCAACTTAAATAGCAGAATATTGGAAGACAGAGACCATATACGTTTGCTTGTTTCTGTAGTTGGGAGAACCTAAGATGGTTTCTAATACATAGAAAGCACTTAAAAAATACGAATTCTTGGTAATCCTATAATCATTAATCAGTCATGAGCTGGAGTTTAGATTCAAACCTAGAAATGAGGGAGGCCAAAGTTGAAGATATTATTCATATAAACATGCTGGTAAACAATTTATTTGAAGGTGGCATGTTTTGATAATTTTATGTATAATTTTTACCTTTGTAATAACTACAATGAAAATTCCTATACAATTCTATTGATAGTGACATAAGTTCTGAATTTGTTTGTATCTCTCTCTCTCTCTCTCGAAATATATATATAACCCACACATATATATGTGTATATATAAGTGCATTAATATATTTGTTCTTGATATACAGTATATGATATACATATATACAGTATATAGATATACAGTATATAGATATATAGTATATAGATGTATATCAAGAACAAATGCTGTTGGTAAGAGCATATCTTTTATCTTTTGTCCTATTCCTTGAAGTGCTTTATACAGTATTAAAACCACACAATTCAAATATTATGTCTTTTTGTTAAGGCTTTAAGAATCACACAGCTCTAGCAAATTATTAAGTAACTAATGTGATCCTTTTTTCTATATGACATTTTTAATGAAATGAAATTATAAGCCATAAATAGTAATGTGGGGATTACATTTATTTGTATTTGTTAATATATAATTTCATGATTTAATCACTTTGGTACCAACCAGTTGCCATCTGATATTGCAAAAAGAAAATCACCATGGGCAATTATCAATGTGTATAATAATAATAATAACCCAACTACAAATTTTTTCTCAAAATCTCAGAATCTATTTCATGTAGGTGGTATGAAATTTCTATGCATATACTGAGGAAGCATAAGCTAAGCATTCATGTAAACAGTATGCTACCCATTTCATTATTGTTATTTAAAATATGTAACCTGCAGAGCTGTTCAATATATAATTATCAATTCAATTAACAAATAAAAAATAATTAAAAAAGCTCTTAATTAAAATAATTTACTACTTTTAAGCTGTTTTAGGACTTATTTACTATTTTATCTGAATTTTAAACTTTAACTGCAAAATCTTTATCAAACAATAAGAAGGTTTGATAGAATAAAGCCTTCAAGCAGAATGAGCTTTCAAACCATATTAAAAATTTAATTATCTCCACTAGCCAGATAGTTGGGATACAAAATTAAAGAAAAAAATAATAGGAAGGAGCAGAGAAATGACATTTAAAATGTTTAGTATTCATTGTCAATTACCATTCGAAAAGAGGAGAAAACTTTCTGAGAGATTATAGTGTTAAATATCATATAAGATACACCAACGAATAATAAGTTTTCAAAGGGGACATTTATATCTACAATTACCCAAACATTATAGTTTGAGCCCATCTGTAAATTTACTCTGGAATATTTGGCATGTTGGGGAAAGAAGGCGTAGCGACAGTGGGTGCTGCTTTCTCCCCGACCGGATGCCAGTCTGGGTCTTGCTGTCCTGTTACTAAGAGAAGTCTGAGAACCAGGAGGAGATCAGTAAATGGGAAACTGGGCCTGTAATGTTCCATAATCTCTCTGAATTTTACTCATTTCCTTGTATTTTTTCTTGAACTATCACACATGCTTTCTTTTAAGGAATACAGTTTAGAAATCTACTAGAAATGTGACTTCTAAACAATACTGGTAAAATGGGAACGTCCTACAGGTTCACCAGGTTTCATGCATTTTTGTTAGTCTTCACATGAAACCATATGATCTGAAAACACATATCATTTGTTTAAAAATTCCAAAAAGTTGTTTGAATATTTGGAAAGTATCATCAAAACATATAATTTGAAACAAAAGAAAAGGAATTGTTACATATGCCTTACTCACATGATTTGTTCTGATTCTTTTCTTCTTATTCTTGCCATCTGGTCTCTTTTCTGTGATATCCATTCTGAAAATATATTTTTACAGGGATACCTTAGGAACCTTGTATATTTACATCAAATGTAAATATTTTTAAAGAACTCAGATATATATGTTCAGACCTGAGGTGCCTAGAGTTGATTCCTATAGTGGAGCAATATAGGAATGGGTTGGATTAAAATGGGTTGGATCCAACAATATTATGTTTAACATTATTAAAATGCATTTAATAAATGAGAAACTTTTGTTGGTTAGTTAAAATAAAAAGCTTCTTGGATTCCCTTTCTTCTAGATTTCTTTTTTATAAATGTTTTTATTTATTTTTGAGAGATAGAGCATGAGTTGGGGAGGCACAGAGAGAGAGGGAGGCACAGAATCTGAAGCAGGCTCCAGGATCTGAGTGGTCAGCACAGAGCTCAATGCTGGGCTCGAAATTGTGAACTGCGAGATTGTGACCTGGGCCGAAGTCGGACACCCAACCAACTGAGCCACCCAGGCCCCCCTCCTTTGTTCTAGATTTAAAAACATAAAATATTGGGGGCACCTGGGTGGCTCAGTGGGTAGAGCACTGGACTCTTGATTTCAGCTCAGGTCATGATCTCATGGTTTGTGGATTCGAGCCCCATGTTGATCTTTGCTGGAAGCACAGAGCCTGCTTGGAATTCTCTCTCTCCCTTTCTCTCTCTCTTCCCCGTTCACTCTCTATCTCTCTCTCTCACACACAAAATAAATAAATAAACATGAAAAAATATTTTAAAAAGATGAAATATTGGTTTTATTTTTTATAAAAGTAATTAAATAAACCTTTCCGTAATTCCTTCTTTTTGTTCTTCATGCAAAAATGTGCTCTATTGAGATATAGTAGAGATAAAATCCTCCATCTACAATTCCTGAAAACAGAACATTTAATTTTTTTTTTTAAGTAAACTCTCTGCCTGACTTAGGACTTGAACTCATGACCCCAATATCAAGAGTTGAATGCTCTACCGACTGAGCCAGGCAGGTACCCCTAGACCATTTCATTTTTTGTTCTCTTGATAAAACTTCCCTCTATATTTATTTATGCTTATGCAGGTCAGAGAAATAGACTAATGTATCTGTTTATAGCATAAGGAAAAGAAATTTATAGTTAATCTTATCCAACAAATACCTTATAATTATTTTCATTACAAATTTCCCGTTGAGCCTCAGTGGACTTGGGCTTCATTTTAAGTACTTATCATTTAACTGGAGAAATCAAATCTCCAGGACACATCTGTTATTTAATGATATTAGAGTTTGGATTTTGTTTGGTGTAAGTGTAGGATTTTGATGGAAAGGCACTAGGGGTGGGAGAGGAAAGGAGCTCTGATTCAATATTCCCAGGTAATATGATATGAATAATTGGAAAATGGAGATATCATTTCAGTTGGTTAATTGTAATAAACCTATTATCTTGTTAGAGCATTAAGGTAGAATCAACATGTTGGGAAACAGATAAAAGGTGCAAGAAAGCATTTAAAATTCAATCATTAGGTTTCATTGCACCCATCTGCTCCCAGGAAATATAATTGGAAATTCGATTCATTGACCTTTAGCTGCCATTTTGGACCACAGTTTCAAAATCTATGTTTTCAAGTTGGACATTTGAAGTTAATTTGATAAGAGCCATATTCGGTATATTTTTAACCCAATTATGTTTTTGAACAAAATTTAGAAAAAATAAAATCAGGCTTAATGTGCTGGTGTATATATGACAAGGAGTCAGCATAGTTATTTAATCCTGGATCTAGTTAAAATAACTGATGTTCAAATTCATTAAGGTTTCAATTAACTAGAGGGACTGCTGAACTTTTTACTGTTATTTTATGCACGAACTCCTGCTTCTCATTAATTATTCTCTGGGTCCATATTATACTACATTTATACTTACAACATCCAATTATGCTAAAATTACATACCATGGTATTAAAAAAAAGCAATATATAGTATTTCAGGTGGTTATCCTGAATTTAAAAAAAATTTCCTCCCCCTCACTCCCTCTTGGCAACATAAGTATGACAGCACAGAATCTTCCCCGAATATTGCCTACGTCCTCATTCAGAAGAGTTACATGATAAAATTATATGCATAACACGAGAGATACATTATGTAAATTGACCATCATTTCTTGTCAGCATTTGTGTACTGCTCTGCTCGCTGAAGTTCATGTAACTTGGAAAAGAGTCATGATTAGACAGGTGTTTCTTCAGCCTATGAGATCAAGTTTCTGAAATATTTATATGGTGGCGAGCCAGATGTACACAGATTAACCTTATAATCCCATTTCACAGCTTTTCCAAATACTTGGAAACTTGTTAAGTATGAAGCTGATTATTCTGGCAGCGTATCTCCATTAATAGGATTCAGATCTTCCTTGTTTACAAGCCAATGCTGCTAATATGATCTAGTATATTAAATCAACAGAGAAACAGAAAAAGTAGAATCCATCCAAGGGCTAATTGACAGGGAAGTCTTTTCTAAAGCTTTTTAATGTGTTTTTTATTGACTTCATAATAACAGAACACACGTAGTGCAGGCGAATGATGTAACTGGGCTACTATGCTGCTATCATTTGGGATGAAGTAGTTATTTATCAGATTCTTCATGCTTCTATTGTAATGTTGATATAAGCCACATAAGACCGTGCATCTGCCCTTTACAAATATTCCCTTCAACATCATCTCGATTGGAAGGCTGACTGTCATTCGACGTGTGAAATTATTTTAAATGCGCTCATCTTTTTTTTAATGAATAGAGGCAACACGGAGTAATGTAATAGTATGTCATGATTTTCATTATGCTTATTTATTGGTTCTGCAATAATAGACAGAGACCTTATTGTTACACATTCAGCTTGAGCCATTTATGCACAGTGCTAGTAGGTGCACCATTTCATATTGTTATGTTCTGTCCTCTCAAGAAAAGAGGTATCAGGAACCTTAAATCAAATTAGACTACAGGAAGAGTTTTATACTTTGTCTTTTTTATATTAAGTGTATAGCTTTTATAAACTACCTCACTCTGCTTGAATAAACTCATGCTCCTTCAGAGACAAGAAAAACCTATTTTTCAAACTATGTATGACAGCCTGATTCCATTTTCAGAAGAAGGAAGGAGAATGCAGGCCCTCAGCAAAGAGAAGAATTCTTCCACTTTTTTACTTCTTTGGGGGACAAATTATCTACTTTGTGTTTCATATTTATACATAATATGTCTAGTGCACGTAAAAGAAGAAGACATAATATTTCTTTAAACCTAGGATTAAGTGACCCTTAAAGAATAGTTTTTCAAGGACAATTGAAATGTAAATATATGAGAGTTGGGGCCCTTGAATTTTTGGCTCCGTGACAGATATCCTAAAGGTGAAGCTACTCCACTGAGACTGTGCCTCTGGACCTGTGTAGTTGAGAGTCAGGCACCGCTAGTGTATTGCCTTTTGGATTTCAACTACTCTAACATTGAACTGGGAGTTTGTAGTCAGCCTCCAGGGATGAATTGGCTACATTTGACTGCAGGGCCACTTACTCCTTTCCTATTTGATTTTTACCAAGTCAATAGTTTCCCTAGAAGAGATTTTACTCTCAGGAATAACAGCAACTATTCCAAAACTCTTCTATGCAAGAAGATCCACGTTTTTGCATTTAAAATAACTTCAGGTTTTTGGTCCAGTATGTGGACCAGTATGAGTTTCTCTCTTTCTTGTTTTTCCCAAAGTTAAATGACTATATTTTTTTCCTAATTTTAAGAGGAATTTTTACTGCAAAACTTCCACTAAAAAACCATACCTAAAACAGCACCTGGTGTACAGTAAGAACTCATTACATGTTTGTGGACTGAAAATAGAGAAAGTTGCATTTTACAAGTTATAATTGCTTATAATTTAGTACTCAGAGGTAGTTATTGCTAATCTTTTGTTGTTCAGACCCACAATCCCTTCTCTAAATAAAAATCCAAAGAACTTAGATCTGAACTGATTTAAGATTATTTTTAATCTTTACTTGTCCCACTTAGTGTTAATATCAACATTTTTTTTTTTTTACTGAAGAAATACTAATATGTTTAAATTTGAGGTATTATATCAGTCTCTGTTGGGATAGGCCATACATGACATGTACAACAAAATGTCATTCTGAGATATGGAAGACTTAAGGATTACAAAACATGTCTGAGTGCAAGGATTTTGAATAAGGGATTATAAACCTGTCTATCTTCCCATGCTGTAATGTGCAAACACATGCAGGACACACTAGAGTTTTGTCTAAAAATATAAATGTCTCATACATAGACACTATTCCATGTCAACAATGTGGTTTCATATTATCTGAACAATAATGGAATTCTGGGCCAATTAATGGATAATTCATTTAGTCAGTTCCTCCCTGATTGATGGTTTGATTCTTTACACTGAGATTCAATTCCCAAGGTTCTTGGTCTAAAAAAAAAAAAAAATTAGCTTTTCTGTCCAGAGTAAGATGCTTAACCTTATTTTTTTTTTCTGGTTTCTTATTAGGTGTAATAATATTTGTTCCTCATAAAATTGTCATAAGAATTAAAGATGAAATATGATTATGCATATAAAGGATATGATCAATACTAAATTTTGAATGAATATTAACACATACGATTATTATTGTTAGCAGTAAATGACGTAACACATGGAAGCAGGTAACTGATATGCAGACATATTCTCCATAAAAATAATATTTCATGTTAGCAATTATGCAAGAGTACAATTTTAAACCAGAATACTTACGATTATAAAAAAGTAATTTTATTAGAATGCTAATTTATTTTTATTTTTTTTAATATTTAATATTAAATATTTATTTAATAGTTAATATTTATTTTTATTTTTTTAACATTTTTTATTTATTTTGAGACAGAGAGAGACAGAGCATGAACGGGGGAGGGTCAGACACAGAATCCGAAGCAGGCTTCAGGCTCCCAAAAGTCAGCACAGAGCCTCACGCGGGGCTCAAATTCATGGACCGTGAGAACGTGACCTGAGCTGAAGTCGGACTCTTAACAGACTGAGCCACCCAGGCGCCCCGAATGCTAATTTATTTTATTCCAAATTTCAGTTTATACCTCTTTAAACCAGGATTGGTTACTTTGTTCTAAATGCTTTTTTTCTTAAAGGTTATTTATTTATTTTGAGACAGAAAGAGAGCAGGGGAGAGGCAGAAAGAGAGGGAGAGAGAGCAAATCCCAACCAGGCTCCGCACTAATAGCATGGAGTCTGATTTGGGGCTCGAACTCACCAACTGTGAGATCATGATCTGAGCTGAAATCAAGAGTCAGACACCTAACTGACTGAGCCACCAAGGCACCCTTGTTTTAAATGCTAAGTAGACATTTAAAAAAGTGATCAATTTTTGATAGACTGTCTTGCAAAAAAAATAATTTGCAGATATTTTAAACTTCTTACTTAAACCACCAAAGTGAACTCTGAAGTGGAAAGATGTTAAGTCTTCCTTCAGAACAGTGCTTTTTATGCAGAAAGAACTTGTGGTAAGTAAAGCTCACCCCAGGTAGAAACTGAAGAGAAGTTTCCACAAAAGAACTGTTGTAGAGCAATGAATACCAGAGAGTTAGAGACATATGACAACATCTGATTTCATTTACACTTCTTTTCATGTGAGAAAATTGAAGCACAGAAATATTACTCACATATATACAGCTAGCTAGAAATAGAAAATTAATGTCATGTGACTCATAGTTTAGGGCTTTTGTTTCTACACCAGTTGGGATATCATGTTTGGCCTGCATTCCTATGGAGGTATTGATGGAGTATGAAAACATCCTACAGCATGAATAATTGCTACTTTGAGTAGTGAAACTTAGTTCCTAGAAGGCAGGTCAATTTGGAAAAGAATTCTTTAAGGCCTTCATATATTAAGCTTCACATCTCTGCTGGGACCTATGTACGTACGACACATTGCCACAAGATCTTTCAAAGTGATAGCCAGCAAGTAGTTTCAAGAAGTTCTGTAAGTTGGTCCTATAGAGTGAAAATATTTCCAGATTTTGGAGACTCCAGAAGCAGATTCTCAGACTCTCAGATTTGATCATAGAACTGGCTTTGATTCTTGTATTTGAACCAAAGCTATCCAGTAGACCTCATTGCTTTCCTCTGTGTTTATTATGATTCAGAGCTGAACAATTGCAGGAACAAAGCCATTCACGGGGGTGGTGTGTGACCTGGTATCAGAAATCTGTAGGGAGCATTGATTAACAAGCATTATTAGAATGAAAGTAATAAATCTGTAAAATACTTCAGACAGTGATAAATAGTCTAGAAAGCAAAGCACAATACTCACAAAAGGGAGATGGGTCATACAGGACTTGCAGGATTTTATTTGAAAGAGTGTGAGATTTTGAGTCAAAAGAAACTTATTCCTATTACTTACTCATAAAGGGACCTCCAACTAGCCTTTCATGAATTCCATAGGCCTCAGTTTCTCCACCCATAAAATAGAAATAATTATAATGGTTCCACTTGGTGAAGTTGGAAGGAAGTTTAGATTTGGAGAGGTTGAGAAACACTGACAAAATCACCCTGTAAAATATGTAAGGAAGCACAGGAGACAAAGGACCAAGAACGGAAGAGTTCTTTTCTCTGGGAAAGAACAGGTTACTTACTCTTATTCTAAGTACACTCTAGAGGAACTTGTAATACACTTCAGGAAACTTAATGTGCCTAAGTACATTTTGTTTTCAGGTGTTCCCATGATGGTACTGTTTGCACAGTTTTAAGTAGTTTGGAATTGAATATAAACATGCTACAAATCACGTAACACTGAAATCCACTTAAAAAATATGAACAATTTTTCAATCAGGCAGCTTCCAAATGCATACTCTGGGAGAGAAGTCTGTGTCCCACAGGAGATGAAAATAACTTATGTGTTTTTTTGTTTTTTTTAACTATGACCTAATTAAACATAGTGTATATGTGAAAATGCCTCATTAGTATTTTATCTACAGGAGTGAGTAGACTAAAAACTTTAATTGTAACCTTAAGAGCTGAGACTTAGTTTTTCTAAGCCAAGAGCCTGCAACTTTTCCTATTAAGGATCAGATAGTAAATATTTAGGGTTTGTGGGCCATATAGTTTCCATCAAAACTATTCATCTCTGCCATTGAAGCATGAAAACAGCCATCGACAACAAGTAAATGAAAGGGCATGGCTGAGTTCCAATAAAACTTGATTTTCAAAAACAGATAGTGGGCCTTACACCATTTTTGTAAGGTATGATTAACTGTTAACATTTCTTAATTTCTTTCCGTTTGTGTATTTATATAAAAAAAAACCCAAAAAACCTGTACCATGTAAATTACAAATAACCTCTAACAAGATCAAGATATTTGTCTGTTGTTTCAAACTAGATATGGAAGAATGCAGGCCTATTATCTCATGAAATGATTGTCTGGGTAAGCCTGCTGCTTTTTCCAGAGGAGAAAAATTCTTAGCACTGAAGTGTCCAAGCAAAGAAACCTGGGGATACTTGAATTAGGTATTAAGTGTCAGTCTGATAAAGACTGGAGATATTTCATTTCATTTTGTGCTAATGTTTAATTAAAAATCTGTTAGCATTAGTAAAGACACTTAGCTTTATTTTAATTTCAGGTATGAATACCAACCTGAAATAGACTCTTTCCATTGAATCATACATTTTGAATGTGATACTTATTCCTGTATTTCAGAGGGAAAAATGATAAATATTCTAGTAATCTAATACTCATAAATTTGATTAATAATTAATTTCTTCTTCAAACTTAGGAATGCCTTTACTTTGTTAAAGTCATATCTCAGGGCAGATCTTCCAAATTCCCTGTATATTATCTCCTAAGTTTTTGTAATTGTACTCTTACATTACTCATTTTGTTTTTCAAATACAAATGGATAATTTTTTCTGGAAAATTTAAAGCTTATTTATTTATTTTGAGAGAGAGAAGGAGAGAGAGAGAGAGAGAGACTGAGAGAATCCCAAGCAGGCTCCTGTTGACACAGGTCTCAGTCTCCCAAATCGTGAGATCATGACCTGAGTCGAAATCAAGAGTCAGACACTTAACTGAGACACCCAGGTGCCCCTGAAAATTTAAATTTGTATATATTTTTTGTTGTTTTGGAAGGGGTTAGTAACTTATCTTTGAAACCCATGCAAAAGACCAGGACCACAAAATTCCCCCAAAGTAATTATTTAAAATAAATAATTATTTACTAATTATTGTAAAATAAATTGATTGGTTGGCTGTTTGCATGAATTGTTGCTTATAAAGTTAAAAATTCTCAGGGTACCTGGGTGGCTTAGTTGATCACATCAGACTTTGGCTCAGGTCATGATCTCACAGTTTGTGAATTAGAGCCCTGCGTTGGGCTCTGTGCTGACAGTTCAGGGCCTGGAGCCTATTTTGGATTCTGTGTCTCCCTCTCTCTCTCTGCCCCTCCCCTGCTTGTGTTCTGCCTCTCTTTTTGCCCCTCCACTGCTTGTGCGCTCTCTCTCAAAAGTAAATAAATAATTTTGAAAAAAAGAAAAACAACTTCCTTTTATAAAGAGTTAAAAATTCTTTATTAATGTGCTAGAGGAGGGCCACTTGGGTGGCTCAGTCAGTTAAGCGTCCGACTTCGGCTCAGGGCATGATCTCACAGTTCATGAGTTTGAGCCCCGCGTTGGGCTCTGTGCTGACAGCACAGAGCCTGGAGCCTGATTCGGATTCTGTGTCTCCCTCTCTCTCTCTGCCCCTAACCCACTCGCATCCTGTCTCTGTCTCTCTCAAAAATAAACATTAAAAAAAAATTTAAATTTTAGAGGAAGGAAAAAGTAAGAAAGGTATTTCATCCTTCAATTTCACCTTGAATTCCTTCTATTTTTTTTTTACTATTAGGAACTGGAATGCACCTATACAGGTGATGAGTTGAAAGGCAGATGCAAAATCAGACAGGAACCTGATCTTGCTGATATTTTTTTTTCTTTCATTTGCAAAATGTAACCGATTATTTGAATAATAATAGACTTTATCTTCTGATCAACAATGTTATTTGGAGGAGGAAGACTGGTGAACTGTGTGTACCAAAATCATTGTATCTGTAATGTTTTAAATTTTAGTGTATTTTGGAAAAAAAACAAACTGATGATATGTGACAGACAGACAGTTTGGTTTTTAAATTAGTTACTTAGATTAGTTATTTATATCTTTTAAATTAGTTATTTTTGGGGAATTTTCTGTAATGATTGGCTAAATGTAATACTTTGAATTTCTTTTGCACTTTAAAAGGTAAGTGTTCAGAAGTGCCTATTTTGACAATTTATATGACTGTCATGATGGTAAGTAATCATACAGTTAAGCCCACTGCTTGCATTAGACTGTTTGATAATACACGGCCATTATTACCTTTTTATGTTATTGGCCAAAGGAAGAAAATCTAGTTATTGGAGTTATATGCAATGCTCAGCATATTCAAATAATTTAATGTGCAAGCATGGAAAGGTAAAAGTGCATATTCTTTCAGTGAGTTGTCTTATTAGTACGGGGGATGGCAGTACTATTTTTGCTTGGTGTGTAACGTAATTTTTAAAAGCATTTCAAGTCAAGTTACATTCATTTCTCATTAACTTAGTTCTGAAAATGTTGGGATTGATCCTGATTTTTCTCTATTTGCCAGAGAGGTAGCACAGACACTGACTGGTTCTGGTGGTTCCCGGCAAGTACGTTGTTCTGCAGTGAATTGGGTATATGAAGGGTAACTTTATGAAAGTTAGTTAGCTGTCATTTCTCTTAAATGTCATTTCTCTGTTAGAAAAAAAATGTAGACAGTAACATTACTATGTGTCCTAGGGCAATTGAGGAGAATGAGTAATAAATATCAATAATACTGTTGTGCGGATACTAAAATGGAACAGGATACTCCAAGCCTCCTAACATAGAAAGTACACAATGACTTCGTTTCCATAAATTTAGATTCAGTGCAGTATAGTTTCAAAACATGTCCATATTAGCTAAATAAATTAGACTGAAAACTGGCTTGAATCCAAATAAATTAATTTATCAAATTTTTCTTTCACTTATTAGCAAGTTTTTAACATTAATGAAATAAGAGTTTAAGAACTGTATCTTGCATTCACAGTGACAATAAATAAAATGGTGAGTCACCGATTCGTCTCCCTCCCTTTTCTCTTTCTCTTCATATGTCGGAGTTCTAGAAGTTCAGACTTCTAATGAATTTTCACTGGCTACATTTACCTTTGGGTTCTTAGTTTGGAGGCCTGATTGCAGAGAATCCAGTTGTAGGTATTCCCTCTGGTGGGATAAATCTTCCATATTCTTGATAGAGAAAAAGAGCACTATAGGAGGAAAGCAGAGAAGAATCTTCTAAGACAATATATCTGGCTGAGAGATAGCCAAAACCAACCAACCGACCAACCAACCAACCAAACAAGCAAACAAACAACCAAACAGAAAAGAAAAGAACTCCCAACTCTCCCCCCCACTACCACCACTGGAAGAAAACAAAAAGACTGGGTATAAGCTAGGGTTGAGATAGAGACTGACCTTACTAAAGAGAATGGACTAATTGCAGGTATTAAAGTCAGCCACTCAAAGTTTGAATTTTTTTCCCTAAGACATCAACTTATGGCATAACTCTATGCCATTGCCAGAGAGAAAGCACATCTAGCATTCAGGGGCACCTTGGTGGCCTATGGACTCCAAACTTCAGCAAAAATAAAAAAGAGAATGCACAGCATTCTCTACTTTGTGTGCTTTTCTAGATAACAAACAGCACTCCTCTTACCTTTTGATTATTTCAACATTCTTCTTTCTTCTCAAAGCTGATTTTCTTTAAGATTCATAAATGAAATGATTAAACTCCAGCATACAAGGTATTATTAAAATTATCAGTGTTGTTTATGAAAGAGTTAACATTTGCAAAAGGTTTTAATATACAGACTCATTACTTTCAGAACAAAATCATCTAAGTCATCCTAATTGAGCTGTAGACTTAAAATGCTTGCTTACAGGATGTGGCTGTTCTTGCTCTCTCATTTCTAATTTAAAGTAATGCTAGCTTTTGCTAAATGTGGTAAGAATTTCTCATGTTTTTATTATGCCTTTAGTAGCAAAACACAAATGTCGACCACACTATACTTGTATAAAATGTATTATTTTGAAAATCATTGATAAATACAGTTATTGCCATACCTCATGCACTTTGAAAATTCCAGAGCCATAGGTGCTGTCAGATAACTTTATAAGTGGTGGCTTAAAGTGCTGTTGCCTACTTCAGCAATGTAGAAAGAACCACACCATATATTCTGTTGAAGGCAAAGCTATCAGAAGCGATGTCGGTATGAAAAGGCTTAAAGTGAATTATTCACCTCTTAACACTCCCTTGTGTTCAGTCTGCTGCAAAGAGAATGCTTACTATCAATGTGAAAAGCAGTGCCTTTGAATTAAGGGAAAAGTTCAACTTGTTTGGCTTTGTTTTCACCCCAATGGCATCAATATGTGCAGTCAACCTTATGTCCGTAATTCAAAAGAATTTTCAAAATTCCACTCCCCTGTGCCCCTGGATGAGGAAAACACTGATCATCTTAGTATAGCTGAAGCTGTAATGATATGATTTAACACCATAACTACACATCCAACCCCAAATTCGTGTGTGAGAAGCCAGTTTTCTCATAATAATGACTTTAAAGAGTCGAAGTATGTCAAAGACATACTTTCATTTCTCTTTAATAATTCCTATGCTAAATCAATACCTCTAGAATGAAACCTTTCTTCATATTTGTATTGCAACCTTTGGGAGAGTCTTCTTGTATTCGACACAAATATATTACAAATTTATCAAGACACTGAGGCAAATACGCTTTTAGAACCTGGTACAAAATGCTGCGTCTTTTCCTTCTCAGTGTCTAATCTGCTGTCGGTCCTATTCAGTGTATTTTTAATTTCAAATGTTGTAGTTTTCATTTTTAGAAGTTCCATTTGGGTCTTTTCTATATCATCTACTTCTCTCCTTCGGGCCCAAGATGAAAATGATACAAGGGAGGTACTTGGGGCTCAAATTTTAAGAAGGCACTTGCTCTCAAAGCCAGGCTTTTACGTTCTTGACCATATTTTTAATATTCTAATATTTAAGATTCTTGTTGGTTAATTCCATCATCTCTTTCATGCCAGGATCTGTTTTCATCGATTGATTTTTCTCCCAGCCATGGGTTATATTTTCTTAACTTATTGCAGACCTTATAATTCTTGATTGGGTCTCAGCTATTGTGAATTTTATATTGTTGAATGCTGGAATTTTTATATTGCCTCAGGTCTGAGCTAAACGTATGTTTGTGGAATGAATTTACCCACTGAGCCTCTGTCTCAAAGGTCTCCTTTCTGGTAAAGAAACAGACATAGAAAGGTAAAAGGATAGCAAGGATGCCAGCAGTTTATAAAGCACTGCCTCCTACATTTCCACACCAATGATTCTGGAAATGCGAGAGCTGTTTGTTTTGTCAAAAATTGTTCTCTCCATAGGAAATTTCCTGACTGCCCCATGAGTCTGTAATGGGAAGTATAAGAGAACACTGGCAAATTAGCACCAAGGTATTGTGGGCATATTTATCACATAGTGATTGGATTAATCACAGATTGAATTCCAGAATTTACTGAAATAGCATCTGTGATGAGAAAGACTAAACCATACAATCCACTTTCTTAATGATTGAATTATTTTTTTTTCTCTTCCTTTTGCAGGGATACCTTTGAAAATAGTTTTCTGATGTTTTCTTTCTTAGAAATTAATTAGAAATGGGATTCAAAATGATGATGTCTTTAATTTTCTTATCCATAATTGTCTCATTTCCTAGAAATCCAAATATTGTTTTAAAATTGCTCAGACTTTCCTCCAGTTATCATTATTTCATGATTATTACAGTGCTGCATGCAGGACTTAAAAAATATAAAAGTTATAATGGAATTGTATTAGATAACTAAGAAATTTTCATATATTATGTCATATAAAGTATAAAACAACATCTTTTAAATAGTATATCCTAAATTTACCACCAAAGTTGTAAAATTATTTTGAAGGTATTTTAATACACTTTGGTATATCTTAGATGCTAATCATTTCATATTCAATGTGTTTACACTCTTTACAAATATATTCTGTTCACTCTCAAATGTAGAATCAATACACAAGGTATTTTCTTTAAAAAACAAAAAACAAAAACAACTCACCGTTTCTGAGGATGGATCCCCGTTCTTCGCAATCTAGCCATGTTTGTTTCCTGCATTGAAATAAAAAGCCATTCCTTTGTTGGGGAGTCTAGCTGGCTTATTCGGTAAAGCATGCAACTCTTGACCTCAAGGTCATGAGTTCAAGCTCCAGGTTGGGTGTGGGACCTATTTTTACAGAAAGAAAAGCCATCCCTTTGCAATAAATTGTGTCTGCAAACTTCGTTTGAAGTATTTATGTTATGGTTGGGTAAACAGGAACTGCACACAAGGAAAACATCTTTGAAAGAAATGAAAATTTAGCTAAATAATTCATATTAAGGTGACTGTCTTATAGAGCTGTTGCTTGGGTTTGCTAGTGTGGCTGAATAGATCTCTATATCCTGAATCCATTCGTAGTCTGTCCAAATGAATACGGAATTTCTACATAGGTTTTATAAGTTGGCTTTGTATAATTTTTTAAAAGTTCAGAAACACTCCTTATTGAAGAAACTTAATAAAAGAGCTTATAGATTTATAATTCTCTGTGAGGCAGAAGGATCTTCAGCATATATGACAGGCAGATAGTGCCTTAGATTTAATTTTCGAATTACCTTTTTGAGCATATAGTAATGAACTTGTTTTGAATGTCGAGTTCCATGTATTTTTAATCATGTACATATAAAAGCTTCATGAAACCACCACCACAATCAGGATAGTAAACAGTTCAGGAGTTGAAAATCTTCATGCTGTATCTCCCTTAGGCAGTTTTAAAACTTGCCATCCACTGATCTGTTCTATGTCATCATAGTTTTTGGTTTTTTGAAAAGTTTTATAAATGGAATTATACAGTGCGAAATTTTCTGTGAGTGGCTTCCTTCAATCACCAAAATGCTTTCGAGGTGCATCTAAGTTGTTGCGTCACTAGTTTTTTTTTTTTTTTTAATTGCTAAATAGTTGTCCAATGTATGCATGTACCACAGTCTGTTTATCTATTCACCTGTTGAAAGATACATGGGCTGATTCCGGTTTTGACAAAGAGGGCTCCTGTAAATATTTATGTACAAATCTTTGAAATCTTTGTGTGAACATAGTTGACATTGCTTTAAAGTAAATCCCAAATGGCTGCATCAGTCTGGATGGTTTTTTTTTTTTTTTTGGCTATGGATTATGCTTTTGGTATCATGTCTGAGAACTCTGCATATTGCCAAGTCACAAAGGTTTTCTGCTAGGTTTTCTTAAATGTACAGGTTTACATTTATATTTAGAGGTGTGGTCCATTTTGATACATACATTTGATACATACATACATTATATATATGTATACATCCATACATATGTATAACACACACACACACACACACACACACAGAAAGAGAGGGAGAGAGGTGTAGTTTAAGGTTCATTTCTATTGAATTATCTATCGAATTGCCTTTTGAAACTGTGTCAAAAATCAATTGGCCGTATTTCTGTGGGCTACTTATGGACAGTCTTCTCTGTTCTATTGATCTATGTGTCTTTTCTGTCTACAGTACTACACTGTCTTGATTAGTGCAGCTTCATAATAACTCTTAAAATAGTGTGATTCCCTCAACTTTATTCTTCTTTTTCAAAAATTTTTTGGCTATTATAGTCACTTTGCTTTCCATTATGAATTTTAGAATCCTTGTCTGTATTTACAGTGAATCATGCTGTAAATCTGAATGTTGTTATATTACATGTATAGATTATTTGAGGAACATTGACAGATTTACCTTGCTGAGTCTTCCACTCCATAAATGCAATATATTTCTTCATTTATTTAGATCTTCTTTGATTTATTTAATCAACTTTTGTAATTTTGAGGGCACAGATTCTGTACTTGTTATTGAAAATATTTTTTTCTAAGCATTTGATTGGTAGGGAACTATGATAAATGGATTGCTTTTGAAAGTTCGGTTTTCAATAGTTCATTGCTAGAATATTGAAATATAATTGATTTTTGTGTGATGACCTTGAATACGCAACCTTATTTATTGGTTCTAAGAAGTTTTGTTTCCAATTTGTTTTTTTTTAATTCCTTTTTATTTCCTGCCTAAACAGTAATATTATCTGTGAGTATAGTAACTGAGAAATTTCCCTTCCTTTTTAATTTATCTTTTATTTATTTTTCTTGCCTTGTTGAACTTAATGGGTCTTTTAGCACAATGGTGAATAAAAGTGGTGAAAGGAAGGGTGAAACTTTCAGTCTTTCACTGGTACATATAATATTAGTTATACATGTTTTTTGTTTGTTTGTTTGTTTTTTGGTAGATGCTCTTTATACAGTTGAAGAAGTTTCCCTCTCTTTCTGCCTTTGCTGAGAATTTTTATCATTCATAGATGTTGACTTATGTCAAATGCTTGATACATTTTGAGAATTGCTATTTTTACTGTTTACTAGTAAAAAGTAATCTATTTGACTCCTTTTACTATCCACTTTCAATTCAACTTCTTTAGGCATATGTAAGTGGTCATGTCAAATTAATCTACTTCAACAAATAAAGAAGTTACCCAATTTGAGCCAACGTGGTTTAGTTTCAGTAGGTGCCTTCTTTTGGTCTTTCTCATAGATGCTTTTTTAAATCATGATTTGTTTTCTAGAGTTATAACAGAAGAAGCAAATTGTAGAGTATGTATATATATCTTCGGATATACCTGAGAAATAGCTTATTATTGAGTACTCCTGATAAAAATTCTGATTTTGAATGTCATTTATAAATTGACTACAATTTGCTGAGTACTCCTGGAGAAATGCATAAAGGCAAGTAATCAAAGAAACCCTTCATATCATGCAGACTTATCCACTTTGTATGTTAGTTTAATTGATTACTTGCTTATTTGTGTTTTCAGTACAAAGGAAAGTAATGAATACTAAGTTTTCATGTTCATCAAACAAAAAAACAAGGAATGAACAAAAAAATGAAACTAGGAGAATGGACTCAGTTTTATAAGATAGTTCAGATCTGTTTTCTTACGAGCAAATAATCAGTAAAAAATGGCCAAACTTCTGTCTTTTATTCCAGACTGAACTAGATTAAAAAGATGATCACATTCTTAAGTTTTTAAAGTGTCTATCTTGGAAGTTTTCTGTAACTACCCACCAATTCCGAGTACTTTTACAAAATAATAAACAAATTATATGTTTAAAAGTAATAGTTAAAAGTCACTGAGTTCCAGTTGAATTTGAAGGGAAAACAGTAGTGTATATGATTAGTTTGTATGGAAGAGGATAAAATTTTCAAAGATATAAATATTCATGTTTAATAACTCTGATGAGTCCTAAAAAACTACAAGTGTCTGACCTCAAGTTTTACCTTCTTCTTAGACTTAAAAGTTAAGATTTATAGATATGCAAGGTAAAACGAATTTTTTAGAGTACATTATCGGGAAATATCTTAAAACCCTTCCATTTCTAAATTAAATGATGCTGTGGTACATATGGCTTTTGTTTTGGGTCTATTTTCATTTTCCTATGCAAATACAGTTATTTTATATTCAGATTATTTTAAATGAGTTTTCTGACACCCTTGGAGCCTGGATAATGAAAATGTTATTTTCTATATTAAAACCAGTGTGGTTTTTATAGTGACTTAGTTATATGTTTGTTAAAGGCCAAATGGCTATTTCATTATGGTAATCATAAACACACACACAATCTTTCAGGATTCTACGTATTTAATAGATAAATGCAGGCACTATTAGTAAACTTCTGATACTCTGCTACTGATTAAGCTGCAGATTTTTAACAATTGTATTTTGTGAAATTCTATAACGATAAACCAATCTTTCTTTCTTTCTTTCTTTCTTTCTTTCTTTCTTTTTCTTTCTTTTTTACATTCCTTTTTACCTCTCTCCACGTCATTCCTCCTCCTGTGTATATGTATCTTTTTGTTTCTCTCTTTTTCTTCTCTACTTTTCTCTTGCCTTTCTCTGTAATTATATTTTTCTCCTCTTTCTTCCCCTTCTAAAATCCCTTCTCTTATGACTTCCTCTCGTTTTTCGATTTTCATCAAAATAACATTTGGTAGCAACACCATCTCTCAGTGGTCATCAAACACTCTGATGCATCCATGCAAACAGACATCGTACAAACATACTTATGCACATGTGCACGTGCACGCACACATAATTTAAAAATAGCTCTTCATTCGGTGGAAAAACGTATTCTATTTCTTAGTTCAAGTCTTTTATTAGAGCTGTTTAGAACTTTAACAATAGGCAAACATTTTTAGATACTCTCCCTAGTAGAACAGTGGAAGGAAAGTTTCCTTATCTGTTTCCCTGTGTTTAACTGAATAGGGATCCTATCCTGTGATGCTCCACCTAACTAAAGCCATTACAATCACAAAGTTACTTATAATAGCACTTACGTTTTCTAACTAGAGTTTCTACTTTGATTTATATTTTACTCTGTCTGTAATACTCAGGATTCTGTTTTTCTGAAGTGTTCTAAGATACTCATGGCCTAGTCTGTAACCGACAACAATAATAGGTTGCATACATGTTTTTGACCAATTCAAAAGAGGAACTTGATTTTATTAAGCTAAAATGTGGAGTTTCTAAATAATTATAGTTTTAAAAATTAGCAAAATTCTGTTGCAAACATATTTGCCCCAGTTGCAAACATTTTTGCCCCATTTTGTTATTTTCCGCTATTATTTTTACTAGAAGATTGTCACCCTTAAAAACTGATAGTTTGCCATTATGGAAACAAAAATTAATGTGCTTCACAGAACCTAAACGCTAATAAAACATGTTAATGAAAAATGTCTGCTACCAAATGCTAGTTAAGGCAGATTAGAAGTGAGAAATGCATTGACCTGTTTACCTTCATCTTTGCATTTTGATAAAGGTCATTTGAGCACCGACAAAAGATTATAGATTCAGAAATTTATGAGGCTATTTCCTGTCCCCAAGCTTTTAACAGACAGTGAAACTTAGTATTTTAAGCTATTACTCTTAACATGTCCTTTCCCCCCCAATAATAAATAGTTCCCAAAAGCCACATAATTAAAATTATTTCATGGGAAGAAAAAAGAGTACTGTTAGTTTAATTTAGCTTTATTTATACGGAAACACATATTGCACTACGTTAAGCCTTACCTTGCGCCCTCTTCTTCATGAATCGCATGCTCCTGTGTCACTGATACTTACATGCTGGATGATCTTGTATGAATCCATAGCTGCTTCAGGGCACAATGGTGTGATATGAAGTGATGCTGAAAACAGGAGAACCTTTGTCACTGAGTCAGCTGCAAGAAGAAGTGATGTGTATGAATGTACAGTATAGGGAGATCTATGAAAGATCTAGTCTCTTTCTCCCAAAAGACTCTGTTCCATGATACAAGGAGAATTCAGTTCTTTTTGGCAGACCTCCACATCAGTTTGGAAGCAGTAAAAACAACCACAAAAACAAGCCTGGTTTCTCAACGTCTTTACTCTCAATATTTTAAGTGACATTTTATTTCTTATTTTTATTTCACTTTGTTTTCGATAACCAGCGGTAATACCCCTTTCCACTGTATCGTTTGAGTTCAATGCCATAATAGGAATGTAGATGAGAATGAATTATAGAGAGGAGTTCAACCATATGTTCCATGCTTGTAATTGTTATTGGCAAAATTTGAAGGAAAGGCCCTGCATCTCTTAATTGAGGAGTGGATGCCTTTAAGTGATGCTACATGGAGGGCGTAGAATCCCAGCAGATGATGCAATTATGTTTAAAAATGAGTATTATTAAATAATTCACACTTTTAATATGGAGAAATTAGGTCATTTTTTCACTCCTCCCACAAATGTTCAATCTTAATATCTAGGTAATGAAACAACGCAGACAGTGTTATCCATCCTGGTAGGAACAGAGAATGCCAGTTATGACAGGCTCATTGTTTACTTTAACAGGTAATTTGTGGACCGGAATCATTTAATTGTTCTGAGTACATAATTACATGTCAGCAATTTCCAATTTAATTAAAATTTACAAATCTGAAGATTAAGGGAATTTTTGAATTATTAATCATTTTTCCACTAGGAAATCTTGTTGCTCTGCAGGAGATTTGTCCAGTGTACAACTATACGTATTTTTTCCTTCTCTTTCGCAGACAGACAATTTTCCCGCAGAGCCCAATTACATGGGCAGCAGGCAGCAGTTTGTTCAAAGGTAAGGCCTATTAAATAACTTTCTCGGCTTCCCCATTTGCATTCGTGTCAAAATTGCTTTGCAAGAGACTACACTTCAGATTCAAACTCGTAGAGACAACACTTTCTCTTCTTTTTCTTTATATGTATTTCAGTAGCTCCACGTTTAAGGACCCAGAAAGAGCCAGCCTGAGAGACAGTGGGCACGGGGACAGTGATCAGGCTGACAGTGACCAAGACACTAACAAAGGCTCCTGCTGTGACATGTCTGTTAGGGAGGCACTCAAGATGAAAACTACTTCAACTAAAAGCCAACCACTTGAACAAGGTGAGTGAAGCCTTCCAATGCTTACGACGTGTAAAGCTTAAGCAATCATTATAAACCTATTAGTACTAGAGTCGCAGTTTATCACGGTGGAACGGACCATTGATAATATATCAAAAGAAACAGCAGATCCCGAGCTTGTCCCAGACAGAAAGCAACTATTCAACACCTCAAGAACAACAGAAAAAGGAAGGCCATGGATATTAGTCTGTAACCATCTTAAAATGACAACTTGACCAAAGTCACCAGATTGTTCTTAGCTTTACAGACATTCCCCAACCTGTCCCATTTTGTGTTTCATTAGCAAGGAAAGCAGGTCATATGTTGGCTAGATATGCACATTCTAATATACTAACTTACAAGATCAAATTTAGTAAATTCACCACATTTAGGTAAAATGAAAACCTGGTTGGAATTTTATAGCTCTTAGCAGAGTTTGTTTATTTTTAATGCGCATTTTAGCCTCAAAGTAGTTTTTCAAGAGTTAAATGACAGCAAGCCAGAATTTTGGCTCCTTTTTTGATTTACATCTAAATGTACATGAGTGTCAAATAAATATGTACTTGTTTACCCTGATAGAGATAAAAAAGAAATACTTCCTAATAATACAAATGTTTTCTAAAAGTCTATCTTCAATTTATCCATTTGATATGCCTTTTTATTAGTTTTGATGCTTTTATTGTTTCAAGCACAATGAAATATTTGCTAATGATTCACCCAGAGAATTAAGCTACTCTGACATATAAGACTTAGGCACTGTGAATAGGTTTTTATGTCTAATTATAAAATATGAAAAAAACTGTTGTATAAATCGGGTTTCAGAATTGCAAGTACGTATTATATTAGTTAATACTAGTTTTCAAAGTATAATAGTATTTAAATATATCTAATATTTATTATTTCAGTTTTTTAGGGAGAAACTACATTTAAACTTTGTGAACATAGTCATTTATTCTTCTAATTCACTTATTGATTGTCAATTCATAGAAAGTAACCTTTTCCCTGTAGTGAAGCCTGACATATTACATATGTGTCAATAGATATTATTAATTTCTCTAATCTAAAATTAAAATTCATTTTAATACAAACACATTCACACATATGTGAATTCAATACAGAAATAAATACATAGGTTCATAATAATATATATGCAATACAGAAATAAATACATATGTTCAATAAAATATAATTTATATTTCTGCACTGAATACAACATCCTGAATTTATTTTAAGATTGGCCTCCAAAAAAGCCTTTTTTGATAAGTCATAACTGCCATATACACCATAGCAACTTTTTGTCCAACAATGCAATATTGTGTTTTATAGTAATTGAATTGTAATTCAATTGAATTACAATTGAATATTGAATTGAATATTTATAGAATATTCATAGTTCCTACAAATTTGAATGTTTACTTAAAGTGACTTAAATGATCTTGATGGGTTTTAACTATGTCATATTATAATATGTGAATTTTTTAGACAAATTTTAAGTAGTGGGTTGTTGCATCTTGATATGTGAATACAGAACCTAACATAGACTCATCTTTGTGTGTAATAAAGTGATTGATGGATAATACATTGGCTACTTTTTGCAAAGCTGCATAGAGTAAGTAAAGAGTTTGCATTTATTATCATATTTCATGAGAAACTTTGTTAATCAAAGAAAAGTTTATATGCTGTTCACATTAACTCTTTAAATTATTTTCATCCAACTGAGCAATATATTTGATGGGAAAGAGCAAAGGCCCCTATAGAAAATGGAAGTGGTTTTATTTATGCCTAAAGATGTCATTTATACTGAAAATCTGTTTTTTCAATTTTGATATTAGAAGATAATACCTAAAAAAAGTAGGCCATTCTTAGAAAAGCATATATTTGGTATATATTGTAAATAACATTCTACATAAAATAATTGCTAGTGTAAGAGTGAGAATGCTAATACAAATGTGTCCTGGAAAACAACTAGTTTCCACACATCTTTCTTAATAAATATGGGAAAGTTATTATGAATCTATGAATTATAGAAGAAATACAGACCTCTACTTTAAAACATGATTTTGGAGGATTAGATAAAATAGTATTTCATTGACTGATTGACTGATTAATGTATTAGCTCATGTATTTAATAAATATCTATTAAATCCTTTCAATACTTGAGGAAAGTTAGTTTCTTCAGGAACATCAAAAATAAATTTGACTTGGAGCCTGCCTTCAAGAAACTGTATGTAACTAGTAGAGATGGGGAAGCTCTCCCTCTCTGTCTCTCTCATCTGTCTCCATTTTTCATCTTCAGTCTCCCTATTTCTTTCCATCATCTATCATCTTTTTTGTTTTCTTCTTTCCTTCCTTTTTTGTCTTCCTTCCTCCCTCCTTTCATTCTTTCCTTCCTTCCTTCCTTCCTTCCTTCCTTCCTTCCTTCCTTCCATTCTTCTTTTTCTTCTTTCTTTCTTTCTTTCTTTCTTTCTTTCTTTCATCTATCCATGTTTATACTTATCTATCTACCTATATAGATTCAGAGAAGGAGACTAGCATTTACTGAGTTCTTACCATTTACTATAAACTGTGTTAGCTCCATTTCATTGTTAGCTTATTTAACCTGAAAACTCTAAAATGCTTAATCATTTTTGTCTCACTTAACAAGAAAACTGAACGTATAGAAAATATATTAATCTGCTCAGCAGGTTGGAATTTTATGCTACATCTAGATATAGCTAAAACTTGTGTCTTTTCTACACAACTTTGTCTCCAAATGGGAGAATTTGCTCAGACATTCTGATTCACTGCTATGACTAGATATCAAATAAACATTGAAGAATAAGTTAAAACCTGAGTTCATGTATGCAAACCTTACGGGAGAATGTAAGAATAGCTCATATGCATTGAATGAATTATGCAGTACTTAAAACTTATTATCCTATTTAGTTTTCATTGCATTTATAGATAAGGAAGTACTGCTACTCTCACATTTAACAGATATTAAGAAATGTTCTCAGTGTTCTGCAGTTATAAGGAGTGAAGTCAACATTAGAAATAAAATGACATGCCTTCAGAGCCCGCCCTCTTACCCAATGCTTTATAGTACTCACATAATGAACAGTTTACTCAGAAATAATTTTAAAATGTTTGAAGAAGCCATCAGCCATTGTCTTGGTCAATGTACTCTGTTAATTTATTTGAAAAGCGTCAAGAGAGGCAATGCCAAATTAATTCAATGCACACCCATAAAGATAATTTTCTTTACAGATGAAAGATGATGACAGCCGTATTTAAGCAATTATCTCATGTCAGATTTCAAATATTAAACCCTAATCTTTAATACCTTCAAAAATCTCCTAAGAATCAAAAGTAAATTTTCTCTTAGGAGAAAGAAACCAAACACTAAACAGAAAGAAATCCATTTATGAGTCTTTTTTTTCTTTCTAAAAATTTGTAGTAGTGCCTTAACACATTTCAGTTAAAACAATCAATAGCATATTATATTTTATAGCTTTTGTATTAGCTTATTTGATTTCTTTCCTTGTTTAAATTTTCTCTATTAAGAAAAATGATGTTCTATTTCTAACTCAAAATATTTCTTTAGCTTAGAAATTAGAATTAATTCCAAAAATAATCTTCACATTTTCAATGGAACTTTCTACTAATAATGGTTTTCCTTTGCAAATGATTTAGGCCTTTGAGATCTTCTATTATTAGTTCAAATATTACTTTTTCTTCTCTTTTGTGCAGACTTTTTCCATTTGTTCTATTCCTGATAATTATGTTTATTGCTACCATCGGTTTAGTCGTCCCAAATACACAGCAGTAGTATGTGTTGGTCGTTATTTTAGCAAAAATATTTGAAAGAGTTCAGTAGTTAATTGAAGGCGTGATGGATAGCGCGACAGCTGGGGAATAGCCTTAAGGATTTTATGTTAAATCCTCTAATAGAAAGAAGTGGTTTTAGTTTCTCTAGTGGGACTAAAAAAAATTCTCAAAGAATGTACTTAGTTTCTTTCTATTTGATTGCATCTCTGTGCCCTGCCAGTCTATTTGTCACTTAGATTTTCTCCATACTCCCTTTGCCCAATATTATAGGTAGGTAGGTAGGTAGGTATCTACCTAAGTAGATAGGTAGGTAGATAAAGCAATCCACTTTGACTTCTTTCAGAAAACATCTGTACTTTGGAGTTCTGTCCATTACAGAAGTCTGGTAAAGTATTTTGATTGTGAGCAATAACTTTTTCTTCTTTAACAACATTTAGTAAACTTTCCCTAAAATTCAGTAGTCTCTCTTGATTCCCAAATAATAAATGTGCAGTTTTCATAAATGCTGTCTGGTGATTTCTTTGAGCTCTTTATTGATAACTCAGTGACTGTTCTCAAGTTTTCAAGGGTAATCAGTCTTCAGCTATCTTTATAGTTGACTGAAACCAAGTTCGTGAATTTAAGCCAGAAGCTAGTGGAATAGCATTGCACCCTGTAAGTGTTGACAACCTTTGCTAGGGACAGCAGTAGAAGCATCACCGTGAGGGAAGCTAATGCCCTGTTAGGTGGCCAACTGTTCATCCCTTCCTCTGTAACTGGATTCCAGGACTTTTCTGATCCTTAGAAGTTGCTTCATTCAAGTTCTTTCTCATTTCTCCTTTTATTTAATTGCCTTATAATTTCTTTCTTTCTTTTTTTTTTTTTTTTCCTATTCAATCCTGTGCCTCCTCTGTCCTCTCTCTTCTGCTAGAAAATCTGACTTCTTAAATTACATTCTGGGTTCAAAACATTTCAGAATAGAATCCCTGATTAAAATCTAATAAAAATAAAATCAATAGAAAGTTGAGAATAATAGAAAGACAAAATAAGCTAGGTTTGCTCCAGTGAATTCAGTTTTAAAACTAAATTACATTCTTAAGGGTTGCCTTCCCTCTTCCCAGAGGACATTCTGGAAAACTACAAAAACTAAAGCTAATGGATTTTTTTGTTTGTTTGTTTTGTTTTTTTCAAATCACTGTTTGAATTTTGCTTGTGGGCCCCATATTTAAAACAGGATTAAGCTAGTTTAAAGACTGCAGTATTTTTTATGTGATTTCAGAGTTTGACGAGGCTCTGAACCCTACTCTTTCAACATCGCCCTCCCTAATTTACTGCATAATGACTGCAATTTCACCATATTTCTAATTATGTCTGGAAAGGAAACAGTTTAAGGTTTCTACAACCTATACTTTACCATGGAGGAACAACTTAAGGAAGAAATAGTAGGGAAATGGGAGAACACAAGGTGAAGCTCTTGTCCACCAGAGTAGGGGTGGAGCCATACATACAGGGTTTGGAAAGGAGTTATTGAGAAAGGATTAGGACACTGAATTAGGACACAAACTTGACCTACTTTGCAATTGCCCCTAGAACTGACTAGCGATAGGACCGTACTTGGATAGTACTTTAATATTCTCAAGCTTCCGTTCTGCTTTCTATTCTGCACCTATGGTTACTGCAGCTGTGACCCTTCCAATCAGTCGATGTCTCTTCCCAGACCTTCCCATAACACGCATCAGCAAATTGCTTCTACACAAGTAAGGACACAGAGGTGATGACGACGTCCATCCTCGCAATCTCTGAAAATACTTTTAAAAAGAAATGCTGCTGTAAACTTATTAATATCAATTTGTCTTATGAAGGAAATGGAAAATCACTGCTATATAGAGGGATGGGGAGTGGGGAAAGCAAAAGAACAGTTGACTGTTTAATACCAGGAAGAAATCATTTACGAATTTTTAAAGGCACTGCTGCTTTTATGATTCAAATGTGTGGCATTTAAGAAATTGTATTATTTGCCAAGCATTCTTATTCTATCAAGCCATCTAAGTTTGAATTCGGCTGCATTTAAGAGCACCTTAATGTCAACTTTTTCCCCCTCTTGTGCTGTCTTAGGACTTTCAGAATTCATCTGGCTTTAGATTTTACTGGATAAAATATTCCCCAAACTATGAGCAGCTTAAGTTCATTTTTGATAACCAAACTTTGCAAATGTCCCATAGTTCACCTAACTTTAAAAGTTTCAATGACATCTCTTTCTCATGTGCAAACATCTGTTTCTAGAATCCAGCAGCTGGTATCATGAAAATAGGGAGATTTTATCACCCTCACATTTGTTCTCATCGTAAAGCCTCCCTAACAAGTGTTGCATGATTTACTATAGATTTCAATGTGATTTTTAGGTTATCTTGCTTTTAGTAATGACTTTTGCTAAAACACTCCAAATGGGGAATGTTGGGACAGTAGTTCCCAAACTTTTAGAATCTCATTTTGCCTTCGGGCAGGGGAACCCTTCCCAGCCTTAGAATTATTGTTTCTTTCAAACACTGGGATACACCTAGAGGATTTTGGTTTTTGTGTGTTTTTTTAATAAGGACTTTTTTTTTAATTTTTACAAATAAAATTGTATATTAATATTATGTACATTTCTATGAAAATAAGAGTATGACATAAACGATAAACTATGACAATCAAGCATGGTTATTAGTTCATCTGTTAATTAAGAATTGTGAAAAACTAATGTTGATAGGTCTTAAGCTTCTTCAAGAAATTTTCCATTATTTCACTTTAAACCCATGTTCCAGTATTGCAGGTTCTCCGTTCTTTTGAAAACCATATGAGGAAACGTTAGGGTAGGAAGATTCCTTGAATCCTTGAAGCATAATTCCCCTGTTTTATAAGTAAGAAAACAGATTCAATGAGTCTTAAAGTTAGAGGCAGAGATAGTGCTAGTTCTAGGTTTATCCTTTGCTGGTCTTGAGTTCTTTGTATCCTTCATGCCATTCCTGTAATTCATGATAGAGAGACTTCAGCGTCTCCAAGCAGGTACTTCAGATTTGTCAAAACACTTCATTTTTTTATAAATCTGAAGATGTAGGCAGTTATGCCTGATAGCTTAATTTTCGATTCTTTCATGTATATTGAATAAATATTTAACATATAAGTATATAAATATATATTATATATACATTGAATAAATGTATTGAATAGAAGCTCCAAAAAGTCAAAAAGATGTATCATACCAGATGTAGACAGTGACACTATTGTGTTATTTGTCACCAAGCATAAGGGTGTATATATTTCTCATCTAGGCACAATATCTACACTTGTAATTGTGAGTCCATGATATTGTCTCAGTGCACCGAGGGATGATGGTTCCAAGGAGAGATTTATTTAATTACTTTTTTTTTTTCTTTTAATGAACAACTGTGCCAGGGATGCAAAGACAAAGTAATGCACAGGCTGGGTTCTGCAGGAGCTCACACTCTAGTAAGAGAATTGGACGTATAAGCTCTGAGGTTGGTGTAGTGAGAGCCATGCCCTGAGTATGCATGGAGTCATGAGAAAGAAAACCCAGCTGAGATTTAAGGGAATCAAAGAAAACTCCTGGGGAAGGAGACATTTGAGTTGACTGGTTCATTCAGAAAATGTTTACCTGTTTGGGGAGGGAGGATAAGAGGGCACTCTAAGAAACACAGATGAAGTAATGTATGGCAAGTTGCTGTTGGATGCATGTGAGTAGGAAGGTGTGAGATGAAAAATGGGGCAAATGAGACCGAGAGGTTGTGAGAAGCCCAGTGATGAGACAACTGACAAGGAGCCATTGGAGGTTCAGGTGGCAACAGTGCAAAGTCTCATTTTATTTTTATATTATTTTTTATTTCTTTAGAAAGAGAGAGAGCACGAGCAGGGAACAGGGGCAGAGGAAGAGAGAGAAAGAAGCAGGCTCCATCCTCGGCACAGAGCTGGATGTGGGGCTCAATCCACGACCCTGAGATTATGACCTGAGCCAAAATCAAAAGTCAGAGGCCCAACCGACTGAGCCACCCAAGCCCTCCCAAAGTCTCATTTTAAAGAGATTATTTTCTGTCAATGCCTGGGGAGACAGGGATACACTTAGGAAGCTGAGGAAGTAATGTAAGACAAGGCAAATGAGACCCAGAGTAGTAAACAGGTAGCAGGAATGGAATTAAGTGAAAGATTAAAAACTTTTTAGAATATGACAGTACTTTTATGATTATAAAAAATTGCTTATTATTCACTTGAAATTGATTTTGAGATAATGGTTTCTAAAGGAAAAAAATCATTTAATACCCAAATAAATGGACTATACCTTGAATTATTTAAGTCTCTTTTTGTGTAATTTATAACATATATATTAAATAACACACAAATATTTGAAAGTTTCAGCATTTTCTCTAAATTGACAATACTGATTTGTATGCTGAAATCAACCCACTAAAAAAACTTCACCATTTAAAGATGATAGAAAAAAAATAAAAAATAAAGATGCTAGGACTAAACAGAAATGAAACAAAAAAACTTCAGCTAACCAGAGAATTTTTAGAAAATGGAGAGGCAGTGTAGAACGTGGTATCATAATGAGTCTGAGAATCATGACTAGGGTGACTAAGTTCAGTGTTCTTAAGTGGAAAAGACAGGGTGAGGTCACCATGGGGAAAATATTTGGGAAGTAAAAAAGAGTTTAAGGTGAATATCAGAACAGGCAACTGGAAAATATAATTTGGCAATCAGAATAGAAGTTTGGAGGTATAAACTTGGACAATCCTATGGACATAGGATCATGCGTGAAGTATGTACATTGATGAAATACGTCATTGGGAGAAAAGAATCCAGGAGACTAGAATCCAGGATTATTGGGAAAAAAGGATCCAGGACAGAATCCTGCAGCATTTAGAAGTTGGGAAGGGAGAAAGTTCAATAATGGTTCCACCTGCCAAGAAACATGTTCAGTATGTTTGTGACAATCCAAAATCTGGAGACATCATGGATGAGTTTTATGACTAAAACCTAGAGTTTTTAGACTTCATTTCCAACCAAATATCATTGAGAGCCAAATTAAATCAATACATTAAGTAAAGTTAGATAATACTGTTCTTGTTAAAAACAGGATGATACTGAGAAAGTTGTTTTATGAGTCAACAAACAAGCTCAGAGTAAAGTCCCAAACAGGTGACCTGGCACTACTGGGATAAATGTATAACTTCTGGAGCTCACTTGCTTTGAAAGAAGGAACATTCACTTGGAATCAAACATTGTGAATTTTTCATGTAATTCAGTAACACTTTCTATAGTATCATTGTGTATATGGCACTATCTTAATTGCTATGTTGTATATTTACTCAACAAATATTCCTTGGGTTTCTGGTATGTGCCAAGCGCTCCCCCAGGTGTTGAGGACTGAATAGTAAGCAAAACAAACATTCCTTCACACTGAGCTTACATTCAAATGATGATGAAATAGTCAAGTGAACTCTCTCAAGACTCACAAAATCCATTTTCACAGAACTGGTAGTCTAGTAAAGGAAGTGAAACATGTACTAAATCTAATAAAATGTAGAAAATAATGTGCTATTGATTAGGTGTAAATGAAAGGGTCTGAGAGTTTCAAAAAGAGGATAGAATATTGATAATTATTCAATGAAGACTTCATACTAGAGATGAAAATTTAGCTAAGACTTAAGGGAGAGATAGAAGAAGCACAACAAATACATAAATACAATCATGGGATATGGAAAGTGGATTTAATATTTGGGGGATAATGAATAGTTCAATGTGTCCAGAGGAGGGACAGAAGGAAAAAATGCTGAAGAAAACAGAAAAAAGGTGATCAGTAAGGAAGGGAGGAAGTAGGAAAGCCATAGAGTCATGGTAGCCAGAGATGGATAAGAACAAACATTTTGATTCTTTAGAGAAATCCAAGAAAATGAGGCTCAAGGAACAGCTATACAATCTGATAACTGACAGACCGCTCTTGATTTTCATGAGAGGAGTTATAATGGAGTAATGAAAAAAGAAAAGGGATTTCAGAAAGATAGACTATGAAGTAAGGTCAGGAATTGGAGACAGCAATTTCTCTTATTTCAAGACTGGCGAATAATGGAATAAGGGAAAGACAGGGAAAATAGTAACTAAGGAAGATGGTATTATGAATGGAAAATGCTTTAATCATTTAAGATAACTAATTATTAATATACTGAGGCAGAGGATCCAATTAGAAGGAAATATTGAAGGACAGGACTGGATAGAGGATATGCATGGGAGTGTAATGGAGATGCTAGCCTTAAAGTAAAGATCAACTCATTTTCTGTAAAGGAAAGAAAGGAGAAATAAATTAAAAAGATCAATGTAAAGGTGAAAGGAAAATACTTACAGGGAGTTCATTATAGGTGGGTCCAATCTTCTCTATAAAGTGAAAGGCAAAAGACATCAATCTCATTATTTCACATAAGCCTTTAGAGTATATACATGACCTCAGATTTGTGAAAAACCAGGGACATCATGAAATTACCAAAATATTCTACTCCAAAGTGCACATCTGTCAAAAACAAATATGGATGGCTGTTATTTTATATTTATATTTGTTAAAAAAAAGAAGTGTGAACATGTTATATAGCAAACTAAATATATATATATTTATATTTAACCAAATATATTAACATTCAAATTTGCTCCCCTGGTACTTTGCAATTTCATAGCTTGAATAAATTTTTGAAAGTTGATGTTTTGATATGTATGCTTATAATTCTTAGAACAAGATGTTTTCCAGAATTAAGGATTTTTCAGATTTTACAAAGGTGATATAATACGTATATCATATATTATATAAAATCCTCACTGGAATCTGGCAATACACACAATCAAACACATTAAATTTTGTAGAAAAAAACCTGAATATTTACAGTAAATGGACTAAATGAATGCTATAAATAGCTTATGTTAGTTCAAGTCATTTTTTACCACTAGATGAGTAATAAAACAATCTCCAGATCTGAAATATTTTTGGGTTTCAAAATTATGGGCAAGGAATTATATAGACTTGTACTAAATTTGCATGTTGGGGCTTTGCTTCCTTAAATTCTTGACAACCAGTTATACTGATGATGATTCAAGTGGTAACATAATGAAAAAATTATTATGTACCACCATAAGAAATTATTTAATCCTGTCTTCTATTAAATCATTATAGAAATATGTAGTTGGGGTCTTGCTTCAAATGTAGAAAAAAATAGTCTATCACCCCCGTAATAGTTTTAATGTGATAAATATTTACTTTAGGAAGCTAAAGAGGAATCTTGGAGCATTTAAATGTTGGACTTGAAAGTGGACTAAGACCGTAAGATACAGGGTGAATTAAGTATTTGAAACTGGGATAATACATGATCAAAGATTTAGAGATGTGGCAACTGAACAGTATAATACAAGAATGGCAAAAAAAGTAGAAATATTTGTATTTGAATATGGGATATAGAATTATAATGGAGACAAATTGAACCAGATGAATGGGTTAGGGTCAGATTATGAAAAACCTCGAATTCCATACCAACGACTTTGAACCATATTCTACATGCAATTGAAAACTCTTTTGAGTGGCGTTACCTGGTCACATTTTTCTTTTAGAGTGATCAATTAATAATAGACCAGGGGAGAGTTGGGAATGAAAAAAAACCAATGGCCAAACCAATCCATCACCAAAATTCAAAAAGGGAGAAGTATGTTTAATATCTCTTTCATTTTTATATAACATGTCATGCACTTTAATTGCATATACCCAAGAAATTTTATTGAAATCATTCTGAGCATTAAATACGATTAATTCAAAAGACACATTACTCAATTCAAAGTACTGCTATTTATATTTGTTAATAAGCAAAGTTGATTTTTTTCCTTTCCCTTTTATTTTACAGCAGAGCTAGCAACCCTATCTTAAATATAAATCATAGTGAAGCCATTAAAAGAGCATAGATACTTGACAAACTGTGTGAATTTATTCAGATAACAAAAGATCAGCTACTAGTAATAAGGAATTAAAAAAAAACACACACATTTACTGAACATCTGTTATGTGACAAGCACTGCCCCAAACACTTTTGTGTTTTTAATTTATGTATTTATTTTGAAAGAGAGGAAAAGAGAGAGAATCCCAAGCAGGCTCTGCACCTTCAGCACAGAGCCTGATGCGGGGCTTGAACTCATGATCTGTGAGATTATGACCTGAGATGAAACCAAGCTTAACAAACTGAGCCACCCAGAGGACCCTGCACCAAGCACTTTTAAATAAACTTGTCCTAATGGCAAGCCAGTGAGATACTGTTATCTCCTGTAATAAGTGAAAACCACGTGCATCAGAAAACTGAAGGATCTTGCCCACAGATGAGACCCTTAACTGTGTAGCAGTTGTCTGTCTGATGTCATGTCTGTGCTCTTTGCACTCTTGTCCCTTCTGCTTATTTACAGTCTTCAATAATCATGTGCAAAGAATAAATCCCAATCCAGTTATGTTGTATGAATTAAGCACTAGTATCAGTGTCACTTTTAGAACTATGATAGACTGCTCAGAGATATTGAAGTGATATAAACAAATTTAATCCCACTTTACTGATGATCTACAATTTGTAAGACATTGTAGCCCATATTTATTCTTAAGACATTTCACAGTTCTCTGGGTATTTGATCAAAGGTTTTGAACAATTAAAACATAGCAAAATAGCTTGAAAATTTCATTTACCTCGGTTCCCCCTCCATCCCAACCCTGCCAATATTTTCTCTCTACTTTCACAAGCTCTTCCCAGCCAGCTCTATTCTCATCCCAGTAAGTGGCATCACCATCTACCTACCTAGTCACTCTAATCAGAAACCAGCAAAGGAACTCCTTTTCTATCTCTTCAGCATCACAGTATGTGTTATTAAGTCCTGTTGTTACACGACCCAATTCGTCTTGAAATGTCTTCAGTTCACTTAGTTACAGTTTATTTCCTCTGTCCAGGCTGCCTCCCTTTCTCAGAACACCTCCTAGGCAGGTACCCACCTGCTTCCCTCAATGCCCTGTTAGTTAACTACCATCCATTAGCAGGACAGTGATCCCCTTGAGAGATAAATTTGATCATTTCACTCCTCCAAGTATAAACATTCAGTGATTTCACAGAGTTCTGGGAGGAGGGGGGGAGGGTGATCTGCACTTTTAACCTTGGTCTGTAAGCCTTGCCCTTGTGCCAGTCTCCTGCTAGTTTACTGTACCCCAACCAGGGAGGTATTCTTTCAGTGTCTTCTTCCCTATTTCAAGAAAAAGGCTCCTGGTGAATAGAACTTTTTTGCACTAATTTGTCTCCCCCAGTAGTCTGCAAGCAACATGTTGTGAAGGAGATACTTCTCTTACACTCCCTGTATTCTCAATATATTCCCAGTATTTATTTACCAAAAAAAAAAAAAAAAAAAGAAAGAAAGAAAGAAAAAAAAAGAAAGAAAAGAAAGAAAAAAGAAAAAGAAAACAAAAAGTTATCAAAGATTAAAAATACAGATCACTAAGAAGATCTTAAAGAACTTGAAGTCACAGGATAAATATTAAAAGATCTTGATCTGGTAAATGATATGATATTGAATTAATCTTTAAAAGAGCCAGTTTTGTTACAGTTAGAAACAGATCAAACAAACATTTAATGACTTCAAAGAACAGAATTACGTACATTTACTTAAATTATCTCATCTACCATACACAATTTTGAATAATTTTATAAGGTAGTTATAAGATAATTTAATAAGATATAATTGCCATTTCCATTTTGAATAGAGGAGATAACCAACCTAAGGTCCTCAAGCTTTCATATGGCTGAACCAAAATTTTGGTTATCATGGGTCTGTTCATCATCTCACGGTGGCAATTGCCCATGTGAGAAGTAATGAAGTTCTCACTAGTCTAGGTGATATTGAAAATAAGAGCGAGTCTTGGGGGTGCCAATATTTGGAGACTAAAAGCCTTAATATCTTGGTAGAGAGTAAGAAAGGGCCATCAAGTTTTCAAAATTAGAAACTTCCATCAGGTTGTAACAATATTGTTGGGTTATTGAATAGTATTGGCTGGCTAAAACGATGTGCAGAGAAAGCAAATGGTGCAATAGGAATGAGTAAAAGAAACACAGGATAATGCAAAAAGTAAGTACAATTTATTTGAAATATATGATATTCTACTTGAAATATCTGACTGCAGATTTTCAGATCATTCTATAATATTGAGGGAAAGATGGATACATTTGGGTTATCTTTTGAGTGTCCATTACTAATATTGGATTATAAAGTATATATAAAAATTTGAGTGAGTGGATAAACCGACATATTCAGGAAAAAAGTAAAGCAAATTGCCACTATGAAACACAGGAGACAACTTAGGAAAATGAAAGCTTATCTTGAACCTTAGATGAGGCAGGTAAAGATTCCACAAAGCTCAGAAGTGATCCTTCTTACTACTAGGCTGAGAAGCTATATTTGCAATGAAATCATTTTATTTGAATACACAGAAAAGTGGTGTTCATTTCTTTGTATGAAATACTGATAAAGTTGGCCATATCCATGTAACTGATTTAAAAAGCCATTAATAATTAGATAATTCTATTTAGAGTGAAAGCAGAGTGGTGAAAATGAAAGATTTGTCAGAAGGAATAACAGACAACACTAGGAAAAAGAAGAGTAGTAAGGTACTCAAATATAGAAGAGTTTTGAAAGAGAAGGGTAAGTGTACCTCTTCAGAGCATGATGTGAAATCCTCTTGAGTTTATACTTTATTTTTTTTATTTTTTTTTAAATTTTTTTTCAACGTTTATTTATTTTTGGGACAGAGAGAGACAGAACATGAACGGGGGAGGGGCAGAGAGAGAGGGAGACACAGAATCAGAAACAGGCTCCAGGCTCTGAGCCATCAGCCCAGAGCCTGATGCGGGGCTCGAACTCACGGACCGCGAGATCATGACCTGGCTGAAGTCGGACGCTTAACCGACTGCGCCACCCAGGCGCCCTTGAGTTTATACTTTAAAAAGAATATATATTTCAAATATTAAAAATTAGAGAAACAACCCTCTAGAGGCCAGGGTTTTCCAGATTTCTTCCTTGCATTTTACTGAGGATACCAATACTGTTTCTACTCCTTCTTTCCTTCTATAAAACACTGAAAATGTTAAAAGCCTAGGCTACATCAAACTCCAGAATTTATAAAATACATTTCCCTCTAGATTTGTTTTAATTAAATTTAATTTTGATTTTCTTTAAAAATTGTTTTATTTGAGAGAAAGAGAGGGGGTGCACGTGTGAGTGCGCATGCATGCGTGGGGGATGGGCAGAGGGAGAGAGAGAGAGAGAGAGAGACAGAGACAGAGACAGAGACAGAGAATCTTAAGCAGGCTCCATGCTCAGCATAGAGGCTGATGTGGGGGTTGATCCCACAAACCTGGGATCATGACCTGAGCCAAAATCAAGAGTTGGTTGCTCAACCAACTGAGCCACCAAGGTACCCCAACTTTGACTTTCTATGTGATTACTAAACTTATTTTCTGTTTTATGCCCATACATATATGTATGAAAACATATATGAGTTTACATATATACATACATTTATCTCCAAAATTTGAATGGCAAAAGCATTAAAAATATGTATTTAATTACACTTAGAGTACATCCATCAGAATATCACTAACTTCTGACGTGTATTGTAACGTTGCCTGGAAATTCTACCAGGTTACTAGACACTTGTCCTTGAAATTACAAAATGTTTAAATAATACATAATAATGCATTTTCACACAGATTTATTAGCACAAGAGTATTCAATACCCATTAACAGTTTAATTATTTCCATGTTCACATGACAGTATTTTATTAAACGTCATTTAAAATTTTTTTGAATGTTGGGGCGCCTGGGCGGCTCCGTTGGTTAGGCGTCTGACTTTGGCTCAGGTCATGATCTAGCGGTGTGTGAGTTCGAGCCCCGCGTCGGGCTCTGCGCTGACAGCTCAGAGCCTGGAGCCTGCTTCAGATTCTGTGTCTCCCTCTCTTTCTGCCCCTCCCCTGCTCATGTTCTGTCTCTCTCTCAAAAATAAATAAAACATTAAAAAAACTTTTTAAAAAATTTTTTGAATGTTGAAAACAAAACAGTTGAACAGTTGTTCAGAAGTGAAAGAAACAGCTTTGTAAAAGCTATGAGGAAAATTAGTTGTTTTAGGTTATAAGTAATAATGTTTTATCAGTAGAGGTTACACATTTTGTCTAACCTGTCTTTTGGAACCATGGTGTTATAAATATAAATACGTACATTCATTTCAGTATATGTATTACTTACATGCCATCAGCTCATTTAAACACTCTGATACATTTATTAACACCATCAATGTTTGAGTGATATTCTATCATTTTCTTCAGATGTAAATAGTCTTTCTCTGATATCAGTTCAATGATGTTAAACTGCTCAAATTCACCTTAACAATACAACATAGTCATTAATTCTCTCTGGGGGAACCTATCTGCATCATAAATTACTTTAAAAAGAAGTCAGATTTCTATTTTCGTTTGATTCAAAGACAACTAAAATTCAAATTGAGCCTATAGTATATCGCCATAAAAATCCTTATTGAAACCTTCAATGATGAATAGATATGATAGATAGAAATTAGTATGTTATCTATAATTTGCTTCTAATTTATTTGAGGGAGACTAAAAGTAGTTTGTTCCCTTGATACTATAAGTATCCCCTTATAATTATGTTTGTGCTCTTAATGTGCAATATCTGTTAAAAATATTGCAAAAGGTAAAAAATCTGCTTAGTAATAATTATACTGATGTATAAAGTATTACTGATGTTTCTCAGTGACACACATTCTCTTTTATCTTCTCAAATATAGTTGCAATAGATGACTCAGCATTTACTTGTGCCAGACACTGTATAAGGCACTAAGGAGTAAAATTATGCACAAAATAAATGTAAGTCCTGATCTCTAGTAGTTTACCCCAGTAAGTATTTGTATCATTCAAAACTCTTGGAACAACATCCATTTTGATTTTTTGTTATTGAAGCATATTAGTCTGAAAAACACACCTTAGATCTACCATGTGAAATCAGCATATACATGAGAGTTGACTTTAAAAATTGGGTAGAGGGGGCGCCTGGGTGGCGCAGTCGGTTAAGCGTCCGACTTCAGCCAGGTCACGATCTCGCGGTCCGTGAGTTCGAGCCCCGCGTCAGGCTCCGGGCTGATGGCTCGGAGCCTGGAGCCTGTTTCCGATTCTGTGTCTCCCTCTCTCTCTGCCCCTCCCCCGTTCATGCTCTGTCTCTCTCTGTCCCAAAAATAAAAAAATAAAATAAATAAAAAAGTTGAAAAAAAAATTGGGTAGAGTAAAATTTATCTTATCTGCAGCTGTGAAAATTGTAGGATGGAATTTTCATCCCTCTCCTATAGATAAAATTATTGACAAACTATATCCTGCATGGAATTCTTGAACAGAATAAGGACATACAGTGAAAACTAAGGCGATTTGAATATAGTATGAACTTTAGTTAACAATAATGTCTAAGTAATGGTTCATTAATTGTGACAAATGTACTATATGAATATTAAATGTTAATGATAGGGCCAGTTGGGTGTGAGATTCATGGAGCTCTCTGTAGTATCAATTTTTCTGTAAATTTAAAATTATTCTCAGGCACCTGAATGGCTCAGATAGTTAAGTGTCCAACTCTCGATTTCAGCTCAGGTCATGAACTCATGGTTCGTGAGTTTAGGCTCTGCCTCGGGCTCTACTCTGACAGCACGGAGCCTGCTTGGGATTCTGTCTGTCTGTCTGTCTCTCTCTCTCTCTCTGTCTCTCTCTCCACCCCTCCCCCACTTGCACATGCATACCGTGCATGCTCTCTCTAAATAAATAAACATTAAAAAAACAAAATTATTCTAAAATGTAAAAGTTTATCTAAAACATTATTAAATGTGGTAGAAAAAAATGAGACAAAATTGTGCAGAACATTTGATGTTAATATAAGAATTGGGCATTTTTAACGATCAGTAGAAACCATTAAAAATGTGTGGGTAGGAGCATAACCAAAGTAATACAGCTACTTAGGGAAACTTTCTGTGGGACAGCACAGATTGTAGAGAGGGAAAGGTGGCTTCAAGGAGACCAATCTGGTTCACTAACTTTCATACAAAGTGGTAAAGACCAGAAATGATGGTGGTCGGTGTGAATGGAAACATACAGGTTTGACACAGTACAAATAAAGTAACAGTATTTGGCAATTGGATATGAAGTCTATCAGAGAAATGCAATGTGGGTGATTCAGAAAAGAGATTTATACCATAATAAACTGGATATAGGATAGGAAAGTAACATAATTTTAGACTTAGAAACTGGTTGCTGATGGTATTGGGCAGGGTAAAAGAAGGTACATTTGAGTTTGAAAGCTTAATGAAAGTTTAATCATTTCTTCCAGGAATGTCCTGTGTTTAAATAATTTGAAGCCTCTTTGAATAGCGAGCAAGGAATGTTTGGAATTTTTGAGCCTAGAATGTCACTGTGGTCTGTTTCACAATTTTTGTTATGATGATTGTATTCTTATTTGAAATTAAGTGTCCAGTGAGTCATACTCTCAATGCACAAACTAAGAATCAGGAGTAAAATGGGAAAATTTCTAACTGCCAGGCTATCACTTAATCAGTAATCTCTAATATGTATTCAGAATATTAATTAATGGTTTTAATAGAAGTCTAAAAATGGCACATGGCTACAATTCCAAATTCACTTGATAAAATGAAATTTTAGGTAGTTAACTTTTATTTTATTCTCATTTACATTTCTACTCTTGATTATTAAAAGTAATTTTATGTTCCATATCTCACAAGTGCAAAATAAATTACTTCTGAAACTTTTAAAGAAGGGTAAATGGTTGAAATTATCAAATTTGAAAGTGACCCACAAAACACTAGTAATGAGAGAAATAGAACTGAATTTGTTCCCATTGTGTGGAACAGTTACCCTGGAAGTCAATGGAGGTTCCTAAGAATGTTTTTATAGGCAATTTGAAGTGTTCAAATTAGAAATAACTATTAGATTAAATACAATCTCAATTGGACTCAAATTTTCGTTTTATACTTGTGACCGGCTCTTTAGGGTCATTCTTATTAAAGAAACCATTTTTTCATTAAAAAAAAATATA
This sequence comes from Prionailurus viverrinus, assembly GCF_022837055.1. Classification (NCBI taxonomy): domain Eukaryota; kingdom Metazoa; phylum Chordata; class Mammalia; order Carnivora; family Felidae; genus Prionailurus; species Prionailurus viverrinus. Next base: position 34,096,630 of record NC_062561.1, read on the forward strand.
ACATTGTATCATCAAAAGAATAGTTTGAAATAGTTCTCTGGGTCAGGGAGAGGGAACTCACATTTCTTGTTGATCCGTACAGTGCTTTCATTGGATTCAGTAAAGTGTGGTCTATATTTTTGTGATTAAAATGAAGATGTATATATATTTGACCACCAAGTTGACCATGGATACCAGAAAATGATATTGGAATTTTTGTCAGACTCCAGGACAGATACCACAAACTCTCCTGTGATGAACTGTTCTCTCATATTCCACTGTCATTGTTGTCTAAGGCTGACAGGAGGAGGAAGCTTCCTTAGGGGAGTGAAGTCCTGGAACATGATAGATTTATTTTTTCCCAGGAGGTACAATATTTTCAGCATGGTTAGAATCCTGTGAGAGTATTTTGGTCAGGATAAGGCGTGGAGAGGGTGACCGTTCATTGAGATTACCCTTACTGCAATGAGGTACAAACATCTTTGGAAATTTTTTCTCTGCTGAAAAAAGCTGAATACAATAATCCCTGTATCTCCAATCCATTTTCTCTGAAGTCTTTAGAGGTCATAGGCTTTTCTCTTTGGATCGTTAGATACTGCATTTAAACATTCTTTAGGAAAAATTGGGCTTCTGTATAGCAAGGATAACACAATTTCTATTTTATACTAATCAGCACATACTAATACAGTTTGTATTGTGTTTTATTTTTTGGCCAGAAAAAAACAAGGTTAGTGATTATTATATCTGAAGCTGATCTCTCCCTTTAATACAAGATTTGTTTTTGTTTTTGATTTTTCACAAACGCCTACTGACATTTAAGTTTCAGCCATGGTTGCATGAATATTTGTAGAAATGCTATATATTATATACAGTTACTTTAATGTAGCATCATATACACAGAAGACTTGAAATTTTTTATATCATTGTAATGAATGTTAGATCTGGAATTAGTACATTCATTTGTGGTATTGACTCAGTTATAATAATACTGGTTGCATACCTTTGCCTTTTACTATGACTTTAACTTGGTGGGTGTTTTTAATGCCTTACCTGTATATGAAAGGACCAAACTAGATTATCTCTAACATGCCTTAGCACTTTATAATGCTGTAGAGATAAGATATGTAGATGATAAATAGATAGATAGATAGATAGATAGATAGACTGAAAAGTTTCGACATTGTAAGATTGATTTTGTAGCCTCTATTCAAATTCCATCAATTATTTTCTCAGTATAGAAATATGATTCATTCTATATATGTAATATCAATAACTAAGATTTCATTGAAAGAGAATTCATTTGTGAAGTCCCAAATTATCAGCAGTCCTGTTGTGGCTAATAATAAGGATGATGATGATGATCTATTAATAATGAATAATATTTCTGGGCAATAACGTTCATTCACTTAATAATTTTTCGTGAAATATCTACACTAAGCCAGATATATTGTAGAAAGGGAAGACAGGAGTATTCATCAAGAACACGCATTCTAGTCAACATATAAATGTCATGAGGGAGGAGAGCCATGACGTAGTGAGGAAGTACAGACTGATTGCTCTATGGGGAAGAGAGTTGTAAGCAGTGAACCACCAGTACAGTCCCTGCTTATCTGGCATATTGAATAAAAAGCACAAAGTCAAGATTGGAAGTGAGTTTGAGGTAGAAGGAGGCGTTAAAGAAGAGAGAAGGGGTAGATAAATAGTATAGCACCATATAGTCATAGAAGATGGAAAGGACACAATTTCTAGTTAATTATCTTACTGATGATGCTTATGGTCTGTTTACTCAAAGAATCATTTAAATTGGGATCTCTTACATTAAAATATCCAACTTTGTGGGAATTCTAAATTATAATCAAACTTCCCTGAAGACAACCTTTGTAAACATATTTGTGTTTCTTTAGTGTCTTTGAATGTGTTGTGTGTGTATGTGTGTGTGTACCTACATGTGTGTATACACACATATGTATCTCAATTGGATTCATCCCAAATATATAATTTGTGCATTTCCCTTGACACTTAGCATTATATCTTGAGCAAATCCCTGATCCCTAAATCTTCAAAACCATTAGTTGCATTCAACTCAGTATTCAAAACCGTGGTTGAGCAATTCTTTATTGAAGCGAGCCTCTATTTGGGGAAAATTAATTATAATACACATATACATACACTTCAAAATTACTTTTCTAAATAATGGGATATTTTAATTACTCTTACAAATAATGTTCTTTTAAATTTACAATAATATATCTTATTATTTCTCTAAGAATTTATCCTAGAAGCAGAATTACTAATGTTTCAAAGAGCATTTTTTAAAAGTTCCTCATAAAAACTAAACTTCCATAAGAATTTTATTTTTTGAAGCTTTTATTTAAATTCCAGTTAGTTAACATACAGTGTAATGTTAGTTTCAGGTGTACAATATAGTGATTCAACTCTTCATACAATACCCGGTGCTCATCACAAGTGCACTCCTTAATCCCCATCACCTATTTAGCCCATCCCCATACCCTCCTCCCCTCTGGTAACCATCAGTTTGTTCTCTGTGGTTAAGAGTCTGTTTCTTGGGGGGTGCCTTGTTAGCTCAGTTGGTAGAACTTGCGACTCTTGATCTCAGGGTCATGAGTTCAAGCCCCACACTGGGTGTAGAGCTTACTTAAAAAGAGTCTATTTCTTGGTTTCTCTCCTTTTTCCAATTTGCTCATTTGTTTTATTTTCTAAATTCCACATATGAGTGAAATCATATGGTATTTGTCTTTCTCTGACTTACTTCGCTTAGCATAATACTCTCTAGCTCCATCCACGTTGTTGCAAATAGACATTTTTTTTTTCAAAGAAGACATACAGATCCCATAGGAATTTTAAAAAATTGACAGGCTATGTATTCCTTAAATTTTTCACATAGAAAACTAGCCATAAACTATCCATAAAGGGAATATTCTTAAAAAGGAAATATAATTAGTTTTGCATGTTTCATACTTAATTAGGTTTCAGAAATCATATATGAAAAATAATTCTAATCTTCAGACCAGCACCCTAACCATATTCATTCTTGGTTTTTATTATATTATTGCCATTATTTGTGCAAAAATGTTTTCACAAATAGTTTTAAGAAATACTATAGTATCAGTTTAATGCAATAAAGTCTTTACAAGATTGTGCTCAAAGAATTTTTATTCAATTAGAATGTAAAGATATCATGTAACAAAGTAAGGGAGTTCAGGTTTTAGATACAGTGGTTTAGAAAACCTAAAATTATTGCCATAATAACTCACTCAGAAATATACCTTGTTTTATCAAATTATGCGACATAAACTGAATGGAAAAGACAGAAATGAGCAAAAGCATGAATTTTTAGTAGGTGAAATAATATATTTTGTATGTAGCTAGGATCAGAGAATATGACTTCTGAATAAAACTGAAAATTCTCATGGGTAAAAAAGAAACAATTCAATGCATGAGCCATATTACAAATCCTTTATAGTATCATTTATGTTTGATGATGTGTGATGTGTAAATTGTGTAGTCTTTACTTTGTGCCAGGTACAATTTTCAAAATAATCTAACCACAGCATGTTCACTAATTGCATTACTCTAACTAGCTATATTGTATGCCCTTCATTTGACAGTATAACTATATAACCTTTGAAAATGGTATCCCTTGTGATTTTTACATGCAGCATCAACATTTTGGCAGAATCACTTTGCAGCCTTTTAAGTTACATGCATTTGAGTTAAAAATTATATCTTCTGAAAAATATCTGCAATATAGTTTTTTTTTTTATTTGCACTTGTTCAAATAATAATTGCACTTGTTCAATAATAAGTTACTAATTCTTTGGTAACTGTTTACCAATTCATTAGTCAAAAGTGTTTCCCAAAATTGATTATGAAGAAATTATAGATAAACATTTAATTATGTTAGCCAAAATTCTATTAAATAAAAAAATAGAGAACCGAAACAAGCATTTTGCTTATTTTAACTTCATTCACTCATTGACTCATAACCACCTTAACACCACTTACAGAATTTAGTAGGATGACCATATGATTTATTATACAAAATGGCTCATATTTTAGAGTAAAAGGGACACTTTTCATATTTTCTTTGAGGCAAATCAGCCTGTGGTTCTCTTACTATATAGAAGTTTTTAATATAATAAGATAAACAGTGATTGTGCAGGAAAACTGAAATATAAGAACAATGGAGAGATTCAAAAGTGAAACATAAAAATTAATATTGGTCTACTTGGCTCCTGTGTGATTATTTTTTAATGTTAAAGGTTTTAACATTTGCATTTTAATTTTTAAAAAGAATGCAAGCTATTTTTGTTTCTCATAGATGTAGTGGGTACACATATCAATTAAAAGTTTAATAACTTTACAAATCACTTTACTCATCTCCCTTATGTATTTACAAGTGGAAATGTTTAGTTTGAAAGAGAATCCATGAGAAAGAAAATCATTTAAAATTTAATTCATAGGTAAAACAGCTTATCTAGAATAATTTTAGTTGCTACCAAAGGGAAAGTGTATTGTCCTTACATATTTTACCTTCCCCTAAATCAATGAACATATTAATATTATGCCAACCAACAAAGGTATTTATTTTGAAATTAAAGGCATATCAGACTATGGCTTTCTATTTTGAATGTATACTGGAGCTTATTAAATTTTAATACAAGTAAACCAATTTAAGGTGACTTATGGTTTAATAAATGCCAGTGAGAACAGGAAGTTAAAAGGCTTATAAAATTCGGGAAGATAATTTCAACTTGATAATATTTCATGGTGCAGACTGATAAAAATTTCTGTTACTATTTCTTTTCATCCTCTATTTTCTGGTATCCAGACATTGATATTTAGCATTTTCATGCTTTGAATAACAGTTCTATGCTTATTATTAAATTGTCTGCAATTTTATGGATAAATAAATGAGAAATTCTCCATTTCTCAGCCATGCCCAGGAAGCATACTGCCAGCTTTCATTTCTATACAAGGATTGACTGTTACTTTAACTAGCTACTTTCTTCATTTATCAATTTTAATTTTATCTGGATTAGTTTACTTTTACTTTTGTAATAGGTTTTGAAGTTAACCTGGCTGATATTTGGCAATCTTATTTACAATGAAATAAAACTTTGAAAGCCTTCTATTAAAATGAGTTAAGATGTGCTATAAACTAGTTCAGCTGGTTTCTTCTATAGGAATTTAAATATTTTATTTAATATAAAAGAGTTACATCTGGGAATTCTAAAATGCTGTATGCATTTCATATCCACTTATAGGAATGCAGCTCTAAAAGTGGCAATGCTCGATGAACTAATATAATCTGGAGCAGAAGGGAAGAACACAAATTAACTTGTATTTTCACATTCACTTATTCTAGATTAGTACTTTTCTCGTTTCTTTGTTTCTCTTTATCTCCTGTTCATGCTGCCCCTTTCAAAGGAGAGGAAAAAAGTGCTTGTTTCATTTTTCCAGCTCATTTTATAAAAGTAAATCTCATTTTCCAAATTACCATTCCAATTAAGAAAAACAAACATGTATGTAGGAATGTTCATACTCAGCAGTAAGATGATTTATATGATACAATATCTGATTTTATATTTACTTGAACTTGTTTTATAATCAAAGCATTCCATGTCCATTTCTCTAATAAATAAACTCTTAAGAGGTTTAAAGATTTTTTCAGTTAAAGAAATAGAGGCAATGGAATTTCTCAGCTTTCCCGTAGCCAAAAAGAAACGCATGACATAGCTTGGATTGGAGGTCATCGCTCCTAACTCTTCATTTCAAGGGATGTGACGGTTGTCCGTACTTCCTCTTTAAGGTATTTCCACAATTTTCAAATTCCAGGGAAGCTCCTGCTGTTAAGTAAGGAGCAAGTGAACACTCGAACACAGATCGACACTTTTTTTCTGCTTCAATGTGATAAACTCATTGTGAATTAAAATAGCACTTAAGGAAAAAAAAATTTTATTGGAACCTGATATGTTCACTTTCATTAAGCCTATCAAGCATTTAGGACACAGAATATATTTTCTCAAATAATACTCTAAGTTTCAAATTCAGGCCTACTAAAAAATTGGCATTGTTCTTTCGTATTTTAAGTTTGACCTTATTAGAGGAATTGTGGTTTGATCAGAGGAGAGGTGGACCCTATATATTTTATTTGGCAGTGGTGAATTAAATTGTGCAAAATCATTTGGATCTTATTATTTCAAATAGTATGGTGGTGATAAAGTAATTTAACATTATTGTTTAATTTTTAATTTTGAACTACTCAGAAATATCTTTTATAAGAAGGATTAAATTATTACACAGCACTTCACATCTGTCAAATAATTGTTTTCTTAATTTTATAAGGCTTTTTATGCTACTTTTCTCTCATTTCATGATCTTCTATTGTCTCTGGATGGTATACATATTGCAAAATAAAGAAGAACATGGTTTTATAAATCCCTGATTTAAGAAGGAATTCTAAAAACCTATTAAAATTGTTTTTACAGTTTCATATTCTATATTCTTTTGTATCAATTTAAGCTCTGTCTTCAGAGACCAATTAAAGTCAAAGTAGTTTGTAAGAATCTTCCAATTTATAAACTGTAGCTTCATAAAGTGAAGTATATTTTTAGTCGATCTACATAAAGAATGGCATATAAGGTCCAGATAATTGATAACAACACATCTTGGATATTTCATTGTCAAGTTTTATGTATTTATTTTCTGGGTCAAGTTAGGTGAAAGTGAAATCAATCCTGCCTTGATGTTTCAAAAGTTGAATCTTGACTCAGTTATTAACTTTGTAAAAGCTAGAATTAGGTAAACCAGTCAAAGTGTATGACTCTTTATGTTATATTTTCTCAGCCAAAGGTGTTCATTGTTAACAATGCCTGCTGGAAGGGCTCCTGGGTGGCTCAGTCGGTTAAGAGTCCGATTTAAGCTCAGGTCATGATCTCCTGGTTTGTGGGTTTGAGCCCCGTGTCAGGCTCTGTGCTGACAGCTCAGAGCCTGGAGCCTGCTTTGGATTCTGTGTCTCCCTCTCTCTCTGCCCCTTCCCCACTCGCACTCTGTCTCTGTCTCTCAAAAATAAATAACCGTTAAAAAAATTAAAAAAAGAAAAAAGAAAAATGCCTGTTGGAGAAGGGTTCTCTCCACAATATTTGTGGAGCACAATGTAACTCCTACAGTATAATAGCTACTATTTTTTTTATCTGTAAAATTATGTCAGCAAGCCTTACATACTTACCATCATAGAAAGCAATTGTTAGAGTCCAAAAAGTGATGAATATGACAAGGTTTCTAGGAGAATGAAGGACTATCCTGGTGTCAGTCTTCGTCTTACATGCAGGGACGTCCTGTGGAACTGAATATGCTGTATTAAGAAAAGTGTCATGAAGCATTAGCTAATTCAGAAGTTAGAAGCAAATTTTTAACCTTCAAAATGAAGTCTATGTGAATTTATTTATTGTTGGATAAACACGCTAAGCAGTAGTTTTAGTCTCTAAAATAAACCATACGGAGGTAAAATTTATCTTCTTTTTATGTTATCCTAAAGTCTCCTGAGATCATCATTTGATTATTTAAAAATTTTTAACCTTTTTGTTTTCATTTTGTTTTGCTGTGAATTGAAACACAGTCACAGTATAGGGTAGTATAATTGTTCCATTTTAATAGAGTCTATTTTTTCCCTAGTCCTCAGAGAGATCCTATGTAGGCCATTGCCAGATGTATCATTCTAGAGTATATTAATCAAGGATCCGAATCAGGATGGCAACTCCTGTGTGTCCAGAGAGCTGGGTCAGGATGTTTCTATAATTCCCTGATGAGGAGTAGAAAGATATTGGCCTTTGTGCTATATAGACTTTAGCGTTTTGTATGTTATTAACCAGTTGATTGCTGCTCAGCATACCTGCTAAGTAGGACACACTTCTGTTCCAGGAAGTGAAAGCCTCAATTATCCAATTGAATATAATTTTTAAGGCAGTCTCTTAATGCCTGCAAGAAATGAAATTAACTATGTTTTTCTGTTCTAAATAAGTTAAAATTGCATGTATGGAAAAGAGAACGTTGAGTTGCCTTTTCTGTGTTGTGGGGTATCTGGTATAAAACGATGGCACCAAGTATGTTGATAATTTCATCTTAAAAAATCAAGTAATTCTCAAAAAGAAGGGGCATGATCATGTTTAGTTTGTAAGTTTTTGCGTCTTACTATCAGTGCTAGCTTAACAACTTGTTTTGGGGATGATGCTAGAAACAAATTTGTCATATAACGAACATACAAGATAAAGGTAAGATTACAAATGAGAAAGAAGAAAGAAAGAAAGAAAGAAAGAAAGAAAGAAAGAAAAAGAGAGAAAGAGAAAGAGGAAGGGAAAGAAAAGAAAGAAAGGGTGAAGAGGAAGGAAGAAAGGAAGCAAGGAAGGAAGGAAAAGGGAAGGAAGGAAGGAGGGAGGAAAGAGGGAGAGCAAGAAGGAAGGGAAATGACTGGTTTCTAAAGATAAATTATGTCTTTAAGGGGGAGTTGTATTTACTCCAAACATTGTACTAAAAAACAACCCATTTTTAAGTTATGGCCTGCTGATTATCATTCCTTTCCCTCAAACTATGCTTTTCTGAAGTAAAGTTAATTTTGGATAGGAAAATTGGGCAAAATTTAAGAATTATGGACCAGTACAGTAGAATACCTCTTTGCCAGTTATCACATCTTTGCTCTGTATTGAACTGTTTACATATATCATCGATGTCCTCACAGATAAAAACAAACAAACAGGGGCGCCTGGGTGGCTCAGTTGATTGAACGTCCGACTTCAGCTCAGGTCATGATCTCTCGGTCCGTGAGTTTGAGCCCCGCGTCCGGCTCTGTGCTGACAGCTCGGAGCCTGGAGCCTGTTTCAGATTCTGTCTCCCTCTCTCTCACCCTCCCCCGTTCGTGCTCTGTCTCTCTCTGTCTCAAAAATAAATAAACGTTAAAAAATTAAAAAAAAAAAACAACCTGTAATTCTGTAATTTAGATGTTATTTCCACATTACTAAAAAAGAGATTATAGCTCTGCAATTATTCTTATACTTTAAGTCTCCTCAGGATATGTTGTTTCATGTAGCAGTAAATAGGAGGGAAGAAAACCTAGATTCTGATTTAGTTTTGCCACTTGTTCTTTTAACTGTGAAATTCGGGACCCTTTTGAAAAAATAACAATGACCTATCTTCTTTAGAGATGAAATTCAAATGTATTGATATATGTGAATAGAGTTTGTAAACTCCATACATATATGATATTGTAACAGTTCTATTAGCAATAAGAAGAGATGGTTGATAAAATTATATTTATTTGTAACTATTACCTGGGTTTTCTAAACCGGTATTTTTAACTTTCAACAGACAACATTTTATGAAAATATTATTTCATTCTAGAATACAAAAAGGAAACTGCACTTGGTATAAAATTATTTAAATCCTCAGTTTTAGACAGCTAAATCCTTCTTATTTTGTTAATTTTTATGAGTGGATTTAAAATTTCACATAAACTAATTTATTTAGCCCTGACACTTTAAGAAACAATATCATATTTTATGAATAGAAGAACATGTTAAAATAGAATATCATTAGAAAATGTCAATGTTGCTTCAAATAGATTTTTAACAAACAAAATAATTTTTTGCAAACAAAAAAATAAGGAAAATAATTGGACTGTTTTAAATGTCTTAGAATCAGTTCTTTGCACTGTCTTAAACTGTATCCAGTAAGCTATATTACATTTTTCAAAGCATTAATAGTGAGATTTAAATTTATTTTTATCATTTCCATTGGGTAAAAGAAGTTAGTGGTTCTCTTTTTTTAAGCAAGGTATAAGATTTTACACATTTTAAGCATTAACAATAGAGATTAGAAAAGAATTATAAATTGAAATTCACAACGAGGAAAAAACCATTTTCCTTCTAAATGGCAGTGAAACTGCTGAAGTTTTTATGTGTGTTCGTAGAAGAAAGGAGTCAAATATGAAGGGTGGCAGTGCTCTCATCTGCTTAAATTCCTCCCACGTCCATAATTGATTGACATACTCTCAACAAACTGATAATTGCCCACTTGATTTGTTTTAAATAATTCTCATTTTTTTTTAAAGTAGACTTAAATTGTTAGGAAATACTTACATCAAGTGGAATCATTTGTGGGATTTTTTTTTTTTGGTCTTTTATCCTTTATTTATTTATTCATTATTAAAACTTTACTTTTTTAGAGCAATCATCTGCTTTTTTTTGTTTTTGTTTTTTTACAGTGGAAGATCCATTTTTTATGAAGGCAATCTTCTGTTCATTTAGGCACCTGCTCATATTTTCAAATACCCCTCTCTCCATTGAGCTTGTTTTCATTAAGCTGAAAACCTATGAATTCAGGTTGTTTTCCCACTCTTTCTAGACTTTCATGGCTATGCAGAGTATTTCCTATTTATTCATAAAATACAATTCTTTTTATGCAGAGTAGCCATGTTGGAGAAAAGCAATTTAGCAAATTTTTGCATGAGTATTTCATGCTAGAAATCTAAGATGACTTTCTTTATTCCTGATGAGATAATTAGTTTTGTAAGCTATCATCTGATTTATGTTAATATAACATATACTATATACAGCTCATATAGAAAAAAATGCAAAGATTTTGCCAAAAAAAAGAAAAATGTGGAAAATGTTGTTAAGAAGCCAAGTGTCTCCTATATCTAACATGAATAGCTCTGTTACCATATTATCTGCTATTTAAGTTTATTATAAACACATTTCTACCAAAAGTGAACTGTGAAGCACTTGTTACCAAATCACACCTCTTGAATAAAAACGACTGTCTTTATATATTCTCTATATTCTATCTAGAATATTCTAGAATGTTTTTTTAAGATCATAGAATACTAATAATGAAGTAAAACACAGTCTATGTGTTTAGCATCCTTATCCTACAGCTTAAAACAAAAGTGGCTTTTTTTAAGGCTACCAAGAAAGTTGGAAACAAAATGGAACCAAGACTGTAAGTCTGGCATATTGCACATTAAATGAATTTATCTTTGTTACATGAAAACAAATAAATCATAATTCTACTTACCTCACCATCAATCTTTCAAATATATTAAAACACATTAGCATTTCAGATATGCTTCAGTTTCTTCCGTGGATAATCAAGTCATAACAGTGGAGCATCTAAATTCTAGGACAGTGAATATCCATAATCTTGATAAAGCAGTAAAATGTATATATAGATATATATTTAAAGCTTATTTTGTTTTTGAAAGAGAGAGAGAGAGAGAGGGCACTGAGGAAGGGCAAGGAGGGAGGTAGAGACAGAGGGAGGAGAGAGAATCCCAAGCAGGCACCACACTGTCAGCACAGAGCCTGACGTGGGACTTGAACTCACAAACTGCTAGATCATGACCTGAGCCAAAATCAGGAGTCAGTCACTTAACTGACTGAGCCTCTCAGGAACCCCAGTAAAATGTACATTTTGATGTTAACAGTGTACACAGAGATTTCAGCAGGTGGATTTTTATCTTGATCTGTTGTATTTTGTGACATCATTGACCTATAAAATGTTCTGAATTGATTGCACTTTTGTGTATGTGTGTGTGTATATATATAGTATATATATATAGATATATATAGTATATATATATAGATATATATATATATTGCACTTTTGTGTGTGTGTGTATATATATATTATGTATATATGTGTGTGTGTGTGTGTGTGTGTGTATGGAAATAATATATAAAAGGGTACATATAGAAGGAGGAGAGGGGTTTTGGAGTTATTTGTTTGTTGTGCTTATTCTTTAAATAGCATATGATCGGGGCGCCTGGGTGGCGCAGTCGGTTAAGCGTCCGACTTCAGCCAGGTCAGGATCTCGCGGTCCGTGAGTTTGAGCCCCGCGTCCGGCTCTGGGCTGATGGCTCAGAGCCTGGAGCCTGTTTCCGATTCTGTGTCTCCCTCTCTCTCTGCCCCTCCTCCGTTCATGCTCTGTCTCTCTCTGTCCCAAAAATAAATAAACGTTGAAAAAAAAATTTTTAAATAGCATATGATCATTCATGTGCTTATTTTAATTACCATTACTGGGAGATACTCTTAGGGACAAACTTTTCTTAGTGACCTGATAGATAAATTGACGTTACAGAACATTTACATGCACAGTCACAGTTTTGAAGGAAAATCGGAGTCCTAACATTGATCTTTGGTGTTTTATAAATATCATACTGCTTTCTCTTAATCTTCCAGAGAAACAGCAAGCTGAAAACACCAAAGAGCACCATGTTGTGTTTTGAACAATTTACTGCAATTCCTAATTTTGAGTACTATGTGGTGAAATGAATTCACCTGTTTTACAGATATCATTAAATAGTGTGACCCTTTAGAAAAATATTCCAACATATTGTCTCTCACTCTGAAGCTGATTCATTCAGGTCACAGAGATATAATAATCAGAAATGTTGCCTTGTAGAATGGCCTTAAACACTTAAACACTGCCAAAGCCAGTTTTCTGAGGTGAAGGACTCAAATGAGCAGTCACCTTCACGTTATGTAGCATATATTTATAAGGGGGAAAACTGACCTTTGACACCTTGAGGAAAGTCAGAATAAAATGTACCAGCTAATCATTTCATGTCAACAACTGAAAGGAAAAAAAATAGAAAATCCTTGACATCTTTATTTCCCCACTCGGATTCAGTTCTATGTAAACAGAGCTCCGTTTTGACAACTGTTTAGCTCAAGGCACAGATTTGAAGTATTAAAGATAATGACAGATTTATTAGATTAACTTTTGCCAGGATCTTTTAGTGTCCTAGATAATTACTAGCCATGGTACATCTGAATGGTTTCGGCGTGTATTATTGGAACGTGTGCATTCCCTTGTAGGCATTGATGTTGTGTCAAAAGAGATATTAGAGAGTCTATATTTAGTTATGTTCCATTGATTTGTGTTTTTAAAGTTTGTATGTGTGTGTCTGTGTGAGTGTGAAATAATTCATATCTCTGATTTATTTCTTCCCCAAATTAAAAAAAGAGGTCAAGTGTCCTTTCTATCCATTTCCTGAATTTTAAAGAAACTATTCTTTCAGTTATCTTTCTGATTTTAATTATTGATCTGTCATTCTTTGATTACTCAAGTGAGCACCACCAGACTTGCTTCATCAAATTTGCACATTATATTTCTCCCTTCTGTTTTGTATGATTAATTCATACAGTCTCTTGGCATACTTGCATTTTCATGCTGGGTAGAATGAAAGTATATACAAGACAATGTATATACTTGTAGAATGCAATTATATAAAAAGGATCTAATGCCTTTTTATTCTTCTCTTATTTTTGTATGTTGCTTTTTTACTAGCTGCTATATTTATTAGGCTTTTTTACAAAGCATATTTTTATTACTACTTTTTATAGCTCTTAATTTGGTTTAAAGGTTTTTGATTAGCTTAATATTCTGTATGGATTTCCCTAACATTCCCTTAGTTTTGTTTGTGGTGGTGCCGATTTTTGTCACAAAAGCAGTAAAGATTTCCTACTGCATTCTTCTACGTATATAGACGAAACATCTTTTAATCCAGTCAATAAATATATCATTGTTTTCCAGTTTTAAAGGATTAAAATTCATATTAGTTTCTAGAAAAATAATGTTAAGATTGTTGATCTTAAATAAAATTTGTATGTCTTTTACTTCTTAAATGACCTTTTCAGAAACAAATCCTAGGATGCTAACCTTGACCTTTCTGGGTAGACTATCATTTGTCATGGTTTCCTCAGGAAAAATCTCTGTCTACACCTGTTGTCCAGACATAATCATTAATAGTGGCCCCTATCACTTTCAAAAATACCCTTGCTTGGGCAATATGTTATGTGGTCACCTTTTATTTATGGGTGACTACTGCAGAAAAGCAACATAAAAAGAAAAATATATAGATACATAGAATGTGGGAAAAGAACTGCACTCAGGATAAGTAGAGTTATTTATTTATTTATTTATTTTTTTTTTTTTTTGCTACTAGCTCTTCTGAACTTCAGTTTTCTTACCTGGAAAATAAAGACATTTTATTGCATGATCTCTAAACCTCTCATCCCTAAAACTTAAATTACCACACATAATTACATTTCCTTTGAGATTTAAACTACACAAAGACTGTGTACGCATATAAACAATAGTTACAAGGAAAGAAGTTTGGAGTGTATGCTTGATTTAAGAGATGGCCTGATTGTGGAACTGTGAGAGTAAATACTGCTTTCTTTTGTTTCCAGTTATGTTGATATTTTCTAACTACCTTTGGAAAAAATATAAAATAACTGTATCAATGTAGCTATTATTCTATATGTGAGCAGACAGTCATATACATGGAAACCTGAAACTGACTTAGAAAAGTTCAGACCAAGTAATTCTGAAAATGAGGTTCTTTCCACAATGTTTAAGTAAGAATAAAAGAAGATGTATTTTTTGAGTCATCATGTCTTTGAATGTTAGTAAACCACATGTAAATAACAAATAGAAGGCCAAATGGGGTGCCTGGCTGTCTCAGCTGGTAGAGCATTAGAGCATGTGACTCATGATCTTGGGGTTGTGAGTTCAAGCCTCATAATGGATGTAGAGAACACTTAAAAATAAAATATTAAAAAAAAAGAATAAAAAATAAATCTTCCTCATTATTTTTTCCCACCATTAAGATATGGCAGAAAAAAAGAATTTTTAATTTAAAAAATCAAAGGAAAACAAAAGCACAACACTTTTCCCAGTTTACCAAATTACCTGTCACTGTATTTATCTCTTTTGACTCCCTGATTTTTTTGAAGAAATTCTAGAAGTAGAGTGTGGAAAAAGACCTGTATGGTAGATGTGGGACATGAGTTCTAACCTTCAATCTGCTTCTAGTTTGTGGGCGGCCCAAGTGAAATCCTTTACCTTTCTGGCATTTCTAGATTTTTCCACCAAAGTATCCCTAAAGGCAGAGGACAATAAATGCATACATAGGAGTCTTCTCACAACTGCTAGAGTTATTGGATTCTCATGTTCTAATTTTAAAATACCCATAATTATGCTTTCTGTTTTATAATATTTGTTTTAACACGGAAGTAATGATTTAAATTGTTTTCCATCTAGTCATTTTATCCTTCAGGAAAATGTGCCTCGTCTATTTTTGTGAATCTTGAATACCCAAGCATAGAGATAGAACCTCAGTGTTTCTGGAGTTCTGATTTCATTCATTCCAAAAATGCCCTGGAGGAAAAGAAACATATATTTATGACTTTTTCACTGCAACTGTGTGTTATTTATACAGCCCCTAAAAGATACGTATGTTACTCATTTTATGCTTGAATTTGGGGTGAGAAGTCTACTGAGCATATTGAAAGTAAAAGCAACAGCAATAATGGCATGTTTTGTTGGGGAATGCTAAACCACTGAGTCCCAAGATGAGTGGCTTTCTCTTCCAACAGGCTCCACATTCACACTCAGTCTGTGAACAAGTTGTATTGTACTTTCTTGGACCTGCCGGCACTGCCCTGGCATTGCAACTTAATGGCAGCATTCCCTGAGGGGCTTCTGTGAACTGTTCTAAGTGCTTTGCATGCATGTGCTCATTTAACCTTCACAACAGCCCCGTGAGGATAGCCCCATTTTGCAGATGAGGAAGTGACGGAACGCGGAAGTTCAGCGGTTTGACCCAGAACAGACAGCGTGAGACGTCAGACCCAGCTATGGGGTTTGCCAAATTCCATCTCTGGCCTTCTTCATTGTTATTATTTGTAGGCCAAATATTATTTACATTTGTAGGAATACAGTTTTAAAGACTGAAATTTTCAACTGCCCACCCAGAGCGGACAGCTAGAGTCTAGGACTCTAGGACACGGCTGCCCTCTCATTGCCTACACCGCGCCCTTGGAGTACTGAAAGAACTCTGCAGTGTGATATGCAGCTGCGTGTCGCAAGACAAGCGGTGTCTGATTTATAAATGACCCACATACACAGCAGAACACTCTCCCTTCCTCATTGTCTTTGCCACATTCTGAACCCCTGCTGCTGGCTGTGCCTTCAGAAAGCGGGAAAAGGAAATAGCTATTAGAAGCAGGGCCGGCTAGGGATGCTGGCAGGCTCCATGTGACACTGGCCTTTCTGTCTCTCTGCACGAGCGTGCGTGCATCTGTGTGTACGCAGGTGCCCGTGCGCATTTGTGTGTGCCGCCCCAATTGTGTTTATATGTCACCGCTTGACTTTGATCAGTTTTCACAGATGAGACCGTTACCTAGTTTTGTAAATGTTACCAGTTTTGCAAGGACATGGACTCTTTGGCCAAGAAATCCATTAAAAAGTTCAAAAGACGTGCAGTGTTTTCCTCTAAATTTTGAGAGAATTAGGGGTTTATTCAGTCCCATGAATTTGGATAAACTTAATCAGCTCGCTTTCATGTTTGTATGCACAACGTACACCAGATATGAACTGCTTGGCGTGAAAGAGCGTTTTCTTGAGGGAAGAAAAGCCTTTAGGTAATTTGGGAGCATAGCAAACTTATTGAGGGAGTCAGTCAGACAATGTGATATTTCTCAGTTGGGAAAAGAAGGGACGTCTAATAAATTGAAGGGTGGAAGAAAGAGTGTTAAATGGAGGAAAGACACAGAAGCGAGAACAAAGGAGATTGGAAGAAAACAAACTCTTACTCATATATCCTCATGGACTCCCTCCGGTGTCTGGGCTGAAGGGAACCAGCTCCTTCCTCCTCCACTTCCTCTTATGTTTTATTGTTCCTTGTTGCTAGGACTTCAAAATAAAGCCAGAATTAGTATTCTTAGTACTATAGTTGGCCACCCTGCGAGTTAAGCAGGTTTTTGTAAACTAAACTAAGAATCTATTTGACTATGGCCTTTTAATGCAATAAAATACATGTTGAATTCCAAAGTAAGAACAAGGAATAAACTTTCAGAATATAACTCATTTGTACTTGTGGAATATATATAAGCTCAGTATTTTTGCCTGCATAGCCCTCTAGTGATATTTGCTTTCTGTCACAATAAGAATGTTGACTTATCTTTTTCTTTTTACTGCCATTGTTATTGTTGAATGAAGGAAATTCACAGAGAAATTTTCAGATAAGATTTTCTTCTGACATAGTTGGATGTTTTAATATTCTTAGATACCTGTCCTCTGATATCAAAACTAAAATGAATGAGAATTCAGCTACATAGGTTTGTAATCTCTGAAATTGAATCATAACCCGGCCTGTACCTGTCAGTGTGCCATTTTGTTTTGACATCAAAGTAACATGGATTAAATGATTTCCCTCTTCTCTTTAGCTATCGTCAAAGATAATGATGATTACATGGCCTATAATGCCTTCGTGGCTTTTTGGGAAGCATTACAGATTATAAAATCTGCTCACTAAAGCAGCCTAATAATAGCTGAACTTTTGTAGAAAACCCAAAGTATATCAAGTATTGTTTCCTTTTGATTACAGTTCTGATAATATAAATCAGTTTTTAAAATTTAATTTTGCATTCTTTTTCTGGGTCAGCATAATGATTGAGAGCCAAATAGCAAGGAAAAATTAATTTAATAGCTCTTTGCTATTGTAAAGCATAGCTCGGTGGCTCAAATCCTTACCAAGAACCCACTGAAACTTAAGAGGCAGGCACGGTACTTAGAAGACATTATTTGGGACAGAGTGACAGGGAGCAATTTTCTATGCTGCAATAAAGCATGCATTGATTTTTCATTTAAAGAAACTGAAATAACATGGAAGAAATATTCTACTGTGAACAGTATAACAAAACAGCAAGAGATACATTTCTTGCATTTATGTGTAAGATACTAATGTCAGTTTTTACACACCATTAGATGCAATCACTTCGAGAGATGCGTAACTCGGATCGATTCTTAGGCTTTGCACTTGCAAAGAGCACATGAATACTCAATAACTAACATATACTGATATATATCACTTTTTTTTTCATTTTTAGGTCATTCCAAAACAGACCAGTTGTGAGATCTGGTTGCATTTCTTTCGTAGAGTTATTTGACGTGTAGTCTTCTCTCCTCCTACAGCATTTGTTTCCTTCATGCAGTGGAGTGCTGCTATGGACTGAATGTTTGTTTCCTCTCAAAATTCATAGACTGAAACCTATTCTTCAGTATGATGATTTTGGGAGAAGACTAGGGCATAAGGCTAGATAGAGCTCTTTTAGAATGGGATTCATGAGGGTGCCTGGTTGGCTCAGTCAGTTAAGCATCTTGACTGTTGGTTTCAGCTCGGGTCATGATTTCACAGTTTGTGGGATCAAATCCGGCATTGGGCTCTGCACTGACAGTGCAGAACCTGCTTGGGATTCTCTGTCTCCTTCCCTTTCTGCACCTCCCTGTTCATGCTCTCTCAGTCTATCTCAAAAATAAATTAACATTAAAAAACATGATGTGATACTAAATTTCACCAAAATATACTGTATATTATAATAGTTATATGCATCATTAGTAAAAGTATTTCTTTTTAAGTTAATTTAGTACACACACACACACACACACACATTGTGTTTCTTTTGTACTTTATGTCCCAGTATATTCATATTAAATGATCTTTTCTCTGTAAATACTTACCTTAGTCCTTTTGGGCTATTTTAATAAGCTTTGATAGACTGGATGTTTATAAACAGAAATTTATTTTTTACAGTTCTGGAGGCTGAGAAAAAGTCCAAAATCCAGCAACCTGCAGATTTAGTGTTTGAAGAGAGAGAGAGAGAGAGAGAGAGAGAGAGAGAGAGAGAATCCTAAGCAATGTCTACACTCAGCACAGAACCCGATTTAGGGCTGGATCCCACAACCCTGGGATCATGACCTGAGCCAAAATCAGGAGTCAGCCAAAATCAGGAGTCAACTGACTGAGCCACCCAGGCACCCTTAGTATCATGTTTCTTAAGGGAAATATATTTCTGCCATACTTTTTCCACTTAAATTAAAAATCAAGTAAAATAAAACAAGTATAAAAATTGACTATTTTAATGTTTATGCATTCATTTCCCATAAAAATGGAAACATTTATTAATACATGCCTTCAGGTAATGCTGAGTAAGTTTCTAACTGAAAACATGCATGTATTTGGAGCCATATTTATATATATGGAGATGTTTTCTCCTTATAAGAGACTATCTTTTTTTTGTTAATCCAACACTTATGCATGTATATGTACATATGTGCATTTTGTTTAAGTTATAAGTCACATTTTGTTCAAGAGCTCACTAGTATAGATGGAAATTTTAAGCAAAATTTGCATTACATATGGTACTGAAGATGTGATTAGTAGACATAAAAATCAAAGTAATAGAGACTGAGGAGAGTAGTTAAGTGAACTTAGAAAATTAGAAAATAAGCACAAGGAGCTATTAATTTGCAGGCATTTAAAGAAAATACTCTATTTCAAAGTATTTGCTACAATTGAATTATCTTACACACACACATGCATACATATATTTTTTCTTGGATGATTTCAGTTAGGTCTTATACTCAATCTTACTGGCATATGAACCCATCTCTTACACCAAATTTAGTTTATTTATGAACCATAATACAGAACACAACATTTTAATTCATTCATATCTATCTTGTTTTACTCTTCTAGAATCTGCTTTTTATTTGCCCCATGTCATTCGCCATAGCAATTTTTTGCCATCTGGGTATTTTATATTTTGAAGTTTTTTGGGTTTTGGGGGGTTTTGTTGTTGTTGTTGTTTTGTTTTGTTTTGTTTGTTTGTTTGTTTTGACAATCTGTATTTGTTTCCTAGGTCTGCTGTAACAAAACACTACTAATTGGGTGGCTTCAAAAAACACAGGAATTTATTCTGTCACAGTTCTAGAGGCTAGAAGTCCAAAATTAAAGTATTAGCCGGGCCATGCTGTCCTAGCTCTAGGTGAGGATTCTTCTTTGCCTGTTCCTAGCTTTTGGTGGTTGCCAGCAGTTCTAAACATGTCACTCCCATTTCTGCTTCCATGGCCATATGGTATTCTCCCTTGTATGACCATCTTTGTGTCTTGTTTCTCTTCTTATGAAGACAGCAGTCATGGGATTTAGACCCACCCTAATATTAACTTACCTGACTTCATCTTAAGTAACTATGTCTGCAAAGACCCTGTTTCCAAATAAGGTCACATTCTGATTTTCCATGAGGACATGAATTGTGGAGGAGCAGTATTCAACCCAGTCTATCCTTTGAACCCCCAAATTCACATGCATCCCATTTACAAAATCCATCCACCTCCTCCCGCTATCATCCACACATCTCAAACCTTTCTAGCAGGACTCTAAGTCCCAAATCAAATCTAAATATCAACTAAGAAAGTCTCACATCTCAGCAACTAAATCAGGTGTAGGGGAGAATCTGGGTATGGTCCCTCCTGGGCAACCTTCCTCTTCTTTCACAGACCTATCACACTAGAAAAGAAATTACCTGTTTCCAAAATACAATGATGGAACAAGCACAGGGTAGACACTCTTATTCTTAGAGGGTGAAAATGGAAGGAACAAAGGGGTTAGTAGTCAAGGAAGTTGGCAACGCATAGGGGCAAATTCCATTAGGTTTCAAGGCCTGAAAGTAATTGCGTGCTCACTCCTTTAAGCTTTCTTGACTCTCTGGGGCAGTAACCCACCCTTCCTGGTCCCTGTATCTGTGGCTGTACTTTAGAGTGATTTTTCCTTCATTTTGTCTCATCTCTGTCTCTTTCAGTCCACGTTAGCAGCGTGATGTAAAATTCTCAAAAACTTTGACTTCTGGATGTTGAGGGGATCCACACCATTAGACAAGAGTGTTCTCCACAGATCTTTCCTCAGTAACCTTATCTCTACTCCTGACTTCTCTTATGATGGTTGATTGGAGTCATAGATAACACCCTAATCACTACAGCAAAAGACTGTCCAGCCACACCTTTGTCCTTGTTTCCAGAACATGCGATTTGATAGTGAATTTTCCCAATCAATTGTTGGTGTCTTTTTGCTTAAAAGTTCATTCCTTAGTTGATCTCTTTGCTCTCACATTTTACTATAGCCAGAAAGGAGAAACCAGCTCACACCTACTACACTTTGCTGGAAAGCATTTCAGCTAAATATCCAAATTCATCAAGGACAAGTTCTACTTTTCACCCAACAATTTGGCCAAGTTTCCTGCCACTTCATAACAAGCATTGCCTTCCAGTGTCCAATAACATTTCTACCTGAAACCTTATGAGAAGCACCTTTAACATTCATATTTCTGTCTACATTCTGCTATTGAGGATAAAGCCACACGTATATCCTCAAACATGATAGAAACTTCCTCTATAGTTAGCCTTACTTCTTACTGAGCTCGGAGGAGAATCATTAAATTAAGTTTTTTTAGTGTCTGTATTTCTTCCAATAGTCTCTTCAAGGCAATCCAGGCTTTTAAAAACCATGCATAACTCTCAACAATAGCCAAATTATGGAAAGAGCCTAAATGTCCATCAACTGATGAATGGATAAAGAAATTGTGGTTTATATACACAATGGAATATTACATGGCAATGAGAAAAAATGAAATATGGCCTTTTGTAGCAACGTGGATGGAACTGGAGAGTGTGATGCTAAGTGAAATAAGCCATACAGAGAAAGACAGATACCATATGGTCTCACTCTTATGTGGATCCTGAGAAACTTAACAGGAACCCATGGGGGAGGGGAAGGAAAAAAAAAAAAAAGAGGTTAGAAAGGGAGAGAGCCAAAGCATAAGAGACTGTTAAAAACTGAGAACAAACTGAGGGTTGATGGGGGGTGGGAGGGAGGAGAGGGTGGGTGATGGGTATTGAGGAGGGCACCTTTTGGGATGAGCACTGGGTGTTGTATGGAAACCAATTTGTCAATAAATTTCAGAAAAAAAAAAAAATAAAAAAAAATAAAAAAAAATAAAATTTTTTTAAAGTTTATTTAAAAAAAAAAAAAACAAACCATGCATATTAAAACTCTTCCAGCTTATTCCCATTACCCAGTTCCACAGTCACTTCCACATATTTACATATTTGTTCCAACAGCATATCACTTCTGGATACCAAAATCAGTATCAGAGGGCTGCCATAACAAGAGCCATACTAGGTGGCCTAAAATGACAGGAATTTATTCTCTCCCAGTTCTGAAGGCCAGAAGTCCAAAATCAAGTTATAAGCAGGAATGTGCTCTCTAATGGCTCTCAAGGAGGATCTTTCCTTGCCTCTAGCTACTTTACTTCTGGTCATTGCCAGCAATCCTAGACAAAACACTCCAATCTCTACTTCCACCTTCGCATGGCATTTTCTCTACACGACTGTCTCTGTGTCTCAGTTTTCTTACAAGAACATCATACATTGGATCAGGGCCCACTCTAATCCAGTATGACTTCATCTAAAGTAATTAGATTTGCAAGGACCCTCTTTCCAAATAAGGTCATATTCTGATGTTCCCGGTGGACATATGGGGGTCAATACCCAACCCAATGCACAGCCTATACCTGTCTTTTTTTTTTCCTCCAATTTCAATTAAATATATTTTTCTGAACAAAAGGATTCTATACCTTATATGACTCTGGGAATATTATTTAAAAATATATGATATACTTTGAATAGATCTAAAATATGTTAGATAGTGATTGCTGAGTTTGAATTATTATCAAGGGAATGTAGAGTGCCTTTTACATAGTAAAATGGTCAGTGGGTAGAAAAAAGTGCAATTTCTGGTAGGACTGAAAATTTAAGAGAATTGTGCCAAATGCAAAAAAGACAAGTGAACTTGGTAACAAAATAAGAACAAATGAAGGTTGTAGACTATAAACTTTGGCAAATGTCTTTGGCAAAAACTAGATCATCTCTTCAGAATTTTAAATTGAACATAGTAACAAGGTGACTTACAGATTATTTTTTTCTGTAAACCAATATTCTCTATTCTCTTTTCTGTGCTAATATCACAATAGGCATCATTTAAACATGTGCATGAGGCAGACTTATTTTCAGGTGTTTCCATCTGTTGTGGGAATATATTTGAAGAATAGAAGAGAAACATACACAAATTAAACACAAAGCCAGGGGAGAAAAGGAAAAAAAAATGAGAGAAAACATCTGCAGGGAAACAGTGTGGAAAAATGTTTGAGCTGCCTGTTATTAACTACTCAACCTGTTTTACATTGGAATCCTGCATAATTACATTCCAGGGGAGGGGCAAACAACAGATGTTGAATAAAGGTTGAAAATAAGAAAATGAGACTATTTGAAAAATAAAGCTACTTTGCTCACCAACAGGCCTTTTTTTTTTTTTGGCATGACTTTTAGATAGCAATTGATTTCATATATTCATTATGCATTTAGACGCAAACAAAGCATTCTTTTTTTGTCTAAGAAATTGATCAATTATACACATCCATATATGCCCAAGTTAGAGGTGCTTAAAAAGCAAAACAAAAATAAAAACAAAATGCAGCATTTCTTTATAACAATAACATTTATTGTTATGTGTTGGATTAAAAAAAAAGAGTTGAAATTGTTTCAGAAATATATATATTTCTTATTACTAAAATCAATACGCTTTTAACTATTGACGGTTTCTAGGGGATTGAGTAAACAGCTAAGTTTCAAACAGTTTGTTGTTTCAAGCTCCAGACAATACACATCAAAATTTCACTAGCAGTGAAAACTTTTATTAGAGCCTTGTTCTCTAGGGATATTAAAGAATAGACAGTCTGCAACTTTGATTTTGGTGGCCTGATTTTTTACATATTCTACCCACTACTACAGAAAGGTTTTTTCTTTTATTTAGGATAAATGAATCCATCATCGTAGGAGTATTTTTCCCATTGACCTAGGCATTCTTATAGTTACTTTGCATTGTTTCTATCTCCTCTAAATGGAAATATGCCCCCAAAGTAATTTTCTTCCAGTCACACTAAGTTTTATGCACCTGGGGAAATACAAATGACCGTATCTGTTAGGGAATGATCAATCTAAAGGATTTTAATATAAAAATTTCAATCAATAGAGAAGGATTCATGATTCAATTGGCCCTTTTTTCCCATTTGGTTTTTCTATTTGTTAACTAAAAATATTTTATTTTTCAAGCATTCCCGACTTTGCTTTCCTTTGCTATCCTCACCCTACACACCATCACAACTAGACTTCAGTCTGTTGACCTACTTCCTCCAGGTGAGCAATTTCTTCATCTGCTGGCTTTCTTCTCTGTGATCCGAATTTTACTTGTTACATGATGACACTCATAAGACTATCCACACATAAATTCAGAATGTGTAGACTTTATTCCTTTAAAGGAAAATAGAATAGTAAATAAGTAATTTATTCTATTTTATTTGCATCGCTACGTCCAATATTTCAGGAAAAGCTGTGTAAGGTTAAGGGTTGAAAAGAGATTCTACATATTCATTTATATCAGGGTTTGTTTTTTCACATTTATAGTTCTTAAAAGAGTGTAAGTGGTCCAATTCTTAATTGCTTAATGTAAAAAATCACCACTTGTACAAATTTCACTTCAGAGTTAGTGCTAGGGAAATGCTAAGGAAGAAATTGGTGGAATAGAGGGCTGATATAGGAGAAGAGGATTGGTTATTTTCCTTGAATGTTAGTTGTTGGTATAGAGCAAGGTACATCACTGTTGAATTCTGAAGAAGAAACTGTTTCACCTGAGAAATTGGGTCCACAAATTCTTCTTTCACTTTGGACAGGCAATTACATTCCAAATTAGATGTGTTATTTTATGGAAATATATTAAAGGCTTCTTTACACATTACTTTGTAAAATCGGTACACATCACCCTAATACAGATTCCTAAAGGCAGGGCGGAACCAAGTTCATGTCAATTGCAACAGCTAGTGAAGCTCAAAATTAAAATCTCCTGAACTCGATAAATTTTGTCAATATGTTTTAATTTGGAAGTATGCTCTACATGTGACTCACACAATCTAGGAAAACACATTGAAATTTGAAATAACTGGATGGATTAAGTGAAAGACAGAAAGAAGTATATATCTCAGGTGAAATTTTAGCTCATTTCATGATATCCTTCTAACTCTGGGTTGTATATAGTCCAAGTCTGAGTCATTTGAATGCTTTTGAGAGATTTCATTGGTTTCTCAGTAGTTTAATCTCTACACGAGGGAAACAAGCCAGTGGAGAAAATTAATATATCAAGTTGTCGCTGTGGTTGAAAAACACACATATATGTTACAGTAATCTATTAGTGTTATATTTATTTGTGTTGCTTTACTCAAGCCAGGAAAAGAGAAGAGGTTGCATTATTTCTAGATGGAAATGAATGGAAATTGGAGAGAAAATACAAGAAAAGGCCTCAAACAGTGTTGCAGTGAGGAAATTTTTACTTATTTCCAATTTGGGGGAGTAAGGTGGAAAGTTTGACAGCATGAGTGCATGTACATACACATATACTGACACATCTATATAAAATCATCCTTGTCATCCTTAAATAGTTGTGATTTCACACTTACTAAATTATAATCGATTGGGAAAAAGAGTTTTATTTATCAATTCTTATTTTCAACTTCAATGTAAGAATTAAATTTAAGGGTAAAATTTATAGCAAAAAAAGCATTTTGGCCTTTAGAATGTAAATGTCTGCACATTATTTTATGTGTCCCTAAAAATCTCTCTCTTAATCTGACACTGACACTCTGCTCATGTGCACACGCATGCTTCTGGTGAATGTACATGTGTGTGCATGTGCACACCTGTGCTTCACCATGACTGTCTATTAACTTGAAACACTGGGCCCTCTGGGAGCTATCACTGAGCATCAGGAAACCCAAAAGCTGTTGCAAGGCGGGTTAGGTCTTTATTTTATTTCCATTAAATAGTTCCAGAGGATTTTTGTCCTTAGGCAAGGCTCCTTCCATTCATTTCCATTTGGTATGGGAATGTATTTTTTCATCATGTGTACAAAGGGTGCTTATATAAGGAAATGAATGCATGCCTTTTTAGTTGTATTCCTTTGTTGATAGTTACCTGATGTATTGGAAGCTGTCATTTTAAAACGTATATTGCCTTCACTTAAAATATTAAGATAGTGAAGCTTATGAATATTTTCCATCAAGATATATGCTACAATAAAATCTTCAGTTTAAAACTCTGTTACTGGAGCTCATTGAATATAATATTTTCCTATTTTTGTACATATATATTTCTTTGATTTTTAAAATACTAGAATGATTATATGTAATATAATCATTTCATGCATGTGTGTGTTGTAAAATAATCATAATAACTTTAGCTTTTTGTTGAAATCACTGTTATCTTTCAACTATATGGTTCGTATAGATACAACCTTTATGTTTATGGATAATAAGTAGATCAATGAGTTATATATGTTAGACTATGACCTGTTAAAATAAATGGTTAATCTTACAATGAATCATTTATATTGGAATTTTATGCAGAATTATGTGCAGATATATATGTTTTTAATCATAAAAGCATCATTCCCAATAGATAAGAAGTTACATTTGCCAAGTACTTCTAACTTAATAATTTTTCTATTTTGCAATAATACTTACCACAGTGACCTTATTTACAATAATAATTAACTAGGTAATTTTTTGTTGTGATCATGCATGTTTTTTATCAATTCAATGAAGAAACACAAATACATATTTTATTAGAAATTTGTCAGATCAAATAGTTATATTTCATTCCATTTTGCATTGCACCTTGGGTTTTAATATTAGATAATTTTAGATCAAGGAACATAACCATCAAGTCACCTAAAAATTTAAGGTTAAAGTGACACTTTCTCAAATTCAAGTTGTTCTCTCTTTTGAGCAGACACATGGTGATCCCAAGTATATGTCCACTAGCTTGTTCCACATCCTCCAATTGACCTAGGTAATAATTACAGCCTTCTAAAGGAATTTTAGGGTTCAGTTAGATGATTGCTACCATTTTCCTAAAGATTACGGAAATATTTGCTGGAACAGAAAGTATACAAATTCTACTTGTTAGAATCTAAGTTTATTGTTTTTGTTTTTTGTTTTTTTAATGACAGAACTGCCTAAATAATTTATTTGGGGCAGATTACAGAGGGTTTTGAACACGAGGCTGAGTAGTTCAGATTATAGCAGTCCCCCTTATCCACAGTTTTATTTTCCATGGTTTCAGTTACCTGAAGTGAACCTCATGGTTCAGAAACAGATGACCTTCCTCTGACATCTCATCAGATGGACAATAGTAGCCTATGTCACGTCATAGTGCCTACATCATTCACCTCACTTCATCTAATCATATAGGTATTCTATCACTTCACATTATTGCAAGAAGGGTACATTCAATACAATTTTTATTACAGTATATTGTTATAATTGCATTATATTACTATTAGATATTGTTAATCTCTTAGTGTACCTAATTTATAAAAATAAACCTTTTTAAAAATAAACTTTATTGTAGGTATGAATGTATAGGAAATAACATAGTGTATATAGGACTTGGTGCTACTCGTGACATCCACTGGGGGTCTCGGACCGTATCTGAATGGGAAAGGGAGGACGACTGTATAACCTTTTTCAGGAATGACCATGGAAATTGTTAGGCAGCTCCTCAAAAATAGCTTTGGCAACACAAAGGATCACTTCTTCTGAAATTGAGCATACATATTCTTGGGGGGGGTGGGGAATCAAATATAGCATGCCTGAATTTAAAAAAGACTGTCTCAATGAATTCAATGAATTCTCCTTGTGATATCAATATGAATTTCCAATTAGATTAGATTTAGATTGCAAGTTTGAAAATAAAATAAGTTTTCATATATTTATATTTATTTCCCCGTTAATATTACTCATGGGGACTACACTTCACTTTTATCATCTGTTCTTTGCTCCAGGTATGACTGATTATCAATTAAATCATAGAAAGTACTCTCCAAGATAAGAAAGTATTTAAAACATCACTGTAGACACCCTTTGATGTTAATACTGCATTATGGATGGATAAGCCTTCATATCCTTTAAAAATACATTTTTATCTTTGCTGTGATTCAAGGATAGCCTTCTCCAATAGCTTTTGACTCTCGGTTTGATTACATAACAGGGTGATATAGAGGGACGCATCTCCTATCTTACAATTTATGAATTTCCAGACCTCTTTTCCCAATTTCTCCATTGCTTCAGTGTGCTTTAATGATTACAAAATATTAAAGCTGTTACAGAAAAATGGCTTGTCATTGCCGGTAAAATCCATTACAAGAAACACTTTTGTATATTTACTCTAGAACATAGTATTGAGTGTATTGATTTTGCTTAAATTTTCATTCTTGGGATGACCCAATCATACAGGATAAAAAAACATCAGCTTCCAATAAACTTACAGCACACTAAAGGTAATAAGAACAGAATGGTTTCAGAGAAGTAATTCCAAGAACAGGCTTTATTTAAATTGTTAGTTCTCTTTCCTTTCCTACTCTTTATGTATTTTAAAACTATCTATAATATAGTAGCAAATAATTGTGGTAACATGAGCAGCTTGGTAGTAGGAGTTGTTTTAATAAAATCAAGGCCAAATTGTTTTGGTTCAAACTATTGTTATATTACTCTTTTTTTTTAATTTTTTAATTTTATTTATTTTTGAGAAAGAGCATGAGCAGGGGCGGGGCAGACAGAGAGAGAGAGAGAGAGAGAGAGAGAGAATCCCAAGCAGGCTCTGCACTGTCAGCACGGAGCATGAGGGACTTGAGTTCACTAACCGCAAGATCATGACCTGAGCTGAAACCAAGAGTCGGATGCTAATCCAACTGAGCCACCCAGGCGCCCCTGGTGTATTAATCTAAAGTTACCTTTGGGACACTATCAATCTGAATAGTACTTTCACACAAACTTCATTTCACAGAAGGCATTTTTGGTGAAAAATACATATTTATTATCATTTGTGTGTGTGTATGCATGCACATCAAGAACATTTACCTTTGGTTCACTTTTAAGTTGTAATATAAGCAATATTTGTAGGAATCATTTATAGAGAAGTATAGTTTCACATATATTTCCCATTCATATATGTCCATAAATACATTTTGTATTGCATCTTCCTTTAAAAACATTATGTTTTTAAAAAGTCCTGAACTGGATCTGCTCTTTTGGAACCGTGTCCAACTAATTTAAGGTAAGTGAATCGAAACTTTGGATCTATCTCTAGAGAAGAGCCCTATGAATTTTATGAAAAGCTTTCAGAGACTAGAATGTTATTGAAAATATGAAAACACAAAAATCTTTCTTAAAAAATTTATCTTTTGGGACTCCCAAATCCTGTTGGCAGGTGTTGATCACTAAATAATAAGCTAGAGAGGATTAGTTGCATCTGAATTAACTCTGTTTTCTGAGAATGTTAAAAATGACACCCAGCTCTGTGTACTTGTCTCTAGCAATTGAAAACAAGTGCTGGAAATGAGATGAACAACGGGATTTGAACTGGTACACAGATATATATCCCAATAGAAATCAGATAGCAAGCCTGAGAGAAAAATGCTCATGAGACTGTCTCCCTTGCTTCTTGCAAGGAGTTCAGCTTAACAGGCATGTTTTCATTGACCTTCCTTACAGGATTAGCACTTTGCTCGGAGGATGCCTTGAATTTTGGATGTATTCATCCATGTCATCAAAAATGGTGTCATTATCTGAGATGGGGTTAGCTAACAGAGGCAATAAGAGCATAAGAAAACATCCTCTTTAAAGATGAAGAATAGTAGCATATTTAAATAGTCTTGGGCCTGAAATTCGGAGCAGTGTTTAAGTTGTTATAATTTTAAATTTGTCCTTGTAAACCAAACGTCTTTCCCTAACTATTTCATGCCAGAGCTAGGTTTATCGCCGTATATAAATCAGGTTCTTTTTGGAAGTTGCATTAACCCTTTCAAGACTCTAAAATTACAGGGACTTATTAATGAATTCACATGTGATGATAGCTATCAGATAAAGTACAAGATATAGACGCAGCTAACTTAAACTAAAACAGAGAAACTGGCACGTTTGACACAACAATGAAGTAGAATCAAAAAAGGACAAAAGGAGAAACCCAGGAGTGAAGGAAAAAAAAAAACCTATAGATGCTGAGGTGTGGGTTTTCAGGATACTTGCTGTTTTCTTTAATTTAAAAGTATAAAGAGGTGATTATTTAAATCTAGACTTTAATTTCAATAAAGGTGTCACTGATCTAAAAAAAACCCTAAGGGGAAATATTCTGACCTCTGTGTTTACATATATATCCCAGGCAGGTTTATTTATCTTATTTTAAATTATAATAAATAAATAATAATATGGAACTCTATAGGTTATCAATAATAAATAGAGAACTTTAGATTTTTATATAAGCATGGTATCTAACAGACAGATATGATGTTACTTCATTTTTTTTTTAAGTAAGCTCTAGGGCCAAAGTGAGGCTTGAAGTCATGACCCTGAGATCAAGAGTCACGTTCTCCACTGACTGAGCCAGCCAGGTGCCCCAGATCTCATGGAACTTTAAATCCTGTATAATTCACAGTGAAAGAGAGCCATTTTGCATAACATTGTTTAGGTCCTGGGATCATTCTGAAAGCTAACCTCACAACCTCATAAATGAATGAGGAGGTTTTTTGTTTGTTTGTTTGTTTCAATTTTTTATTTAAATTCTAGTTTGAATGATTTTGAAATAAGTAAATTATAAGGAATAGTCTCTTCTATTGTAGATTACCAATAGTATTAGATGCCTTTTTAATTTACTCTTCTTTTACATCAATGGCAGCTTTCAGGTGTAAATATTGAATGTGTTCTGTGTGCTCAAGGAATAGAGCATGAAAGAATGAAAGAATGGAACACAGTATCGGTACCTTGATCCTCAAGGTGTGTAAGGATCTCATTGAGGCAAATGGATTAAAAAATAATGAGTTACGAAGCAATGCTGGTATATATAATTCAGTGGAAAAATGTGGCATTATCTTCATCCTAAACAGGAATGCTTATCTTGGACATTTTCAGGAATTTCCTGTAGAAATTTATTCCTCATATCCGGAACCAACTTTGAAAAGTTTCTGAGATTCCTCATCTACCTTATCTGTGGTCATTCTCCTTAGCTTGTAAAATTATTTATTACCTCTCTCCTAGACACCAAACAGATCTTCTTTCTTCCAAACCTTTCCTCTTCTGGCGTTCTCAAAGAATCCTTTAATCTTTCAGATGTGCTCATATGCAATCTTATGGTTGGGTAATAATAATAGTAAATTAGAGAAAGAGTGAAGACAGATAATCTAGATGTAAGAAGAAGAAATATTTTTTAATGCAGAATTATAAAATACAGGATTTATCCTATTAATATAAAATACCAGTTGAGTCAACATGCATTAAGACTTTCTCTAGTTTATAAGGAGTAGGATGAGATGTTAGCAGAATGGGGTCACAATGGGGTCTGAATGACTATTCCAGTGAATCATGTCATGTCCTATTGTGCTCTGCTGGAGATATCCTGGTGGGGACCAAAAATCTATATATCTGTTTCCAGAAATAATGCTGATTTGAACGCTGCTTGCCCTGTGGTTCATCTCAGTTTGTATGTTAATAAGTGCTGTCTAATACCTTTTTGATCAAGCACATATTTTAAAAATCTTCTGAGACATAGGACATTCAAATACCTATAATTTGAGGGCTCATTGTCTGCTTCATTACTTATTATTATTATTATTATTCAGAGCCTTTCTATTCTCTTTTAAATCGTAGTCAATGTTCTGTACATTAATAATTTATTTTTTGGTATTGCCACATATGTCCTTTGACTCCTAAAGTGTTCTTTTACTATCTTGTGAAATGCACAGTCCTGTGTGGTTACTGTTTCACTTTCTAACCCTTTCACCTGGATCATCCTCTTCCTGCTCTCTACTTTTTGTTGAAACTCATCATCCTTTGAATTTTAGATCAAGCACTATGACTAGTACAAAGCCTTTCACAATATTGTAGTCAACACTTTTCTCTGTATTTCTGTTGCTTGACACTCATGTAACATAATTCAAAATGTAATTGATCAGGAGTTATTTGCCCTAGCTGATTTTAAACCTAGTTTCTAGTTTCCAGTCAGAGTGGAAATGCCTTAGTGAAGAGATAAATTCTTACAGACTGGAGAATTTTAGAAGTGGATACACATAGGTTTGTTTATGACAAACTTTTACTTGATACATTACTGTTCTACAACATTCTATTCAAGATGACTTTGCTTGAAAACCTCCAATGCCTAAGCACAAAGTTTGTGTTTGATTCGTTCTTACCTTGTGAATTCTTGAGTACAGCTTCTTCAAACTAACCACCGAACTGTACATATCTAATGCTGTCACTGAATTTGAGCTGTTATTACTCTCGTGGTGCATTTGAGTTGTATTGTTTTTCTTTGAGTAGCTCTGTCAGAGTCCCTCACTCACACACACACACACACACACACACACACACACACAAATGCAAACTTTGTTTCATTAGTATAGTATCAAGTTTCAGAGCCAGTTCTTATCAACATACCAGTTAAGAAAGAGATGGCCTGGGGCGTCTGAGTGGCTCAGTGGGTTAAGCGTGCAAACTTTTGGGACTTCGGCTCAGGTCATGACCTCACAGTTCGTGAGTTCATGCCCCACGTTGGGCTCTTTGCTGTCAGTGCAGAGGCTGCTTGGGATCCTCTGTCTCCCTCTCTCTCTGTCCCTCCCCCACTTGTGCTCTCTCTCTCTCTCTCTCTCAAAAATAAATAAACATTAAGAAAAGGAGCAAAGAAAGAAAGAGATGGCCCCATTTATCTGTGCCTTCACTTTAAGCATCTGCTTCTGCCCCAGGTGATGATGGCTGCACCTACAGATTGGGGAAGGGGGGGACAGCTAAAATATGAACGTTAATCTCAGGGCAGTGCACTATGGGACACAATTATATTTGTGCTATAGGTTCCCAATGCATGGTTTAGATTCTCACTTATAAGATATTCTTGCTACTTCCATATCAGATTTCCTTATATCCTTTGGCTCTCATTCTTTAAGTTTCCGTTTAATTTAAGTTTTCTTCATCTTAGAGCATTACTATATGTGGTCAATATATATGCCAGAAAATTCACTCTGGTAGACATGTTGTTCTGTCCAAAGGGTCACAAACACTTAAAACCATCCCTGAAGGCATGCAGGTGCACTGAATAGTATGTGCAAATGCTCCCAGTGCCCCACATACCCAGCTGCAATTAGATTCAGTTGACTATGATATAGGCCAGTGGTTTCTGGTGTCTGAATGCAGCCGTGGCAATACATTCGGAAGCATTGTGCAATGCAGGTGCACGCTGGAGGATTGCTGCTTCAAAGCTGCCATGGTTTGACTACTTGATAGTATTATAATAACTTCCACTTCAAAATGTGCTTTCCACCTATCAAAAGCAGCTAGAATGGCATTTCACAACTGAAGGAAAACCTGGAAGCCTGATTGGCAGTGGATCAACCTAAAAATATATGCGTTTCTCTCTCAGTGTTTTTATTACGTGAACTGTGTGTCCAAATTCTGCTTCCTGATGGCCAGTTGTTAGGACAAAATGCAAGTTTCTGGACTTGTAACCTGCAGTTTATTCATGGTGTCACTGCCAATGTGTAAACAGACATTCTCACAAAATGAGCATATCAGCGTACGTAACACGATTCATGGTCCTGTTGACATTAGCAAAACAAAAGAAGCTGCCTCTCTCTGTCTCAAAATAATACATAGATGTTAAAAAAATAAAAACAAAACAAAAAAAGAAGCAACAGCACATCCCACAGGTGTATTTGTGTGTTAGTTCCTTGATCAGTAGAACATTAGATCCCCGTACACAAGAAACACAGCAAATACAATGCGGTAGATGAAAGATCACTCAGTGATCTTAGTGGTTGGTTCTCTGATGCCACATTTTCCCTAACTCCTTCCTTGTCTTCCCTGCACAAGGATGTACCAACCTTATTAAAAAATTGTGCTAAAATTAAGCCTGGCAGTCATGTGAACACTGGCAGAAAAAAAAAAGTGTGTGATAAAATTGTAATATATTCTTTTTCTTTCTTACCTGACACAGAAAAAAAAAGTTTTGAGACAAGTTTCCAACACTGTCTCTAGCAATAATATCGAGAGTGAAATTTTACCCCTCTCGTAGTCAGATAGACTGAAATCAGAAGGTTTATTTTTAATTAATCGGCTAGTAAATGGGACATAGAAATCATAAATGGAAATAATTTGAATGAATATAGATAAGGTGCCATCTATACAGAATGATTCACCCCATCATGATAACAAGTGTAAGGGGTTTATAGGATGGTAAAGGAAAGTAAGTGAATAATCATCAACCGCCAAAAAAAGAAAGAATTGTTTATGTTAGCAAAGTGTCAGTTCACAGGATCTTGTGAATTATGTCAACTCACTGAAAGGAAAATTTAATCACAGATTTGTTGGACTGTATTCTGATGAGGTTTCTATTTTAGCATTGATACTTTTTATCTGATACGTTAGAATATATTTGGATTAAATCGGAATTTGTTGCACTCATAAGGAAGTGTGTGTGCATGTGCGAAATTGAGTGTGTGTGCTGAAGAACAGAAAAAGACAGCGAAAACAAGCTGTTCTAATACCAGCAAAACCTTTCAGTAGGAAACTGATACACAGAAACTGCCAAAGGTCTTGGTTTGTCATTGTTTCCTGGTAGATAATCTGTGATGGCTTCCTAGTTTAGATTCCATAGAGTTAATCTCCCAAACACCAGTGCCAGACATAAATAGAGATGGGTCCCTGCTCTCTGCTTTTCCAGACAGCTAATTAGGTGTTATGAAAGCTTACGTTGGTGAAAGAAGGTAAATTAGAAATAAAAAAGAAAAACGAGAACAAATAAAAAATGGACTTCCATTTATAGAGTTGTCTACTTGGAAACAACTCTAATTTTAAGATGCTGCTAGAAACCACCACTCTAAGGGAAGAAAGCTATTCCTATTTAAAGCTGTTTACAAAGCAGAAATAAAGCCATTTTATTGACAGTCAAAAAGCAGAGAAAACTCTCTCTCACATGCCCTTCCCCCATTGCCACAGCATTTTAGAACTTCCTCATTGACTCTCTGACTTGTGGAGTTTGGTTTTCGGATTTCTGTGACACCTTTATTTCTTCATTATAAAAAACTAAATCTAAAAAAAAATTAAATCTGAAGCATATCTGAAATTCTTATGCTAGAAACTATATGCATGTTTTCATACAAGTATCTGGGCTCTGGAGGCAGCAGTCACATGGAAACTGAGGGGAGGAAATCCTTTTATGTTTTCTAATATTTCCGTAAGTAGTTACAAATCAGTTGCCAAGCATCTCTCTTTGGGTAGTGTGCTATAGTGCTTTGAAGACAGGGAAGGTAAGCTTGATTCTGGTTTGTGATAAATTCCGGCCTGAGAGTGAGAGAGACTAGAATAAAGGGGTAGATGTACTCCGGAGTAGGAAATTTTATGGGGGCTGGCTTCTTGACACATTCCCTTAGTAATGAACACCACCGAGTCATGATACGCAAGGATTGTTTCCCCTGACTCTTCCCAAAATAATCATGTTTAGCGAATGCGCCCTTAATCTTTATTAGTTCCTACTGGTTTAAATAGTGCTTTGGCTTCAAATTATAATCTTATACATAGTAATGTTTGGTACCTTTTACCTATCCTTGAGATGGCTCTGCACCCCT
Source organism: Prionailurus viverrinus (assembly GCF_022837055.1). Classification (NCBI taxonomy): domain Eukaryota; kingdom Metazoa; phylum Chordata; class Mammalia; order Carnivora; family Felidae; genus Prionailurus; species Prionailurus viverrinus. Next base: position 34,132,299 of record NC_062561.1, read on the forward strand.
ATTGATAAAGTGACATCACAATGTTTAAATCACATTGTAAACATGAAGTTATGGAAAGCTTTATGGAAGATGGCTAAAACCCAATAATTTAAGGGCAGGTAGTTTGATGTTTTACCTAAATATTTTTTTTTCCTTGCAGGATGTAACTTCCACAATGACAGCTCCTTTGAAGGTGTATTTTTGCACCAAACGGTTGCTTGCCTACTATCACTAAGATTAAGTTATTAAACTGCTTAGTCTAGGTTAAAAAGAAAGCTTTCAGACATGTCAGCTAATATGAATATGCAGATTTCAGACATCTTTATGTCTAAATCAATTTGAATTATATAAAGTTCTAAAATCAGAGGTAGTCAAGTTGTTGATCCAATCACGGATTTTGCACCAATAGTTGTAGGGCAAATGGAAAGATTAAAATGTTATTGGAGATTGATTTATACCTACCTATGTACATTATACATGTAATGCTTTATATAAAAATGTGTACATATAGATGTGTGTTTTATATGTATGTATGTTATCTCCTAAATTATGAATATAGAACATTCCTGTGCATTTCATTTTTTCATCTGTATTTCTCTTATGGCAATAACTGCTAGTAAATTTTCAGGAATGCATTGGCTATACATTTCAGTTTTAAAATTTTGTTTGGACTATATACTGGAGAAAGGTCAAATTTAACACACACACACACACAGATAAAGATCTCTACGTGTGTGTGTGTGTGTGTGTGTGTGTGGCTTGTTGTGCAGCTGCATTGCAAGTACTATAATCATTTGTGTGACTTTATATCTTTTGCAAAAATATATAAATTAAGATGGAAAATTAAAATAATTAAGATGACTATGTTTAGATTCCTCTTTTTGAGAGCTTGTGTAATACTCAGATGTGTCTATAAGAGCATAGAAAATAATTCTTAATACTAAACAAGTACTTAAATTTATCAGGTTGTCACATGATCCTTCAAGGAATCATACATTTTAAAAATGTGACACTGTAACCCTTCCCTGCAGGCAGAATTGCCCAGAGTTCCAGCTGTTGGACTTCAGAATAGTTTTCTCTTTGTAATATAAGCATGCTTATCTGTCAGTTTCTCATCTGCACACCATTTGGATTATGATATCTTTCTTGGCCAAGGGTGCATTTGTGAAAGGGTAATCATGTTATATTGAGGAAATCATTAAATGAGGGTAAATAATTTCTTTGTAATCTCATATTAGTCCAAAAGAAAAAAAGTGAATCTTGGACTAGGATCAATTACTTTTACTTCTACCCAGTGTCTCTGAGTTTGGTTTCTGATACAGATATCTAATCTATGCAAATAGTGGCTGTCTATATAATTTGCTTCTTTTTCAGTTCTGTTGTATATAATTTGACATATCTATTCTGGGTTCCATTTTCCCTACGGTACAGGCAGAAGTTTCATTATTTACCTTGGTAGCTCTAGATCTTGAGAAAATGCCCCACGCTATTATTTTATAATAAGAATACTTAGTGTACTGAGGGGATCTTAAAAATACATAGGAGAAGGTATACATGACAGGAATCCTCCCGTACAGCTCCTCTTCCCTCCCATCTCTCTCCCTTCACTTAGCTTTCTTTCCTTCTTCTCTCCTTTTTTCTTCTTTGTTTTTCATTTTGTCTACTTTCTATGTCTATGTGGTCATTCGTTATATACTACCTATGTCTCTTTTTTTATACCTACCTATTCATCTATTTATTTATGTTCCTTCAGAAATAATTTCACTTTCTCATAAATTCTTTCTTATTTGACCCTTGGCAATTATAGTTCACTTTTTGCTCATGGTTTCTGCTGCTTGTACAAAAGTATCCATTAGATTTTCTTCACTGTCTGGGAACCGCTGTGATCAAAATTACAGTCTAATCAGAAGGTGAACAGCTTATAATGTATCATGATCAATACTTAGAATTTGCTCCTTAGGTTGGGACATGAAGGAGTGAAGTAAAAAGCTGCAGATTTTTCAGCTGTGAAGTGCAAACAATCATTTCATGTTGATGGTTTCAAATTCAAGGTCGATTTATACTTTCATACATCTGCATTATTCTCTTTTACTCCCTTTTAAAATTCATATTGAATTTATTCAGTGCTAGGCCATCCAAATTGCTGATATTGAAGGCCAGTCAATATTGGAATATAAAACTATGTTAGCATATTTCGAAGAGAGTGCATTGGTTGTAAATGAATTTTTTAGAAGTCATGGCTCTAAAAGCTACAAAAATATTATCTAATGAAATAGACAGTATTCTACTATATTTGTGGAGGACAAAATTGGTTGAATGAAATCATACGTATTTTCTTTCTAACACAAACAGACACAAATGTAAAGGTGATTTTTATGATTCCCATGCAGAATAGGTAGAGAAAACAGATACCTGATATGAAAATTTTCTAATATCCATTTGTTTTCAAATTTCTGTTTGACTTTAAATCCATACAGGAAGGCTTCCTAGAAAATGTATAATGCTAGATTTTTCTGCTGCTGTTTGTCCGTCTAACAATCTTCCAAGAAACAGATAGTATTTGAGTCTATAGGTATGAGTACTTGAGTTCACTATTCTTGCCTGCATTACATAATAAAATTAATATATTTCATTCATTCATATGGAAATATATTTTTGAAAACACGACAAAATTAAAATATAGGCAAGCTACCTGAATACATTTTTAACATTTCACCAATATGAATGACACGTGTTATGAAAAACCACAATATTTTTATTCTGTCAAGACACTATTCTAACTTCTTTCGAGAAAAAAATTAATCTCATAAGAAATTCTTTTATCCTAAAACCTTTTGAGATAAATCAAGTTGTAGTTTATGTTTTCTTTTTTGGATAAGGAATTATTTATATGTTTTAAATCTGAACTCAGATTTTACATATGACTTTGAATAGTAACTGTATAAATGTATCAGGGCTATTAAATATGGTACTTTCTATTTTAAGTATCTTCCATGTGGCCTTTTTTTCCTTGCACAGGACACTATGAATTTGTAGAGATCCTCTCACATCAATTAAATGGCTGCCCCAAGGGTTGCTAAATGTGTGGGGAATTCTAGTCCCATCACACAGAGGTGAAGTGTAAATATCCTCTCCTGGAAAAAAAAAAAAAAGGTCCTTGATTTAAAAAGAACCATTAAATATAAGGGGAAACAATCATTTGTAGATGAAAGTGACAACTGGGAAGAGGTATTTCAGTTATAGTTCAAAATATTGGGGCAGTGGAATTATGCAGCTATCGTCATTATGAAGGAATTTTCTTTCATATTTTCTGTTCAGCATCTTTGAAAGAGAGATCATTAAAGACTGCTTTATTTAGATTCTCTGTATGCCTATTGGCAAAAGAGAGAAGCAAACATTTTCACAGAAGACATTATCGTGGAAAACAGGAAATCATGAGTTGTCATTCATCTGAACTCTGTTGACTAAACCCATTTTCACCTACTTACACCAAAAAAAAAAAAAAAAAAAAAACTGAAGTGAAGAAAACTGATTGCATGATCCATACCCATATCTAATAAAATAGGAATGTGCACTTTTTGACAAGTTTATTCATAACATATTCTGATAGGAAATTCCATTTGCTCCTCTCAGTAGGAAAGGTAGGCTTTTAAAGGAAACCTTTTATTTCATGACTGTCACCAAAATAACAATTACAAACAAAATAGGGATAAAACATGAAAAAAAAAAGCAGCTTAGGGCTTGTTATGGAAGTATGTGATCTAGTTTTTGCCCCATTATTTGATTTGAAAAATTAATCCTGGTAATCCTTTTTGAAGTTCACTGTTTCCAGGATGGGTTATACAGAACAAAGACTAACTGATATCTCCAGGAGGTTAGTTTACAGTGATGTTCTATTCCACTGAGAATGATTCTCCAATGGCCACTTTTTACTTCTTCCCAGGCTATGGGAATTCATTAATATCTAGAGAATAGACTTAAATAAAACCATTGTCTCAACCAGCAGGTTTATGCAACCATCCTGAAATGTTTTAATTATTGTTTTCTTTTCCTTTTTAATTAAGAGACCAGAGGTCAAACAAGCCCACTGAGAGCTGATCGCAGCCTCAGTAGAAATTTAAAAGCAACCCTAATGATTGGATTTGCTGTTTTCTCTTTTGTTTTGCAGAACCAGAAGAGTGCGTTAATTGCACAGATGAATGCCGAGTGCTTGGTCATTCTGACAGGTGTTGGATGCCACAGTTCCCTGCAGCCAATCAGGCTGAAAATGCAGATTACCGCACAAATCTCTTTGTACCCACAGTTGAAGCTAATGTTGAGACTGAGACTTACGAAACTGTGAATCCCACCGGGAAAAAGACTTTTTGTACATTTGGAAAAGACAAGCGAGAGCACACTATTCTCATTGCCAATGTTAAACCTTATTTAAAAGCCAAACGTGCCCTGAGCCCTCTCCTCCAAGAGGTCCCCTCAGCATCAAGCAGCCCAACGAAGGCATGCATCGAGCCTTGCACCTCAACTAAAGGCTCTCTGGATGGTTGCGAAGCGAAACCAGGAGGCCTGGCCGAAGCAAGCAGCCAGTACTTGCCCACTGACAGTCAGTATCTGTCACCCAGTAAGCAACCGAGAGACCCTCCATTCATGGCTCCCGATCAGATGGCAAGGGTCTTTGCAGATGTGCATTCTAGAGCCAGCCGGGATTCCAGCGAGATGGGTGCTGTTCTTGAACAGCTTGACCACCCCAACAGGGATCTGGGCAGAGAATCGGTGGATGCAGAGGAAGTCGTGAGAGAGATTGATAAGCTTTTGCAGGACTGCCGGGGAAATGACCCTGTGGCTGTGAGAAAGTGAGGGAAAAAAAAAAAAAAGCATTGGCATTTTCTTGTGTCTTCTGTTAATTTAAAAACGATCCCTCCTGGTGACAACCCATTTCACAGGGACGAAGAAAGACCAATGCTGCTTTAAGGCTTTTAGTGAACATCTGAAGTGCCCACAAGTATGTTCTTTTCACTGCTGTTTCTTTTTCAGAGATAACAATGGTTTTGTTTTGACCAAACTTATATTAGGACAGAATTAATGATGCCGAAAGAGAAAAGAAAATGAGAGAAGAAAAAGGAAAGAAGACAAAGGAGGATGAGGAGGCGAGTTACCTTTTGACAATCTGTTAGGAAGGTATGCAGCGTGAGAGTTGAAGTATTTCTGATCACTCTGAGACTGTCCTCCGTGATTTATGCTGACTTAACTGTTTACCTATAAACCCCATACAAAGCAGGGTCATAATTTGTGATCTGTGGTGGATTTCTAGCCGTCATCACAGGCTTCTACTTAAAGTCCCGAAAAGACCTTGCAGTAGTCCAAGCTACCCCAAACATTAACACATATTTGTGGTAAACATTTCTGTACAAAGTTACCTGCCACACATATAAACACAAAGGACATTCCATATCATCAGTCAAAAAAAAATTAAAAAAAAAAAACTTGGTCATTTGTAAGACACTTCATGTCGTATAAAAGTTAAATGTAAAAAGATATAGTCCATTTTGTCCTGCACACACATAGACTAATTCACGTCATTAAAGGAGAAGAAATTTTTTTAAAAGCTTAAAATGCCTCTTCAGCATTTTAGTGTCCAACAAACATATAAATAATGATGGATGTGTTTTAAATTTGACCTGAAGAATAGTTACTATTGAATGATAATATTCGGAGGAAATGAACACGATCAATATATTTCATTCGTTTCTGGACACTAAAATAGCTCAGGAAAGTGAAAATGTCTTAGACATCACAAATCACATGACCATTTAAATGTGCAAATGTAAGAAGATTCAATGTGTTTACATCAAATGACATATTTTTATTGATTTATTGCAGATTCAGTGCATATGAGCCAAATTGTTGAGTGTATAAGAGCTATATTGTGTATTTTATTAAATTAATATATAGTTGTGTTGCAAAAATATTTGGGCTTATATTGTAAATGGCAAGTGTTGCCTCGGTAGCTGTCGAACTCTATGAGTTTTGTTTTTTCCTGCTTCCTTTTCCCCATGGAATGTGGGAAGCAGTGCCTCAGAGCAAAGTCTCTTGTTTAATGTATAGTCTACCAAGTACTACAGTACATAATCTGTTCAAAATGTGTTTGAGTGAGCTGATGGAGCTAACTGAAAGGTCAAAAACTACATCCGTCAGTCATGGTTACGTGCAAGTCCTTGTAGAAGCTTTTATTAAAGTCACGCTAAGTCACAAGAATTACATGTGTACCAATACCTGAAACTTGTTCACGTTTTTCCAATAACATACAGCTTCTGCCTATGTAGATATCATAACGTTGATTGGTTCTCAAAAGTATCTTACGTGGTTCAAGATGTGCGTTCCCATTATATTTCAAAACCATGAAAAATGCTTTAATGCATGTGTGGTACCAGCAAAGGTTACTTGCATTGTGTAGTGTTTTTCAAGAGGTCTGGGTCTTAGCAAAATGTTTTTTTCCTTTTTCTCAGTACTTTTCTGCCTCCTTTTATTGGCGTCCTTCGAGAACAATACACCTTCTATTCCTTCCTTTGGTTACACCTTTTCTTGTGACATTTAGCAGGTTTCAAACTTACTTCCATATGAGGCTAGGAAACCTCAAATTTCAGGAATTGGGAAAAACAAAATTAGCACTTGCAGAAGTAGCAGCAGATGGGAAAATGCCTTGATTGACATTTTCCTTCAGCGTCGAAAATTTTTGGCATTTTACAGCTTCATGACAAACAGTTTCCAGCCCATACCTTACAAAATGTGGTGCTGAGTTAAATAAAGGCTGTTTGTGCACTGGAGCAGAAAAATGCATTATTTGCAAACTGGTGGAGAATTCTGTGCCTTCTTTTCTGGCCACCAAGCCAGTGTAGAAACAGCATAAATGTCATAAAACCATTATATTAAAAACAAAAACAAAAGCAAAAACAAACAATGAACTGAATTAAGTTTTGTAATTTTAAACCTCAAAAAATTCAACTGAAAATATTTCCGTCAAATGCCGTCAAGATTTTAGACTGTACCTCGTTTGCAAAGCCGCTGTGAAAGGGAAGAGCGGACAACTCCCATCAGCCTTATTCTCTCGAGAACTGGATTTGGTTCCTAGTAACAGCCTTTCCAAAGCTCTACTCTTGGTTTTTATTATTCATAAATGTTTAAATTAGCAAAGAAGGGATCTTGTACATGTGAAACCTAATTGACTCTCTATATTTTGGACAATTTATGTATCTGAAATGTGTTGTCTCTGTTATATGATGTTATTTTTTGCCAGGAGACTACAGGTTGATTTAGCTTGATAGCTGAAATTTGATGGAAAACTAATTTCCATTTAGTCTTACCAAGTGTCGCTTCTCTCTTACTAGACAGATAGCCGCGTAGTTCAATCTAAGGCAGTATGTAAATGAGATCAACAAAGAGAGTAGGGTTTATTTTTAAAACATTCTTAACGCTGAGTAACCAGTTGTTCAATTTATTGTATGTCTGAAGACATTAAAACACTATAAGATTTTAAGAATTGGTTGTGCCAATGTGTGAGGGATTTACCTTTAGGCTCTCTGTCACCAGTGATTTACTAGTGTTAGCTGTTTAACACATTATCTGTATTTAGTAGTGATTATTTATTTACAAGTTGGTGGTAATTTCAGCAGTCAGGACTCTAAGCTCTTATAGTTGAGTTGAGGGAATCTCACCTTTATTCATTTGGCTGGCGGCTGCCTTTATCACAGACCTCTGGTGCTCGGCTTCCAAGGAAGTCAATGAGATGCCAAAATCACCCCGCTACAGAGCAACTTGCTTTAAGGGGTGATGCATGATCCAACAGTGATGTTTCAAGGGGTTTCAGCATAATTCAGAATGTGGAAAAATTGTCTTAATTCACATCCTCCAAATACCAACCCCTCAAAAAAATCCCACACATTCAAAAAGAATAATTTGATAATACTTTGTCTTTTAGGTCCTTAAATAACTGAAGTGAAGCACAGACTAAGAATTTATAGAAATTTTTGTAAGAAAGTCAAAAAGTTCTAAAAATTGTTTACCGATGAACTAAAAAAAATCAGTAACAAAACAACCTTTTCATTAAATGTTAACGATAAAAGATCTTTTCATCAAAGTTCAAAGTAGTGAGAATCAGTGTTAGTCATACCTATACCAAAGTAAACATTAAAGAGACATATCATGCAATTTTAAAGAATGCTTTCATATTACTTCTTAACCTTACATACGTATCCTTATTGCAGTCAATATACAAAGATTGGCTCACTACTCCATGAATTAATTGAATTCCTAGTTGGGAAATTGACTCTGTTTCATTTTCCTGAGATTTTGTAAAACATGACTTCCCTTTAAAGGATTTAGGCAGTGCTCAATTTAAAAAATGACACCAGAAAAAAAGTCATGTAGTAATAGGGCAGTATGCTTTATTAGAACTAGGTTAAAAGCTGTTTGTTGCCTAATGGAGTAGAAGTTGCTGAGGTCAACAAGTAGACTGAGGTCTGGCATAATATATGCCCACTCATTATTGTCTAATTATATTCTTTTGACAACAGACAGCATTTATCACAGCATTAATTCAAATGAGAGTTTTGGCTATCAAGATGTGTTGATTTGAAACATAATTGAATGAGACCTGATTAAAGTCTGACTTTCCTGGCCCCAGTGTTTTGCAGGTTGGCTATTCCCATTCATCAGCCCCATCACTCCATAAGGTTCTTAGCTGCACCAAGCGATTGGTGAACAAGGACAACAACAACAAAAGCAGCATACATTGTATGGATTTATCTCAACGCTATTGTTTAATGGCTGTGTTTAATGTGACCTATCTGGAAAATGAGGACTCCGAATAAAAAGCTATTACTAATAGCGGTGTTGCCTTCCCTTGAATTCATTAACACAGAGGTGATGTGTTATACACTGTGTACCACAGGGACACTGATCGTGATTGTTTTGGAAAGCAACTGTGGTATCACAACTGTTTTTGCCAGTTATTTGTTTGCCGGTAAAATAAGATTTTTGAAAAATCTCTTTGACAGTAATCTCACTGGGTTCTCGACAGGAATGGGTTAACCGTCTTTCAGATAACTTTGCTACTTTGGCTAGTCAGATGGTTACCACAGAGTCATAGCCTAGATGCTTGTGGCTTCTAATTTTTACAGTTGGTTTGAAATTAATTTGGGGCAAGAACCGGAAGGATTTCGGAAAAAGTCCCTTTTAAAAACCATCTCATAATCTCACATGATGGGTGAAAACACATATTTATAAATAGCATTTTAAAGCCAACATATACTTACCATGGCATTGTAAAATAAGAACCCTCTCTTTCTACTTGTTCAACAAACATCCACTGAGTTCCTACAGTGTGTCTGCCCTGGGCTACTATGCCCCAGAAGCAGACAGTAAGCCAAGGAGTGGCCCCTGGGTCACAGTCTTGTGAGTTAAAACAGATGGGTAAGTTCTAATGCACCTTGCTCTTTATAACTTGGATGTAGTTGTTTGCATTTCTCCCTAGTTTCTCCACATATCCCTTATTTCTACCGTCTCATTCTCCGTGAATGACATCTCCTAAATTGAAAAGAAAACCACAATAATCTGCCCAATTGGATTTTTCTTTTAATTTTCTTCTGACAGCATAATACATATCAAGAAGGGTCCACAGCTTGTCCACATCTCAGATCTGTATGGTTTTAGGCTTATTGGGATAGACTAAATGGCTTACCTATTCTTTCCTTTGCTCATTTATTTGTTGAATTCTCTGTTTCTTTCATTGAGCACCACTGAAGTGTTATACAAGGACCCTAAGTTACAAAGAACGAAGCCAATTACAATATGTTGCCTTCAGGGTACTTGTACTTTGTGCCTAGGTGGCATAGACTACCATAGGAATTGACCTTATGTTGCCTTGACATTACCTTTTCATAATGACAATCATTTCTCTTTTAACGAATCACAGAATCCCTACGCCTACCATGCCGTTCATTGCTTTCAAGTGTGAGCGGAGAGCAACCTGTCAATTGACTCACCAATCTAACCAGGGTTGAGGGACCAGAGTCATTCAGATGAAGAATCCTGTCTGGCTATATGCCGCAATTAGAAGAGAGTCAGGAATGGGGCATATATTATAGGCTTCTTCCACGCCGCTAAAGTATCAAATCCTCAAACTGTTATGCTTTTTAAAGTAAATGTGCCCACAAAATACAATTATTTGACAATTGTTGAGAACAATGCTTTGTAGGATATAAAGAGAATGAATTCTTAAAGGTCACTATAGCATCAATATAGCACACAGAAATTGATCAGCGAGTTAATGGACCATCCTCAAACTCTTTATTACATGCTTTGGGAGATGCTTGCACATGGTTCACCAATCCTTTTCTGTTAATTTTAGACACGAATAGTACTGAATATCCCATTGGACATTAGGGATTATATTCTCAGTATTCTCAAAAGAGGGTGCAGTTTCTTTTACTGTTTCAGAGAGAATAATCAAGTACTTCAGAGAGTTATCAAAAAGTAACTTTAGGGGGCGCCTGGGTGGCGCAGTCGGTTAAGCGTCCGACTTCAGCCAGGTCACGATCTCGCCGTCCGTGAGTTCGAGCCCCGCGTCGGGCTCTGGGCTGATGGCTCAGAGCCTGGAGCCTGTTTCCGATTCTGTGTCTCCCTCTCTCTCTGCCCCTCCCCCGTTCATGCTCTGTCTCTCTCTGTCCCAAAAATAAATAAACGTTGAAAAAAAAAATTAAAAAAAAAAAAAGTAACTTTAGGGGCGCCTGGGTGGCTCAGACAGTTAAGCATCCTACTCTTGGTTTTGGCTCTGGTCATGATCTCGCAGTTTGTGGGTTCAAGCCCCACATTGGGCTCTGTGCTGAGTGCAGAGGCTGCTTGGGATTCTCTCTCACTCTCTCTTTGCCCCTTCTGCTCCCTCTCTCTCTCTCAAAATAAATAAATAAAATTTGAAATAAAACTTCATTTATTAAAACTACTTTAAGTGGTAATGAGTATCTTACAAGGACTAATTGAAAAAGGGAAGATTTCAGCGACGTTTTACAAATTTTGTATCATAGAAGTTGACTTCTCACTCATTCGGTCAAGATATGTATTCCCCTTTTTGTCTTACAAGTAAAAGATGTCACTTTGAGAGGAATGTTTCCCTCAAACTTTCCTTCCTCAAACATTCGCTCCCTTTTTTTTCTTATACATATTACATTATGTATAAGAAAATAGCATTTTTCTTATAGCATTTTTATCAACTAAATTGTGGTTATGACTTATATTTTAAATTCCACTTCCTGAAGTTATGTTACTCAGTCAAATTATTTCATAATATTTTCAAAGATTGCTAAAAACAAACAAAACCAAGTTTGGAACTCTCATTGTTTACCTTATACAGATTATCATTGTATTTTGTTTAAAATATTGGTATTCAGCACTACTTATGTGAAAATCACGCTTGCTTTCCTAAGGGTTTACAGGATCGGGCAAGGCAAATAAAAGAATAATTACACAAGCCTAAATTAATACTGATAAATTCTGTTTCCAGTTCACAGAGCACTTTCACAAATCTATAGGACATTAAGGAATTAAAGATTCTGTAACTCAGAATGGTAAAAGGACTTATCCAATGGCAATTCGCTCAGAGGCTTAAACCCACACTGAAACCAAAAGTACAGTTCTGCTGTTCCAGATTTTGCGCATGCTGCAATCCTGCCCTATCTAACATCTTTCCTTTTTAGTATCTTAAGGTTATGGTCTGAAAAAATTAAATTATGCCGGCAATATGCCTTCTCCTTTAAATTGGCAGTCATATAATTTAGATAGTGTCTATGTTAATAGTTCATAATAGTATTAAATAATTTGAAAAGTAGGGAATAGGGATTATAGTCTCCAAAAAAACAAAAAGATATCATAGAAATCATGCCTCTCTTAATATTGCTCTCAAGTTTTTGTTACTGTCTGTAAAAAGGTTTCATAACATTGGTGGTATGTTCTCCAAAATATTCTGGAGAAATATGCAATATTAATTTTTCTCGAACTTGGTAGTCTCACCTAGAAATAATCATAGAGGTTTTACTGCATTCCTTTGTATCATGAAGTTTTGTATATGCTAAGCCAATAAGACTACTTATTGGTTTCTTATAAATAATTCCATAAACTAGTAATCTTGACGTGACATTTTTAATACAACACCCACGAATATGGATTAATATGCATATATAAAGGTATCAGAGTCAACTAACTTCAAAAGCCAGTATCACAAAACAAAGGTGAGAAGGAATTTAAGCGGTAACAATATGGCAAAGTGATGAACACATATTTTTTTTTATTTATGACTTGCCACATCCACGTTCAATAGAAAATTGTATCCTTGGTTTCTTCAATGACCAGATGAAAAAGTGAGATTGCAATTGCTAAAAGAGTCATTTTCAGGCTGGTTAATCGAAAGTGAAGTTGTTCTGATTCTGCCTGGATTATTTTATCAAAATGTTTCATATCTCTCTTTACAATTTACAGAAAACCAACTTTATTCTCAAGAGGTCCAGAAATAAATTTTTATTTTATTTATTTTATTTTTTAATGTTTATTATTTGAGAGAGAGAAAGAGAGAGAGAAATCAGGGGAAGGGCAGAGAAAGAGAGGGACAGAAGATCCAAAACAGACTGTTGAGAGCAGAGACCCCGATGTGGGGCTCAAACTCAGGAGCCATGAGATCATGACCTGAGCTGAAGTCAGATGCTCAACCGACTGAGCCACCCACATGCCTAGAGAAATAAATTTTAACTTCCCTTTACCACTAATCAGCTATTTTACGTTTTGAAAATCTAAATTCAAATACATGGGATGTAATATTCATTGGTTTTATTGATCTGCTGAATATCTTGGTATTACCTCTTTAGCATTATTAAAACACATTTTCATACTATTCTTTCTTGCATTGCAGTTGAGAGACTACATCTTTAAGGTAATAGTTTGCTTTGAGATAACATTGTTAAGCTTTCATCCTCTCCTTTTTAAAATTAGATTTTTGTCTATATTTGTAGTATCAAACATTCAATATTAATCTGCTGTCTTACATGTGATTGTTCGCTTATTTTCATCATAATTTCGTAATTTTCTCTCAATCTATTATTTAGTCTTTTTCATCTATTTTCCATTAAATGTATATATATACATCTCCATGGCTATGGACCAATTATGGAGGTAGTGATGTCTCCCCCAATAACTACTTCAAGTAGAATGTGTCCAAGCTGCTTTTATTAACCTATAAGAAAACTGATAATATTTTTTAGATGTAACCTACATGGAATGTTAAAATTGACAAAATGCAAAATGCATACTAAAATATAACAGAAGTATGAACAGGATGCAGAATCTTACTTAAAATCTTTATACAAGACTGCCAAGCTATTTCATTGAAAGGTTGAAAAAGAGATAGAAAGTGAATAATCTTATGCTATTATTATTAATTCCTATATGTTATGAAATCCTCATTTTAACATCTCATGTGAAATGTTTGGCTTTGACTGAAGATAAGAAAAGACCGTTACCTCTGAGATTATATGCCTGTGATTTCTCAATCTGCATTTATTCCCCACTTACCTCTGATATTTAACTATTATACATATTTCATCATTTCTTTCATTTTGGATAAGTACTAGAATTTACTTTCTGTTCAATGTCCAAGAGGAGGAAAGGAAATAAATGAATTGGTCAAATGTGGCTTCTCTGGTGATTTTCCGCCTTAGAATGTGACATCCCAATTCAACACTGATTTGCGGAGCATGTATTGTGTTTTCGAATACAATCGAGCATACGGATACTAACAAAGGATAGTCTGTCTCTATGGAATTTAAGATATACTAGGAAATGAAGATATTTACACAAATACAGATTTTAGTTGATAAACGAGTGAGGTCAGGGGAAGGAATCGGAGAAGCTTCTTGGAGAGAACAGCATTTGAATTGAGCATTTAAGGGGCACCTGGGTGGCTCAGTTGGTTGCACATCCGATTTCAGCTCAGGTCATGATCTCGTGAGTTCAAGCCCCGTGATGGGCTCTCTGCTGACAGCTCAAAGCCTGGGGCTTGCTTCAGATTCTGTAACTCTGTCTCTCTCTGCTGCTCCGCTCTCTCTCTCTCTCTCTCTCAAAAATAAATAAACATTAAAAAAAAATTTAAAAAATGCAAACTCTGTTGAGCATTTAAGGTGGGAACAGCTTTTGGCAGTGGAGGTGTACAGGAAAATCCATTCTTTGTAGTGTGTGCAAAAACACACATAAATAAAGTCTGGATTTTCTGATTAGAAAGTTAGAAGTGTTGGGAAGGTGGGTTAGGTCACACTGAGAATTGTAGTGAATGCTGAGTTAGGAGATGCCACGTGAATGCCTAGTCCAAGGAAGAAGAGGCTCGAAGCCACCTGAATTAGGTTCACCAGCTGGGAAAGTTCTCTGAAAGGCCTGCCAAGTAGAAAACGAATTTAGGAAAATAACACTGGGACAGCTTGCTGCTGCCTGGTGATCCATTCTTTATAAGATGCTGCCTAATAGCACCTTGTTCTTGGGGCACATCCAACTATTTAGCGGCAATGCCAACTTTGCTGAATCTTGCAATTCTCAGCTTCAAGCCCTCAGCAGAGTATTTATGTGTATATTTCCAACTTCCCAGAAATAATTCTTCCTTTGAAATCTGTAATCATGTTTGAAGGTTTGGGAGGCAAAAAGAGTCAGAAGAGAAAGACGAAGATTAAGAGAGAGCATGGGTGATATCATCCCCCGGAAAAGTGTTTTTTTCACATGTCCAAATTCTCCAGGCATCTCCTGGTTATCTGCAGTATGAATGCTGTGAAGCAGAATAATTCTATTCCTAAGAATTTTTGTCTACGTCTGTTGTCCCAGGAACCCCCAGGGCTGATCTAAGTATCCTATCTTATTGCTTCCATAATGTTCTATGCATATCAGTAGAGGAGTTTATAATTATTGATTATTTAGACACTGAAATAGGAAATCATGACTTAGATTAGTGCTTCCGAACTGGGGGCAGTTTTGTCTCCCATGGACATTTGGCAATATCTAGATATGGTTTGGGTTGTCAGGAGGTAAGGGAGTAGGGTTGCTATGGTTGCTTACCAGCCACCAATATCCTGTTTTGCACATTACAGACTTCCACAGCAAAGATTTACCCCATAAAAAATGACAGTAATGCCCAGGTTGAGAACTCCTGCCTTAGAGAGAAAGGATGCAGTTAAGAAAAGAGGAGTGAACAACATTAGGCTTTGGATAATGGGTACTGAAAACTAAATGGATTGACAAGTCTTCTCCCATAGTTTTAAGGAAAATCCTGGAAAGTCTTCTGAATTACTTAGCATAAGGACTTACGTTCAACTTTTTGTGGGTCTAGTCTGCTATAGAGGGTGGCAGTGGTGGTGTCTTTTTGCAGATGAAAGAATGATCTCAGATTCTAATCAATACCAATAACACATATATTGGGAGAATTTCCATGGACTGAAAGGAAAGGTGTTTCTTGGGATAGCTGTTTACTTTACTCCTCCTGAAGCAGCCTGAAGCTGATTTCCTAAGGACAGGCAAAACAAAATCCCCTAGCTGGGAAGGGAGAGAAAGAGTCTGCCTCTGGGACCATCTTGAGGGTCTAGTCTACTGTTGCCTTACAGGTCCATTGGCATGATCAACTTATCCTCTAGCCTCAAGTCACCTGTCCTTAATGTGTATGTAGAATCTTCTATCACGGCACTGGGAGTTTGGGGGAGCCTGGTACTAGAAAAGGTGATGATGGGAGGGGGTGGCAGATCAAGGGATGGCAGGGTTCTAGAAGCTGGGTGACCATAAATATGCTTGGATGCTGTAGAATGAATGTCTCTATTGATCTCTTAGGCATCTTCCTACCATAAATACTGATTTTAATTCTTTCAAAGTAATATGCGGAATGCCAAAAAATGTCAGACTGACTTTCTAAATGAGGTGAGGGGAAGGTTAGAGCAAATGGTTCCTTAAAAGTTTTATTTCTCTTGACACATTCTGTTTTACCCATCTGTAATGCAAGGTGGGCGGTTCCAATGCACATTTTATGAATTTGAACTTGAAATGACTCTGGTTTAAAAATAATAATGATAATGTGTTGAAAGGGTGACAGGAACTCCAGTGGCAAAGTTGAAAGTCTGCACATTGACAGGCCAATTAATGTAAATAGTAATTACCATAGCCAATCCACATTTGAGATATTATTTGGTATAACTTGCCTAGATGTGCCTTACATGTGTTGAAAAATAAGGTTATTGGGGCGTCTGGGTGTCTCAGTTGGTTAAGCGTCCAACTTTTGATTTCAGCTCAGGTCATGATCTCAAGGTTTGTGAGATCGAGCCCTGCATCCAGCTCTGCTCTGACAGCCCAAAGCCTACTTAGGATTCTCTCTCTCTCTCTCTCTCTCTCTCTGCCTCTCCCTCACTCTCTCTCTCCCTCAATATAAATAAATAAACATTAAAAATTAAAAAAAATACAGTTATTATACACTGTAGTGAATGCTGGCTCTACCAACGGACCAGGAACATGCTGGTAACCACTCGAAAGACAGAACAGAAAACCACAACCACACCCCCCGCCCCCCACCACCCAGGAGACTTCCTTCCAGTGGAGACTCAGTCACCGACTCAGCTCATATACAAACTTGCTGTGTTTTATTTATGCTGGAATCTCTCCATATTAAAAAGCAATATAATTGCTGAAATACCACTACTGTTCAAGCTAATTTACTTCCTAATGGTCTATTTGCATAGTGGAATTTGCATTTTATTTCACAGCAAATGTTATAACTCCACCTGCCCTATTTTAGATAAAACACCAAAACCAAGAGATAAAATAGAAACAGTTAAAGGAGAGAATGAATATAAGAACCGTCTCACTCATCCATCCTTGCTTGGCAACACTGAACCCAGCAGCCAGAAGAGGACATGAGAAATCCTGATATTTTCTAACCTCACAGCTAGTGTACTGGCTTTCTGTTTCAATCTTCTCTCTCTGTGTCTTTGCCGCTGCAGTTCAATAAAGGTAATTTCCACAGGTGACACTGAACCATACAGAGTTCATTGTGAGGCTATATTCATTTTGAGAAATGTTAAAGACAAGTGAGGAGTTACATGCAGACGTGGAATGTCTTTCCACACTTCGACAATGCTCCTGGTTGTTTGACTTATATTGGCCTCAGACACACAGGGGATGCAAACTTACACCACAGCCTAATATAACAAAGCACTGCCTTCTGACCCCCTTCTGTGATCCAGAGCCTGAAATTTGGGAATATATTTTCCTTTCCTCATTGAAGCACACGCATCTTTATGTATATAAATATATTCTTTTTTTCATGCTTCAAGGTTCATATCCTAGGGTGACAGCTGCCATTTTAAAGGTGACTCATTACAGTCATTTAGAGAGTCCCCTAACAGATGGATAGGACTTTGTTTCCCAGGGAACACTGACAGGTTACAATTCTCAACAGCTTTTAATCATTTCAGCAAACTATACACATCTGTCAATTACCCTATTTGGTAACGTTAATAATACAGCAATCTGAGGGTGACAAAGTGCTGGGTTTAAAAAAGAAATTATTCCATAACATTTGTACATAAAGAGAAAAATGTAGGCCAAAATATATTCAATAGCTTATTTTTTTAATCTGTAGGAAAAGACTCCTTTTATTTTCCATAATAAATTTCATATTGATGTTATTATTCAGAAGAATCCTTAAGAGCTTCATAAATAAAAGCGTTAGGGAGAAAACAATGAACATATGAAGAATAAAACAGAAAAAAAAAAGATTTTAAAGCACGTAATTAAGCAAAGTCATTTTTCTCTTTGAAAACTTTAATCATTGCATAATAAAGGTTCCCAGATGAGTGAAAATGGAACTATTTCCAGTTACAAATGTACAGAAAGGAATAGAGGATGGTAGTTAAAGTCAAAGGCTGAGCAGGTGAACAGCCTCAATTAGAGCCATAACTCTCTTCCATGACTCTAGCTACGTGACCTTATATCAGGAGTGGGCAAACAATAGCCTTTGAGCCAAATCCATCCCTCCAGCTTAGTTTTGTAAATAAAGATTTATTGGAAGCCAGGCACACTAACTCATTTCCGTATCGTCTATGGCTGTTTTGCAGTACAACAGCAGAGTTGTGTGGTTAGGAATACACTGTATGTCCCACAAAACAGAAAATCTTTACTCTCTGGCCCTTTCCAGAGGGTATTTGCCAGTGCCTGAATTATGTAACCACTATATATTTCAGTTTCTCCATCTGTAAAATGGGAATCAATGAGACAATTGTAAAGAAATAAATGAGATGTTACATAGAAAGCTTAGAAGCACTTTGGACACATAGTAAACTCTCAATAAATGCCGCCCATTGTTGCAATGGACTCTTCCTGGTACTATAAATCCACCCACGCATAACCACACTAGAGTCTGAAAATCTTCCTGAAGGTCTTTGTCAGACGAATTCTTCTAAAACAAAACACAACAACAACAATAACAAAGCAGTTCGAGGGCTTCCTGTTTATTGTAGTTTCCCCGCCATTACAGGCGACCATACTTCTCGCACATGAATAGCAAACAAGCCACTTAACCACTCACCACTACTCCACCAGAACCCTGGACTCCTTTACCTTGTTTGCTATGAGCTTTCAGAAGTATGTAGTCCATGGTCAAATGCTTCTCAGTAAAGTTAAACAAGTGGCAGCTGGCACCATACAGCTCTCTTATAATGAAAACATGAGGTGGCTGCCATTACACAGTCCTGCACTAATGAGAACAGTGGGAGGCTAGCATTACAATGGTCTAATGAAAACAGGAAATGGCTGGCATTAAATTGGTATAATAAAAACAGGAGGTGGCTAGCATTACACTGGTAGAATAAATAAATTAAGACATGTCAGGACGCCCCAATCTCATCTCCATTATATATGACCATGGTACCCACAATTTAGACCAGATCCACTCCCAGTCAAACCAGTGTGGGATGGAAATAAGATTTGTTTTTTTCATACTGTGCTTCAAAAGTTTCTTCTGTTTCAATTTGTGTTTCCCTTAGGCTAATGCAAGCTTGTTGTAAAATAACGATATAATTTACATTGAGATCTTTTTTTTCCCTCTTAATTCCAAAAAAAAAGTAACATTCTTTCTGACTCAGAAGAAGATGGCTAGAATAAAAGCCAACAATTCAAAAGGAGTTTCTAATTTAGTCCTTGCCTTTTCCTCTCCTTTCTCTTCTAAGTATCCAATGGTGACTAAAGACGCAGAGTTGCATAAAACACACTAAAAAGAAGCACAGAAACAAAATCAAACGCAGGAGAGAAAAAAAAAAAGAACACAATCCATCATTTAACTAATGGATTCCTCCCCCCCCCCCAACTCCAGAACAAAAGGTAGGGATTTCTCATATATTGAGTGACATAAAAACTATATATATATTAGTATAGATGTGTACATCTTGTGTACATCTTGTGTACATCTCTCACACAATAGATTTACAAGAACTTTACGTTTTATTCTACGTCACAGAGCCAGCTGTATCTGATTCATCCTGGTCTTTTTAATCTGGGCTGAAAACAGAGCAAGTTGGCACAGTTCAAGGTCAGCACATTAAGACAGCACATCTATCCTCTATCACTCAGTGCTCCAACACCCATGAAAAAAACACCTACGTTAGTAACTGTAAAAAAAAAATGTTTGGGACGCCTGGGTGGCTCAGTCGGTTAAGCATCTGACTTGGCTCAGGTCATGATCTCCGGGTTTGTGAGTTCCAGCGCCTCACCAGGCTCTGTGCTAACAGCATGGATGTGGACAGGACCCCACTTCGGTGTCTCTATCCTTCTCTCTCTCAGCCCCTTCCCACCTGTCTCTTTAAAATAAATAAAGATTAGGGGCACCTGGGTGGCTTGGTCGGTTGTGCGTCCAACTTCGGCCCAGGTCATGATTTCACGGTCCGTGAGTTCGAGCCCCGCGTCGGGCTCTGTGCTGACAGCTCAGAGCCTGGAGCCTGTTTCAGATTCTGTGTCTCCCTCTCTCTCTGCCCCTACCCTGTTCATGCTCTGTCTCTCTCTGTCTCAAAAATAAATAAACGTTAAAAAAAATTTTTTAATAAATAAAGATTAAAAAATTAAAAAAAGAAAATGATTTTAAAAACATATATATGAATGTTGTACATATAACATATATGTTCATATATACATATGTATATATGTTATACATACAGCATTCATATATATTTACATACACTTACAATGATTTCAGAGGAGAACAATACCAGACGAACTTTTATGCAAAGGATGGTGTTTCTGCAGGTTCACCTACACTGAAAGTTTTAGCTTCCCTGTGTAGAAAACAAAGGGAAACATTCTGGTCAGGTAGCCAGGTGACAAAATAGCAGTGTGATTCAAATAAAGTAAAAATATTGATAATAAAATAAAAGCTTTGAATCTGGTTTTATACATTGACATTTAGTTTTCTTTGCGCCATAATTTTTATTAGTCTTCTCTAAGACTTCTGATTTAGCTTACCGAACAAATCCAAATTCATGATCTAATACATACTGAAGAAGCAAGTAAGTGGAGAGAGAAGATAATCCTATGCTATCGCTACCATATTTTTGTATTTATGTATGATTCACTTTTTCTTCCTGAACACGCCCTTATAAGAAATGACCAAAACTGATATTATTAAATTTAAAATAATCGTGGACAAAAAAGTCAATTAACATTCTTTATTAATTGTTTTCAAAGAGGTGGAATTTATAATGTAAAAGAAGTCATTTCTGCCACATGTTTAAAGCCAGAATTAAATCTAAGATGTGCTGAACGTTAATACATGCGTTGCGTAAAATCTGTTGCTGGGCTTGCATGGGATTCACAGACATGGCTTAATCGAGACACAAAGTGATGTGTGCCATGCATTCAAAATTAGCACCTGGCCCAGGGCCACTAAATTTGGCATCCCAAGAACTGATTCTATCCTCTGCCAAGTTTCTGCAGAGACTAGACTCACTGAATTCTGAATCACAGCCTCTAATTTCCCCTTCAACAGACTCTCTTTGAATTGTGGGATGGGAGAAACTTGCAAGTGAACATAAAAATTGAATGTGAAATATAGAACTCTCCAACGAAGAACATTCTAGATAAAAGATGGATACAGAACATGAAATATTTCCAATTAATCAACTGTAATGTGGACAGCTTACTAGCCAGCTCACCCTGCGTTCAATTTGTTTGTTTCTTACACAAACAGAGAGCACACTACAGACTGCCCGCACTGCCAAACTCCAAAGAAATACTTGAGAGCTTATGAATTTTGCATACCATAAATTTCCTTGACAGGTCTCATCACATTGTAAGCAATATTTTTTATTAGACAACTTTGTGGAAGAAATGGCATTTTGCCCTAATATCAAACTAACCAATTCTGTCATGGTTGGCATCTTCATTACATTATTAAATACATCAGTCAATACCACCTGGTGTGATTGAGGCTTGTTATGTAACTCAGATGGTTGTTAAAAACTCTGTAGTGGTGGTGGTTGTTGTCATCGTTGTTAAATCGACAGGCAGAAAATATTTGATTGAAATTTCAGAAAAAATATGTATCACCACTGCAGCTATTTCTGATTCAAAATAATGAATTGACCTTTTCTCAGATTATGCCCCAAATCATTTTATGGGTGTGTTCCAGTGAAAGTACGATGTGAATATTTGATTCTATGGGATTTCAGCTTTGCGTAGCATACTGAGACCCATGAAACCTAGCACCTGAGAATTCCAAGGGGATCACAACTGAATGAGGTGGCAAATGTGAGAGGAACTTGAAAAGGCTTGCTTTGAATTGAAAAGGGGGAGGGTAAAAACACTTAAGGAAGAGGCGATTTAACAGAAGAAAAAGGAATCATTCTTTAGTTTTTTTTTTTTTTTTTAATAACTCTAAAGAAAGAGCTTCGTAACTTTTCTCAGAGGTCAATACGGTAATTTTTAAATAGGTAGAAATAATGCTAAGGGAGAGAAAACTCAAAGAAACAAATTGCAAGTGTTTAGCTTCCTCTTCTCTCAAAGCTCATTAAGAGAGTTTGAAATGCTTAATAAGGGCGCCTGGGTGGCTCAGCCAGTGGAGCCTCCCACTTGGGCTCCTGTGGTGATCTGGCAGTTCCTGGGTTCAAGCTCTGCGTTGAGCTCTGTGCTGACAGCTCAGAGCCTGGAGCCTGCTTCGGATTCTGTGTCTCCCTCTCTCTCTGCCTTTCCCCAGCTTGCACTCTGTCTCTCTCTCTCAAAAATAAATAAACATTAATTTTTTTAAAAAAATAAATGCCCAATAAAGCAACGGCATAGGATCAAGTTAAATTTCCACTGGCAAAGTCAGCATTATTTAAAAAAATATATATCAGTATCTAATCTGGAAAAAGCAATTGAATTTCTGGTTTTCCCCAAATCCTGAAACCTAATGCCTTATCCCATTGTTTTTCAAAGAAAAGTCAAATATTCTTACAGTCTTATCCAGAAACAGCAACACTTCCATGAGAAATTTCTTATTTTTGATATACCTGAACTCTTAGGATTCCACAAGAAGAAATCTTGGTAATAGACCACACTGAAACAATTTATATCTGACTCACTTGAAATAAAAACGAAAAGTTGGTGGAAGATTCCTTAATCCAAACGGAACCTGACTATCACCATGCACTTTCAACAGTACTTTGTAAAGGATATCAAGTGTAAAAAAATCTTCTGAAAATGTAAAATATTTAGGTTTAAGAGATACACATATTTTAATAATACTTCTACTCAATAAAAATAGTTCTTTTAATTTAAGATCAAATTATTCTTAAAAAAATAAACGCCTCAATGTATATATGCCTGTAAGGCGAATCTCAAGTTTAAAAAATTTAAAAGTGACCACCTGAGAAAACTAATCCCCTGGAAAGATTCCCCTTTAATTCTTACAACGCTCTTATCTCTGCCAACAGAAAAACCTTGCTGAACCCTGGGAGAGGGGAAGAAGGGGTTGTGTCACAAGTAATTATCAGAGCTCCCACACCTTACCTGACAAAAACAGACTGTGTGTTATTGCACATTTAAATATCACCAATAAACTCTACTGAATACTTTGGTAACGTCAGGGTCATTTACTAGAAAGCTCATATACTATAATCTCATTAAAAGTTAGACTTTTGTTGTCTTTATCCCATTTCAGTTTCTTTTTTTTTTTTTAATTTTTTTTTCAACTTTTATTTATTTTTGGGACAGAGAGAGAGGGAGCATGAACGGGGGAGGGGCAGAGAGAGAGGGAGACACAGAATCTGAAGCAGGCTCCAGGCTCTGAGCCATCAGCCCAGAGCCTGACGCGGGGCTCGAACTCAGACCGCGAGATCATGACCTGGCTGAAGTCGGATGCTTAACCGACTGCGCCACCCAGGCGCCCCCCATTTCAGTTTCTTGGCTTAAGCTTTTTCTTGGGAAACTATCCCTGTTCAGTTTTCATCACTCTTTCATCTTTCAGAGATCTCAGGAAATAATAACTAAATTTGACATGCAGTTCATAATTTAATATTAAATACCTGAGAATATACTGAATCCACATTGGGGAGATCAGTTGAAGGTGTGAATGGTCCATTCGATGCTGGATCTCCCAGTAACTAGATTATGTTAAGAACACAGTAAAAAGGGGTTTAAAAGTAAAGTTTCAAAGTAATTTTTATGTTTGGTATTTTTTAAAGGGTCAAATTGATTATGAGGAGAATAAAATAATTATTGGATCTCCTCACAAATACGTTTTGTGTTCATAATATTTTTATTTTGAATGATGTACAAAGGGGTGCGATATTCAATTTTATGTGTAAATTCCATGTGATAGCTATGTATCTATCATCTCTCCATCATCTGTCTCTGTCCCATTTGTTCGCTAGTGAATGCCAACTAATGCAAGTGGTGTACCACAATATTATCAATGCGCAGGACCGATTTGTTTACTAGTAGTTAGGTTTGGGACAGTTGAGGACCAGACTGGGAAATGTAATCTGAGTTAATTTTGTGTCCAAGGCATGTACAAGTTGATTCTCCCAAACGTCTTCATCGAAAGAGTTGCCACGGAAAGTAACTACCTCGCTGTTTTAAAATTTAAGTAGAAGTCAGTAAACAAATGGGGGATAGAGAAATTGGTGTTAAGAAGGGAATTCTCGAAAAGGGAAGGAGTACATACGAAACCAGGATGACTGAAAGATTGTGACTTGGTTACAAAATTATATTAGTAGGAAACTTTACACTATGATGATTGAATGCTGTCAAAACGTACCAGCCTATTGAATGAGTTTTTGGCAAGTACATTGTAGAGGAAGTTTTCTCAATATTTCCTTGCAATATCTCTACTTCCTTAAAGTAGAACATACCTAAAAGTCATCAGTTGTCAACAAATTATTTGCATCATTGCGTTAGTTAATTGTGTCCAAGAATCAACACAAAACTAGGTATGAATTTCATATGTTGAAAGTTCTTGACTGAATAAAAAAGAGGAAATCTAGAAATTATATCCAAACAGGAGTGCAAATCAAATAAAACTCAAGTTAACCACAATTAATTTAAGACGGTGAATGATTGTGTTTTGTTGAAACTAAACTGCCATTTGAAACGTGAATAAAAATATGACACAATGCTCTGTTTAGGGACTGACTGCAGGTGGTTTCAAGTTAGGCATTGCTAAACTACTGTGCATCTTATAATGACACAAATCTCCTACCACTTTCCTCTTCTAGAACTATTGTAAAACATTCATTAGTACACATACCCTGATGTCTTTTGTAATGAATGCTTTATTTACATATTAATTGTCTCTATTTGTTTCTCTTTAGCTTACTGCAATATAGTGTGGTATAGGTCTTAACTAAATGACTAAAATTTTTATGATTTAAGAAATGAAAACGGGGGCGCCTGGGTGGCTCAGTCGGTTAAGCGTCTGATTTCAGCTCAGGTCACGATCTCACGGTCCGTGAGTTTGAGCCCCATGTGGGGTTCTGGGCTGATGGCTCAGAGCCTGGAGCCTGCTTCCGATTCTGTGTCTCCTCTCTCTCTGCCCCTCCCCCGTTCATGCTCTGTCTCTCTCTGTCTCAAAAATAAATAAACGTTAAAAAAATTAAAAAAAAAAGAAATGAAAACGTACACTTTGAAAGCTCTGGTAGAGAATATTCTGACACTCAAGGATATATCTGCATATCGCAGAGAACATATGGACCCTGATTAAGAGAACCTTCTACTATAGAAAGATTTTTTTACTGTGCTTATTTATTATCCTAAGACTTTTTAGTCCAAATTCTTTTTGTTCTCCTTATCTTGGGCCTCATATTTTTTTTTCCTCCAGAATATATGCATTCGATTTTGAAATGGCAAAAGGATGTGCCATAGAAACATAATGAAACACATGGTCCAACATTAGTAATTGATTTTATAAATATAAGTAGAGTTTATACCCTTATACACAACTCATTTGTAAAAAGCTAATCATTGCCATCCAGGGAATTTCCACCACATGGCAATGAGTTTAGGTGACACGATAGTCTCCCAAATGAAAAAGGTCAATGAGATAAGGCATTGCTTAACAAATCTTTAAATTCCTCCATTTTGGCAAAGTTCCTAACAAGGAAGCAAGAAGTGGCATTGAAGTGTCTCATTCTCACCTTGATGAGCCCTTAAAATGTAATTTACTGTTGCTCTCAATTACTATATATTATACAAGTGATGACTATTTTTGGCTTACAGCAGTCTCACAATCAAATGATGAAGAATAAATGTAATGATCGGTTCTTTTTTAACAGAAATCTAGCGTTAAAGCAAAAAAGATATTTAGACTAATCTGTACGACTCCCACTTGGAGTTTTAATAAACTGCCAAAACAATGTGCTAAAACCAGAGTAAAAGAGTTATTCCAAGAAGACAGATATTTTTCCCAAGGAAAATCAGTGATTGCCTTCAAAAGGAAGTGATAATTTGGTATGTTTCCAAATGTGTTATTTGTATTAATTATCTAGATTCTAGAAGGTCTTATTTCACATCGCTAAGAAACTTTGTAACCAGCAATGAATTCAAATGTTCTGAGTATGGCAAGCATTTGATAATATACTTTGATTGCAAATACGTTTTCTGAAGTTCTATCACATGTGCCATATATATATCTCATGATATATATGTATGTACATACATTGGTTGTTTAGGGTCTACATGGTGGCCAAAAGCAAAACAACAAAACAAAGCAAACTAACTGAAAAACATTGGCAGGAAAGATGATACATATGGATGTGGGTGGCAGTGTTTGAACAACAGATCTGGTCGTCCCTAAGGGAATATTTTAGGGGAAAAAAAATATTTATACCAAACTAGTGCATTGTGTTACATTGCGTGAGGGTTTGTACCAAATATTTGTGTGCTATCAAAATGATAACCTTTGCCATTTTTGGCTTGGTGCCTTTAGATCTCAATTATGAGACAGAATTTTAGACGTTGCCTTGCTCTCTCTTTGTCTTACACGTTTTAAATTTTGTTTCTCTTTTACAGAGTTAGTTTAAAAATATTGAGTTTGAATTATTTATGTATATATTGAACAACATGAATAACTCTCTGTATTTATTTCACCAGGCCCATCATTTGGACTAAAAACCAAACAAGCAGAACCAATATATTTGAGATTCACTATGTAATAATATTATTTTTCTTAATTTTTAAAAACTAAACAAACTCACAGAGAGAATATGACATAATTCATAAAGAGTCTCAGGGTTTACTCGCCTATAATTAAAATACTAATTAGGCAGAAAATTCTGAGGAACAATTGTGCTCTACTTTTGTTTCTTGTAGGCCCCTGTTTTGGACCTTCCTCATTTCACTTTTTCAACTCTTTGTGCAATTGTGGAGATTTCTTCATTCAGAAGGTCATGCATTTATTCCATCACTGTTTACATTAAACCTACTAATTGTCAGACACTGTTTTAAGTCTCTGGGATAAAACTGTGAACAACACAGACAAAACCCTTCTTTATGCAGTTTAGATTGTAACATGCCCCAGGTTAAATAATCAAGTAAACAGTGAAGATACTTTCAGATGGTGATATATGCCATGAAGATAATAAAATGGGTGATGTAATGAAGAATAATTTGGGGGATGGGGTTACTATATTAGACAACTGATGAAGTCAGGCCTCTCTGAGAAGGCAGTATTTGAGCTAAAATCAAAGGAAAGAGAAAGAAAAGCTAAGACATAATCCAGGACAAGAATGTTTCTTTTGAGGTGAGAACAAGATTGGCTAAGTTCGAAAAAACAAATTAAACTAATGAATGGAAGTTAGTGAGCAAGGAGGCAACTAATAAAAGACATAACCTTTGAAACAGTAACCAGACCAAATTCTTAAAAATGATTTTAACTTAATTTAATTAAAATTATAAAAAGATCATTCTTTTATGAGGTGAATGATTTATTTGGCATTGAGAATATAAATAGAGACATTGCTCTATAGGCTACTGGAGATCCATGAGAGAAGTGATCATAGCCCAGATTAGAGGAATGTTGGATAGACTGAGAGACATAGACAGATTTGAAATCTATTATGAACATATAACTGATTGGCAGGTGGGTGAAAGGAAGAGAAAATCATGAAACAAAGAAGACAAAAAGATTCAAAGGTAATTTTCAGGTTTTTAGTGAATAACAGTAGACTGCTGTATTTTCTACAGTGGGGAAAATAAAGAGAGACAGGATTAGTTCATGGGTAGTAAGAGTTTTCAACATGTTACTTTTGAATTCCATGTTGAATTATTAAATTTAGCCCAGTAGAGACAGTTTAAACAGACCAATTTTCAATAATGAAGTAGAGAATGTTATCAGAGTGCCACCCTCCCCAAAATAGCAGCAGATTTAGATGGAAAAATAACATCGAATTTCCCATTGCTATTTAAATTATACAAAACTTTACACTTCTGAATGCTATTTAACATTTTCTGAAACATTGAAAAAGTATCTAATTAAAACCTATCACTAAATCCCCACCCCCAAATGGCTACAGTTTTACTCATAAATATCCATATAAAGAAATTCCAAAGAAAATCTTGAGAAGCAATAAGATAAGATGTAATGACTAAAAAACACTAAAGTGGTTTTTATTCAAGGATTGTGAGGATGATTCAACATTAGGAGATCCTGTAATATAATCTTTTTTTGTTTAAAATGTTTCCTTACTTATTTTGGGAGAGAGACCACGTGCACATACATGCAAGCAAGAGAGTTGCAGAGGAGAGAGAACCCCAAGCAGGCTCTACACTCAGCATGGAGCCAGACGCGGGGCTCGATCTCAAGACCATGAGATCATGACCTGAGCCAAAATTGAGAGTCCGACACTTAACCGACTGAGCCATCCAGGCACCTCACAATATAATCTACTTTCATAATGGATACAGGAGAAGAAGCAGTATCAACTCCTTAAAAACTGCAAATATATTCAACAAAATTTAGTATCCATTCCTAATTTTAAAATGTCCATATGATGGATGGAGAATACTTAATAATCTAAAATTGAGCCATGGGAGTTTTCCTACTAAAGTCAACCAAACAGAATCCCGGTATGTCCATTCCTACTTAAAATTATATTCGATGTATGATCAAATGCAATCATAAAAATAATCATCTAGACATATAAAAATTACAAGGGAAAAGGTAAATTGTTTGTGTTTGCAGAGGGCATAATACCTAACCTAGAGACACTAAAAGATAAAAGAAAACATTAAAAAAACAAAAACAGGGGGCGCCTGGGTGGCTCTATCGGTTGAGCGTCCAACTTTGGCTCAGGTCATGATCTCCTGGTTTGTGAGTTTGAGCCCCACGTCGGGCTCTGTGCTGACAGCTCAGAGCCTGGAGCCTGCTTCAGATTCTGTGTCCCCCCTCCACCCACCCCCGCATTTGTGCTCTGTCTCTCTCTGTCTTTCAAAAATGAATAAACTTTTAAAAAATTAAAACAAAAACAAAATTAATATACAAAATAAAATCATTTAGTAAATATGCATAAAATAAATGAAAATTGGGAGACATAACAGGAGAACTCATTTGTAAATGTAAAGAAAAAGGATAGAATACTTCAAAATAAACTAAGAAATGTAGGAAAACTCTAGGAGGAAAAAATACTTGGAATACTTATAATATTTCTAAAAGATAAAAATACTTGGAGTACTAGAAATACTTTCGAAAGACATAAAAGAAGACTTGAACCAACTGGAAAGAATATACCATGTTCTTTGATGGGGCAACTCAGTTTCATAAAAATTTCCATTCTACCAAGTTAATACTAAATTTAATGCAATACCAATGTTTTTACTATTTTTTTTAACATGTAAGCCATTAATTCTATAGTCCAAACGGAAGCATTTTTTTTTTCTTAACTCTAAGAACTGAAAGAGTTTGGATGCTATGCTATACTTGATGCACTGAGATCGCTAGATCCTAGATCTTAGTTTCAAAAAACCATTCCTACCTGAAGGAATCAGGGCTTCTTGATGAAGGATTTAGATCCATGTGAAGTCGTTCCTCTTGACCAACTTCAGGACAATTTAACTTTTGAAAAGAATCATGGATTCCAGTAATTAGTGTAACATATTGCGTAAATGAAGTCCATGAGACCATAGTGATATGAAAAAAAAAAAAGAAAGAGAAAGAGAAAGAAAAAAATAGCTACTATTAGAGGTGTAACTATCACACTAGCTTTGAAAATCAGTAATTATGTTAAAAGAATTAAGCATTTACCCATTCCCATCTTTTTAATTTTTTTTTAATTTTAATGAGTAACTAGTTTACCCCCAAGGTATCAGGGAAACATGTATCTACAGAAGAACACCAACAGATAAAGAAGAAATGATAAAATTAAAGAAATTCTACAATTTGCAATGAAATGATTTATTCAAGCAAGAATCATTAAAAGATACTTTTACGGGGCACCTGGGTAGCTCAGTTGGTTAAGCATCTGACTCTTGATTTTGGCTCAGGTCACGATCTCACTGTTTTGTGGGTTTGAGCCTTGCATTGAGCTCTGTGATGACCACACAGAGACTGCTTGGGATTCTCCCTCTCTCTCTGCCCCTCCCTGTGCTTGCACTCTCTTGTCTCTCAAAATAAATATAAACTTTAATTTAAACAATAAAAGTAAAATATATTTCTACAATGAAAAACGCCATCTTTCAGATTAGTTGCTACTTGCAAAGGAGAAAATTATCTTCTCAATAGTGATCTTCTGGTCACAACCTTAAAGAAGTGATCAAACTTAACATCACTTAGTGAAACAATCTGATGTCATGTGCCTCCTGATAAATATAATATAAAGAGTCCAGAATTATGTATGATATATTCTTACCCGAATTCTTTATTTGGATTTAAAATAAGATCTCAAGACTAACACTCACTTTACAGAAAATGCCAGGGATATAAAAACAGATTCAATGAAGCCATAAAAAAAAAATAGATAAATTCAGCATGTGGGATATTTAAAGGTAACTGGCTTGGTCTTTTTAAAATTCAATACCCTGCAAAAAAAATTTTAGTGAGGATTTCTGTCAAAGAGAGGCCAAAAAGACATAATAATCAAATTCAATGTGATTATGTTTTGGATTTCATGTATATTTAGAATTAAATGTTAATATGTCGACTATTTTTGTAAGATTCAAGATAAGGATGATAGATAGTAGATAGATAGATAGATATTAGTGAAACAATGTAAAATGTTAATCAGTAAATATAAGGACGTGGTGTTTCATATACTATTATTTGAAATTTTTTCTATTTCAAAAATTTTAGGATTTGAAGTGGGAGGAAAAAGAGGAGACATTGAGGCTGGAGATGAGAAACAAGGGTCATCAAACAATATCAGCGAACCATGACTTGGAGTTACCAACACAGTACCTGAATTCCCATGCATTATGAAGGTTCCTCTTGTATTTATTTCATGAATAAACAACATTTCTCCTTTTTCTTTATAGAAACCAGTAACCTTGGGAACTTTCAGACAAAGGCAAAAAGGGCTGTAATTTCTCCTTCAAAACTGGATCTTAGCGAAACAGTGCATTGAGTAAGACAACAACCTGGTAAATAAAAACAGTTTATGATTAACAAAATACCTATATTATTCACTTTCCCTAAAAAATATAGATCTTTTACAGGAATTTGGAACACTATGAAGGGGGTCTATTTATGCCACTAAAGTGGTGACTTAAAAATGAACATTAGGTGTTAACGCTTTCCAGGGAATTGAAAATAATTGGTATTTTTGAATAAACTTGTATAGCATTTAAAGTTTATAAAATGGTTTTGCACAAACATATTTGTTGGAATAGGAAGAATAGACATGTGATGCATGTGCTTAAAGCCTAATATTCTTGTAATAAGAATGTTTCTCCTCCTAACCCTCCAGCTGTCCTTCATCTCTTTCCTAAACATTCTATTTCTCTAATATTATGATATAAAACAGTAAATGCTAAGTAAAGGTTTACCGTGTATTGGGCACTGTTTTAAGTGCTTTATAATCTTTCAGCTATTTATTCCTTATAATATTCCTATGTAGTTATGTATGATTATTACCTTAACTGCATCAATGAATAAAATGATACGAATAAAATAAGCTTTAAAATAGTTTAGAGCTTCTATAACTTGCTCAAGGATATATAAATAGTAAGGGTGAAAGCACAATTTGAATCTAACCAGTGAAACTGAGGACGTCACATTCTGAACCACTGTTTTAGCACCTTTATGGAAGGAGAGGCAATAAAGGATTAGCTTTATGATAACCAGGTTAGACTAACAGGCCACAAAAAGGAGAAATGATAAATAAGATGGCCACATTTGGATTTGGAACAGATTCCGATCAGATTCTCTGCTTGAAGAACAAAAGTGGAGAATTGAGAAGAACCCACAGGCAGCATAACTGAGCCCTCTGAACTCAAGTTGGAGAGTTGCCATGGCCAGTGCCATTTTGCTACTTTCTACTGTCATGGACCAGTGTGTCATATACGCAAAAGAGGAGATTGTTGTCACTCCTCATCAGAAGATTAAATCTGTCAGACCTTGGAGTCCTGAGGACCTTGGTGGCAGTCTCTAAAGTAACCAGAGGAGTTGGTAGCCATCTTGCTTCATGGAGATTTTGGAAAACAGGAGTTCACAGTTCAGGGGAGACTTCCAAAAATTTTTATTCCTTGCAATCACTGTATTTTGCATTTGAAATTGAGATTCAGAGCTGTGGTGGTCCTTTAAAATTAGTATTAAAGTAGGGTCGGAAATACTCAGGAAGTAGGTACGATCGGAAATACTCTTCAGTTTATCCTCTTTTCTTTCACTGAAATAAGTATAATACGTAATAAAGTTTGTATATGGTCCATTAACATTTCTCTGTCTTTTAATATTATGTCCGGAATGTAGAAAGCAAATCTGAAGAGCTCAGGATTATCAGGCTACCTTTTTTCAATAACAGAATGTGTGTTTACCACTTACCGTTTTGCAATAATCACTTCATCTCCACTTTGCCTGTGTAGACACAGCCAGCATTAACTTTTATGGGGTGTGAAATCAAGCAAACTGGAACTAATTGAAATGTTAGTCAACACTGTACTCAAATTGAATAAAGCAAGATTAATACGGCTCAGGTAATAATTGAAATACACATCTCATTCCAGATAATCTCCTTTTCAAAGTAATCAGTGTTTTCTATGTCATAAGACATGGGGAGCAAATATATTTATGTATGTATATATGAATGTCTGTATCACCTATCTCTCTATAGATGTCCATACTTATGTGTATAAATATATTATCTAAGAATCTGACTATACCAAAGGCATATAGTACCATGGAAAAATAGTATAGCCTAATGTGAATATGGCTTTTGAGTCAGAAAGATTTGGGTTCGAGCCTTAACTGTGTGACTTTTGGCAATTCATTGTCTACAAAATAAAGTTAGTGATATCTATTTCAGAGCTTAAATAATTACTATACGGTACTTAATATGATGTTCAATGAGACAATGAACTCAATGTATGGTGCAACATGAAGAACACAAAGCAGTGACCCAGTCAAATAAAACATGTAAGCCTGTATCTATGAAAATACATTCAGTTACCCTACTTATCTTACCTCATTTCCTCATTTCCTTGTCTGGGCATGGTCAGGCCAATGTAGCAGTTCTCAATGGGGGACAATTTTTCCTCTCAAGGGACACGTGGTAATAACATTTTTGGATTGTGGTGATGTGAGGAAAGGGGTTGTTACTTTCATCTAGTGGCTAGAAGCCAGAGATAATGCTAAATATGCTACAATACCCAGGACATCTGCACACAACAAATAATTATCTGGTCCAAAATGTCCATAGCATACACACTGAGAAACCCTGGGTCAATCTCATGTATTTAGAAATTTAAAATGATCATATTTATCATCAGTCAATAATTCCATATTGAGTGTCTACTACATCTCAGATGAGTATTGACAGTACTCTCGTTTACAACGAGAAGGCAGGGCTCTTTTCCTCGTGGTGATTATAATTTAATTTCTCTGTTATTTTTTTTCTGTCTCCTGTCCTCAAATAGTCTCAGATTAGATCCATATTTTCAGAATTTCCAGGAAGTCATTTGTGACCTCTCCAATATTCACTAATATTCTCTCCTCCAGGTGGCCACAGAACTAGTGGATTGTATCACTTCAGTACCTACTTCTCTACCCCCATCGATTGTTCTAATTGTCTTATGTACATTTTACCTCCACAAAAAAATCTTAAATAGGAATCGCAGCTCTTTCTTAAAATCCTCATTTACTGATTAATTTATACAGTATGTATAAATTCTCCATTCGTGCACTTAGATGTGCAAAAATCTTTTTTCCCTCCAACTCAAGTAAAT
Source organism: Prionailurus viverrinus (assembly GCF_022837055.1). NCBI lineage: Eukaryota > Metazoa > Chordata > Mammalia > Carnivora > Felidae > Prionailurus > Prionailurus viverrinus. Next base: position 34,166,220 of record NC_062561.1, read on the forward strand.
TTTTATAGTTAGCCATTACATCTGGTAATGAAAAAAATTAATGTCACTCATTCAGGATAATTTCAACTGCTTGAGAGTTTCTCGAGTTGTTTCAGGATAAATTTGATCAACAACAGCCCTACACCTTCTGAGCCTGTCTCTAGGAAGTGGTCTCCATTCTGGGATATGTATCTGACCTGAGGAGTAGATGTCTGGGCATTTGATGGTTTCTTTATCTCAGCCAAAAGGACAGTCTGCTAGTTTAGGAAACATTCAGCCACAAAAGAGAGGGCTCTTCTTGTTCCCCATCAAGGAGCAGGGAGATCCCATGAGGCTGTGCTGCGCCCACTGTATCCTCCTGTGCCATGGGTGTCCCTTCTCCATGCGTGGGTGGTGACATGATCTCTTCTCAGGGACACTCCCCAGCACCTGCCTATGTGATTTTACTTTCCCTTCAAATTCTCTTTTATTTGAAATGATTTTCAAATGGCCTAGATGTGTCTTACGTGTGTGTGGGAAGGGGTAGAGGATCGGTAGCAAATATTTGTTCTGCCTCTTTCCTACTCTTTTTCTACATCTGAAGTGCAATTTTTTTAAGTCTAAAGTCAGAAAATGTATATGGTCTACCTTGACAGCCTGCCTCTAAGCAATGGATAGAACCCAGAGTAATCAGAAGCACGGGAAAAATCCGATCTTCAAATATTCCACAATGCCCTTTCCAGCACAATATAACAACTCTATTATACCTATGCCCTCGATTCTTCCTCTCTCCAATTATTCAGGCCATTAGTTGCTGTGTTTTACCTTTGGAGCTTTTTATATACCTGGAATTATCAGTTTGTCTTTCTTCCTTCAAAACTGATTTTAATGTACATTCATCTGTGCAGGACATTGTGCATGAATTATTTCACATCTAATGAAAGCAATGGATAATTTTGCATTTAAAGTGAAAGTCTCCTGGGGCGACTGGGTTGCTCAGTCTGTTTAGCGCCAGACTTTGGCCCGGGCCATGATCTCACAGCTCCTTAGTTCGAGCCCTGCATCTGAGACAGCTCAGAGCTTGGAGCCTGCTTCTGATCCTGTGTCTCCCTCTCTCTCTGCCCCTCCCTCGCTCATGCTCTGTCTCTCTCTCTCTCCCAAAAATAAATAAACATGAAAAAAAATTTAAAGTGAAAGTCTCTTTTAGTTTCTTTGTTTTTTCCAGATTGTAAATTTCTAAAATCAGAATTGTTATCTAATTACACAGTAGCAGTTAGCACACTGTGGGAATATAATAATTAGTCGATGGTCATGTGTATAATATATACAAGCATTTATACTTCTAACATAGTCTGTTTTGCCAAATAAGAAAACACTTGAATTAATTTAATATGCATATTTAATACAGTTTAGGTAATGTGGTTTATTTGTAAGTGTTCACTACTGAAGATGAAGTTGAATATGAAGGCATGATGACGACAGTTCTCTTATTTGCATATGTACTTTATGGACCCATTCAGCATCCTCACTACACCCATTTGAGGGTGTCATAAATAATTGAGTACTACTCTGAATCTTTCATCCCTTTGTACAATCAATTTCATTTTCCTTTGCTTGCTGGGATAGTACCAATCGCCCATCTTTGCACCTCCAAACAAACCAATCCAATCTTCTGCAATTTTTCACCTAAAGCGAGTCATGAAGCAGCCCGAAAAATGAAATCTTCCTGTTAATGTCATCATCTGCATAGCTATTAGTATTCCAGTGCATCATTGCATGAGAGAATGAGAGAAGGAGTAACATCATATTTTATTCAATCAAGAAACAATCAGTGTCAAAAGCCTGATGTCCAAACCTAACCTTTTAATTATAGCTCCCTTCCATATGGGATTGTACTGTGAGGTACAAAGGCTTATCCTTCAATAAAAACAAAGAAAGCTTGCAGTATACAGGAGAAATCCACCACAGAACCACCTTTGAATACAAGAATGGAAATTATGTGAGTGTTTCTCCAGGGAAACTTTGGTCCTGCACACTCCGGAAATCAAATATTTCTATGAGTGTTCACTGAGGATGTGATTGCCTGTTTTACTGCTAGATTAGGTCAATGCTGCTATTGCAATCTGGTATCACTTTACCAGCAAGGCAATTTCACACAATTAATTTCTTTCTTTAAAGGAAGCAATAAAGGACAGGCAATTGGAAACCTTACAACTTATAACTAACATCCTTTACTAACTGGTGCACACATCTGCAAATGCAAATATCCTCCTTTTTGTATGCTTACACACGTTCGTTCGTTCATTTATTTTAAATTCATTTATATTTATATTATAAATGAATTCATTTAAATGACAATGAGTTTTCACAGATTCTTTGTAAACTTCCTGTAAAACAAGCAAACGAACAAACAAACATACAACAGCAACAATAAAATAGTGTGGGGAGAGCAGAGAGCTCAGATTGACTCAGATTTCAAATTCCTCTAAGGTACTTGTGCATTCTTTGGGGATTTAAGAGTAGATTGTAATATATGAAGGAGGAAAAAAAGTAAAGCACCATAAAGTAACATAGTGTCAAGACAGAATCTCATATCTAATTCATGGCTTGGCAAACATTGTATGCATTGATTTCATAATTATTTTCTGTGCTTTTTTTCTATGTTAAAAGGCCACTTTCAGTTTTTCCAAACTAAAGTTTAAAGTGCTGTAAAGTATAACATAAGCTCTCTTTTTTTCTTATGTGGACATACTTTGCTTTTTGGACATCCTTTTACTGTCAATACTTACATCTGTTGTTTAAAAAGCTATTCGTGGTGCAATTGCTTTTTAAATGCAAACCCATATGTGTGATCTCTAGAGGAACTGGTAAATTTCACCAAATGGGCATTCCTAAATTACATGCCATCTGTAGCTAGTGAAGAGAGGACTAAACCTGCTCAGCTGTGATTTTGCACCAATGTTTCCATCATTTTGATTGGCTCTAGGGAAATCATCCGTTTTTGGCATGAACTTTTCTAACCCCAACAGGTTATTATGGTCTGCTTGAGTTGCATTGGCTCAACGAATATTATATTTTCGGCACATGTTACACCTCATTTGGCTTTTTGCTTTGGTTTCCTTACCACATTTTACCATTATGGCTTAAAATTTCTTTTCCTTTCCTTTTTTTTTTTTTTTTAAGGTTTCAAACTAGTAAGGAGATGGTAAAGGTAATTCTATTGCCTACATAAGGCTGTTTAAAGAAAAACAAATAAGCCCCCAGACTGCACATTTCAACAGTTGAATCACTTTAGCAAAAATTACCACATTATATAACTGAGGCTAAAAGATCATGTTAGAAAAAAATATTAAGCAGAGAGTAATCCATAGTACACATTTTTTTCCAGTGTTTCCCTGAAAATAAAGAAGGGATATTCTTTTTTTTTCAGTTTACAAATACCATTTTTCACTCTTAGTTTCTTTTCTAGCCAAAGGCTGTTTAGGCTCATATATATTAAATGATATAAAGTCCCCAAACAACACCGTACAGTGAAACACTCAACTGACATTCTAGGTATTCTTTCAATGATTGTTGTTGAATTTTTACCTATAAAATAATTCAAAGTTGAAGATTACTGTCACATAGGATTTATCCTAATGGTCTCACTTCTTCCCTCTTGCTTTTAATTGATCTTAACATTTTTGTAAAGATGTTGAAATAAGAACAAAGTCAAAACATGAGCAAGATGTATATTATGACTGTGTGTCACAACAATATGCAGGATAGTCACAGGACGTTTTCTGCTCCTTTCTGCGGTCATTCACAAGTATTCCCTTCTGGGCCCCCTTAAATAAGAACAGATGACTGGCTTTTGTGCAGATGAGAGAAGTGTCCTGTGGCAGAAAATACAGGCAATAGGAAGCTTAGCATGGAACACAGTGAGACATGTCAACCCCAGAAATGTGGAAAAGAAATGGATTGAAACTTACACTTGTAATCAATATGGCTGGATAGTAGGAAAGAGAAATAGAGAAGAAAGAAAGGAGACTGGATCAATAGTCAAGGAATAAAAAACTGGCATAAAGGGTCGGGAGAAATGCAAGCGTGAGATTCAACACTACTTAGAAGCATGCCATTTCTCTGACGTCCTTTTGAAATTCTAGTCTTTGACCCTCTCTTTGAACCTCCCAGTTTTCAAAGGGTATCTATCCAGGGTCAGTGCAGAGAACTGGCTGACCAGGACTGCAACAGAGTAATAGAATATGAAGAAAAATTCTAGATTTAAAATTTTTAAACTAAAAAAAAGTTGGCACTATTAATTGTGCCAGAAACACAGATCAAAATAGACTTTGACCTTTACATCTTTATTTCCATCATTACATAGAGTGTCACCAATATATTGAATAACACTACAGTCAACTCTTGTACGATTTTAAAAATCATGGTATAAATTGTGTAGGAATATTTTGGTGAAATTTTGTCTGAGAATTGGCAGGAAGAACAAGCAAACATTTCCAGGATGTGTGGAAGGAAAAGTTATAGTCCATGACCTCTTTCTTTTAGCTACAAGTAATAGGTCAATGACACAGGGTCACTTTTCAATCAGGAAATCCTGGGTTTGTAATGTAATCAAAGCCACTGGAATTTGTGTTGGAAATTTGAGATCTTATAGCAATAATTAGCAAATCCTGCAATTTAGGTATCGCCATGTATTATTAATTTACCTACTGAAAAACTTACCCTTATATTGCCCATATATTAAGCAGAAATCGTCAAGTAGAAGAAAGTATATAGGTTATTCCCAACTGTTACCTTCAAAGGTTCTTAAATTATCTCCCACATAACCTTATTAACGGGACAGCCATATTTTCTTAAGCACACTCACACCCACACATAAGAGAAATAGTATTTGTCTGACTTAAATTGTGTTGAAGCTGGATATGTAGAGGTGATATACTCTTGGCTAAAGAGGAAACAGAATACAGAAATATGGAGAGCAAGGGTGTAATGGTAAAGAATCCCACGGGAGAAATGCAGGAAAGAGAGAGAAGCAGGACTTTGCCCCTTTGATCACACATCACCTAGCTGACCTCTCAGGATCAGAGCCATGGAGAGGGAAGAAAAAGAGGGAAAGAGGGCGATAACATTATTCTGTTTTTTGAAATATATTATATGCTGTGACACCAATGGCCAGAATTTTGTGTACGTCTGTTTTACAATCTCTAACTACAGACAGCCCCTCAAAAATAGTTCCATATATCCAAATAAGCAGCAAGCAGAAGAATCACTAACTAGGATAGAGGAGATGAAGTCATCAATTTGTTTACTTTCTTGCATAAAGGAAATTATGAGTATAATAGTAACCACTTAAAATGTTTGGCCTTCTTTGGAAGGCTCTTGGAAGATTCAAATTTGAGAAAGTATTATTGAAAAAACAGAGTAATCCAAGGGAAAGAACCCTTTATTCTTGTTCTTTTTTTTTTCCTGTATCTAGTTTCCACTGTCTCTTTGGTTTGATACTATGGCCATTTTTATTGTTAGAAAGTCTCAACTGCAAGATAAAAGAGTGTGGTATGCATGCTATCCTAGACACAAAGAAACACAAATATAAATTTCTATGTGGTGTGTGTTTGTGTGTGTATTTGCATGATGAGGGCTTAAAATATGCTTTGCACACTATTAGTTTCCTGAAGTAGAATCGCTAGAACTTGTCATAATAAATATATATATATGTCCTTTTCAAATCTATAGTGGCAGGATTACATCTGGAAAATTACTTTCTGTCTGGGAATAAGTTATTAAAAATAATACCAAAGAGGGGCCAGGGTGGCTCTGTTGGTTAAGCATCTGACTCTTTATTTTGGCTCTGGTCATGCTCTCACAGCTCATGGGTTCGAGACCCTGTTGGGCTCTGCGCTAGTAACGTGGAGCCTGCTTGGGATTCTGTCTCTCTCCGTCTCTCTCTGCCCCTTCCTGCTTGCTCTCACTCTCTCTTTCTCTCAAAAATAAATAAATAAACTTTAAAAAATAAAAATAAAAATAATATGAAAAATTGAAAAGTACTCAGAGAAAAGTAATCAGGATATGGAAAGAATACAAATCTATCTTTTGTGACCAATGGCTGAAGAAGGAGGTTTGGATGGATGAGGTGAGACTAAACATTAAGCTATTGTCAGTATTTGGAGGATGTAGATGAAGAACACTGTTTTATGTTGCTCCATTGGATAAACTTAACAACGAAAAGAAGACAATACATGGAAACCTATTTTATTTATTGTATGTGAGACATTTATGACATTCGAAATTGTCCAAAGACAGAATAAGTTGCCAGTCAACAAAGGTGTTTTAAACTAGGGATATTTTGTTAAACTTATTTAAATATGAATGAAGAGATGTAATAAATTAAATTTGAGACCTTTTCTAAGCCTGAGAGACTATGATCCTATCATGGAGCCACAGAATCAGCATTATTTTGGGGGTGTCTTTCTTGGATTCCTTACATCCCATACAAGTATATCTTATACAATAGACTCTTTGAGGGAAGCGAGTGTGAGTGGGCTATGAAACAAAAGTTTATAGTTTATTGTTTTATCTCATATATTATAGATTTTCTGACAGAAATATTTGAAAGATTGCACTTGAATCATAAAATTGAAATATGTATATTTTTCAAAAGTCAAAGCCAGAATTTGATGAACAATGAAGTTTTTAATATTTTAGCAAACATAGTGTAAATATTTTTTCTTGTAAAGTGAGCTGAATTCAGTATTAAATTCTTTCCAAGGAATGTAATTTTTATCTAGGCCATTCTTAAATGTGTTAAGAAAAATAATTGGATTTCTAAAGAATCCTCCTGCCCATGTGTTTCCATCATGATATGCATTATGGTACTCACAGAGGTTTTTTTCCCATTATTTTTCCTTATTATTCTTACAGAAATATTTATCTTTGATGTCCAGGATAGAGGATTGTTATTATCTGCAGCTGCAGGCTCCTAATGATTGACATTTTAAGGCTATTATATAACACTAGTCCATAAATATACTGCATTTTACTTCAAAATTAAAAATATATTAGCCTAGAAACAGAAATTGTACAAACACTTATTATAGGATATGTAAAAAACAAACAACAGTGTTCTGCATCAGGCTCACGCCGGCTTGTACCAGCTGGTGAGAGAGTTGATTTGGTACATGTTGTCCCAACTTCGTGTTCAGTGGCTTCCTACTGCAAGTTTGAAATTAGTCACTGCGGAAGTATTTACACCATGGAAATAGGCAAATGTTATAAACCAGGGCTTTTTATCCCGTTAAAATTCAGTTATTAAACATTTACTGACACATTGCTGCTAAACTTAATCACATAATGAGAGATGTTTATATATTGAAGTTTATATCCCAAGCAATAATATTGTCACATTTTAATTATATTCTACTTATTGATAACAACACACTGTTTGTAAATTGAGCTATTTATTATGTGACTTATCTAAATTAATTAAGGATTTTGTTTTGTCATTCTTCTGTTTATTTGCTAGGATTATATTTAAAGCTTTAAATTATATACAATGCTATCAGAGAAAATAAGTTAAATATAAGTGAAATAATGTAAATAAAGACAAAATGCAGGTAGAACATAATAAGGCAAAGCCAGTCAATTCTGGTTATACTCAGGAGGGAGGCTACATTTCCCAAAGGAAAGAGTACATATGTGAAGAGGGTAAATTACCATATATTTATTTGAAAAAATGACCATCACCCTTATTTAAGAAATCTCACACCTCAGCTGTATGTAGTAGAGAATCCCATCTGTGTCCACCAAAGCAAATTCAAAGTATGTATTCATATCTTGAGAATTTATGGAATAAACTAACTAGAAGTATTTTGGTATTTCTCTCCCTGAAAGAAAAGTCTTCCTAAGAGAAATAGGTAAGTTAGAAAACCTAGCAGAATAACAGAAGTAGGTTCATCAAAGAGGAGTAATTATTTTGTTTTTATTTTTTTCTACTTTTTAAAAAATTATTTTATTATATTATTTTATTTTATTTCATTTCATTTGAGGGAGAGAGAGAGAGACAGAGAGAGAGAGAGAGAGTTAATATGCAGCAGGGGAGGGGCAGAGGGAGAGAGACAGACCCTTAAGCAACTTCCACACTCAGCACAAAGCCCGACGCGGGCTCGATCTCATGAACTATGAGATCATGATCAGAGCCAAAATCAAGAGGTGGACGCTCTCAACCGACTGAGCCACATCAGTGCCCAAAAAGGAGTAATTTTAAATACAATATAGTTTATCTAGCACTCAGATTTGTCTCTGAACCCACAGTTGAATCCACCAGTAAGACCTGACAAAACAGTTGTCACTGGAATTTAGAAATAGTGTAGAGGAAAGCAGCATAGCTTCCAGAATCTTGGGCAGACCAGATGAAAAAGAAAGTGTTCCCCTCTCCTCAGAATAATAACCGAACAAAACTGAAACCAGGAGGATGCACATGTATGAGAGAGAGCACTCTGTGAACAGGTGACAAGTAAATGTACTTTCTTGGGAGTGAATTTAAAACTTTGTTAAATCCCCAGATGCTGGACATAGCAGGTTAGGTCCTGAAGTAAGTGAGGAAAAAGAGGCAATGAAATGAAGGTTACAGTGACATGGCAACACATATCTCAGTGAGAAGCAGCAGGCAACATTTGTTGGCATTTTTTATCAGTTATCCAATTTTATTGATTAACATGCTAGCAATATAAGCAGTGAGTTTCAAATTTATTTGATTAAATCACTATGGTCAACGAAATAAAAAACAAAAGAAAAAAATCAGAAAAAAAATAATGAATTTACTGAATGTTTTCACCTTTAGCAACTAGGATGCTACGGATGCCAACAAATTAGGCAAATCCTTACTGTTCCCTTTTCAATCAGATAAGGAAGGAAGACATGGTCATCAGGAATGATAGCCACTGTGCTCATAGTTGAAGCTCCAAACAAACAAATGTGTGTGTGTGTGTGTGTGTGTGTGTGTGTGTGTGTATGCTCACAGGAATATTGGTTTCATAATTGCTTTTGTGATTAATCTAGATATGAGTAATTATTGCTAATCACATTTTAAAAATACACGTCACATATAAAAGATAAATGAATAAATGTACTACATAGATATATAAAATAAAGTTTAGCATATTATTCTACAGTAAGTTAGCAGGAGATCATTATTCAGTGCTACTATGGATAAGGAGAATTTTTCATCTTACGTTTTCTTGGTGAACATCTTCTTTGGAAGGAAGGAAGAGTCAAAGATGAAAAACTCATATTTCTATCTCTGTGGCTGTCTCTTGAGACAGAGGCAAAAGGAAGCAACAGAAACAGAACATTTATACTTTACAAAAGAAGAATTTAAAAGCCTTATTTTGTTATCTGGAAAATTGAAAAGACACCAGGGTGTAAGTGAAAACAAAGAATGTAAAGAACAAACATATGAAGGATTGCATGATGTGCTATCCTTTGGCTCTTTTCTCTCTTATTTTTGTGTCTGTGTGTGTGTGCGTGCGTGCACACGCACAGGCATGTGTGTGTGTGTGTATATTGTTTGCTTGCTTTTACATCTTGGGGTGCATCAGGTAAAATTAGCTCTGAACTACAAAGTGTGGGCAAATACAAAGATACATATATAACGTTTTTCTCCCTGCTTTTCACAGGCTGAATAAGGGCTGTTCCTTGGAGACTTTCTCTACCTAGTTTCTTCAGCCTAGTGTCAAAAAGGATAATTCTTAAACATAATGCTGAGCTTGAAATCTGTAACTGTGCTAAATTTTGCTTTGCTCTCCTAGATGCTAAGGACCTGTGCAGTACTTGCAAGGAGGTCTATGACTTACAGCTTACTACTGTCTCATATTCATTAAGGTATCACAGGTATGATTTAAGTATACCTCAAGTTTTATTTTGCTTTCTATTGTGTTTTTTTTTCCAGGTCTAGGGTATAAAATAATCTTCAATAAGAAGTGATCCAAATTTTATTCATCCTCAAAAAAAATAAAATTTTAAAATACATTTAAAGACTTTGAGATGTTGTTGAGTATTTTATTTGTACTACTAACATGAGAATGCATTAAAAGACTTCAGAAAAAGTACTTGAGCTCAATGTAGTTGAAGCTCTTTATGTTTTTATTTTTCTATTTAAAAAAAATTAAATTTTATTTTTTGAGAGAGAGGGGTGGGGAGAGAAAGAGCACACATGGTAGGGGCAGAGAGAGAGAGAGAGAGAGAGAGAGGAAGAGAGAGAAGCCCAAGCAGGCACTCTGTTATCAGCACAGAGCCCAATATGGGGCTGAATCCATGAACCGTGAGAGCATGACCTGAACCGAAACCAAGAGTTGGAGGCTTAACCGACTGAACCACCCAGGTGCCCCAATGCAGTTACAGGTTTTTAATTAAAACTTATTTTTTAAGAGGTTTTAGGTTCACAGCAAAAGTGAGGGGGAGGTGCAAAGATACCCCATACACTCCCTGCCCCACATGTGTAGATCCTCTCCACCACCACTATCCACCACCAGATGGTACATTTTTTTGCAACTGATGAACCTACACTGACATATCATCATCACCAAAGTCCATAAGTTTAAATTGCAGCTCACTTTTGGTGTTGCACTTTCAATGGGTTTTGACAAATGTATAATGACACGTGACCATCATCATGTTGTCCTATGGAGTATTTCACCCTACAAATCATCAGTGTTCTTCCTGTCCATCCTCCTCCTTCCCAACTACTGGCAACCTGTATCCTCTCACTGTGTCCATAGTTTTGCCTTTTCCAGAATGTCATATAGTTGAAATCATACACTATGTAACTATTTTCAGGTTGGCTTCTTTCACATAGTAATATGCATTTAGGTGTTCTTTATGTCTTGTCATGGCTTGATAGCTCGTATACCTTTAGCACTGAATAATATTCCAATGTCTGGGTGTATCACAATGTATTTGTCTATTCACATTATTATATTATATTATAATCGCAATTATAATTAAAGCTGCTATAACCAGCCAAGTGCAGGTTTTTGTGTTACAAAAACTGTATTTTGGAATACAGTTATAATTGAAGTATCAAAAAATCAGCCAAGTAGCTTGGCTTTGTTATAGCAAACAGCCAATTTGAATGACTTAAAATATGTGTACATTTAAACTTTTGTAATTTTCCTTTTGTCTGTACAAGGAAAATGATTGCCAAAAAAGAGTGATTATTTATTTAAAGTGTATGTATAGACTCACTATATTTACTGAATAGTTATAAGCTCTTCTCTCTTTCTCTTTATCTCTCCCTTTCTCCCTCCCTCTCCTTCTTTTCTTTCCTTTTCTTTTTCTTTCTTTCTTTTCTTTTTCTCTTTCTTTCTTTCTTTCTTTTTCTTTCTTTCTTTCTTTCTTTCTTTCTTTCTTTCTTGCTTTTTCTTTCTTTCTCTTTATTTCTTTCTTTCTTTCTTTCTTTCTTTCCTTCTCTTTCTTCTTTCCTAACAAAAGCGGCTTGAAGAGAAATGTTTTGTTACATTTTCAATTTTTAAAAGATCATGTGGATTCAATATTAGCATTTTCTTGGCTTGTTTCTTCATTTCAACTTTCTCTGCCCACTGGTTGTTAGAAGTCTCCCAATTTAACAAAAAATAGTGAAACATGACAAATAGCCCATCATATTTGAATATTTGAACAACCACTGGCATTATTCCAGTGAGTAATTCATGATTCAATAGAGAGGGCTAAAGGCCACAAGCACATATATTTTTCTCTAATATGACTATTTGTTTCCTAAGATATGTAAAATACAAAGAAATGATTTATTTTTCATCTTGTTTTCCCAGAAAGCCCATTGAGGGTCACTAACACATTCATTAGTATCTTTATTACTTCTGATTAAAAAATAATACGTGTGCATTTGGGAAAACTGACATGTAAAAAATTATAAAAGGATTATTCTATCTATAAAAAAATCCAACATTAAAACAGTGTTATGTTTTCTTGCTCTACTCTCTTGATTCCTTCCCATTTTCTACTTATTTCTATGTTCCGAGCACTCCTGACTAAGGCACAATTTGATCTGTGTAAAGTCTGACTCCTGCCTGATTTTAGTTGAGTTTTTGGGTTAATTTCACTGTTTAATTTTCACATTAAAATATTATCTTAAGGGAAAGCCACTGCGATCTAAACTGAACCAAAGACACTTGTTTGCTCCTGAGGGTTGGAACACAGGGGAGATTCAGTTACCAACTCAGGTAACACCTTCTCTGGAAGGTGGTTGTCTTTCCTAGGGTTTCTGTTGTTACAAGGAGAAGGGTCCAAAAGTATGGCAAAGTATAAAAGGTCTTTTACAAGCTAGTCTAATATTTATGCTTCCAGATTTATGTTCCACAGTTTCCAATAGGTACCTTGCAATTCAGTCTTGTTACTCTTCTAGAGAATGATGGTGTTTGTTTTTCCAACATTGTACCCTACACCATTATTTCCCACCTATTGCTTCAGTGAATTCAAAAGGGGTGCTGTATGATCCTTTCCATAGTTATATTCCAGTCTACAGCAGAGTTGCCTGAAAAACGAAAAAAAAAACGACTTGTCATTGAGGAGTCACATCATAAATATCTGTAAAATGAATGAAAAGTAGCATAATACAATAGTCTTAAAAGGGTTTCCTGATTTCCCCAAGTGGGGTGGTTTCCAAATATCTTTTTCCAGTATTACTTGGTGTAAACCTCTGTTACAGAATTATTGTATTTTATCATAATCACCGATGTTCCTTTTCTCTCTCAAATAATATTCTGAATTCTTTGGGTCTGAGACTTCAGTGGATGTCAAGGCCATGAGGTAGTGAAGTAAGTAATGGCAGAAACAGAGAAGACATATCTCTTCAGTTCAGTTTAAGGCAGGCGTGGCTTTCCCTTAAGATAACACTTTAATGCGTTCAGTCAGAATGAAAATTAAAAAGTGATATTAACACAAACAGTTCAACTGGAATAGGATGGGACTCATACTTTACACATTAACTGGAGATACTAAAGTATCTATTCTGTAATAGCATGATTTGGTAAGCAATTAGATACAGAGAAAAAATCTAGGAGTATTCCATAGTTTTTGACTTTCGGTGACTATCTGTGAGAAGATAAATTTAAGAAGACAACTATATTTTCAGTGATAGAAACCATCAATTCAATTTGTAGCAATAATGACCTATTAGGTATTGGATATTTGAGCTTTAAATTCAGTAGAGAAATCTAGACTGGAATTTAATATTCATCCAAAGTGCAGTTGATAGCTGAGACCACAAAATTAAAAAAAGATCACTCAGAGAGCAGGTAGCTTGAGTTTAGGGTCACAGATGAACCCTGAAGCTTTCACCATTTGAAAGAAAGTAAAAAGGTGACTCACAGAAACAGGCTTTATCACAGATGGCATTATTACATATGAGCATTTAAAAAAAATCTGAAACCAGGTATACACAGATGGGAATTGATCGCATCTTTGTAAACGATTAGTTTTAACTGCCTGGAATTTCAATCCTGCTGTGTGGCGAGGTGAGGAAGGTAGGGTATCTGTGTGCAGTATTACTAACCCCCAGGGTTTCCTCTTTTGTTGACCAGATATTCAGTTCACTCTAACTTCCAAGCAAAAATCCCTCTCACTTTTGTCCAGGAAAGACAATCCAAAAGTTTCAACTAGCCATAGCATCAAGTTTAATGTCCAGGATCTCTTAATATCCCTTTGTTAAGGATGATGAATGGTAATCTCTGGATTGTTCCCTGTGAGGATTCTCTTGAGAATAATAAACAAAAAGACAAGTGATCTATCTCAAAGACACAATTTACAATGGATAAACGGTTCAAGGTGGTCACAATAAGCACTCACACACAGAAAAAAGAGTGGGAGACATGTAATAGTAATGTCAATTCCAATATCCTTTTCGGCAGACATTGGTGAGGGCCTCACACTTTGGGGAATAGAAGTGCTTTTTTGATGAAGCTCAGTTCTGTTCCCTAGAAAGAGTGGCCCTCAGTTCATTGTTTCAGGAGGGTTTTTCTTTCTTATGTTCTTTAAATAAAGAGTTCTTTTTTTTAATGTTTTTATTTATTTTTGAAGGAGAGGCAAAAAGACAGAGCATGAGCAGGGGAGGGGCAGAAAGAGAGGGAGACACAGAATCGGAAGCAGGCTCCAGGCTCTGAACCATCAGCACAGAGCCCGACGCGGGGCTCAAACCCACATACTGTGAGATCATGACCTGAGCTGAAGCTGGACGCTCAACCGACTGAGCCACCCAGGCGCCCCAAAATAAAGAGTTCTTAAATAAAAGAGTTGAGTATTATGGACTAGATCTTCTTTGAGAACTGAACTGGTTTCTGCCTGTAAAAAAATTGAAGACCTGACACTGGCTTTTTTCCAGGAAAGTCACAATCTTTTAGTTTAGGCTGGTGCTCCTTTTGGCAGAATGACTCCCTAAAACACTTGGCTTCTCATCTATTTGATTCCAGTCAGCTTCATGTGCCAACAGCTACATTCTGTTCTTTTATGGATATACTTCTTAAATTTGTTCTATTTCCCTACATTCTCTCCTTCACCATCCCCACAGCTCTTACTCTCACGCTCTCAAAATAATTACAGGTGCTTTGGTCTGTGAAGCTTTCATGGGAGAGGCACAGCCTTTTTCTCTTTCTCCAGAGCTATTTTGTCCAAATGGCTATACGCCATTCAAAGAGTTTAAGAAATGAATAAAAGGGCAAACGGTGTTTTGGTTCTTGTCTCCAAGCAGAATTTTGTAAAATTTTCAATTTTATAGCTCAGTGTTTGGCATGGGGATATTGTTGGGTTTTTTTTAACTCCACTTTCTTCTCTTAACTTGGAAATGTTTTATTCTTCTTGAAATTATCTTTCTTTTAAGGTCTTATAGAGTCCACCCCATAACACATAGCACATGCTACTAACATTCTATTTTCCAGCCTCCTCCCCTACATCAACATAATCTGCCTTCTAACTTATGACGGGGGACTTGTTAATAATTATTTCACCATTGCATAAACTGAATCGCTTTCTTTCCGTGTTTAATATCAGTTTCCTTGTCACCCATCACGGGGCCTCTAAGCCAATGTGTTGGATTTCTGTGTTGATAATATTCCTCATCTGTGTTGCAGTTTCTGCATCAGTCACATCAGGTCTTTTTTTTTTTTTTTAAATAGAAACCTTCAGTATTTGAATAAAACACTGAAATTTGAGCATATGGCATTGCTTCAATTAACTTTTTCTTTAAATTTGCAAACTAGAGTGTACAAACTCCATAGTAAAAATTTTCCAAAATTTCAGAGGCTTACAACCACAATGACTCAAATTAAGGGTATAACTCAAGTGGTTTCTTACTTTTTGCTCTAAACATAATTAAAGGAGAAACAAGTTACTGGTGATAAATCATTAAAAATGATGTTTAATGATAGGTCACTGTATACTTCGTGAAATAAATTCAAAATACTTTATGGAAGGGGTGATTTGTAGACTCAAAACTTGCTTCTAGATTAGTACATGATTTTAGAGAGAAAAACAAATTCAGTCGAGGTCCACACGACAACTAAGATTTTGTATGTAGCAAACGCCACTATTTTGAGTTCCTTCTGAAAGGTACTTCCCTGTTCTCTGAGATATGTGCCAGTTGTGGATGCCCTAAAACTTATCAGTCACTAACTTTATTTTTTCTTGGGAGAGCATTCATAAATTGAACTTTTAAAAAAAATCAAAAACTTGCTGTATTGAGAACCAGGAATTATGCTATGGCTTTCTTCTGTCTGCCATTTTACATTCTTAATTAGATTCATATCAATGAAATATTAAGGCTTTACAAAATACCGTGACTTACAGACACACAGATGAGCATTTTTATATAAATTGCCAATTTTATTCCCATGTCACTTGCATTTCTGCACTGAGCTTGCATAAAGATAAATGATACCTGAAGATCAATATTGTCTCTACGTGTGGCAATGTGACTCTAGCTAACTCCTTGATGAGCTGATCTGTAGCAAAAGAAGATGCCTTGGTAAGTCACCTGTAATTGGTGTTGTACAATATTAGTTAATATTTGTATGTAAGGCATGCTAGGCAATTACAAATGTTCAAACACCGTTATGAGGCATGTTTGCAAATCACTTAATGAAAACATCTTACCTTTTCATCGTCATTTAACTTTTCATTGCTGCTTATCATCAGTAATCTTCTTCATACTCACGATAGTCTCATGAGATACAAAAACAATTAGTTATATTACTCATCTGAGTGGTGAAGCTGGAGCACAATGAAGATCATCTACAGAGATGATCCAAGGCCACACAGCTACTTGAAAGAAAATGTCATCCTCTTACTACTTTTTTCTTTATGATAGGTTTTTTTCTTTAAATATCTGACTACTCACAAGTTAAAATACAGTTGTAAAGGTGAAACATGTAAAACATATATATATATATATGCATATATCACATAAATGTCTTAGTAATGTTTAAAATTATTCCCCTTTATTTTAAATTGGAATCTCCTTGAAGGCAAAAATGTTCAGGAAAACTCTCTTCCACAATTAGAATAATTTATGGGGTTCTAAGATATTATCACGTGATTAATACAACCTTACATAATATTAAAGTTTTTCAGTATTATACTCTTCAGGATAGTCCACATCACCCCTGTGTAGTTCTCTCTCCCACAGCTAGAGATTACCTGTGTAACCAACATGATATTGCAGAAAAGATAAAATGTGACTTCCAGCTCGGGTCATAGAAAACATTGCAATAGTTGTTTCACTCTTAGATTATTTGCCCTGGGAGAAGCCAACTGCTGTGTAGTGAGGATACTCAAGTTATCACTATGGAGAGGGCCAAGGACAAGGAGCTAGTCTTCTGTCTATAACTGGAACTGAGGTCTCCTTTCAAAAGACATTGAATGACTTCTAACCATTTTTTAATTGGATTATTTGTTTTTGGGTGTTGAGTTTTATAAGCTCTTTCTATATTTTGGATACTAACCCTTTATTAGATATATCATATGCAAATATCTTTTCCCATTGCATAGGTTGCCTTTTAGTTTTGTTGATGGACATTTTTTTTCAAAGAAAACATCTATATGGCTAACAGACACATGAAAAGATGGTCAATGTCACTGATAATAAGAGTAATACAAATCAAAACTACAATGAGACATCACCTCACACCTGTAAGAATGGCAAAAATCAACAACACAAGAAACAGTGGGTGTTGGCAAGGATTTGGAGAAAGGGGAACCCTCTTGTGTCATTGGTGGTAATGCAAATTGGTGCAGCCACTCTGTAAAATAGTATGGAGGTTTCTCAAAAAGTTAAAAACAGAACTACTAGGTATGTGATTTCACTAGTAGGTATTTACTTAAAGAACACAAAAAATACAAATTCAATGGGATACATGCACCCCAATGTTTATAGCAATATTATCTATAATAGCCAAACTATGGAGACAGGCCCAAATGTCCACTGACTGACTGATGAATGGATAAAGAAATATATATATATTTATATATAATGGAATATTGCTCAGCCATCAAAAAGAACAAAAATCTTGCCATTTGCAATGGCATGGATAGAGCTAGAGAGTAATACACCAAGTGAAATAAGTCAGTCACAGAAAGACAAATATCATATGATTTTACTCATATGAGGAATTTAAGACACAAAACAAATGAACAAAGGGAAAAAGAGAGAGAGAGACACACACAAACCAAGAAACAGACTCTTAACTATAGAGAAGAAACTGGTGGTTACCAGAGGGGAGGTGAGTGGGAGATGGGTTAAATGGGTGATGGGGATTAAGGAGTGCACTTGTCGTGAAGAGTACCGTTTTTTGTATGGAAGTGTTGAATCATTATATTGTACACCTGAAAATAATATTACAATGTATGTTAACCAACTGGAATTTAAATTAAAAAATTTTTAAATTAAAAAAAAAAAGAAGCAAAGAATTTAAAATGAAGCGGGGTCGGGGGGAGGTACCGTGGGAGCTGGTCTTGAATGACAAAATCAGATGAAACATGGAGTAGGGAAAGGGAAACTCCGAGCAAAATGAATAGAATATATCTAGCCATGAAAGTATAGAAATATATGGTCCCTAAAGCAAATTTGAAGCAGTTCATTGCAGTTGACAAAGCTTGTGTTGCTGGTGTGGGTGAAGTGGTTGATGGACCTTCAGAGGTCAGCAGAAGAACAAGGAAAGGCCTTGCTTAGGTGGAAGGTAAGCTAAGATGGAATTTTAACCTGAAGGATCTTTGCAGTCATTGAAGGCTTTTCCATAGGGGAATGAGTGCATTAAAAATGAGACTCAATTAGAGGGTGATGGCAATAATTCCAGCAATAAGTGATAAATGTGAATTTAAATAAGTAGGAGTGGCCGTGGAGAGAAAGAGACCGATTGCAGAAATAACTGAGAAAATACTTCTAATGGGACTTAGCAACATTTTAATTTATGATCGAAGGAGAGCTGAGGGTGTATCAAATCTCTGCAATCACATAATTATAATCTTTCAATGTCTTCCCATTGAATACGTTACAAAGGTAAACCAAGACATTTTAACTTGGGCTTACCAGCTTTTATACTCCCATTTCTTGTTACCCACTGCCCATTTGCTTTGTGGCATACTGAAATCACCTGAACCCATGATTTACTTGATCTGAACACTAAGCAGACAGTATGTTTCTCAACAGACTAAGACTTATATGATTTTCCTTTTAAAAAACATTCTAGGGGCGCCTGGGTGGCTCAGTCGGTTAAGCGGCCGACTTCGGCTCAGGTCATGATCTCACGGTCTGTGAGTTCCAGCCCCGCGTCAGGCTCTGTGCTGACAGCTCAGAGCCTGGAGCCTGTTTCAGATTCTGTGTCTCCCTCTCTCTGACCCTCCCCTGTTTATGCTCTGTCTCTCTCTGTCTCAAAAATAAATAAACGTTAAAAAAAAACATTCTAGAACTACATATGTAGTTGGTAATCAAAGTATTTGATTAACTGACTTGGACTAAATTAAAACTCATTTTTATGCTTCGATTTGCCAAGTAGATAAGCAAACTCTTTATGAGGATAGAGAATATAGGAAATACAGGAAAACAAGTAGGCTTGAAGGTATAAAATTATTAATTTTAAAGGGCTTGTGAAGTATCAACAGTGAGTCAATAGATGGTTAGTTTTTTTTTGTTTTTTTTTTTTTGTTTGTTTGTTTGTTTTCTGAGTGATAAGTTAAAAGGGACAAGGAAAACTTCCTGGAGAATATTTCAAAGGATAAGTAGCTACTCAGAGGTAGGAATGAAACCAATAAATTATGTTATAGAAGCAAAAGGTGAGGACAACCTTAACAGGCAAGAAGTAATAATGGTGGCAGTTACAATGAATATTTATGAATATTTATCTATCGTGCAATTGCTGTATGCCAGACATTGTTATTAAACAGCTTACTAGTATCATCTCATTTAATAGCTACAAAAATTATGAGATAGGCACTGTTATTTTTATCCTTAACACATTAACAAATTGTGGTACAGGAAGAGAAGATAACATTGCAAATAAACAGCAGGGCATAGATTCAACCTATCGTAAAATTTCAAGTTTAAACTCTTACATGTTATGTTGCAGAACATTCAAATTAAATAAAAATGCACTCGATATTTGCAATTAAAAGGTATCTGGTGACCATACCATCAATAATGTGAGCTTACCTATTGCTACATAGGAGTACTGCCCTAACACTTTTTGGTTTAAACAATGAGCATTTATTATCTTATGGAGGTCAGGAATCTGATTACGGCTTCGATGGGTGCCTCTAGCTCAAGGTATCTTGTGAAGTTATAGTCAAGCTGATGGTCCAGGCTGAGGGCTCATCTGAACACTCCATTAGGAGGTGAGGCAATCCGCGGGATCCAACCTCATTCAGGTAGGTCTCTGCATGGGGCTTTCTGATACATGTAAACTAGCTTCCTCCAGGGCAAATGATTCAGGAGAGGGGGAAAAAGGACCAAAGACAAGATGGGATCACTGGCGATCATCTTGGAGGCTGCCAATCAAAACTATTTCTT
This sequence comes from Prionailurus viverrinus, assembly GCF_022837055.1. Taxonomy (NCBI): domain Eukaryota; kingdom Metazoa; phylum Chordata; class Mammalia; order Carnivora; family Felidae; genus Prionailurus; species Prionailurus viverrinus. The sequence continues at coordinate 34,186,237 of NC_062561.1, forward strand.
ATATAAAAATAATATCTATCAAGCACACACATATATATATATATGTATATATATATATGTGTGTGTGTGTGTGTATTTTTTCATATGTATAACAAGAGAATGAGAGAGAGTAGACAGAGAGACAGAGAAGAAGAAAATGGCAATGCACACACATAAACATATTCCCTTTGTGGTTCTATCCACAAAGAGTTCCAGGAATAGCAATATTCCATTAAACCAGTGATTAGATTATGGTTTCTGAAAAACTTTCTCCACTAGAAAGAACTGGGACTTTCAGGTCCCAGTCAAGTAAAGTACAAGAAGGGCCCGAAAAATCTTATTGTGCCACAAATTAAGGAAAGATTCAATGAAGGAAGGTGTCTAAAAAACACAGGAACTGGCTTTAAGAGGCTACTGTTGATCAAACCCGAGCTATTTGAAGATTAAGATAAAGACAACATATTCTAAGTGAAACCATGTGCGTTTAGTACGTCAGTTTGCTAGGGTTGCCATAACAAAGTACCGAAGACTGGGTGGCTTAAATAACCTAAATTTATTTTCTCACAGTTTTGGAGGCTTCAGTCTGAGATTAAGCTGTTGGCACAAATAGTTCCTTCCAAGGACCATGAAGGAAGGCTCTGTTTCACACTTATCTCGTGTGTTTGTGGATGACCGTCTTCTCCCTGTGTTTTCACATGTTCTTCCCTGGGTGGGACTGTGCCCAAATTTCCTCTTCGCATACAAAAACCAGTCACAATGGACTAAAGGCCAACAATACTGACCTTATTTTAATTTATCTACTTCTACAGATCCTGTCTCCAAATACAATCACATTCTGAAATCCTGGAGGGTTAGGACTTCCACATATAAATTTGGGGGAGGCCAGAACTCTGCCCATAACACTTAGTGATATGAACAAATAAGTAAATGAATCACGTACAAATAACTTGATGGTGTAAATACTAAGTTCTTCCATTCAATGGAAAAGCAACTAATAATCACTTAGCAGTGGAGAAGGCTAGCATACACCTCAAAATTAAGTGATATAAGTTTGGCATTGCTGAATGTGCCTCTTGATATGATGCATGGAGAAGGACAGAGCCACCATTTCTGTAGTATTTCTACCATTTTGCCTATTGTGAAGATGCTCATCCGAAAACAGCAGAACAACTCAAATTGAGGGACATTCAAAAGACCACTGATTTGCATTCTTAAAAAAAATGTTAAGGTTATAAAAGACAAGAAAAAAAAAACCTGAGAAACTCATCTGGGGTGAAGAAGGCCAGGGAGTTGTGACAATTACATGCAATGAATAATCTTGTGTTAGATTCTCGTTCTATGATGGCCATTGTGAGGACAATCAGCAAAATGTGTAACTTAGGTGGCAGTATTAAATTGATGTTAATTTCTAGGTATTGATGGTTACATTGTGGTTCTTTGGGAAAGTGATCTTCTTAGGAAATACATATGAAAGTGCTCAGGGTTGATGAGGGATCGTGACTGGTGAATAATCGAGCAAATATGGCAAAATACTGAATATTGAGGATTCCAGATATTAGAAGATTGCAAAAATGAGAGTTCTTTGTACTGTTCTGTAAATGTTTCTATAAAATTGATCTCAGTTTTCTAAATGCCTCCAAATATACAACCACATAAGTAAATAGACCCAAATATTTTTTATAAAAATTCTTTCCAAACTTTGTAGAAGGGATCCACTCCCCATGCCTGATCTCTAGCTCACCAGATATTTCTACTCATCACTAACACACCTGATAATCCTTTTATATGTTGTGACCCGTTTGGATGCATATGTTAGAAAAAGTAAACAGTGTTGTTCTAAATGTGCATGTTTTCATTGCATTTTGCTATAAATCCCTTTTAGTATTCTATACGATTAAAACTCAGCACTAATTTTAAGCCCATGAATATTCATGCTGTTCACTGCTTTTAATTGTTACAGTGTATTTCTAAGAAACCACAGTGCTTTATTTAGCCATTCACCTAGAGTCAGACAAGTAAGTTCCCTCCAATTCCTAACTGGCATAGACCAACCTACAATGAACCACTTTGTGTATATATAGTTACTATCTGTGTAAGAGTTTCTCCTGGACAGAGCTAGGTTTCAAATTGCTGAATTGTAACATGCATGTATACTTTATTTCTTGAAACACTACCAAATTTATTTCCAAAATGGCTATAACAAAGATAACGTGTAGATCATCCAGATTACCTTTTTGTATATATTGAAAGTCAGTGATTCAACTTTATTTTGCCCACCAATTGAACAAGGTTTTTAACCAGAATCCTCTAAAAATTCAACATATCTCAGAGGAAAATATCACACGATTTATCAACAGAACCCTTAAGTGGATATATACTTTAGCAAGCACTAATGATTCAAAAACTAAGGAAAACAGAAATGGCTAGAAACTAATTGAACGTGATGAAATCAGAACCAAACCAAACAAACAAGAAAGACAACAGCACTAACAAAATGTTTAAAAAGTTACCTTTCAATCCAGGAATAAGACAGAGAGAGCCTTTACTCTACCTGTTGAAAGTAGACTATTCATGTCTCAGATCTTGTAGACAACGGCGTAAGATATGAAAAAAGTGTAAATATTGAATAAAAAATAATGTTTTTGCTCAGAGCTAATATGGTTGCATACATAAAATATTCAATAACTCAATTAAAAGCCTTTTAAATTAATACAAACCATTTAGTAAGATGACGGGATATAAAATAAATATGCAAAACCATCAGCTTTTATGTATATTAACAATCAGCGAGATGTAAGTCAAACAGTATCTTCATCTTCAGAATCGCCTGAGCGGCTCAGTCATTTGAGCATCCAGCCCTTGATTTTGGCTCAGATCATGATCCCAGGGTCATGGGATTGAGCCCCACATCCTGCTCCATGCTTAGCATGGAGCCTGCTGAAGATTCTCTCTGTCCCTCTGTCCCTCTCCCCTGCTTGTACTCTCTCTCTCCAAAAAATAGGAAAAAAATAGAGAAGGAATATTACATTATTTTTTAAACCCTTTCAAGATTTTGATATTTCATATTCATGTTTTTTCCCCAGCCATTATCCTAATCTTCCATACTGCATTACACTGTGGTTTGAATAGAGCAGCCATATGGTAAACTTAAAAAAAAAAATAATCTGGGGCTCCTGTTGGTTAAGGGTCTGGCTCTTGATTTAGGCTCAGGTCATGATCTCACAGTTTGTGAATTTGAGTCCCATGTCAGGCTCTGAGCTGACAATGCAATGCCTGCTTGGGATTCTTCTTCTCCCTCCTTCTCTCTGCTCCTGCCCACTTACACACATGCACACACACACACACACTCACACACACACACATACACACACATACACACACACACTCTCTCTTTCTCTCTCAAAATAAATTAACTGAAAAAAATTGAATCAATCCCTGTATCTCGGTGTTTTGGGTTTTTTTTTTGCCCTTATAGGCAAAAATATATGAAAAACAAATAAGCCAATTTACTAATTTTCAGACAGAAGGATCTATTTTTTAAACTTTTATTTAAACTCTAGTTAGTTAACATACAGTGTAATGTTCATTTCAGGTGTACAATACAGTGATTCCATACTTGCATATAACATCCGGTGCTCATCACAAGTCCTCTCCTTAATCCCCATCACCTACTTAACAGAAGGGTCTATTTTAAATTGGTTGTAAAGTGTGAAGATAGGCCCATTCTATGCCTTCTTTGCTGCTCTCCTATCTCATTTTACCACATTGGTTAGCCCATTCGGTTTTCCACCATAAGGCATGGATTGAATATTCACCTTACTAATGTCTTACCATTGCGGTTACTTGTCTGAGCAGATTGGCCAAAAAATGCTGGAAGATATGTGGCACTATTTTTATTCATCTATTGTCTTCTGCTTTTAAGGAAGTAGCACCTTTCATGATAGCACTAGTGAACAGCTGTTGCTTAATTTCTGTCACTGATCATTACTGGGAATTGCCAAAAGAATTGTTGTCACTCAGGTTATTTGTCCAAATGTCATTACATCTTGCTTACAATTTATATGCATTGAGGAATTAAAAAAACAAATTATGGGATATAGACATCAACTCACAGCTATGGAGTTTGGAATCTACTTGAAAGATGTTCAGATTAATACCATTTCATATCTTAATGTTAGCACATTTTAACGAGAAGTTTGAAAAACTGTTTGTAAAGTGCTGACCTAGAAAGAAGCCTCTAAAAAATCATTTTCTATGGATTTCTAACAGAACTAAACACTCCTCTCTTCTGTATTTGCTATCAATTTCTTGTCAGATACAATTCAAAACTCTGATCCTGATCCTTTACGACTTAAACAAGGCAGAGAAGAAGTTCTGCCCTTTACTGAATTCTGCTTTTAAACAAGGTGTGTTTTCAAGACACACATACAGTGGTAGACACTTTTTACAGTGACAAAAGTGAATGAATAATTATTCGATTATTAATTAGAACCAAATTTTTTGACTGCAGAAGCTTGTGCAATTACGACTTCCCATAATGGCTAATATGCAGATGTTCTGCTTTACCGTAAAAAAAAAAAATCGTATAAGCCTTCCTCGTGTCCTAACTAATTAGATAAATAAGGTACTTTTAGCATAGTGCTGTATGCTATACAAGGTACTTTCAGCATACATCATTCTATTCAATAAATTGCAATTCTAAAATTGCCACAAAATCTTCAGTATTATTCCAAATCATTTTGATCTAAGTGAAGACTGTGCCCCTCTGCAAATAGATTGAATCCAGAAGACACCCTATATAGACAACATATTTCCATATCTGAAAGAGATTCTGTGAATAGCAGTAGCCATAGATTTCATTAATTGGAGACAAATCACATGCCCTGGATTCTGTAAGAGTGATAGCTCATAAAATAGAACTGTGACAAGTCAAAATAATCAAATTGTGTTGATAGTGTCGAGGGATTCCTTACTCTGACCAGCACCAGCTCTGTAATTAGTAAACACTGAATGCAAATGAACACTTAAAGCCCATTCTTTAAAAATTATTCAGAAGTTGAAGTCTGTGGGGCACCTGGGTGGCTCAATCGGTTAAGTGTGCAACTTCGGCTCAGGTCGTGATCTCGTGGTCTGGGGGTTGAAGCCCTGCATCGGGCTCTGTGCTAACAGCACAGAGCCTGGAGCCTGCTTCAGATTCTGTCTCTCTCTCTCTCTCTCTCTCACTCTGTCTCTTCCTCTCTCTCTCTCTCTCTGAACTTCCCCAACTCATGCTCTGGCTCTCTCCATCTCTCAAAAATGAATACACATTAAAAAATTTAAAAAAAAGTTTGAAGTTTGCAGCAGCAAAGCATTAAACCACACATGGAAAAATTTCTGACTGTGGTTCCTTGCGTGACTGCACAGATTTCATGCCTAAGAAGATGGCTCTGATTATAACAGTATATGTGCAATAGATTAATAGTAATAAAATATTTGTGTGAAAACTACTATGTGCCAGACAATGTTGAGTTTTTGTGTCCTGCATCACTTTTCACCCCCAGAAAAAAAAAGACTGTGAGGAGTAGTATTTATTGTCTCATTCTAGGGATGAAGTAACTGAGGCTAAGATTTTGCAAATTCATCCCATGTCTTTAGGAATGTAAAATGTTTCTATTCTTCACTTTTTTCCTGCAATGGATTTATATTTAATTAATGATTATAACTTATAAGGAGGGGGGTTTTCAAAGGGGGTTACTCTAATAATGAAATCTGGAAGATCTACTGAGTTCAGCTGAGGAAGAAGACGACTCTTGTCAACCTCCCTTCTCCTGGTCCCAGTCTTGACTTCGTGGCACTCCTACAAGCTTCTTTTTCATAATTTTGGGTATTTCCACAGGCTGGAGGATTTTTCTTTCACTTTCAAACTTGTTGCAGCTTCTTTGATTTGATTACCATACAGTTAGAGATAAAATATGTAAGTAATTTTAGTTCCTGCTTTATCTATGAATGCAAAGCTTGGATGAGGATTTGGTTTTCACTCCTTCCATATCTCCTAGTAACGCTTCTTCTAGATTTTAGCACAAAATGAAAGTGGTCTGAACCAGAAAGATGCTACAATGGGGAGGAAACCTTGCCTTTTGCAAATGTCTAAGTGGTATCACTACAGCTAGGATAGACAAGCCTCAAGGTCTACATTTATGCTCTACATATCCATAACCCATTTGTTTTTTTGTTTCAAGTTTTTATTTAAATTCTAGTTGACATATAGTGTAATATTGGTTTCAGGAGTGGAATTTTAGTGATCATCACTTACATATAATAAATACCCAGTGCTCATCCCAAGTGCCCTCCTTAATATCCACCACATATTTAGCCCACTCCCCACTCCTCTCCAGCAGCCCTCAGCTTGCCCTCTATCGTTAAGAGTCTCTTATGCACAATCCATTTTTGACCATTGTATGCTGTAGAAAAATCATCTTTGTTCATCATGTAATATGCTGGCAATTCCATGGTCAAGCCCTTAAAATTAATTACATTTTTCATTTTTTAAATAATATTTTAATGAACATGCTTTTGCATATATATTTAATTTTCCTTGAAGATATTTCATTGGGGTGAAATCTCAAAGGAGTCATTACTGACTCAGAGGCTATGTACTTTACTGAAATCAACTTTAAACCATTTTCGTGATTATAAAGAAGATTACAAGGTTTTTTAGACAGTGAGAAACTATGTAAAATACAAAGATAAAATCACCTCAAATTAGAATAAACAGAATTAGTCACTGTTAGAATTTTAGCATAGATTTCCTCATCTCAGTCATATTTCTCTCTCTTTCTGTAGGCATGCAAACACGCATGAATGTATGTGTGTAAGCATGTATATTTGAAATAGCTATCATATTTACACTTTATATACATATATTTGTGTTTATGTGTTTTTCGCTTAACATTTTAGCGTTAGCTTTTTACTGGGGCATTAAACATATCCCCAGTTATAGTTTTTACTGTCTTTACACTAGCTGAAAGAGTTAGGCTATATTTCCACAATTTAGCCTTTTGTCCATCATTGAGATTTAATTTCGAATGGGGGCTCATATATAAATATAGTTGTGAGGAATACAATTTGTGAATATTTTCCTAAGTCAAAAATTTTTTAAGAGTTTATTTTTGTTATTTTTTAAAGTTTATTTATTTATTTTGAGAGAGAGAAAGTGAGCAGGAGGTGGGGCAGAGACAGAGGGAGAGAGAGAATTCCAAGGTTCTACTGTCAGTGCAGAACCCGACTCCAGGCTCGAACTCATAAACCATGAGATCATGACCTGAGGCTGAAATCAAGAGTACGATGCTTTACCTACTGAGCCACCCAAGTGCCCCTTACGCCAAATTAAATAAATAAATAAATAAATAAATAAATAAATAACAATGTGAAAATATACTCTTTTTTTAGACTGCTGGCTTTCTATGAAAGCCATACTCATTTACACACCATCGTGAGTGCTTCAGAGTGCCTATTTCACTGCCAGTTTTGAGAATTAAATGACTTTTAAGCCATTACTGATTTGATTTAGTAAAAATTATTTTTCATTGTTTCTACTTGCTTATCTTGAAAAGGTGTTCAAATGTACATCAACCATTGTCAAGTATCTACTTTGTTACCTTGTTTGTGATGTACAGTTATTTATTACAAATTAAAAGTATTAATACTTTGCAAATATGCTACAGATATTTTCCCATAGTTTTCCTCTTTATAGTAGCCAATTATTTATATACTTATGTGTCCATTTATTGTAAAATCTTCAACTAAAAGAAACTGGAAAGAGGTTCAGGGAAAATGGAAAATGTTTATAGGTGAGATGGTTCTAAGCGTTGGTATCATCTAGTAGGTAAGTTGCTTTAGGAAGGACGATTGACTGGAAGGGTATTACTACCAGTCAATGGTAGTGGGGGTTTACACTACAGGGAAGTTCACACTAAGTTGAAGAGTCTCCCTCCCTGCTTCTCCCCTTTCTGTTACCTTTTTTTTTCTTTTTTGAGTAGTAATATGCGATTTGTTACCATGACTTAAATTATTTTCTACCCATTTGTTGATGGTGGTAGTTTTAAATAGGAATTACGACTTTCTAAAAATTTATCAAATGCATTTTTGGAATGTCTGTTGACCATAAGGTTCCTCCATCTTTGACCCACTAGCCTGATTAATTATAATGATGTAATTTTATGAAATAAAATTGAACACTTGAAGTCAATTCTTTTTGGTTATGGTTTGTCTCTGTTGGCTGGATTTGCATGTAGTTTACTTAGAATATTTGTAGGATGAGTGAGATTAGTCTGTTTTCTTTTCCTTGTTTTTGCACATAGTAGCTTTACAAAATTTATTGGAAACTTTATAGGTTCCGCTTTCTCTGAATTAATTTACATAAAGTGAGAATTATCATATTTATGAAAATTTAACAGAGCCCTCATATAAAACTTTATGGAACCAGAATATTTGGATTTCTTTTTATTTTATAGCTTTTTGATGTCTTTCATGAGTAATAATCTATTTCTGGTTTTAAGGTATTTCTATTATAAATTTCTAAATTCATTTTTAATATAAAATAATATATTTTATTATGATTTTAAAATTTGTTAGCATAAATTTGCCAAAGTAATGTTTTACAGCTTTTAATATATTTTTCTTACTCTTCATGTTTGTGTACTTTCTCTGTTTTCCTTCTTTAACTATAATTTTGATCATTTTCATAAAAAAGTTACTCTGTGCTACATTGTAGGTATATTTTAATTATATAGTTTATTATCTCTAAGTTTATCTTTATGGTTCTTTTACCTCCTATTGTTAAAAGTTCTTTGTTATTTTTTCTTATGTTAGGTTTAAATGATAAATTTATTTACACTTTGATTTTATTTGAAAATTAAAATGTCCTTTAAGTAAATATTTTCTAATGAATACAACTTTGGCCATAACTTATACATTTTGAAATGCAAAATATTAAATATAATTATTTTCAGAATATTTGTAATTAAATTCTTATTTCTTTGATCAACTTTATTTTAAAATTACAATTTTATTTTATCATAGTTAAAAAACAGGAAAATACTGTACCATATGCAGTCATCAATAATTTGACTTTTTTAGTGTTTATTTATCCTTCCTGCTTTTATTAGTGAGAGTAATGCTAGATACCATAATAAATAAATGCTCAAATTTCATGGTATATCTCAAAATTTTTCTCTCCTTTACATAATTTATAGTCCATTGTGGACTTAATGGTTAATGGTTACCTTTTTTCTGCTTTGTGATTGAGGGACATAACTTATGGCTTATTCCTTTCCTTCCCTTCCTTTTTTTCTTTTAATGGCTAAGACCTCAGAATTATTCTCTTCCATATTTTACTTCTAATATGACATTAATACGTGTCTTATATATCTTCCATTCTTGTGTCATTCTCTTTTTTAAAATTTCAATCTGTTATTAGTTCCCTAAATTAGTAATCTTTTTCTTCATAAAGTATCTTCTTCTGAAATTATATTGTAAAGAAATCCTACCACCAGAATCTGATGGCAACATTCTTTTGTTTTGTTTTGTTTTTATTATGAAAGCATGGGCCTCACTTAAGACTTACTATAGCCTCTACTAAGTTAAACTTCCAGAGTAAATAAGATACACCTTTCTGTTTCAGAACCAATGTTCTAGAGGAATCCCAACCCTTTACTCCACCTGTCTTTCCAAACTTTGCGGAAAAAGGTTAACATGGATCAGTTGAAGACTAAAAAGACCATTGAACTGCATGATTGCTTTGGGTTGGACCTTACTGTCTAAAACACAAGGGCTAATGCTTCTTACATCCTCATGGTCTAGACTATAAGTTCTCTCTTTCTGCACACTTTGTTTCTCCCTTTGAATGCTCATCACTCTTCGAAATAAACTGTAGTTTCTCTTTTGGATACACTTTCTCTTACAATCTTACTTCGTTAGTGTTTCAAAAGATTATTAAAGCTGCCTATGATTTTGGAGGGAATCTCATTCCCTGGGTAAGCAGTAACTGGAATGGGATCCAGGATAAAGAAGTTAATGGGTCCTCTTACCTGGACAGGCAGCAATATCATAAGTCACATTTGGACCATAACTGTTAACAAAGCCAGGTTTATTCAAAGGGATTTAAAATTTATACTAATATACAATGTTTACCTAACCTTGTCCATCTATTTAGTGATGGTTTTCCAGAGTATCAGAACCATCAGCATCTATTTATCTTTCTTTCTTTTTCTTTCTCTTTCTTTCTTTCCTTCTTCCTTCCTTTCTTTCTTTCTTTCTTTCTTTCTTTCCTTCTTTTTTCTTTTTCTTTCATCTATCTATCTATCATCTTTCTATCACCCAGAGATTCATTCTAAGGAATTAGCTCATGTGATAGTAGAAGTTTGGCAATTCCAAAATCAGATGGGGTAGGTTGACAGGCTAGAGACTCACAAAAGAGTAGCAGTTCAAGTCCAAAGACAGTCTGCTGGCAGAATTCCTTCTTGCTCAGGAGAGGTCAGTCTTTGTTCCATATAAGTCCACCCACACGGTGGAGGGTAATCTCTTCACTCGAGTCCACTGATTTAAATGCTAATTTTATTAAAAAAAAACTTTTACAGAAACATGCCGAATAATGCTTGACAAAATATCTGGGCACCCAGGCCAAGTCAAGTTGACCCGTAAAATTGCCAATCACATTATCTGCATATGGGTCCCACAGATACAGGGACTCTGGGAGGAGAATATTGTGGTGCTGTCCTTCATGGTTATATTCATTACACTCAAAGCACAAATCAGATAGTGTTTAACAGTGCCTAAAGTATTCTATTTCCTGCCATACATACCCCCCCCACCCCAAAGTATGTCTTTTTCTACAATTGGGACAGTCTATTCTTCTACATCTTTTGGTTATATTCTTCCTAGGCCTCTTACAAGGCTGATCTCCCCTCATCCTTACTTATTTTACATTACTTGTTTCCAAAATAACATTAGTGAAATCCTTTTTGGCTCTCATGCTACCCGAATGTGCTATACAGCCACTTCTCAGTATTTAACATTGGAGACCTGTTGGACGTTTCAGTGGTCAGGTTAGTGATCTAGAAGGCTGAGCAATGGGAACTAGGGTCCTAATCTAACAAGATACACTTATGTTAGCATCATTTTTTTTTAAGTAAAACTGAAAGTGCTGATGCGAGCTACATGCACACATGCACACACAGATATAAACACACACACACACACACGCACACACACATATATATTAAATGGAATTTTCTATTTAGTCTAGGCTCTTTTTTTTTTTAGGCTTTTCTATTGAGGCAAACTGTTTTTCTGGTTCCACGTCTTGCTGTATGGCCGTGATGGTAATCATAGGGAAAAGCCCCATCGCCTGTGACTTACTCTTCATTGTGGTTGATGCAGATTTTGGAATTCCTACAGAAACTGGTTCCAAATGTTGTTTGTTTTACTAGGAAATGGATCCCAAGTGGAGATCCTATTTGACTCATGTCTGTCCCAATTTGTAGTCAGTTACCTCACAAATTGGGAGAGGGACTGCTAGGATTCTGCGGCACTTTTGCCTCAAAAATTCCTTATAGGTTTCCACTTAAAAACTATAATAAATTTGTTAAAGATATAAGCGATTTTAAGTTCTTGTTTTAAAAAAAATAACCGATCTTATTTTTAGGCACTTGTTTCAGCACAGAACAGTCCTTCTGTGGTATTTTTTTTTCTTATTCCCCTGAGATTTATGTCTATTTCTGATTCTGTTCCCCAAGCCCTCTGAGAGAATAGGAAGACAATGAACTCATTTGATTTTTGTTTTAGCAATGCCTGTCTTTTCAGTCCGTAAATTGCTCTGACCATCTGTAAGAAACTCCACTCTCTCTGTCACTGACCTTTTGTTCCTTCCATGCTTGAAAAATGTCTTATTATTTGTCTTAACGTCTTCTGCAATCTCCTTTTCATTTGCCACCTTGCCTTTTCTTATCGTATTTTTCTTTTACACTTCAAGCTTCCAAATCATTTATATATTCATAGATTTTGCATGAGCTTTTCTTACCCTGATACTTCTTGGATTTGGTGCGGGGAGTGCAAGAAATGCCCCAGTGTCTTTATGTCCTGCTGCAGTGCATTTAAATGTATACAGCTTAATTAATTTGAGCTCTTCCTTACTTCTACTTTAACTTTCAAAGTGAAGTAGTAAAAACAGTATTCACTTAGTCATTAAACAAATTTATGCTAAGTATCTACTGTGATTTAATAGGTGTCATTTGTCATAATTAAATTCAACTTTAGAAAAAGCGTATTTTTCTTGGCTTTTAATATCATGTGTTTGCATTTTCCCTACCTTTTTATTTTTATTTATTTATTTATTTTTGCTTTCAGTTTTAGTCTTCAGAAGTGTATATAGAACTCATGAATATTGCAAAATCTAATGGAGACATTTTCACTATAGCCCTATAGGTAAAATGTTCTTCTTTATGTGGGTATCCACTCTCTCTAACACACATCTTTGTCAAAAATAATAAATGGGACGGTTTCTTAAAATATCTGAGTATTTTTTCACAGTTTTCTGTTTATGTAAGGAATGTTACTTCGATGAGAGAGTTTCTAGAACTATCTGTAACTAATAACTAATCTATAGCTAACAATTCTAATGCCATGACCATGCCTGAATCCCTTTGTACAGTGTATGAGCTGCTACAGTTGAAGCAGGTCTGGAAGGCTCAGGTTCTCTGCTGCCTCCATAGTCACGTGGAAAAGCTTCAGTGACTCTGGGATTTGTTGGACTCAGAAGTTTATAATGTTTAAAAATGTTTGACATGATATTTCTCCAAAATCAAGACCAAATAAGCAAGCCGTGAATTTAAGGCCAAACAGTGATGTTCTTTAATGTGGCTTGAAAAAAAAAAACAAAAAAACCCAAACCTTTGATATTTACTGAATGCTTATCACATGCCAGGCACTGGTGTAGAAATTGACATGGATTAATATGTATAGCTTTTTTTAAAAAAGTGTAAAGGAAGTATTTTTATTGGCTTCATTTTGTAGATGAGGAAACTCAGGAAAGGAGAGTTTAGGTAATGTGTCCAAGTTCGTATAAAGAGTAAATGGAAGTGATGGATTTGAACTCAGGCTGTCTTCCTCTATAGTTCAAGTTCTTAACCAGTCTACCACCATTGTGTGATAGTATCCATCTATTTATCATCTTCAGTTATCTACCAATCAATTACCTATCTTTAAATTAATAGAAATAAACACACATTATATAACCTTGAAGACTCTGTTAATATAAAAATGCATGATGATAATAAACAGTGTGGCCAAATAACCTGGCTACAGAATTTTACCAACATTTCAAGACTTTTTAGGGATTGCTCCAGAAACTAAAACAGGAAACATTAGTTTAGCAATCTAAAAAGATTTAGTATTATACCAATGCCCATTTTGAGACTTTATATATCACATCACTGATGTTGAAACCTTCTCAGACACAGAATAGCCACCATACAATGATATTTTTGCTTTAAATCTTGCCATGTAAGAAAATTATAAAAGGAACAAAAATAATCCTTAATATTTATCCACAATTTCCATTTTTAAAATCTCTTCCTTAAGTATATCAGAGTTTCATTTGGTGTCATTTCCTTTAGACTGAGGTCTGGAGTACCTCTGATAAGGTAGGTTTCTGGCAATAAATTCTCTCTTTTGCTTACCTAAAAATATTTTCCTTTCTTTTCATGTATACTTATACAGCATATAGATTTCTGAGGAGACTTTTGCTTTTCAACATTTAAATTCCATTATTTGGGGGGCAAGATGGCGGCTTAGGAGGACGCTGGGCTCACCGCACATCCTGCTGATCACTTAGATTCCATCTACACCTGCCTAAATAACCCAGAAAACCGCCAGAGGATTAGCAGAACAGAGTCGCCGGAGCCAAACGCAGACGAGAGGCCCACGGAAGAGGGTAGGAAGGGCGGCGAGGCGGTGCGCGCTCCACGGACTGGCGGGAGGGAGCCGGGGCGGAGGGGCGGCTCGCCGGCCAAGCAGAGCCCCCGAGTCTGGCTTGCAAAAGCGGAGGGGCCGGGCGGACTGTGTTCCGACAGCAAGCCCGACTTAGCGTCTGGGAGGTCATAAATTAACAGCTCTGCTCGGAAAGCGGGAAGGCTGGAGGACAAAGGGAGGGAGAGCTGCTGAGCCCCCTGACAACAGAGCTCAGTTTGGTGGGGAACAAAGGCGCTCGCCAGCGCCATTTCCCCCGCCCATCCCCCAGCCGAAATCCCAAAGGGAACCGGTTCCTGCCAGGGAACTTGCTCGCTCCGCGCAAACAACCAACTCTGCGCTTCTGCGGAGCCAAACCTCCGGCAGCGGATCTGACTCCCTCCCGCTGCCACAGGGCCCCTACTGAAGTGGATCACCTAAGGAGAAGCGATCTAAGCCTGCCCCTCCTGCCCCCGAGCACCTTGCCTACCCACCCCAGTAATACGCCAGATCCCCAGCATCACAAGCCTGGCAGGGTGCAAGTAGCCCAGACGAGCCACACCACCCCACAGTGAATCCCACCCCTAGGAGAGGGGAAGAGAAGGCACACACCAGTCTGACTGTGGCCCCAGCGGTGGGCTGGGGGCAGACATCAGGTCTGACTGCGGCCCCGCCCACCAACTCCAGTTATACACCACAGCACAGGGGAAGTGCCCTGCAGGTCCTCACCACGCCAGGGACTATCCAAAATGACCAAGCGGAAGAACTCCCCTCAGAAGAATCTCCAGGAAATAACAACAGCTAATGAGCTGATCAAAAAGGATTTAAATAATATAACAGAAAGTGAATTTAGAATAATAGTCATAAAATTAATCGCTGGGCTTGAAAACAGTATACAGGACAGCAGAGAATCTCTTGCTACAGAGATCAAGGGACTAAGGAACAGTCACGAGGAGCTGAAAAACGCTTTAAACGAAATGCATAACAAAATGGAAACCACCACAGCTCAGCTTGAAGAGGCAGAGGAGAGAATAGGTGAACTAGAAGATAAAGTTATGAAAAAAGAGGAAGCTGAGAAAAAGAGAGATAAAAAAATCCAGGAGTATGAGGGGAAAATTAGAGAATTAAGTGATACACTAAAAAGAAATAATATACGCATAATTGGTATCCCAGAGGAGGAAGAGAGAGGGAAAGGTGCTGAAGGGGTACTTGAAGAAATCATAGCTGAGAACTTCCCTGAACTGGGGAAGGAAAAAGGCATTGAAATCCAAGAGGCACAGAGAACTCCCTTCAGACGTAACTTGAATCGATCTTCTGCACGACATATCATAGTGAAACTGGCAAAATACAAGGATAAAGAGAAAATTCTGAAAGCAGCAAGGGGTAAACGTGCCCTCACATATAAAGGGAGACCTATAAGACTCGTGACTGATCTCTCTTTTGAAACTTGGCAGGCCAGAAAGAATTGGCACCAGATTTTCAGGGTGCTAGACAGAAAAAATATGCAGCCAAGAATCCTTTATCCAGCAAGTCTGTCATTTAGAATAGAAGGAGAGATAAAGGTCTTCCCAAACAAACAAAAACTGAAGGAATTTGTCACCACTAAACCAGCCCTACAAGAGATCCTAAGGGGGACCCTGTGAGACAAAGTCCCAGAGACATCACTACAAGCATAAAACATACAGACATCACAATGACTCTAAACCCGTATCTTTCTATAATAACACTGAATGTAAATGGATTAAATGCGCCAACCAAAAGACATAGGGTATCAGAATGGATAAAAAAACAAGACGCATCTATTTGCTGTCTACAAGAGACTCATTTTAGACCTGAGGACACCTTTAGATTGAGAGTGAGGGGATGGAGAACTATTTATCATGCGACTGGAAGCCAAAAGAAAGCTGGAGTAGCCATACTTATATCAGACAAACTAGACTTTAAATTAAAGGCTGTAACAAGAGATGAAGAAGGACATTATATAATAGTTACAGGGTCTATCCATCAGGAAGAGCTAACAATTATAAATGTCTATGCACCGAATACCGGAGCCCCCAAATATATAAAACAATTACTCATAAACATAAGCAACCTTATTGATAAGAATGTGGTAATTGCAGGGGACTTTAATACACCACTTACAGAAATGGATAGATCATCTAGACACACGGTCAATAAAGAAACAAGGGCCCTGAATGAGACATTGGATCAGATGGACTTGACAGATATATTTAGAACTCTGCATCCCAAAGCAACAGAATATACTTTCTTCTCGAGTGCACATGGAACATTCTCCAAGATAGATCATATACTGGGTCACAAAACAGCCCTTCATAAGTTTACAAGAATTGAAATTATACCATGCTCACTTTCAGACCACAATGCTATGAAGCTTGAAATCAACCACAGAAAAAAGTCTGGAAAACCTCCAAAAGCATGGAGGTTAAAGAACACCCTACTAACGAATGAGTGGGTCAACCAGGCAATTAGAGAAGAAATTAAAAAATATATGGAATAACGGAAATGAAAATACAACAATCCAAACGCTTTGGGACGCAGCAAAGGCAGTCCTGAGAGGAAAATACATTGCAATCCAGGCCTATCTCAAGAAACAAGAAAAATCCCAAATACAAAATCTAACAGCACACCTAAAGGAACTAGAAGCAGAACAGCAAAGGCAGCCTAAGCCCAGCAGAAGAAGAGAAATAATAAAGATCAGAGCAGAAATAAACAATATAGAAACTAAAAAAACTGTAGAGCAGATCAACGAAACCAAGAGTTGGTTTTTTGAAAAAATAAACAAAATTGACAAACCTCTAGCCAGGCTTCTCAAAAAGAAAAGGGAGATGACCCAAATAGATAAAATCATGAATGAAAATGGAATTATTACAACCAATCCCTCAGAGATACAAGCAATTATCAGGGAATACTATGAAAAATTATATGCCAACAAATTGGAAAACCTGGAAGAAATGGACAAATTCCTGAACACCCACACTCTTCCAAAACTCAATCAGGAGGAAATAAAAAGCTTGAACAGACCCATAACCAGCGAAGAAATTGAATCGGTTATCAAAAATCTCCCAACAAATAAGAGTCCAGGACCAGATGGCTTCCCAGGGGAGTTCTACCAGACGTTTAAAGCAGAGATAATACCTATCCTTCTCAAGCTATTCCAAGAAATAGAAAGGGAAGGAAAACTGCCAGACTCATTCTATGAAGCCAGTATTACTTTGATTCCTAAACCAGACAGAGACCCAGTAAAAAAAGAGATCTACAGGCCAATATCCCTGATGAATATGGATGCAAAAATTCTCAATAAGATACTAGCAAATCGAATTCAACGGCATATAAAAAGAATTATTCACCATGATCAAGTGGGATTCATTCCTGGGATGCAGGGCTGGCTCAACATTCGCAAATCAATCAACGTGATACATCACATTAACAAAAAAAGAGAGAAGAACCATATGATCCTGTCAATCGATGCAGAAAAGGCCTTCGACAAAATCCAGCACCCTTTCTTAATAAAAACCCTTGAGAAAGTCGGGATAGAAGGAACATACTTAAAGATCATAAAAGCCATTTATGAAAAGCCCACAGCTAACATCATCCTCAACGGGGAAAAACTGAAAGCTTTTTCCCTGAGATCAGGAACACGACAAGGATGCCCACTCTCACCACTGCTGTTTAACATAGTGCTGGAAGTTCTAGCATCAGCAATCAGACAACAAAAGGAAATCAAAGGCATCAAAATTGGCAAAGATGAAGTCAAGCTTTCGCTTTTTGCAGATGACATGATATTATACATGGAAAATCCGATAGACTCCACCAAAAGTCTGCTAGAACTGATACAGGAATTCAGCAAAGTTGCAGGATACAAAATCAATGTACAGAAATCAGTTGCATTCTTATACACTAACAATGAAGCAACAGAAAGACAAATAAAGAAACTGATCCCATTCACAATTGCACCAAGAAGCATAAAATACCTAGGAATAAATCTAACCAAAGATGTAAAGGATCTGTATGCTGAAAACTATAGAAAGCTTATGAAGGAAATTGAAGAAGATTTAAAGAAATGGAAAGACATTCCCTGCTCATGGATTGGAAGAATAAATATTGTCAAAATGTCAATACTACCCAAAGCTATCTACACATTCAATGCAATCCCAATCAAAATTGCACCAGCATTCTTCTCGAAACTAGAACAAGCAATCCTAAAATTCATATGGAACCACAAAAGGCCCCGACTAGCCAAAGGAATTTTGAAGAAGAAGACCAAAGCAGGAGGCATCACAATCCCAGACTTTAGCCTCTACTACAAAGCTGTCATCATCAAGACAGCATGGTATTGGGACAATCTCTTCAATACATGGTACTGGGAAAACTGGACAGTCACATGAACAAAGAATAAAGCTGGACCAGAATCTTACACCATAAACAAAAATGAACTCATAATGGATTAAAGATTTGAACCTAAGACCCATAACCATAAACCTAACACCCCTAGAAGAAAACATAGATGGTAAGCTTCTGCAGTTCTTTTCTTGATAGTAACAGTTTTTTAAAATGGCACATCTTATGGCACAAAAACAGACACATAGACCAATGGAATAGAATAGAAACTCCAGAACTAGACCCACAAACGTATGGCCAACTCATCTTTGACAAAGCAGGAAAGAACATCCAATGGAAAAAAGACAGCCTCTTTAACAAATGGTGCTGGGAGAACTGGACAGCAACATGCAGAAGGTTGAAACTAGACCACTTTCTCACACCATTCACAAAAATAAACTCAAAATGGATAAAGGACCTAAATGTGAGACAGGAAACCATCAAAACCTTAGAGGAGAAAGCAGGAAAAGACATCTCTCGCCTCAGCCGTAGCAATCTCTTACTCGACACATCCCCAAAGGCAAGGGAATTAAAAACAAAAGTGAATTACTGGGACCTTATGAAGATAAAAAGCTTCTGGACAGCAAAGGAAACAACCAACAAAACTAAAAGGCAACCAACGGAATGGGAAAAGATATTCGCAAATGACATATCGGACAAAGGGCTAGTATCCAAAATCTATAAAGAGCTCACCAAACTCCACACCCGAAAAACAAATAACCCAGTGAAGAAATGGGCAGAAAAGATGAATAGACACTTCTCTAAAGAAGACATCCGGATGGCCAACAGGCACATGAAAAGATGTTCAGCGTCGCTCCTTATCAGGGAAATACAAATCAAAACCACACTCAGGTATCACCTCACGCCAGTCAGCGTGGCCAAAATGAACAAATCAGGAGACTATAGATGCTGGAGAGGATGTGGAGAAACGGGAACCCTCTTGCACTGTTGGTGGGAATGCACATTGGTACAGCCGCTCTGGAAAGCAGTGTGGAGGTTCCTCAGAAAATTAAAAATAGACCTACCCTATGACCCAGCAATAGCACTGCTAGGAATTTATCCAAGGGATACAGGAGCACTGATGCATAGGGCCACTTGTACCCCAATGTTCATAGCAGCACTCTCAACAATAGCCAAATTATGGAAAGAGACTAAATGTCCATCAACTGATGAATGGATAAAGAAATTGTGGTTTATATACACAATGGAATATTACGTGGCAATGAGAAAAAATGAAATATGGCCTTTTGTAGCAACGTGGATGGAACTGGAGAGTGTGATGCTAAGTGAAATAAGCCATACAGAGAAAGACAGATACCATATGGTTTCACTCTTATGTGGATCCTGAGAAACTTAACAGGAACCCATGGGGGAGGGGAAGGAAAAAAAAAAAAAAAGAGGTTAGAATGGGAGAGAGCCAAAGCATAAGAGACTGTTAAAAACTGAGAACAAATTGAGGGTTGATGGGGGGTGGGAGGGAGGAGAGGGTGGGTGATGGGTATTGAGGAGGGCACCTTTTGGGATGAGCACTGGGTGTTGTATGGAAACCAATTTGTCAATAAATTTCAGAAAAAAAAAAAAATAAATAAATTCCATTATTTGTCTGACCTTTATTGGTTCTGACAAAAAGTTGGTCCTAATTTGTATTATTGTTCCTCTGTATATATTATGTTATTTTCTCTGGAAATAGTCAAGGTTTTCTCTTTATATTTTATTTTCAATATTTTAACTATGATGTTACTTAATGTACTTTGTTTTGTATTTAATCTGCTTTAGTTTCATTGAGTTTTCTTTTTCTTTTTTTTTTTCATTTTAGACAGAGAGGGAGAGCATAAGCTGGGGAGAGGGGCAAATGGAAAGAGAGAGAGAGAGAGAGAGAGAGAGAGAGAGAGAGAGAGAGGGAGAGAATCAAGCAGGGTCCACACTCTGTGTGGGGATCAATCCCACAACCTTGGGATCGTGACTTGAGCTGAAATCAAGAGTCAGATGCTCAACAGACTGAACCACCCAGCCACCCCATGAGCTTTTTGGATCTATGTAAGTGGTTGCTTTTTTCAAAACTGTTAGAAAGATTCTAATCATTAACTCATCAAATATTTTTTTCTGCTACCTTATCTCTCTCTCCTCGTTTGATACTTTCCAAAACACACATATGTTAGACTCTTTGTCCTTGAGATCCTTTTTTTTTTTTTTAAAGTAAATTCTGTGCCCAAAGTAGGGCTGGAACTTATGGCCCCAAGAACAATAGTCCCGTGCTTTACCAACTGAGCCAAGGAGGTACCCCTCTGTTCTCTTATTTTTAATTGTTTCCTCTTCATTCTTGAGACTGGATCATTTCTATGATTGTCTCTTTGAGATCACTAAACTTTTTTTCTATCATCCTCATTCTGCTGTTAAGTCCATGCAGTGATTTTATCATTTCATATTGTATACTTTTAAGATCTAAGATTTCTGTTTTATTCTTCTATAGTTTTTATTCTTTTTTTTAGATTCCTTGTATGCTAAATCATTAAGATCACATTTTCTTTTGAGTCATTAAACAAACTTATTATAGCTAATATCTGTTAATTTCAATGCCTGGGCTATCTCAGTTTTTTTTGTTTGTTTTGTTTTTTGTTTTCTTGTCTCAAGTTTTTGTTTTGTTTTTTGTTTGTTTTGTTTTGTTGTTTTGTTTTTAGTGGCTGTTTTTTTCCCCCTTGATTTTTGATAACATATTCCTGATATTTGTAATTTTTATTGAATCCTTTGTGAAGTTTGTATTTTATTGTTGTTTTCTTTGCAAAACTTTGATATTGATTCATTAAATAAGGTATTATAATTCAATACTTTATGATTTATTTTTAACCATGATAAAAATCTACTCTATTATGTTCATATTTGAAACTGCATCATTTGAACATTCGCCATCATTTCTTTCTTTGAATGTTTATGTATTTATTTGAAGAGACAGAGAGAGCACAGGAGAGCAAGCAGGAAAAGGGCAGAGAGAGAGGGATAGAGAGGATCCCAAGCGGCCTTTGTGCCGTCAGTACAGAGCCTGAAGCAAGGGGCTTTTTATACCAGCAACCTGTGAGATCATGACCTGAACCAATCAAGAGTCGGTTGCTTACCCAGTGCCCCCATCACTCCTTAAATAATAAATACTTGCTATATTTTTTAATTACCAGGAAAATGTATATGTGAATACATAAATTTGCTAAGAAATCACATGATTATGAATTAATTTTGTTTCACTATAATAAAATTTATGAACAATAATAATAGAAATCGCAAAATTTAAAAGTCAGCATCTTATAAATGGAGTTGTTCTTATTTATTTATTTTACCCAAAGTGCTTATATCCAACTGTTTGATTAAGATTTCTTCTTATGTTGGCAAAAATAGTCAAATACTTTTGGTCGGCCCTATTTTCCAAGGTGGTAGTAATTTTCACAAATCTTTCTTTAAAAAAGCAGCTTCTTCTTTTTTAATCAAGGTGGGCTATGGTGATGAAATGTATTATTTTATAATTTTCTTTGAGAAAATAATGCAAACTAATGAGTAAAGTAGTAATGCAATCCTACAATCAATCTTTTATATTCATTACTTTTAGACTCTTAGATATCGGTTCTCTTATGATATTGCTTATGAAGAATGCAGGGTCATTTGCTTTCTAGTTACACATGAGTAAACTGCCAGACCTAACCTTTGTTCTGCTTGCTAGAATGGTCCAGCTTGCTCCTGTTCAGCATGAACAAGGCAGTCCCAGCTAATTGGGCAATTAAAATTAAGGAGCATGCAGCACAAAGAGATTCTCCACATTCGACTCAACTCAGCAAAAAATATTGTTAATTCAACATTAAAATGAACTTCCATTTTAAATAAACACTAGGCTTTGTATTGCTCCTTGCTGGACCTAAGGCTAATATTTTTATCTTGCGAAAAAAAAGTTTAGGTTGATGGGACAATATTAAATATTAAGTTTCGGGTGCTTTTTCTACCATGAAAGTGCCTAC
This sequence comes from Prionailurus viverrinus, assembly GCF_022837055.1. Classification (NCBI taxonomy): domain Eukaryota; kingdom Metazoa; phylum Chordata; class Mammalia; order Carnivora; family Felidae; genus Prionailurus; species Prionailurus viverrinus. The sequence continues at coordinate 34,208,592 of NC_062561.1, forward strand.
CTGTCTGGAACATCTTGACCAATTTTTATGGCAGGGATATAGACAATGTCAAAATTCAAAGCAGGTTGTAGCTTTTGGTGAAAATAAATCTGTTTTTAGGAGCATAGTATAAAGTTTGACTAATTCTTTTACCATTATACTGCTGCTTCTATTCTTTGAATTGAGCTATCCTAGAGGTACTAGACTCTAAATTGTTTGTATCATTCCATACATTTAAAATAGCATACATACAAATATATACTTACATAATGGCTATATATGATTTGTGTGTATAAATTTCTGATGATATGAGTTTAAAAAAAACAGAACTTTCTCTTTTTTTGCTATCCTTAGGAATATGCTTTAAACTGTTCTTTTTAAATTTTGATTTAATTCCTTGATTCATATTATATTATTTTCTGTTGCATTATTTACAATAATCAATAATTTTCTCCATCTTTTCTGCCTGATAAACAGCATTTTCAAGTTTTTATTATATTTATTATATTCTTGCACATACCTCCACTGTCTTTCCAGCTGGAACATTTACTGTTAGTGCCTCAGGTCTGTTATGTAAGGTCAGAGATTTGTTCAGTCTGAGCAAGCAGTTAGAGAGATCATCTCTCTTTTCTTGGTGATATGTAAATGAAGCCTTTAAAACAATCACTTTGACTTCTCTAGACCCTGCCTTTGGTTTTCAGAGATCATTTAATTTAAAGTGATCATGATCTGGATCACAATTGGCATTGTGTATTCTTCCATTTTGTTACAATGGCACTCTTCTGTTCCATGTGAAAAAAAATCTTAGCACATCTAATGATGTTGCTTTCCTTAGGGCTTCAAATGCAAAGTAAAAGGTAAATCGAGGACAGGGGAGAAAGAAGACTTATTTACATGGAAGTATGCCTTTGTTATAAACATGAAGATGATGGTTGAATTGTTGAAGGGCTAGCAATTACAATCAGTATGTGAGTTCATATAATTTGCTTTCTGCACTACTCCATAATCCATATTTTTTCTGAATATATATATACACACACATATATATATTTATATATGTGTATATATATATATATATATATATATAATACTTCCTGGTTTTCCTTAGTATCTGCAGCCATTTTAATGTATTGTTGATCCTGTCAGTGAGGATAGTACATTATCTTATCCATTAGCAAATGCCACTGTAGGGAAATACTACTGCAGGAAATATGCAGTCACCAATATTTTATATGTGACCATGGATAGGATGCAAAATATACTAAACCATTGATTACCAGCACAGTTTGTTCGTACCATGAATTTTTTACAACTGTATAAGTTAATCAACTGCATATGACTTTTCAGAGTGCACAGGTATAATACATGTAATGGGTCTCAGGAATGCATGTGCCAACCTGAACCAAAAAATCAGTAGATTTAGTTTAAAAAATATTTTCTACATCTAAATCTGAAATTTGATGCTAAAATGCCCATGTTGGCCTTATAGTATGCAATGATATCTGACGTTTAGAACCAAATCTTGTTTACCACAGATACATTGAGAAGGTGATAGAGACTGACATCAAAAGACCAAGCTAATAGTCTGTAATGTGGAGGCTTCATGCTTAACTTCATTAATGTCACTTTCTGTTATGGGCTCACTCTTGTTAAGAGTGTTCTCTAGCTTCAAGGAAGAATAGCAATAAACTATCTACAAGTAGAATGGCAGAGAAGCAAAGATTTTGGCCACAAATCTCTTCTCTCTGTATACATATTAACTCTGCTTCTGACATAGACATCAGAGCGTTGTCTTTAAATTTTTTTTAGAGGATTGCCTTAAAGTGAAGACAATGTGCATTTCATGCTTTAAGCGAAACAGTTTTAGCGATAAGGTCAACAGCAACTAAATTCTAAAGCCTTGCTGTACAGACTATGCGTGGAGTAACAGCATCAACATGACGTACCTGCGCACAGCTTAGACATGCAGCTAATTAAGTCCACCTTGGACTCCTAAATCATAGTTGGCATTTTAATAAAGCTCCAGGCTATTTGAATTCTTAGTCAAGTTTGAGAAGCATTTCTCTAAAATACCCTTAGTTTGCCACATGTTGAATACTATTTTTTAGAAAAATATTTAATGTTTTATTTGTTTTGGGGGGGTGCAGAGAGAGAGGGAGACACAGAATCTGAAGCTGTTTGCACAGATCCGGATGTGGGGCTTGAGCTTACATACCTTGAGATCATGACCTGAGCCGAAGTGGGACTCTTAACTGACTGAGCCCCCCCAGGTGCCCTTAAATCCTGTTTACCTATGACCCAATAGGGCTTGTTTCTGTATGTGCCGAGAAAAAAATAGGAGCCAAAGTACACAAATATTGTACAAGGTGCTGGAGCATGCCAACAGAATATGAGTGCATGTGAAGACTTGTGTTATGTACTCAGATTGGAAGTTATAAATCCTATGACACGAGCAGGAATTTCTTAGGGGAGTATGGCAACCTAAATGTTTCAACTGCAGTAATTAGTTCATTAGAGGAACGTGGTAATATCTAGTTTTTGCTCAAGTCATACAGCATGTTTTTATTACCTTGTTCTACAGTATTTCTAATGATCAAAGCAGAGACAAAATACTTTTTATAACAGGTGAATCTAAATTTGAAATAAATACGTTAAATGAAAAGAGTCTGCCATCAATTTTTCTTATTCTGAAGCACGTGAAGATTTTTTATATTACAATTTTTAATAATGATTCATTATTCAATTGTGAATACATTTTTCTATGCTGAAGGTAGTTGTTTGGTGTGGGCTTTCTTTTCTGCTGTATTTTAAATATAGATTTGCTTTACTTTTTTCAAGCATTCTTTAATTTCTAATTATTACTTATTGGTTTGCTAACATGTTCTAACTGGCATGGACGCTTTAGAAATTCCCTGTGGGTATTCACACTGTTCATTTCTCTTTTTGAGAGCAAATGTATATGTATGTGTGCTCTGCCAAGGTACTAAGCTGAATAATCCTCACAAGTTAAATTTAGATTTTTCTAGGTATCAGTGATGCCTTAAGTACATCACCAAAAAAAAAAAGAAAAAGTTACTTATTCACTCTGGAGTTTGGAAAGGAATGTGAAATTTTCACTGAAAAATGATTTACAGTTCTTGGAAACAAAATGTATTATAAATATGAAAATGGTAATGGAATTTCTCAAATGTATACTTTTGAATTTCTGGCAATTTGGGGAGAAAAGGGGGTGAAATATTTCAAATTTTTTTCAAGTTGTTTTGAATTGCACTATTTCCAGCTCTAGTATTTCATAATGAATCTGGACATTTTCTGGCAAAGACGCATCTGTGAGCTACTGCAAGATAATTCTGTAGTACATCAAAGAAATTAATGACAGAAAGAGTTAATTCTATTTCTAAAAGAAATAGCTGCTTTGTGGAGCTAGAATGAAGTTGAGGCTACTGGGATAATCTGAGTCAATTATATTGAATTCACATAGGGTGATTATGTTGTACTCAGCCCCTCCCTCTGCCAGCTGTTCTTAATCAGTCCTGACTCCTTAGTTCAACTAATGCCCCTACAATGCTGATTCTGTCTTGCTCAAGCAAGACTCCTTAATAATTGCCCACTCATTTGGATCAATCTCTGCCATCACTTGCCTTTCTCCTTTTTGCTTCCTTTAGGCTGTTTTTGACTTCTTTACATCAAGTATTATTGATTTCTTGTTTTTCTTTGCCATAAAATGTGAAATTTGCATATAATGTGAAATTCACAAGGTCCACTGATTTATTTATTTATTTTTTCAAACAGCAGACTAGAGGTTCAGAGAAGTAGAAGAACTTCGCTTTTATTGCTATGGTCAATTGCTAGAGCTAAAAAGAACATAAAAGAAATATATGTACTCCCATTTAAAAATTATTTCTTGAACTGTATTTGTCATCTGTGGTAGTTTTTGTCCATCTGTTTTGTATGCCATTTTAGACTAAGGGTGACGTATTTACTAAATGGAAAGGAAATCATTTGTATCCATCACACATTGACTTTTTCTGGCATCTAGTTTCAAAGAGTCATAGAAAAATAAAACACTCTCCTTCTTCCAAGACAATATTTCTACATTTGTGTAAGACATTAATTATTTTACACCAATGTTTAGTGATTTTATGGAAGGGGATTCCTTTCCCGATCACGTAATACCAAATTGCCACATTGTGGGGCATCCATATTACTTTCTGCTTAAAAATAGAAACTGTATGTAATCTGGTAACTTTGATGATGGTAATTAAATGTATTGACATATATCATCAATGAATAGCTGACTTCTCAAGGTACCCGGATAGCTGGTACCACGTAGTAACTGTTGGCCTTTACTACTTGCCTGTACCTGTTACTGCACAAGTTTAAAATATTTAATTCAGATTGTTAATACATTTTCAGTACAAAAACCTATGAGGTAAGTCTGATTCCAGTTTACTGATACACAACTTAAACTTCATGAACTGAATGCCTGTATTTTAGTTAGGATTTTTACCCCGGGAACAAAGCAAGTTCTTCTTTATCACTTCAGGCCCTGACTATCTTAATTTCCTAGCTGTTTTAGACTCACAGAGGTCAAATGCCATACACAGCATGTCAACCATACTCTTTCTTTATCCATTACTATATGCCCTGGTTTCCTTATTCCTATGGCAGTCCAGACTCTTTCACCCAGGTATTGATACATTTTTCAAAATTATCCTTGTCTTCTCCTCATCTGCAAAACCCCATTAAATTTTTTCTAACGTTTATTCAGTTTTGAGAGACAGAGACAGACTAAGAGTGGGGGAGGGGCAGAGAGAGAGGGAGACACAAAATCTGAAGCAGGCTCCAGGCTCCGAGCTGTCAGCACAGAGTTTGACGCAGGTCTCGAACATACAAACCGTGAGAGCATAACATGAGTCGAAGTCGGCCGCTTTACTGACTGAGCCACCCAGGGCCCCTGCAAAACCCCATTTTTTAGCGATTTAAGAAAAAAATTAACACAGAAGCAAAATACGCAGTTAATAATCTTATGCTAATGTATTAATAATTCATGTAACTTGATGTGTTTCTTTTCCCAAGAGGTCAGCATTTAGAGAGAGATGGAAAACCTATGTTCATTCTAAGGCATTGCGAATAATGGAATTTCCAATGATGAGAAAGTGACTTTGGGCAGGAGAAGTTTTCTCCCATTAGCATTACAGATACCCATGAGGAATGGTGTGTTGGAACCGGTTTGTATCAACTCGTGAGAACCGAATGTTAATGGTAAGGAACACTGTCCCTGTGGATCTTACATTCTAGTGCATGGTAACAACACATCAATAACAACTAAAAAAAAAAAAACAAAAAAAAAAACCAAAAAAAAAAAAAACAAAAATAACCCAAAAAGTAAAACTAAGATACACATGTGCAATATATTTTAGGCAAGATATTAGTGAAATCTTACTGACAATGTAACTTTTGAGTTGTGACTTGAAGGAAGCAAGAGAGTGAGCTTTATGAATATCTGGGGCCGAATATTCCCAGTAGAGAGAATAACAAGTGCAAAGATCCTGTGGTATGAGTGTGACTGCTGTGTTTGAGGAAAAGTGAGGGTCATATGACTAGAGCTGAGTGAGACAAAAGTGAGGAGTTGGTGATCACAGCAGAGAAATAACAAATGGCCAGATTACAGAGGGACTTGTGGTTGCAGTAAGAACTGTGGTTTCTACTCTAGATGATCTGAGAAGAAAGAAATGCACAGAATCCCTTCTATAATAGGATCTACCTGGCTGTTAATGAGAAAAGATTGGAAAGGAGAAGAATAGACACAGAGAAACCTATTGGGATGTGATAGGATATCCAGGAGGCTTGGAAGATAACAGTTGCACCAATGATGATAAAAATCAAGTGATATTCCTTGCCAAGACATAGTTAGGATACCTGGGTTGAATGAGAAAAGAAGGTAGGCTGACTCTAAGGTGTTTATCTCAGCAACTAGGTGGGGAATTTGCAGTAATTAAGGGCTTGGAAGGGAACCACAGCTCTTTTGGGAACTACTGTCTTAAAACTTCCTAATAGACTTTTGAATGGGGATGTCGAGTAAGCAGTTAGGTATCCGCAAGTCTGAAGATCACGGAAGAAATATAGGCTTAAGATATAGGGTGATGTATTTATGTGTTTATTAATTATTTTCTCATTAAGATTTGTTTTAATAGGTATTAAAATGCTGTGACAGATTTTTCAACAAGTTTTTTTTTCCATTAAAAAGTACTGATTTTAAAAACCAATAACCTAAAAATGACACACACACAAAACACATGGTCCACAAAACATTCTTCTTTCCTTCTGAAGGTTTTATGATGCATTGCTAACACCATCCAGTCTTTTACTATTAAACTTAAATGGCCAATTGACACAAACTGTTCTGAGACTATTCTTCCGCCACTAATTAAGACTGGGGTGGCAGGGGGCACCTGGGTGGTTCAGTCAAGCATCCAACTCTTAATTTCAGCTCAGGTCATGACCGCACGGATTCGTGAGATTGAGCCCGCATCAGGGTCTGTGCTGACAGCAAGGAACCTGCTTGGGATTCTCTCTCTCTCTCTCTCTCTCTCTCTGTCTCTCTCTCTGCCCCTCCCCTGCACATTTATGCTCTAAATAAATAAATAAACTTAAAAAATAAAGACTGGGGTGGCTGGTACTGGGGATGATATTCATTTAGCCTTCTGAGCTTTCTGGGAGGACTTGGTGTCCCTACCAGCTCCAGCTACCTTCTCGTCTACTGCTTTGATGACACCCACACCAGTCGTCTGTCTCATGTCACGAACAGCAAAATGGCCTGGGGGAGGATAGTCACAGAAGCTCTCAACACACATAGGCTTGCCGTGAACCACATTAATGATGGCAGCATCACCAGATTTCAAGAACTTGGGGCCATCTTCCAGTGTTTTCCCAGAACGACGATCAGTCTTCTCCTTCCACTCAGTGAACCTGCAGGCAATGTGAGCTGTGTGACCGTCCAGCACAGGTGCATATCCAGCACTGATTTGGCCTGGATGGTTCAGGATAATCCCCTGAGTCGTGAAGCCAGCTGCTTCCACTGGTGGGTCATTTTTGCTGTTACCAGCCACATCACCCTGGCCAACATCTTTGACAGATACGTTCTTGACATCGAAGCCAACATTGTCCCCAGGAAGAGCCTCACTCAGAGCTTCATGGTACATTTCAACACACTGTACTACAGTTGTAACATTGCCTGGAGCAAAGGTGACCGCCATGTCAGGTTTAAGAACACTAGTCTACACCCGGCCCTCAGGGACAGTACCAATACCACCAATTTTGTAGGCACCCTGGAGGCTTGCATCCTCAGACACGAGGGCTTGTCAGATGGATGAGTTGGTGGCAGAATGCAATCCAGGTTCAAGCAGTGTGGTTCCATTGGCATTGCAGTCTTCACAGTTAACTTTCCATCCCTTGAACCAAGGTGTGTTTGCACTTGGCTCCAGCATGTTGTCACCATTGCAACCAGAGAATGGCACAAATGCTACTGTGTCAGGGTTGTAGCCGATTTTCTTGTTGTAGGTGCTACTTCCTTAACAATTTCCTCATATCTCTTCTGGCTGTAGGGTGGCTTAATGGAATCCATTTTGTTAACACCAACAATAAGTTGTTTTACACCCAGGGTGTAAGCCAGAAGGGCATACTCACGGGTCTGCCCTTTCTTGGAGAACCTGCTTCAAATTCACCAACACTAGCAGGAACAATTCAGGATGGCACAGTCAGCCTGACATGTACTATAATCCTCCTTTTGATAAAGTTATTGTGTCCTGAAACAACAGTGATAGTCACAGGATGCTTGCTGGTCTTGAACTTCTACAGAGAGATATCAATGGTGACACCATGTTCATAATCAGCTTTTGGTTTATCCAATACCCAGGCATACTTGAGGAGCCCTTTCCCATCTCGGTGGCCTCCTTCTCAAACTTTTCCATTGTTCTTTTGTCTATCCCACCATAATTTGTAGATGCGATGACTAGTAGTTGTAGACTTTTCCAAATCTATGTGTCCAATGATGACAATGTTGATACGATTTTTTTCCTTTACCTTTTTTTTTAGGATTAGTGGTGCTTTTCATGACACCTGTGTTCTAGTGGGAAACCCACTGAAAAAAAGTAGTAGATGGTATTTAAATCATGAGGCAGGATGGGGTCACTTGAGGAGTGAATATAGGTAGAAAAACAAGTCTATTTAATAAGGTAGACTTTACCCAGAATATTATAGTTAAACCACTACCCACAAAACAGTTTCTCCTTCCTTCACCTCATATACATATTAATATAAACAAAACACTGTTCCATTACATACACTTTATAAAAATCTGATTAACTCTTATTAATGCTTTAAAATTCAGCTTAACCATCAAATTCTCCATATATCTAGAGAATGGTTGAATTATTAGTTTAATGGAAAATTATAGAATCATACATTAATCCCCCTTTATTTAACATATTTCTGCAGTGTTACTGTCTCTTTTTCATCTTTCTAATCCATTAGATCATGAATTTCCTAAAGGCAGGTATCACATATTTCCAATGCCCAGCACCCCACTTGAAAATTTGAAGACACTTAGTGTATTAAAAAATAAAATAAAAATAAATAGGAACAGAAAGCAAGAGGGGAAGAAGGATAAAGAGAGTTTCCAGGTAAACAGTGGAAGTCGATGTGGGGGAGGGAGACAAATATCTATTTTATCTAGTGTGTAAGGCTGGTTCTGAAAAGTTGCTTGCAATTTTTACAAACACAGAATACATACCATATAGCTTAGCAGAACATGATTCAATTTCCTCTTCTCTGAAATGAGAGTGTTGAACTAAGTCCTTCCCAGCTTTAAAATGCAAAGGCTTTATGACTCTCAGATTCCCAAGTGAAATATGATCTGTGATTCGTGTTTTCTCTTCCCCGTGTTTGGTCATTCCAGGTTATCTAAAACCTTTTTGATGACCGTGGATGCCTTCACCACCCCTGTTTAGTCTTACTTCCTCTCAGCCCTGACTCAGTAGACTTTAATACCATCATTATTTTACAAGTTATTATTGCTCTCAAAAAACTCGCGTTTGCTGCATTTGCGATTTTTGGGGTAGTTCTGTGTTGCCTTGACTTCCCTTTTAACTTTGTAAAGCAAAAGAAAAGAAAACCAAACGAACAAAGCCCCTCTTTTTTCTCTCTTAGAAAAAAAAACAGTTTTGACATTAGTTGGAAAGATTATCAGCAAATACTATCACTTAAAAAATGCTGAAAAAGACATTGAATAGAAAACTGTGACAAGATTTGTAGTCATTATAACTCGTTCACTTGTGTTTCAGAGAAGCCATTGATTGATACTGTTCCATAGTTTGCCATATATTACCAAATAATAGTTAATAAACACCTGCCTTTATCCTCTTGCCATCTTTTTTGCTTCATTCAAAGTTTGCTGCTGAAAACATAAGCCAGTGAAACATGTGCTTGATGTAGATTCTATTATAAACTGATTCCATTTAATTCAGCCTTCAGTGGTGACTTATTTCTGAAATTAGACACTTTCTATACCAATTCCAAAAGCTCAAAACTTTTATTCTTCTTCCTAGATTATAGAAAATCCCATGAAGAGAAGTATTAGATTTAGAATTCAAGTGTTTATGGTGAGGTGAAATAAAACTCCAAAGTCTAAAACTCATTAAACTAAAACATATTAGGTCAACTTTAAATCTGTTTCTCACTTACTGCTTAAAAAAATAACACAAGCTCATTAGTCTTCCTGTTCTTGTCAAATACACAACCTGGAGTTGATTTTTCATTAGAGAGGAGATTAAATTTAAAAACCGGGACGATGGAACCTTTAAGTAATACTGAGTAAGTCATATTATATTTGTAACTTAAATCTTCCTTTGCAATTGTTAAATAATTAAATAAATTATATTTAGTACACTGCTTTAGTGCCAATATGGTTATTTTGTCCAGACCTACTTTCCTACCATGGATTGATTGTATATATTGTATATATCAGTTAGGAGTCATTTCAACCAATCAAATGGCAGGTGTTTACTAAATTTTTATAAGGTCATCAATGGTGCATTTGGTTCTATAGAATTGTAGCTTTCAAGCTTTTTAATTTTAATGTTTATTTACTTTTGAGAGAGAGGGAGCCAGAGAATCCCAAGCAGGCTCCTCGCCATCAGTGCAGAGTCTGATGCAAGGCTCGAACCTACAAACTATGAGATCATGAATGAACCGAAATCAAGGGTCAGAGGCTTAATCAACTGAGCCACTCAGGCTCCCCTCAAACTTTTTAAACTAAGACCTACAATTTAGAAATATATTTGTTTTGTGAACCAGCATACTTTTCTTTCTTTCAACAAAAAGAAAATTTTAAGAAAAAAATTGAGGCTTATATAGTGAAACACTCTGATGTTATCTTTGCTTTCTTCTCTGCTCCATTCAGCTATTTCATTATATAATATTTAAAATGTTGATTGAGACTCAGGACCAGCAGATTGAAAAATATCGCTCCAGAGTACATAAGGATTCTGTCTTTAGGAAGGTTGCCGCTAAGTTAGGAGAGAAGAATAACATGAAACAAAATAGAGTCTAATAACAAAATCAGTCAAATTGTCTTCCAAAGGATGAAATCTGAGCCAAACTGTGAAGAACAAAAAGAATGTAGCCAAGTGAAGGAGCAAATGGGAAAGGCCAAATCAAAGGAACAAACATGAGTGTGTGTGTTCCTAGCATAATAAGCAGACAATTCTGGTTGAAATGCAAGATATGCTTTGGGCACTAGGGAATTCTAAAGACAAAGAAATTATTTGTTCTTAAATGCACAATAAGTCTGAAAATAAGAGAGAGAAGTTTACACCTAATATAGGAGAAACTACAGAGCAATTTAAGGATCTTGATCATTACAAATGTGTTGATGAAATATTTTAAAATGGTTGTAATATTAAAAAAACAAAACAAAACAAAACAAATATATATATGCAAACGATTTATAAAGAGTGGCTCTAGGGAGGGAGACTCACTCTGGTAGTAATTCCGATGTCATGTGGATAGAATCTAGATTAGGTGGTAGTATCCAGAAAGTATATCAAATAAAGCTATTGTATGGCTTATGAATTCTTTGCTTACAGAGATTATGTATATATATTAGTATCTATTATCAGATTGATTGCTTTAAATTTTTACATCTCAAAATGTTATACATTAGAGTAAAATATAATTCATTTCATTTGCTCATTAAACAAATATTAACATCTACCATTAAGCACTATAATAAACTCTGGGAATAAGTGGTGAACTGGGCTTTTTGAATCCAATAGATTATACAATTGAACAGATTTTTTTTTTTTTTGGTTTAAACAAGAGAAATTTATTTTCTCACACTTCTGGAGACTAGTCTGAGATCCAAGGTGCCAGCATGGCTGTTACTGGTGAGAGCTCTCCTCCTGGCTTGTAGATGGTTCCTTTCTTGCCGTGCCCTTACATGGTGGAGAGGAAAAGTCAATTCTTCAGTGTCTTTCTTTCTCTCTTCTTAAAAATTTTTTATTTGAGTGTATTTTATTGATATACTAAATCAATTATTCTTAAATGTTTTAAGTTTCCAGGTGGTCCAGGTGCTACCCAGAGAGAATGATGGAGAAGATTGTCGATTTCTAATCAAGATCATAACAGAGTAAAGCAAAAGCAGTTTTTGCTGGATGGCTGTTTCAAGGTGAAGTCAGCTACTTCTGCTGAAATATGATCCACACTCACCTGAATCAGACAGCTCAAATGCAGATGATTGGACCCTACCCCATATCTACTTGATCAAGCTATTTAGAATTGACCAGGAAATCTGCATTTATAAAAATATACTCTAAGGATATCCTGAGACTACTTGAGTTTGAGAAGCACTTTTATTTTACAGCTGAGTGAACTGAAGCTAGGGAGATTAAGTAATGGTTGTGGTCACACTGTCAGTGATAAAGCTAAAACTGGCATCTCAGTTTTCTTGATGTTAAAGGAAATAGTTTTGTATCCAGACATATCTGACTATGGAGTTTGACTCTGTTTTTTACTAGTTATATGACCCATGTCAAAAGGATTAAGCTTCCTAAGCCATTAATTCCTTTTCTGAAAATGGGAATAGCAATGTCTACCTTAAAAGTGGTGCTTGCAGGATTCAGGTTAAATTTTTTAAACCACCAATGCCTAGCAAAAAGAATGTTCCATGGATTGTAGGTATTGTTACTGTACCTGCTATATTGAGGTTAATAGAACAAGTGATCAAGGGCTTGGGCTCTGAAGCTAAACCATGTATGCTCAGATCCCATCTCTGCCATTTACTAACACAGTGACCTTGGGGGAAGAGTGTGACCTTGTTGTGTCACAATCCCTTCTTGTCACAATCCCTTCATCGGTAAAGTGGAAGCAATTGAAACCACCTCAAAGATTTGCTGTGAAGATTAAATGAGTTAACACAAGTAAAGCACTTCAAACAAAGCTTGTTCTTATATATAAGAACATATATAAGTTCTCAATATGCTGTTATTATTATGTCCTTACACAGAAAGGAAAAGAGAAATAGCATTGGAGAGGACACTGCTCATGGACAGGCTGCTGTAGAGTCAGACAATTTCAGTTACAGAAGAGTAAGTGCAAACTGTGGAGCATTTAAAAGAGGTCAGTGCAACCTTACAAGTCAGGAATGCTTGGATACCTGTTTCTCTTGTATATAGAGTTGTCTCCTTGGATATTTCAAATGTAGGTAAGACCAAAAATTGGGTAGACTCTATGTTCCCTCTGGGTGTTCTTGTTCTGCTGTTTATTTTTCTCAACTGTCTTTCTCCTTCTTATAACTTTTCTCGCTCCTTTACTCTGGGCAACTTTATGCTTTCCTTGGATTTCCAGAAGGCCAGTGAAACAGAAATGTCATTGGTACATTTAAAGATATTTTATGGTTTCTTAGCTATGAAATATTTATTGAACACAGAAAATAAATTATTATTCCCAAAGAGGAGAAATTATTTGGAAAATCTTTAGTTAGCTCTTGTCCATTAAAAAATTCCTAATGCAGTATAAGTAACATATCAGTTACTTTTATTTAAAAACCTATCTTTATTATGATTAACATTAAAGGAATGAGTCGTGTTTATATGTGTGCATAAAAGCTGGCAATCATTAGTCCTATTGATTCTATTTTTTTTAAACTTGATTTTTTTAAGATTTTTTGAAATATATGAAATTTATTGTCAAATTGGTTTCCATACAACACCCAGTGCTCATCCCAAAAGATGCCCTCTTCAATATCCATTACCCACCCCCCTCTCCCTCCCACCCCCCATCAGCCCTCAGTTTGTTCTCAGTTTTTAAGAGTCTCTTATGCTTTGGCTCTCTTCCACTCTAACCTCTTTTTTTTTTTTTCCTTCCCCTCCCCCATGGGTTCCTGTTAAGTTTCTCAGGATCCACATAAGAGTGAACACATATGGCATCTGTCTTTCTCTGTATGGCTTATTCTATTTTCAAAAATTGTCTCATGCCAGTTATTTGTGTGTCTCAGACAATAACTAATGACTACCACCTCTATATGATAAGCAGTCCACTCTAAAATGACTGCTGTAATAACCTTCTACCGGGTATCCTAAAGCATTCCCTATACACAATCCTCTGCTTCAAACAATTCAATGGCTTTCCATTGTTCCTCGAATAAAATAAAAGATCCTTTAAAAGATGTATATGGTCCTGTGTATATTTCCCTTTGGCCTCCAATGGAATGCTTCTCTCGGCTTATTCTGCTGTCATGCGTCCTCCTCCTCTTCCGGTCTCCCTACTGACTTTCACACTGGAAAACTCCTTCTTGCTCTCCATCCACCACCAACACACATGAATACATAGATACATTTTATGCCTAGCTACCCTTATTCCTCAATCAAATTTTAGGTTTTAAGCTTCATTTCTCCAAAAAGTCTTCCCTGATTCCATAGAATATTTTAGTCTCCACTGTTATACCAGCCTGGCGTCCTAATATAGGTTCTTACCTTATAGTCCTTACCACAACTGAAGCTAAATAATAAATTACTTAAGATTTGTGGTCCATGTTGTGCTTAAACCTCATCATGTCGTGGACCATGCAGGAATTATTCAATATTACATTCCAAGTCCCTTGGAAAAGTGCCAAGCACAGAGTAGGAACTCAACAAACATTAGTTAAGTGAACAAATTCATAAATGAATAACATACAAGATTGAAAATTTAAAATTGGGAACATGTTCCTGTTAGTGATAGTCAGTACTTTCATTGATTAAATAGACTTTAATTCCAACAAATTAACAGTGTTAGATTTGGTAACACAAATGTGCATATGGCAATGATGAAATGCATTTATACTAATTTCTTCTTATTTTCTGACCATGGTTGTTTTTGCCTTAGTATGATACCTAGGCCTTAGTGTGATGTACACCAATTGATATTAATTTTATTTAATGAAAGCTTAGTTGATGAATAATTTGAAATTATTGCCCATGAATACCAAAGGAAGTAAAGCGATCCTCTGTTAAATTTTGGTCTGTAAAGCATCTTTTCCTTTTGAGATCAAGCCTCCTCCATCTGCTGGATTGTCAATCAAATGTCCCCAATGACTCCAACCTAGATGTGGGTGGAAGATCAACATTAGTAAATTAAGACATGGTGTAGGCACATGAATCATCCTCTTTCTGAGATTGTGACTACTCAGTTTTGAGCTGGGGGGGGGGGGTCATTTTCCTGTGACATAGAAATAGTTTGCTTAAAACGAAGTAAGAGGAAAGAACACCAGAGGTTCAGAGAAACAAAATTGCCTATGTTTAGCTGTCTTTTAGAATTAAAATTTACTTAATGAAGTAAACATTTTTTAATTCAATCTAATTTGAGTTTGCATTCTAGACAGAGTTGAGAGAGCTAAAGTTTTTGTTGTTGTTGCTTTATTTTGTTTTTCTTTGTTCTCACTCCTTTAATGGGATACAAGTGTATACATGTGATATGATATTGTCAAAAAACAGATTTGTGGATAGACCTCCCTTGAGCCCAAAGACTACAGTTGAAAGAAATACAGGATATTGTAAAAATTGTACTATAACTTTTTATAGACCTGAGCATGTGGAGAGCATTATGCACAGTAATGTGTTTATAATAAGAAATAGATTACAAAAATGACTGTGTACCAAGGAGGCAAAAAAAAAAAACCCAGAATAAATGAGGGATTTAGAAACCATGTTGTATCAATGTAGAGCATGTAGAGTGGTGTTATATTCTATTGCAAAACTAAGCTTATAGCAGAGATCAGCGAACTTTTCCTAGAAAGGGTTAGCTAGTAAATATTTTAAGTTCTCCAGTCCGTGTGGTATTATTGACAAATAGCTAACTTGGCCATGGAAATACAAAACAGTCATAGACAAATACAGAAATTCATGACTGTGTTGCAAGTAAAATTTATAGAAACGGTTGATGGGGTAGGTTTGAAACAAGGTGCATAGTTGCTGATCCTTGCTTTGTATCACATTCTCTAATACTACTCAAAGCAGTCACACAGTCAGGAATTTTTCTAAAAGTCCATAGGATGGAGGTAATTCATTCTTGATTTTTGGGTTCATATTGATGTTATGGGAATCTATAATAGAGCCAATTGTCTCAAAATTCATGGTCTTCAATTGCAGTAGGCAAGAGTGTATTCAAACATTTTACAATTCTAACTTGGCTTTAATTATCAGGAGCCAAAGAAAGACTAAAAGTAGAAAGGTTACTAAAGTATATGGAAAACTCTAAAGACTCCATCAAAACCCATAAGAATTAATAAGTAAAGTTGGTGGATACAAAATAAATATAGTAAACTCAGTGCTTTCTATACACCAATAATGAACTATCGGAAAGAGAAATTTAAAAAAACAATCTTATGTAGAAAAGTGTTTGCCAGGGGCTGGGTGGGGGCCATGAATAAGGAGATATTGGTAAAAGGGGATGAACTTACAGTTATAAGGTAAATAAAACCTGAGAATCTAATGTATAACATGGTGACTCTAGTTGATAACACTGTATTAGATCATCGAAATTTGCTAAGAGAGGAGAACTTAATGGTTCTCACAAAAAGAGAAAAAGGTAAATATGTGAGGTGATGGATTTGCTAATTAACCTGGGGGGATTCATTCGTAATGCATAGGTATATCAAAACATTACACTGTGTACTTCAAATATTCTGTAATCATGTCAATTAAACACCAATAAAACTGAAAAAAAAAGAAATTTTACAAGAAGAGCAAATATATGGGCACAGTGCTTCATTCATACAGCCTCAGGATCTAAGGACATAGAAATGAATCAAAGTGACAGTCTGTGAAACTTACATTCCAGTGGAAGACAAAAGAAACATTTACAGTTATATAAAGAAGAAAACATATGATAGAAATAAGTGCTATGCAAATAACTAAAACAGGTAAAGACATAGTGTGTATATGGATGACTACTTGGGATTGGTGTTCAGGGATGGCCTCTCAGAGACTGACATTTAAATGAAGCACCAGCATGGTGAAAATCAGGGAGAAAAACATTTTAGGCACAGACAACAAAGTTTATAAGGTAAACAAAAACAAAAACAAAAAACAAAAACAAGTTGACTATTGAGTCAATAGAAAGTCAGTGTGCCTAAAAATGGTTGGAAAGGAGAGTCCTATTGGGTGTGGTTTGAATAAAGGCAAAGTCTAGACCTAGAGGACTTTGTACGTGGGCTAAGGAGTCAGGAATTATTTCAAGTTCAGAGTGAAGTCAATGACTTTAAGCAGGAAATGATTGCATCTGATATATGGTTTTAGAAGATGACTCTAGCTGTTACGATTTTTTGTGGGGAAATATTAAGTGTTGAGGCAAGAAATCAACTGGCATGCCAGGCAACACATGATGGAGAGAAATGGATGGATTCACCATGTGTTTTTGAATATACTTGAAAACATTTACTGATGAAGTAAGTGGATGTAATGGGGGAAAGAAAGAATAATCAAAGGTATTACCTAGGTTTTTTTACTTGAGCAACTGGGAAGGTCGGGTAGATGATGTTGTGGTTTGATGATATGAGAACAGTAGCAGGACTACACGAGGAGGGAGAAATCGAGTGTTCTCGTCATATTTGTTAAGTTTGGATGACACATCATGTACACTTAATACTCATTTATTACATGAATGCGTTAATGACCTTTTGGGCAAAGGTTTGGCTTCTAATAACATCTAGTTTAATTTTGTTGTTTTTGCTTGGAAAAAAGGGAGGGATTGTAAGAGCTCATCTAATCAAAACTTTATTCATTTTCCAGATGATGAAATAAAGGTCAATGGAGATAAATGATTTCTCTGAGTGAGTACAATTGGTGACTAAAAGAGCCAGAGTAGATACAGCTTCATAACTAGTAAACGAGTCCAGTCTCTTTTTCTGGATCCTGTCCCATTTCTCCCAGGTCTTTCCCCTACTGTACTGGAAGACAAAAACCACTGGAAAAAGAGTAGGCGAATAAATCTTCGCTCCATGCTCATTACTGATATAATGGAAACCTTGTGTGACAAAAACTGACAAGGGGAAAGTTTCAATTAGGCATTGAGGTTCCAACAATCCCTGTAATGAATACTGACATTTGTATACTTTCAAGAATAAGTATGAAAATCCTTATTTTGTAGTTGCCCGTATAACTAAAGCATTGATATGGTGTGAAAACAAGCTAAATAGAAACCCCTCGTGTTTGTGTTCTGGTGCACACACACTACACACTCTATTTTCAAATCACCCTTTGTTTTTGTTCTATCTCTCTTACTAGTAAACTTATGCTACATTCGAAATTCCAAAATTCTGTCTTCTACCTCTTAGTTGCCTAGTTTTTGACTGGTATCGGGAATTTTATCTTCAAAGTTACATTGAATATGAGGACCTTTAAATATTTTATATGTACATTTTATACTAGAATCTTCTCATACACTCCAATCAAAACAGGGCTTCAAAATTACTATTGATTGCTTGGTAAACTAGTACCAGTCCCTTCCCCCCTCCCCAGTCTCTCTTTCCACTTTCTTTTGTAATATTTGGTCCCTACTTTATTTTGCTTTTATACAATGTAGTAAATAGTATTCTTTTTGACAGTAATAGTCTCAGGATATTGAATAATATGTAAATAATCAATATCATGGTTTTTTCCTAATTTCTCATGTAGCTGCAAATAATAATGCTGAATAATATTCAACATATATGAAATTACTGTCAAAGCACCAAGACCAAATTTTTGTATTTGGCAATTATATGGTTGTTGATAAGCTGGGAATATTACCCCCAAATAACTTACACTCTTACCTGCATAACTACTAGTTCCCTCACAGGTGCCTCCATGAGAGCATATTTGGTAATAACGATATACATATATATAGTATTAAAATGTGTCTTTAGGGGCTCCTGGGTGGCTCAGTTGGTTAAATATCCAACGTTTGATTTGGGCTCAGGTCATGATCTCTTGGTTGTGAGATGGAGACCCGTGTGGGGCTCTGCGCTGGGCATTGAGCCTGCCTGAGATTCTTTTTCTCCCTTTCCTCTGCCCCACCTCTGCTTGGGCGCCTATGTGTGTGCGTATTCATGCTCTCTCTCTCTCTCTGTCTCTCAAAAAAAAAAAATGGTTTTGGCTTTAGGACCAGTATGTGTCTGTCTTCGTAAATTGTGTCTTTATAAACAATTTGTTGTTTTTTTTCTTCTAAATGAACAGTTTATTGGCATACTGTTCTTCCTTTAAAATCTGTAGGAATTTCATGACATCCCTTCTTTTATTTTTATGTGTAAATAATCCACATCAGTAGCATATATGTCTATATAAATTCAGAGACTTTTTACCTCTGTTTAACCTACAGTGTTTTGATCATCTTGTAGGGCTAAGATAGACCCCATCCAAAGTTGGTTCGGATGTCAAGAATGATGGTTCCACACATGTTCCAAGAGGATATAGAAGGATTTTTTTTTTCTCATGTAATTTGGGAGAGCACAGCAGGTTTCCAAGTTGGTCTGAAAATGCCTTGAGAGAACAAACACGGAGAAAAGATACCAGCTTTGGGGTTTTATTAAAGTCGGGGGATGGGGGTGAGCGTTCTCATACAAAGACCAGGGCCTGCATGGGCTGACTTTCCTGCAGGCATCACAGAGGGAGAACCTGGGTTTCCTTGTGGGGAAGAACAGGGCAGATGTGGGGCAGAAATGGAAATGAAGTTATAGGCATTAAAGCTGCCAACAGTCATGTTCAAAGTGAAGGCAGACCATTATGCACAGTAGCAACATTGTTGCTTTAGAACAAAGAGGTTAAAGAAGAATAGGTACAATCATGATTTTGCCTCATAGCTTTTAGTTTTCAAAGAAAACCTTACAACAATGTGGAATAAAGTAAAATTTGGTTTTGTTTTGTTTTAATTTTCATTTTGGAACAGAGTTCTTTGGAACTGTTGTATTTGTGTTTAGCTTCATGATGTGTATTCTGATTATGGGATTAATTCTGAGAATGCTAGAAAATAATTGAGCTTGGGGGAGGGGGGGTGAAATTTTTCTAACTAATACAAACAATTAGGCCATGTAACTCCCTTTCGTTATCAAGAGTTTAGCTTGTTCCTATCTATGTTTGTAGACAGACTAATGTTGATTCATTTTCCTCCTTCAAATTTTTGAATGTTTATGTTAATCTAATATGTTGATGTGTTGAGGATTAATTGGTAGAGGTTGAAAGTCACTGTGCTCCCTTTCGTTGTTAAAAATATAATTTCTGAAAATCACTGTTAGATTCTTGGCAAACCATAAAATATTTCAGTGTGGAATAATTTGAGAAAATAATCTAGCTAATTCACCCCCCAAGAGAGCCAAAATATAAAAATAATAAATTAATAATTCGATCAACAAATATTTAATAGATGCCCACTAATTGATAAACTATATGCCAGAAAGTACAAAGAATACAAAAAAAAAATGTATCAGATTAGGTTACTTCCATAAAAATGTATATTCTAAAGAGAAAACACTTTGAAATGCAATCTATCAGTAGAGATAATTTATAGTTAATGTAATAGTTAAATATGACAAGTGATATCAAGAGGCAATGCATGGCTACACATGGATATTACTGTGGTTGTACTTGCATGGACATGTAAATGCTCACTGGTTAAAGAGGAAATCTATGGTGTGCTTTGGAATGAGAATTGAACAGAAACTTGAAAGATTTATTATCACAGAGGAAGCAGAAAGGGCTTCTAGGAAAGGTCAAAATGAACCAACACAAAAAGCAACACACACACACATACACACACAAGGTATACTATGAATTGGTTAATCATACTTTGTGATATACTTGAGACAGTCCTCACCCATAATATTCTAGGAAAATAGTTAATAGCATCTTCTTTTACTTAAAAAATGCATCTCTATTTGTACAATTACATGGTCATTCTATCTATGGGAGTATCAAGGAGACAGATCACATTCAGTTAAAAAGTTAAAGAGATAGTAGGGATTGGCAAATAATTTGTGGAGAGACTGACGTAAGTGATTATATATCATATGTATTCATATATAAAGTCACTTCCACTTTATGACAAATTTGAGGCCAAGAGAGGTTAAGTGACCTTTCAGAAATATGTCAGTAAGGAAGAGGCAATGATGACATGCAAACCATGATCAACTTGACACCCAAGGCCATGATCTCCTAGGGAAATGAATACATCCATACACCCATACTTCCATACTTGGAAGCTAAGGTAGAGACATTTGCAATGTGAAACATTGTTGAGACTAGATAGGTTGAGGTCTTTAAATATGGTTGTGTTTTAAAGAAGAAAGAATTAATACTATAACAGTGAGATAAAGTAGACAACTCGTGTTGATGAATTAGTGAGTAATAACATGACGACCTAAAGCATCAGGTGTAAAATTCCCTTGAAAACAAATGTACCTGTGAAAGTGATAAGATATATTTAGAAACAGCAGATTTGAGAAATGGGGAGTCTTGCTTATTAGTGAGGGAATACTTGAATCATTTGAAAACAGAGAAATCATGAAATTGAGAAGGAAAAAAATACATATATATATATTGTACATATATACACATATATGTTATATATAGTATATATATATGTGTGTGTGTTGTATATAGTTACATATATATGTTATATATAGTATATATGTTATATATAGTTACATATTTTGTTATATATAGTATATATATTACAGGGGAGGAAGTAAGTTGCAGGACAATGTCCCAGATGACCTAAGGGGATGGGGTAGAAAATGTCGGTAAATACAAACATGATAGCTATAGGAAGTCAGTGTACCTTGTGAACTTGTTACAACATGACTAACAACAAATGACAAAGAAACTCTGTATGGGTTTACTATGATTTGCCCCATTCGTAAAATAAATGGAAAGGATAGTTTTTCTTTAAATTGAGAAACCTGCTGTCCAAGTCTGAGCAAGGTCAGAATCATTAATATAGTTGGAGCATTAGGTGAAAGGATCAAGAGAACTCAGCCCAGTGCTGGTATCCAGGAAGTCTGGGCACCTGGTAAAGAATTAATTGGTGACCCAACACTAATTGAAGAACAGCACAGCCAAGATCATTAGTTGGTTTGCTAGAATGCGTCTATTCCTTCCAATTAACATTATGAAATCTTTAGTTGTAAGATTGGTTTCCTGTTGTTCAGAAATGAATGGAACAAAATCTTTGGTACAATTTTGGAGTAAGACAGATTAATTAATTTAACCAGTTATTTTAGTTTAATGTAGATATAACCTGAATGCATGCATTGAAAACAGTTAGTCCAATCAGCTAAATGCCCAGGCTATTCACTTATTACGGGACAGATATTTGCAACAAACAAACTTTATTCTTTAACATTATTTGATTGGTTAAAAATTTTCATATTAATATTTGACTCACTTTTTAAAATCAAAGGTATAGTCAACATACCATTCTATGCATCAAGTTATGAACCACGAGTGATATTTTATTTGAAATTGTGATCTTTTACAATGTAGTAATTCTATAAATTATATATGTGTGTGCATTTTTAAAATGCATGTATGTTTACTGTTTGTGTCACTATTCACACACATGCTCAAAATAGATCTGACAGGTTGATAATGTCTCAGCTTTTATTAATTTAAAAGAATTCTCTGGGGCGCCGGGGTGGCTTAGTCAGTTAAGCGTCCGACTTCGGCTCAGGTCAGGATCTCACAGTTTGTGAACTTGAGCCCCACGTCGGGCCCTGTGCTGACAGCTCAGAGCCTGGCGCCTGCTTTGGATTCTGTGTCTCCCACTCTCTCTGTCCCTTGCCCATTCGCACTCTGTCTCCGTCTCTCAAAAATGAATAAACATTAAAAAATTAAAAAAAAATTCTCTTTTACCTCAATGATTTCATGACTTTCTACTAAGCACAGACTGGTATCAGAAACTGCAAGTTATCATCAAACAGGAAAATTAAAACTGAGTCTTTATCCAGTAATATAATCATTTAACAATAGCCTTTGTTTCAGTGAGACAAAACAGCTTAGAGAAAATTCCAGGAAATCAAGAATATCTTGGTTTAATTCAAGTGAAATTTATAGAATACTAACTCCATGCCAGTCTCTGATTCAAGCAAATAAAAAGGTTTCTGCCATCACAGAACTCCCAGGCTAGGATGGGAGACAGGGATGCAAACAACTGTGCTATAATAAAATGTGATAAATAACCAATATTATCCTAATCACACCAATTAAATGCTATAGAATTAGAAAGGATGGATGGAGAGATTCAATCTGTGGACCAGAGCCAATGAGTTTTGGCAAAGCCTTCCAAGAGAGTCGACATTTAAACTGGCCCTTGAAAAATCATTAGATTTCTGCCAGGCTATGGATGGAAAATGTGGAAAAGAATGGCAATGCATTTGCAAAGCATGTATTATGGCCATTTTAGGCATCAGCAAAGTAGTTCAGATTTTTCTTGTATTCCTAATTCTGACTGTGTGCCATTGAGCATGTTGCCAACCCTAGATACACTCTCAGACTTCAGACATGGGTGGGAGTAAGGAAGAGAATTTAAGTTCATTGGATGAAAGAACATACATGTCATCTGTGGACTTTTATTCATAACTTTATTCATTTTCTTGTGGGGAAGTACGGTCCTTTCTTTACAGTCAGAGGCAGAAGAAAGGAAGAAAGGTTAAGTGACTTTTCTAACAGATACCAGAAATTCAACAGCCACTTAGGACACATAGGCAACTCCCAATTTAGCACTCCATCCATTGGACCCCACAGGCCTCATATTTGGAATTTGTTCTTTGCTAGAGACTAAATAAGAGGATGAGATAATTTATTAAGCACATGTTTATGTATGCATAGTCAGTTTTTCCCATGGAAATTTAGGGACTATGAGTTATCTGAAAAATATGGAACACATAGGGGCACCTTGGTGGCTCAGTTGGTTAAGCGTCTGACTCTTGATTTAGGCTGAGGTCACATCTCAGTGTTGGGTTTGAACCCTGTGTTGGGCTCTGCACTGGTGGTGTGGAGCTTGTTCTTTCCCTCTCTCTCTGCCATTTCCCCATTCTGTTTCCATCTATCTCAAAATAAGTAAACTGAAAAAAATATGGAATACATATAATTAGATATTCACTGATTCTGTATTTCTTAATTTCTCAAAACTCATTTAGTGGCTGTTGCCTAAAATAGCAGTATGGAGAAATAATATTTATTAAGGATTTATGTGACAGAGTATGCATTAGATCCTTTGCACACTTTTCTTGTATAATGACAAATAACTATGAGATAGGACAATGATATTTTATAAACGAGGAATCTGAGGACCAAAGAAGCAATTTGTGCAAAGTGACACAAGCAATGCTCCATTTGTCTGACCAAAGTCCATGCCCTTTCCACTAAACCACAATACTGCCCTCAAAATAGTTTGAGGTAAATAACATACTTCAAGTATTCCTACATGCTCAAAATCAACGATACATCATGTTCATTGCTTGACATTTTAGCACTATGAAGCTGAAGGTTTAGAAGTGATAGAGAGAGTTGTATGATGATGATGATGATGATGATGATAGCTAATAATTGAGTGCTTATATTACGTAGATGGGCTTCGAAACATTTTATATATGTTAACTGATGTGATCCTTACAACAACCCAATGAATGAGGAACCTGTATTGTCCTCATTTTCAATGTGGATATAATACAAAGAAAATTGAAGTAATTTGCCCATGTTCACTCAGCTAGTAAGTAGCTTGAAATGCAGGCAATCTGGTCTCCTGTCAGTACACATAACTGTGCTGGTGGCATATCCAGAGGACATAGAAATAAATAGTATTGGGTTGATGCCTAGTATATGTTTGACAGTCCATTACGTATATTTTCTATGCATCTCATTTAATTGTCAGGAAAGCATGGTACTTAAAATAGTGCAGTGATTCGGTGGACAGGGTCTGAAGGTAATAGGAAATAGGAAGGTAATATAATGTATGTTATTATAATTTTCCTCATTTGTGCATTAAAGACAACATCCTGAAATCCAGAGAGGTAACTTGCACAAAGTCACGTAGCTAATATATGCTATAGTCATGATTTGGAAAAGGAGTCCATGCAGTTTACCCATAAATATTAAAGCTGTGGCTATAGAGCCAAAAATAAAGTAATAATTTGGCAGGCATACTTTCTTCTTATTAAGTGTAGACAGAACATTGAAAAGTTAATATTAAAATGGGGAAAAAGGAACACCTGGAGAAAAGAATATATTTCATTTTTAGAGCTAGAAGAATAATGTTCTTCCGATTAGAAAAAAAAGTTCTGCATCTTTATATCTCCATTTTCTAGCACAGTGCCTGCATTTGTAGGAGCTCAAAATGCATATCAGAAGGATAAATGATCAGCCAGGGAATAGATGGACTAATGAATGGAGGAAGGGATGGGTAGCAGCATCTTACAAGTTTAAATGCAATGTGACTCAAGTAGTTAAATAGCTCAATCTTGTTATCATAAAGACAAGAAAATAAGCAGGGACGTTCTTTCCTTTTATGTTCTCATATTCTTTTAGTAAAGTCCCTTATCTATTCTCGGATCCCATGATTCCATTTTCCAGGAAATGAAGGAATCCATTAACTAATTTCTAGGAAAAGTACTTGAGCTTGGTTCAAAAATCATAGACCTATGCTGTTCGATATGGTAGCCACTAGCCTCTGTTAAATAGTCACAATGGCTATGTAAATAATAAATAATAATTAACAACAATAATAACTATTATTATTATTATTTAATAAAAATCCAGTTCCTGATCAAAATAACCACATTTCCGGGCTCAATAATCACACGTAGCTATGGCTGCCATACCAGATAGTGCAGATATAAAACATTTTCATGACTGAATAAGTTCTATTGGACAGCACTGTGGTGCAACAGGGCAGTGCAAATTCTTGAACAGCAAGCATAGGGCATGGGGCTTGTGTCTGAGAAACTGTTCCCTGGGGTGAGGTTGGGAATGTGCCAAGTGAATACCTCGACTCTAGGGTCAAGTCTGAAAGTCTCAAAGGCTGAGACAAAGCATAACACTAGGTTAGAATTTAAGGACAAAAAAGAAAACCTAGAAAGAGTCTCTGAATTTTTTAAATGTTTATTTATTTTTGAGAGAGAACATGGGGACAGGGGAGAGGGACAGAGAGAGAGAGGCGGACAGAGGATCTGAAGCAGGCTCTGTGCGACAGCAGAGACCCCCACGTGGGGCTCAAATCTGCGAACAGTGAGATCATGACCTGAGCCAAAATCAGGCACTTAACAGGCTGAGCCACCAGGTTCCCCAAAAGTCTCTGAATTTTAATAAATTTGTTACAGAGGTATGTTACATTGATTGTCTCTAGGTTAGATAACTATTCTGTTTGTGGAATATTATTGATCATCATGTTATGGAGTCACAGAGACATTACACCTATCTCCACTTGGGTAATTAGGGAAGGGTTCTTGGTGAAGTTGATGACTGGACATTATTATGAAGGATGAGCAGGAATTATTCAAATCAGTAATGTGTGGGAAAAGGAGGAAAAGAAAATGGCAATCTAAAGAAAGAGGGTAAATGTACAAAATTTTAGAAGGTTTTTAGAAAAAAAAACTTCTCTTATATTAATATGGTTTAATATGGGGTATTGGTGGGGGATCTTTAAGAGGTAGGTATGGAGAGAGAAGCCTTGTTCAGAAAATGAAGGACTTGAAAGAGAAATCAAGGAGGCAACATAATGTCAATATTTTACATAAGCAAATTTAGACATTAAGGGCAGTGATTGATTACTCAACGTACACGGGTTGAGGTATAAGACAGTTACTACAATGCAAGGAGGATCCTGAATGATATCTTTGACATCAGGTAATGGAAAACAAATATAAGCTTGCTGAATATAAACGAAACAAAATAATTAAGCTCATAAGATAAAATCTACTGTAGTAACAAACTGGGAGAACAAAGATTGAAGAGAATTGACAAAAAAGGTATTCCATTCCCTGTATGATTCCCATCTAAATGAAATTTTATTGAAATCATATAATCATAGATTTTATAGTTATTTGAAAGCTTATTTTGCTATACCATTACATATCATTGCATAATTGAATCAACTGTCTAAACAATTAAGGGAAATTATATCCTTGTCTGATATGTTCATATATATAAGGCAAAAATTAACGCTATTCATGTGCTTAGAATTCTTTAAAAAATAGCTACAATCCTCAATTTTCCTTTGTTATTGTTGATTTACCTACTTTATCTTATCTCTTGTTCTTGCTTTCTCTTTCTAGCCTCTTAGCCTTCTTTTCTGTATACTCCTATCATAGGTTTTCTCTGTGCCCTTGGTATTGTACAAGATCACCATTTTGGTGCTCTTCAAATTTCTTGATGTACAAGAATTATTTAAAGTAATTTAAACTAGGGGTGCCTGGGTGGCTCAGTGGGTTAAATGCCCAGCTTCAGCTCAGGTCATGATCTCATGGTACTTGGGTTTGAGCTCCGCTTCTGGCTCTGTGCTGACAGCTCACAGCCTGGAGCCTGTCTCAGATTCTGTCTCCATCTCCCCTGCTCATGCTCTGTCCCTCTCTAAAAAATAAATAAACATTAAAAATTTTTTTTAAATAAATAATTTAAATTATATTTGAGATTCTGGATTTTTTCACATTGTGTCATGTTGATAATTTATGACTGGGGAGGTAATAACAATATGCTCCTGAATCTTTTTTAGGAGTAACTTTTCATTTTCCTTTTCATATTTAATGGCTTAAATTAAAATTTTAAGGCAACGAAAAATCAAAAATAATTTTATTAATCTAAATGAATAAAGCACTTCCCTTATAATCAGCACTATAATTTCTAATCTACTTTGTTAATATATGTTCCAATACATATAATATAATAACTATGTTTCTCTCCTTTTGGTAATACAAGAATATTTTGTTCTTTTTTTTTTTTTTTTAATTTTTTTTTTTCAACGTTTATTTATTTTTGGGACAGAGACAGAGCATGAACGGGGGAGGGGCAGAGAGAGAGGGAGACACAGAATCGGAAACAGGCTCCAGGCTCTGAGCCATCAGCCCAGAGCCTGACGCGGGGCTCCAACTCACGGACCGCGAGATCGTGACCTGGCTGAAGTCGGACGCTTAACCGACTGCGCCACCCAGGCGCCCCAAGAATATTTTGTTCTTAATGTGTACCATATTCTCATCTCTATTGTATCTAAATAAGTATTTTTTCTAAAAGCTGTACCTTATGTCAATGGATGGGTTTAGTACTAGACACTTGGAAAAATTCTAGAAGTTTGTTTTATAATAGAATAAGACCATTCGTTTTGTGTTTATTTTGGCAGGTGTATGAGGCTGCCTATAATAAATTAGCATACTGAGGAATATTCACATATTTTTAGCAACTGGAATGTGCAATTTATGGCATTCATATCAGGATAAAATATAATCAACATGTGTCATTGAGGTAATTTTCCCCCAAAGATCTCTTACTAAGAATCCTAAAGAAAAAAAAAAAAAACCTCACAAAATATTAAAACTGCAATCCAAATTATTGTGTCCAATCTCAGCAGATCTCACAGAGGATGGTTAACGATGTTTATATTGGTATATTAGATACCACAAACAATTTTCCTTTTCGAGGAATGAATCATTTTTTCAGGAATGAATCATCCTTCAGTTCCTACATATTTGTTCATCAGGAAATATCTTTAATGGGCATATGGGTGCAGTCAATTGCTTCTGTAACACTAAAAATTTAGCAACCCAAACAAATCATTTTCATATGTTGCAGGTGCTGTCTATTAGAAGGAAAGATGTACTTTGATGTTCTTTTAATTAAAGTTTCAATTAAATTTGTTAGCATTCTGCAAAGAAATCATTCAGTTTCCTCTAGTTATCGCCTGTCAATTCCAGAAAGTACCAATAGCCAGTTAGTTCTGTGCTTCTGGTATTTTTACTTTGGCAAGCACAAAAGGAACTAAGCAGTGCTGGTTTATCTTTTAATTCTAACTTGCCTGCAACCCTGAATTGCACCTTACATGGCAGAGTTTAGAGAATTTGTAGATATGGTAGTTCTCTCCATTGGTCGTTTCAGAATCCAGGTAAAGTAAGTTTCTGTTTGGTATCCATTTATATTTTCCATGCAATAAATGATCTCTTTATAATAAAAAGTAAATAGTCTTACTTTACTGTATTAAGATGTTCCTGACTCTGTTAACTTATAGTGGAACATTATAATGAATTGATATTCCAAAACCTGGCTTTTCCCCTCACTGGTACAAGGTCTTGGATAAGTAGCTTCTTTCTCTGGGTCTCAATTTTCTCATTCACAAATTCAATAAAACTGCAATTTTTAGAACATTTGAGAGCCAGGCACTTAGGAGGCATTGATCATAATGTAATGATGAATAAGATACAGCCTGTGCCCTGTAGCTTTCAGATTGGTGAAATGCTGGCCACTGTCTGACTGAACTCTGAAATTTTGTGGGTTTATAGAAGCATCATTCCTAAAGAAAGCACACACACACACACACAACCAAAGCAGCAGAGTTTCTTGTATTTTTACTTGAACAAAGTGAGAATTTCCATTGGTAAAACAGAATTATGTCCATTAATATAAATTCAGTAAGATCCAGAATCAAAAGAAAATGAGGAAAATTCTGAAATAAGTTAATTTCCTGTCTTTTCCCTCAGGAGTATTGAAGTAGTTTTGCATATTTGAAGTATTCTGAACATTAATGGTAATTACGTTTGAAGAAAATAATCGTCTGAGGCACTGAATGTTTTTGTCTCTCTCATCTTGTTTCTCAGATGGTACATTCTAGAATAGTGCCCATCTTTAAAATTGTAATTATTGTTTTTGATCTATTTACTGTGAAGTCTGGTAACCAAAAGGCCTAGCTGAATTGATTATTTTCCCATGAACGAATTAAAAAAAAATTCTTTCAAAAATGCATTCTCTGGCATTATTTAAAAAAATACAGAAGAAATTCTAAGACATTTTGGGCTGCATCTGCCCATTATGCCAAACACCTTACGGAGAGTCTATTAGAATGATCATTTAACACCTGTATCACTGCCTCCTCATAGCACAACCTGTAATCAAAGTGTGAAGCAATCACCATAGCAGTTATAATTTAGATTATAGCTTAATAACACTGGTTGTGAAGGACTAGATTTGAGTATTTGGAATTTCCCTAACCATTGATTGCAATAAGTGGGCACAATTGAGCCAGAAACCAAAACCTCTCCCTTCTCTTTTCAGATAGAAGTGATGGCTGAGCTTGACTGAGCTGGCTTTTATGTGTCAGCTGTTTTGCACACTGGTGGGATCTGCTGTATATAATTTATATTCATATACAATTATATATATATATGTATATATGTGTGTACATATACATATACATATGTATATATGTATGTGTGTGTGTATATATATATATATGTATATATATACATATATATACACATATACACACACACACACACACACACATATATATATATCTCCCCACAGAACTTCTGTTTTAGAAAAATTTTGACAGCCTCTCTCTTATTAGCTCTTGCTATCAAGGATCAGTTATATACTTTCAATATCATTCACATTTTTTATAACAGTTTTAACATAGCAACTAGTATTTTGCAGCCTCTATTCAGCAGATCCCAGATGAATTTAAGTGTTAAACACAGTATAGCTATTAGGATTGCATTTCTTGAGAACAATTACTGAGGATTTAAAATACAATACTCTTCTTTAAAAAAAAGTTTTTAGGGGCACCTAGGTAACTCAGTAAGTAAAGCCTCTAACTTTGGGTTAGGTCATGATCTCATGGTTTGTGGGTTCAAGCCCCGTGTGGGGCTCTGTGCTGACAGCTTGGAGCCTGGAGCCTGCTTCGGATTCTGTGCCTCCCTCTTTCTCTGCCTCTCCCCCACTTGCATTCTGTCTCTCTCTCTCTCAAATGAAAATAAACTAAAAAAAATTTTTTTTAATTGGGGCATGTGGGTGGATCAGTCAGTTACACATTTGACTTCCGCCCAGGTCATGATCTCATGGTTCCAGAGTTTCAGCCCCGCTTTGGGCTCTGTGCTGACAGCTCAGAGACTGGAGCCTGCTTCAGATTCTGTGTCTCCCTCTCTCTCAGCCCCTCCCAGCTCATGCTCGCTATCTCTGAAAAAAATAAACTTAAAAAAATTAAAAAAATGTTTTTAATTCAGTACAGTTGACACACAATGTTACTTTAGTTTCAGATGTACAACATAGTGATTCAAATTCTCTATATGTTATCTCTGCTCACCACAATTATAGCTACCATCTGTCACCATATAACCCTATTACAATACCATTGACTATATATTCCCTATGCTGTAAGTCTATTCCTGTGACTTATTCATTCCATAACTGGAAGCCTGTATCTCCACCACCCCTTCACCCATTTTGTCCATCTTCCTACACCACTCCTTTCTGGCAACCATCAGTTTGTTTTCTGTATTCTGCTTTTTATTTGTTGATTCATTTGTTTTGTGTTTTAGATTCTACTTATGAGTAAAATCATATGCTATTTGTCTTTCTCACTTAGCATAATACCTTCTATGTCCATCCATATTTTCACGGATGGTATGATATCATCCTTTTTTATGGCTGTGTAATATTCCATTGTGCACATATACCACATCTTCCTTATCCATTCATATCTTGGCTATCTTAAACAATGGTTCAATAAAAATAGGAGTACATATATCATCTCAAATTGTTTTTGTTTGTTTGTTGTGTGTTTTTGTTTTCTTTTGTTTTGTTTGGTGGTGGGGGTGGTAAATATGCAGTAGTGGAATATTGGATCATATGATATTTCTATTTTTAATGTTTTGAGGAATCTCCATACTATTTTCCACAGTGATGACATTAATTTACATTCCCACCAACAGTGCACGAGGGTTCCTTTTTCTCCACATCCTCACTAACACTTGTTATTTCTATCTTTTTGATTTGGGTCATTCTGACAGGTGTACAATATCTCCTCATGGTTTTGATTTTGATTTACTTGATGATTAGTGGTGTTGAGACTCTTTTCATGTGTCTGTTGGTATCTGTATGTCTTATTTAGAAAAAAAAATGTCTATTTAGGTACTCTGCTCATTTTTTAATCAGATGGTTTGTTTTCTTGCTGTTTATTTGTGTAAGTTCTTCATACATTTTGGATATTAACCCCTTATCAGATATATCATTTGCAAATATCTTCTTCCATTCAGTAGGTTGCATTTTTGTTTTGTTGATAGTTTCAAATAAATTAGTCCTCATGACTGCACAGATGTTTAGTTATAATTTAGAACAGGGAGATTACTGAAAAACCAAGACCCTCAAATTTATCCAACTTTTTACTAATCTTGAACTACCTGAGAGCCTAGGGAAAATAAAATAAGGGATAAAAATTTACAAAGAAAATAAAATATATAAGAACACTCTTAATGCCACGTTTTGGGATGTCAACATATACTCAACATGTATTTAGATAACTGAGTCAAGAAAAACTGTTGAATTCACTAATATTTTTCAGGAAAAAATGTATACTTTTCTCTTCATTTGAAAAATTCCCTTTCTGAATATCTTTCATTTATCGATAATGCTTGTTGTCCTCTTCTGTGTGTCATCTCAAAATGAAGTTGGCTGGAGCATACATAATCACTACTTAATGATAACTACCTATTGTGAGGATTAATTTTTTTAATGTTTATTTATTTTTGAGGGAGAGAAGGACAGAGTGTGAGCAGGGGAGGGGCAGAGAGAGAGGGAGACCCAGAATCCGAAGCAGGCTCCAGGCTTCGAGCTGTCAGCACAGAGCCCGAGACGAGGGGCTCGAAATCACAAGCTGTGAAATCATGACCTGAGCTGAACTCGGATGTTCAACTGACTGAGCCACCCAGGTACCCCCCTATTGTGAGGATTAAAAGCAGGGATTCTGGAATCAGATAACCTTACTTAGAAGGATTTCTTGTTAAAATTCTTACATTGTCACTTACATGGTCTTGCATGACATTTTGCTTCTTTTGTCCTCAGTTTTCTTATCTGTAAAATAGGAATGATAGCATCCTCAGACTTTTGTAAGGGCTAAAGAGAGAATGTATGGGCAATGTTTAGTGTAGTGAATATAGCAGAGTGAGTGCCAAATAAATGGTAGCTGTACCTATGCTGTGCTTTTATTTGTATGCGTGTGCATCAAATTGGAAAACTTTGTTTTGCTTACACTTCTACCTTTTCAATGTATTATTTATTCACCTCGGCAAACTTTTTAGCCTAGTCATTCTGACATACGCAAACTCTTGCTGCTGCCCTACTGAAATTTTACTTAGGAACAGCCATTCTGAACGAAAATACTATTGAAAATCTTTCAAAATTCATGCTTTTTGGTTAGTCTGTGCTAGAAAATTAAAAGTACTAGAATGTGCTGTATTCTAGAACACAAGTAAAAAATGGCAATATTTTGTTGGATTTGATTTGATTCTTTTCTATACTCATAGAGGTAGAAAGTATTTCTTAAAAAGTTCAGTGTTCTTACTTTGACTTCAAACACTTAGAGAAATAGGGCTCAGTGTTTTTATCATATTCACCATAAAATGCCCACTCCAGTGAGTAAGCCTATGGGGCTTATTGAAAATATCTTAGGGAGACAGATCATTGCCCACAACAAAGAGAACTATTTAATTAATCCCCAGTAGATCTTCCTATTCTGCCTAAAGTCTCTATTGCCACCATACCAGGATCTTACTCTAAGTCTGACCAGTCTTCTTTAGAATGCAAAATCACTTCCTAAGAAATATAGCACAGGCCCAGCCTCAGGCCAACTTTTATCTCCAGAGGGCTTCTCAAAACTTTTTTTGCAATAAAGTTGGTCTCCCACTTCAAGAAAATTCAAGTACAAACTGCTAAGAAGAGACACTTTTCTCCCCATCTTCCACTTCCTAAGTCCTAGTAATCTTAATAGGTGATCCACCTACAAACAAGGGACAGGGGATGTTTTTGTAGTTTTCAGTTTTGCAAGAACGATAGACCTGTGGAAAGATAATCATAATGTAACTTACTTCTGCAAAACATAAATGCACAACTTCGTGTGCTACCACAGCACAAGAAGGTGGATCACTAACTTTACATGATAAAGCAGGGGACTGCATTAGAATAGCTGCTTCATAAAGAATGAGTGGGATACATTTGAATTAAAGAAGGGAACAGTCCAATCAAAATCAAGTAAACATGGCTAGAATCTGCAATGCCAATGAGGGTCATGGAATAAAATTAAATCAGGATAAGAGGTTGGGTCATTATCAAAGTGATGTCATGCAGCATAAAGGTCAAACTAGAGAGAGAGATTAGAGGAAGGAGTGGTAGTTAAAAAGGTCCTAAAATCAACACAAATGATAATCTAAGGAAAGGAACACACGGTTATGTCTCAGGTCCCACAATATAGGTTATTATGATATTTAACTCTTGTACAGTAAATTCCAATTTTTCCCCTGGAATAGCAGGTTAATAGAAATGTGAATTCTCCAAACTAATACGAGCAACTTTAAGCAAATAGCAGTTTTAATGGCATTTCTGCTGATCTCTCGTTATCCATCCTTTTAAAGCAAAAATAGAGGGTGCCTTGGTGGCTCAGCTGGTTAATCGTCTGACTTTGGCTCAGGTTATGATCTCACGGTATGTGGGTTTGAGCCTACATTGGGCTATCTGCTGCCCTCTCTCTGCAGTCAGCATCAGGTCTGCTTCCCATCCTCTGTCTCTTTCTCTCTCTCTGCCCCTACCCTGCTGGCTATTGCTCTCTCTCTCTCAAAAATAAATATTTAAAAAATAAAATTCCTTAGAAACTTAACAGGAACCCCCGGGGGAGGGGAAGGAAAAAAAAAGAGGTTAGAGTGGGAGAGAGCCAAAGCATAAGAGACTGAGAACAAACTGAGGGCTGATGGGGAGTTGGAGGGAGGGGAGGCTGGTGATGGGCATTGAGGAGGGCACCTGTTGGGATGAGCACTGGGATTTTGTATGGAAACCAATTTGACAATAAATTCCATATATTAAAAAAATAATATAAAATAAAATTCCTTACTCAAAATAATAATAATAAAGTAAAAATACAATAAAAGTACGGAGTTAATAAAAAGTTAGTAAAATCATCTGGGAAATAGATTGCAGTCGTCTTACCTGAGAATTTGACAAAAGGCATTTTAAAA
Source organism: Prionailurus viverrinus (assembly GCF_022837055.1). NCBI lineage: Eukaryota > Metazoa > Chordata > Mammalia > Carnivora > Felidae > Prionailurus > Prionailurus viverrinus. Next base: position 34,243,339 of record NC_062561.1, read on the forward strand.
AAGATGAGAGAGGTGTACCTGGTAAGCTCAGTCAGTTAAGTATCCAACTCTTGATTTCAGCTCAGGTCATGATCTCATGGTTTCGTGAGTTTGAGCCTTATGTTGATCTCTGTGCTGACTTTACAGAGTCTGGGATTCTCTCTCTCTCTGCTCTTCCCTGGCTCATGCTCTCTCCTCTTGATTTTGGCTCAAGTCATGATCTCACAATCATGAGATTGAGCCCCACATTGGGTGCCATGCCACACTGGGTGTGGAGCCTGCTTAAGAGTCTCTGTCTCCATCTGCCCCTCCCCCATTCATGCTCTCAGTCTCTCTCTTTCTCCAAAAAACATAAAAATAAAAATAAATAAGGAGCCGACAATCCAGCATTGGATGGCCCAAACTAATTTCTTTAAATAATTTGTTTGAACATAGGGCAATTTTCATTACCTAACTCCTAGAGCTCTTATTTACTTTTCCTTGAAGGATGTCCTAAAGACAACAGAGATGACTAATTAATGTGGAAGAATAAGTAATTTATGGGTGAATCCTATTTGATTCCATAAATATAATGGATCTTAAATATTTAACTTAAAACAAAGAACTCTGTTGGAAATATCTTCCTAGAAATATCCCTTACCCAATGAGTTGACCATGCTCATAGAGGATTTATAGGTGACACAGAATTTCCACAGAAGCTTCAGATTTCTTTTTGTCCAAGAGCAGAGGCAAGAAAAAATTACTTCATTTATTCAGAAATCTTTCACTTCCATTCCTCCTACTGTGATTACAATGAACCAGTATCATAGCCCAGCTGGGTGTCAAAGCAAGGAAAACAGGACTTACGCACAGATTTAAATCTACAATAGAACTGCCACTAGGGTTTGAAATAAGTATGGACATCTAAATTTTGAAAGATCAAAAAAATAAAAATGCTAGAATCAAAAAGCAGTCGGAGAGAATCACTGTCATCCCCAACTAACAGTGAAATTAAAATTTTTTGATTTCAGCTTCCAAATGCTGATGATTAAAGGTGATTTTCTCCTAGATAAATGTCATTTTTGCCCTTATAAAAGTTATATATCCCTGGCAGAAAGGTTTTTTATGAGTTTTCTCTTAGTTAAAGGCGAGTTTAAAGCTGTTCTTTTTTCTGAACAAGGAAAAATTACATAAATTACTCTAACAGAGTATTTTATCATTTCTCTTGGCCTACTTGAAATAAGAAGGCCCTAAGTTACACTTTTCCAAAGTAATCGAGTTAATATCCAAGAGTAATCAAGCTCATAATGATTTTTAAAATTCCTACACTTACGGAGTTGGGAAGAATGAGGTAGGTCTATGCTGTTCTGATTATCAGATCATCGTTCAAGGAAACCAATACTGACTGCATCCCAGAGTGAGAGCTCTGGAGTGCCATACAGGTAGATCTGATTCCATGTCTGTGTCTCTTGGAGCACCACACTTCAAAGTCTTGAGCACTGTTTATTTAACTTTTATAAGAAGAAAAACTTGCTTTAAAACTTAAATGGTAAAAATATTTTTTTTCTTCTTAGATCATTGTGAATTCCTTGGATCCACAGTTAATGTTTCCCTCTATCATTCTTTCCTCTCATCCCTATTACATGCCACCCCCACCCCCAACACACACAGAGGCTCAATCGATCAGCACTCATTGAGGTGGATCCCATATTCGAAGTATCTATTGCTTCAGAGAAAGGAGTTTCCAGTGAATCTATATTATATGTACTTTTATTAAGTATTGAAAGTATGTGGAAGTCTCTGGGAAAACTTCTGCTGTCTTCAGAAGAGAACTCTGAAAAACTTAATCACTTCTTACACACAAAAGACTATTGGTGAATGAAAGACATGAAATTTAATGCATTTGGAAGATGAAGTATTTTCTTTTCCATTAAAAAATTGCACACTTGTTTGTAAATATTGGACACTCCTTCAGCTGTCCTTGGATTTCGGCTCTTTCTAATGTAAGAACAGAATATGAGATTTCTTCAAGTGGTTTGAATAGCTTGGTTCAGGTTCCTCCTGGTGAGGAACCAGGCCTTAATTAGTATTTAATGACTTTCGTTCTTCAGCATATATTTCTTCTTTTTTTCCTGGCTCCTTCCTAATAAGATATAAAGTATGAAAGTATAAAAATAGGGAAAAAATCATGAAATATTCCTGTAGATTACCTATCAAAATGGTGTTTGATATTGATAGACTCCAAATAAACCTTCAAGAGTTATCATGTTTTTAAATGTTTATTTATTTTTGAGACAGAGAGAGACAGAGCATGAACGAGGGAGGGTCAGAGAGAGAGGGAGGCACAGAATCCAAAGCAGGTTCAAGGCTCTGAGCTATCAGCACAGAGCCTGATGCAGAGCTCGAACTCACGGACAGTGAGATCATGATCTGAGCCAAAGTCGGAAGCTCAACCGACTGAGGTGCCCCAAGAGTTATCATTTTTTTTAAGGAAAGGTCAAATTTGTCTTAAAGATAACATGAAAAAATATTGATTTCTGTATTGAAGAATGAATACTAGACTGAACATTAGAAATATTTGACCATTTATTAATAAGAGCAAATAGTAAATTATGTTTTTAAAAGTACTGGGTTCATGAATCAATAATGTTGAGTGCCAGTCTAGTAGCTTGGATCTATATTGAAAATAAAAGTGGAAAGAAACTAAATACATGAAATAATTAGGGAATTCATATGCTCAAAATCTTGTATGTCAGACTACCCCTGTCATTACAGATTTTCATGCAATACCGCATGATTATTCAGAAAATAAAGCAACTGGAGTGGATTTGTTTCAAAGCTAATTTGTTATAGTTCTCTTTAGTTGTAATGGTAAGAGACATTAAAGTCTTACTGAATTAAAATAAAGCAGCCTTTTGTTAAACACTGAAAAATCATTAAGTAGGGTCTAAGAAGTGAAACAAAGTTGGTGTACTAGTTTAGTTCTGAATACACAGAAGACAAATGAAAGACCATGTATTTTAAATATGAAACTTTATCATATACCCTGCTTTGAATTGAAGTCATATAAATTCAACCTTAAACACGTGGTCGTAATGGATGACACTCGTGCTAGTTATTCCCAAGCTAGGACTTTAGCTACATTATTTGCATTTAGCCTTGCTAACAACTCTGCTTATATTCTTGTCAGAGTTATTATACTGCCTTCTGCAAAGAAAGGCGATATCTGTATTCTCAACCTTCTAGAACATAATAAAGAGGCAAACATTTCTGCACAAAGCCTCTTTGAGCTATTTAATTTACTTTTTTGACAAAAGGAGAATGACACTGAGAACTCCACAAAGAACAAAAGCAATTTTTCAGGGCATGAAATGCAAATGATAATTTAATCATTCCTAGAAATACAATTTTCTTGTATTTCTTGTATTTCTAGAAATACAAGAGAGTCATGTTCTATCTTTTCATTATAGACATAGTGTAGCTTAACCACATGATATCCTAAAAAGATAATTTTCCATTTCTTAAAAAAACATTTTAAAGTTCTTATTTTAGACGTAAACTGGTCAAAGAAAAAATCGATTAAAATTAAACCAGGAGTAAAGTTTAATCCTCTATCTCCCTGATGAATTTCTTCATCATTGCATATTACCATTCATTCATCTAATTTTATTTTTTTCTTTCTCGTGCATTTTTATTAAAATTCTAGTTAGTTAATGTACAGTGTAATATTAGTTTCAGGTACAGTATAGTGATTCATCACTTCAATATGACATCCCGGTACTCATCACAAGTGTACTGCTAATCCCCATCACCTATTTAATTCATCCCCCCAACTCACCTCTCTTCTGGTAACCATCAGTTTGTTCTGTAGAGAGTCAGTTTCTAGGTTTGCCTGTATCTTTTTTTTTTTTAACCTTTACTCATTTGTTTCTTTCTTTTCTTTTTCTTTTTTTTTTTGTATCAAGTGTTTATTTACATTCTAGTTAGTTAACATATAGTGTAATATTGGTTTCAGGAGTAGAATTTAGTGATTCATCACTTACATATAATACCCAGTGCTCCTCACAAGTGCCCTCTTTAATACTCATCACCCATTTAGCCCATCCCTACCCAACTCCCTCCAGCAACCCTCAATTTGTTTTCTATAGCTAATAGTTCCCTATGGATTGCCTCTCTCTCATTTTTTCTTCCTTCCCCTATGTTCATCTGTTTTTTTTCTTAAATTCCACATATGAGTGAAATCAAATGGTATTTGTCTTTCTCTAATGGACTTATTTCACTTAGCATAATACACTCTATTTCCATCCACATCACTGCAAATGGCAAGATATCACTTTTTGATGGTTGAGTAATATTCCATTTCATATATATATATATATATATATATATGTAGTAAAACCTTGGTTTGCAAGCATAATTCATTCCAGAAACATGCTTACAATCTAAAGCACTTGTATATCAAAGCAAATTTCAAGGACCATTGGCTCAGTTGTGCTTATGTGACATTCGGTGTCACGTACGACTCATATTGAAAAACATTGCTCCTTTTTCAAGTTAAAATTTATGAGAAATGTTTGCTTGTCTTGTGGAACACTTGAAGAAAAAGTTAACTTGCAGTCCAAGGTTTTACTGTGTGTATACATATTATGTCTACACACCTGTTCTTTATTGATTCATCAGTCAATAGACATTTGGGCGCCTTCCATAATTTGCCTCCTATTGATAATATAGCTATAAACATTGGGGTGCATGTGCCCCTTGGAAGGAGTATTTTTGAAGCCTTTGGGAAAATACCTAGTAGTGCAATTGCCTGGGCATGGGATAGTTCTATTTTTAACTTTCTGGGGAACCTCTACTATTTTCTAAAGTGGCTGCACCAGTTTGCATTCTCACCAGCAGTGTAAGGGTTCCTCTTTCTCTACATTCTTTCATTCACCTAATTTTAGAAAGACATGAATATCTTTATTAAAGGAGATTTTTAATAATCCTCTATATATATATGGAATTCATAAAATCACTGGATAGTCAGGTGGATGGGAATGATCACAGAAATATTACATGTACTTGTATTGTTAAACTGACAATGGTTACCAGTAACAATAATATAATATTTTATATAAAATATTTGAAATAAATATTTGTGGGTAAAAAACTTATATGTTAGAAAGACAGAATTATGATATTTTATTTATGATAGTTGGCATTGTACTTTCCCAGGGCAATATTTCAACAGAAGCTTATAAAATATTAAGTGATGCTCTAGATCCCAGAAGACCTAGAATTCCCCTATGTGAGAGAAAGCAACAGGGAAGGAACCCTCTGGTGTTGACATCAACTCCATATTTTAGGGCAGATAATCTTGTGCAATCCTAGACTAAAGAGGCCATGGGCTGTCAGGTTGATTCAAGAAACAAGGTATCCTCTCTTTCTTCATATACACACATGCTGACCCAGGGAATAGCCTTGATGTTTGCCACAATAAACATTTGGAATATTGCATTCGTATTGCCCTGTGTCTCTTTTAATTTACCTCTGTGACCAATGAAACAAACTGCTTCTCCACTTCAAATATATGGGTGATGGTTAGTTCACCTAAAGCCATCTTCTCCCTTTAGTATTATACCATTCTACTTGCCTGTCATGTTTATTCCTCATATTTGAAATACAGTGCATTGTCTTTCCTGTTCAAGTTATTCCTTTGACTTCTCTAATTCTCTTAAAGGCTGGAAATTAGGACTCTGCTTTTCTATGATCTCCAAATCAGAGTTACAAATCCTTCTTGTCCTTCCTGTACCACTTTTTTTTTCATTTTTATTTTTATTATTTATTGATCTCCATGGCGGCAGTCATTGGCATTCGGTAGTTTCTTGAAGTGCCCATCATCGTATCCATCCCACCCCATCCTCTAAAATTTATCTTAAACAGGATATCATCCTCTTGAGCAGTACTCTGATGACAGCACTCTCTCCTGGAGATGCCATAATTATTGTTCTACATGTGACAATAAGGTGTTCATATTTACTAACACAAAATTGTACAAAATGATCCTTAATAACTTTTAGTGTTTTTTTATTGGTATTTGTTTACATCTAATCACTTTATTACATTTAGTTTTTTGTATTATTTTCCTTTTTTTTCTTGATTTGATCTTTTTGTTATTATTTTTTAAATGTATGTTTTATTAGCATTATACTAGTATTTTATAATTTTCTTTTACATACTTGATTTTCAGTTACTTCTATATTTTATGATATGTATCATTGTATTTTTCTCATTTTTATTGATACACACTTCTAAATTTAATTTAATTTTTAAAAATTTGAGTGTGGTTAACACATGATGTTACATTAGTTTCAAGTGTACAACATAGCAATGAAACAAGTTTATACATTATGCTAAGTTTAACACGTTTGATACATACTGTTAAAATATATTCTTAAAATTTATCTTTAACAGTGTTTAAAATTAATATAATCCTCAGAGATTCTCAAATGACTACTGAACAAAATCCAAACACCTTAGGCCATAGTTAAGAATTCTCAGTCTCACCTCAAACTATTTTCTAGCTTTTGCACCAGTGGGATTTCTTTTCAAACTTGACTTTTTCTTCTTTCCATGATCTCTGGTTAAAGCCATCTTATTTTTCTCTCTGTATTAGTGCACTCAGCTCCTAACTGGCTTTCCTGCTTACACTCCTGTCTCTCCCTTTATTCCCAACACAGCCACCATTGATCCTGCTAAAACAAATATGGTTATTTCATTTTTCCACTCCAAACCCTCCCAAGGTTGTCATTTTTACTCAGAATAAAACCCAGGTATTCGTAGGAGCCCGCAAAGCTACAGTCTGACCCTGCTGTCTCCCTGATTTCATCTCCCACCAGTTTCTCCAACCCACTCAACCCTCAAACCGTGATCCCCTCTGGCAGAACATCTCCTGTCCCCTTTGCACTCCCTTTATACGCTGTATTGTACTTATTTGTGTCTCTCTTGCTTCTCCTGCTGGTTTATAAGCTTTTAAAAGGTGGAGAAAATTCATTTTTCACCTTATATCTGGAATACTGCCCCACCAATATCTAAAGGCTTAGACAAATATGTACATGATGTGACAATAAACGCATGTTGACTCGTGATAAATGAAGTTAAAGTGTTTAATTCATGGTGGGCACAAAATGACGTTATATTAAAAAGCAATTTAAATCAGTATTTAAAAAATTAATTACAAATGGTTTTTCTCATAAGATTTATATGAAATAAATCATTTAAATATATACAGTTTTCCACAAATGAGTGTAGACCCTAGACAAGCAAAATCCCACATATGTCTTCAGTCTTTAATAATTTCCTGAGTCTGTTGGTTTGAGGATGTATTTATATACTACATGCAGCATGCCAGAAACTACCAAGAATAACTGTCTTTTCTCACATCCTTCTGCTCAGATCTCAGAGTCTGGAAATGTAATGAACAGATACTTCGATCAGCCCTGCTTACGTGTTGTGTATAAACCTGACATTGATCAGAGTGGCAAAAACATAAATTTGGGCTGGTTTTATTACTGAACAGCACAGCTCGATTGTGTGAGTCTCTGCGAGTCATTAGTTTCCTGCAGAATGTATCCTGCAATCCTTGCAAAGGAATATGCTTCCAACTGAAAGGCAGATCTTGCTTCCTCACATTGGGTGAGAGCTCCATGACTCAGCTGTGTGCTGTTTTTGGAAAATTTGTCTGTAGAAAATTAAATAAACCTTTTGTTCGTTTGTTCGTTTGTTTTCTAAAGTGTGAGAACATTTGGGAAAATTGACACTTCTGAAAGAAACACACCGCAAAAACCGTTTTGTGTAGTTTTCTCTTATTGGTCGTAACTACGTTATCATTTCCCTATTGGATTCCCAAAGAATACAGACGGGAAGGAATGTATTTCTAGTTTTGCTTGAGTTTTCAGAGCTTCATCTTTTAATAATGCTAATCACTTTTGAAAACCTCAGAAAACATTTTCTTTGGCATGTTTCTTAAAAAAGAAACCAAACCTTTCTTTAATGATGAGAAAGATTCCTGTCTTAGATTTTGTGATGTCAATTCTTATGCAGATATTAGTGACTAGAGAGCCAACAGAGAGCTTGGTGTCCCAATTCTGCAACCAGCAATTAGTTAACTCTGTTAACTTCCAGGCAAAGTGTTAGTAGATAGCAAACCATTTCAGTGAGACATAGCAAATCGTGCAATTCATTTATGTTAAAAAGCTTTTGTTTCTCAAAGTTGAAACAGCAACAATAATAATAATACTCCTGCCAAAGTAATACTGTTAGCATTAAGTGAAATAATGTATTTAATAGATTTAGCACAGTGTCTGGTACAAAGTAAGGAACTGGTAATTTGTGTTAGTCTTCTCCTAGTTTTGATTTTTTTTCCCCCGCCTGCTTTCCTGTTTCTTTCCCCTACTCCAACGGTAGTCAACCAATGGCTAGTTTGTAGCACCCATCCCCCACCCCCAAGTATTTGGCAAGGTCTAGAGACATTTTGCCTGTCATATCTGGGAAGGGTGGCTATTGGCCTCTAGTGAGGGTTGTACATTGCACAAGACAGGTCTCCAAAGTAAGAATTATTTGTCCTCAAATGTTTTTGTGCCAAGGTCTGAAATGTCAGTGTGGCAAGGTTGTAAATCTCTACCTTAGTCTATATCTTTCTCCCCATCTGCTTACTTTCCTCATCTCATTCTCTTGTTGCCATCTTATTTTCCTTTTATTTATTATCATATTTTTGTCTCTATGCCTTCACAGCAATATTTAAGTAAACATTCACACTTGAATCTTATTTTACTTTTATGCCTTTAAAGTATTTTTTAAGTTTTTTTTTTTAATGTTTATTTATTCTTGAGACAGAGAGAGATAGAGCATAAGTTGGGGAGAGGCAGAGAGACAGGGAGACACAGAATAGGAAACAGGCTCCAGGCTCTGAGCTGTCAGCACAGAGCCTGACCTGGAACTTGAACTCACAAGCCGTGAGATCATGACCTGAGCCGAAGTACGACGCCTAACTGACTGAGCCACCCAGGCGCCCCATAATATCTCTATGAGAAATGACCACATTATTCTCATACTGGTATTGAGAGAGATGGTTGCCATGGGCCCTGAGCATCAATGAACTTCCTAGCTGAGTGTGCCAAACATCCAGGGTTCTCCTCCCCAGACACTGAGCAGTTTAGTCAAAGTGACCAGAACCTGTTTACGATGCGGTTGCTTGCTCCCTGAGGGAGCGCAACTGACTTGTTTACTGCCTAGTACAAGAAATGCTGGGCCCTTGACCTTGGATTGTTCAGTTGTAGAACTGGGTGCAAATCCTCCACCTAAGCCATTGTGTCACCCTGTGGACTTGAGGGCAAGGAGAACCACCACTACCACGGTAATACTCGCATTGTTGGCTTAACTGTGAGTAATCAGCTGTCCTGCTCTGATGCATTTATTATCTACCTTTTTTTTTTAATAGGCTTCATGCCCAGTGCAGAGCCCAATGCAGGGCTTGAACACATGACCCTGAGATCAAGACCCTGAGATCAAGAATCAGACACTTAACCAACCAACAAGAGCCACCCAGGCGCCCCTTATGATCTACCTTTGGCACTAGAGAGCTGTGGCAGGTCTACTCCTCTGTTATCCTCTGTGAGGTTGAGATTTTTCCCTAATTGAACAACTGGATAAACCTGGCTGTTCAGAGAGCTCTGTAGCATTCAATTCATAAGGTCTTTTTTTTTTTCTTTTTCTATTGCAATGCTATAGTAATTGATCATAATAGATTTATTTCATCACCATATCAATCAGTAGTCATTATCCCTGGAAGGGCCAACATATGAACACAGATCTCTCTGACTGCAAATTCCATGGGCTTTCCACCACACTAAGTATGGTTACTTTGGTTTTATTGTAATCCCTTTTAGCCCCTCTACAGAAACCTTTTCACATTTTAGATTTGCTAATACCTCTGCCTTAAATTGTAATGACTCCTTAAAGATGTGGTTGTACTTCTACTCTGCGACACTGTGAATTCTTTAAAATCTGAGTCTTAGTAATATTTGGATTTGGGCGCTACAAACCTAGAAAATGCCAGAAACATAGTAGGATCTCCATATTCAGTACAACTGAGACAGCAATATATACTATATTATTAGACATGATTTTGTTAGTTGTAAATATAATTTTGATATTGTGGGAGATTTCGGTAAAAACTATTTTATGAATACTATTTTGAATATATCTCAGCATTATATACTTCCAGGTGAGCTCATGATTATGCAATCTAAAAATCCCAGGCTGAGCTCCCATATAACAGGGCCAAATAGTGCATCTGTTGGGATGCCTGGATGGCTCAGTCAGTTAAGTGTCCGACTCTTGATTTCAGCTCAGGTCATATCTCATGGTTCATGGGATTGATCCTTGCATCGGGATTGCTTGGGATTCTCTCTCTGTCTCTCTCTGTGCGCATCCCCTGTCATGCTCTTGTCTCTCCCTCTCTCTCTCTCTCTCAAAATAAATAAATGAATTAAAAAAATAGTGCATCCGTTGACACATCACAGAAGAAGGGATATGGTCCTTCCAAGATTGGTCCTGACATTGAAATCATGTGAAGAAAGTCACACTCAAATAATTGTTTCAACTCTTTGGGGAGGGGGGAGGGGGCTATTTCTCCAGCTTTAGCCAGTATTAATTCATTTATTTCCTTTTTTATTTTTCTATTTTAATGTCTCCCTCACTTTGATTTTAGTATATCATTGCTAAAAAATAGTTTTTGTCTATCTATCATCTATCTATCTAATCATCTATCTATCTAAAATCAGAGTTTTACAACTCATTTGAACATTCAACTGCTTTAGCAGGAAAAATGTTATTGCGCCATAAGCTGGAAGAAAAAAAGAAAAGGTTTCCAAACAGACTGATAACAGACTTATTAACTTCTTACTTGATACTGAAATCCTTCATTTTCTTATGCTCAAAATAATAAGCAAAAAATGAAGCATGGCTCTAGGCCTCATTTTGGTGTTGGTACCATCCTCCAGGGTTGTTCATACATAAGTTCTCCTCAAGAATAAATGTTTTGCATTGTCCAGAGGAGACACTTTTCTCTTTTAAAAAGTCAGTGGGAGTTTTTCAGCTCTGTAGGGAAGATTCTTGGGCAGCTACCAGAAGTGACACTTTAATCACAAATGCCTATTCAGCACAGTTCCTCTGCCATAACGTGTTACACAGTTTAAATAAATGTAATTTTTTAAAGCTTATAGCTAATTCTGACTCAGTGAGCATAAAATAAATGATTTAAATAATGTTCTTAGTGAAAAATCAATATTTTCCAGTTTTTCAGAGCACTGTATGTAACATAATAAATGGAAAATAAGATTTGCATTACACCTTCTTCAAGGACTTTGTAAGGAGACACACGAAGCATAGACCTGATTGTCTTATACCTTGTGTCCTTAGGATAGGTCAAAAGAAAAGAGTTTTCAAAACTAGCTTTACATATCCTGCAAATAATGTGTTTGCCATTAATCATAAACACAAAGAACAGTATAATATTTCATTTAAACAGGGAAAATGAGCAAATAGAACAGGCAAGTAAATTTGTAAATGCGGCCTCTTCATTTAATCTTCTATAGGATTATTCCTGAGTTTTGGAAGCTCTATTGAACTCTTATAATCATTAAGAGCAAAGAGGATGTGACCTTATAAAGCTTGTTCTCTTTGTGCTTTGAGTTATGTGCATTAAACTTCTAGTTAAACTTCCCAATCATTGCGTCACTTTAGCCATATAACCCCATTAAAGGCAACCTGATACCTAATACATTGGACAGACATGGTTTATCACAAACATTTTGAAACCACACTTTCCTTACTGTCACCGATACCCGGGCTCCAACTTCCATGTCTGTGCTGTGTTTGTCTAGCTTTGATTTTGAGGCCATTGAATTGAGTCTGTGTGCTCTGACATGTCTAGTACATTATGGGATAATTGAGGTCTAATCGGCTGGAGTCTTCCAGTGTGCAAGTTACTTCCTGGAAATAAGTTAGCACACAAGGAACTGCACTCCCTCTTTCTGATCACTAGCATACCATTTAGCAAATTGCCAATGCAATGGGCTCAATGATACTCCAGTGCCCTGAATAAGTTAATTGCAAATTAGAAGATACCTAACTCACTCTCATGACCTAACTGAAAATAGGAATATGGGCACTTCGGTTTGCCTCTGAGCATTGACTGGATGATGTATTAAGTACTCTGAACTTCTTAAAACTTCTATGTAAATGAGTAAGGTTTCTCAGTTTCACTTGCCCTTTTATTCTTTGGAGTGTCCTTCCCCTCCAGGGACATAGAAGATAAAACTATCCCTCTACTTGTTTCTATCTTTTGGGAATCTTCTGTTCAGCTGTTGGCAAAAAAAAAATTCCCATTATCTTACCATGATGGCGGAAGGAAGCTGTGTCAGGTTTGGGAAAGGTAACACTATGCATCTGAATATGGAGGATGAAATGGGAGTAGCATGCAATGCCATGATTTTTCTAGGTTTTCTGAGACTGTTTTAAATACTTCAGTATATAAGCTAATGATGCTTACATTCTATTTAGAGGCGGAGGAAATCAATACACTGTACCTTTTCCTAACATATTTCAATCAATAAAACATGCAATTGAAGACACATGAGGTCTGGGCCCTTCAATCAACTGTTATGAAAGATAAATTTTGGAAAGGGATAAAGGCAAATAAGAAGGGAATAGACCAGGGCTAACACCATCTTTCCTGAATGGCATCTTGGCCTTTGAACAATGCCAATTAATATTTTCTTTTTAACATAAAATAATTCTGTTCGTCATTAAACGACAATTTGACCGTGGAACCATGTTGAATTACAGGACTTGGAGATGTTGGGGCTCATGGGGAGAAATGTGCATACTTTTGGAACAACTCAATCAGGGAAAGGATATGCTCTCTGGAATCAGAGAGCTTGACTTTGTCCCTAAAATTACAGCGGCGGGCAGGCATGGGGTGCTTCCCCAAACCCTTTATGACAACCCTTTATGATAACCCTATTCTCTTCCATTCCATTTACAAGAAGACAGCTATCCTATGAGAAGTCTTAAGTAACATAATTAACTCTAAGTTTCTAAATTTTAAAGAAAAAAGTAATATGCATCATTTTGCAAGAATATTGATAGGACTGTTGGCATTACTATTTGCTGTGCCACTGAAATATGTAACTGGATATCCAGAAATACAACTAAAAAAAAGATTATCAAAGCATATGGAATTCTTAAACTGTCTAAATCAAAACAGCAGAAAAAACTATCTATATTCCTCCACACCTACCTATATTCAGAAATGATATTCAATACATACATATAAGCGTGTGTGTGTATATATATATATATATATTCCTATATATATTCTTATGTGTGCCTACGTGTGAATGTATGTACATATAATTATTGAAGCATGCAAATGGGGAAACAATTGCACCACACAACAATATATATACTCCTCAGATAAATTCTTTATTTCAGCTAAAGATGGTGGAAGGATCTTATGATTTTTCAGAATTTATTCTTAACTCTGCATTCCTTTAAGAAACCAAGCCTTTTATATCCTATTATAGGATACATATATATATATATATATATATAAGGATATATGTAATTAGGATACATATAATAGGATATATCTATCTATATCTATATCTATATCTATATCTATATCTATATCTATACATATCTCCATTCATTTAGGAAAGAGTAGGATCAATCACTGCATTTTCCTGGGACCGTCAAGATCCTCCATTTTCTTCTGGAAGATCAGCATTTATAAATCACTTGCTTCCTAAGCAAGCACTTAACAGACATCATATCTTCGAATGTCACAACATTCTGGTGAGGGTAAATAAGGAGAAAATAGCATTCTTCTCACTGATCAGAATCTGAGGCCTTTGGTTGAGCTACTGAAAAACAGTGATGCCTGCCTGAAATCACACAGTGAACTTAGAACAATAATTATAACCCAGGGACAGTAGTCTCACTGCTGTGATTGGCAACTGGTTTCTCAGTGCAGTTGAATGTCCTTTACCTTTTTCTGAGGAGGTATGAGAGATGGGACATTTATGATATAAATAGGTACATATTTCTTCCAGCAATACCCTTACAGGTTAATGTGACTTTTATTTGCACGCTCAAATTCCTCAGATTTAAGCAGCCCACAGCCTAAACAAAAAAAAAAAAAAATAGTAACATTCATCATATTTCTGCTTGAATTTTATTTTTCCAAAGCCCTTCTCTTTCTACCTGAGTCAAACCGTGTCAACCAAGATGACAAATTATTTTTCTTTTGTTTGGCCACCCTCAATATATATCTGTAATCATGTACAGTTTTTTTCTGGGAACGTTATGACATTTCCATGTGATTTGTTTTCTGGGTAAAAGGACTCTTTTATTATGAAAAGGGTTACTACCAGGGTTAGCAATATTAATGCATAATGTCAGATGTGGTTGTTTGGACATTATAGTGGAGGTTGCTTACAGCTGCCCTGAGTGTTTATTGTCGGCTGTGAATTAATCTGCTGTTCTAATGTGACATGTTCGGTAAAATGACATGGATCACTGGCTGGTGGAAGGTCCCTGCTATAACAATATGAAGTAAATAAAAAATGATTCTTCCCAGTCTAAAATGTTCCCAAACCTCGTCCATATTAAAAATACATGGAGCGTTGGGGCGCCTGGGTGGCTCAGTCGGTTTAACATCTTAGTTCAGCTCACATCATGATCTCACGGTTCGTGGGTTTGAGCCTCACGTTGGGCTCTGCACTGATGGTGTGGAGCCTGGAACCTGCTTTGAATTCTGTCTCTCTCTCTCTCTCTCTCTCTGCCCCTCCCTCACTTGTGCATGCTCTCTCTCTCTCTCTTGCAAATAAGTAAATAAATGTAAAAAGTTAAAAATACATGGAATGTTGAGTAATAATTCTTTTTATAACACACTATAATGATATTTAATACTTGTTAAAGCCAATTGCCAATAACCCCTCCCACACCGGGAAGAACACCACCTTGCTGAGTTTCGTAAAAATCTAGTTTCCTAAGAATACTCATCTGGCACTTTCTATTGGGACTAATTTAAAGTTTTATATCCTTTTTTAAAGTTCCAATAGTTTGATGAGAATGCATGTGGTTGTACAAACTTGTTTCTACTGATCACTTTCACGAATTCAGAATATGTGGGATTCAACTTGTATCTTAAACAAAGACCTGGATTGTTAAATAGTACAATTATTTAAAGAATCGTTTTCATAATTTGAGAGGTTCCCTTTAAAAAAGACATAAGGGTTGAATGTGGGGCAGACAGACTGAGCCTCCCTGTAGGAGAAGCGGCTCATTGTTTTTTAAGTTTATTTATTTTTATAATATTTTAAAATATTTGTTTTTAATACAGAGAGAGTGCAAGCAGGGGAGGGGCAGAGAAAGAGAGAGAGAGAGAGACAGAAGATCTGAAAGGGACTCTGTGCTGACCACAGTGAGTCTGATGTGGGGCTGGAACTCATGAACTGTGAGATCATGACCTAAGCCGAAGTCACATGCTCAACCAACTGAGCCACCCAGGTGCCCTTCATTTCTTTGTTATATTGAACTTTTGCTTAAGATTTCATTAGAAGAAAAGGTTTGTGAATACGGGAAACAAAACAGGTAAATCCAGCTCTATTGATTGATAATCTGGGTTGTGTTTCCCTCTTTGAGGTACATTGAATAAACTGTATATGCCTCAGAGATTTCTATTTTCATCTCCATATTTATAGTATGGGACTCATCATATCTTTCTCTAATGTTGCTAGGAGAACTGAATGAGAAAATTTTGAAAGGCCTTTGTAAAAGGTTGTTCATGACTACTTACATTTTTAATAAAATGTACAATTGCTTACTGATAAACTCAGATTGTATGGCAACCATTCACGGAAATTCTGAAATGCAGACATTTGAATTTATGTAATTGACAAAGTAAGATTAGTCCAGTTGTTAAACTCATTTTCTGACAGCCTCTGACCATGTAGGTCCTTGAGCAAATTATCTACCTTTTCTAAGGCCCTGTTTACCCTCCTTGTTCATGAAGGAAAAATCACAGTATTAATCTCAGGGGTGTTTTTGCTATGAAATGAGATGATAGCTGTGGAGTAGGCATAGCGCCTGGCATAGCAAAGTAAGCTTAGAAATCAATATACGTTTACTGTTGTCACTACTATTATTATTTATGTTCCTTTTGTAAACCTGTTCATAAATTCATCCCTGATTATTTATTGTTTGTGTAAAATAAGGGAATGCCTTGGAAAGGGGAGAAACAAACATATGACTTTGAAAGAACCTAATCTTACTGGCTGTGTCTCTCTTTTTAATTTTTTTTTAAACTTATACTGAGATCATAACACACTCATCTGAGTCATTATGATCTCATGAGAAGAATATGAGATGCTTCCATTGAAATTTCACTGAAATCTTAATGCAACCATTATGGTTCTTCCACTGAAATCATAATCATATGTTCTGTAGCCATCATGGTGTATCGTGTCAATGCATACTAAGGGAGTCCTCGTG
This sequence comes from Prionailurus viverrinus, assembly GCF_022837055.1. Classification (NCBI taxonomy): domain Eukaryota; kingdom Metazoa; phylum Chordata; class Mammalia; order Carnivora; family Felidae; genus Prionailurus; species Prionailurus viverrinus. Next base: position 34,259,899 of record NC_062561.1, read on the forward strand.
CACAGACCATTGACATGATAGACTATAATGGCTCTTTCAAAGCTGCTATGGTCCACTGTGTCAATGCATACTGAGGGAGCCTTTAACGCACTGATCCGAGCCTGCAGAGTACTTCTCCATGGTGGGGAGGGGGGTAATCTTATGAATATTTTGATGAAAAGCCGGTTGCTGGATTTTCATTCAGTTTTAATAAGCTTCACAGTGATATAGTGATTAGTGTGCATCAAGCTAGTAGTAAGGTTCAGGTTTCATTTAAGACTATGAAACAGTTGTTATCTTCCCAAGATGTAAGACAACTTAGTTCAGAAAGCAGTTGCCTGTATCAAGGACAAGAGCACCTTGTGGGAGTCATTGGTAATGTGCTTCACTGCAGTCTTCCAACCTAATCACCCCATACCCATTGCCAACCACTAATGAAAACTGCAGAAAGTACTTCCTCATTATTTCTGAACAACACATCTCTGCTTATAATGTATTTCTGAAAACTCTGGATCACAAAAATGCGGTGTTTTCTTTTTTTTTTTCTTGAGTTTATTTATAGATTTTTTGAGAGAGAGAGAGAGAAAGAAAGGGAGGGGGGAGGAGTAGACAGAGAAGGAGAGAGAGAATCCCAAGCAGGCTCTGCACTGTTAGTGCAGTGGCCATCACGGGACTCCATCTCACAAACCGTGCAATCGTGACCTGAGCCGAAATCAAGAGTCGAAGAGTCAAGCACTTAACTGACTGAGCCACCCAGGTGCCTCCAAAAAATGAAGTGTTTTCTAAATTAATTTCTAAGTGGAAGGGGGAATTCAAATACACTCCCAGGAACCATTAAAAATGTTTATTTAAGGAACAAAATGTAGTCATTTCACAAAGTCTTAATTATCCATCCGTGACCACATGAATCCTTTTTCTTCACTGTGGAGGAAACCAAGTGTTGGATTGTACGTATGGACACTCATATAGTCCTAATTTTTAAATTTACTTGCTTATATAAAAGTTAGAGCCACCCTTAAGTATTTTATAATTAACTAAAGTTATTAAGCAATTAAGGAATCCAATGTATAAGATAACTCCAAGACTAGAGGGTCAACAAAATTAGAAAACACTTCACAGAGTTTTAGCCCTTGTTTCTTTCTTCCCAACGCTGGACCTTGTCCAAATTTGACATTGCCCTTTTCCACCAGTAAATACTTTGTTTCTTTCTCTTTACATTACTTTTCCAGAAATGTAGACTATTTTCTTCCTATTTTTGCCCTCAGCAAGATGTCAGATCATTCTTTTAAAAATGTTAACTTATAACTACAGTTACCTATGTATGATTTACTCTGTCACTAGCTGTTCAAGGAATACCGTACTCTCATATGAAAATAAAATCTTATAGTCTAACTCCTTAAACCCCCCAAAGAAACTAAAATCAAATAATAATTTTTTGTCAAGAAAGATCTTTCTTTGTTATCACCCACGCCACAGAATCAGTTTTGCTTTTGTTTAAAAAGCTGCCTGTGACTAGAATCACCAGTGGCCCAGATGCAGTAGAAATAAAGCTGAAGACAGATTAATAAAAATAAAATAACAATTATAGCTAACACATACATGCCATTTATTCTCTATCTTCCCAACAAGATCCATTCTCCCCTCTCTCTTCTCTTCCCTGTGTCATGATGAATTGAGGCTTAATGGTTTTATCATTATGGCTTCCTTGGTCTTTGGTATCCGGCTGGTTGCAGTCAGTGGGGGGCATAAGCAAGATATAAGAGAATGAGAAGGCTGTCGGCTGTTACTTCTGCTGCTCCCTTCTGGGGACTCAGCAGTCTAGCAGTGGCTGAGAGTCAGCTCTCAGGCTCTGAGAACAATATCATGCCTACAGGTGGGAATTACTTTCTGCTATTGCGATAGTCACCAGGCATCTTAGCATGTATTGTTGGTTCCTTTCCACTGAAACACACATATAGGAGTAGATGTATAGATGTACATCTAGTAGGTGGCAGACCTCAGTGGTCTGTCACATGTGTAAATGGTCCCATCATTAAAGGTTCTCAATTAAATCCTTGAGTAGATATTACACAAGGAGACTCACTGCGGCATATTTTAATAATCTCCATCCAATAATAATGACCAAAAGTAACCCGCGGCAATACAGCGAGGATAAGACATTAAGGTCTTGGACACTTCAGAAATGATGACTCAGGTCACTGCTCTGGGTAAAGAACCCACCCCAGTTGAAATGTTGACAAAGGTTAAGGGAAACATAGAAGAGATGATGTAAGAAGGAATCAATGGTTATCAATTTAGGCTTTATTACCTGCTAGCATAGGTACTGTCATAGCTGTATTTTATGTTAAGTTCTCATTTCTTTTGTCCTTTTCCCTGTCTTCATATACGAACAGTATTGGCTGTGGCTCATGTTATAGTTTATGTTCTAAATGGCAATCTGACTACATTGACATCATCCCATGATTATATGATGGCTGATAACTCTTTGGGGATAAAATACTCTTCATCTAAATAAAAACCAAAAATGGATACTGAATGTCAAAAGGTGTAGAATATTTTGGTTATAAAGTGTTGTTCCCTCCTTCCCCTCCTCATACCATCTCTGCTCCTCTGCGCTCTGAGATCCAGTTCTGGCTGAACACTTAGGCTCCTTTGTCCTCCTTGGAGTCAACCAATACAAAGACCAGCTAGGTGATGGCAGAAAGGAGTAGGGAGCGTTCTCCTCGTCCAGTTCTCATCAGGCATCGCTATTGTTAATTCCTCTCTTTTCCCTTCAAGCTTAGGTGTTGTAATGACTCTACTGTTGCAGTCCAAGAATGTCTCAGATTCCTCTTTGGCTCCCTGAACTTTCCACCTATCTCTTTAATTAGATTCTCTATTAACTTCTCTTCAGCTAAACGCAACTGAGAGGATTTTTTTTTCTTGTTCGGCCCATAACTAATACAATGTATTAGCCGTTGATGAGTCAGGCCAATGACTTTTCCAAACCCATTACATGCATTATCTTACTTATTCTTCACAACTCGATAGGTTAAGGACTACTCCTCTCACATTTTACTAATGATGGAAATGAGCCACAGATAATAAGTATCTTGCCCAATATCACACAGAAAGTAAATGGTTATAGCCAAGATTGAATCAGGATCATCTGACTCAAGCCCATAGTTTCGGCACCTATAAAAATATTTTGGAAGCATACAGGTTTTATGTCGATTGAGTGCCCCTTAGGTATGAGAAAGTAGACTTGTAGAACAAATAAAAATTGGTAAAGAAACACAGCCTCCGGACTGAAATTCTTTTTACCAGTAAGTATAGACAGTGACAAACCTGCACAGTATGTAAAATTTAAGTGCTTTAGCCCACCGATTTTGTATCCTAGAATACAACCCAAATTCGTTGACTGAATAAATTATTTTTAGGTAGCTTTATGCGCTGAAACATTTAGAGTATTCAACACTACAATCAGAACTCCTGTTCTGAAAACTCATTTTTATTCTGAATTTGATGACACTTTTCTTCACTCTTTCCTCCAGTTTTTGTGGTTGTTCCTTAGGGTCTGTCTCCTAATCCCACATCATACTTCAAATTGCTGGAGTTCTTGACTTTGTCTTGGAACCTCTCCTGTTTGTTTTTCTCTCTTGTCCTTTCTTCCTCAGTCATTTTAATTTTATACTTCACATTAGTTTTTCTTGCAAGACATGCTTGGTTACAGGTCTATCTATAAAGTAAATACTTGGCACTGGTTTACCTGGCAGATTTGGCCTGGATGCAGTCTGGCTGGTGGATTTTGTATATTCATAATCTGAAAATCTGGAAATAAAATCTAGTAAAAAAGTCATCAGTCACTAGAAAAAGTGATAATTTAAAAACAAAAACACAAGCTAGGTATTCAGACCACTGATATCTGCCATCTACTAGACATACACCTGTACTATCATTTCTGTTGGCTTCCTCATCTGTAAAACTTTATTCATGGGTTAACTTCATTTTTTTCAGGTCTTGTCATGAATCTGGATTTCTGTTTTTCTACTGGTCAAACTAAATAATAAAGATTAGTTTTTCAGGGCACCTAGGTGGCTCAGTCGATTAAGGGTCCGACTTCAGCTCAGGTCATGATCTTTGGGTCTGTGAGTTCGAGCCCTGCATCAGGCTCTGTGCTGACAGCTCAGAGCTTAGAGCCTGCTTCAGATTCTGTGTCTCCCTCTCTCTACCCCTCCCCCACTCATGCCTCTCTCTCTTTCTCGCAAAGGTAAATAAACATTGAAAAAAATAAAAAAGATTAGCTTTTTCATATTAACTGGTATCTCAAGAAAAAAGTGTTACATGTCCAAATAAGTCTGAACTCTTCATAGCATATTGTTATTCGTATTGTAACTGAGCAAATTAATATTTAGTGAAAACATTTTTAATTTGTGAAGTTCTTAAACCAAAAATGTTTGTTTACACTAAAAAGAAATGTGTTATAAGCAGTACATTTTAAATTTGAAGAACCATATTTTTCTCTGCTAAAACCACATCATACATAATACTGTGGAGCTGTCTAAATACAACAAGAACTTCACAAATTTTAGGAAGAATTGGTCACCATCTGAATGGTACTTTTAATGTACGGATTATCCAACATAAATATTATATTTGTTCTTGAAGTAGATCCACAGGGGGTAGAACACCAGTATCTGGATGATGACGAAAGCCATAAAAGAAAATTCTTTCTTTTCTTAAGAATGGGGGAAAAATGATGCCATTCAAGAGGTCAGTTCTTTGGCAGAAACAAAAACTCTATTTTAAAATCATCTGAAAATGAATATCTGTGTAGGGTCAGTGAGAGACTGGAAACTACTTCAGAGAAAAATGAATGAGCACACTAATGTGTCCTCCCTTATTGTCGAGCTGAAAATAGATTGCTGAAGTGCATTCTTGTTTAAACCCAAGATGCCACCCAAGAATCCTTGAAGCCGAATCTCTGCTAAAGAAAAACTACCATCCAACACTTGTGATATGTCACACATAAAACAATCATTAGTGAGAGAGCGGCATGCATGGTTCTCGTTATAAGTCAAGATTTTGACAGGTAAAGTTTGGAGACGCAACATGAAAATTCCAGGATGAACGAATTTGTTACAAAACGAAATGGTGGCTCATTCAGGATGATCCCAGAATGGCCATTGACTATAAGAACTGGATGAGAAGAGAAGTAAAAATCTGAGAATACCTTCAATCCCAGAACATCTTTTCTCTTTTCTCCAACATTTCACTCATTTCTTTGCTCCTTCTCTCTTCACTAGACTTACCTTTATCGTTTCTCCCCTTCTCTCCTCACTTTGTCTCCTCCTTCTTCCCTTAAACACTGTTGGATCTTTCTTTTTCTGTTTCCACTTTCTTTTCTAGCTTTTCTCTTCTACTCCCATTTGTCTCATTCCCTTTCCAAGTCCACACTTTTATTTTGATCATACATGGAGAAAGGGGAAAAGGGCTAAATTTAATGATGATTATTATAATTGTGAAATGTATTTTTGAATTGCAAATTTAGACCCATTACATTAACATTATCATTTGGTTCAAATGTTAGAGGTACTTAGTAAATTAAAGTAAAATCATTCTGAGACTTTGAACATGAGGCTTATCTTTGAAATGATTGTCAGCCTGGCCAGAGAATGGAATTGAGTTTGTGATGAGAGAGAAATCTGCCAAAGATCAAGCTGGCCTGCCTCTCAATGTCGCCCTGCCTGAGCAAATTGGCAACTCATAAATGCTTTGGTTGATGATGCTCACAAAAATACGTGCAGGGGAGGCTGTTTTGCCTGCTGCTACCTGTGTCCAAAGAGTTACTGTTGCCAGCTGCTGAGTCCAGTCCCAGAGCTGCTCCTGGCAGACAGAGGCTTTTCTGGAGCAGGAGTTTCTGCAAGACTTTCCTATGCATATGGAAGGACATGTTGCTAGCTATCACTCAGAGAAAGAAAGAAGAGAATGTTGCTAATGAACTTCCCATTCAGTAACATCACTATCTAGAGGGAGATGAGTATTCAAATTCATGTCAGGATTTAAGGCATATCCCATTGAGCTCCATTCTACTGAAAAATTGACTTAAAATGCTTAATAGGAGAAACCTACAACAAGAAAGCATATTTCAGAGATACAGGCTGGATGAGGTATGTTATGTACACTAAGAAACATAAGAAGCTACCTACCCTATTCGTATTGTTAGTATGGATTTATGGCCTGATATTATGTCTATAAAGCAGAGGTGTTTTTGTTCTATGTACCAGTGAGCACCAGCAACTAACCTCATGCTAGTTAAAGACAATCATTCAATTTTCTATACCCTGGGTGTAGGTGTGTTTCTCCTCTCCACTGTTTTTCCCTTCTTTTACTTTTCCTTCTTTTTTCTGAAGGATTCAAAGCAACTTAACTGTACTGAACATACTGGAAAAAGGTGCAAGCAATTCACCTAAACAAGTATGAACTGGAGAAATAGCAGTGGGCCCTAAGGACCATATAACGGAGGTGGGATTGGTGGTGATAAAGAAAATATGTTTAAACGTAACCACAATGTCATTATCATACCTAACCAAGTTAACAACAATCCTTTAATATTATCACACAGTCCATAATAGAATTTCCTTGATTTTTTGATAAATAACAGTTTTTACAGTATTTTTATTTTTATCAGTTTCTAAATAAGTTTCACCCATTCTATTTGGCTGTTATCCCCCTAGATCCCTTAAAGTTAGCAATTCAAATAGAACCTCAACATTGGTTAAATACTGTCTTTGGTTTGGAATTTATGAATTACTTGCTACATGGTACACACATTCTTCTAAAATAACTTCAAGGTTATCAAAAGAAGAAGCAATATATTTTTGTCTATAGTCTGGAAGATAATTAATCTACTCAAAAATATTTAGGAGAAAATGTAGAAATGATGCAAAAGTGTTTAAAGTCTTCAAAATAGTGAAACACAGAAGCAGAAAATAGAACAGTGGCTTCCAGGGATGTGAGTGGGAAAGGGATGGGCAGTTGCTATTAATGGGTATAAAACTGAAGTTTGGTAAGGTGATTTAGTTCCAAGTATCTGCTGCACAGCATTGTGACTACAGTAAACACTACTGTGTTGTGCATGTAAAAATTTGTTCAGAGTGTAGACTTCATATTAAGTGTTTCACCACAATAATAATAGTGATAATAATAATAGTAAATTCCTTAGTGTTTTTATTTTAACCTTTCTGGTAAAGACATTTAACCATCCAGACAACAAGTATATTATTCTAAGAGAATTGTAATTACTTCTCAATTGAATGTATTTTGTCTAGTCTGATAGCTGAGTTAAGTATTGGCCAACATTTTAATTGATGCTTGAGATCGGATCCTGGGGGTACCCTAAGAAATTTTCCTTATGACCTATTGGCAGTGTTAAGTCATTTTATAGACCCTAATTAATTAATAAAGATAGCTAAGTCCAAACCTTGAAAACAGCTTTGTAAACTGAATGCTTAACTAATTATTTAGTAACTTACTTCAACTTTACTTAAATATCAAAGTGGAGAAAATTTCTTAATGCCTGTAAAGGTTACTTTACCAGGAGATCGGTTCCAACTAACCATTTTCTTGTTTGTGACTGAATTCATTTCATAGTCTTTCTCTTTTTTTGGAAAATACTTTGAGAGAAACATGAGTGGCATCTGATTGGGATTTTTCTGTTATGATTTTTTTTAATGTTTATTTATTTTTGACAGAGAGAGAGAGCGAGACAGAGCATGAGTGGGGGAGGGGCAGAGAGAGAGACACACACACACAGAATCTGAAGCAGGCTCCAGGCTCTGAGCTGTCAGCACAGAGCTCCATGTGGGGCTCAAACTCACAGACCACGAGATCATGACCTGAGCCGAAGTTGGACGCTCAACCGACTGAGCCACCCAGGTGCCCCCCCCCCGTTTTTTTTTTTGAGAGACAGAAAAAGCATTTGCGTGCATGCACACACACCCACACACACACCCCCCCCCCACACACACACACACAGACATGAGTGTATGAGCAGGGGAGGGGCAAAGGGAGAGGGAAAGAGAGTCTTTAAGTTTATTTATTTTGAGGGGGAGGGGCAGAGGGAGAGACAGAGAATCCTAAGCAGACTCCACACTGTCAGGGCAAAACCCGACTTGGGGCTTGAACTCAGGAACCATGAGATAGATCATGTGAGATCCTGACCTGAGCCAAGATCAAGAGTCAGACACTGGCTGAGCCACCCCTGTAACCCTCTGGTTGGGTGTTGGCCAAATTTCATGATGATATAAATGCCCTCCTCTGCTTAAGTTTTTTGAATTGAGTGCCTGTAACTTGAAACTAAAGGAGCCCTTACCCAGAAGTTACTGAAGTAGCTTTATAAGGAGAGGTCTTAGCTATAAGACGAGGAATAGGAAATTATGGTATTTTTGGATCCAAGGGAAGAATGACTCCTTTTTCAACATATGCTTTCCTTGCTGGCTCCCACACACAAATGTATCCTAAGAAGAATAAATTTTGGAAAAACTTAAAGATTTAACATTTTTATTTTTTAAAAAAGTTTAGAGGTTATGATGAATCTAGTATCGTGCTCCCAGAGTAATTTAAGAACCATTAAATTTTGTTTTAGTTGATGTTTTGTTGCTAAGTATAGGTTTCTGTTTCCTGACTTGTATTTATATTTTTTTTAAATAAAGAATCTTTTTAGTCCTGATTAATAATTTGCCTCTCGGTTCAGAAGATTCAAGCAATAGTCATGATAAATTCTTAACAATTCATCATCAATATTTGGGATTACAAGCATATAAATGTATAATTAATTAAGTTTACAGAAATAAATATGGAGACAGAATTTTCATCCTCTTTCTTATAGCTTCATCACATTTTGGCTTTGTTCTACTTCATAGGCAGAAATAAAATTCTTATTATGGATTTGAATATCTTTTCTATGAGAAGAATTTTAAAAGGTTTATTTTCTTACCTTTAAAAATTTTTTACCAGTAGAAGAATATTGTGAGCATATGAATATTTTAATAGAAAGAAGAGCCCAGCTCCATCTACTTCTTATAGCAAGTAACATGTTCTTTGCAATTTTTTCTCACTGTGTAGCTTCAAAATAGTTTTAAACAGTCCCCTGCCCACATTTCACAGAAAGACAGACTTTAATGTTTATTTATTTTTGAGACAGAGAGAGACAGAGCCTGAACCGGAGGGGGGTGTGGGGGGTCAGAGAGAGAGGGAGACACAGAGTCTGAAGCAGGCTCCAGGCTCTGAGCTGTCAGCACAGAGCCCGACATGGGGCTCGAACTCACAGACCATGAGATCATGACCTGAGCTGAAGTCAGACGCTCAACCAACTGAGCCACCCAGGCGCCCCAAAGACAGACTTTAGACTATACTTCCCACCTTAATCTAGTGACCTCCATACTGATGAGGTAGAAGAATGATTTGTTGTGCTTTTTAGAAAATTAAATGCTTTTTGATTGTTTTACCTATTAGCTTTTTCCATGACAAAATATAATTCATTACATATCATTGAACAAAAGGTTTATTTCAAACATTTTAATCACGGTGGAATCATATCACAACAGTCATGGTTATCAAAAGTGGTTTGTTAACTAAATTATGAAATATGTTCTTACCATTAAACAGTATGGAATGGTTTTCTTGGTGATAACATTTGAAACCTATATTATATTTCTATTTCCTTTTTCTTCATGAAAGATTCCCATAAGGAAGATCTATTACTCTGTATGATACAATCGCCATGTAACTCCAAAAAACAACATTAAAATATTCATTTAGGATTGTTTAGTCTAAAATTTGTCAAAAGAATTTATGAAATGGAATTATGTCAAAAAATTACGAACTGTCACAGGCTGAGGGTAAAATCAGCAAAAATGATGGAGTGAGACATCAGAGGAACATTAATTGCAGTGGAGTGGTTGGCCTCTCCATTTGATGGACTTTAGTTAAAAACCTTTATAATTAACGAGCGCCTGGGTGGCTCAGTCAGTTAAGCATCTGACTCCTGATTCTGTCTCAGGTCACACTCTCATGGTTCGTAAGATCAAGGCCTGATTTGGGCTCTGTACAGACAGCACAGAGCCTGCTTGGGATTCTTTCTCTCTTTCTCTTTCTGCCCCTCCCCTGCTCACACTCTCTCTCTCAAAACAAATAAACATTTAACAAATTATAGTTAAATAATTAGACAGTTTTAAAATAGCTCATTTTATTTTGAATAATAAAATATATTATGATAAAATATATATTCATTGCTATGGTAATTCCTGAAATTGTAACAGTAAAATTATCTATAGCCATAGTAATAGTATCTTGGATCTCTGATTTAACAGAATTGAACATGTGGAATATGGTAACATACATAGTGAGGTCTATATTTATTTACAGATATTAAGTTAAATATTTGTATCTAGGTGCGTGTGTACATATTGCAAAAACAAAGCCAAATCAAATTACTATATGATAATTTAGATTTGAGAGATGTGATTATAAACATTACTTTGAAAAAGCAAAAGGCCAAAATAGATTACTTTTGAACTTTGTAGAGGAAATTAAACTTTCTCTGGGTTGCCTGAAATTAGTGTTAGGAGCATATTTACATTATTAGTAAAATTCCTCCCTACACAACCATTGAATCATTAGTTACCTGTTCTTGGCATGTCAGAAAAGTAACATGTCACTTTAAAAAATAACACTATATATCAAATATTTTTTTAAAAAATCTGATTGTCTTAATTATTGATGACTTGAACTTTATATACTCTGACAATTCCATTGGTTATTTTCACAAAATTTAAAATCTGTGCAAGATTCTAGTTTAGAAAATATAACTTTCTATGTCCATAATGGCAGTGTTTTTACCATACATGTGACTTTTTGTGAGATGATATATTTGGTGCTTCTAGTCCTATTATTAATAGTTATGATTTATTAACTAGACACATGTTTAGATTTTTTTTTGGTAAAACACAATTACACAATTTTTGCTTTGCTTGATTTTCAAAAAAACTTATAATAACAAAAAAATGTTTCTGGGATGAAATATTAAACAGGAGACTCAGACAATGCCAAGTGATCCTCCCATGTTGAGAACCAATTATCTCTACATGAGCTGGTGGGCAAAACATCTGGTACAAATGAAGAATCCTCAGTTGAGTGAAGATGTTTGTAATTTTCCTTTTTGATGTTAATAAAAATTTAAGATTTTGTGTCATTTCTGAATAGGTAGAGCTGTGAACCAGTTTTTTAACTTAAATAGGTCATTTTTATCAACTCTTCACATTTAACATTTTTTTTTTGCTTTACCTTTCTTGCTTCTATGGTGATCTGAGGAGAAAGGTATCACCTTGCAGGTACCTGAGGGCCATTGTTGAGGCAAGATTCAACAGGTTTATTTTTCGTTTGTTCTGTCAACTCTTTTATTTCACTGTTAAATTTGTAAGTGTGAGTTTGCTCTTTGGTGAGTCACAGATAGACACTATATCAGGTAAGTTGTTGCACAAAGGAAACTTTGCAGCAAATAAGGAGATCACAGGTGATAACTTCCAAAGCTGTGACTCCCTGGGCAAGGGTGAATGGGTTCTTTATTTAGGGTTAAGTTGAATATTTAGATAGAGAAGACATCATCATATGTAGGGATGGGTGTAAGGTCACACATGTGCATCAAGGAAACATGCCTATACACACATTGCAAGTTATGTAAATGAAGCTTGTGTTCCTCCCTGGGTGGAGATATTAGTGTTATGAAGTAATGGTCATTCCAGAGGTCACTCCATGGTCCATTGGTGCAGGTGTGAGTTGGGATTTCTTTCAAACTGGATTGGGTGGTCTGGGCCATCAGAGCTCTTCTTCTGGGCAGTTATTACATGGGGAGTAGTTTCAGTTTCCATCACAGGATGTTATACCCATAGGCTCTTCTGCCTGAGTTAAGAGATGAGCTGTAAAGAAAAGCTTAAGGAAAAATGTGGCATAGAGGTGAATGGATATAGCAGGTAGGCAGTAAAGGTCAGATCTTGGGGTCTGCCTGATGACAGATGGATCGATTGGCTGATAACTTCAGGTCAGTGCTATTTGTTTCTCAGATGCCCAATATACTAGAGCGCTAATTTTTAGAATTACCCTTGCTGCCACTTAAAGAAGCAAGGATATAATGTTTTCCCCTCAATGGAAGCCTGACAGGATGGCAGCAGTTAAGAGGAAAAAATTGCAGATCATATCCTGGCCTCTCTTCTGATCAACCTAGCCAGGACTGAGTATATTACAGATGCCCTCTCCTATCAGAAAACCTGAAGGAGCAAGGACAGGGTGGTGAAAGTGAGGTGAGGAATGGAGAGGAGCAAACGTGGTAGAGGCCTTGGGATCTGGGGCAACAGGACCATTCCCTGCCTTTTCTGTGTCTAAATGCCAACTCTGACCCTTATTATCTATCGGTAAGAACGATCACGGGCAGAAAGTTGACTTTTCTATACAGTCTATTTTCTTCACGTATGACATGGATGAAGACTCATGACAGAGAGACCCACAAAACTTGAGTCAGGGGTATGTCATTTTTAAGGGATCAACATTTCTCTTTCTGTTCTAATTCCACAAAGTCTAAGAAGCAATTCCTGGAAATACTCATGATGTGTTTGGAGAGTAAGGACAATTTCCTCCTACTATTTGGAACATTTAATGTGCTGCTTGAGTTGCAGGGGGGGAGGGTGGGATTCAGATATTTAATGAACAGACTTAACACACAATGTGCAATTTTTTTGTTTGTCTCACAACACCAATAAGGAGCTAACAGAGCTCACAAGCTCCTTTATAATGGGATGAATGACTGTTGTATTATAATTGCAAACAAAGCTGCAGATGCAATTCAAAATTCTTTTTATGCTTGCAAATATGCTGCTTATTGTTTCTTGTTTTAGAAGCAGCCTTAATTTGCACTGAAAATTCTGTTAGCATCTTATTTTCATAAGACCATGTATCTTTTAACATGGATCTATTTTTTTTCAATTGGTGAATACTTTTCTAGGAAAAATGTTTACTAAATTCATGAGGCCAGCACTATTCCTGCTGCTATAATTAAGGTACAGTACTTATACCTTAGTCATAAAAATATTCACTCCAGAAACTCATTTTATGGGCAAATTTTTAGTGTATAGCTTTCCAAAAAAGCTTTTGGGCATATTTTATTTATATATCCATATATACAGAAATGTGTTCAACATATTTTTTAAAACTTCTTCTTGGGAGTCATAAAGCAGATTTTCAGACAAATATTTAAATGAATAATATTAGAGAACTTGTAAATGTACATAATGGATGGATTATTTGAAATTCTTTACATTTTTTTATTTCTAAAATGTTTTTACATCTGTATGAATGGGCTTTCTAAATAAAACCATAATTCATCATTAAAGATAATTTATGAGGATATTTAGATATGTATATTTTCTTTTTATGTACACTCAAACTTTTTTCTATGTTTTCCTAAATATGCTGGAGATATGTATGTCCGTGAATTAAACCAAACAATATTAGTTACAATATTCAAATTTAAATGACCGTTTACCATATTGTTATGAGTTTAACAGTGTGAACAAGTATGACTGTCATGATAACTCTGTAATGTAGAAAATGTTTATTTCCATTTTACAGATGAGAAATTATGGCACAGAGATTTATTTACTTGCCAAAACCATAACGCTAGTGACTTATAGAACTAGTTCTAGACTATAGAACAGATTCCAGACTGTTTGAATCCATTGTCATATTTCTATCAAAAAACTGAGTCACATTATTAATTCTGGTCAGCCTAATGAATTGGTTTGTTATTTTCCATCCACAATAAGTTGCTTATTTTTGACGACAAAAAAAAAAAAGGTACAACTTTCAGCTATAGAATTTCCCTCTGGATGGCCATCTAATGGCTGGGCATGGTCAATTTGTATTTTCCAAATATATTTCTCACTGTTGATTATAACATTGCTAAAATTAACTTAAATAATTAAATAAATCATCTATTGTCCTTATTTTAGATACTGGTACCATATTGGGTAATAATTATGAATCCATCATTTGGGAGACTTGTATCTGTATAATCATCATTTTAATTTGCCCCTGGGGAGATGATATTGGAGTCTACTATGAAATATTTAAAAAAAAAAGGCCTTATTTCTAAGTAAAAGAAAGTTAAACACATTAAGGGCTTTATTCATAATTACCTTTGCTGTTCTGTACCAGAGAAGAAAACAACTGAAAACGACAATCAGCTAAGAAATAGTAAAAATTCCTTGGAAGAACCACTGAGGAGCTCCCATTGTGTTTACAGCTTGAAATGTTTCAGTTTATTTCTATTGTGTGGGATTTCTTAATTAATGTTAAATCGTGTTCTTGTATAAGTCAGAGGCCATCTGTTGGATTGATGTTGCTCACCGGTGATGCCATAATTGTGAATCTTTTAGGACAGTCATCAAACCTAGTGCCTTCTTCCTTTCTTGCAGCTTGCCTTCCTGATTCCTGCTGCAAGAACTTGTTAAAGAGAGCAGGAGACAGCAATATTGTAGTGTTCTTGGAAATCTGCATGTAGGAAAGCAAGTAAATGCATATTCACCATGTGCATAGTTCATGGAGTGATGAGGACAATATAAGCCTCAGAGGGAATGATTGTTTCACAACAAGGAACTCATGCATTTCAAATTGCTCGACACCTGGGCTTGAAATAAGTCCATACTCCTGTTGGTAAATGCTACTGTTGGAGCACTGGCAAGAAGACTGACAGCTTGAAGGGGCACTCACAAAGTCATACAGCACGTTAATGTTGGTAATGTGTCTTTTTTTTCAAGATTGGCGAGATAACAAGAAAAAAAACTGGCCACATCTTCCTAGGTCTGCATCTGGTTGCATAGCACAATGCGGACAGAGATTCTGCATTGAGTTTATGGATTTTGATTCTCATTATGTCTGCTTGTACAAGTATATTTTGCTGAGAGTGTATAAAGCACTGAATATTATCTGGCGTTCTATTTCTTTCATGTCCTTCATCAAATTATACTATTCTTTATATCCTTTTACTTTTCTGTTGTATTTTCTCCACACTGTCTGGCCTTTGCCTTATAGAAGATTATAAATTCTTGTATGGAAAGGATAAATACCTGATTACTCTTTGTTCTGTGCACAAACATGCTTTTCAATAGATTTATTGGTTATATTGAGTACAAACTACTTAAAAATATATTAAGTATCTCTTTTCTTTCTCTGTCATTTATATATATCTCAACATATATATATATATATCCATACATATGTGTGTGTATGTGTGTATGTATATGTGTATGTGTGTGTATATGTGTGTGTGTGCATGTGTGTGTGTGTACAGATGTAGTTCGCACAAATGCTCCTGAAATAAATAGATCTAAGACTCTTAACTCCCACTTTCCATCCCATTTATTCTTCTTAACATATGCCCCATACGCTGTGTATTAAAGGTTTACTTTGGACCTTTTCAATTGCAACTACACACATTATCTTTGCAGTACTGGAAAAAAATAGAATTGAATCAGCTAATCACAGATCTGGAAAATAAACACACAGTGATTGTTCCTCTGAAACCTTAGAGAAAATCTGACAGCACACTCTGTAGCTATTCATACCACTTTTTTGAAAACAAGCCCTGTCTTTAATCTGTTATTTGGTTTCAAGCCTGCTTTTGATCCATTATTCACTTTGAAATTCAAAGATTTGTTCAGACATTCACTTTAGCCATATATTCTAAAACTGCACCCACGGTTGAGAAAGATGAAGCTCTACAACAATAGCATTTTCTTAATTTCTCAGATCATAGAAACACATAGGAACTACCAAACTGCCAAACTCCTCTGAGCTGACTTCCCCTCAAAGAAGCACAATGATTGGGATTCAAGCAATTAGAAAACAATTAATTTTTGCATTGTTAGCTAAATACAGTAATAATGGAAACTAATAACTAAGCAAATATTGAAAGGTTCCCCAGCACTTCTTTCAATGAGCAGGAAAATTCGGGATGATCAGCATCTTATGTCAGTCTGTCCTAGTCCTTGTCCAATAATGTCACATTTTTCTTCAATGACTGAATAGTGATTAATTTGAGAAACAACATAACACAAGAAAAAAGGCCAACAAAGTATCCCATATTATTTACACCGGCTAGGATTCAGCACAGGATGACAGCCAACAGGAGCTGCTTACTAACAACAGAATTGCCTGGTGCTTGCGGGGGTGCTGGATGGGAGCAGACTTTGCTTAGCTGAGGCCCAGGAGCTAAGCAGGAGCAGCCGAGGTCATCCCTGGAACTGGCTTGCGCCATAACGTTATTTTCCTAAAGTTTTCCAATCAGCAAATTAGTTTGCCTTCTTAGAGATAATGTGAGTAAAAGGAAACAAAGAAGCCAAAGGAACTCCTAGGGAAAATTCCTCCCCACAGAAACTAAGGCGTGGGGAAAAGACACTCATTTCTCACAGCGTGGAAAAGCTACGTTGTGATTTGAAAACACCGTTGCTTTCTTAATGAACTAGATCCCTCCTGATAATCTTGTTTAAATGATTACTGTGGTTAGTGAATTCCCCTTTTATAAAGCATTAGACAGTTCTACCTATTTTTTAAATCATAAGAATTCTTAAAATCTCTGAATGAATGTGTTCCAAGTAATATGGCACTGATTTGAAAAGTAGCTGTGAGAAACGCCCTTTTGTTACCAAAAAGGCCCTCAGTATTATTTTTGCTACGAAATGTTTTCAAAATAGGGATTGCCGTTTCCCACCGGCAAGTGGTGATCAATCCTGTTACGTCTAAATTGTATCGGTGCATGTCAGTGAAACTTCAGTCATCCTCATACAGAAACCACAATATTAACAACATTTTATT
Organism: Prionailurus viverrinus; assembly: GCF_022837055.1. Classification (NCBI taxonomy): domain Eukaryota; kingdom Metazoa; phylum Chordata; class Mammalia; order Carnivora; family Felidae; genus Prionailurus; species Prionailurus viverrinus. Next base: position 34,276,783 of record NC_062561.1, read on the forward strand.
TTGAAACAAAATTCGTAATTTTTATTGGTTCATGATCATGATTTTTGACCAGCCCTCAAAGAACTCAAACCATTTGTAATGGAAGTTTCAGATTTAAATACTGGCATTTATTTTAAATTATGTCTATCTTAGAGAGCATTCATAAAGTTTTAAGTGAATGCCTGCGTCTAGTAATTTTTATAGGATGTATTTTTAAAATACACCTTATCATTAGGTGGACTAGTTGGTAATACCCGTATTCATGGAAAATATTAACCGTCTCTCCCTCTTTCTCTATCTAATCTCTGTGTGGAGTATCCTGCTTTTTAAAACTGTTTTCCTATTTTCCTCATAGTTTTTTTTTTTTTTTTTTTAATGAATGTATATAACGAATGTATAATTCAATGTCTGGGGCATGTTTCAGGGACAGGATATGTGTCATTTGAAGACAATTCACAGGCGATAATTATCTCATTAACCATCATTGTTGAGAAGCATACAAACTCCCACCTGATTTGACACCCTTCTTTTTCCACTCCTAACAGAATCTCCACTTTCCTCACGCCAAACATCTTCTCTCTCATTCATCCCGCCAACGCAACTCTTGCATTAACCCCAGTGTTGCTCACAAGTTTGCAGATGATGCTTTACCCTCAAGGCTGATTTGAAATATATTTCAAAGAAGTCTTTTTCAACTCCCAGTGTTAGAATTTGTTGACGTACAGTCTGTACCCAGATTGCTGCTTTCTCACCTTTCAAATTGAGCGGCTTGAATAAAGGGACCGTGCCTCACCATGCCGTTGGAAGGGCACTACTATAATATAGTCCCCGCAGTCTTGACACTTACAACCTAGTATAATGAGCTGGCTACTCATCCTTCATCCATTTGCAATGTATGGCTATTTCTGGCTGTTCCTCAGTTTCTGTCCTGGATCCTCATCTGTTTTTTTCTGTGTTCTGCATATCCTCCCGGAGCAGCCCAATATACTCATGTCTTCTGCTATTGTGCATTTTAACTTGTAAACCCAAATTTCTAGACCCTAAATTGCATATCACTCATGGTTGGCTCTTCATGAATTCTCTATTAGTACCTAAAATTACTATTAAAATAATGTGAATAAATTCTCTGTCTTCCCCCCAATTTCCTTCTTGCCTTATTTTGATGAATGGCCCCATAGTCTACTAAATTTCAAACTAGATTTTGTGAATTATCTATAATTCCTCCCTAGGACAATAGTGTTGTGTTAATGCTTCCTTTTAATATCTCTCAGATATAGTCTTCCTTTTTTATTAAAAATTTTTTAAACATTTTATTTATTTTTGAGAGAGACAGAGTGCGAGAGAGAGGGAGACACAGAATCCGAAGCAGGCTCCAGGTTCCTAGCTGTCAGCACAGAGCCCGACATGGGGCTTGAACCCACGAACTTCGAGATCTTAACCGACGGAGCCACCCAGGCGCCCCAGATATAGTCTTCCTTTTTGTCTCCTTTGCCATTGCCTCATTTCAGGTTTTTCATTTCTCCTGTCTATAATCTCCAGAGCACCCATCCCCTCACTAATCTCCCTAATCCATTTTGCCTTCTTCTAATCTGTTTCTACTGTATTTTAGGAGTAATCTTTCTGAGATTAAAATCTGAATCTCTTTTGTCAGTCGTTTTTTAAGTTTGCCCATTTTCTTCAGAATAAATTCCAATTTTCTTTTTATATAATATAAACTCCATAGTCTTTGACATGGCTTTTCGACTATTTCAAGTTTCTGTTTCTATTTCAAGTCTCTTCTTTCTTTCTCTTTTCCACCACACACACAGCCTATGGTAAAAACATATATATAATATATATATATATATTATATATATATATATTATATATATATATTTTCATTTCATCCATAAATGCACATGCTTTCATATTTCCCTAGGAATATCTGTCTATCTAGCATTTTCTTGTTTATGTTTTTTTTTTTTTCCTAAACACAGCTCATAGTTTTGTACCTCTTTGAGGACTTTACTGCCATTCCCAAATCTAAGTAGTTTTCCTCTCTGCTTTTCCATATCTGTGCATATTCCCATACTTTCAGTAATAATTCCATATTCGATACATGAGCTTTTCCAGCTAAACATAAATTGTTGAGGACTGAGGCCATATCTCATCTTCTTGTGTTTCCAGAACTTATTGCATTGCTTTATGTATTGTAGACATCAATAAATATTTTGAATATTCGAACAGTACCATGTTTTGGGCTTTCCTTCCTCTTACGGTGAATGTCATCTCCTTCTCATACTCACTCTCTGCAATCTAAATGCCCTCCATTTATGGTTCAGTGCCATCATCTCCTTTAGGGCACATTTGCTGACCGCTCCAGCTCTCCAACTTTAACATAATTCAAGTATTTCAATTATGATGACACTTTTTTTCAATCTTTATTTATTTTTGAGACAGAGAGAGCACGCACATGCGTGGGGGAGGGGTAGAGCGAGAAGGTGACACAGAATCTGAAGCAGGCTCCAGGCTCCCAGCTGTCAGCACAGAGCCCAACGTGGGGCTTGAACTCACAATCTGCAAGATCATGACCTGAGCCGAAGTCGGATGTTTAACTAACTGAGTCACCCAGGCACCCCATGATTACACTTTTATAACACTCTTGTGTTAGGATAGAAACAGATGAATCTAATTTTCTCTCCACTCACTTTGTGGGCGTATCTCTAATCCTTGGACAAAGAATCTAGAGTGGGAAGCAGAAGTTGTGCACATAGACCCAACACTGTTCCTTGCTCTACACTTTTCTGTATGATTTCTTACTTAATTCTCTCTTTCCTCATCATACACAACCCCAGTGTGCAAACAACCATGGGAATCATAGAATTTAATGCAATTCAAAATGATGATTTTTTTCCCATTCAATATTGTTTTCAGCAGAATTGGGATAAATACCCTTTTCAGTCTCTGGCTTCCTCAGCATTTCTTCTCAAAACATACTTTTCTACATTTTTTTTGCGATGTTTTCTATTAACATGTTATGTTATTGACGTCACAGAAATGGAGAATTGTAATGCCAGGAGGTGTGTCTTTCTATTCTCCAGTTATATTGCTGTACTACATAGATTAATAGCTGGCACTTGAGTGGCAAAAAAGGAATAATACAGGATATGTGGTATAATAAGAAAGTGCTCTCCATGTGTATCAAAACTATACTTCATGAGTGTATCCATGGAGACAAGTGGCTTTAATGAATTCCCTGAGTGAACATAACTCCTTGTAAAGAGCTAATGCAGATGCCACAAATAAAGATTTCGATAAACTAGAAAATAATATCTCAAATCATTATTCTTTATCCATGTGGAAATAGTTTGGTAAAATGGTCATGTGTGTGGGTAGAGTCAGACAAACTGAGGCCAAATACTAGTTTCCTCCATCCTGTATGAGTGATTTTAGACAATTCTACTGATCTCTAAATCTCATTAGAAAGAATTAGAATAATAGAACAACTCACAGAGATATTGTGAGGACTGAATGTTAAGTATATATATTAAGTAAGCTAGTAGCATGTGAGATATGGACAAAACACAAAGAATATGTTAAATAAAGGTAGGTAAGTAAGTAGCATGCATGTGTGAGATAGAACAGAACTTATAAGGTGCACTAAATAGAAGAAGTTAGTAATCTATAACATATACTAAAATTAGAATAGGGGCGCCTGGGTGGCTCAGTTGGTTAGGCGGCCGACTTCATCTCAGGTCATGATCTCATGGTTCACGAGTTCGAGCCCCACGTCAGGCTCTGTGCTGATGCCTCGGAACCTGGAGCCTGCTTTGGATTCTGTGTCTCCCTTTCTCTCTGCCCCTCCCCTGCTCATGCTCTGTCTCTTCTCTGTCTCTAAAAAATAAATAAATGTTAAAAAAATTAAAAAAAAATTAGAATAAACAGAAATGTGAGTGCTGTTTGTAGATAGAAGGTGCTGGAAAGACCAAATCATGATCATACTTCTGCCTGGCAGCTCCTATTTGGCACCCGTTTGGTGATAGCACCATCCTCTTCTGGCCCCACATATGTTCTACCCCCAAAGTATGCAAATAAAATCCACGGCAGTTTAGCAGGTGAATCTGTGAGCCACACCTGTGGCCACATACTGGTCATGCTGTATGTTGGAGCACATGTGCATTAGATTTATCAGGACCCAATTGGTAAACTCTTCTATCTTCTCTACTTGCTATCTATCCTGAATATGTTATTTAATTCCGTTGCTTTCCCCTTGCTTCTCATTGTGAGTTTTACACTGATTTAATAAACGGTGTGACTTAAGCAATTTAATTTGGTCAGTCCCATGACTCACAGCGTAACTTTTCTGGCTGTGACTTAGGGATTGTCAGAGTAATGGAGTGGTTTCTCATACAAAGTACTCTAAAGAAGTAGAAGATGGGGAAGGAAATCAGGAAGCACTTCATACGAAAAGATATAAATGAGTAAATATGTGGAAATTGTATTGCAATTAGTGACAAATCAAACACTAATAAAAATTAATAAAGTCATTTTTACTTCTTATGTGTGCAAATTTAAAAAAGAATAATAATGGTGAGTGTCAACAAGGATATCGAAAAATGAGTGTTCCCTGTAGATATTCACATAGATGTACATATACTTAAACATATAGTACAGATATAGACATATCAATACAGATAAAGATAGATATAGTTGGAACATAAGTTAATAAAAGCTTTTGGAGTGAAATTTGGTAATATATATGGAATCACATAAAATGTTCCATAGTGTTTGACCTGGCAATTACACTAGTAATATATCATATGATATATCCACTAAAAATGTTATTGATACATTAATTAATGTGCTAAATATTAATTCTGTATTTCTAATTCAGAGTACATATAATAGAATGGTTTTTCTTTTGAAATTCAAATGCCTTTGTATGGTTATATATACCAACAATACCCAATAGGAAATTTGGTAACTGATATTGGTACATCGGGATGGAAAGAATATTTTTGTGTTTTTCTTTCCTTTGTCTTTTTGAATGCCTGAATTTATTATGTTCCTACAAAAAATATGGATACCTTGTGTAAAATATATATTAAAACCTACTTTATTTTTAATTTTCTTATTGTAAAATATAATGCAAATACATAAAATACAAATACTCAGCTTAAGAAATAATTATAAAGCAAATACCCATGTAACCAGCTCGACAAACAGAAAAGTGCCCACTCCATAAGCATTATCATACCTGTTCTTGATCCCCCTCATTGGATCTGCTCCATTGAACAACTATCTTTCTTTTATGGGAATTATTTATTTTCATATTTTCTTCTTTAAAAGATGAAAGAAATTCTCTCCTATTTCTAGTTTCTGGGAGCTCTTTGTTTTAATGATTTTATCAAATGCTTCTCTCAATCTATTAAACAACCATATGATTTTTAAAGTCTGTCAATCTGTTCATGTAATGAATTAAAACTGCTTGCTTTCTAATCTTAGACACATTTTGCATTCTTTCCATGGACCCATATTGTTCATATTAGAATTATTTTACTAATATTTGCATGTTTTTATGAGTGAGATATTTCCGCCAATTTCATCTCTTTGTAGTGCCCTGTCAAATTTTGTTATCAAGTTCAGGCTACCTCATGAAAAAAGTTGGAGAATAAACTGCAACTATCTTTGCCTAGTCTTTGGAAAATTTTATGGGACATTAGGGAAAGTCCTTAGGTAGTCTTCCCAAAGATGCCATTTTCTAATCCCCTGAATCCAAGAATACATTACCTCATAAGGGCAAGAGGGACTTTGTAGACATGATTAAAAATGAGGACTTTGAGATGATGAGAATATTGTGGACTATCCAGATAAACCCAATCTAATCATATGAATTAAAAGAGGGGAAAAGGTTTCTTTGCTGTGGTCAGAGAAAGCGTGATACCAGTATGAGGGCCAGAGAGATGCTATATTGCTGGCACTGAAGATGAATTTAAGGGGTCAAAATCAAGGAATGAATGTAGCCTCTAGAAAGTAAGAATTGAAAAGAAACAGATTGTCCTTTAAGAATGCAATCCTGCCATGATCTTGATGTTAGCCTAGTAAGATTAATGTTGCGTTTGACCAATATGTATTGTAAAATTTACAATTTTACAATTATGATATAAAATTAATTTCATAATATGTGTTGTTTTAAGCCACTATGTTTGCATCAATTTGTTACAGCAGCAATATGCAACTAATACAATGTATTTTATAAATTTTATTGGAATTGGTGTTGAAGTTATAGGGCCTTGAGTAATATTGATGGAAGATATTTGAATGCTGATTTAATTTGGTTTATGGATTAATTTATATCTTATTTTTTTAATTATTTAAATGACACTTAATAATTAATTTTTGAAGAATTCACTTATTTTTCCCTAAATTTTAAAACCTACTGCATACATTGCTCATAGTATGTATATTATCTTTTAACGATTATATGTTGAAAACATAAAATGATATCCACCATCTTAACAAACTTTAAGTGTATAATTCTGTGTTGTTAACTAGAAGCACATTGTTGTACAGCAAATCTCTAGAGCTTTTTTTTATTCTTGCCTGACTGAAACTCTATACCCATTGAAAAGCAACTCCTCATTTCCCCCTCCCCCAGTCCCTGACGACCACCGTTCTACTTTCTATTTCTAGGAGTTTGATTACTTTGGATACATCGCAGAATTAAGCAATATTTTTGTTCTGTGACTGGCTTATTTCACTTAACATAACATCTTCAAGATTCACCCATGTTGTACCATGTAACAAGATTTCCATATTTTTAAAGTTGAAAAATATATCATTGTATGTATACACTATATTTTCTTTATTCATTCATCAGTTCGTGAACATTTAGGCTGTTTCCACCCGTCATCAATTTTTAGTCTTCTTTCAAGAAATGTTTATTAAAGGGGCTCCTGGCAGGGGACTCAGTCTGTTAAGCGTCTGACTCTTGGGTTTCGGCTCAGGTTATGATCTCATGGTTTGTGGGTTCCTACCCTCATGGGACGCTGTGCTGACAGTGTGGATCCTGCTCAGGATTCTCTCTCTCCCTCTCTCTCTGCATCTCTGCCAATTGAGCACCCACACTCTCTCTCTCAGAATAAATAAATAAGCTTTAAAAAAGTGTCTATTAAAGTCCTTTGCTTATTTTTTAATTAGGCCATTTGGCTTTTGCTTAAGTCGAAGGGACTCTTTATTTTTATGAATATTAATCCATTGTAGTATAATAATAGTCTGCGTTTGTCTGTATATTTACCTTTATAGTTTTATAAAAGTAATTTTTTAAGTTTATTTATTTATTTGGACAGAGAGTGCACACGTGAGTGGGGGACAGACAGAGGGAGACAGAGGATCTGAAGCAGGCTCTGTACTCTCAGTGCAGAGTCCGATGTGGAGCTTCAACTCACTAACTGTGAGATCGTGACCTGATCCAAAGTAGGACGCCTAACTGATTAAGCCACTCAGGCATCCCAAAGGTAATTTTTATGTTTTATATTTATATATACTGAGCTTTATATTTTAATATGCTTTGTTGTTGTTGTTGTTAGCATCCTTTTGTACCAACTCGAAGGACTCCTTTTAGCATTTCTGTAAGGCAGGTCTAGTGGTGATAAGCTTCCTGAGCAGTCCTCCAACCAACGAGGTCTGACATGTCCTCAACTCTTCCCTTTCTACCCCGAGAAAGAAGTCACAAGCCCAAAGCTCTCTTCTGGCAATGAGCTGTGCTGACATCGGGGAGGGGCTGATGTGGATAAAGTGAAATTGCTCTTCCTGTCCATTTCAATGTGGCTTTCCTCAGCCTTTTGCTTGCCTGAGGTATTGAAACATTCTAACTGGATTTTGGAAATCTCATAAAGGTATTACGATCTGTATTTCATTGTTAAATCATTATTTCTGTTGGATAATGAGTTCTAGGACTCCTTATTCTTCCACCTGGCTCACACAAGTCCTATTATCTTTTAAATATTGACATGCCTCTCATTCATGTTCCCTTTCAATCCATGTTATGGTTATTTTTTTTCTTTTTCTCATTTCTTTTCCATTTTAAAATTTTATTTTATATTTGTAGGGCTTTATTTTAGTTCATTAAATTCTTCCGGTGTTTTAATTTCTCTTAATAGTGCCTCAGTGCATCCACATTTTATGTTCATGCAATAATGTCATATGCCTATTTAAAATACTCTTTAATTTCCATTCTATTTCTTCTTTGGCCCCTGTTTTATGTAGAAGTATATTTTGTACTTACCAAACAGGTAAGAGCTGTTTTGTTATATTTTGTCACTGTACGCTAAATTAATTCATTGTACTCAGACACTATCCTATGCATGCTTTTGATCCTTGAAACTTTTTTTGAGAATTGCTGCATGTTTTAATATGTGGCATTAAAAACATTATTGGTGTGCTTTATAATGTGTATTATTCAGATATTGGATATGTTATTCTGTAATTATTTGTTAGGCCAAATTTGCCCATCAGGTACTTATGCATTAGATCTTAATGATATTCTTTTGTCTTTTTGTACTATTAGTTACAGGGAGAAAAATATTTAAAAATATCCCAATATGAGAGTTTTCTATTTCTTATAGTTTAGTCAATTTGTTTTCTTTATTTTTAAGCAGTATTCTTTTTTTTTTTTTTAATTAGGTTATTTATTTACTTTGAAAGAGAGAGAGAGAGAAAGATAGCAAGCTGGGGAGGGGCAGAAAAAGAAAAAAGAGAAAGATGGGGCGCCTGGGTGGCTCAGTTGGTTAAGCGTCTGACTTCGGCTCAGGTCATGATCTCATGGTTCGTGGGTTTGAGCCCTGCATCAGGCTCTGGGCTGACAGCTCAGAGCCTGGAGCCTGCTTCAGATTCTGTGTCCCTCGCTCTCTACCCCTATCCACACTGACAGTATGCAGCCCAGTGTGGGACTCGAACTCACAAACCATGAGATCATGACCTGAGCCTAAATCTAGGGTTGGTTGCTTAACTGACTGAGCCACCCAGATGTCCCACTAGTCAATTCTTTTTCTCTATATCATTAGGTTCATACATTATTAGATGGATACATAAGTGAAATAGTTCTCTCCTCCTGATGAAATGTAAACAATTATTAAGTAATTCTCTTTATTAATTCCCTTTGATTTAAAGTTGATGTGTCTAAATAATAATGTAACTATTCTGTATCTAAAGATAATTTTCAGGAAACATTTTTCCATCATTTCATTTTCCACATTTTTCTCTTTATAATTTATGTGGCTTTCCTATAAGAGCCACAATATTAGGTTCTGAATATGGTTTCTGTTACAAAAGCATTTAGTCCATGGTTAATACAATTATTGAGGTATTTGGTTTTAAATCTTTAAATCTACTTTTGTGTTATCTATTTGAAGAAATAAATGTGAAAGGAATAAATAAATAAATGTATAGAAAAATATAAATACAGATTGTTTAAATCTATAGCAATAATGTATGTGTCGTTAAAGAAACAGAATATGTATTATTGTCATGAGTTTTGAATCTGTCTCATTTACTTTAACACCACACATTATTAAGAGTATGCATTAATACAATCTTTATATTTTGCCATGAACTTATCACTGTCTTTGGTCTTCAAGGTTTTGGCCTCTCAGACCTTACATTTGAGGTCAATTTTCTTTGGACTTCAGTAGATTATTCAGAATTTCCTTTATTGTGGTTGTGTGGATGGCAAATTTTCTTAGTTTATGTTTGTGATGAATGTCATTTTTTCCCTCATATTGAAATTGCTTTCTAAAATATATTTTCATTATGAAATTCTGGGCTGGCTTGTATTTTCTTTTAGCATAGTGAAGATACATTTCCACTGTCTCCTGGCTCCTGTTTTTACTGTTGGGAAGTTATCTATCCCTCTGTTCCTCTCTAAAATACGCCATCCATTATTTTCTTGTAACATTGAAGAGACTGTCTTTTGCATATTTTTTTTTTTAAATTTTTTTTTCAACGTTTATTTATTTTTGGGACAGAGAGAGAGAGACAGAGCATGAACGGGGGAGGGGCAGAGAGAGGGAAACACAGAATCGGAAACAGGCTCCAGCCTCCGAGCCATCAGCCCAGAGCCTGACGCGGGGCTAGAACTCACGGATCGCGAGATCGTGGCCTGGCTGAAGTCGGACGCTTAACCGACTGCGCCACCCAGGCGCCCCGCAGATTATTTTTTTTAAATGATAAGGTTTTTGTGTGAAATATTTTTGTACATAATTGGTTTTTCATTACTTGTAGAACAGTCATTTATTGTCTTCTAAAATAACACTGACGCCATTTTTTTCACTCTCCTTTCAAGACTCATTAGCTATAGGACAAATTTATTCTCTTATATATGCATTCTATAGGTAATTATATATTACATATATCATACATATGGTATCTCTTTTATATTCTTTACCAGTGCCCTAGATAATTTCATCTCATCTATTACCTGGTTAACTAATTTTCTCTTTAGCTTAGTCTAATAGTCTCTCAGTTATCAAATGTTTTCATTCCCATCACATCTACATTTCTTTTCCAAATTTGCACTGATCCTCTGTTGAGTTTTATTTTCTTCATAGATATCTTCAAGCCTGTTGTTTTAAATTTCCTTAAACATGGTTAATTGATAGCCTGTATTTGTTTTTCTAGTAGTTGAATTTTCAAAGATTTGTTTCTGTTTTCTTTTTACTTTCCCTGCAGTTCTCACTCATGGTGTCTTTTTATTTCCTTCTGTGTTGGATTTTCATGGACTATGTGATGTACATCAATCTTGAGATGTTATCTATAACAATAATGGGAGAACCGGGTTGAAGTTTCCTTTCCTTTAGAATGTAGTGACTTGTTTCAGTCAAGAACCTGCAAACAATATTGGTCTAGAACCAGTTTAAACCAATTTCATGGCTTAAGATTTCCTAGACTGTCCAAGGAAAATTCTGTGAGAAAGCAGTTTCTTCATTTCTCAGTTTCATCCTGAGGGTGTTGTTCTCCGAGGTTCCAGCATATTGTAGGGAAGGTAATTTTTTGGACTTAGTACTTTTAGTTTTTCTGTGCTTTGAATTCAACTAGTCTCACTCAATGGAAAGTTCAAAAATCTGAAAATCTGCATATGCCCTCAGGCAAAGGTAGATTTAGAATTCATGTATTTCTCTGAATTTCATTTTCTTTGTGGTATTTCTCCACTGTCTTGTAGTTCCTGATACTCTTATAAAATTTTTAGTAATATATTTCATCCTGATGTTATTCCTCTCTTCAGAGACAGATGTAGTCCAAATATTCTGGCCTGCTATTTCCAGGAACAGAAAATCAGAAATGAAACTTCAGTGTGTACTACAGACTATAAAACACATTTAATTTGAAAAGATTTTTATGTTCTGGGGCACCTGGCTGGCTCAGTTGATAGAGCATGTGGTTCTTAATCTCAGGGTTGTAAGTTCAAGTTCCACATTCAGTGTGGAGCCTACTTACAAAAAAAAAAAAAGATATTTATGTTCAGAAGGATTATTATATTATTTTTAAATATCTTGATTGAGGTATGATCAACAATTAAAAAATATATATGTTTATATGGTACAATGTGATTTTTTTAAAGATGTATGATGTATATATTGGGAAATTCTTACTACAGTCAAGTTAATTAACATATCCACCACCTCACATAATTTTTGTGTGTTTGTATGAGAATACTTAATGCTTACACTCTTGACAAGTTTCAAGTATTCAACACAGTCTTATTAACTAAAATCACCATGCTGTCCATTAGATCCCCAGAATTTATTGATCTTAAAACTGAACTTTTGTATTCTTTGACCATCTCCCCATTTCCCCCAACCCTCAGCCCTTGGCAACCATCGTTCTGTTCTGTTTTATGAATTTGACTTTTTTATATCACACATGTAAATGAGATCATACAATGTTTGTCTTTCTGTGTCTAGCTTATTTCATGTAAAATAATGTATTTTAAATACAAATTATGTAATAGAAATATGATTATTCTGAAATAATGGTTACTTTTAATATAATTGTAGGGGATTCAATTGGTAAATATGTCAGAAAACACAAGTTTTCTTCCCCTTTCATTAGTGCCTTAAACTGTTAGGTTTGAAACTGACAAGAATACTGGCCACTATACCATCTAAGAAAGAAGATTTTTAAATTAAAAAAAAAGGTCTTTATTCTAAAAATAATCACAAAAATGGAATGGGTGTTTACTTAGGTCTTCCACTGATGCTATAAACAGCTGCCTGATTCTTGACAACTAAGACACTCTTTTCTTTTTTATTTTTTTAATATTTATTTATTTTTGAGAGAGAGAGAGAGAGAGAGAGAGAGAGAACACGAGTGGGGGAGGGGCAGAGAGAGAGGGAGACACAGAATCTGAAACAGGCTCCAGGCTCTGAGCTGTCAGTGCAGAGCCTGACTCGGGGCTCGAACTCATGGATCCTGAGATCATGACCTGAGCCGAAGACAGACGCTCAACCAACTGAGCCACCCAGGCACCCCGACAACTAAGAGAGTCTTAAGGAAAGAGACAAGACCTCGCGATAGCTTGTGTGTTCTTTTAAAATCAACATTAATATGAACTTGTGGTAAATTAAAAATCTTCTACATAGTTCTTTTATTCAGGGGACTTTACAGTTGGATATTATGAGTTCCAGAGTGTGCATACAAGTTTCATATATAAGAATGCCTTGCTACGACATGTGACAATTTGTCAAGGAGAAGGCAGTTTACTATAAACTTGTCACATGACTGATCATGGTTGAAAAACTTTGTTTTGCTGATTTCTATAAGCATTCTATAAGATGTTTTGCTCTTTTATTTATTTTAATAGAATAATAGAGGCAGATATTAAAGAGGTCACTATAGAATCACTTGCCAGTTGAATATAATCCTATATTTAATAGCCAATTTTTTTGGCATGGTGCTTTGAATTTCCCAAATACATATTTTTTCCTTTTACCTTTATTTTCAATACTAAAATAACTTTTTTTAGCTCCAGATTACATACTGTATGTACAAATTTAATAGAGGTCTGTTCCCTTGGGCAGTTTCAATTTGATCAACAAACACTTTTTGTGATTGAGTGCAAATTATTTATTAATTAAACCTTTTAGAAGGAAAACAATCTAAAGTAGAGAATAATAGACATATATGGTTTTCTTTTTTTGTTTGTTTCAGCTTTAGAGGTATAACGATGTATAATATATAAATTGCACATCATGGTGGTTTGATATACATATTTTATTTAAACAAACCTTTGTTTAAGTTTATTTACTTTGAGAGTAAGAGAGAAAGAGCATGAGCAGGGGAGGGACAGAGAGAGACAAAGAGACAGAATCCCAAACAGGCTCTGTGACGTCAGTGTAGAGTTCTACCCGGGGCTCAGACTCACAAACCAAGAGATCATGAACAGAGTCTAAACCAAGTGTGAACGCTTAACTTGGCTGAGCCACTCAGACACCCCTCTCCTACTGGTTTTAAAGGAGCAAACTGAAAGTGGTGGAAAGGGCCATGTGACAGGAAATGATGGATGATCCGTAAGGGCTGAGAATAGGCCTTGGTTGATAACAGTAAGAAAGCAGGAAGCTCAGTCTTACAGCCACAGGGAAGTGAATTCTGCTAACAACTAGTGAGCTTGGAAGAGGTTCTTGGGCCACAGGTGAGATGATAGCACTGAATGATACCTTGATTTCAGCCAGGTAACATGATGAGCAGAGGACTCAGCAAAAAAGTATCTCATTTCTTTCCCCACAGAAATGGCGAGATAGTAAATCCATGTTGTTTAAGCCACTAAAATCTTGGTAATTTGTTGCATAGTAGTAGAAAACTAGTACAGCAAGTCAAAAGAAATACTGGAGATGCAATTTCATAATTTCTATTGCTCACTGTTCATCTTTGGCAAACATTTTGCAATGGACAAATTAGTCTTGGGGAAAATTCAATATCAACTTAACTTACAAATTTTAACTCAAAATTGTAAAAATATCAATTATAGTTCAGTTTAAAATTCTGGTTTACTTTCCCCGCGACTATATCTCAAATAATAACACTGCCGTCCAAGATGTTTTTCGGATAGGAAAATAAGTGAGACCTTCCTCCTGGTGTCTTCTAGCATTGTGATTCTGTGATTTTAGTGGTGTGGACTAAACAAAATTATTTAAGCTTTCCAGGCCTCAGTTTCCTCATCTATAAAATTTAGATTATATTTCTCAGAGTCTATTTGATATCAGAAGTTCTACAGTACTCTGATATTTTGGTGAAAATATTACTAATGTATTTTGAGGAAAAAAATCAGAATTTATCTCTATTGACCAAGCAAATAAATAAAAATCAGTAGTGAAAAAACTTGCACTACTGAGAAAACCCAAATACTTTAAGGGGAACCAAGGGCTACATCTTTTGATTCCCTTTTTTAGGAAACAAACAAACAACTATATGTAAACTCGTAGGAGTGGTGAAAAGCATTTGTGTGAGCACCAAGAAAACTTAAAGGAGTACTGAGATCTTTTCCTTTAATACTGGGTTTCTTTTTTTCTCTGTTACAAGACCTATGAAAGCTCAAGAAACAAAGTAGAGGTGAGGATAAATTCCATTCCAATTCAATTCTGTAAATATTCTATAATAAATAGATTAATGTGAACATGAAAGTCGAATGAAGTCAATACCATTAACTCATGGAAAGCATAATTATAATCAGGTCGATTCCCACACAGGAGTATCATTCATTTTACCATATAAAAGAAATGTAAGACAATTAACAGTTTCCAAATTAGCTTGATGAGAGAAAACCTACAATAGAGCAATCCATTACTTACTAATGAAGTTACATTCCATAAAGGAGTTCCTCCAAGGAATTTCCTTTTGAAATAATATTTATGTACAGTTTAGCAGAGGTGAGCATTGATTGCTTATCTCAATTGCAAATTTAGCAAGTTCCCCAGAGGAAAAAGCACACAGATTGTTAGACTGAATTGTTGTGGGTGGTTTAAAGTTATGAGGAAAGGCAATGCAAAAATAGAAACCATGTGGGTTTCTTTATTGTGTTTGAAGAGAATGTTACTAATTTATTTTTCCTATAAAAATTCAATGAAATTAGAATTTACGTTTTGCTTCCAAATTGGCAATAACAAAGGGGGAATTAAATTAACCAGTTTGTTATATTTATCAGTACTATATTGTTCACTTTAGCTCAAACACTGAACATGAGTGCTGACTCCGTGGCAGAAAATACTAGATAAAGAGAAATACATGAGAAAACTTGATATAAAATAGTGAGTTATTAACTATATGTATGAATGTGAATTTCAAACAGTCAATAATGATGTTCTAATGTGTATCGCACAGCTAGATGCCTTGTGGAAGTACAAAGAAGCATATGATATCTCTGACTTAGACACTTACAATGAAGTAAGTTATTTATAAACATATGAGTTATTTCAAATCCTTAATAGTCTATCATTCACTCATCTACACAATAAATAAATTCTAGCAGATACCGGGTGCTGAGAAAGGACATAATTCCTGCCATCATGGAATTTACTGTGTAATGAGAAGAGCAGAAAATAAAAATGCAAACAAACAACTATAAAATTACAAATGTGCTCTCTGAAGAAATTGAAAGAGTTCAGTGACAAAAGAAAAATAGATAAGGGGGGCTGCTGAGTATATAGGAAGTGGGAGAATACATGCCTTTTTTGAATAGGTGCCATTTACAATGAGATGGGAAGTTTAAGAAAGGAACAACTATGTAATGAGCCCAAATAATGCCTTCCAGGCAGCACAAATGGTCTGTGCTAAGATGGAAAAGGACTCGGGGTATTTAAAAGATGTAGAGAGGTCCGTGTGTTTGGAGCATAGGGAACCAGAATAAGAGTTGTTTAAAATGTGGTTGAAAGGGGCGCCTGGGTGGCGCAGTCGGTTAAGCGTCCGACTTCGGCCAGGTCACGATCTCGCGGTCCGTGAGTTCGAGCCCTGCGTCAGACTCTGGGCTGATGGCTCGGAGCCTGGAGCCTGTTTCCGATTCTGTGTCTCCCTCTCTCTCTGCCCCTCCCCCGTTCATGCTGTCTCTCTCTGTCCCAAAAATAAATAAAAAACGTTGAAAAAAAAAAAATTTTTTAAAATGTGGTTGAAAAGGGTACATGAGGTTTCTAGGCCATGTGCATGATTTTAGATTATATTCAAAGTTCCACAAGAAGTCAATAGAAGAATTTTATGAGGTATGTCATGGTTTAATTCATGGCTTTAAGAAAAGATGACCCCGGGGTACCTTGCATTGTACAGATTATTGGCAGTTATAGTGTGAAGGATCAGAGTAGAAATCTGGAGACCTGAGACAGACGATGGCAAGAGTTCAGCCAGATGTGTCCTGAATTACAACAGTGGTGCTGGATACAAAGACAAGGAGAACATTAGATTTATTTGGATGGGGTCATTAACAACACTTGCCAATATTTTGGATAGAGGCAGATAGAGGAGCGGGACCAATAAAGAAAGCCCCCAGAGTTTTTTGCCTGAGAAGCTGTATGAATGATTGTGTCATTTACTGAAATAAGAAACACATCCAGGTTTCATAAGGAGAAATTATCATGTCCACTGTGGACATGTTACTTTTGAGATTTGTAAATAAAACAAGAAAGTTGGCTTTGGGAATAGGCAGTACAGAGATCCAACAAGAAATTTAAGAATCATTAGCAGCCGTAGGAATAGAGTGTAGACAACAAAGAGCAAAAGGACTGATGAATAAGCCCTGGAGACTCCAACATGAAGCTGTCAGGGAGGTTATTGGAAAGGTTATTAGAAAAACCAAGATAAGATCGATGTCCTTGAAGCTAAGAGAGGAGACGGGTTTCAGAAGAAGGAGAAATTCGGCTGTGATAAAGATTGTGGAGAAATAAAATGAGGACAAAAAATGATCACTGAATTTGGCAAAAGTTCTAGAGGTCTTGACAAAAGATGTATCAGTGTAATAATGGAGAAAGAAGCAAAATTGTGAATAGAAAGTGAGGAAGTGGAGTCTGCATGTGTAGACAGTTCTCTCTGAAATGTCATCCATATAAGCATGGAAATGGAATAGTAGCTGGAAAGAATGGTAGGGAAAAAGAATTTTTTCTAAAGGACTATGAAATAGTATGAATATTCTCCTGGAGAGGGAGAGAATGATGGTCTAGGAGATGAAAGGAATAAGCACCAATGGGGGAAATTTCTGAATTTCTTTAAATTGTGAAAGGAGATGGGATGTAGAGTTAATGTTAGGGACCGGGAAGGAGAGATAAAATTTGAATGCAACACAAAGGAAAAGGAACAAGATAAGATGCACATGCAAGTCGGTTAGAAATTAAGTAGGATGCTGAGGGAATTCTCAAACAATAGTTTCTGCATTCTCAATATTGGAAGCAAGGTCATCACCTAAAAGCAATTAGGTAGATGTAATGACAGAGGAGCACTAAGTAGTTTGAGGAGAAAAGATAATAGGTAAAATTATTATTTTAGAATAGAAAAGTGTTTGGATTGCCAGAGATGTTGAGTCCACTTATCTCTGTTACCTGAAATTTAATTTCATATTTCACTTTAAGTCAACCTAACTGGTTTTGTGACTGTCATTTTCATCTAAACACACTTGCTTTGGAATAAGTTTGCTGTTGAGTTTTTATATTGTTGAGGTTCTTCCAGCTGAGCAGGGAAGAACTCGAGCGAAATGGAAGTTGAATATTTTTGAAAAGAAGCACTTATTTTTATGGGTTATGAAATCTAAGCCAGGCATAACCAAAGACAGAAGGGTGTTGCTAGATCGTAAAAGAATGGTGGGTTTAATATATTGGAGAGAATGGGAATCTACCTGGAAAGGTGTGTCGGGAGCAGGGAAGATTGGGACAAGTCAATGGGAGTTGAGGTCTTGGTATTAGATATTTTGTAATTGGTAAGCTTGGTAGTGCTTAGCAGAGGAGAGGAAATAAAAGTCAGTGGAGATATGGATAAAGAAACAGATAAGACAACATATTTTGGGAATAATGATAGGACATGTGCTGGAGTTTTTACAGGCCTAAATCTTAGGACAGTATGGGGAAATGATTATGATGTTGATAAATAATAGTATTTGGCATTCTTAATTTTAGACCTCAGATAATCAAATATTACTAATAATATGCTTTAACTTCCATTTATTTTATTGATTTTAGAAATTGATATTTCACTTCTTGTTATGAAAGAAGTTTTTTTTTGTTGTTGTTACATTAAACATTGCTTAACTCTTCTTCCCCCCAGTCTCCAAAAGTTTGTCTAGGGTTTTTGTTCAGCTGATATACAACACTACAACCTTAAGAGTTGTTAAATACTATTAAAAATAGATATATCATATGATCCAGGGGCGACTTAGTGGCTTAGTGGCTAAGCATCTGATTCTGGATTTTGGCTCAAGTCATGATCTCATGGTTCATGAGATCAAGCCCCAAGTTGGGTTCTGCACTCACAGCACAAAGCCTGCTTGGGATTCTCTTTCTCCCTCTTTGTCTCTGCCCCTCTCCCACTCGTTCTCTCTCTCTCTCTCTCTCTCTCTCAAAATAAATAAATAAACATTTTTTAAAAGAAATATTATATGATCCAGTAATTTCACTCCTGGGTGTTTACCTAAGGAAAATGAAAACACTAATTTGAAAAGATATATGAACCCCTATCCTTACTGCAGCATTATTTACAATAGCAAAGATATGGAAGCAACCTAAGTGTCCATTGATAGATAAATGGATAAAGAAGATGAGTGGAAATACAGAGTGTGTATATATGTATATATCTATCTTGCATATGGAATGGACTGGAATATTACACAACCATAAAAAGAATGACATCTTGCCCTTTGCAACAACATGGGTAGATCTAAAGGGTATTATGTTAAGTGAAATAAGTCACGCTGAGAAAGACAAATGCCACGTGATTTCATTCATATGTAGAATGTAAAAAATAAAACCAATGAATAAACAAAGCAGCATCAGACCTATAAAAACAGAGAACAAACTGATGGTTGCCAGAGGGAAGAGGGGCATGGGCAAAATGGATGAAGGGGAGTGGGAAATACAGGTTTCCAATTATGGAATGAATAAGTCATGGGAACAAAATACACAGCATAGGGAATATAGTCAACGATATTTTAATGACATTATGGTGAAAGAGGGTAGCTACACTCACAGTGAGCTGAGCGTAGCATAATATGTATTTATGAGGTTGAATCACTATGTGGCGCACCTGAAATGAAAGTTACATTGTATGGCAACTACACTCAAATAAACTTTTTAAAATTTAAAAACGTAGACAAAAAAAAAGTTGTTAAATATTGAAATAGGCCTGAAAGCTGAAAGTAAAGTAGCTGATTCCCAGGACTCTTGATTGCCTTTGCTGCCTCTCCCCACGCTTCTCCCAGAGCAGGGGAGTTCTCAGAGCCCTGCCCTAGCACTAATGCTGGCGGGTGGGTGCATTCATATTGGTGTAACCAGCTGGAAAAGTTGACATTATGTAACTATTACTCCTGGGTATATCCTTGACTAAGTTCTTCCACAGGCCCCTGTCTCAATATCAAACAACATATTTAAACTTCATTTTTTAATGTCATCCACTAGAAAAATGCCTCCTGATTGCTCACTCAGAAGATTAGGCACGAGTATGCCCCCCTTCCGTTTACTTGCTTTGCCTCACGTCCTATTATATGTAGGCTTACTTTATTTATTTTTTTAAATTTTTATTTGTTTTTTATTTTTATTTTTGAGAGAGAGAGAGAGAGAGAGAGACAGAGCATGAGCAGGGGAGGGGCAGAGAGAGAGGGAGACACAGAATCTGAAGCAGGCTCCAGGCTCTGAGCTGTCAGCACAGAGCCGCATGTGGGGCTTGAACTCACAAACCATAAGATCACGACCCAAGGGGAAGTCAGATGCTCAACCAACTGAACCACCCAGGCACCCACAGGCTTACTTTATTAAGATCGCTAAGACCTGAGTTATACTCTCTGTATTCAATTAAAAGGATAGTAATAGAAACCCATTATCTGGTAATTTCTGTGTGCATACTATCTCATATCACAGGAATGATTGGAATATTACCTGTAATTACTTTTTTTTTTTTCATTTTTTTTGGCTAAACAAGAAAAGGGAATTTTGTCTGACTGACTAGTTCCTGGAACATGTAGTTCTCTAGCTGGCATTTGCAAATAACTTGGTAAGCCATTTATTACAGAAGTTGCAATTCACATTTTTGAAATTTCACACAGATAGTAATTGAGTGAGTGAACAAAATTCAGTGAATGATAGAAAGATAGTCTAGTATTTGTGAAGTCCTTTACTTCCTGTTCAAGCGTGGCTTTTCTTGGTGGTAGTTGTATTCTGTTCTCAGATAATGACTTTCTGGTGCAGCTTCACTCTGCACTCTGTTTTTTGTCATTTTATCACATTTTCCTACACTCTCAATAATACTACACAGCCTCTGGGGTCTACTTCTTTCCCCAAGGACAACCCTCTGGAAGCATTATTTAAAATTGAATGAACAATGATATAGAGAATAACAAGTTTCCACACGTCAGGTTAAGAAAGAAAATGTACAAATGGAGTTGTATTCTTCAGGATATCATTTGTGTATTTTGTGGGTAGCAATCCTCATACTCCCTTCTTCCACCAGTCTGAGCTAATTATAATTCTCAATTTGTGGCTTATTATTTTCCCTGAATTTCTGAAATAAATAAATGGCCACACATGCATATGTCACTAAACATCACATCGCATGTTTTTATGTATTAGAAATGTATTTAGATGTTACCATACCATGCATACCATTCAGCAGTTTGTTTTTTCATTCATATTATGTTTTAAGAGTATCCTTCTTATTAGACCTGGTTTTAGGTCATTCATTCGCACAGCTGTATTGTAGTACTTTACTTCATGAACTTCTCACAAGTTACTTACCTATTCGGAAGTTGATATTTAAAATTTTTCTGTTTCTATTTTCTTATACTCTCCAGTGGACACTTTTATACATGTATATCTGTGAGTTTCCAGAAGGATTCCCTCAGTGTTATACATAAGAATAATTGTTGGGTCACAGGCATACGAGCAGATCTTCAATTTTACCAGATAAGGCCAAATTACTTACTAAATTGTTTTGAACAGTTTATAATCTTACCATATGACTTATTGCTCCAAATTCGTGCCAAATGCTGGAGCTTTTTTATATGAAGACATAAAATCTTTTGAAACTTTGGAGTTCTAACTATTTAATTGTTGCTTAATAACCTGCATGTTGTTCATTATGAGTATTATTTGGGTTTCCTGTTCTACAGGTGTCTTCTTTGTCTATCTGGTCACTTTTCTAGTGAATGTTGTCATTTTTTAAACTGATTTGTTAAAAATATTCACAATGGGGGCACCTGGGTGGCTCCATCAGTTAAGTGTCTGACTTCGGCTCAGGTCATGATCTCACAGTTCCTGAGTTCGAGCCCCACGTCGGGTTCTGTGCTGACAGCTCGGAGCCTGGAGCCTGCTTCGGATTCTGTGTCTCCCTCTCTCTCTGCCCTTCCCCTGGTCTCTTTCCCTGTGCTCCCCTTCCTCTCTCAAGAATAAACATTAAAAATTAAATATATGTATATACACATATACACACACAAGAAATATATACTTACTTAATTTTTACAAATTCTCAGTGTATGGGTTTTATTTTCATTTGTTTAAGATAGACTTTTGATCAGGGCGCCTGGGTGGCTCCGTCGGTTGAGCGTCTGACTTCGGCTCAGGTCATGATCTCGCAGTTGGTGGGTTCGAGCCCCACGTCGGGCTCGGTGCTGACAGCTCAGAGTCTGGATTCTGTGTCTCCCCCTCTCTCTGCCCTTCCCCTGCTCATGCTCTGTCTCTCTCTGTCTCTCAAAAATAAATAAATGTAAAAAAATTAAGATAGACTTTTGATTGATAGAATTTTTTAATTATAGTTTTCAACATTTAATGCCATGTCTCTTAGGACTTGTTTTGTTATTTTTTTTTCTTTTTTCTTAGCAAATCTTCCTCTATTTTCAGGATATAAAGCTCTTTTTCTCTATTTTCTTCTGAAAATTACACAATTTTTCACTTGACATTGAATCCACCTGAATACACTTATGAGTAGGAGTAAAGACACCATTTTATTTACTTTCAAGAGAGTAACAACTTAATTCTGCCAGCATCATTTGTTGATGCCTTTCTCAGTGAACTTCACCGTTGCCTCTTTGTGTTTCGTTCAAACTGGACCCGTGGCTCTCGAAATGTGCTACGCTGTTGTGGCTGTGAACATTATTCTTCTGAGTTATATCCATGTTTGGCTGGATGGAGTCCAAGAACTACTAAGAAAGCAGGTGGCATTCTTTCTATGGCCAAACCATATCACCAAGGCAGATCTGGAAACCAGTTCGTCAGGTGGCAGAGTCTGGTGGAAAACAGACTCTCAAGGCGGATTGCCAGCATGTGTCCTGCCTCTGCCATTCGCTACCAGTGTGATTGTCCTGCCAATCTTCTAAGTGGGTATATGCACCCTTCAGGGGTACAGGAAGACCTTAGAAGAGGTAAAAAACTTTCCCCGAGTTGACCTGACTGTGAAGGAACCTTGTTTGACCCGGGGTCACTTTTCTTTCCTACCTGCCTTTTCACAATCGCCTTGCCACTGTCTTACCAAAGAAAGGCATATCTCTGATGCATCCGACATCTTAGTTTACTCGATTGTGTGTGGGTAAAGGCCCAGGACAAATGACAGAGAGACAATTCAAAATGTTTCTGTGAGTGATTCTAACAACTGTGTAGCAAGTGTTTTTGCAAAACGTGCACTACACATTTTGTGTATGTTAACTGAAAAACTTGCTTTGAACATAATTGAAAGATGACTCCATCCAGTTGTCAGCAGAAATATGAAACATGGCCTTTGATGATCGATCAGTCTGAGATATTTAACGTATAACTTAGTGGGGAGCTTGCCTCCTGGTCGAAAACCTGTGTGTGCTATTTTCAAGCCTGACCTGAAGCAGGTTACAATGGTTGTGCTGGACAGGCCTCACGGGGAACCCCTGCTCCCCTTGCACCGCACTCGGAGTGCTGCCACAGCCCTGCAATTTATGGAGCGAGTTGCCACCAAGGACTCGGGCTCACTGGGGGGTTGTGCTCTTGGCATATTTGCATTCCCAGCTTCAGAACGCTCATTCCTAGGTCACTTTATCAGAAGCCTTGTGCAAAGGTCTTCTACGGGCTCCTCTGCTGAGGCCTCCTTATGTGGAGATGGGGAAAAGTTAAAGATGCTTTTCCTCACCCTGATTCACTACCGGCCCTCCACTGCTAGCCTCCTCCCCAGCCCCCACGTTTTCCTCCACGTCCCCTTCCTTATCTTTGTCCAAAAACTGATCATCTTTCCTCCGGAGCTCCCTCAACAATACAACAACCCCACGTCTGTGCTGATCCACCTGGCTTACACCTGTGGGCCCTTCCTTGGGGGGACCGAGGGAGTTGGCGTTTTCATGGTTTTAGACTCTTCCTTACACCTTATCAGTAAGTGATTAAAGGCTCAACCCTACCATTTTTGACTTCTTGATTTAATGGCCACTCCAATGCTTGGCAGCCCAGTTCCTTCTCTCCCAGCTCAGCCAAGCCCCTGACACTAAAAAAATCAAAAAATGGAGCGACACTGATATAACAGAGCTCTTATTCTCATTAATTATTTACATGAACAAGTTTTCTTAGTGTGTAAATCTCTGAAAACAGAACAAAAAAGGGATAAAAATCAGATTAAATTAGCTCTTTTTTCTAGCAACAATAATCATGTATAGATATAAGAAATAATTGGAACAAAGACACTGTATTCATTTCATTAAGAAATATGTGAATAATTAAACATTTTCCTTCTTTTTTTAAAAATTTTTTTTTAATGTTTATTTATTTTTGAGGCAGAGAGAGACAGAGTATGAACAGAGGAGGGGCAGAGAGAGAGAGAGAGAGGGAGACACAGAATCTGAAACAGGCTCCAGGCTCTGAGCTGTCAGCACAGAGCCCGACGTGGGGCTCGAACTCACGGACCGTGAGATCAGACCTGAGCCGAAGTCAGATGCTTAACCGACTGAGCCACCCAGGTGCCCCAACATTTTTCTTCTTATGTTTAATAATTATATGTTGAAATTTTAATATATTTTGTTGATTTGCAAAGAAATTGAAATCCAAACCAGGATTTTTTGAAAAACATATAGAGCTTATGCTATGAGAAAATAAATTCAGGGGCTCCTGGTGGCTCAGTTGGTTAAGCTTCCAACTTTGGCTCAGGTCATGATCTCGCAGTTTGTGGGTTCAAGCCCCACATCTGTCTCTCTGCTGACAGATCAGAGCTTGGAGCCTGCTTCAGATTATGTGTCTCCCTCTCTCTGCTCTTCCCCTGCTCGTGCTCTGCCTCTTTCTCTCTCTCTCTCAAAAATAAATAAACATTAAAAAAAATTTTAATAAAAAGAAAAGAAAGAAATTCAGTGTTAACATGTATATTTTTTCTCCTCAGTGAGGTATGGAAGAGAATCAATAAAATACTTTCAAAAATAAAAACATACTACATTAAGTTATTAAGTTATATTACATTAAGTTATAATCATGTGCAGGAAGTGAAATTGAAATGAGTATAGAGAAGAAATATGACATAAAATTATATAACATTTTAATATACATTTACATATAATATGTATATATATATAAATTACATAAAGTTGTATCGATGAAGATATTTTTCATTAATATTTAAATTGGATAATAATGATATCATATTCCTACAGTTATCTGATACCATTACGCATATACGTATATCTGATACCATATACGCATATTGGTAGGGCAATACTTTAAAATGTTTATGTTTACAATGCATAGAACTAGCATCCTTTGCAGTTATATTTAAACTTTGGATAAATTATTTTAGATGTCAAGTTTTAAAAATATGTGATAAGGTACATTGATTTTGAAAACTGATTTAAGGGTACAAGCTCAAAAGTATTTGATGAACACTTAAATGAGGGATCATGATGTCCTGTGACGCATGAGAAACAACTTGGGGAACTTCTGTCCTGGCCATGCACAGCCTTTGTGGGAAAATAAGGCCTGTCAAAATAATATCAAATCTGGGGCACCTGGGTGGCTCAGTCAGTTAAACCTCTGATTTCGGCTCAGGTCATGATCTCATCGTTTGTGAGTTCAAGCCCCACATCTGACTCTGTGCTGACAGCTCAGATCCTGGAGCCTACTTCAGATTCTATACCTCCTTTTCTCTTTGCCTCTACCCCACTTGTGCTCTTTCTCTCTGTCTCTCAAATAAATAAATGTAAAAAAAAAATTTATATTATAAAAATAATACCAAATCTTTGTCTGTTACACAGATATCCAGGAAGAGTTGCAAAATCATATTAAGGATGTAGAAAAAAAATAGACATAGAACTTCTCAAGCACCTTTATAAACCTCTAAGAGCAACTGTTTAAACTCACTCTTTAGAAGATTAAGCCCCTCAGAGTTTATCCCTAAATACACTGAGTTCTTAAAAGAGTCTACTATAGAAATAATGGATATAGCATAGATAGAATATTCTATGTCAGTCAAGGTCCCAGTAGGAAACAGATGGTGTATTCAAGTGAGTGACTGAAGAGAATTTGAGTCAGGGACTCTGTACAGAGGTGTAGCCAAGGTTAAGGGAGCAGCAAATGATGAAATGCTAACACAGAGGGGAAGCCTTTGACAGCCACAGACTTTACCAGATCCCATTGAGAGAACCATAGGTATAAAACAGGGGCTGCTTTTCAGCCTGTGGTCTTAGGCAGAGACACACTGGAGCTCAAACTGAGGTTGGCAGCGAGAGAAACAGGAAAATAAATGCCCAGAATCTCCTTCCTTCTTCCTACTTGATATGTTATTGGCCAGACCAAACTGGAAGCCAGAGGGTAGGGGATTCTGGTGATGGAGTCTGATAGAGATCAGATTCTCATGATTATTTTTTTCCATCATTACTAGCTGCTTTTGGAAATTCTAATCTGCACACCAGTAGAGTACAAAGACTGCATGTATCCACAGACCTCTGAAGAGCTGGAATTTTTACTCTAAGGTTGTCCATAAATTCGAGATAGGTTATATTAAACGGGGTTTCAAACCAAACATCGAGAGATTGTACTTACATGTACTATTCTTTGCCAATTTTGTAAAATTCTACGATACTAGGTATCTCCTTGATTTTATTTGGAGAAAAATTAATCTACAGTTGGTGTTGGCTCAAGATAATGCCAACTAGGAGAAGCAGATAAGTTGCAACGCTGCAAACTCAAGTTAAGCCTAAAGTATTAAGTTAATAAGAACCTGCAACTCAAAGATAAATTTAAAAGTTTTCATAAGTAATCATAAGTATAAGAAGGTTAAAAAACACAGTATTAATATTTCATGTTGAGAATGGATCTCTATACACTTGATACTTTATGTTCTTGTAAGTTGAGGGAGAATTCTGGCCTGTTGGAGTGACAGCATTATAACTATAAGTATATAATTTTGAATAAATAATTGAATAATTGATCGATCTGTCTGTAATTTTAAATCTTGGTAAGCAGACACCTAGTATTGGCAAATCTCAGATAAGTATTTATTTGCTATATTTTAAAATTTTGCTGCAGTTATAATAATTATACAGTACTAAGAAAAGTTTATGGTGCTTCCAGATAATTACATGTATAAAAAAGAAATGTGATTTATATGTGACATTTAAAATCTTTTAAGGTAATATATTGATTACTTTGTACACTGGTTTAAAGTTCTTTTTTTTTTTTAAATCTCCTTGCAAGTGATTGCAGCATGTGGTGGAACTTTTTTAAAAAAGCAGAACTGGGGATTGCTAGATTTTTACAGTTTGGTGGTAGCTTTAACCTAAATAGGAAATGGTTATCCTGCAGCATCCACGGTGCACTATGGAAGAACCTTGAAGAACTTCATAGTGACCCAGAATAAGTAACTCTAGGAATTAACTGTAGTGTGGATAAGGGAACCATTACTCTAATTTCCATGGCTGGCATATCAGTTCATCTTATTTCTCAGTGTGTTCCTCCTCCTTGCACATCTCCTGAGTGATGATTAACAATTTCAACCTCTGAACTGGATACTTAGGTATAAACACATGGATTGCATAATGATAAAGGAAGCAAAATCATGAAAAAATAGCCCCTCTGTAATAAGACAGCACTACTGTGAAGAAGAAGGAAAAGAAAAAAGTTGAACAGAATGATAGATCCTTAATATTTTAACCGCAAAAACCAGGTGGCCTTTTTCAAATATGTGTTATCAGTATCCTTACAAACAGCCTTTTTGAAGTTTACTCTTTTGATCATGTTACTTCTAAGTAACATGAAGTTTCTTCTCCCGTCTAAGTGTCAAAAGGCCTCTTTCCCTTGATGACCACAGACAACTTTTGGAGGAGGCCTAAAGTTTAACTAGTGTATAAAATAAAACTGTGGTTTTGGTGGGTTGAGGAATTGTGTGGTCACAATTCCTGTCTTTCCTGTGTTAAGAAAGTCTTATTTTAAACATGGGGCTTAGTTTCTTCAGTACTACATTTTAAGAGTGGGCAGAATCAGGTTCTATCTGAAGGAAACCCTCCATATGCCAAAAAGAAGGCCTTAACTGAATTGCCAATACCAAACTAATTGACCTAATTAAACCCAATTTATTCAATTCCTTTACAGAAGAAATATCTACCTTTCTTCCCCGTAGGCAAGAACTGGCTCCAAGCAATTCTGACAGCCCATGTTGTCGAAGAATGGAGAGCTCTTAGCTGCACTGGAAGTAAGAATTTCCATTTTCATCTCTCCTGTCCCTGCTGCCCTCAGCCTCACCTGCTGTCTTTGAAACCCCAATCTACAGAGCTCCACTGGGTGGACCAACCCCATCCTGACTGCTGAGGACTCCCTCTTCTAGGCTGGACCTTCCTTAGTGCTATTTCATCCATCAATGCTTCATCCAGTTCCTGATTTTGAGAAATGTATCACAACTTCTTGCCCCCTGATTGCTTTCTTCCTGTTCTCTTGTTTCAGGTTTATTTCCTCTTTTCTTCATGTATTATTGTTTTGAAGGTCTTGGGGAAAAGACGGCTCACTCAACCATCTGACTATTAAACTTTACTTAAATTCCACCCTTTCTCAGGCACTGTACTAAGAACTTTTCTTACATTTCCTCTTTTTTTTTTTTCCAGGCCAATCTTTCAAGGTAAGTATTATTTTCCTTTTACATATGAGTTGAGGATCAGGGAGGCAGAACTACCTGCTTGAGGTTCTCCAGTAGTAACTATTGGAACTGGGATTTTAGTCCAAGTTTCCTTAACTCTAAATCTAATCTTCTTTTATTTATTTATTTTTTAATTTTTTCATGTTTATTTATTTTTGAGAGAGAGAGACAGAGTGTGAGTGGGGGAGAGGCAGAGAGAGAGGGAGACACAGACTGGGAAGCAGGCTCCAGGCTCTGAGCTGTCAGCACAGAGCCCCACGCAGGGCTTGAACTCACGAACTGCAAGATCATGACCTAGGCTGAAGTCAGACGCTCAACTGACTGAACCACCCAGGCACCCCAACCTAATCTTCCTTTAGACGGACTTGTTTTTATTTTCAAATGGAGAAAAGATTTTTCTGCAATTTTGAAATTTTGATGCAACTTTGATATATCTTTTTTCCTACACTATCATCATGATTGAAAGCCAGAACAAAGGTATAATCATTTATACAACAAATTATTGACTATTTATAAGGTATGACCTTGATTAGTATTATTTTTACCTATTTTATTCTGTATAGTAAATCCTTCCTGCCAGAGTGAATTTGTCTTGTCCCCAGGAAAACAGCTGGAGAGAAAAGATAGCAGAATGGATAGTTCAAGGTTCTCCCAAAATAATACTAAATCACTAAAAAAAAATCTAAGAATTGTTCAAATTAGATCAAATTGAACAAATTAAATTGTTCAAATTTGTCAAAGAAAAATTGATAAACTTTGCAGGGCTGATGTCAGAATTCACAAAGTATACATAAGGATCTTTCTCTTTTGTAATCAAAATTCAAGCTTAGCCATCATAGTAATATTTTCTTCTGCTGCCTTTTTAAACTTTACTCAGTTGAGGAAGTTTTTACTCTGTTGCCTATTGAAAATCCACAAAACCTTATGATTTGTCCTCTTACTTTTAGGCTCTAAATATTCCTATGGTTACTTTATTTCAAACAGCTCAAAGTCATTATCTAAAATTTTAATAAAAATCAGGGCACCTGAGTGGTTCAGTCGGCTAAGTGTCCAACTCTTGGAAAGGGTTTTGGCTAGCATCATGATCTCATGGTTCCTGGGTTTGAGCCCCATGCCAGGTTCTGTGTTGATGGTACGGAGCCTGCTTGGGATGCTCTCTCTCTCTTTCTCTCTCTCTGTCTCTCTGTCTCTCTTTCTCTCTGTCTCTCTCAATGCCCCTCCCCTCTCTATCGCTTCTCTGTCTCAAAATAAATAAATAAACATTTAAAAACATAAAATAAAATAATAATAATAATAATAATAATTGATCTACAAGGACCTTACAATCCTAAAATCAATATGGGAGGTAAATTTAACTCCACATTTTTATTTATTTTTATTTTTTTTTTCAACGTTTTTATTTATTTTTGGGACAGAGAGAGACAGAGCATGAACGGGGGAGGGGCAGAGAGAGAGGGAGACATAGAATCGGAAACAGGCTCCAGGCCCCGAGCCATCAGCCCAGAACCTGACGCGGGGCTCGAACTCACGGACTGTGAGATCGTGACCTGGCTGAAGTCAGACGCTTAACCGACTGCGCCACCCAGGCGCCCCTAACTCCACATTTTTAAACGTTAGTCATTGATATGCTCTCATTCAAAATGTGGTAAACACAATAAAAAACTAAAAGATATTTAATTTTAATATATATTCCTAAAGAAAGAGAGTATATCTGCTAATATCTCTAGTTTGAGAAGAACTTCCAGAAATGTTTGATCCCCAGACCACTAAATTATCCCACATATTTTATTATAATAACACTAAACAGTTCCATTCCCAGAAGTTTCCGTGCGTTAGATTATTTTAGATTTTCTTACACCTCATAAGTATGAAATATAGACTAAATATACTTCACAAGACGACCAGTTTCGCTTATCATGTGCGTGTACATTGAAAGTGGTTGAGTCCAGTTGAGTTGTTGTGACATAAGCAGGTAGACAGGTAGGCAGGTAGGTAGAAAAATGCATATGTGGTAGATAGAGATATTTGTGTATTTCCAAAATAAAATAAACATTGATTCAGACTCAGTCATTCTGTTCTTAAATTTATAAGTGAAATTAGTGCTTATGTATGTATTGTAACTTCAGAACCATTACTAGGGTTCTTAGACCCTCTGAAATGCCTCCATTAGTTTTTTTATTGATACCTGAAATTCCGGCATTAATGACTTACTCATTTGATTATGATTCTATTACAGGTAAAATTGGCAATGAAATATAATAACTGCAAACCAGTTTAGTATAGTGTTAAAATACTTTAGAGTATATTTTGCCTGTGATAGACAGCAATGATGAGAAAACAAGTCATCTGGTAGAACGGAAAAGGACCCTGACAATAGGTCAGAGAGAAGAGCGTGCAAAATGTGAGAATCTGAAATGAATGTTAATAGATGACAGATTTTTATCTATGAAACAGTTTTTTCGAGAATCAATTCTTGTTGGGGCAGTGAGTGAAATGGTGACACTTTGAAATCCATGAATTGACAAGTACTGTCAAGTGTATTATTACTGCAAGTCTAATATCAGGATATTCACCCCCAGGCGTCAACTAATCTCTGCTTAAATGCACCATAGTCGATTCTGCCAGTATGCAAAAGAGAATGAAGAAACACAAGAAATGGTCTCACTAAATTAAACTGAATCGTCATCTATGCTTAGCCTCTGCCATGGCATCATGATTCACATTGTCATGGCAACTAATATTTGAAAGAGAGCAAGGATCAAAACAGATATTCTTCTTTGGTTTGATTAACTGAGAGACATTCCAGAGAAAGAAAAGGTGGATTTTGGTATAGCTTCCATAGCAATCTTCAATTTTAATAATTTATTTTCTAAGAGATTTGCATGTTAATGAAGTAAATACTGCTTGCATCTACTTAGAACAACCTAAGAATTATTTTTCTTTTAATAAATGTCCACTATATGGTACCTATTTGCCCAGAATATATGCTAGGCTTTAGAGATACAAAGACCAGAGAAAAATCAGGCAGATTTCCTGACCCCAAGAAACTCACTATTTAATGTGAACAGCAGTTCTACTTACAGTTTAGCCAATTATAATGCAATGCATATGGGATAGTGTATAAACAAATAGGTAAGAAACTGAAGTAAGGAGCATCACTAATTCTGCTTGAGAAATAAGACAATCTCAAAGAGATGAGATTTGAACTGGAATTTAAGAATAAACTGGGGAAATAACTTAGCCATGCATCTGAAATGATCAGAAACTCTGCTAGTGCTCATCACAGAATTAGGCAATATAAGTATTTTTTGAAGGAAATAAATTGTACATACTACCATTTCTATAGCATATAATATGTTGCATCAGTACTGGTTTAGGAAGAGTGTCAAATTAGACAGAAATAATAAAATATAAACTCTTAGATTTTCCTTTGTGGACCCACTCATCAATCTGTTCAACATTTATCAAAATATGCTTTATAAACATCATGTTGAAAACAATTCTCATTATTGCATAGCACCAGAACATAAATATAGGGTAGCAACCAAGTCTTATAACTCACGTATATGCATAACAAAAGGTTTACTGATATTTTATTGCAAAAAATGATAAAATGATTTTATCTTTGTTTTCAGACTTGATGGTCATGCTATAGAAGAGTAAAAAGAGATCAACCAAAGAAGGAATACAATAGCTTTGATCTGCTCTCTCTGCAAGATATTGAAGATAGGGCAATCTGTGATTTTAATGAATTCAATTAATATCGTCAAAAGAATTCTGTTTGATCAAGTTGTGTATACTTCAGCAGTAATTGTTTCAGAACCAAATGCATCCAGTATAACTTGAAAAGCCAGTCGTTAGGGGAAAGCCAAGAAAGAATAATCAGAAATGTGCCCTTAAGAATACCATATAACAAAAATATTGAATGGCACATAAATTCTTTAGTATCAGAGCACATTAAAGAATCTGAAGGCATGCACAGTATATAAAAATAGATCACATTTGTATACACTTTACAAATTAAGTTGACTCCTGTTTTTACATTTATTTCTCTCAAGTCTTTTTTTTTTAATTTTTTTTATGTTTATTTACTTTTCAGAGAGAGAGTGTGAGCAAGGGAGGGTCATAGAGAGAGGGATACACAGAATCTGAAGCAGGCTCCAGGCTCTGAGCTGTCTGCACAGAGCCCGATGTGGGGCTCGAACCCACGAACTGTGAGATCATGACCTGAGCCGAAGTCAGAGGCTTAACTGACTGAGCCACCCAGGCACCCCTCAATGGTCTTATATAGTAAGAATAGACTGGAAACTATATGCTTACTGTGTAAATGAGAAGACAGATTTTTGAAGCTAGGTGGTTTGTGTTGTTAATGAGAAGCCCAGAAATGCATTTTCTTTACAAAATGCATAGTCTTTACATCAGTGTTAAGTAAATTACATAGAGAAGTCTGTATCATCAGGTTCTCAAATTTAAAAATCAGTGAACTGAGTCTTCATTTATACTATCGCCAGTCTTCAAAGTTAATTACCTTGAACCAAATGGATGATACAGTTTATTCGAATATGTCTTCAATTTTTCCCCATCTTGAAGAAATTTGAAGTCTCTGAGCTTTTTAAAACAAAACAAACAAAACTATTCCATCTGATCAACTATGTGCAAATTTTTACTATGATAATAAATTTCGGAAAATAGACCATATACTTATAGAGAAAAGATATACACAAATGTAAGTCATATGAGCCAACCAATGGTAAGGTCTAATGAATGGTTCAGACAGTCATTACAGGAGTTATTTTCAGCATTTGTAGTCAACCAAGGGTTCATAAGTAAGAGACAATTTTGGGTTATACCTATACTGTTGGATATGTGACACAAACGTGAAACAAAGAGTAGGTATAAGTGAATTTATGATCACATCAAAGAGTAAATGCTTTTTGATTAGTATGGGATGTTTATGAGGTTAAAAAGATAGATTGTGATGAGATTGTGGGCAGATTTAAGGGGAGCAACTTTAGCTGATATTTGTAGATGGGGAATGTTAATCTAGTTTCCATTGGTAGAATAGACTGGAATTAAGACAATGCTTGCAAGAATCTACATTAAAAAGCCTACACAATGGGCTGACAGACGACATGGAAAAAGAAAACCAAATGCCAGAGACTTCCGCAAGCCTCAAGATAAGAATGCCGTCAAAGACAGTTTCTGGGATCTCAAGACTGTGTTATGAAAAGAACTACTTGAAAGAGCTCTTCCTTAGAGCACTTCTCTTCTAAAGGTCTTTGTGGAATATAGAAAGAACCTTGGGAAGCAAAGAGAGATGATTGCAAATCAGGTGTTTCCCTGCAGGTTTCTTCATGATCAGTTAGTCTTTTGAAAAGGAAACTTCCCCACATGCAAACCCTTACAAATGAAAAAGACAAAAAAACAAAAAACAAAAAAACCGCAAAGACTTCAGGATATTATACAGTAAGTTAGCAGTGAAAATTGATAGACTGCTTTCACTCCAGCATTTCAAAATGATTCTTTTTTTCTATTCAGTGATCCCTCTCAAGGTCTTCCAGATTTGTTTTCCCCATTGCTGTTCTTTTATAATTTTTTTTTCCTGGCAAGATAAACAACCTTTTAGTTATGAAACCTTACACACTTCCTCCGCATAAAGCATGCGTCTTACTTCTTCCTTCTTGTCCACGGGGGTTTCTGGAGTTGCCTTTCTTACAAAGTACAATACAATGTTACATGCATTTCCGTCCCTTCTCCCTTCTTAAATTGAGAGTCATGCAGTGACTCTTCATTTTTTCCCTTAATTTCCTTCAACACATATACTCTTGCATCCCCCACACCCACACACATCACATTTTCACCCTCGCTGTTAAAGTTCCTTGCCAGTTACTTGATGAGTTCTGATGACAGTGCAAAAACTGTGTTGTTTGGCATATTGCTTCTTTTTGATGCACAAAAGCGAAGTTTATGTGGATGCTCCGAGTGCATAGGATTTGTTGTTAAGACTGATAAATTTCAGAAGTCAGTGTAGTGAGATGGTCGTATTTGATTTGATTCTAAAAGATACATGAAGAGACACTTTCTCAGTTTTATGCTCTTTCCATGCCACCAATTTTACAGTAGATGCAGCCCTTGCCGAATTTCGCGGACACCACAAAAAACTGTGGACAATTTCTGTAAATATAACACTCCAATAATTACTTCAAGTACAGTACACACGTCATCATATTCATTTGCCATTTTCATGGTGGCTTGTCCTTTCCACATTTTATTATTCATTTATGATAGCTATTATAGGCCTTTCAGATTCTATCTTGCTCTCCTGAGGAATATTTATGGCTATTATAGGGCTCTTATGAGAAGACCCAAAGATAGTTATTGCAGAAACCCTGTGAAATGCTACATTAGTACAGGGATTGGCTGGCAGTAAAAGATCTCAAGTTGTTTCAGAGTCCCCCTTGATGAAGATAAAGAGGCAGGTCACTCCTGGTGAGGTTTCCTTTTCACCCAAGAGAACCAAGTTATTTTTGACATAGAGGTTAGAACACATAAATTAACACAGTTCTGCAAATAAGAGCTGTTTTGAAAAGGTCACCAGGAGGAAAGCAAGAAAGGATTTAGGGTGTATTTGCAAACAGATTTTGTGCATGTAGTTTATAACTCTATTGCAGAATTTCTCAGAGAATGTACTAATGGGAAGATGTGAGTTACGTGAAAAAGAAATGGCAATGTCTTAGCCAGCATAAAGTACAGATTTTATCTCTTATCTGAGAAGCGTCCTAGTCCCCCTGTCATAGGACTTAGAATGTAAGCTCCTCAAGGGAAGGGCACCAGAATGCGCCATTTACCTCATATCCTAAGCCGCTAGAACAGGGTCTGGCACGTAAGAGTCACTTAATTAGTATTTGAGGAATGCATACACGAACTTCTACCATATTTGCTAAAGGTATTCATTAATTTATCATTATTCTTCCACGGAGAGATTTTTTAAAATATTTTTGGTTAAGAAAGTTGATTTGCTATAATAGAATGACAAATGTTAGTCCACAGTAAAAAGCTGAGCAGTCAAAATGCCTTCTGATTTCTTAAGTTGCCACATGTTCCTTTATTCAAAGAAGCTATTAATTTTTTTGAGAAGTGATATATTCTTTCCATTGCTTTCTCTAAACCCCTGTAACTGATCATCAGATGTAAACATTAAGAAATTAATTTAATTCTAGATTATTTGCAAAGTGACTGACGTTAAACATAATGTTTCACATTTTACCAAACAATTCCAATCTTGATCAAAGGAAACCAGAAGACACAAGAGGAAATAATTTTCACTTCAGTGAAGAATAATTTTGCCTGAGATTTTCTCATTTACCATTTTCTTTGGAGCAATTACAAAAGTGAGATAGAGTTGGGTCTGGAGATTTATTTAATTCTTATGTATAATTTAAGGTCAAATTGTAGCAAGTGTCATGTTATTGCCCAAAAATATCAGCTGTAGTCACTATTTTAACTTTATGAAAAACAACTCATAAATTATTCACATGGGCATGAAGGAGGAAAGGAAAAATTATTGCAGATTTTGAAAAAAGGTAGATTTTTGCTTGAAACCCAGCCCAGCTAATAACTAACTGTATAACCTTACACTCTTAACGTTTCTGGTTTATTTCCCTCATGTGATAAATAGAAAGCAAAACAAACCCTCTAACTCATAGGGTTATTGTGAGAATTCAGTGAAATAAATACTATGAATACAAAGGAAGATGATAACATTTAGATTTGGTTCTAAAGTTAGAAATATTTTGGATTCATAGATATTTATCACGTTTGACAGAAACATTTAGCAGATACCTGCAGCAAAAACTGTGGCCCATGAACAAGTGAAGGGGAATAGGTCAGGAGACAAGGTCTGGTGACTCATGCTAGTCCTCTGTTTATTGGTCGTGGTAACCTAGACATCCATGTCTTCCAGTTAAGCTCCAATCTCTTAATTTACAAAATATTGATATGAATTCACCTTACCGAATTCTAATAAAAATACCATTAAATAGTAAAGTTTAAAGACATTTTAACATCAGGTCATTTCTACATATGAAGCATTGTTGCCAATCAACCACTATGTCCCTGATCCTTTTGCATAATGGAACATATCCATGTGATATTACAAACATGAAGTTTGATTTTGCATTTTTCCTTATATACTCATATGTTTTTGACTGTTTCTTGCCTTCCCAGTATTTTTAGCCATCTGATCACTGACAAATTATAATATCTTCTATGCCTATGAGAAAACACATAGAATTGGCCCTTCAGGGACCTTGTTACTGTGTATTTTAAAGAGCAAAAGCAAAAATCCAAAATAGATCTAGAAATGAATTCTCTGTGTAGGTGATGATGCTGATATTCACCCAATGTATCCCTTTCTCTTTCGTCATGCGTGTCTACTCTCATATTTTATTATTGTTAGACTATCAACCAAGAAGAAGGTCGTCTAGGCTCAAGATTATAAGGAGTTCTTAATGTGCTTGGGATAGTTTAGTTTTTGTTTTCTCTTATCTGCAGTTTGTGGATAATACAAGACACAGTCAGTGCTTTGGATTTCATTTTACCTCAGCACAAAGTTCTTTAATGGACCATGCTTGTTCTGGTGATATGCTCATTGCCCAGGTATCCAACAGCTTGTGTCAGTCATCTTCATTGTATTAGCTACCTGTAAATGCAGCTCCCTGCAAGATGAAATGACCTGGGACCAATTAATTGAAAATGAAAAAAAAAATGTAGTAAATGCCGTTGGGAGTGATTAACAAAACTAGTTATGCATCAATTGCAGATGGCCAGAGACACTGCTTGCCAAATGGAGTTGGCTACATACAAAGGAGAACATATTGTTCAAGCAGCAGGACTTGTGAAGGATGTAGAAATTCCAGCAAAATGGGCATGAACAGATGCAACATTACCTAGATTCAACAAATGGGAAGTGTTCTCTTATTGCTTAGTTGTTGTTGGTTCAAGTAAGATATATATATTATGAGCACAAGTACATTAAACATCAAATGTGATTTCCTAAAGTCATTAAGCCTATAGCCATATAGATCTCTTGGCTACTACTCACCCTAGAAAGTTATTCACTTGGGGTTTATAGTTAAATTTTCTGTGTGTGTTTTTAGTCAGTAAGAATTTTCCTAATTATAGTCACATGGCTAAAAACTTCATTCTCCAGGCTGTCTCCTCATAAACTACCCTTCTCTGTCAATGATAAGCTTTCTTGCTTAACCAAAGACAAACCAGAGTCCATGTCTGTGAACGCTGTTTTCCATTCTTTAAACAACTCTTCTCTGAATTGAAGCATCTAAATCAATCAAACTCTTCCCTTCCTATCAAGTTATGAATTTAAGAAGTATATCTTTCCGCCATCTTGGAACCTGCAGAGGCCTGCTGGGAACAGGACTTCTAAAGTGAAAAAGATTTCTGGAAGTCTGTGATCCAAAGTCACTTTTGCTGGCTATGAGCTAGGTCTCTGGAACCAGAGGGAACACACAGCTCTTCTTCAAGTTGAAGGTGTTTAGGCTCAAGATGAAACTGAATTCTATCTAGGCAAGAGATGTGCTATGTGTACAAAGCAAAGAACAATACAGTGACTCCTGGTGGCAAACTGAATAAAACCAGAGTAATCTGGGGAAAAGTTAACTGGTGCTCATGGAAGCAGTGGCATGGTTTGTGCCAAATTCCGAAGCAACCTTCCTACTATCGCCATTTACCACAGAATCCGTGTGATTCTGTACCCCTTAAAGATTTAAACTAACTGAAAAGTAAATAAATAAAGGTATAGATTTGTTATCTTGTATTTTTGTTAAAAAAAAAGAACTGTAGAAATTCCCTTGATAGGAATACTTCCCAATACTTCTGTGAGACATACAGTTGGCCAAGATAATGCCCTTTCACCTGGTTCTACAAACAGGTCTTTATCTGAGTAGGGCTCCAGTGACCACACTAAATCTGTACCTGCACGTTCAATTTAGTGATAGCCTCTAAGAAGTGAGGGGAACTAGCCTGAAGGTAAATTTTTGAATATCAAATAAAATTATTTGGGGCACCTGGGTTGCTCAGTCGGTTAAGCCTCTGATTTCGGCTTAGGTCATGATCTCATGGCTTGTGAGTTCAAGCTTTGCATGGGGCTCCATGCTGACAGCTTAGAGCCTGGAACCTGCTTCAGGTTCTGTGTCTCATTCTCTCTCTGCCCCTCCCCAACTTGTGCTCTGTCTCTCTCTGTCTCTCAAAAATAAATAAATGGAAAAATAATTTAAAAATATTAGACACTACTATTCATTTGTTTTTATCACTTAGAACCTGACTATAATCTCCCAAGGCTAATTACTAATTAGATCTCAGCCACAAGTTCTACTGTTTATCATAGTTGCCAAATAGCTTCTATTATTCAGTGATCATATCATTTCAAGACAGTTACTCTTAATAAAATAAACTCTATTTTTTTTAATAATAATTGTTACTAAGTTAGCCATTATTACTACCGTGACAAGACTCGAAAATGGCATGGGAATATCACTTCTCAGTTCATCTGGGTTATACTTTCTGAAACACAAATGATATCAACAGACATTTTATACCATTGCAAAAGGATTTCTGGGATAATTCATCTAAAGTACTAGTGCTTAACCTTTTCAACCTGATGCCGGGACATTCACTAGCAACTGGTTGGTTAAGGGTGGCAATCAGAAAGATTTTACAGCCCATTGAAAATGTCATTCATGACTCATATTTCAGTATGGTACTGTTAGCATTCCTTTAAAATCTTATTTAATGACACATGCATACTAGACTATCAGCACAAAGGAATTCAATTTACTCTTTTCAGTTCCAAAACACAAGATAAGTCAATAGGATTCTCTCCAGACCCAGAACAAATTCTTCCATTTTCCTTGAAAAGGATCTGTTTTTGATGGGCTCGCATGAATGCAAAGATACATCTTAATCTTGTGCTAATTCAAAGAACATCACAACATGTTAAAAAAATAAAATTTATTAGCTGTAACTAGGTTGAATATCTCTTTTAAGCTCCTATTCTGCTAAGCTGGTGGGAAAATTAATCTCAGATGTTTTCAGTGTTTTCCACCCCATCAAGCTTGTGTCATGTTTATAGGGCACTAAATTTTTTCAAAGGACTTGGGGAAAGGTTCCTAGTCTTCGGTCATCTGTCCAGGGATATTTCTAGAGACATCTCTCACCCTCTTAATTCTAATATTTGCTATCCAACAGCTCCCTGTGTTTCTCTGGTACCCTTGGGGTACAAGAATCTTTGTGAGAGTGAGAAGTTTTGTCTAATAGCTATTCTGTCAAGGGTTCCTTTGCTCTGATTATCTCATAGATTTCTGTGTGGTTTATTGCTTCTAAGCACATTGAAGAAATGGAGACAAATCTCTCCCTTTCGGTCTTTTTTCTTTTCTACCAGGACTGGGAGATTGTCTTCTAATCTCTTTTGGGAGATTAAGAATTGGGTTGATGCACAGTTTTTCCTAATGCTTCTGGGCAAGATATTTTTCCAACGCATGCAAACTGTATTCCAGCTCTGGAGTGGCATATTTGTAAGTTGTATCTTATTTTACCTTGACATATTAATGGCAGTGGGGTAATGGCAACATCCTGGATCTTACAGAAAAGAATGATAGATCTGTGCCTGCATATTCAAAAACAATAGGCGCATTATAACATTGACGCTAATGTGCAGGTGTATACGGATACCTAGCTGGCCTTAAAAACACTTGCTTCTCAGGTCCAAGTCAGAGGGTATAACATGAAACAACCTTCAAACGCCTATGCATCAAGTTCAACTTAAAGCTTTTGCTAATTCTCAGAGACCACCTTGAAGACAACTATGATCTAAAATCACCACAACTTTCTAGGTGAGTTCAAAATAGGGAAATATATATTGAAGCTGTAAAGATATCTTGGGAAGTCAGAATCCCTCCAGCAAGTGCATTTTTAGAAATATATGCAGTGCTTCCTGGTAACTCTTAGGAGATTTCAGTCAGTCTTTAAAGGACAAAGGGATGGAACTTTACAAAAGCATTTCTAAAACAAGGAAAGTTTTGGCCATAAAGAACTGAAAATAATTTTTTGGCTCACTATTCTAAAATTAATCTGTACTTGACTGTGAAAAAAATCCACATTAATTTATGGGAGGAATGGATGAAGTGGCAATGAAATTATTTTCAAGGGAAACTGAAGAGAATAAAAATATCCACGTATATCTACCAAAAAAAAAAATCTACCCAACTTTTGCTATTACAGTTGCCAATGATAGAAATATCTGTATAGATATTCCTGAGTACACCCCTTATTTAAGGCATATGAACTATTTTCAGTTGATATTATCAATAACCTGATGTAGTTTAAGAACATAAGTTATTGTTTTTTTAGTTAGTGATGAATTTGCAATCACTTTCTATTATGTCCCTTTAAAACACGCTGAAACTGTGCGTTTGAAAAAACATGGAAAGATTTTGTGAATGTTTTCAATGTATATTTTATGATAGACAAAATAGCACATGTCATGTAACAAACATATCATGTGCCCAGTATGTTGCCAGATAGTAAAAACAGCCATGAATAAACCATGGGCTGTGCTTTCAAGAAGCTTGCAATAGAGTGGGGGAAACAGGGAAGTAAATAGAAAAGTATGATCCAATATTCCTGTTGAAATATGGGTGAGAACTCAGAGAGGAGAACAACTAACTAATCCCTGGAAAATAAAATTAAAATTTCACAATGGAAATGGCATTTGAGCTGTGTTGTAAAGGATGAATACCAGCTCTTTAGGTGAAAGAGTAATGAAATGGAAATCTAGGTTGAGGGAAAAGAAAATGGAAAGGCAATGTATGAAAACAAAAGGCATGATGGCGTCTGTGGAAACTTCTTCGCATTTTATTTTTGCCCATGTAGCTTATGAAGGAGCCAGGTATTAGATGGAATAGGAAAATAGAAATCAAATCTTTCCACTGAACCAAATGATTTTCACTCCGTTTAAGACATAGTTGCAGTGCACTCATGAATATGGTAATAGCAATAGTATAGTAATAGTAATAATAATGATAATCTCTGCCATGCCTCCATTAAATGGTTACTAAGCGTTAGCTATTTGAATCCTCATAATCATCCTTCATTTATAGCTGAGGAATCCTTGGCTCAAAGACGTTAAGTCATCTTCTCAATTGCTAGTAGTAAGTTCTAGAGAAAACATTTAAACCTAAGTCCTGTTTGCAGCTTCTTTGACGAGCTGAGAGTAAGCAAATGGATTATTTGGTCTTGCTGATTTTCTTTATCTATAAGTTGGCAATTACAGTAATACCTAAATCCTAGGGTTATTGTGATCGAATAAGAAAATGTGAAAGAAAGTTTTGTAAATAGCAATGTGTGGAATCACTATAACTGATACAAATAAAGGATATTCGAGGGAGTCAAGCTCTTTTAAAAATTAAAGATGGTACGATTAGGTAAATTCAGCCAGGCTAACTTTATGTTCTTGGAACAGTTTACTCATGGCAGAGGCAATGTTTTTCAGGATACATTTCCTAGAAAACAGTTTCTACACACTATGAATAGGTTTAATTGTGGGAAAGTGCTACACATTTAGAAAACACTGAGCTAAACACATTTAAACTATTTTTTTTTAATTTTAGAATTTCTCAGAGCCTTCAATATATATTCAATGAATCTCC
Source organism: Prionailurus viverrinus (assembly GCF_022837055.1). Lineage (NCBI taxonomy): Eukaryota > Metazoa > Chordata > Mammalia > Carnivora > Felidae > Prionailurus > Prionailurus viverrinus. The sequence continues at coordinate 34,318,752 of NC_062561.1, forward strand.
AAGGACTAGTTGGGTCTGAAGGATTTACCAAATTTATTCGAGCTCAGAAAATTATTTTCTTGGAAATTCTCACGGGACTAGGATTTTATGGAATACATTTTGGAAATCCTGATTATGAACCATGATTTTAACCTTGCGGTCTATGTATTAACATTAGTGTAGAAATAAATTTAAAAAATAATTATTATAATGCTTGGGTAACACTTGAATTCATATTACTTCACAGTCACCTAGAAATACTAATTAAGAGAGGAGGCAAAGTCTCAGTAAAATGGGACTTTTAATATGTCACATTTAGCATTGTGTCAGACTCTTGATTATCAAATGTTACAAGTTCAGAGCATTGGCCTTTCAAACATTCTCTCCCATGCCCTGCCTCCCAGTATTTTTCTCTCACATACATTTTCTTTTCCCCGAGCTTCCTTTACAGCTGGAATTCAGTTCAGTTCTGGCTAATTAGATATTATATGATGAGGGCTCAGGGATATTTTGTTGAAGATTTTTGTCCTCGATGGAAGGAGAGAGGCACGTGAGGTGAATGCTCTACTCTCACAACCTTTGCTCTTTTTTCCTGCCTTTGAACACAGTGTGCTAGGGCATGATGATTTGGCCAAAGCAGTCAGTTTCAGTCATGAAGATGAAAGAAAACACACTGGGAATTCAGAGTAGAAGGTCAGGAAAAAACCTGGGTCCTAGGTGACATTGTTAAGCTATCAAAAAACCCAGGACACCTTACCTTTGACTTCTCATTACTGACAATCACTTGCTATATGATTTAAACCTCCATTAATTTCAGTTTCCTCTTATTTATAGTCCAATGCCTCCTACTTGGATGAAAGACATTTTATAGATGGGCTTCTATATGGATGCTCCAGAGAGTTTGGGATGATAGAGTATTGCTTAATCACAGGCCCCCTACAACAAACACTTATGTCCCATATGTCATCTTTTCTTTCTTGTCTGTGTTCTAACTTTATGTCACATACGATATAAGTGTGGTATGTGTGGAATAATTATTTTAGAAAAGTGAGATAAAGAAATAGTTTTTTTAATCTATCCACCATCACCACAAAAAAGTTTGTGTGTGTGCATGTATTTGTGTGTTTTTTTAATATGATTAATTCATTAAACATTTTTTTTCATGTTTTATTATTTGAGAAAGAGACAGAGAGCAAGGGGAGGGGAAGAGCGAGAGGGAGACACAGAATCGGAAGCGGGCTCCAGGCTCTGAGCTGTCAGCACAGAGCCCGACGCAAGGCTCTTACCTGAGCTGAAGATCACGAGATCATGACCTGAGCTGAAGTCGGCCGCCTAACCAACTGAGCCACCCAGGTACCCCTTAAATATGAGTTATTGTCGCATTTGCTAACATACAGTGCATACAGGGTGCCACTGGCTTTGGGGGTAGATTCCCGTGATTCATCGCTTACATAAAACACCTAGTGCTCATCCCAAAAAGTGCCCTCCTCAATGCCCATCACCCATTTTCCCCTCTCCCCTCCCCCCCCCATCAACCCTCAGTTTTTTCTCTGTATTTAAGAGTCTCTTATGGTTTGCCTCCCTGTCTGTTTAAAACTGTTTTTCCCCTTCCCTTCTGCCCGGTCTTCTGTTAAGTTTCTCAAGTTCCACATATGAGTGAAAATATATGATATCTCTCTTTCTCTGACTGACTTATTTCACTTAGCATAATATCTTCCAGTTCCATCTACATTGTTGCAAATGGCAGGATTTCATTCTTTCTCATTGCCAAGTAGTATTCCATTGTATATATATAAACAACATCTTCTTTATCCATTGATCAGTTGATGGATATTTGGGCTCTTTCCATTATTTGGCTATTGTTGAAAGCACTGCTACAAACATTGGGGTACAAGTGTCACTATGTATCAGCACTCCTGTATCCTTTGGATAAATTCCTGGTAGTGCTATTGCTGGGTCGTAGGGTAGTTGTATTTTTAATTTTTTGAGGAACTTCCATACTGTTTTTCAGAGTGGCTGCACCAGTTTGCATTTGCACCAACAGTGCAAAAGATTCCCATTTCTCCACATCCTTGCCAACATGTTTCCTGAGTTGTTAATTTTAGCCACTCTGACAGTATGAGGTGGTATCTCAGTGTGGTTTTGATTTGTATTTCCCTGATGATAACTGATGTTGAGCATCTTTTCATATGTCTGTTGGCTATCTGGATGTCTTCCTTGGAAAAGTGTCTATTCATGTATTTTGTCCATTTCTTTACTGGATTATTTGTTTTTCTGGTGTTGAGTTTGGTAAGTTCTTTATAGATTTTGCATACTGACCCTTTGTCCGATATGCCATTTCCAACTATCTTTTCCCATTCCATCAGTTGCCTTTTTGTTTTGTTGATTGTTTCCTTTGCAGTGCAGAAGCTTTTTCTATTGATGAGGTCCCAGTAGTTCATTTTTGTTTTTGTTTCCCTTGTCTTTGGAGATGTGTCAAGCGAGAAATTGCTGAGGCTGAAGTCAAAGAGGTTGTTGCCTGTTTTCTCCTCTAGGATTTTGCTGGTTTCCTATCTCGTATTTAGATCTTTCATCCATTTTGAGTTTATTTTTGTGTACGGTGTAAGAAAGTGGTACCATTTCATTCTTCTGCATGTTGCTGTCCAATTCTCCCAGCACCATTTGCTAAAAAGACTATCTTTTTTCCATTGGATATTTTTTCTTCGTTGGCCATACATTTGTGGGTCCAATTCTGGGTTCTCTATTCTATTCCATTGGTCTCTGTGTCTGTTTTGTGCCAATACCACACTGTCTTAATGATCACAGCTTTGTAGTAGAGGCCAAAGTCCAGGATTATGATGCCTCCTGCTTCAGTTTTCTTTTTCAACATTACTTTGGCTATTCGGGGTCTTTTGTGGTTACATACAAATTTTAGGATTGTTTGTTCCAGCTTTGAGAAGAGTTCTGGGGCAATTTTCATTGGGATTGCATTGAATGTGTAGATCGTTTTGGGTAATATTGACATTTAACAATATTTGTTCTTCCGATCCATGAGCATGGAATGTTTTTCCATTTCTTTGTGTCTTCTTCAATTTCTTCCATAAGTTTTCTGTAGTTTTCAGCTTATAGATCTTTTACATCTTTGGTTATGTTTATTCCTAGGAATTTTATGGTTCTCGGTGCAATTGTAAATGGGATAAATTTCTTGATTTCTCTTTCTGTTGCTTCATTATTGGTGTATAGAAATGCAACTTACTCTGTTTTCAAACAAAATTGAGAGGAAGGTACAGAGATTTCCCATATTCTCCCTGCCCCCACAAATATAACCTCCCCCATTATCAACAGCCCCACCAGACTACTACTTCTGTATTAACTGATGAACCGACATTGCCACATCATAATCACCTGAGGTCCATAGTTTATGTTGCAGTTCACTCTTGGTTTTGTTCGTTCTGTTTAGACATATGTATAATTATATGCATCTGCCATAATTGTATCATGCAGAGTATTTTCACTGTCCTAAAAATCTTCTGTGCTCTGCCTCTTCATCTTTCCCTATCCCACCCACATACCATTTTTGCTGTCCCCATAGTTTTGCCCTCTTCAGAATGTTGCATAGCTGGAATAATACACTAAATAGTGTTTTGTGTTTTGTTTTGTTTGGTTTGGTTTTGTTTTAGATTGGCTCTTTTCACTTAAAAATACAAATGTAAAGTTCTTCCATGTCTTTTCATGGCTTGATAGTTATTTCTTTATTTACTTTTTTAGTGGTAATACTATTCCATTGTCTAGATGTACCATATTAGTTTGCCCATTTACCTACTGAAAGGAATCGTGATTGCTTCCAAGTTTTGGCAATAATGAATACACTTGCTCTGAACATCTGTGTGCAGGAGTTTGTGTAGATGTAAGTTCTCAACTTCTTTAGGTAAATACCAAGGAGTGCTATTACTGAATTGTCTGATAAGAGAATGCTTAGTTTTGTAAGAAACCACAAACAGTCTTCCAAAGTGACTGTACCACTTTGTATTCCCAACAGCAATAAATGAAGTTTCGTGTTGCTTCACATCTTTATTGGCATTTGGTGTTGTCAGCATTCCAGATTTTGGTGTGTAATTGTTTCTCATTACTGTTTTCATTTTCGTTTTTATAATGAAATATAACATGGAACTTCTTTTCATATGCTTATTCCTATGTATATATCCCCTTTGGTGAGGTATCTGTTTAAGAGTTTTGGCCCATTTTTTAATTAGGTTGCTTTCTTATTGTTGTTTTAAGAGTTCTTTGTATATTTGGGATAACAGTCTTTTAGCAGTTGTTTTTTCTGCAAATATATTTTCCCAGTCTGTGACTTGTCTTTTCATTCCCTTGACATTGTCTTTCACAGAGAAGATTTAATTGTAATGGAGCCCACTTTATCTGTTCTTTCTTTTATGGATCGTGCCTTTGATACATCTAAAAAGTCATTGCCATACTCAAAATCATTGAGGTTTTGTCATATTGTCTGCTAGTTTTTATAATTTTGCATTGTATGTTAATATCTGCGATCCACTTTGAATTGTTGTGAAAGGTGTTAAAGTCTGTGTCTAGATTCACTTTTCTGTATGTGGATTTCCAGTTTTACCAACACCATTTGTCAAAAAGACTACCTTTGCCCACTCCATTCTATTTCCTTTGTTACTTTGTCAAGGATTAGTTGACCATATTTGTATGGATCTATTTCTCAGCTCTCAATTCTGTTTCATTGATCTGTCTACTCTTTTGCCAACACCACACTGTCCTGTGTCTATAACTTTAGAGTAAGTCTTGAAGTCAAGTAGCTTCAGTCCTCCAAGTTTGTTCTCTTTCCATACTGTGTTGGCTATTCCAGGTCTTTTGCCTATCCACATAAATTGTAGAATCAGTTTGTCATATTCACAAAATAACCTGCTGGATTTTTTTTTGTTTGCACTGAATCTATAGATAAAAGTGGGAAGAAATGACATCTTGATAACATTGAATCTTCCTATCTATGAACATGGATTATCTCTCCATTTATTTAGCTCTCAGTTCATTCATCAGAGTTTTATCATTTTCCTCATACATGTCTATACATGTTCAGTTAGATTTATATATAAATATTTCATTTTTGGGGTGCTAATGTAAATGGCATTGTGTTTTTAATTTCAAATTCCACTTGTTCGTTGTTGGTATATAGGAAATATAATTGACTTTTATGTTAACCTTGTATCCTGCAACCATTCTATAAAATCTTATTAATTCAGTTCTTTTGGATTTTCTACATAGATGATCATGATGAAAGATCGTTTTATGTTTTTGTTTTCAATCTTTGTAACTCTTATTTCCTTTTCTAGTCTTCTTGCATTAACAAGTTCCAGGAGAATTCTGAAAAGCAGTGGTGAGAGGAGACATTCTTGCTTTGTACCTGATCTTAGCGGTAAAGCTTCCAGTGTCTCCCCTTTAAGTGTAATGTGAAGTAGGTTTTTTATAGATAATCTTTATCTGGTTGAGGAAGTTCCCCTAAATTACAAGTTTACTGAGAGTTGTTATCAATGGATGTTAGGTATTGTCAAACATTTTTCTGCATCTATTGATAAGATTATGTCCTTATTAATTGTCTGCCTGTTGTATATGTCCTTTTCTGAGAGAGAGGTGTTAAAGTCTTCAACTATGATAGTGGATTCAGCTATTCCTCTTTGCAAGTCTATTTGTATTTGACTTATGAAGTTTGAAACTCTGTTATTAGGAGCATAAACATGAATAATTTTTGTGTGTTTTGGGATGATTGACCCAACCAAACAGAAAGATGCTATTCCTTTTTTTTTTCTTTAAGTTTATTTATTTTGAGAAAGAGAGAGAGAGAGCAGGGGAGGGGCAGAGAGAGAGATGGAGAGAGAATTCCAAGCAGGCTCCATGCTGTCAGCACAGAGCCCAACACAGAGCTGGATCCTAAAAACCACAAGATCATGACCTGAACCGAAATTGAGACTTTATGCTTAACCTACTGAGCCAGCCAGATGCCCTGTAATGCTATTCTGTACCCCAGATAACTCTTCTTGCTTTGAAATCAGCTATGTCTGAAATTAACATATCCACTTCAGCTTTCTTTTAATTAGTACTAACATGGTATATTTTTCTCTATTCATTTACTTTTAATTTATGTATGTTTTATATTGAAGTGAATTCTTGCAGACAACATATATTTAGATTGTGTTTTTTGATTGATTCTGACAATCTCTGTCTTTTAGTTGGTGTATTCAGACCATAGAAGCTCTAAGTGATTATTGACATAGTTGGATTCTACCATATGCATTATTGCTTTCTTTGTGTTGCTTTTGTTCTTTGTTCCAAGTTTTGTCTTCCACTCTTTTTCTGCCTGTTGGGGCTTTAACTGAACAATTTATATGATTTCATCTTCTCTCCTTTCTTAATATATTATACTTTTTTATTTTTTTTCTAGTGGTTGCCTTAGAATTTGCAATTTACCTTTATAGCTAACCCAAGTCCTCTTTCAAACAACATTCTACCATTTCACAGGTAGTGTGAATACTTATAATAACAACATAATACTAGTTCCTCCATCCTATCCCTTGTATCATTGCTGCCATTCATTTCACTTATAGATGAGCACCCTTCAGGACACATATGTAACATATGATACATACATATACGCACTGATGGTACTATTTCAAACAAACTGTTACCTGTTAGATCAATTTACAATAAGAAAAAATATGTTTTTATTTTACCTTCACTTATTCCTTGTTCTATGCTCTTTTTTTTATTTTAAGTAGATCTGCATTTCAGACCTTATCATGTTCCTTGTCTCTAAAGTTCTTTCACATTTCTTGTAAGGCAGGTCTACTCGCAACAGATGTCCTCAATTTTTGTTTGAGAAGGTTGTTATTTCTTCTTTAGTTTTGAATGATAATTTCACAGGGTACAGAATTCTAGGTTGTAGGGGCTTTTATTTTTTTCTCTCAACACTCCACTCTCTTGCCTACACAGTTTCTGAGGAGAAGCTGGATATAATTCTTATCTTTGCTCCTTTATAGATAAGGTGTTTTCCCCCTGGCCTTTTTCAGGATTTTGTATGTATCTTTGATAAAGCTACATTTTCTATAGTTTATAATTTTTTTACATGTATCCTGTTTGGTGTTCTCTAAGCTTCCCAGATTTGTGTTTTGGTATTTGATGTCAATTTAGGGATATTGTCAATCATTGTTTTTTTAAATATTTCTTCTGTTTCTTTCTCTTCCTCTGGTATTTCTATTATGTGTAAAATACATCACTTGTTGTCCAATAGTCTTTGATTATTCAGGTATGTATTTTTCAGTCTCTGATATCTTTATTTCGGTTTTTGAGGATTATCTAGGTAAATCCAGCTGAGAGATTCTATACTCAGTTGTGTCCACTCTACTAATGAACATGTCAAAGATATTCTTCATTTCCTTTAGTGTGTTTTCTTATTTCTAACATTTCTTTGTGGTCTTTTCTAAGGTGTCCATCTCTGCTTACACTGCCCTTCTTTTCTTGCATGAGGTCTACTTTATCCATTAGAGCCCTTAGCATATTAATCAGATTTGTTTTAAATCTTGTTTGATAATTCCAATGTCCCTGCCATGTCTTGTTCTGATATTTACTCTGTCTCTTCAATAAGACTCCTTTTGCCTTTGGTATGTCTTAGAACCTGGTCAAGCTCTTGGAGGCAAATCCCACAATACATGGGTGCTCCCCTGTGCCTGGGTCCTCCTCGAATTTTGAACACTCAGCACTCTATAGCAATTATTCAATGACAGTTCAGGTTTTCCTTCTCTGACACTGGGTCTTATGGCAATTTCTTCTTGTGAATCTCCGCTCTGGTAATCTGCAACTCCCTATGTTTGTCTGTCTCTCTCCAGTCTCAGGGGCCGCAGTTTGCCCTATGTCCTCTCCTCTCTCCAAGAGGAGTTGATTTTTCAGTCTGCTCAGCTTTGTACTTGTTAGGAATGGCAGAATGGCAAGTCTGAAGTTCTTTACACACAAAATCTGCAACTAGAAGTACTCTCAATACTCACTACTGGGCAAGCGTATTTGAAAAGAAGTTAACTTCAAAAGAATCAAATCCTGTTGACAACTCGGAGTATATGTTTTCCCATATTATAGAAATAGATATTATAAAATTTTAGACTTACAAATTTTGATACTGAAATTATTCAAGAGATCATCATTTCTTTTGTAATTAGATCTGGCAAGCATGGAGAGAAAACCATGCCAGAATAAGATTATAAGAAATTCTAGATAACTGGATACTTCAGAAATTTCCCAAGAAAACAAGTGTGCTATGATTAAATAAAAAAAAAAAAAGCATCACAGAAATAAGATAATTTGAGTAGAAGCCATATTTGAGTATTTAGAGAAAACTAGTTAATGGATTACTGAGCAAAAGTAATGTAAAAGTATCATACTTAAATATTCGCTGATGATTTTGAAGTTTAAAGAAAAAGATTCCACAAATATCCAAAAGATAATATAATTTATTATAACTTAATTAAACTTTATATTGACTTACATATAGTCTTTTGTTTTGCTAAGGGCTGTAATTCTGTATCTAGCTGTTTATCTAATTTTGAGGGGAAAATTACTACTTAAAAATTGTTTATTTAGCAAACTGATTTAAAAGAAAAGCTCTGGGGACACCTGGGTGGCTCACGCGGTTAAGGTCCGATTTCAGCTCAGGTCATGATCTCAAGATTTGTGAATTTGACCCCTGTGTCAGGCCTTGTACTGACAGTTCAGAACCTGGAGTCTGCTTTAGATTCCGTATCTCCCTCTTTCTCTGCCCTTCCCCTGCTCTCTCTCTCTCTCTCTCTCTTTCTCTCAAAAATAATCATTAAAAAATAAATAAAAAGATAAAGAAAATAAATCCAAAGCTCATGAGTTGTACCCCATAGAAGTTAAAAAATGAACAAAAAAGCTCTTCAGATGTATTCCAGTAGTCTTTGAGATAAGTCAAAATACAATAAATAAATAAATAAATAAATAAACAAATAAATATTGGGAAGTGACACTCTTAAAAATGTTTTAAGGAAACAACCTACCGAATTATATCCAGGTAAATTTGTTAACATGGTTTAGTCAATGTACTTAGCCAAAAGTAGCTCTTGGAATTAAAAAGAACATGATGGAGTAAAATTTTTTTACTATCTAAGAAAAGTTAAAAAAAGAAAAACCCAAAAAGAGAATGCCAGAATAAACCTGCTTTGGGTTGGATTCTTCAGTATGAGCTTGTATGTGTTTTCTTAAATACATATGCAAAGACATAGATACATAAATAAACATAGATATGTGTGTGCGCATTGGTTAGTATACACACATACATCGCCTCACTCTGTCAAGATAGCCTAGACACAATGACAGTCGCACAGCAATAAGCACACTCAGTATGTAGATCTTGATTTATAAATATCATTCTCCAACAAATGAACTGGAATTCCTGGAAGAGTGGTTGATTATAGAACTGGAACATGAAAAATACAAGATGACACTGAAACACCTTCACAATGTAAGCAACAAAATAAATAAAAATAGTGTTGGATTAGGGTGCTTGGGTGGCTCAGTTGGTTGAGTGGCCAGCTATCGATTTCAGCTCAGGTCATATATCTCACAGTTCATGGGATTGAGCCCTGCTTCGGGCTCCACACTGACAGTGTGGAGTATGCTTGGGATTTTCTCTCTCCTTTTCTTCTCAAAATAAATAAATAAACTTTAAGAAATAGTGTTGGATAATGACTCAAATATATATATATATTTTTTTGGAGGGAGAAGTAAAGTGAAACAATTAACCCCAAATTTCTAGGCTTCTTTTCTTTTTTCCCCCATAGTTTTAATGTTGTTTTAAAGTTCTAAAAGACTGCCTCATAAGAAGAGTAATTAAAGCTTATAAAGTAAAAGTATGGAATTTCCAGTAAGGATATATGAGAAGTTTGACTTAAAAAATTCTCTTAGTAACCTTCATTTCAGTGAATCTGAATACCCTAGATAAGTACAAAGTAGTAGGAAAATATAACATTCATGTACAGTTTAAATGAAGTGTCTCATATAATGATTTAATTTAAATTTAATAAGCCAGTTATTGCAGGTTAATTAAATGGCACTTGATTATTAAAAGCATATTTATTTAGATTAACAGCTATTAAATGATCTTATCACACCTTTTATGGTTAATTTTGTTTTAACTATATTTTAAATTATTTAAAATTTTATCTTGTGCTCACTTCCGTTTGAAATAATACCTTTAAAGTTTAAGATTAAAACCTTTAGCTTTTTTTAAGTCTCTTTAATCACTTGCAAACTAATTTATTATTATTAAATAAATGGATCATTTGCAAACTAATTTATTATTATTAAATAAACAGAAAAACTATGAAACAAAATAGCATGGAGACATTTAAAAAGATCAACAGACAATTAAAGTAAGTTGAAATGGAAGTAAGCAGATTAATTTTTCAATGGAACATGCTCACAATTAATTCTTTTTTAATTATAGAATTTGTCTCATAAGTCTTACATACTAGCACATTTTATTATTAATAATAATAGCAAAAATTTATTAAACACATCTGTGTCTGGCAAATTTTTAAGAGTGTTGCTTTAAATACACACGCACACACACACACAAATTCATTTGATCTTCAAAACAATCCAATGAGGTAGGTGTTATAATTATCTTCATTTTTTATATGGGAACGCAGGAATGGAGAATTAAACTTTTCAATGAGAAAAAACTAGGAATTGACAAATCCAAGGCAGTCTGGCTCCAATTTATGTGTTTTTAACCACTAGGCTATAGTCCCACTCTATGGTCAAAATGATCGTTCTGAGACCATTTGATTGCAATAAGGTACCAATCACCAAGAATGATGGTAAACAATGGCCTTCAACTTCACAGAGTCAGAGTTTGAGATCAGCTCCTCACAGGAGAAAGATGTGTTTCACAGAGAAAATTCTGAAAGCAGTTGATATTAATGGGAATAGGAAACAGATGTTAAGGAAATTTAAGATCGCTTTACATCTCAGAAAGAAGCTATTAAAATCACGCTTTCTTTTAACAAAGATTGGTTAAGAAAAATCAGCTTCATTCATTCTTTACTTTTGTTGCTTAGAAAATGCTGAAAATATTATCAGAAAACAAATTCTGAAAGATATCAGGTTCTTTGATAACCACAAAATTGCCTTTCCCAAGCTAAAAACATACAACCTATAAGTTGGAAGGAAACCTCACTGTTGAGGTGAAGAAAAGGGAGGTTGTAAAATGAGCATGATGAAGAGGGAGAAATACATTCTGTGGATCATGAAAAAGGGAAGTCTTTCACTCAGTACGTTTTTCTCTGCTCTGTGTGCACAGGTATATTGATATGTGGCTACGTAGGCATGTTTGCTCGCATTAAAATCTTGCTCTAGCTAGAAGACAGAGGAGATGGTCTCTTCAATTCCCTGACCTATCTAGATAACTATTTGCAACCCAACTCACAGTGTGGTGGTTTAAAATCATGGATGGCATCATTAAATTGGCTACATTCAATTCTAGCTCTGCAATTTACCAGCTGTATGACTGTTTGCAATTTATACTTTCTGGTCTCAGTTTCCTTATTTTAAATTGGGAAGATTTTATGAGGCTAAAGGAGTTACAATTTTTAAAGCATGTTAAACATTTTAAAAGCAGTTATTAGATAGGTTTTGTATTTTTAAGTGATTTTTAACTTGATGCTCCTATATATAACTGCTTGCTCATTGTTTTTATCATAAAAGCAGATTTATTGCACATTTTACTGCCCGGACCATCACTTTCAACCACTTCATTTAAATCATTCATTAGTATCAAGAAATGCCATAGTAAATTCCTCACATTCAATACGTATTTCTTTGGTGGCCATGACTTATGCTTCCTCAAGAAGCCAGCTCCTAAATGTGGCCAATTACCCAGCTAACTTACAGGCCCAGCTATAATATAATCAATTTTTTTTTCCACATGTGCTATTATTGGGCCTAGAAAAAATAAACAGTTCTAAATTCTGGACTTGTCTTTTGGATTAGGGTGAATTATACAATTTAGAGGGTTCCGTAGCCTTATCACATGCAAAGAATTCTCAATCATTTTTATATAGACTATCTAGTTCTTGCATTATTCTAACCGGTTTCATTGAAACCAGCCTTTCCCCCCTTACCTTGTTTACATCCAGACAGTGTAATTAAAGCAAATTCAACAACTGTCTAAATGAGGTATAAATAATGTAGATAAGTAAGCCAACCAGTGTATTTTAATAATATTTTTCAAATGTAAACATTCAGTAATTTTGATAAAAGTTAAAACAAAAACATTGCATTGAAACTTGCATTCTTTTTGGAAAGACCTGATAATAGTGGTCCAGTTATTAGCAACACTATAATGCAAGCTAATCATTTTTATTATGGCTTGGTCAGAAGTCAGAACTCCTTGCTACTTCAGAGATCACCTTACATATCTGCTTTCTGTCCCTTGTGCCCTCTTCAAACTTTACTTGACTCTAGAGAATATCCTGCATATAAAGAATGTTCTCTCTATTTTAGAAATGCCAGTGAACTGCTCATTGTAGTTTGTACATGTGCTAATGCTATTTGTTCTCTGTATTGTAAATAAAGTCCTGTTAGGGAGGAAAAATAGAAGCAATTGGGTGTTGTTGTGTTTGGCTTATAAATAAATGTATTTAACAAAATTTGGTGAATTCTTATTTAGTTTCTTTAGTATCTGAGTGAACAAATTCAATGGAATGTGCTTTTTATCTCCTGAGTTTAGTCTTACTTCTACACATCTCCTCCCTTCCCTCTCATTTTTTTTTTCACCTAAATGAACAGTATTGTTTAAGCCCAAACATGTTTTTCTACTTTGGTGTCATTGGTGCACAGTATTGATAGAAGGGTATTAAAGATAAGGCTGTGTGGGAATGCGATCTGTCCGTGGAACATCAGTAGGCTTCGGCCTGGGAACCAGATTAGGAATGAATCACAGGAGTCATTTCATAACTATTCCAGTTATGGTAGAAATCATTGTTTTGAACCAACAAAACAAAGCAAATTTTTTTCCCGTGTTAAGCCAGTAACACCTATACCCCCTCTCCCATGTAACATCTTAGACTTGGCCAAAAATTCTGTTGGTGGAAGTGTTAAGGCAGCCTCTCTTTATATAATAGTTCTTATGGTGTTAAAGAAACTAGAACTGATTCAATACTTCAATATTTTTAATGGGATTTCAACAACAATTTGAAAGCACTCCAATAAATATGAATAGCTTCATATTTAAATTATCTTTGCCCTGGTGGTTATTATTTTTCCAAGGTATACACAGACCATAGAACGCAAGAAAGTTCAGGGACTTGTCACAAAGTAAACATGAGTTTGTAACCACATGCAGACATAACTAAAATGCTCTGGAAAGGTTAAACAAGTTTCTATAGGTCTAATTCAATTCTTTTTCCTGAACACTTAATCACAGTTTTATCTCTTTTTTTAATTTTCTGTTTTAGAATAAGGGCACATGTAGCCTGTTATCTTCCGTGTTATTGATGATTAATTGCTACTGATTATTGGATTGAATAAGGATAATTTTGTTACAGAACCAGGCTGGATCTCTGGTGGAGAAACCAAGAGGCACTCAGAGATCTTGGTGATCAGAGTTTTATTTTACACCAGCGGGCTTGGAGGAGATCCTTCTCCAGAGATCTGAGTCCCAAGCATAAGCACGGGGGGCAATATATCTTCTGTTACTTCCTCATTCTGCATTAGTAGTAATTTGGCACACCTGGCAAGCGGAGTGGAAGAAGAACCCTGAAGAGGAGTCTCTAAGCCAGGGACTAGAGCTTATGTTAGTCCCATGGGCCATCTTATGGTGCATAACTTTACTTATTTTCCCAACAATGTAACTGAATAATTGAACTCTTAATAAATATTAAGTCAGATTAAGTTATTCACCGAATCCTGGTGGCCCTTCCAAAGGTATTTTATATAATATAATAATACTACATTAAACTCAGATGTAGAAGAGAACCAAAAGGAAATCTACTAAAAAGACATCCAATTATGATAGCAAAATATACAGAATATATAATAAAATATGTACAAAATGTATTGAATGCCTAAGAGTATTAAATGCAGGATTATTTGTGGAGAGGATAATTGGATTGTAAGATTTGTGTTTATGCTTGAGAAGGAAGGGAGTGGGAGAAAACCAAAAGTGGCTGAAAAAACACCATACAGTACAATTCATCATCTTAAGTAATAAAGAGGATGTACATGTATCAAGATGGATGGGGCATTAGCACATGTAACTAAGTGAAAAAAAAATTAAAGAACAGAATACAATATACAACACACCAGTGTTTTCTACCTATAAAAAATTACATGCTCTGTCTCTCTCTGTCCCAAAAATAAACAAACATTGAAAAAAAATTAAAAAAAAAATTACAAATTTTGTAAGGATACAAGCAAACAAAAATTATATACATAAAATACACAAGAAAGGTTGCTACTGTTTGGGAGCATGGAATACTCCGTGTTTGGGATATGGAAATGAGAATAAATGGAACAAACAAATGGTAGGCTTCTGTAAACTGAACTCCCCCTTCCCCAACGCAAAATAAAACCAATAAAAATTGTTGAGAAATAAGTGAAGACCTAACTAAAAGGATTTTGGCAATGAGAAGATTATTTACAAAACTACTGATTTGCCCACCTTATTCCACTGCAGTAAGGAATAAAGAAATAAAATGACAGTAAAGTTCAAAAGAATAAGAGGAACTGGTAAGAATAGCAAAGAATAATTTCAAACAAAGACTGATTGAAATTCATTCAAAAATAAGTACATTTAGTAATTATTTGCTGAGCTATTTTTCTAGGCACAGGAAACAAAAATTAATCTAAAAGACAAAAGCTTGCCTTCATGAGACTCATATTCAAGTAGAATTAAGTTCCAAACTGTTAGTATATATAGCACTAATGAAGAAAAAAAAAATCCCACAAAGCAAAATATTAGAAAGTTACACGCAACAGTGTTTTGAATGGTCATAATTCTGATAATTCCAGTTTCCTTTTTAAAGTTTATTATTGCCATATTTGAAAGACAAACATTTGTTATTTTGAAAAAAAAACATTGATTAAGCACAGACAGAAAAAAAATTATAAGGGTAAAGTGTAAACCAAAGAAACTAAAAATAAACTTAACTTCAAAGTAGTGCACATATTACAGTACATATCGAATATTTAAATGGGGCATCTGGGTGACTCAGTTGGTTAAGCGTCTGACTTTTGATTTCTGCTCAGGTCATGATCTCACAGATAGTGAGTTCGAGCCTCATGTCAGGCTCTGCATTGACAGTGCAGAGCCTACCTGGGATTCTTTCTCTCTCCCTCTCTTTCTTTCTCTGTCTCTCTCTCTCCCTGCCCCTCCTCTGCTCCCTTGTTCACTCTCTCTTTCTCTCTCAAAATAAATACACAATTAAAAAGATATTTAAAAATAGCATTTTAAATGTGTATAATGATTTACCATATGGTAAAACAAGTGGTTTAAAGTGCATCTTATTTCATATTCACTGGAGAAGTGGATCAACATGGGCTACCTAAGTTCAAACAGTGGTTCGTCACTGACTAGCTGTGTAAATTTGGCAAACCACTTATCTATCCTTTCTGTACTTCAATTTGATTATTTTGTGAAGCAGGGATTGCAATCGTGTGTACTTCATAAGGTGATCAAAAATATTAAATAGTAATCTATATAAAGTACTTAAAATGATATCTCACACTAGTAAGCCACCAGTAAGTGACAGCCAATATTATTCTGTTATAGAATCTTTTATAGGAGGTGATAGAATACATTTGAATAATTTATATAACAAAGTTGGGAATATAAAACTTATCTACTCATAAAATTCTAAATCAAATATATTCCCAAACCTGAAGAAATATTTACCTTATAATCTTAATTCAGTGTGAAAATTTTACTATATCTTATTACTATGTGATTTACATTTAAATATAGTAACATTTGTTATTATCTCTCTCGGGGTGTGCAGCAATACAAAATTCAATTTTTTTTGTTCCTTTCAAGGAGTCTTTGCTTCTCCTTGCAAACATATGTTAGGAACCCTATCACTAGATTGCTATACAATTTATTTAGGTACATAAAGTTTTTGCTAACTGCTAATTTGCCGACTGCTCTGGTGTTGCTCAATTTGGAGAATTTTTTGTATTCTTCTAAGGAGGGGTGGTTATGAAGATAGTGGATGATATCAACTCATGAAGTAATCCTCCGTGATTAAGATGAAGACAACGTGGAGGACGGACACAGAGTCAGGATTTCAGCTGCACCTGTGGTATGGCTGTCTGGAGAGGGTTTGACTTCACGTTGCAGATATGGGTCTCAGAGACAAAGGATGTATTATGAAGTATGAAAAATGTGCTACCTAACAGTGTTTCTTATATCTTTGGTTGCATCACTGCCTTTATTTTGATATTTAGGTAATGTTGAGTAATGTACTTAGGAATATGAAAGTTGTGTGGCTTTATCTTTATTTTTAATCGATGGAGGACTTTTTGAGGATGCTAAAGAAGTTCGAGGGATTCTTTCTAGATACCTAAAAGTCACTGATAAAATTAGAGTTTGAATAAACACACAAATATGCCAGACCGAAAGATTTTCACTTTTCTTAATCTGTTCATTGACTGTGATCCCTAAAATAAATATTTGGAGAAAAGAACATGTGGCCCAATGTCATCCATTAACTGTAGACAGTTCTTTTAGATCTGAGATACTCTAAATAATAGATCAGTTATCTTTGTTATAAATGTGGGTCATTCTATTTGCCTCAAAAGGAATCCATGACTTCTTGAAGCAGAAGAAATTCTGATTTGTGGAACAGCAGTAATGGCTGAGACTTTTAATATCTACTATTGTTAAATGAATAGGTAAGTGGATGATATTGAAGAGGATTTGTACATAAAAGGAGTTAAATGACAAAAATGAACAATGGAATCAGGCAAGATAAATGTGAAAAGACCTAAATATTATGGGTCAGGAATTTTAGCATGACTCTATTAGAGAAACCACAAGATCAGAATTTTTACTATATTCTTAAACTATTTAGGGGTGAAGATTCCGAAACAAACTTCCTCCCTTTCAAATCCTGGGACCTACAATTTTCTACCTTTATGACCTTAATTGGGTGAATTACTTACCCTAAATATAGTTTGATTTTCTCATAACATGTAATACATCTGAGTTTTTTAGCATTAAATAAGTTAATATATGCAAAGGGCTTAGAAAAGGGTTCATAGTACGTATCACGTCAATATTGAATATTTGTAGTGTCCTTCTTGTTCTGCATACAATACTGAGAAGTTTTTTGGCCTGTGGGCATTGGGACCCATAGATACAGGGCAATGTTGTTTTTGCTGTTTTTCAGACTACTGAATTACTTTTCTTCCTGACATTATCTATAAAGACCACATCTGTAGCTCTCTTTAGACAATTCTAGAATAGGATTTTCATGTCTAGAAGTTATATGATGATTGCCATGTTTTGATACTCAATCTGTCTTATTTTTTTTTTTAGTGCAGTTTGTTTTATCTTCAAGTCATCCAAAAACTGCAAGACTGCTGTTATAAGGAATGGTACAGATCAAATTAATGGGTCTGTATGAAAAGCATACCTATTAGTATTGATGAGGAAAGGAGTACAGGCATTTTTATTCATAAACATTTGTATTTGTATTGGGAGTTGAGAAAAAGAGTGTGAAGTGACTGTACCTTAAGTTAAAATAAAAAGACTGAGTAAAAACCACAGGGGCTTTGAAATCTCATTCCTATCCAGGGGAAGCTGAAGGTCTTGATGGATAAGATATAGATGATAGAGTTGGAGCCCCATGAAGGTCATGGTTTAAAAGGGAGTTAACTAATGCTCTGTGATCCTGTGAACACAGAAGTTCACTTGGAAGAGATCTGTGCTAAGCTTTGGAAATTTTCCTTTGGTAAAGTCAAAATAAGGATAATAAAATGCAATTTACCCCACTTAATCCCCAGAACATCTACAATATCCATATCCTCCTGCTCACCTTTGTGAGACCATAGCTATCTAGAGAGGTGATTTGAGTACCAACCACCAACCACAGGAAATTTAGAGAGAATTCCACTCATTCTCTTTTACTCTGTCTCTGTCTCTGTCTCTGTCTCTCTATCTCTTTCTTTCATACACACACACACACACACACACACACACTCAGTTTATCTCTTTCTCTCTCTCCCACTCTCTCTAAAAGTAAAAGAGAATCAGTAAGAAATCTGGTACCCAGAGATGTGCACAACCAGAAACTCATAGATCATTGTATAGAATGCAATTCTGCAAATTTCCAGGTATCTATCCTTTTACCATACAAAACTATATGCTTTTTACAACTCTTTTGTGTGACATTAAGCTAATATTTGCAAAGTTTAATAGTAGCAAGTATAAATGCCATTTACAAAGAATTAAATAATTTTAAATATAATTACTCTGTTGATGAAGATAATAGTTTGGGGAGGAAATCATAGTTTGTCATTTATTTAAAAAAACTCATTTCCATTGAACTATTTATTTTAATTAATTTGATTTCATAGGATTTGTCCCCATAGCACATAATGAAATCGTAATAAAAATGAGAATAAACATTACTAATTTAGTTTCTACATTTATATGCCAAGGTAGTTTAAAACCCTTTTTTTCCTTCCTTAACATATGATGTTTTTCTGTAATAATTCGAATGCCACAAAAATTTTGAATGTTATCCACTGTAAGAAGCCATTCTCATTCATTTCTGAACTAAGCTGTCATTGATTCCATTAGATTTCCTATGATATTGAAAAGAAAAGCTAGTAAAAACAAGATAAAAGTGGCCAGCCAGATGTCTGGGGCCAGATACTCCCCTTGCATACTTTTGGCTCCTGTAATCTTGCTTGCCTCCTGTGTCCACCAACTGTCTGGATAGCACCACTGATAAGGGCCACCTCCCCTTTTTCTTTTGTATCTCAACACCCTACCATCCTAGCCATAAAAGGAGGCTGATGTCAAGGTTCAGGGCTCAGCCTCTGGAAGTGACTCCTCTGGGCCAGCACCGGTGTGCAATAAACAGTTTTTTCCTAATTCCCCTCGTGTGTGTGGCTTGTCTCTTCCTGGGAGCCAAATATTGGCTGTAACCATATAATTATGGTCTAATATTGTTAGAGAATTGCTCTTGACATGATTAGTTATCTGTGATTGATTCTTACAACTTTATTTTAAGCCAAAAGCCACACTTCAAAAGACAACCTAAAGCAAATACATAAAAGTATTAACAATTTGGGGCGCCTGGGTGGCGCAGTCGGTTAAGCGTCCGACTTCAGCCAGGTCACGATCTCGCGGTCCGTGAGTTCGAGCCCCGCGTCAGGCTCTGGGCTGATGGCTCAGAGCCTGGAGCCTGTTTCCGATTCTGTGTCTCCCTCTCTCTCTGCCTCTCTCTGCCCCTCCCCCGTTCATGCTCTGTCTCTCTCTGTCCCAAAAATAAATAAACGTTGAAAAAAAAAAAATTAAAAAAAAAAGTATTAACAATTTTAGGAATCTAGATAGTGATTATATGGTTATTTACTGTACATTTATTTCAACTTCGTTGTATGTTTGTAATTTTTATAATAAAATATTGGGGGGAAAGTCTGATACAGACATATAGTTAAACTAGAGAATCCTCTGGAATAGCCCTATATGATAATTTTCTTTGGCTCTTGGGATGTTTTTAATTGCTACATCTTCACCTCCTTGAGAATCATCAATTGGAATCATTGATCAATGAATGATACTGTCTTTTGTCTTAAACAATGCTAATTAGCATTCAGTTGAGAGTATAGCAAACAGTGCATATAGTAAATTAGATTCATGGCTCTTTTAGTTTTTGTCACTGACTCTGAGTAAGTTTATTTGGCAGAATTTCAAACTCTTACTGTTTAGGTTTACATATCAATTTACATGAGGGGAAGGAATGTCTCTCTATTGTTTACCAGTGTCCAAAGTTTAAGGAGACCCTGATGTGGCAGATTTGTATTCAGTACTTGTTGAATTTGAATTTGTAAATGGAAAACTGTCTTCTTACTAACGATGGATCAGGGTATTTAATACCTATTATATTACCTAGATAGCAGGTTCATCTATAAATGTTTCATGAAGTGAAGAAAAAAGGAAGCAAGGAAAAAAAAAAAGAAGCAAGGAAAGAAGGATGGAAGGAAAGATAGAAAAAAAAGAAGAAATTATTGTTCTTTGCTTTGATTTGGTCAGTGTTCAGCTGTTTATTTACTTAAGTCTCTCCTAAGTCCTCTCAATATAAATCAAATTTAAAGGAAAAAAAAACTCTTTTTCCTTAATTTCTCAATTTCAGTCAGCTGCCTCACATTTCCTCATGTTTTCCTGATGCGTAGCTCTGGATCTGAGAGAAAATGGGATGTCAGTAGGTTAATCTGTATGCAACTTGGTGGGAGTGGTAAAGTGAGAAGGGTTTCTTTAGGATCCTTGGTTCCTTGCGATATGACTTGCATCTTTGACTAGTACCCAAGCAATGAATTTCAGTAAACTGAATCATTTTAGAATTAAATCCATTAAATATTCTTTGTGATGTTTAAAAGTGCTTACAAAAGGCCTCCACCTGCCTTTCCCCTTAAACAATACAGCTTGTCTTAAGTTGGCCACATTTAAATTTAAAGCAATGCAACCAATTTTATGTATCAACTACCATGGGCAAGGTTTTGCATTGAATGTGGTAAAAACATATAAAGGGAATAAAAGTCAAACTTCTGATTCAATTATTGTTGTTTCAGAGATAATGGTAAATGGTTAAAGAACTTAAAAAAAATCAGTCTCAGTTTCCAGGGATTTTTTATTTAAAATTTTTTTTTCTTAACGTTTATTTATTTTTGAGACAGAGAGAGACAGAGCATGAAGGGGGGAGGGGCAGAGAGAGGGAGACACAGAATCAGAAGCACGCTCCAGACTCTGAGCCATCAGCCCAGAGCCCAACGCGGGGCTCGAACTCACGGACCGCGAGATCGTGACCTGAGCTGAAGTCGGACGCTCAACCGACTGAGCCACCCAGGCGCCCCTCCAGGGATTTTTTATAAGAATTAGAAGGAAGGAAAAGAAAGAGATAGACATTGTATGCCTATATGCCTACCTTACTAATAGCCATCTATGTCCTCAAGATCGACCCTTACCTTTACACTCCAATATACACATAGTTGCTGGTTTTACTTTTGTATATGTTTTAAACAAATTAAAATCTTTACTTCTGAATGCTGTAAGTAGGCAGAGTTAGAGCAATGATAGTTCAAAGACCCCCATTTGGCAAGTAAGCTCCCAAAACAAGAATAAAACCTTTTTCTAGATCGCAGAAGTCCAGAGAGAGAGAGAAAGAGACTAATTAAAGTGAAAAGAGAACACACACACACACACACACACACACACACACACACACACAACTTCCTATTATTGTCATGACGGTGATTCTTTTTCCTACTCTGCTTACAAAGTCTCTCTCCTGCAAGTATGTTCTGTGATAAAACAATAGTCCCTTCAAGTAAAATTCAAAACATTGCAGTATTTATGAAGAAATCTCCTTCCTGAACCCATATTTTTGGAATCCTAAAAGGGTTGATAATATAAATTCTGTCACATTTACATATTATGTTCTTTCTCATCCAGTTTTAACTTCTGTACAGTCATTAATCTTGGAAGTTAGGTTTATTTTTATGTAAGGTTTAACATTTTTTCAAGTCTCTTGACACAGTGTACCATTTGCTTACCACATTTTCCCCTTTGAGCTCCTCAAGTGCTTATTTAAATGGCATGGATAACACTAGATTTCTCCCACACTCTGAAGTAATTTACATAAGCATCCTCAGGGGTCTCTGAAGTTCCTAGTGAACATAGCATTGCCCGGGATAATAGGATGCCTAGACAATGGTTTGTCCTTTGAATCCTGACTTTTACTTATGGTTTCAGGATCTCTGTAGAAGAGCCTGAACTTCTTTAAGGTTTTTGTTTCTGTGGGAAGGAAAAATATGCTGAATCAAAGCTCTGTAGTGTGCTTTCAATTTCTACATTTTAGCAGACACTCGAAGCTAACGAACCGAGCTGTCTCTGAAGTATTGTTGGGTATGATGGCTAGGGAGGAGGGAAAAACCTGCTGCTCTGTGGTGGAGAAAGAAATCCAGGGTTTCTTTGTGCTGAGTGAGATAACATACCCTTTACATGCTCTCCTACACAGCTGGTGAAAATGACTTTCTTCCCTTATTTCTTTCCTCTCCCTGCTCTTCTCTTGCCTCACCTTATTGGTTCGTTTGTTCACGGGAGAAAGCCTAGCTGTTATGCAAACCGTAGGATGAATTGAGGACGAAATCCCGAGGGTATATTCCTTTATTTTGTAAGGTGATTTTATATCACGAAATGATGCATAGCTGGGCAGGAGAATCCCTGTCAGGGGCATGTGTTTCTGTTGTTAAGTTCTAAGATTTTGAAAGGAAATGCTCCTTTAGCAGCATATGACCTGATAGTTTTATGGCTTGGTTTTATTAAATTCGCTTTGATTCAGATTTTCTTTAAATTGTATAATATTAAGACATTGTCAAATATGCTTCATGCTTTTATTCCTGATATTTTCAATTTAAGTCTGTAGTGACCACTGCCAAGCTATGAAGATGTTTCAATTCACAGAGGTATTTGGTACACCTCAAATTATTTACCAGAACCTCAGATCTTCCTGTCAGCACTACAACACAGATTCAAATCATGGATCAATTAAAGTTCAGTCTCTTGACACAGTGTATCATATTAATACTATCCGATGCCCGTGGTTTGGGGAGAGAAGTAGTCATTCAGAGTACTGGGAAATGAAGAAGAAATCCCTTTGCTTTTTTTGCTTTCTAATTTTTCAGTTTGAAATTAAAACAGACTATTTTACAGAAGGGACCAAAGCTTAATATGTTTCAAAAATTAATGGAGTGTAATTGGATCTGTAATATCCAATCTCTAATGAGATGCCAAGTTGGTATTGCAGGAAGGATCTAGGACTGTAACCTGGACTAAGGTTTGAAAAACCATAAAAGTCCTGTCACTTAATAACTGTGTCACTTTGATGAGGTCACTACACCTCTTTAGACATCAGCTTCAATGTGTAGAATACATTATTATCATAAATATATATGGAGGAGAGAGAGAGCAATTAGAGTTCCACAGAATGAACTCTGAAGGAATTTCTCATCCTACCCCCAACAGACACAAGAACAAGCACACGTAGAAACACACGAATCATGTAGGTATTTTACCAGTTAGATCAGCCTAGAATGGTCTACAAAGCCTACTGAACCATCAGTTTTCCCCATCTATTCAATAAATGTAATGTATTAGTAGATTTGTGTGAGTGAGAAATAAAGTTAAAAATACAGATTCAGGGGACACCTGGGTGGCTGAGTCAGCTAAGTGTCCCACTCTTGATTTCAGCTCAGGTCATAATCTCACAGTTAGTGAGTTCAAGTCCCACATCAGGCTCTGGGGTGACAGTGCGGATCCTGCTTGGGATTCTCTCTCTCCCTTTCTCTCTGTCCCAACCCCCACTTGTGCTGTCTTTGTCTCCCTCAAAGAATAAATAAATAAACTTAAAAACAAATACAGACTTGATCATCAAGAAACAATAGACATACATGGAAAGATAATTAATTATCTAAGGACTTTTATGAACATGTCCCAGTTAATGCTTGTTTAGTTAGGGCTAAGGGACAACATGCGTTTTGAACAATCTAATTTTATTTTATTTAAAAAATTTTTTTTAACGTTTTATTTATTTTTGAGACAGAGAGAGACAGAGCATGAACGGGGGAGGGGCAGAGAGAGAGGGAGACACAGAATTGGAAGCAGGCTCCAGGCCCTGAGCCATCAGCCCAGAGCCCGACGCGGGGCTCGAACTCACTGACCGTGAGATCGTGACCTGAGCTGAAGTCAGACGCCTAACAGACTGAGCCACCCAGGCGCCCCTGAACAATCTAATTTTAAAAGGGAAATATTTAAGGGTGGAGATGATCTCACAACAGTGCAGAAAACGCCTAGTTAACTAGGCTTGAGGAAGGGCAGGAAACAGGCCAGTTTTAGTGAAGTCTCATTCTTTCATTGCTTTACAACTTCATAATCCTAGTCTGATCTCGCTGTGTTTGGTTACTTCTCCACTGTCTACACCTTCCCCATGTTGCCATGCATGTGGACACATCCTTCCTTCCTTCTTTCCCTCCTTCCTTCCTTCTTTTTGCCATCCATTGGCTCATTCAGTTATTTCTTTTTAATGAGTTTCTGCCACCTAGAAGACATTATCTAGGTTACCTCTGCAAATACAAAACTGAATAAGACATACTATTGCATACTATTGGTTTGTAAGGAAATTGAAGACTACAAGTGAGATAAAACAATACAATAGACAAATTGAAGGGAAGCGTGGCTCTTACATAAAAGTAGTGCATACACATTATTTTAAGTGAAAGCAGTGATAGCAGGATAAAGAAAGTATTCAGAGAAGAAGAGTTATTTGAACTGGATTTGGAAGTATAAATAGTATTGTATTTCACTGAGAAGGGAAATCATGTATTTCAAGGAGAAAAAATTGTTACAATTAATGCATAAAAGCAAGAAGATAAAGTATTTATTGGGGGAAGGCTATGTATTCTTATTTAAGGAGGACATAATGAGAAGTATAAGTAGGTCAAGTTCAAATACAGGATGTGAAATTTAAACATTAATCCATTTACAGTGAGATCCGGTGTAAGTTTTTATCAGTGCTGTGCTTGGTTAAAATACCTATTCAGAAAAATGTGTTATAATTTTTAGAAGTTATATCTGGAAAAACAGGATCACCAGGAAGATCTGAACCAGAAGCCTGGCATCGATATAAAAGGTGACTATGAGAGAAATTAATGAGGTATAATTAAAAATTCTGGCTGCTATTTGAAGGCTAAGGAAGAAATGAAGGAGGACAAAGAAATGAATCTGTGGTATTTAGCTTGAATGGATACACAAATCATTTCACTAGTAACAAATATACAAAAGTAGAATAAAAATTAATATGGATATGGGTGACTGGGTGGCTCAGTTGGTTAAGCGTCAGACTTTAGCTCAGGTCATGATCTCATGGTCTGTGAGTTCGAGCCTCCACATCAGGCTCTGGGCTGACAGCTCAGAGCCTGGAGCTTGCTTTGGATTCTGTTTCTCTGTCTCTCTCTGCCCCTCCCCTGCTTTCTCTCTCTCTCTCTCTCTCTCTCTCTCTCTCTCTCTCTCTCTCAAAAATAAATATATGTTAAAAATTAAAAATAAATTAAAGATAAATTAATATGGATGTAATGAGAAGATTCAGGGGTGTTACATAAGGTAAATTCAGTACTTAACATATTGAATATCAGAGTATCTATTCTCTCGGGTGAAATTATGATTTGAGAAATATTTTTGGTAGCAATTAAAATATGTATCAATTCAAAATTATGTTTTCTCTGATACTTAATGATGAGTGAGCATGGGGCAGGCTGAGGGCAAAATACAAGCTAGCACCACTACCCTCATCCAAGGTGGGATGTGTGTGATATTCCTCGGCCACTCCTGGTTGCCCAAGGACAAAGGAAAGGAAAGAAAACAAATGGTGAACTGATAGAGATCACAGTTATAGAGGACATGGGTCTCCATCAGTTTACAAATATTTTAGTATATTACAAGAAAAAGGTGATCTTATCTATAGCCTAATCTCCAGAAACTTAGAGACTCTGTTTCCTGGAGCCCCAACATCACCCATTCATAGTGATATGGGGAACAAAGGCAAGAAGGAGATGGCAGGTAAAGTTAAATTTCATTATAACCTGTAGCCCATTGACAGACACTTGAGGCTGGCCTAGTTAAACATTTCTCCAGGAACTCCCTACTGTCATAAGATTAATGCCTTACTAGAGGAAAAACAACCTTGACAAGAGCAAGGCCTCGGGTAATTTAGGAATCCTCTTTAGGATATCAAAGTCCTTCTGGAGGTTTCCCTTTTGACTTTACCTCCCCAACTCCATAGTATATAAGGAGCCATTCTTCACAACCCCAGTGCAACTCTTCCTGCCGATGGGTCCTGTCCCTGTGCTTTATTAAAATCACGTTTTTGCACCAAAGACATCTTCAAGAATTCTTTGAATTCAAAGAGCCTGGTCATCAGGCTCTGGACCCCATGAAGTCCCCACCATCCAAAAACGTCATCAATTAATGAAGAAGGAACTAAGGACGTAAATGCTTTTAAAAGACTTGTGATCTAACTGGAGGAAGAAAATAATATGGTAGTGAGTACTACAAAAATTAATTGGAAAACAAATGCAAACTAAATTGGGACATGTTAACTTTAAAGATCATATTACTCAGTGATCACAAACAATGAAATCCTGCCTTTTGCAACAACATGGATGGGACTAGATTGTATTATGCTAAATAAAATAGAGAAAGATAAAGATCATATGATTTCACTCTTATGTGGAATTTAAGAAACAAAACAGATGAAGATAGGAAAAAGGAAGGAAAAATAAGACACAGAAGGAGGCAAACAATAAAAGACTCTTAAATACAGAAAACAAACTGAGGGTTGCTGGAAGGACGTTGGGTGGGAGGATGGGCTAAATGGGTGATGGGCATTAAGAAGGGCACTTGTGGGGCGCCTGGGTGGCGCAGTCGGTTAAGCGTCCGACTTCAGCCAGGTCACGATCTCGTGGTCCGTGAGTTCGAGCCCCGCGTCAGGCTCTGGGCTGATGGCTCAGAGCCTGGAGCCTGTTTCCGATTCTGTGTCTCCCTCTCTCTCTGCCCCTCCCCCGTTCATGCTCTGTCTCTCTCTGTCCCAAAAATAAATAAAAAACATTGAAAAAAAAATTAAAAAAAAAAAGAAGGGCACTTGTTGGGATGAACACTGGGTGTTATATGTAAGTGATGAATCAATAAATTCTACTCCTGAAACCATTATTACACTACATGTTAAATAACTTGGATTTAAATAAAATAAAAGAAAATTTAAAAAAAATAAAGATTAAAAGAAGCTTAGAAAAACAGAAGAGGATTCATTGACTGGTACTATTATAATAGGCAGCTTCATTAAGTAGGGAAAGCAACAATATTTTAAAGAGACTAGAGTAGAAATGTAGATATATCTGAGGGATGGGATTTTATGTTTTGAAAGAATCTGCTTATCAAGTTATACTTAGCTTGGTTATCTGAATATTCAGGGCGAGATTCAAGGCTTTCCTGTTTGCATATTCTGTTTACTAATTTAAGTGACTTGAGCAAGACCAGGTAGAGCGCAAAAGAAGCTCTTCACATTATAGTATCTTATTTTAAGATCACAAGGCCACAATATTTAAGCACTCTGAAGAAAGTCAAGACACAAATATCAATGGCTGAAATATGAACTCTTTGCTTACTCAGAATAGTACTAAATTATGAAAGTTTCAGCTTATATTCTAGAATAAGAGATAAATTTATAATTTTGTTAGAAATTGAAGGTAGAATTGCCCCACTAACTTACATACACTGAGATTGTTAGCAATTGCTTCTGTTTTTCTCAAGTAGGCAACTGCTGATTCTTTTGTAATTACTCTTCCCCTCAGGGACTATCTCCATGCTCCCTGATCATATTAAGCCAGAGTTTAGCTAACTCCATTTCTCACTCTCACATAATGGCAAGTTTTCCTCTAAGACCTGCCTTGTAATGGTTTTCTAGAGTTGATATTTTATTGTTTTTTGTCTTGTCATTTGAATTACATAAGGTAGTTACCAATCAATCCTAGACCACCAGAATGTAAAGCTTACACATATATATAAATAACATATATGTAAAAATTTAAATTTGAATCATGAAACAATACCCAAGAATAGTTATTTTTAACAACACTATTCTAAAAGTCTCAGATTAACACAAAAGTTATGCCTCCGAAACATTTTTGGACTCCAAATCTTAAAGAATGATTAAACAGGAATCTTGTCTTACTAAGGTTTCAAAAATCATTTACTGAATACTTGCTATGGATTGCATGTTTGCGTTCCCCAAATACTTAACATGATGATATTTGGAGACAATATTTGGAGACGTAGCCCTTGGGAAGTGGGTGGACCCCTCACGATGGGATTAGTGCCTTTGTAAGAAGAGAAACAAGACAGCTTGCTCCCCTTTCCTACCTGCCACCATGAGAGGAGACAAGGAAATGATGCTCTCACCCAAACCTGACTTTGCTGGCACCCTAATCTGGGACTCCCCAGCCTGCAGAACTGTGAGAAATGCATTTCTGTTTTTTTAAGCAACTCAGCCTACCTTACCTTGTTATAGCAGCCTAAACCGACTAAGACAATACCTATTTATTATATTCAAGGCACTGCTCCACATGCTGAGAATCTACTTTTTTTAAAAAATTTTTTTTTTCAACGTTTATTTATTTTCGGGACAGAGAGAGACAGAGCATGAACGGGTGAGGGGCAGAGAGAGAGGGAGACACAGAATCGGAAACAGGCTCCAGGCTCTGAGCCATTAGCCCTGAGCCTGACACGGGGCTGGAACTCACGGACCGCGAGATCGTGACCTGGCTGAAGTCGGACCCTTAACCGACTGCGCCACCCAGGCGCCCCGAGAATCTACTTTTTGTAGAACAAAGTTTGTCTTCATGGAGTTTATAATCTAGTGTGAAAGACAGACAGAAATGAACAAACAAATAAATACTACGCTTATATAATATAATGTCAAGTAGTAAAAGAGCTATTTAAAAAGACAAAGGAAAAACTACAAAAAGATGGGAGCGTGGAGATACTTTGTACAGAATGATCAGGAAATGCTTTTTTGGGAGGTGGTGTTTGGGCAGAACCCTGAATGGAATGAGCAACTAACTCACAGCAAGCACTTGTGGAAGAGGCTTCCAGATAAATGAGGTAACAGGTGTCCAAGGCTTTAAGGAAGGAGGGCAGAAAATGGGAGAGGATGGTAGAATGAGGATGGGTGGAATGAATGAGGGGAGAAATTTATGAAGCCAAATGTGACTCGGTAAAGCAGTAAACGTTTATTGTGTAAATGAATGAATGTTAAGTATGGGTAAGTGGAGCTCAGATGAATGTGAATAAACAAAAGAAAATGAACAAATGATGGTGAAAGAACTCACGGCAGAGGAGAAATAAATTATGCTGATTGGTGTAACTAAAAGCACTGGCCACAGATATCTCCTTGCCAATTACATAAACCAGTGATTTCTAATGCTGGTTTTGAGACACTTGGTGTGGTTTTAATTATCCCAAGAGGTATAATATAATTTTCCAAACAAGTGATTAAAACTTAGAATGGGAAGAATATTTCAAAATCAAATTAGTCTGTCTACAAGCCAATAATCTGAAGTTATGGTCAGAGGAACAGGTAGTTCTTTGCAAATGAATTTACCTTTAAATTGACTTTTAAATAGCAATGCAACACTGAAGATCTCGTGAAATGCCTCTGGCACTGTCGCCTTATTCTCATATTTCATTTTAACTTATTACTAAACATTTTCTTCAGAGTCAATGTGTAATTATGTTCACCTCTAGATTGACAGTAACCTAATTAATATGTGTATCTATCATTTGTGTACCTCATTTACTTTAGTTATTTGATTCCTATCTATTATACATATAATGCCGAGGATGACATTGACAAAAGCATTTCCTGCTTAAATATCAAAAGAAAATGATGATAAAGAAGGATATATTCTTACTCCTGTTGAAAGATACCCTCCCCTTTTGTAAGCAAAACTTTTCCATTTCTTTTTTTTTTCCTTACTCTATTACAAGCTATTGCAACTTTCCAGAAAGGAAAGTTTTTTTTTTTTCTTTTCTTTTTTTTTTTTTTTTAGTTTGTCCTCCAGCTAGGGAAACTATTTAGAAAATTGGTTTCTTTTAGTTTGGCCCCATGCAGGCTTGACCTATTTTACCTTGTTACAGTGATGGAGAGCTCCATTCCTGAGAAAATTTAGCTTCAAAAGAGTTCTGTTAATGGAAGAGGTACAGACACCCCCTTACCAGCAGGTACAAATAAAACTTCTCTCTTTAAATCTTTTAATATGATTACCAAATTAATTTGTTATATATATTTTTTTAATTAAATAAAGTGAATATAATCTAATAAGTATGTAGGTGTAAATTATATATTATCATACAAAGCATAAGAGCCATGATTTAAATCAACAAAAGTTTTAAGTAATATTTTGTTTACGATTAATAATGTGATAATGTGATCAACAAAACTAAAATAAATTCAGATGATAATCTTGAAAATTATAGCCTACATCTTTAAATAATGTGTTTCTCCTTTTCACTGCTCAAGATAAAACAGATTCAGTCTAAATTTCTAGCAAACAATCTGCTGTCCGCCTCACAGGATAGTGCAAGATAGCAAGATTGGTCACCTCAGTCGGTTTTAACAAGATACTGTTAAGTATGAATATAGTTTAGTCCATAAGTGAACAAACGGTTTATTTTTTTAATGGGAAAACAATTCTGTGCAATGACTGGAAAGCACATCACTAACCTGGGCCGGCTTCATTAATCTGCCAACCATTTTTTTTATTCACAAGTAAGCAACTGAGTGAATCAGCATAACCCACTGTCACGCACGAGAATGAACACCAACCACATATTCGACAGGAATATTATCTTGTTACTTGAGGCAGGATCCCAATTATTTGAGTGCAATTACTAAATTTTGGCCAAAGGGCTTATTTTATTTTCTCAGTATGTTAATGTTTCTTTGGCTGGCCTAACTCAAGGTAGCTGAGTTTGCAGTAACTGTATTTCATAAAGTTGTCTTCCAGAAACAACACTGTGTTATTACATTTTCTGTAAATAAAAAGAGTTTGGAATTTTGTTCATGACATCAACTAATTAAGATTTAGTGTAAGTGCACATTTCGGTCAGTTGACAACACTAACTAGGTCATCAGTTATTTCTGCCCATTCAAGAAATATTATTATAATAGCAGTATAGAAGTCTATATGGAAACACAATAGCTAAATATCATGATTGTATCTAAATAAATTGTTTCTCTTAGGATATAGGAATTATTAGATTAAGTATTGACTAAATTCCTCTTTTAAGTTTAGCAACTATAATAATATGTAGTAATAAATTAGTATTTATTATTATTTAATTGTTTAAGTTTATCCTGAAGAGCATGGGAAAATGTATTCCTCAGACAGAGTCACAAATTTGTTTATATTGCCAAAGAAACACACTTTACTAAGCACACGTTTGAAACATCTGTTTAATGTTTCTGATTGTTTTTCACTTACAGTAAGCTTATCAATAAAAAGAATCATTCAGAGAAAATATAACAGAAATTCATGTTTGAGTACATTTGGAAAGAACTCAATATATCAGGTGTAAAAAGCTTTCAAAGAGTGAAAGGTTTGCATTTATACTAGAAGTACACACCTAATAAAACAAACAACTGATGGGGGGGGGAGGATTTCACATAAAGGACTTTATTTTTATTGTTGGAATGCTTTCCCAATGCTCATGTGTATTACTAACTGCCCTTCCAGCAGCTCTCTGTCAGAACACCTGCATTTTGCTAGTCTTGCTACAGTAGCTCTCCCCTTTTCTGGTTAAAATCTCCATCAACCCAAACTTCTAAATTTGTCTTGATAATCGTCTTTCATCTCAGTTTTTGCTCAATCTTCCACATTTTAGTTTTTTATTCACTCATCTCTTGGAAGTCTCTTTAAAATATTAACAATGATTATAATAACATATATAGCATTTAAACTTCGACTACGAGACAAGCACCATTAACCTGGGTCCTTGAATTTACATTTAATCTTCACAGCAATGCAGTCAGTATGTTATTATATTCACTTTACAAATAAGAAAAGAAAGTCCAGAGAGAAGGGGTAGAGCCACATCTGAACCTTGGCCCCTCCAAGTCCAGATATTCTATGCTTTCCATTAAGCCACATGATTTCACCCACTATTTAAGGAATCAATCTTGCTATCACAGATCAAGTATCAGGTAAAAGACAGGATCAGTTATGCCACTAGATTGCCCTCTCTCTCAATCCCTGTCTGCTTCTTGGTGAAATGTATCAGTCATCTACGGTAGTTAGGTTAGAAGACAATACTCAAAATCTGGGAGGAGCAAGAAGAATAGATAAACCTGTCTGTATTAAATGTTTTATGTGAAATCTTTCACTTTAATGGGACCAAATTTAGCAGTCAAACTGCATTTCCAAACATTTTGACTTAATTGACAACATGATTGCCCAAAACATTTATGGGAATTTAGAAATCAGTTTGTTCAAAACCTTCATTTTATAGTAATGAATGTAAGGCTCAAATTGATAAATGAGTTGCTTAAAGTCTATATCAACCATATTTTACCATTAATGAGATTTTAGACTCTTTATTAAATTCATATCCCTTGTGAGCACTGGGTGTTGTATGGAAACCAATTTGACAATAAATTTCATATTAAAAAAATTCATAACCCTTGTTTTGAAAGCTAAGTAGATACACAGAATGAAGTAGTTTAAGATACGAAGAGGATTTCTGACCAAAAACAAATTCAACAGAATTATATGTATAGTGAATTGTGGTCCCTACTATCTTATATTGTGACCTAACGTTTAATAAAACGTATTTTTAGGGATGCCTGGGTGGCTCAGTCAATTAAGCATCAACTCTTGATTTGGGCTCAGGTCATGATCTCATGACCTGGTTATGAGATAGAGCTCCAAGTCTGGCTCTGCACTGGGTGTGGAACCTGCTTAAGATTCTGTCTCTCCCTCTCCATCTGCCCCCCTCTCAAACAAAACAAAGAAATAAACAAACACATTTGTAAAGGCTTTAATTTTAATATGGTTTCAATCAATTTCACTTTCTTAAGAATAACCTTAAATCAGATTATAAACTGGTGATAGTGTTTTCTGGTGGAGGAATACATGTTTCAGAGTCAGTCCCTTCTGCTCTGATGTTTTTTGTTGTATACACTAGTATATTTTTCACAGATTATTTAACCACTCTGAGCTTCATTGTATTAATATATAAAACCAAAAAAAAAATTCTCTTCATGAGAAATGTTATAAGAATTAAATATGATAACTGACATCCATCACTGAAATCAAGCACTCTGATTAGTTTTAATTGAAGATGATGTTGTAGTTCTCCAATATTTGGTGAAGACTTGTGAGAGAGTTTTATAATCCTGGTGCCCGAAATCAAGTTTGGCCCATGACTCACGAGCCGAAGTGATGCGTTACCCTGCCACACATATGCTTTAAGTGTCTATGATAACAACTGAAGTGTTCCATACTCTCTTTCCAGCCAGCAAGAGTCGTGCAGTGAAGACACGGCCGTCTCTGACAGAAACGTAGAGCGAAGGAAAGGTAAGTCTTCATTGTTTTAACGCCACTGAGGTGGCGTAATGTTTGTTGCTGGTGGTGCTGTTGTAAAAGCAACAATCTACCTTTGTTTTAACGTAGTCAGCAATGATGAACAAATGGTGGTTCCTCCAGGAGACATTTGTGATTTACTCTCAAGTATTCATTTCTCCCTTCCCCATAGTGCCTGGGTTCTTTCCTGTCATCCAAGAGAACTGTATTCCGCTGACTACTGAGAAAGAGCATATAAGCAGAGCACTTTAGAATGACTCCATGCTTCTTTTTTCTAGGACATGCCTTTGTAGTTCTTCACTGCAGCAGAGTTTGGCTAACACTCTCTTTTCCAGGATTGGAGAGCCAAATGAGATGGAATAATATATAGTAAATGCTAGAAAGGTAGGGATGTAATATACTGCTGAACGAAAAGTTAAGGCCAGAATACACCTTCTCCCACCCCACCACACCCACACATACACGTTTGTCCACTCCCAAAGGTAAATGAATATAATTTTGCAGATGAATTTGGAAGAAAAGAGTATCCATTAGAAGTACATTATTGTGACTTGCTATTCCATGTATTGTTTCAAGTTGCTCCTACGTAGCGGATTACACTGAGTCAACTGAGTGCTGTGAAGCTGGGGACTATACTGAGGCTCAGGTATAGATTTCAAGACACCGTCTTGGATTCAAATATAACTATACAGGACTTTGGCTTTGGAGACCAGCCCACGGAACGGCTGGGTAATAGATTAAAATTCTACAGTTTTTAGGGAGATATATTGCTAGAGAATAACAAAAATGAAAGAAAGAAATGTGATTGTTGGTCCTTGGATGATCTTTAGATATCTACAAATAGGGAGTGAGATGTTACAACCAGAGAATCCCACTGAAGTTTTGCAAATGTCATCTCAGGTGTGTCAATGGAAAACGACAGACAATGGAGACTCTCCTAGTGAACTGAACCATGGCAACTCTTAGAGACCTAGATTCTTTTTATTTTAATATTTACTTATGTATTTTTTTTTAGAGAGAGAGAGAGAGAGAGACTGAAAGCAAGCATCAACAGGGGAGTGGCAGAGAGAGAGAGAGAGAGAGAGAGAGAGAGAGAGAGAGAGAGAGGGGGAGAGAGAGAGATTCCCAAGTGGGCTCTGGGCTGACGGTTCAGAGCCTGACACAGGGCTGGAACTCAGGAAACGAGATCATGACCTGAGCGAAAACCAAGAGTCTGGCGCTTAACCGAATGAGCCACCCAGGAACCCCTTAGAGACCTGTATTCTTACAACCAAAATATAATTTTTTATTCCTTTACAGTGGCTATAAATGCATTTTATAGAAATATAGTCAGTTTTAATAGTTTGTTATATGTGCACAGACATTGGTTAACAAGGTGATGGACTCTTGTGGGACTTTTGTTGTAACCTACCAGGATCTATTGTCTTTTTTCTACCTTCAGTGATTTGAGAGGATGGCTGTGGTGGCAGTGGGGAGATTTGGGGAGGTTCCAAGAAAAGCTAGATTCAAGGACAAAGCACATGGCTTAGATCCCTTAATTTGGATACAATAATTGATTAAGGAGGGGGCAAAATGTATAAACTGTATTATTATAGATTAAAGTCATTTCCTAGAAAATCTGAGTAAATCTATCTCTTGCTCCTCATGGTAGTTTTTGCATGTGATGTCTTGAATTACTGATGCCATTTTGCTGTCATTAGAGGATATCGCAGATATGACAATCAAAAAGAAACAAAGTCTAATCAAATATGTCTGAATTCTCTCCTAGCGCTGAAATTTTTATAACACCCTGACTGGCCTTACCCCCAAACTTCCACTCACATTGATGTTACAAACACACACACACACACACACACACACACACACACACACACACCACACATTTTGCCAAGAAAAATTTAAAAGGACTTTATTTCTTAAAGCAGTTTCCTATTTATAGAAAATTCAGAGAAAGGTATAGGGATATCCTTTCCCTCCCCCACATGCATGGTTCCCTCCATTATCAACACCTGCTGTAAGAGTGGTACATTTGTTGCAATTTGTAGTCCACACTAACACATGATTATCATCCAAAGTCCATAGTTTACATTAGTGTCTGGTCTTGCTGAGTTTGAAAAAGATACACTGCCATGTGTCTGCCATTATAGTGTCATAGAGAGTATTTTCACTGACTTAAAAATCTGTGCTTCAGCTCTTCAGTCCCACTCACCACAACCACTGATTTTTTTTCTGTCTCCATAGTTTTGCCTTGTCAAGAATATCATATAGTTGAATCATATAGTATATAGACTTTTCAGATTGGCTTCTTTCACTTAGTAGTAGGTATTTAAGGTGATTCCATGTCTTTTCATGGCTTGAGAGTTCATTTCTTTGAAGCGCTACATAATATTTTGTTGTCTAGATATATGACAGTTTATTTATCTATTCCCTACTGACAGACATTTTAGTTGCATCCAAGTTTGGGCAATTATGAATAAAACAGCTATAAACATCCATGGCCAGATTTTGGTGTAGACAAGTTTTTCTTTTTATCTTTTTTTCTTATTTTTTGGTTATTTTACCCCATCCTTTTCATGTCCCCAAGGTAATCTATACTACTCTGTTGCTATCACCTTCCATGTTTTATCCCATGCCAATATGAACATACCTTTGTTATTGTTTTGCCAAAGAGTGAAATCACATTTTAAACACATTTCTGCACCCTCAAAATGATCTCTTAGAAATCCATGTCAGTTAACTGGTAAACTTATATAATTGCTTTAGAAGCTAGATAATGTTATTTGGTATAGATATACTCATTCTTTATTAATGGGTATTTAATTAAGGCTTTTGTTTTGTATGTGCTTACATTTTTACTTTATTCTGCTATTAATATCATTGTACATATTTTACTTTGCATTAGTGCTTTTTTCCATATAGAATAAGTTTTCTAGTAATATAATTGGTGGGTCAAAAGATAAATTTAAATAGTTATGTTGGATTTTATGGTAATTTTCCATAATGCTGAAATGATTCACATTTTCTCCAATAAGAACTGAGCATACCCTCTTCCTACAGCCCTACAAAAAGTAGATATATCACAAATTTTTGCCAGCCAGAAATATACAAATTGCTATTTGTCATTTAATTTACTGAGTACTATGTTTAGGCACCTTCTTTTGCAGTGTTTGGACAATTGTAATGTACTCTTCTGTGAGTTTCCTAAGCACATCCTTTGTCAATTTTTTCACCAGGTTACATGTTATTTTTTATTTCATTTTTAAAAAAATTTTAACATTTATTTATTATTCAAGACAGAGAGAGTCAGTGAATGAGCAGGGGATGGGGCAGAGGGAGAGGAAGACACAGAATCCAAAGCTGGCTCCAGTCTCTGAGCTGTCAGCACAGAGCCCGACGCGGGGCTCAAACTCATAAACCGCAAGATCATGACCTGAGCCAAAGTCCAACGTTTAACTGATGGAGCCACCCAGGCGCCCTGTATTTTATAGTTCATTTTTAAGAGGGCTTGAAATTTGTTTGTATTGTAATTTTGCAACATTACAAATGTAATATTTTCCCTTATTTTTTTAGATACTCCTAAAATACAAAAAAAAGTAAACCATTGATTTTATGTATTTTTCTTGAAATTAACAATACTGCCATACTCTTTATTTCCAGGAATGTTACATTTCCCAAGGATCGTGATCCTAACATTACATTATCAAAAAATGCTGTAGTATTCTGTGTTATTTTTCAAATGTTTTCACCAGTTTATTTTAATTTTTTTCTTATTTCACTTCTTTTATTCTGCTTTTATCTCATATTTCAACTATGACAAAGAATAATAATAATAATAAAAAAAACATCTATTCTAGGTCCTGGGATAAATTGAAATCACTTTTGTGTTTAAAATAACATTTTCTCCTATTTTTTTGTAAATTGTCATGATTATATTTTAAAAGCTTAGAGCTAATCTTATTTATCAGAAAGTTACTAAAGTGTATGCAATCTCCTTACCTGTTCATGAAGTTTGAATTTGGTTTTCTTTTTCATTGCAGTAAAAGGCATTTTAATTAATACTATTCAAGTTATCTTCACTCCAGCAATGACAACATTTATAAACAGATTTAAATATAGTAGTGTCAATTCCCAGTGCTTACATTCTGTATAAATGTAATGTTTTAATTGTCTAGTTTTGAACAAGTAACTTTAAATAGAATTCTTAACTGGAAATTATCATTCATTCAGCTTTATCAGTGAATATAGATGTTATATCTTATTAAGAGATCCTCTGTTTGGGGCGCCTGGGTGGCTCAGTCAGTTAAGCACCTGACTTCAGCTCAGGTCATGATCTCACGGTTTGTGAGCTCGAGCCCCACGTCAAGCTCTATGCTCAAGCCTGGAACCTGCTTCAAGTTCTGTGTTTCCCTCTCTGCCCCTCCCCCGCTGGCACACTGCCTCTCTCATTCTCTCTCAAAAATAAATAAACATTAAAATTAAAAAAGAAAAGAGATCCTCTGTTTAAAAACTCTAATTCAGTAGCGGTTTATTTTTATTTTCTTAAGTTTAATATTCGAGAGCAATTACCTATTGCCATTGGTAACAAGCTGCAGGTGTCCTATTAATATAGCTGAATTTAATTAATTTGATTTTTGGCTTGAAGGTCTTTGGTGATAAAGAATTCAAGATTATGCCATTAAAGACTAAAATTTACCATAAATGAATTATGATCTGTACCTTGCATAAGAGCTGTTGTTTCATAACTGCACGAAACAAAACCTAACTCACTGAATACAGGATATGGTTATTAATTTATTTCAGAGTCAGAAAACACAAAGATTTTACCCTTCATTTGTTCTTGATTAAATACATGTCTTTAATATCTTTGAAATTGGTAATGCTTAATATAAATAACAGTACTAATTTTAATCAAAAATATTGTTTTGTTTTTGAGATACACATACTTTCTTCAGCAATGTATAACATAATATAAAGAAGCAATTGTGTAAAATAAGCTGTGAAGATCAAAATCCTTATTTCAGGTTGTAAATAATATATTCACAAACATTTTACGGTTATCCTTGGTATAAATAAATAACGTAAACTTTCAACTTTGTAGTGTGTGTGTGTGTGTGTGTGTGTGTTCGTGTGTGCGTGTGTGTGTGTGTTCGTGTGTGTGTGTGTGTGTGTGTGTGTGTTCGTGTGTGTGTGCGTGTTTACGTTCTCTGTGATTATTTATTAGCCTGTAAGTTTAGGTTCTTTGAAGTTTAAAACGTTAATGAACTTTCTAAGGTAACTGACATCCTCCAGGAAATAATTTATGTGAAGGTAATAGGCCTGGTCATTTACCATGGATTTAAAGATTCTGTACATATAATTTTACGTTGATATTTTCAGAGTTGATGAAGTAGGACCAGGCCCTTGACTATAAAGATGGGAGAAGCACTTAAATAGTGATAACATGATCTGATAAATCTTATTCGTAAATTAAGAGCAATAAATGTTGGAAGAGTACTGTGCTTGATTGATGTAATAAGCTTAATGGGCATGTGCCTCAGCTTTAATAGGAAAATGTAAGTGTTAATATTTTATTCAACTTTCTTCTTGGCTTTACCATACTTAATTATATAAACAAAAATCCTATTCTGGGAATTATGGCTAAATATTGATTCTCAAATGAAAGAAAAAATAGACAATTTCTTCTACTCATGGTTAAGTTGTCAAAACCTTTAGTCAGCTCTGTAAAAGAACCTAACTCTAACCTACCTATTAGAGAATCATATAATACAAACGATTGTGCTTGTAGTACATGGTACATTTTGTGTGAATTTGTCATTTAAGTTTTCACAGAGATGCTGTGCCTCAAGGAACAAATTGTGTCCATCATTAGTGTGGTAATTGCTACAGACCAAGATAGCCAAATGCAGAAATGCTAAGTACTATATAATTAACCAACCATGAAATAATTTGGCTGGCATCATGCAAGTCTATGTTGCTGACAAATGATAATGCCAATATTCAGCTTTGAAATGGAGAATCTTTATTACATTTCCAAATAAATCCCCACGGAAAACAGCAGTTCAGAGTTGAAGGAAGAAAATTTGAGAATATCTGGAATTCCTGGGGCTTCCATATTATAGTAATACATAATGAATATCTATGGAAAAGTTTTGAAGTATCAATAAAAATAATTATGTGTGTATGCATGCGTGTATATACTAAAAACTTCCTACAAAATTCAAAAATTCAAGAAAAATGCAAAACATAGACAAACAAAAAGCTATACTTAGAGTAAATGAGCCAAATTTCATCCTAATTCCTTTAGGGGATTGAAATGATGTATCATCATTTCATGTTAGACAGATTTTGAACATGACATTAATGTGTGATGACCACATATCACCAATTATCCTAGACTGGCACAGTTTTATATATTTGTTATTTTCAATAAAATTGATTTATTACATGCATTACTTAATAAAGTGCCAATTTTGATATTTGAGGCTCTTTTTATTTTTTATTTATTTTTTTTTTTTCAACGTTTATTTATTTTTGGGACAGAGAGAGACAGAGCATGAACGGGGGAAGGGCAGAGAGAGAGGGAGACACAGAATCAGAAACAGGCTCCAGGCTCTGAGCCATCAGACCAGAGCCCGACGCGGGGCTCGAACTCACAGACCGCAAGATCGTGACCTGGCTGAAGTCGGACGCTTAACCGACTGCGCCACCCAGGCGCCCCGAGGCTCTTTTTAAATATATTAGAAAAATTAGTAACTTTTTTGGATTTCTGTTTCTAAAAAAGTCACTAATTATGGGGAACACTTAATATGACTTACTGGATAAAAGATTACTCGGGACACCTCTCATTCAGACACACACAAAAACATCCTCAACGCGACTTTATTAACTCGACTACTTTCTAAGAAGGAATCAATTTATTTGAAGGTTATAGCTACTTCAAATTTCGCCAAAATATCAATTTAAGTACAGTAAACCTCTCCGACTGCTTTTAACTCCATGCTTTCCTTGCCACCTGAAAGCTGTCATCATCATATTTACCCTGCCATTTTATACTTATAATTGTAATTTTAGACTATTTTAATGTGCTTTTTATAACGGAACTTAAAGATTATGTGTACATATATATATATATATATACACATATATAATACAGTTTAACACTCTCATTTTAATTTACTACGTTCACATATATTTTTGTAGTCCATATGGATTTTATAATTGAAACTAGACTTGAATAATGCACACTTAAATAAATAAAAATAATAAGAAAACAAAGTTACCTGAAAGTCCCATTAACATTTTAGAAAAATCATTCAAGATTTCTGTCTGTGCATGCACACACATGCACTATGTGCACAAACACATACATAAACACTTTTACAGTGGTCAATACCACATATTTTTTTTTATTTTTTGTTAAGCTCTCTTACTATATCGTAACACACTGTGTTATATAAATCAGTGTACATATATCTTATACTTCTGATAGATTATATTTCATTGATGGATTCTATAATGTTTGGCCACTTACCATTATAATGAAAAAGGCCGCAATAATACACTTATGAGTACATCTTGGCATAATTGTCTACTACCTCTTCTAGGTAAATTCTTTTTTTTTTTTTTTTTTTTTAACATTTATTTATTTTTTTTGAGACAGAGAGAGACAGAGCATGAACGGGGGGAGGGCCAGAGAGAGAGGGAGACACAGAATCTGAAGCAGGCTCCAGGCTCTGAGCTGTCAGCACAGAGCCTGATGCGGGGCTCGAACTCACGGACCGTGAGATCGTGACCTGAGCGAAGTCGGACGCTCAACCGACTGAGCCACCCAGGCGCCCCTCTTCTAGGTAAATTCTAAAGGTGAAATAGTTATTTAAAATTACTTATTTATATTTACAAACAGAAAAACTGAATCCTAGAGGCAAAACGTTGCCCAGCCTACATTCCTACCTTTAACAGAGAATACATCTTATTCTGTTGAAGTCAAGGTTTCTGTGCATGTCTCTCCAAATCAGCATTTAAACTCCTTTAAGGTAGAGTCCTTGGGACCCTGACTTACTTCTTTTTTCTAGGAAGTCTTTCCTCATCTATATCACCCTTCCTTCTATGGCTCCTGTACCCTCCAATTTATATTTCTTTCTCACTAGACTGAAAAATGCTGTGAGCAGAGGCTAACTTATTTTTCTTGATTCCTTAGCATACAGTACAATGTCATGCTTAGTAAATTGTCAATTGTGATTTAATAGGTGGAAGAATGACTTCAGGTTGGGACTAAGGTTATCACCTATTTCTCTCAAACCTGATTTGATAGGAAAACTCTGTTACAGGGTTTTTGATCTGTAGCCTTTGTTTTTTATTCTTCCTTAGAATTTTCCTCTCCCTGTTTATGTTATCCATCTGTTCTTTCATGTTATTTACTTGTTCCATTGTAGTCTCTGGCATATTAATCATAGTTAAGAAAAAAAAATTCTGGTGTGATAATATCAATATTCCAGCCATATCTAACTCTGGTTCTGATGTTTGCTCAGTCTCTTCAAACTGTGTTTTTTGCCTTTTAGTATGATTTGTATTTTCTGTTGTTGAAAGGTGGACATGATGTACTGGATAAAGGGAAACTTTAGGCAGAAAACAGGCTTTTTGTAATGGCAAGATTTGGGGGAGAAGTGTTATGTGGCTTTATGATTGTTTCAGTCTTTGGGTCAGCCTGTGCCCCTGGACTGCGAACTTCAACCCTGCTTCCCGGTTTTCCTCCCCGCTTAGCTGGACAGAATGGCTAGCAGGAAGTGGAGTTAAGTATTTCCCTTCTCCCCTATGGAAGACTAAAGGGGGCTACAGCTGTGTATTTTCCCTGCCATCCCAGACAGGTCAAGCTCTGATAAAGTTCCAGAAGGTTAGACTCTGGTATAATAGTTTCTCCTAAAGCAGGACTCATTAAGAACAAAATGTTGTGGTATATTTCAAAATGGCTCCTATTCCCTTTCCCCTGCTGGAAGCAGGAGGGGAT
This sequence comes from Prionailurus viverrinus, assembly GCF_022837055.1. Classification (NCBI taxonomy): domain Eukaryota; kingdom Metazoa; phylum Chordata; class Mammalia; order Carnivora; family Felidae; genus Prionailurus; species Prionailurus viverrinus. The sequence goes on from NC_062561.1 coordinate 34,361,212, forward strand.
TTCCCTCTGAGGACCTGGCAGAGCCCCTGTAGGTAAAGGACAGAAAAGTCCAAGGGCTTCCCCACAGCTGGGTTCCCCTGCGGTTTTAAACTCTCAGTATTGTTCACACTGACCCTCCGGTCATTTGTGAATGAGAACTTAGTTTTTCCTAATTCAGCACTGGTCCTCATGGGGGTTTCTACTCCTGGGTTTCTGCTTCGGTAAGTTGTGGTTCTCCAACTCTGCCTGTCTCTCCAATTTTGGGAGCAGTGATTTTCCCTGTCCTCACTTGTCCTCACTTTGTCCTCACTTCTCTGACAGGTCTAAGAAGAGGTGTTGATTTTTCAGTTTGTTCAGCTTTTTACTCGTAGTTAGGAGAATGGTAACGTCTGAGATCCTTACATGATGGACTGGAAAAGCCCAGACTAATGTTAGTTTTTAATGAAAGACCTCATGAGTACTGTAGAAGCTCCGGGAGACGGAGGAGGAAGCAAGCCAAATGTTCGGACAACCTTGGACTGCTACACTGATTTGAAACAGTCCAGTCTTGCTGTGTACAACTATGTCACAATGATGTGACAGCTAAAGAGGTAGAATCTCAGATAGTATTTAGGAAAATTGGGGAGAAAAGGCTAATGTATGTGAATTATGTATGTGAATTAATCATGTTAAGAGGTCATCATGGGAGGCTCCCAGACAGCAATATTTTTATTAAATCCTGAAACATCTACAGGGATTTTTAGCAGATTGATTGTTTGTCTCTTTCTAAGCTTTTATAGAGAACCGTCCAGTAGGACAATATCAACTGTAGAGTCTGCATCACCATGGTATTTCTCATATGCCAGAGGGTTTATATTGCCAGAGCCCGTATTGATCCACTTTATCTGGTTTACCTTTATAGAGCATTTCACATCTTTGTGATAACACTAACTGAGTTGCTGCAGGAGTGAAGGATTGCTCACAATATATTGCAATGAAAGTTGTCAAGCGTCTTTAGAATGTGGTGAAATTGACAAGAAGAGCTTATGATTCTGAATGCATTGACAATAGCCCCTTAAGATGATTATCTCAATATACAGAGTATTTTCACTCTGAATCCAATTTGTAAATTTCTCAACTAGTGTCTCAGTCACATAGTATAGTGTGACATTTCAGAATGTGTTCCCTTTAATAAAACCATGCTGTCATGCCCTATGTGTTGCTACGGTTAAATAAAATTTAAAATTTCCCTTTGGGCAGTATTCTCCTGTTTTACTGGGTAGGTTGTATTCCCTCCCCCTTCTATCACCACAGGGCTTCAGATCTACATTTGTCAGCTTTGTTCAGTTGCTATGATCAAGTACACAGTTTTGCTTTTTAGTTTGTTTATTTTGAAAGAGAGAGAGGGCAAATTCTAATTCACACACAAGCAGGGGAGGGGCAGAGAGAGACTCATAAGCAGTGCAGAGCCCAAGGCACTGGGCTTCGAACTCTGGAACCATGAGATCATGACCTGAGCTGAAATCAAGAGTTAGATGTTTAACCAAATGAGCCATCCAGGTGTCCCAAGACACTTCTGCTTTGATTTTAACAACTCCAATTATTCAATTTAATTATCAATCTGTTAATTTGTTTGTTGTTTGTTTGTATGGGTCGTAAACTACTGACCCTAAAAATAGGCCAATTTTCAGTTATACTGCTTTATCATTCACATCCGACTGTGGAAATATCTAAAATTAACATGTGACTGCATTATATAACCTAAAGAGTCAAATACATATACACTGTTTGTTCTTGTCTAGAGGACAGGAACTTTTAACTCTTTTTGCTACTTACTGTGAGACACCTAACCATATTGCTAAGTAATGTGCTTGTAAGTATTTTAATCTTTTAAAAAAATTTTTAATGTTTATTTATCTTTGAGAGAGAGCACAAGTGGGGGAGGGGCAGAGAGAGAGCGAGGGAGACACAGAATCTGAAGCAGCCTCCAGGCTCTAGCTGTCAGCATGGAGCCCAATGCGGGGCTCAAACCCACAAGCTGTGAGATCTTGACCTGAGCCGAAGTCAGGAGCTTAACCAACTGAGCCACCCAGGTGCCCCAGTAGTTTAATATTTTTTTATTTCTATTTTAGGCAAAATCTTTGAACTTTTTCCCAGGAAAATGGAATATTTTTCTTTTACTTCTCTTGCCTTAACCACTTCATCACTGGCACACATTTTTCATGTTTCCTCATCATCAAAATATAGTTAATAATAAATTTTGATTAAATTAAGATTTATAAATATGACAAGCCAAACACCATTTACATGTTGTATATCAAAGTTTTCTTTTTTCCCTTCAGTTTTGTTTTCTCTGAAAGTAACTGTCTGCTTGCTTAATTTTCTGTGGTCTTAATGTTCATTCAACCCCACGTTCACTACCCCATAACTCCATCTCTTCTGTTTTCTTTCTTCCCACTTCCTCAGATTTCTACAACTTTTACAGCTTAGATATTGTCCCTCTGGACTTGTCTTCAAACTGGGTTTTCATTCTTATTATTCATGTCTCCGTTTTTCTATTTTCCTCACCATCTTTCATCACATTCATTGAATTTCCAATTTTACTACCATTTCTAAAGAGCTCTTTTTCATTTATGGTCCAATTCCATTTTTACAGCATTTTAGTCTTACTGATGGCCATAGCTTCTCATGTCCCTTTTAGGTGAATATAATATTGTTGTAGACTAGATGTTTGTGCTTCCCCAGAATTCATATGTTGAAGCAAATGCCCGAAGTGATGATGTTTAGTGGCTGTGGCCTTTGGGAAGTGATTAGGTCACTAAAACCTAATTAAGTCATAGAATACTCATGAATGAGATCCCAGAGAGCCTGGAGAGCCGACTCCCCTCTTGTGCCATGTGAGGTTGTAGAAAAATCACAGCTGTTTCTGAGGGTGTAAGCTCTCGCTAGATACTGAATCTGCTGGCACCATGATCTTGGAATTCCCTTCCTCTAGAACTTTAAGAAATAAATGTTTGTTGTTTATAAGCCACCCAGCCTGTAGTATTTTGTTGTGGAAGCTGGGATAGACTAAGATAAAACTTTTTAAGCTTTCTTTTCAGGGCATTGTACCAGTTCCTCCAAATTATTTCTTCCTAAAGGATTGCTTTGTCCTCTTTTTACATATGTCTGTTAATCCTTACCTGCCTGATAATATTTAAGAGTGGTCAGGAGAAAGCTGATTGGAAGTTCCTTGTGTGTAAGCCTGTCAATTGTGGCCTTCCTTTGAAGGTAATCCAGTCAGATGCTTTTCTTGGGAAACCCCTAGATTAACAGGTTTTTTTTAAATCTTTTTAATGTTTATTTATTTTTGAGAGAGAGAGAGAGAAACAGAGCACAAGCGGAGTAGGGGCAGAGAGAGAGGGAGACACAGAATCTGAAGCAGGCCCCAGGCTCCGAGCTGTCGGCACAGAGTCTGACACAGGGCTCAAACTCATGAGCTGTGAGATCATGACCTGAGCCCAAGTTGGATGCTTAACTAACTGAACCATTCAGGTGCCCCTAGCAGGTTTTTTATCTTGTCTGGTACACCAAGGAAACCTCTTCCAGACTCCTGACTACTGCATATGAGGCTAGATGCCAGCTCTCCTGAGATGAGTGAGGAAACGACGTTCATGCCACATCATGCAGTATGAGTGTTGTCTTAACCTCTGACTTCACATATACTCTCTCCTCCCCAGTGCCTTGCTGTTTCCCCTCATTTACCCTGCATTTTTTTTTTCTGACCTTCTTTAAAGTTTAAATGTCTTTTACCTGGATGGAGAGGGGTCAGTGACATGCCTCATGGAGAAATGGCTCAGGGATTCTTCAAAAGTCTTCAATTCAGTTCTCTTAGCACAGGAAGTGGTATTGTCCTTACTAAGCTTTATTTTTATTGTGTGTGATATACTTTATGTTGTTTCATGTCTTTTCTTACAGTAGATTAAGGATTAAACACTCTTGGATCTCCTAAATCAGTTATACTTGTTTATATTCTTTTGTTGTTACTGTTCCCTCTTCCATTCTCAACCATTCTGATGGGAGATATATTTAAAAAAATGTTTTATATATTTTTATATAAAGTATAAAGGGGGAGAGATAAATGTAGTACTCCAAAGTAGTAGTAGTAGTTTTAGAGGTTTTAGGTTTTCTATTTAATATTAAAAAAATGTCTTCCTTCTTTTTGTAGATAAGTTGATAGAAAATATTTGATGTTTCAGAGATATCACAAGAGAAGACATATAGTCTAAACACTGACTCTCATTTGTTTCTTTTAAGAGTATTGAAGTGCTTAATGCTAACTAATTTAAAAGGTTAAGAATATAGAAAAGTAAGAAATAATGTTTATTCTCATCACCCAGAGAAATGAGAGTTATTATGTGCCCTCAAACAGTGGGACAGTGTTTTGTTTTACCAACATAACTTTACTGGCTAACACAGTTCATAGCTAATACCATTCATGTAAGTGGCTTTTAAAAAAAAAAATTGTGAAAAAATCAATAACAATATATTAATAAGTATATATTATTCTACTATATTTATATACCGCTAAATACAAGCATTTATTACATATTTATGCTGGACATTTCAAACTGTTTCTAAAGTTATACTGTGAAGCTTGTTCTTGAATTCAAGAAATTTTATTGACCTCAGTTGACAATGAATACTAGAAACAAACTATTGTCCAAAAGACTAATTTGCAAAGCCAATGAAATTATATCTGGCAATCAGTTTCCAAGTTGCATTGTTTAGTCCAAATAATAACACATAACTGATAAATTAATGCAGTCATCTACTATGAGTATGTTTTGTCAATAGTTCATCTCATTGGCTTGAGGAAGAAGCTATTCACATATAATTAGGGACTCGGAACATTATGTTTCTTTACAGCTCTGGTAGATAATTCCTCAGAAAATTAAGGGGATGTAAATCATTTTGATTTTTGATGTAGCGTTTTAAAGATGTCATAGTAAACGTGTTGACGTGTTGCAGTAGATTCAAAACTGTTCCTTAAAGAAAATGTTGGATTTGCTCTTCTTGTGGATTTCCTCTGAGTCTATTAACAGGTTGAGTCTCCAAGTTAGAATTTCCAATTTTCATTGGACTGACTACTGATTTCTTACCACCTGATTATCTTTTATCTTAAGCATGTGGGTCTATCTTAAAACAAAATATAAATTAGCTCTAGAACCTCTTTGAAAGCATAATTTCAAATAGTCAAGCCACTCAGTCTATCAACAATTGGATTAATAGAAATAATATTTATAGTAATATTTATGAAAGATGGACATATACACTCTCTGATTTTTTGTAACATAAATTATATTCTTTAAATATGGTTAATTGAGCACATTAATTCACCAACCAATTTGTCTTCTGGAGGATATGCATTAATATTCCTTCCAGGCAATAAGAAAAGGCCACATGAGATCACATTTGGATTATAATATAAATGTTTAGGTTTGCTGGTCAGTGTAGCATTTAGAACTATCTCTATATAAACTGCATATGAGAATTTTTTTTTTAAAGAATTAAGTGCTATAAAGATCTATCATGAGGGGTGCCTGGGTGGCTCAGTTGGTTAAGAGTCCGATTCTCAGTTTTGGCTCAGGTCATGATCTTGCGGTTTCCTGGGTTCAAACCCCATATGGGGCTCTGCACTGGCAGTGTGGAGCCTGCTTGGGATTCTCTCTCTCTCACCCTCTCTCTCTGCCTCTCCCCCACTCGCACTGTCTCTGTCACTCTCAAAATAAATAAATTTTAAAAAATTAAAAAAAAATACCTATCATGAAAAGGTATCATGAATCATTTAGTGTCCTATCTCCAGTTCTTATCTGTATATATGGTTTATATATATTTTAGAACAATGAAAATCATTCTTATTTGATTCTATGAATTTTTGTATGACAATGTCAAATATAAAGATATTGATAAATTCAGCTTAAATTTTATTGAAGGAAAAGAGATTGGGGAGAGAGGAGGGACAGTTTAAAAAAAAATGTTCCCCTCTTGAGAGGTGGTAGAGGCAAATAATTACCTTCTTTTGTTAATTCAAAAGTGTTTCTACAATTTAACTCATCAATGACTCTTTAAATGACCACCTGCATTATTGACTGATAGGTTATAACTTGTTTTCATTCGTTATTTTGCTTTGTTTTGTGTACTCTCTTGAAATTATTTATTTTTTAAAGCACGTTAAGCTAAACACATTTTTGTAATCATTTCTAAATCTGAATATCTTTACAAAAGTCAATTCAAAGAATAAAGAACAGTGAGAAAAATAGTCACTAATGCACATTTTACTGTCAGCTCCCATTTGTTAAAGGCGCCAAAATTAGCTAAATATATACTGAATAGCTCTACTGATGCTTCTTTAGTCAGTGAGCTGTTTTTATTTAATATTACAAAAAAAGGTAGGTAGTCTTCCCAAGTATATAAGTTAAACAAAATAGGAGACATTTTAGTTTATAAAGCCCACATCAAAGTAATTTCTGCTTCTTGCCATATATTTTTATTCAGAATGCATCATTGATTTGAATGGGCAATTCTGTGTATGGATCGATGGTGGGATATGGTGAATAGCTATAAAAAGAACCTAACTACAAAATAGCTTGTGGCTAAATGCCTTATCTAAAACATTAATCCATCTGTTCAAATTAAGCCAATATATGTCTGAAGAAAATAAACTATAAGTAAATAAAACTGAATGATGAAATAATGCCTATATTCTCTCTGGGACAAATGTATTCTGGATATAAAACCATCACTACTTTTTTTTCTTTCTTTCTTTCCTTTTTTTTTTTTTTTTTGCTTATTCTGAAAGTCTGTTTTTATGGTTTTCCACATTTAAAATAGTTATCTTGAGATAAACAAGATAGTCTTGTGAAAAAATTGGCCTGAATTATTTTAATTTTATATTATCGTATAAAGTGGTCCATAAATATATGGAAATACATTCCACAGTATATTCTATGTGAATCTTACAGAAGTTACCAGCACACATTACTTGCTATTCTCCTCCCACACAAAGGACGGGCAATTGGCACACATACACACCACAGACAGAGCAGGTGGTGGTGAAAAGGAGGGCCCAGCCACAATGTGGGTCATTCAGAGCAACTTGCTATTCTTTTCTGCTATTCCAGGTCACTGCTATGAAATAAATGAAATCATTCTTTAACTTTTGAAGCCTATTGTCAGTTGGCATTTAAAAGTTGAAGACCATGTATAGGGTACAACTCACAAACCTGAAAGAATTTTAAGTATTTATGTTGCATAAGTAATGTCTGATACAGGATAACAAACGCAAATACGTAAGTTTACGAAATGAATAATTTGAAAAAGACATAGCTAGAGAGAGGAAAACTTGGAAGGTTTGATGTAGTCTCACAATGGGCTGCCAAAAGAGAGGAAAGGTGGAAGCTAACTTCTTACAGAAATTCCTTCTTTTCTTGGTATCTGGAACATGGTCTCCTGGTTCTCTTCTCAGATAGCTAATGAAGACAACACTCCCCATTTGTATTAACTTATTTTCTTCTGTTATTTCCTAAAAGTTTCAGGCTCTTCATAATTCTTTCCTGGCCATTTTATTTCTTGTTTTCATGTTGAGTGGGGATTTCAACTTCTCTGGCACCAACTCAACACTATATGCATCTAACTTTATCACTGGTCTTGACCTTTCTCCTATCTTCAGTTTATGGGTTTAGGTCAAAGGTAAATAAAGTAGAATAAATTGCTACAAGAATGCTCTGCTACAAGAATATCCTATTTTAAAAGCATTATGTAAGGTATTTACTTGCTTAAGGAAAAAAATTTTCCAAATACATGGGTACTAAAATTATATTACTCATTACATGTTTTCTGTCTAACATATCTCTTGCATAGATTGTCTTTTCTTTCAACCATTATCAACCTATTTAACAAATCTTTCTAATGTCACTAATTCTCACTAGTAATCTCGACAGGATTGTCTTAAACTCTCTTTTATTTCATTGTCTCTTCTTTTCAATCCATCTGCCATATTGCTACCAGAATTTTCACTCAAAATCTGTTACTTTTCTGCTTCAAGTCTTTCCAGTTTTCTTAATTATTTTTGAATAAATTCAAAGGACTTTCCATAACATTGTCTATATCATTCTCCATTTCCTTTTTTATATTTTCTTATCCTGATAACCACATTGATTTAATGGCAGTCTTCTTATATGTGACATGAAATATGTACCTTTTACATGTTGAGTTCTCTGTTTTTTCTTGATATACCTCTTTAATTCTGGTAAATCTAACTGAGAAATCTGATAAACACCTACTTCAAAGTCAAATTCAAGTTTCATATCTCCTCTCCAGCTTTGTCAACAGCACTCCACAATGCAGTGTAGTATGTTTTTCCCCCATTAGGTTATGACAATCTCTAATTTCACTGCCAATTATTACTATACACTTAAATAGCAGCCAAACTTATTGGATGGTGAGCACCTGGTGTGCAGTAGTCATTTTTCATTTATATTTGTGGGTCCTGTATTTCACTACCACTTTATAGACACTTAAAACATCCTCATCATTTAAAAAAACTGAGCCTGTGACTGAGTTTGTGACCTTTACAGTTGAAATAGAAAAAAAAAAAATCAAGCATTTTTCCAGGAAAGCATAAAGAATGTCCTTGGGGTGCTAGCCAACATTCTACCTTTCAACAAAATGGGCTCTAATATCCCAAGGCAAATTCTCATAGAGTACTCACCTAACAGCTTCAGAATTACCCAGACTGATATTTACCTCCATTATAGAGCACTTTAGGGGGGTGCCTGTGCCATGAAATATACACTATAAAACCATATTCTCATCTCTTCACTGTGTGCAACTCAGTGATAACTGGACTGTTAAGAAGAAAACATTTTGTGTGGTTTCTGACTAACCCTTCTCAGTAGTTTCTGTGCTGTTTCAAAGTAATTTAACTCTGGGGAGGGAGCAGAAGCAACAATCATCAGGCTAGGATCAGAATTAATAGGGTCTGTATTGATCAGACATAGCTCTTCACTTGAGTTCTGCCCAGAGTTGAATGTAACGTTTCTTCACTTCTACCTTTGATTGTCTTTGGGGACCATCACTGAAAGATGTGTAAGTTACAAAGTGTTAGTCATCTCATTCAGACCATTAAAAAGGGCAGAACAGTGTGTTAGGTAATTGAACTGCACTGTGTGCACTGTCCATGTTTAGATGCTGTTTTTAAAATTCTTGAGGAATAATAAAAAAAAAGCATGAAGTAGAAAAAAAAATGAAAGACATAACAACTTACCATTTATTATCTATGCTTACAATAGTGTTCACTATTTTACTTTTGTTTATTTCCAAATACAGTCACAAAAATAATAAATTGAGCCTCTTAGTTATAAATCTGCAATACTAATAATTGTTGTTTTTTAAAAAAAATCATTTATCATTTTTTTCATGCTTTCCTCACTCAACAGAAGATTTGCATATACCATTTTATAACAATGTTTATGTATATTTGTAAAATCAGTTGTACTATATATTACACTTCGTGGCTTAGTTTTTAATTGAATGTTTATTTTCACATCTGACAATATACTTGTATAAGAAAACAAAGTATCATTCATTGCTTTTATGTTTTCTCTCATGTGATTTTTTTCCCAATCTTTGAATAAGAATTTACTATTGGTAATTAGATTTGGATGAATAATGTTCAGATGAAAGCAAGAAATTTTATAGAGTGGAGAAAAAATAATAAGCAAAAATACAAGACAAGAAAGAATACAAACATATGCAGAATAATAGCTCAGTATGGGATCGAAAACAAAAATTTCATTCAAGCCTTAATCTACTTAATAATGGTAGTAATTTCCCTTGGGGTAGATCTAGAGTCCCATCTCCATCCTCAACATGACATGGTGATGTTCCTTTGATTAAGTTTATAAATGCTTACATTTTCATTTGGTTTATTTGTTAAATATATTAACGTGTTATTGAAAATAGTTTAGTCCATACTGTGCTATGTTTGCTGGTTTAGAATATGTATCTATGTCATTAAGGTAAACGCATACAACACTTAAACCAAAAAAAGTAAAAAAGAATTTAGAATGCACAAAATTCACTGTTTTATACATATAATACCAAGAAATTGACTTCACAAATTTCCCTTCTATTCCAATGAATTCCTCTCAGTGAAATCATCTTTCTAAATTTGCTGATTTTACTAATCAGCATAGCATTCTTAAAAATTTTTTTTTTCAACGTTTTATTTATTTTTGGGACAGAGAGAGACAGAGCATGAACGGGGGAGGGGCAGAGAGAGAGGGAGACACAGAATCGGAAACAGGCTCCAGGCTCTGAGCCATCAGCCCAGAGCCCGACGCGGGGCTCGAACTCCCGGACCGCGAGATCGTGACCTGGCTGAAGTCGGACGCCTAACCGACTGCGCCACCCAGGCGCCCCCTTTTTTTTTTTTTTTTTTAATTTTTTTTTTCAACACTAATCAGCATAGCATTCTTATATGCAACCCTTACCCCACGTTCTTAATGTATCTTGAATTTTTCTTTCACATTTATGTGTTTATTTCCTGCCTATGGTTGACATTAGTAAGTGAATACAATAATTGATAAAGAAATGTTAATATTAATGATATTTGGGGCACCTGGGTGGCTCAGTTGGTTGAGCGTCAGACTTCAGCCCAGGTCACGATCTTGCGGTTCATGACGTCGAGCCCCACACTGGGCTCTGAGCTGACAGCTCAGAGCCTGGAGCCTGCTTCAGATTCTGTGTCTCCCTTTCCCTCTGTCCCTCTCTAGCTCATGCTCTGTTTCTCCATCTATCAAAAAAATTAAAAAAAAAACATTTGATATTAATGATATTTATGGGAGGTGGGTCACAGGAGATCTCTCAGGCAAGGTGATCTACTAAATGCTTACTCATGACATGGCATTCTCCCCCCTACCGTTTTTCTCTCCATGATCATTTCTACACTGTCTTCCTTTTGGATCTTCCTGGAAAATGATTACTCTTCTATGGAAGTAGATAAATCTTTTAATTGCATTTTATTTTTTTAATAGGAACTGCTGACAAGTGAAATGCACAATATCTTTGAAGGGACATGTCCCTTTCTGTGGGAAAAAAAAAAGACGACTCTAACAACAGTGGGCACATACTACTCCCTGTGTCCCATTCCTCTCCTATAGAACTACATTATATTTCAATTTGTTCCTAGACACACATGGGAGTTATAAAGTCATACAAGGACATGTCTTGATTTGTAACTTACAAAGTTGACATTATGTTAATAATGTCCATGTAATTCATATAATAAAAAAAAAGATAGAATACACTGCATTTGCTAAAAGGTGTTATTCATATCTCTATATGGTTACTTCTCTGGGAAGTTAGTTATATATTGTGAGAATAGCACAATTATCTCTATTTTTATTCATGTAAGGGCAAAACAATTTTGTCCCTGATTTCATTTTTCAATAAGTCAAAAATTAAAAAAAAATAAGTTTATTTATTTTTTAGAGAAAGAGAGAGAGAGCATGAGCTGGGGAGGGATAGAACAGGGAGAGAGAGAATCCCAAGAAGGCTCCACACTCTGTGCAAATCCTAGCATGGGGCTTGATCCCATGACCATGAGATCATGACCTGAGCCAAAATCAAGAATAGGGAGTTTAATTGAATGAGTCACCTAGGTGTCCTCCACCTCAATTTTTTTAATGACATAATATAGTCAGAACATGCTGAGGATAATTCTTCTGATAATCTTCTATAATAAATCAGTGAGTATATATTATAAATACTTATCATACACAAACGTACCATATTTACAAATATAGTTCATTCTTCCTATGGTTTTAAAATATTTAATTTTTTCTCAACAACCTTCTTACTTATTACTCTAAATCCCTTATTGGTCTATTGCCACTGGAATTTACTCTTACACTTATCCCCTCCCCCACCAATTTAAATTCTCCATTCCAAGGTTTACTTACCTTCTGTTAGTTCAGTAACAATCAAACCCCTAATCCAAAGAATGAGTAGGGATAAAATAAGATTAGAATGACAGATTGGAGCTAAGATATAAAAGTTGTCGGAAGACACATTTCTTAAGCACAACGAGAAAAATGAGTTTTGGTGATGTATTGAACTTCTAGTTTAAGGGGGGTTGTTTCAGCTATGGGGAGAATAAATATAAAGGAGAAAAACTGATAAAAGAGACAAAGGTGAGTTTAGCAATTTGAGTCAAAGTTGATTCTCACATGATGTAATGATATGGCAGTAGTCCTAGACCACAGGCATGGATTTATGAAATTTATATGGGGGGAAGGGAGAGGGGGAGAAGTAATTGATGACCGGTAGGTTTCCATCTTGATAACTGCATGGATGATGATAGTGCACTCAGTGTTAGGAACTGATGGAAAAAAGCTTATATTTGGAAGGGTTACATCTTATTTGGAGTTCCTTGAGAAACAGATGCTGAGGAAATGATTCAAATTGTAGTAGTTTATTTGGAAGAGGGTTGTAGAAAATAGTGGTAGGGGAGGAGAGTAAAAGAGGGAACAAAACACAAAAATGCAGGATTTTTTACCTAGTAAGTTGCCAGTGGAATTACTAGATCCGGTTTCCAGTGGAAAACTTGAGTCTGACCCACTGAAACATTTTGATGTCCCTCATGTGCAAAACATGCTCACCAGCATTCTCTCAACTTTAAGAAAAAGATATTTATAAACCATATAGCTAAGATATATATAGAAGACTTCTCCCAAAGGATGCTAATTCCTTCCACTTCTGGCCTATATGCAGGTGTAAAAAGGGGCCTTGTCCCCCAGAGAAAGCTCTGTCCTGGCAGCTGGAATTGGAGCCAACTTGTCCTGAAGAGGACGGGGTGAGAAGATGTGTGTGAGGCAACGATGGCATCTGCACCCAGCAAGAAAGCAACTTAAAGTTTGACTTTGCCAAATGTAACATACAAGGGTTTTTAAAACTTTTACATAATGGGGTGCCTGGGTGGCTCAGTTGATTGAGCATCCGATTTCGGCTCAGGTCAGGATCTCACGGTTCGTGAGTTCAAGCCCCATGTTGGGCTCTGTGCTGACAGCTCAGAGCCTGGAGCCTGCTTTGGATTCTGTCTCCCTCTCTCCCTGCCCCTCCCCCACTCACATTCTGTCTCTCTCTCTCTCTCTCAAAAGTAAATAAACATTAAAAAAATTTTTTTTAAGTTTTACATGATATACCTTATATTATTTCTCTCAGAAATTGTAGCGTTTTTTGTATAAGCCATTGATCTTTTTTTTTTTTCCAAATTAAATTACCAAGAAATAAGGGATTTCATAAACCTCTCAGTTTAACAATTACACTATGGCGACATTTTCTAATAAGGTTAAGTTAATTGTTAATATAATCATGAGAAATCTTTTTCAGCAAATATTTGTTCAGGGCTTACAACATGCAAGGTGCCACTTTTTCCATGTCTATAATATTGCATGACATGTAATAGGTGCTTAAGAAGTATTTGTGGAATGTATGATGAATGAATATACTTGACTTGGTGATACAGGGAAAAGCTTAAATGAAATAGCCAAGGAAATTACTTCTGCAGCAATTCATTCCTTGATAAAAGTCCATGCACAAGTGTTTATTGAGCATCTACAATTTATCTTTTAAGACCCGGGAGACCATGGTGAACAAGATGAATTTCTTGCACACGTGAAGCGTATGTGTTAGGGGGAGACAGAAAAGAATTTTTTTTAATTTTTATTTTTTTAAATTAAATTAACTTTTAATTTTTTTTAAATGCTAAGTGTCATCACTATACATAACATGAATTTAATATTGAGAGACTGTGTTAAAGAATGACTGGTGTTATGGTCTAAATGTTGGTGACCCATCCTCCCCCCCCAATACTATGTTGAAATCCTAACCTCCAAAGTCATTAGGCGGTGGGGCCTTTGTGAGGTGCTTACGTCATGAGGGTGGAGCCCTCGTGAAGGAGATGGGTGCTCTTATAAGAGACTCCAGAGAGATCTCTATCTCTTTCTGCCCTGTTCAAATACAGCAAGAAGTCTATGACCCAGAAGAGGCCCCTCATCCAACTATGCTAGGACCTCGATCTCAGACTCCCAGCCTCCCAAATTGTGGGCAATCAATTTCTGTTGTTTATAAGCTACCCAGTGTGGTGTTTTGTTACAGTAGCCAGAACAGATTAAGAAAATTGAGTAGGGAGATTAAGTACGCAGCGTCAGAGAAGGCCTAACTGAAAAAGTGACATGTGGAGAATAGAAAAAGCAAGACAACAAAAAAAGAAGGGAATGAAATGGAAATTACCTTTTGGTAGCTAGCAAAAGTCATTTTCATTAAAATATCAGAGGCAATCCTATAGGTATTCCAAGAAAGAACAAAGCGATGAGACTTTAAAGGGAAATGTTTAGTAGTGATAGAGATACCATAACAGTATATTAGGAGCAACTCTGAGAACTGATCACTTTTTGGTAAAAACCAACTTTTTACCTTTTCTTACTTTGTATGGTCTGAAGAAATAGGATTTAAATGTGCACATTCAAATCTTTATAAATCAATTTATCTTATATTTAACAAATAGTTTAGTAGTTGCTAGATCAGCATTAAATACTAATTATTGTTGAGATAGGGAAACAGAAGGGCTCCGTAAAAAACCTACTTTTTGCTCCTTTATCTGCTTCTATTCTTGCTAGGGCCTGCACCCCCACCTTACACATGCCTCAGAATGCAAACAGCATTCGTCCTCCTTATAAAGGTCAAGGAGTTAATGATGTCTCTAGAATAGATAACATCTAAGGAAGGACCAGATGAGAATGACCAGACAAAACTATCGAATGCATATTCCAAACCACCAGTGCTTAGACATCTCAACACCAAGACCCCTTGGCTCTAAGGAATAACACCTGGGCCCTTGTCTTTATCCTAACCAGTTCCTGGATGCCTATGCCTGAGGGGACATGTACACCAGGCCATTGTCCTCCATTAAACCCTCCTGTCTGAACAAAGACAAGACTCCTTCCTTTCCTAAGGCCCCCACACACTACATCTGTATCTTTTCTCTATATATGGGCAATAAACTCTGCTTTCACTTCCTGCTGGCTTGTGTTTGATTTCTATCCTGCAGGAAGCCAGGGGCCCTCTTGGCTGGTCCTGCAGGACCCCCTCTGGGTCCCTGGACCCAGCCTGCTGGCATCATTGTTATTAAATATTGGCCATACCTGCAATCTATAACAAAGACAGCTTCCTGCTAGAGGAAGGAAGAGGGAAATTAGATGTCATTATTTTCTTGTTTGATTTCTCAAAGGATTCTTCAGGACATAAAGAAGAAATGGGAAGGAAAATACAAAGCCACAGATAAAATGATGAGTCATTTAATAGGAACAGATACTGGAGAGGAAGTCTAGGTACCCACAAGGAGTGACAGTGGAATGGGGAGCATAGAGAAAAGGCAGAGTAGGTGCTGTAAATGGAGAGTTGTGAAGAGAAGTGCATTCAGAACACTAAAATTAGCAAAGCAGAAAAATTAGTCATTGCAGTCAGAGGCCACTGATAAATCTATAGCTTGCAGCCCTGGTGATCATTTACTTGATTTGAGAGGTAAATTTGCACAGGCAGCTTCACATGACCTTTGTGAAACAGACATCCAGTCTCCTTAGCAGGATCTCTGAAATTATTGTTTAGCGACAATTCTGGGGGCTGTCTCTGATCCTAATTACTAGCACACATCACAAACAAATTTTACTGATTATATGGAATGTGAAAAACGTCACCCCTCCTTCAATGAACTATGGTGACAAGTTCCTGCCCAAGGGGAATCAGAGTCTTACTGCCCAGGAAAAGCTCTTTGCCAAGCTGTTTGGAGGGAGCTTGTACAACAAAACATCTATCTGCCCTTTGACTGATTTAAGGCTGTGTGAGCATTCTATTTACCTAATATATGAGAAAAAATGTGTAAGGGAAACCTGTGTAAATTGAATTGGAGTTCAAACCAAGATGTAGTTGTCAGTTATAATAAGACTGAGTGCTATGTGACCTTAGCTTGCAGCAATAAGCAGATTTAACAGTGATTCTAGAAGAGGGATGAAAAAAACAAATCATTATCTTTCACAAATATCAGCTCATAACATTAGCACAGATCAAGATCTTTAAATAGCATAGGCAAAAGATGCATTTTAATAAATATTGCTCTACCATGATCTTTGTAGGCCTGGATGTTGATTGACAACTAAATAGCAAGCATATTATCTAGCGCATTGCCTTATTTTACCACATCGGGAAAAGATAGAAAGTGTGGCATTAAATTTGTTCAAAAACAGGAAAATAAAGCAGAAAAGTATGTCATTCAGAAATAAATTGCTGGTAATCTGAAGTTTATCTTTTTTTTCCCCCCTTCGGATTTTTTTCCCTAAATCCCCAAAAGAAGACCTTGCTGCTTTTTCCAGCCCCAGGATGATTTGTCATTAGTTCCAATCCAAACATCAAATGAAGGACACCAAATTCCAGCAGTCAGCAAGGCTACCGAGAAATTTAATGTAGTATTGGCAGAGCTGAGAGGGAACTTCATTAGCTGCTATGGAAAACTGTGATTTCATTTAAAAAAAAAAAAAACTCCCTGATCTGAATCACGGTGACCAAACACATCAAAAGCTCCCTTTATACCAAAAAGAAGAGAGTTGATTAAGAATCTTAAAATAACTTTTTTTTTTAACTTGGGAGTTAAACATTTAGCCTGTAGATTTTTTTTAAATCACCAAAAAACAAAACCAAACAAAAAAGTCCAAAAAGCTACATTCATTCTTTGTTGAGTTTTAAAGAAATAACCGCAGGTTAAAATGTATATATTCAGCAATAAAATTAAACATGAATAAGTTTCTTCTATTTTAAGCTATGATCTTCAACATTAATTGATTTTGTGGACCGCATAATGAAAATGTAGAGGTTGGATTTTTCAGAATGAGTCAATGTTTCACAGGGAATAAAAGAAAAAAAAATATGATGTGGCATCAAATTTTCTAAGGAGTTTTTGCTATTTTGGGTCAGTTTTTACAAAATATTTCTCCAACAATGATGTCTTGTTTAGATGAAAATAGCTAATGTGATGTGGCCAAATGTATAAAAAGCTTAGGGTATGTTCAGGTGTCTTTACAACACCATATTTTAAAAATTATCAGCTCTTATTAAGTTTATCACACTTTCGGTGCACTACCTGAATCTTGCAAGTAGAAAAATCTATTTCACAAAGTTCTTTCAAAGAAATTATTTTTCCCATGTGGAATTAAGGGGTCTACAAAAGAAATAGAGTTGATAGTATCTATAAGCAATACCAGCAAGATAAAATCATACTTATTTCTACTTAGTATCTGATTAAGTGAAACATTCTTATTTCCTAAAGATAATAGGCTATATTTTGGAGTTCAGATGTTGGAACACATCCCATATTCTAGTAATTCCAGCATTTATTATTAAACAAAAATAGTACAAGTTAATTATATGAATGAAAGCAAATGTTTTAAAAACAAAATATATGCTTTCGAAGGAATTTTCAGCATAGGCTACAAAGAAGGATATTCAAAAAAAATCAGTTTAATAAAATCTCTACTGGGGAAAAGACTTTATTTCTTCAAGGGTATTAAATTTATATTTAATATTAGAGGCATTGTCTGGGAAATTTTTCACAGAATATATGTGTTTGAATGTCTTAAAAGATTTTGATTGATGAATGCTGGAGGTGACTTTCCCTGAGAGATGTTATACCTCTGTCTCAAACAATAGCCTTTCTCTTCATTACTTCAGCATATATTTCTGGAAAATTCTTAGATGTTTTACTGGTGATTTCAGCTTTCATCTGAGGTTTGATGATATGTCTACCAGTTGTCTTTCCATTCACAGATTTGCCATCAGTTTTCTTGTCACCATTAGCTGAACTTGCTCTAGTGACAATTTGCATGATAAGGTATGGGCAATAATGTCACCATTGGCTGCAGCAGTCAGGAAATTGTAAGCATAAGATAGGGTCACAACTGTGGGATTCATCATTACGGGAAGGCTTCAAACCACTGGGAGTAGCAAGCCAGTACATTGGTAATAGATTTCCTCTACTATAGAGAAATTTGAATTCAGGAAAAAATATTTCCTAAGAAATAATCAAATTTCTTAGTACATTTATTTTTCCAAATTGAATCTTGTTTACCTTTTTCATTTCTATTTTACTTTGTCATATGTAAAATCAAGTCACTTATTTCTCGTAAAGAATATTTATCTTTAAAAGCTGGCACTGTCCCATCCCTACCCCCAGGCTTGATTAGTAGGATATTGTGCTAGAAAGAGCAAGATAGGTAAAACCAAACTGGATGTATTGATTTTCCCTGACTCTATACTTTCTTGATACCCTGAGAGCTACTTATAGTTGCTGAGTGGTGATATCAAGTAACTTTATAATTTTATTCCCTCCCCCCACCATGCAATTGTACCATTTAATGGTAGACAGGCATGTATTTTCCAAATTGGATGGGAATGCTGTTTTCATTCACTAATCATAATAGGATTGCATTATTTTTAACACCGTTTAGAATATCTGTTCCCTATGATATCTCACTTGATTCATAGCACAATCACCCGTCTCCCACCTTATTTCAACTTCAGGTAACGTGCCAAGGGAAAAATCGGATATACAATGATAAATCTGTATTGGGGGTAATGTCAGTTGTGAGAAAAACTTGAGACACAATTATCATTTTCCTCCTGGATTTCTCTCTCTTTTATTGTCTTTTAATGCATCTTGTTTTGCATTTTGATTTTGCCTTATGGTAATTCTCTGTGTTGGAACATTCCTTGGAACAAGAGTGAGCATTAAGAAACATGATTCATGGCATTGTCTGAGAAGATCTATCTTTTGCCTTAACTTAGAAGAGAAGAGGAGGGAGTAAAGTAGTCAGTGTGAATTTATGTACAGGAGAGATATTGGGTGTTTGCTGTAGAAAATCAAGCCAGGATTCAGCACACATTTGACTGAAGTACTCTTATGATAATCTCTCAGGAAGGAGAGCAAAGTGGTTGGCAGCTGGATGGGCAGCTGAAGGCAAGGAAGCTATAACTCTGGCAAAGCCCAGAGGATGTGAATGCAGCATCTGAAAAATCTATAATATCTTCATAGTTGGCAGTACAGACCCCAAATCGGAACATTAGTATCATCTTCAGTTTAGAGGGAAAAAATAGCATAGCTACAATAACATGAACCAGGGTCTATCTGTGACCCAAACTCAAATTTCTTTCCTATATAAAGAGCTCAAAAGGGAGGCACGAAACGCAGTTTTACACATAAACACACCCAGACACACATACACACTGAGTGAGAAGAGAAGTATTCTATAATTCTGAGAAATATTTTTAAAACACAGGTCAAAGCAGGGGGGAAGGAATGTGATGGTGGTTTCGTAGGCATACTTGACATAACTTACAAACTTTGTACTCATGCAGACAAGTGTTTTCTGGAATCCCTCTGGGTTTTCTAGTGGTATCACAGTATCCTCTACTAGTACACTTCACATTATCCCTAAACAAGGTCCTCCTTGTTTTCTAAATCAGGCGCCAATAATGCCATCTTCTACGTTGCCATTCCCCTCTTTTTACTGCATTTCCCAATCATATAAAATTGGCCTTAATTCTTTGCAAGAACCAGGCAGGTAAAATTTAAAATCACTCTCATCTCAATGCTTGCGCTTAAGCTGCTTTGAAATGTTCACGTCTCTGCATTGCTTCTCCTTGGTACATAATTCTTACTCTGTTTTCAGATTCGGTTCTTACACATCTCTCTCCAGGAAACCTTCCTTGAACTCTTCTCCTAGAATTGGAGGTACCTTTTTTCCTTTGTACTTCCAAATATGCTGTTTTCTCTATGTCCTCACATATTTATTGCTGTGCATGCCTCGTGTGTCTGTATGACTGTCTATCTTGGTGTTCTAGTGATCGTTGACTTCATTTAGCCTACATTATACTCAACTTTCTGGTTTCGAAAACTAGAAGAACACCTCCATTTAAGAGATCCTCAATGGGGTGCCTGGGTGGCGCAGTCGGTTAAGCGTCCGACTTCAGCCAGGTCACGATCTCGCGGTCTGTGAGTTCGAGCCCCGCGTCGGGCTCTGGGCTAATGGCTCAGAGCCTGGAGCCTATTTCCGACTCTGTGTCTCCCTCTCTCTCTGCCCCTCCCCCGTTCATGCTCTGTCTCTCTCTGTCCCAAAAATAAATAAACGTTGAAAAAAAAAATTAAAAAAAAAGAGATCCTCAATAAATAATTGTTGAATGAATGAATGAATGAATGAATGAACAGTGTGGGATTAAATGGTATGAGAAATCAGGTAACTTCTCACTAACAAATTTGTACTTAGAATTCATCAGGGAATTTTTCATTTATTTAAGCTAAAGGAAGATAATAATCAAAATTGAGTCATGTATAGTTCATTTCTTTAAAAATGCTAGTTACATTGGGGCACCTGGGTGGTTCAGTCAGTCGAGTGTCCAACTTTGGCTTAGGTCATGATCTCACAGTTTGTGAGTTCGAGCCCCATGTCAGTCTCTGTGCTGATGGCTCAGAGCCTGGAGCCTGCTTTGGATTCTGTGTCTCTCCCTGTCTCTGCCCCTCCCATGCGCATGCTCTGTCTCTGTCTCTCAATAATAAATAAATGTTTTTAAAAAATTTTAATTAAAAAAAAAGCTAGTTATATTCATTTCTCCTATAAATCATGTCTTTTCAGTTTAGGTGCATTCAGAGTATTCTGGTTGATTATGACCTACATTTTCTTTTGTCTCCTTTTTTTAGGTGTCTAAACTATTTTTTTAAGTTTATTTATTTATTTTGAGAGACAGAGAGAGAGAAAGCAGCTGAGGAGCAGCAGAGAGTGGGGGAGACAGAGGATCTGAAGCAGGCTCCACACTAACATCAGAGAGCCTGATGTGGGGGCTCAAACTCAGGAACTGTGAGACCATGACCTGAGCCGAGGTCTGATGCTTAACCGACTGAGCCACCCGGGCACCCCTAAACTATTTTTTAACAATCAAAGCCTACAAATATATTTCTTCTTGGACACACCCACAGTGCAGCCACAGTGGCCTGTGGTCTTGTGTGCCAGGCTCCAACATGAAGTTTCAGAAGTGGTGAAGCATTTTGAGGGCCTGGGTCTTCTTCAGTCCCTCCAGGTCTTGGCTAAATTTGTTGTACAGACTGTTGGCCAGGACGTGGCTGTATTTTTCCGTCCTTCACATTCTTTTGTCTGTTCAAGGACCAGTCTGGGCTTCTTCTACCTTCATGGATTCTGCATAATGGCGGTCACACATTCCACCTCATCATCAGTGAGCTCTGCTGCCCTCTTGGTGATGTCAGAGTCTGTTTTCCTCAACACCACAGGAGACTACCTTCACTCCACACTCTTAACCTGCTTTTTCTTTCTTAGCTCTATGTCAAGGCTCTTAGATTCTCATTTAAAAAAAGAGAGAAAAGAAAGGAAAAGAAAAAAGAAGAGAAAAGAGAGAAGAAGAAAAGATAAGGCAAATGCTTCAACATTAAATATTTTTATGGCATTTCCTCACAATCACTATAAACACATCTGTCCTAACATCTTATAAAATGAATTGTTTTATTACATTCTTTAAATCATATTATTTATATATACCTGTTATCTGACAAAATATAATTGAAATATTGTGATAAAAAAGAAATATTTCTTGCCCTCTCTTTCTCTCTCTCATTTTTTTCCCCCAGTGATCTTCCCTACAGAAAATACCAAGTCCTTGGGAAATTATTATTAAACAATTCATCATACAACTATCACTTTCTTCTGATTCATTTCGCTCTGTAAGATATTATTATAGTTACTTGTGTTGAGATTTTCTACACATTGGCCTTATTTCTACACATTGGCCGTTATTATCATACGGCCCCGTTTTTAAATTAAACTAAGTTTAGCTTTTGTGATATTTAAAACGGACTACAATTTTGAGTACAGCTATCCAGAAATTAGTATTTCCAGTTTATTTTTAAGTGCTCTCTTCCATATATGAGATATAGAATAGTTAAATGAATCCTGGATTTGGTGGTAGATGGTCTAAGACTTTGCTGTCCCACATCTTGGCTTTGTGAACTTAAAAAAAAAAAAAAATGAGGGCACCTTGTAGAATAACGAGCTCCACATCCATACCCATTAAATGGTGTTAAAAATTGCTGTCCTTGATAGTGTATAGGCTTATTTTTAAAATCAAGTGAAATGATGTATATGAAAGTACATATATCATTTGGTAAATCATAAAGTACTAAGCAATTCAGCACATACGTTTTGTTATAACATTTTTTAATTTAAAGTGCATGGGTTTTTTATTGTAAAAGAGATCTTTTTTAGCATGAAAATATAAAAATCACAGCTTTAAAAACTGAATCCAAGCAATTAAAATTTCAACAGGATCCTTAGAAAACACTTGGTGATGTGTTTCCAGCACCATAAAGTCAGTGACAAGCAAAACTGCAAGTTGTTGTATAAAATTACAGACTATCTGCTTTTGCAGTAATCCTCTTTATGGCTTCAAAGAAAAACGGTAACGTCAAGGTCTTGGGTGGCTCTAGGACATTGATTGCCAAACCAAACCATTCTTTCCAAATGATAGAAAACTAAGGACGGCACACTGCTGCAAGCTATTTTTCAGCCAAAAGGATTAGATTTGTCTCATAGATGGGTCTGACATATGATATAGATTTCCAATGGGTTGAGGTTTCCCCAGTTACAGGGTGACTTTCTAAGAGTTGCTGCTTTCTGAGGGTGGAGAATGGCCCCTAGTGGGGAACTGAAATTCAATATTTTACATATGAATGCTTTTCTCTAGAAGGAAGTCTCTGTTGAACTCACTCTGTGGAACTGTATGCCTAGTATGCCGCAACGTTTCCATTTCTTCTGTACAGAGCTATTGCTTCAAGATTCTTGTGATAACAATTGATAACATTTTGGTAGTGCTTGCTCCAAGCCAAGGCTCATTCTAACCAATCTAAGCACTTTACATATATTAATACCTCTAATTCTCACCGCAACCATGTGAGGTAACTATTACTACCATCTCAATTACAAGTGAGCACACTGAGACATAGAAACACTATTAATATGTCCACATTCTCCCAGCCAGCAAGTAATGGAACCGAGAAACAAACCCAAGCAAACAATCTGATTTTCTGGAAACCGAGCCCAGAGCTCCCATTCTATCCTGCAATACAGGGTTTAATAAGATTGAAACAACAGCAAAAAAGAGGAAATAGTGCAGCTTAAAAATTCCACTTTAATATGTGCGTTTTCCCCACCTCTTTCGCTTTTTTTCCTGACTTGCCAGAAAGAAGAATCACATTAAAGACTCCCTCACAAAACTGTCTGTTTTCAAGTACATATAATCTAGGAAAACTTGGGCAGTACTTCCGCATTTCAGTGCTTTGCTTATATGAAGGGAACCATTTCCGGTTCTTCCACATGGAGCCCAGAGATGAAGGGAAGCTCTAAAGAATCTTTCTCTCTTGTAATTACTGGGAAATGATGTGAGATATTTTCCCCCCATATGCTATGCTTCAGACTCTATACAAAGAAAATGAGAGGAAATATTGATGATTCAGTAAAACTGGTAAAACATACTTGGTTGAAATCAGTTTTGAAATTAAATTTTGACTTGTTTCTCTAAAGATACCACCATTATTTGTATAAATAGCACCAGAGTACATCTGCTATTTAGCTTTGTGTGAGGTTTTCCCTATGACTGAGATTTAGGGAAACACCACTTCAGGGTGAAAGCAATTTTAAGGTTATCATATAAGTGAAAAAGACATTGATCTGACAAGATATGCTCAAGAGACCCCAGATGCAACTGTAGAATTCCTTTTGGCTCTCTCACCCATAATTTCATAGAGCTCGGTATAATTAACACACTTCACGGGATTTAAGTAACATTTGTTGCTTCTCTATCAGAATGCAAATTTGAGAACGATATGGATCTGCGCAGGAGACGGGGACAACTGTTCTCGAGGTAATAACTTGTGCACAGAAAGAGGTGACAGATACAGCATCACTCAGGTTTTATTAGGGAGTTAGCATATGTTTTATTGCAGCTACAAATGTTAAAACCAGATATGTCATAAAATTAACTAAAATTAAATGGTTTATTGTCATTTTGGAATTCTTAGTCTCCATTTTCTTAAAAGCTATATTAAATAATAGAGCCTGCTGTTGTCAGCAGAATACATAAGTGTGGATAAATGGGAATACAATCTTCTAAACAAACAAACAAACAAACAAACATTTACTGGGTCAGCAGCCACTGTTGAGGCAGGAAGAAATTATCTCAACAATAGGAAGAAATTATTGACCAGGGGTGTGTGTGTGTGTGTGTGTGTGTGTGTGTGTGTGTGTGTGCACTTTAAAAAGTGATGCTCAGTCAAACTTTCTAACCCTGGGACTCGTTCTCTTCTGTATGTACTAGGTTAGAGCATTTGATAAAAGAATCAATTAGAGAAATGGTTTATTCCCCTGTCCTATATTTATGTGAAATGAAAGCAACATAATGCAAACCACTCATTATATAACGATGAGGTAGACTGATTTGTTTATTTTTTGCCTAATTCTGAAGTTTGCCTCAGACATCATCAGGTCTACTCGAATACAGATAGAGAAAATCACGCAAAAAATCCATTACAGGATAAATCTTTTGAAATAACACTTTCGTGTAGGAATATAATTTAAAGTTGATGTATGTACTGCTTTTACTTAACAAAAAATTGAATGCAAATGAATAAATGTACAAATGTATTTTCTTTTATGTGTATAATGTATCTGTACATTAATGCACATATAATATGTATAATTTCATTCAGTGTTTCAAGTTTACGTATATTTATATTACATATTTCTTCAAGCACATTATCTGCACTAGTTCTACTGTTCAGGTTGCTCACATAGGTTTCTCTCTCATCTAAGACAAGAATAAATAAATACATAAATCCAGAAACATGCTACAAATCAAGCTTTCCTTTATGTGTTCAACTTTGGCAAGACCCTGATCCAAGAGAATGCTCCCATGCTTTTATGCACATAAAACTGTATTGAAGACTCATTTATCCCATATGTCTCTTATTTTTATTTAACCACAGACAAATTATTTTAAGCTTTCAAGATCATTTTAGAGAACTACAGCAGTACTTCTTTATATCAATAGTGGATTTCAAAAATAAATTATGAGAAATGTAGTGGCTAAGCTAGCATGAACGGCATACTGAATAAAATCAAAGTCTCATTATCACACCACATGAAAAGAAGCTATGAGCCCCTAAGTAGAAATGGTGCTTTTAAATTCTAAACTTTACTCTATAGACCATATATCAAAGCTTATTGAAGAGGAGAAATCTACTAGAAAGAATAAGGAATGAAGTCTATATAGAAGTTAAGTTTCTTGCAAGTTGTCAAAGGGAAGTGTGCCAGTACTGAAGTAAGCGTAGTAGGAAAAAAGTAAAGGGAACATACAGAGTTCTACTCCAAGTGCAGATGCATGGAGAGATAAGACACTTAAACTAGAACGTCAATCAGTGCACTGCTTCCTTCATTGAGAATGTCTTGCTAAACAACGTGATTAGAAAGGTCTGGTAAACTACATAGTGAGCTCTGTGACTCAGATGCTTTCCATTTGGCTACAAACTTCACAGATCATAGACTGCTTACAAAATCTGAGATGAATAGCCAATCCACAATAGCCAATCCACAAGCACACCTTGAGGAGCCCTGCAAAGGTATGTCATGATGTAAATTATTAAATAAGAGCTTTAAAACTGATATTTCTTGCAGTGATATATTGGAGGTAAGTTCTAATATAGAATATTAGAATTGGGGGCTATAGTTTTTTTTTTAACTTTATTTGATAAATATTATTTTTAAATAAAATTTAGATAATTATTTATTTGCAATTTGTATATTTTTTTCTTGAGAGATAAGTGATGCATCTCATCTAATCTTGATGATATATAGCATATATATAATTTATCTGAATTTATATCTGAATTTATATTTATAAATTTATATGTATTTGCATTTACACACACACACACACACACACACACACACACACACACATATATATATATATATATATATATATATATATATAATTTATTTGAAACAATATATGTACCAAAAGCTGAATTTTGGACGTTTTTAAAATCTAATACGAAATGTATTACTCCTATAATCTTTTAAGTCAATATTTGCTTTTCATGTGTATTTTAGCTACTAGTACTAGGTCATTTCATATGAAATAACTCAACACCAAGCACATAGTGATGATTACTTCTGAGGAAACGTATTTTAATTGTCACACATTTTTAAAATCACAACTAAATTTTAAGTGTGTTCATAGTTTTATAACATTCCGAAAATCATTCCTGGAACACTTAACAGCTGTGTTGCCATTCACACAATTTTGTGGTTCCCAGAAACTTGCCTTCAGATCACGAATATTATTCAGAAGTCTACAGTTTGCTTTGTGATACAAAGCCAAGTTTTTTTCTCTATAAACTTAATTTTAAAAATCAGAGAAAGAAAATGAAGTCTTTGTTTTTATTTGACCAATTCGCATATTATTTTCAGATGCATTCACTGATACATAAGCTAGATCATTTCTCAGATAATATAGCTTTAACACTGAGTAGGATTTACTCCATATTTATTCATCATTTATATATGAAAAGAAAAGAGATTTAATATTTTTCACTAAAAAATATCTATTATTCACTATTTCACTGATAAATAATTTGTTTCTCATCTCCAGACTAATACGAGTTAGATCGTGGCTCAGGTCTTAAAGTTCCCAGTTTATTTTGGGCTATAAAAAAAAAAAATCCGGTTACATATGGATATTTAAGAATTAAGCACAGATGGTCTGTTTGAGCTAAGAAAGAGAGGTTAATTCTTAATGCAGCATAGTATTAATGCTCAGATTTCCCTGTTTCAATCTCCTGAAGTCATGAATTAATCTTAAATTGAAAAACATGCAATAAAAGA
Organism: Prionailurus viverrinus; assembly: GCF_022837055.1. NCBI lineage: Eukaryota > Metazoa > Chordata > Mammalia > Carnivora > Felidae > Prionailurus > Prionailurus viverrinus. The sequence continues at coordinate 34,388,262 of NC_062561.1, forward strand.
GTGAGAAAAAGAAGTTTTTTACGTGCCAGTGCACACTGTATACAATTTTGAGAAAGCAAAGTGGTGTCAAAACTTTTAACAATTTCTTCAGCATCAAGGGTTAGTGTTTTCAACATCAGCACCATGAGAAGACAGCACCCAGAATAACTATTCGCTTCTCTAATACTGCAAAACACGATTGACAAAGAAAATAGGAATCATCCTCAGGACTGATGACGACTTCAGTGGGCATCCGCTGCTATCGTTGTCATCAGTAGGTTACAGGAAGAGTGAAAAATGGGAATATTTAGGGGGTTCCAAAATTAAATAAGAGAGAATCAGAGGACATTTTACTGATTTCTACCGTGACTTAAACTTGTCATTCTCCACTCCATTCCTTCAAGCATCCATGGCCAGGCAAATAAATAGTGCATTATTAGAACAGTGATAGAAACAACAGATTGAATTGAAAATATTATTCTTTTTTGTTTCATTTTGATTCAACCTGTATTTTATTGGTTCAAATCAAATCTAATTGCCTGAATATCACTACTCTAAAACATAATAATATTGAAATTATAATTTAGTTTACCATTATTGCAATAAAATAGTTATAAATATTCTGAAACTGATTGACTGTAATTATACACATATTTTAGGGGCAATTTTCCAGAATGGGTCATTTTCTTCAAATATCCCTAAGATACATCTGGTGCATCACAAGCAGTGTGGGAAATCTACAGACAGGGATAAAATTAAAAAATGAGACAAAACACAAACAACAGGCTTTCTGAGATGCCCGGGTGCCTCAGTCGGTGGCTCAGTCAGTTGAGCATCCGACTCTGGATTTTGGCTTAGGTCATGATCTCACCGTCAAGAGATTGAGCCCCACATCTGGCTCTATGCTGAGTGTGGAGCCTGCTTGTCATTCTCTCTCTCCCTCCGCTCTCTGTACCCCTCCCTTGCTTATGTCCCCTCCAAATAAATAAACATTAAAAATAAACCCCACAGGCTTTCTGTATTTCCTGAGAAATGTCCAAATACTCAATAAATATTAAAAAGTGAATGCAATCTGTCTTAAAAAAAAAGTTAAATAAATATAAAATGTTGCTTTAAAAAACGCAGATTCAATGGTATATTCATTTAACACTTGGTACACAGTATGCATTCAACAATCTTTAGTTAATAATATCCTATGGGGGGCGCCTGGGTGGCTCAGTCGGTTGAATGTCCGACTTTGGTCCAGGTCATGATCTCGCGGTCCGTGGGTTCGAGCCCGCATCGGGCTCTGTGCTGACAGCTCGGAGCCCAGAGCCTGTTTCAGATTCTGTGTCTCCCTCTCTCTCTGACCCTCCCCTGTTCATGCTCTGTCTCTCTCTGTCTCAAAAATAAAAAAAAACCAAAACATTAATAATAATAATAATAATAATAATAATATCCTATGAATGGATAAAATATAGGTTTTCTAGTCAGAAATAAACATAATGCACAAATTTGGTTTTTCTGTATTTTAATTAAGAGCTTTTCTGTCCTCTTTGTAAATTTAAATGTCAAAGCTCCTAACATACCATCATACAGAAACAGAAATATTGTCCCATATGGGAACACGTGACAAGTTCTGTACTTTCCTTTCTTTGTAGTTCTCCTTCCCAAACACTTCTGATTTCCAACATTCCTGAAAATCTCAGTAATATTGAGCAACTATTTTGTAATTCTAGGGAAAAGTGTCTTTGAACTCTACTAAGCACACACTCAACTTGATAATTCTTAATGAGAATTTCAGGACTAAGGGCATTTAAATTAGCTTATTCTTTAAGAATGAAAATTGATTGCCCATTAGGAAAAGAAAAATTTAGGGGCGCCTGGGTGGCGCAGTCGGTTAGGCGTCCGACTTCAGCCAGGTCACGATCTCGCGGTCCGTGAGTTCGAGCCCCGCTCTGGGCTGATGGCTCGGAACCTGGAGCCTGTTTCCGATTCTGTGTCTCCCTCTCTCTCTGCCCCTCCCCCGTTCATGCTCTGTCTCTCTCTGTCCCCAAAATAAATAAACGTTGAAAAAAAAAATTTTTAAAGGAAAAGAAAAATTTAAATTCACTTTTCACAAGAAGCTTAAATAAGTCACCAGGCGTTGATAAAGCCTTAGGATTAGGAGGGGAAAAAAATCTTTTTTGATAAATTAAGTGTATAGAGCTCAAGTAAAGCATCATTTTGTTCTAATTACATTTTGTTACACAAAGTCAAAATTTTTGAGTTTTTATTATACCCAGAATTATCGGTGGATTATATATGCTGATTATGCAGTCCTCTGGTGACAAAAAGAATACCCCTCTTCTCTTTGATATCTTAATCTTTCATCTAAGCATCTATGTTACTCATTTAGCTGCATTTAGTTTTTGAACTGTATATTCAAATATCACATTATAGTGCCCTTTAATCTTTTTTTGATACACAATTCCCTCCAGTATATCAAAATGTTTTTTTTTTTTTTTTTTGAGTTTTACGGTTTATTAAATAGGAAAGCGGTCCATCTGAACAGGAGAAGAAAAGGAAATTTATTTTAAAAAATAATTTTGGGACAGAGAGAGACAGAGTATGAACGGGGGAGGGGCAGAGAGAGAGGGAGACACAGAATTGGAAACAGGCTCCAGGCTCTGAGCCATCAGCCCAGAGCCCGACGCGGGGCTCGAACTCCCGGACCACGAGATCGTGACCTGGCTTAAGTCGGACGCTTAACCGACTGCGCCACCCAGGCGCCCCCAAAATGTTTTGATAATAAAGCTTCCCAAAAAACAATTATGAGAAATACACTCATCAAAAATATACTCATGAGATACACTTATCTAACTAATTGAGAATTTGATAATGATTTCTCTTCAATTCCAAAGCATATTAACAAGTGACATCTCTCATTCTTCCTATTCATATCTAATATGTTATAATTATGATTCACTAGTCATTATTACCCCTACTGTTATTTATATCACATTTCCCGCCGGAGAACCTTTTGTTCATCACATATTTCTAGTTGTTTTAGTTCCCCAAATTGTAGCTCCTTCCAAAAATTCCGAAGCTAATACATAGTTTCACTACAAGGGTAGTAGAGTGTCTTGATTATGTTAGGTGCTCAATAAATGCATATTTTTGAGGTATACTAATATAATCTCAAATAGTATGGTCCAATGATAAAAACCTGTGAATACTATCAAGATGGTGTAATAAAAATGATCTTTGTAACAAGTGAGTAAAATAGGGATCGAATATAATAGCTCTTTAAAGAAAATATGCATGGAGACACATGCAAATTTTTTTTTTAATTACAAATGGAGGCTTTGAAAAACATTAAAGTTTGATTAGATTTGCTTCAAGAAAGTGTGCTGTGGATTATAAATTGTATATATTGACTATTTCACAGTGAAGGAGAGGAGGCTACACTATTTACCCTGAAGAATATGTTACGGGCCACCAGCAATCTTAGAGGCAACCTTTCTGATTGTATCAATTATTTGTTTGAACTGCTTTTAGATGATTGCTATTATCAGAATATTTGCTTGCATAATTTTTCACTCCAATTCTCACATAAATCTCTTAGCATAAAAATCATTGTAATCTTAGATTAAGGATAGCTACAAGATAGATAAAAAGCCAACAGCATGTGGGGCGCCTGGGTGGCTCAGTCGGTTGAGCGTCCGACTTCAGCTCAGGTCATGATCTCACGGTCCGTGAGTTCAAGCCCCGCGTAGGGCTCTGTGCTGACCACTCAGAGACTGGAGCCTGTTTCAGATTCTGTGTCTCCCTCTCTCTCTGACCCTTCCCCATTCATGCTCTGTCTCTCTCTGTCTCAAAAATAAATAAACGTTAAAAAAAATTAAAAAAAAAGCCAACAGCATGATATATTTTTTCAAAAATGATCAATTTAATTTCATCAAAATTAAAAACCTCCACTATGTGAAAGACACTGTTCAAAGACTGATAGACAAGCCATGGAGACTTGAGAAAATATTTCCATTATATATATCTCACCAAGAGCTTGTAACTAGAATATATAAATAGGTTTTAAAGTTCAGTAATAAAAAATAAACAAACCACTTCCAAAAGTGAGCAAAGATTTGAACAGACACTTCACCAAGGAAGAGAGATATGAAAGATACATAGATGGCTACTGAGTACATGAGAAGATGGCATCATTAATCATTAGGAAAAATGCAAATTAAAACTATGATGAGATATTACTCCAAAAAAGACTGACTGTATCAAGTTCTTTCACATTCAGAGCAACTATAGCTCTCATCCATTGCTGGAAAGAATGCAATGTATTAAAATAATTTTGGAAAATATTTTGGCATGTGCTTACAAAGTTGAACATATGCTTACTAAATGAGCTAAGCAATCCTAACCCAAGAGAAACAAAAAAATGTGTTCATTCAAAAATGTTCACAAATGTTTATAGTACCTTTATTCATAATGTCCCCAAACTGAAGATAACCTAAATATTCTTCAGTGGTGAACAGATGAACAAACTCTGTCCCACACAATGAAATACTATTCAGCACTAAAGATGAATAAACTATTTATAAACATGACAATAAGGATGCATTATGTTAAGTAAAAGAAGCCAGACCCAAAAGGCAGAATCATATGCTGTAGTATATAACATTCTGAACAAGATAAAATTATAGGGACAGAAAAGAAATTAATGGTTGCCAACATCAGGATGGACGACAAAATGTGAAAGTGGAATTTCACGAAATGATAGAGCTCGCCTACATCATGATTGTGATGGTGGTGACGTAATTGTAATATCAAAATTTTAGAACAGAACCTGCAAACGGATGAGTTTTATTGCATGCAGAGAAAGAAAAGAAAAAGAATAATCATACTAAGTAGGTTGGCAGTGACTGCATTTAGGCATAAGGCCTGCATTCAGCCCAGGTTGGCTCCAATTTGTGAAAACATTGCAAAATGAAGAAACAGTTTTGATCTTAACTTCTAAATGAGAACGTATCATGAAAGTGAAATAATGTTAGAACTGTAATTAGTTTCTCAGTCTGGCTTAGTATGTGTATGAATTTTAGTAACCTTAGTCTTCAATCTACGTATAATATGTAACCATCATTCTTTCTGTGAAGAAATTCATACCAATATTTATCTTGGGATTCTTGAACTAATCATTGCACTGTTGACAGCAGTTTCCTACTGTGTGAAAGGGTCATAGACTCAGTTTGAAAGATAATTAAAAATGTCAAAAGTGCATTAGCATTCTTCATCTGTATCTCCATAAGCAAAGTTAATTTTCCAAGTCAGTCAAATTTCAAGTATTCACAATCATGGTACAAAAGGGACTAAAACAGGTGACAGTCATTGATGAAGCCAGGGTATAGAGGTGAAAGGGTGAGGGAGGAAATGGTAGAACCTTGAAATTGAAATTCCCAAGAAGTTTCCATATGTGTATGTGTGCAAGTGCGTGTGTGCACGTGCGTGTGTGTATGTGTGTATGTGTGTGTGTGTGTGTGAGAGAGAGAGAGAGACAGAGACAGAGACAGAGACAGAGAGAGAGCATGCAGTTTCCTGAAAAGCACCAGTGAGCAAAACCATCACTAGATTCCTACAGAGATGGTGGTCAATGTAGTAGAAGGTTTAAGAAGAAAAGGGAGCCTCTTAGGTATACTTGGTATTCATGAAGAAATCCAATTTCACAGTATATCTTTTAGCAACTAAAGAGAGATGGATTGCCTGGGTGCCTCAGTCGGTTAAGCGTCTGACTCTTGATTTCTGCTCAAGTCATGATATCATGGTTCGTGGGTTCAAGTCAGGCTTTGCACTGACTGTGGAATCTGCCTGGGATTCTCTGTCTCTCCCTCCCACCCTGCCCCTCCCCTGCTCATGCGTGTGCGCTCTCTCTCTCTCTCTCTCCCCAAAATAAATAAATAAACATTTAAAAAAAGAGAGACTAGGGCGCCTGGGTGGCGCAGTCGGTTGAGCGTCCGACTTCAGCTCAGGTCACGATCTCGCGGTCCGTGAGTTCGAGCCCCGCATCAGGCTCTGGGCTGATGGCTCAGAGCCTGGAGCCTGTTTCCGATTCTGTGTCTCCCTCTCTCTCTGCCCCTCCCCCGTTCATGCTCTGTCTCTCTCTGTCTCAAAAATAAATAAACGTTAAAAAAATTTTTTTTAAAAAGAGAGACTAAAAGAGAGATCACAAAATTTAGGAATTTTTGCAAAGAGTGGAAACGGATTTTTTCTTTCTTTCTTTTTTTTCTTGAAACACATTTCCTGACCTTCTCTTGTGAAATTAAAATAGGAAAAGTAAGCATCAAGGAGAAATAATGGCAGTGATGTCTGCCAGATAAACAGGCACCTGGTTCTAAGTTCCATAGAGTCACCAAGTTATATTTCTTCACAGGGAAGCTTTCTCATATGGCTGGGAGTTTGCTGCGCATGAAGCTGGGCCTATTTCCTTATCTGGGAACACTACTGCTTGGGGCAAAAGTGTGTGTACATAAGAAAAACATGGTATCGTATATCATTAAGTTAAGCCAAAGATATGGCTTAGCCCCTGTGAGATCCTCGGTGTATAGATGAGATTCAAGAGAAGGAGCTCTATCTCACTGATTTGAGCAGTGCTGTCTTCTGTGACTAAAGTGTGGGTGACTCAAACACTCTTCCTATGGTTCAAGTCCTATAAAATATATACCCACACATTCTTTTTACTTAGGGTTAGGTATATGACACATTGTATACTATCTTGAGGACAACAATTTCAACATGAAGTGATTTTATTTTGCTATTTTCTTTTCTTCCTTTTTGATTTTCCTACCTATTACACTTATTCAAATTAGATTTCACTTGGAGAACTGGAAGCTTAACTCTCTTTTTATAGACTTAGCTTAATTTATTTGACCTACTTGACTCCCTGCTTTCAGTTTTAGTTTCCCAGGTAGCCATGTGAAAGACATTGAGGACTGTTTAACCTTAGATTTACCACGTGATTTTCTGAAATCATCACACCTACTGTTTTAGAGTCACGGTGAAAATGGGGCAGGGTTTCCCATTTCTAGACAGTTATTCATAGAACGATGGAGTAGTAAAAGCCTTTAGAGGCCACCTGTTTTCTTAGTTTGCCAGAAAGTTTTGCCTTCCTCAAACATTTTGGAACAAGGGAACAACAAAGGCCAGCCTTGAATCAATTCTTAAACACATAATCATAAAAATCAATTGCCCTTCCTTCATCACGATATATGGGGGAGTTAGTACAGCATCTGGGTGCTAAAAACTGTGTCAATATACCTACAATAGCTTTGAAAGCTTTGTGAAAATTTAATAGTATAGAATCTATATGTAACACCATGTGAAAAATTGGGTAGTCAGTTAACTGAATAACTATTCTGGAAAAATGATATTGCTAGGTCAAGCAAGTTGAGTTAAAATAACTAAGAATAAGAGTTGTATTTCCTTAACAGTTAATAGACACATAGCCTAGAACTTTCTTTAGTTTAGCCTTTCTTTTTCTTTTGTTGAGTAGCTCTTGAGACTAAGTCATGATTGAAGAATGGTAATTAAATCATAGAAATCTAGAGCTGAAAGGGATATTGGAATAGGCTTATTCATTTCTCCTCAAGTAACAGATGATAAAACTAATAATTGAAATCGTTAGACACTTCAACCAAATTCACTGAGATAACTACTGAGTCATACCACAGCTCAGACATCACAAAGTAGCATGATAGAGTTCAAAAAATGAACTGAAGTCAGAGCAAGTAAGATGGTTCAGAGTTCATGGCTAATATGCTCCTAAACTTATTTGCAAATAAAATAGTAAAGGAAATAATTTATAAATGAATCCTGGCTTGTTATTGACTGTGTTTGGTCAATCAGATTAACTTTTGACTGATTCACATTCTTTATGGTTGGTCAGAAGGGACTGTGGCTGCTCATCAAATAAGCAGGTCATAGATAGATGAAAAGTAAAGACGGTCAGGTGAATATTTGGACTAGTTTCAACAGGGATCTTTGAGTGTATCTTCATGGATTTGGGTGCAGCATAGCCAAATTTTGAAACAAGAAAATTATACTCATTTATTAAATGCCAAGAAATCTGTTCATTCTTAGTTGTTTCTATTTGTCATAATTTGATAAATACATTAACAACATATTTCTTGTCACGCTTACTTGGATATCTTAAATACGTAATCAGATCATCTATTCTTTAGAAGGCAGACTCAGAGGTTTTCTTGCCATCTCTTTTGCATATGGTTTATAATAATGCATTCGAGAATTCAGAATTTTAGAGTTAAGGGTTTAGAGATACTTTCTATACATACTTTATCCTAAAATATGGGTTGTAGCATTAAGGATGATAGAAATAATTTTGTTTGGCCAGCTTGGTATTTTATAGATATTTAACTTGTCTTCCATAGATTAATTGGCCATCTAAATCATATGAAAATAGAACTAAAATAGGAACAAATGTTTTATGTATTCTATCTCTTACATTTACTTTAATTCATCCACTATTTCACTTGTTTTCTTCCTTGTCATTTATTCAGAGGAATTGATAAGACATAAACATTGTTTCTCTGAAAAGCTTTTTTTCCCCTCCTTGTAGAAATGGCCATGGCTCATAGGATGCAATAAATCACAATCAAGCTATGTTAAAAACATTTTGGAGCTGGTAGAAACTTATGGATAATCTAATATATGAACATACAATATGAATAATAATACATAATGGTGTAGCTATCACTTTAGTTGGAAAGAAAAACTAGAAAAGTCACCAGCTCTTCACAGACTTAGAAACACAAATCTATCAAGATAAGAAAATAGAAAATGATTAATGTTTGAAAGTAGATCATTCAAGTGAACCTTCGTAGAGTCACAAACATCAAAATTTTAAAGAACAAAATGGAATATTTAGTAAACATTTACTGAGAACTTATTATGCATGAGATACTTTGCTATATGCTATAAAACAGAGAACAAACAAACAAACAAAAAAATCCACCACAATCCCATTTTAAATGTCATATTATAATCTAGGAGGTAGTAGGAGACCCATATAAATAAATATTTCTAAAAAGACAGTATATGATAAGAACCAGATGAAGATTGAGTAAAGTACTATGGAGTTCAGGCTTTACCTTTTTTTCCCCCAACTCTTTGGAGAGGCATTTAATACAATTAAAATATTTGTTCTTCTGTGTAACACCTGTTGATATTTGAGAATGTATTGTCTAGGGTGGAGAGTGTAGCAAGATGAGGTCATGTATCAGAGACGTGGTGGCCAGAAGTACAAGGAAGAAAATTAGGAAAATGTAAAAGTAGTGGTGAATGTAGTCAAAAAGACAAAAATAGAGATCTGAAGAACCCAAGAAACAAAGAAGGAGGGATTGAACTAGTAGCACATGGGGAAAGTGGAAGGTACATGTAGCATGGGCACAAAAGATGATTATAGGAATCTAGTTGAACAAGGCAACTGTCTAAGCTTTTGGTCTCGCCAAGGATAAAAGCCAAATTCAGTGAACATTTTTGACATCTACTATGTACCAGAACTTCGTCCAGCCTTGAAGATCACAATCTAATAAGGCAATTTCCACCTTTAAGGAGGCCAAAATGACTGGATAATATCAAAGTGAAATTGGCTGTTCTAAAATTCAAAATACAAAATGAATAACATTATTTAGTAAAAAGGACAAAAATCACTTGGATTTCTACTGTCTACCAGGTTTACATGGCGAGAGGTCATAAAGTGCAAGCTTTCAGATCAAGACATGTGGATGCCTAATCTCTGTTATTTCTTCCTCTGGAGAATACAAATAAGAATGGTTCTGGGGCGCCTGGGTGGCTCAGTTGGTTAAGCATCTGACTTCGGCTCAGGTCATGATCTCACGGTTTGTGGGTTTGAGCCCCGCGCCCAGCTTTATGCTGACAGCTCGGAGCCTGGAGCCTGCTTCAGATTCTGTGTCTTCCTCTCTCTCTCTGCCCTTCCCCTGCTCACACTCTGTCAATCTCTCTCTCGAGAAATAAATAAATATTAAAAAATTTAAAAAAAAAGAATGGTTCCTATGTAATAAATAACTATGTGGGTTGTTTATTCTTTTCTCACCGGTTGTTTACTCATCATGGTCCTAGTGTCTGAGATAGTATCTTGTCCAGTGGGCATTCAACAAATATTTGTTGAATAGAATTTTGGGAAAGATTAAGTGATATGATGTATGTAAAGTGTTTAGGCAGAGGAAACAGCACATAGAAATGCTATTGAATGTTAACTATTATCTTAAAACTAAAAACGCAGATTACAAGTGATGAAATATTCCTGGATTCCAGTTGTGATATCTGTGGCTTGTGAAGAGAGAAATGTTTTGAGAAAATACAGATTTGGACACTGTTTAGTAAGGAAAAATTAAAAATCATTTTATTTTTTTTAACTATTGAATTGCTAATTGGAAAAACTAATCACTTGTCCATTGATTTGCAGTGATTCTTCTTCGCAACTAAGCAAAGCCAGTAATATTTAAGTTCTCAGAGAATAATAACAAAATGAATTTTAAAAGAACATTTAATGAACTCTTAATAAAGAAAACACCTGACTTTTCCATGATGCCTTTCTTCAGAGAATCAGTAGACATGGGGTCACATTTACTATTTGGTGGGCCAATACACCTTCAGATACTGAAAATTTATTTATTAGTATCTTTCTATATCCAAAGAAATTGTATAAAGAATTCAAAGATAAGAGAACTCAGATGAGGCTCATAAACTTTGCATACTGCCCTGTCAAGTTTAAAGGTAAAACACTAAACATGAAATAGTAATTAATCACAAGGGCAGACTAAGCTTTCCACAGAAACAGCAACAGTAAATGTACTTCTCATATAGCAGATGGACAAGGATGAGTTAAAAGTAATATCAAACATCAGTAATGGATTTACTATTTTTAAATTCTGCATTTTGAAAGTGTTTATTACTCATATTTTATAAGTGAACAGATTGTGACCTAGAGATTTTAAATGACTAGGCAAATTCATAGAGTTTGAGGGTAGTAGGCAACCTGAAACAAATTTTCACATTTCTACTGCTTTAAGCCCCTATCGATGACCATTGTATTTACTTTAGAGCAGACAAGGTTGCTTCCGTTCTGAAGGCTTTCCACCATGACATGCCACATCCCCAAAACAAGATATTCTTGTCTATTCTGAGACACTCAGTTTTTTTCAAAGATAATAATTTATATCAAAAGTATCTTGGTTGATGGAAAGCATTTCTTCTTTGTTCATTATATGGAAAAATACATGGCATATTATTATCTTTTCTTATATAATACATTAAGACTATTCTCAATTTATCACCATCAGTCTAATTACTAATTATTGATACATACACTGAGACTTATCAAATGTTACCCTTTAATGATTAGCTACAAAAAGAAAACAAAGAGAATGAGGGGGAAAAAATCTTTCAAGTTCTTTTGTTGGTACTTGGTTCATTTATTTTGACAAGTGCAGTTTAATTTTAACAACTGGCTTAATCAGTCTTAATGCTGACTCACTCCAGGGAGCACTGAAGAGAACACATCAGCTTGAGGGCAGAAAAGGTCTTTGCTGCCTTGTGATAGAAGACAGAATGTTTACTGTTTCTGTGTCTTTGCTGATAGACTTTTCAAGACTAACAATCAAAACATTCACTGAGCACCTTCTATGTCTGTAGAGCTATGAGAATTGATGCTAGAAATATTTTCGTGATCTTTATTTTCCATGACCCAAATAAAATGTTAGATAATGAAAATTTATTTTTTCCCCTTTTTTCCAAGTTTGGACAATTCCCTAGTCCATTTCTGAAATTTACCTTATTATTCTGAGTTTGACAAGGGCTCCAAGTCCTTACTGATTTGAAGATATTTGCTCACTGTCTTCTATGGATGACAAAATAGAGTGTAATGCAATACTAAGGGGGCCATCACTCGAGATACAGAAAACAAGATGGTCTGCATTATTTCAAACTACAGAATGTCAACTAATATTGAAAATTAAATTTAGAGGTAACACTATTATAAAATGACACTAGTTGAGCATCCAACTTCGGCGCAGGTCATGATCTCATGGCTTGTGGGTTTGAGCCCTGTATTGGGCTCTGTGTTGATAGCTCAGAGCCTAGAGCCTGCTTCAGATTCTTTGTCTCCCTCTCTCTCTGCCCCTCCCCTGCTCATGCTCTGTCGCTCTCTCTCTCTCTCTCTCACTCTCTCTCAAAAATAAATAAACATTAAAAACATTTATAAAATGACTCCAAATGTCAAAAACTTTATTACTTAGTGTCAAGTCATGTCTCTAGAAACAAAAGGACAGACAGAAAAGCAGGCTAAGGGTAATGTGTAAACAAATAATAAATAAGTAAATGAAGTTAAAGAGAAATTTTTTTCTCTCAGGTTGGGGATAGAAAATGCCCACAAGATGATTTTTCTTTTAATTTTTTTTTTCAACGTTTATTTATTTTTGGGACAGAGAGAGACAGAGCATGAACGGGGGAGGGGCAGAGAGAGAGGGAGACACAGAATCGGAAACAGGCTTCAGGCTCTGAGCCATCAGCCCAGAGCCCGACGCGGGGCTCGAACTCAGGGACCGCGAGATCGTGACCTGGCTGAAGTCAGCAGCTTAACCGACTGTGCCACCCAGGCGCCCCGCCCACAAGATGATTTATCAATACAACATGAAATACCGCAAGGCACAGAACAATTCTTAAACTTAAGGGAACCAATAAACTCATGTCTCAGTGCCTGGGGGAGGTGTGAGGGTGGATGTAGCAATATGGTCACATGATCACATGTTTATGGAACATCTGTGCTTTAATGATAAGATCATTCCACTACCACTTCCCCTCTGGCATATTTGCCACTGTGTTCGTGCCCTCAGAGTGACTGGAAATTATTGAAATCTGTCTAAGGAAAGTTGAGTTGGAAATACTCTCAGTTTGGCTTTAAAAAGGTATTCGTGTGGTTCACCGTTGTTTTCTTATAGCTAAGTTATTGCCAGCTGCCCTAACGTGTGACAGTTTTCCAGGAAATCTTCTACTTCCCACTGCATCACTTTATGTGACATGCTATCAACTCAGATTTCTGGTACAAGCCAGAAGTCATAGAATTGGGTGGGCATATTTTATGTCCCCAGTATCACATAGAGAGCTATGTGGGAAGTGAAATAAAAACAAGGTTTGTCATGTATGGAGCAAGAGGCTAGTCTGTGGAAAATTCTTCCAATAATCAAGCCAACAAATGTATAAGCCGACAGTTTTAATACTTAGTCAAAACAGAAATTCTCTCTTGTCATAAATATGCTCAATCATGTGGCATATGCAATTATAAATGTATTACACAATAAAATTATTTTAATTTTTTTCTGTATGAAATTATTGTGTAGGAAGTATTCTGACACCAAGAAGCAGATTGTAACATGGAGTTTCAAAGCATAACAAGATCGTTAATTCAAATATTTTGAATAGAAATAATGACTAAGCTCTTGAATTATTTGAAAATACAATTAATAAAGACTGTAGCATTTAAATATATTAAAAAATTTTTTTTAAGTTTACATATTTCAGGAGTGCCTGGGTGGCTCAGTCAGTTGAGCATCCGACTCATAATTTTGGCTCAGGTCATGATCTCACAGTCATGGGATCAAGCCAATGTTGGGTTCTGCACTGAGTGTGGAGCCTGCTTAAGATTCTCTCTCTCTCTCTCTCTCTCTCTCTCTATTTCTCTGTCCCTCTGTCCCTCTCCCTCACTCATGCTCTCTCTCTAAAAAAACAAATAAATAAAAATTTAAAAATAATTTACAAAATTAAATTAAATTAAATTTACATATTCATTTTCTTTCTAAATAATAAAATAAATGAATATACCCTAAAGCTCATTATATGCCACTAAATACAAATAACAACAAACTGATTAATGAGTTATATCAATTAAAAGTGTATTGGGGCGCCTGGGTGGCGCAGTCGGTTAAGCGTCCGACTTCAGCCGGGTCACGATCTCGCGGTCCGTGAGTTCGAGCCCCGCATCAGGCTCTGGGCTGATGGCTCAGAGCCTGGAGCCTGTTTCCGATTCTGTGTCTCCCTCTCTCTCTGCCCCTCCCCCGTCCATGCTCTGTCTCTCTCTGTCCCAAAAATAAATAAACGTTGAAAAAAAAAATTTAAAAAAAAAAATAAATAAATAAAAGTGTATTCATTTTTTTCATTGCACAAGACAATGTTAAGTATTGAAATTTTACACAGAAACTTGATATATGTTTAAACATACTATTAAACACCAGTGGCCCTCAAGATAATAACAACAACAAAAACTAGAGATTTATGGAAGATAAAGTTGGCTTCTAGCTCTTATGTTTAGGATTAAAATTTGAGCTAGGATTTCATGGAGGTGTAGAATTTGTGTCATAAGAAAAAATGTCACCAAGAAGTGAAAAAGTCATACTGAGAAAGACAAATACCATATGATTTAATTTAATGTGGAATCTAAAAAACAAAACAAATGGATAAACAAACTAAAAGCAGAATCAGACCTATAAATACAGAGAACAAGCTGATGGTTGTCAGAGGGAAAGTGTAGGAAGATGGGCAAAATGAGTGAAGGGGAGTGGGAGATACAGGTTTTCAGTTATGGAATGAATGAGTCATGGGAATAAGAGACACAGCATGGGGAACATCATCAATGATACTGTAATAGCATTGTATGTTTGAGCACAGCATAATGTATAGAGATGTTGAATCACTATACTCTACACCTGAAACTCATGCAACATAGTGTGTTCATTCTACTCAAATAAAAAATTAAATGCTAGCAAAGAAAATGTAGACAAAGGTAAAAATGTTAATAAAGGTTAAAGTTGCTTCTGAAATGGAGGTAATTTGTCTAGAGGAGATGATCTGTTGATAAGGTATATTATATTAAATAGTTAGATCTTAAATAATTTATATTATATTGTTTAGATGGTTTGGAGCCATTGAATATTATTGAGAAAGATAATCACATAACTGGTATTAATTTTATGCTTTTTTTATACTAATGACAGTACACATGACTGAATGACAAGCTGATATGAATATGAAGGAAAAGATTCATGTATTGGATGACTGAGTACAAAGGATTAATTTCAAAGTCACTTTCCTCCATTACATTGTATGATTAAAATTCTCTTATGCAAATGACTTATGAAACTATATACGATATTTTAATTTTTGCCAATATTATTTAAAGACAAAATGTAGCTTCAATAATTTATTTATAAAAACTGAAATTTCTCTTTTGGTAGCTTGAACATCACTTATCTTACAAATAATAATAGAAATGTGTTAAGAACTATAGTTAAACTATAGTTAAACTATATATGGTACAAAACAGCAAAACCATCATTTGCATGTTCACTGATAAATTTTTAGATTGAAAAGGAACTCCAAACTATTTTTCTTATATTTATAAATAAATAAATAAACTAGCATTGGAACATATCAGATATGCTCCAGCCATTATTGATTCTTTATGATGCTCCCAAGGAATGATAAAAGGAAGGAAAAGATGGGAGTTTCAGAAAAAAGACTCTACGTTGATCCATTTAAAGATGTAATTTATAATTAATTATTAAAATAAAACTTGAGCAAAGTGATTCAATAATTGACTAATTAAATTTCTATTCCTATAATGATTCATGTGTCCAATAAAACAAAGCACCATTTTATGAGCAAGATTTATTCTTACCCCTCTTAAAGTTTGAAAAATTTTCATCATTTTCCTTCTAATTTCTAGAACTTTTGTTGCTACAATTATCTAATAATTCTTATGAGAATTAAATATTAAATATTTTGCTTTCTTAAGATTGCTTTCATGACTAACATATATTCAAAATACACATTTAAAGACATCTACTAGGTCTGGTGAAGCAGACTGATTTTCTTATAGCCTTCCATTATGTACACCTGTATATATTTGTTATTTGTTTTGTTTCTTTACTTCTTTTCACACTTACTCAAAGTCAGGGATCACCATCTCTTCTTACACAAAGCAAAAACATTTTGTTCACCTCTTAGTTCTTTGTCATAGCTATTTTTATTCTCTTGCTTTATATAATATAGAATTCACACAATACTCTCCTAATAAGTGCTATTATTCTAGTTATTTATATATAACACTAACTTAACAAGTACATTTAAAAGGTAAAATATCAGTTGGGGTGTCTGAGTGGCTCAGTTGGTTAAATGTCCGACTTCAGCTCAGGTCGTGATCTCACGGTTCGTGGGTTCGAGTCCCGCAACGGGCTCTGTGCTGACAGCTTGGAGCCCGCTTAGGATTCTGCATCTGCCTCTCTCTCTGCCCCTTCCCTGTTCACACTCTGTCTCTGTCTCTCTCTCTGTCTCTCTGTCTCTCTCTCTCTCTCTCAAAAATAAATAAACACTAAATTAAAAAAAAAGTTAAAATATCAATAATTTTGTAAGATTAATATTTTGACCCTTTCTTTTTATTACAATATTTTCTGAATGACAAAACCTAAACAAATGCCAAAATCACAAACACTGGATGTGTGTTTATTTAGACTATGTATCATAAAAAAAAATGACAGCCACAGATGAATACAACAAAAATCCACCTACTAGGTAAAAAGAAACAGCCTGATTTCTTCTAGTGGGCATGTAGCTTGTTTTTAGACACCATACTAAAGAGAAGTGATTATCACCACATGAATGTGATTTTAAAAAAATCCCCAAATGCTCAATGTGATCATTTACACAATCTAACTCATGGCTATAAAGATACAGTGGAATTTCTATAATTCAATTGTCTCATTTCTAAGTGGTAAAACATTTTTATTTTAATGATCAATATTTTGAGGTAATTAATAGCAAATGATCTATTCCCCATTTTGTCTCTCTTCTTAAGAAATATTAATAAACATAATATCTGATGTATTTTAAGTTCCTGGTTCTTCTACAGGTAAAGTTTAATATCAATTACAGTTTTTAATTCATATACAATAAATAGTACTGATTTTCCTTTTGTGATTCTACAATACCTATAAGTCTTTCATCCTTGTTTAAATTTTCTGCATTCTTCTAACCTCTAATTACATGAACTCAAGAAGTCAGGTATAAAGCAATGCAATAATATGAGAACTATCTTCTGTGACACATCTTTGCAAACTATGTCCACTGTGTACTCATCCAGATTTCAATATTATGAGGAATTCACATATCATTAAATGAAATTCCTGACTTCAAGGAACATGAAATCCTGAGTTAGCATGGAGATAGGAGAGCTATTGCTTCTGAAGGCCATAGTGTGAATGGCTAGACAAGAGACAGAGCCTTGAATCCAGCTTTGTGCTGAGCACAGAGCCTGCTTAAGATTCTATTTCCTTCTCCCCTCCTCTTCCTCTCTTCCTCTCTCACTCTCTCTATCTTAAAACACACACACACACACACACACACACACACACACACATACACGCACACACACGCACATACACACACATACACACTAAATCTGTCTGAGTAGGATTTCTAATCTGTATCTCATTTACTATCGACACATTTTAAGTGTTAGTGTTCATGTATTTAATATAAAACTCCCATGGATCATCAATAAATTTTAGTTTCCTGTCTATGACAGAATTTGCATGTTGATTTCCCTAACAGGAAGACAGGAACATTCAGATAATGCAAAATACTGGAAGTGAGACATATTAAATTCATGCCAAAAATGCTATTGGAGTTAATTTGTTATACCTGATTCGATATATTGGGATTGTTTGAAGTAAACTCACAGTAAGTCAAATCATTTGGAAAAAAATATAAAATAAATTAGATCATACATATGGAAAGTATGATCTTGTAAACAATTCATATTTACAACAGTGTGCACTGCCTGATTGCCTAGCTGCAGGTGAGATTTATGTATCCTCTTTGCACTTATCTGTTGTTTGTGAGTATATAGATTTTGAAAGTAATCTTTCTTCCCTTTGTTTTCATAAAATAAAGAGAACCATGATGGTTCTGTATCACATCAATAAATATCACTTTCCTAATGATTAATCAAGATTCTTAGTTCTGAGTCTAGGAAATAAATGAAAAGTGAGGGAATATATTTTATAATCCATTCCACATATGGATCTGTGGCACTTTTATTTTAAAACCTCTAATATTGAGTTAAATTAATAGTTAACTAGGATATAAATGTATACAGAGCTGTGACTATTTTATTTAAAAAGGTGGTTTTACTGACTATTTTCTTGCAAAATTTGCTTATTTAGGTATAAATCAAATGGCAAATTTCTATAACTGTCTATTCATGTACAAGTAAGGAACATTATTGTCCCATGGTGTAATAAGGAATTTGGCTTTGCCCAAAGAGAGATCTGGCCTTTGTCCCTGGCTAACCTAGAAATCCTTGAAATTTCCCAATGGATAGGAATGTCTTTGTTATTCGTGGTAGCCATCTGGAACTATACCTGATGGCTTATGCTAACAGGGTGATTGAGGCCCCTGAGGCCACATGCTATCAGTCAGACTTGTGGATAGGATGGGGAGGGCATTCAAGATTGAGTTCAACCAAAGATGCAATGACTCAATCAGTCATGCCTGTATAATAAAGCCTCACTAAAACTCTGGTCACCAGCGTTCAGGTGAGCTTGCCTGGGTGGCAATGCTTTGTGTGTTTACTCATATAATGTAAATGGGAGAAAGTAACATAGTCTGTGAGTACACAGGAAGAAAGTGACCAGAAACTCCATGTTTGCTCTTCTAGACTTTGTCTTTTCCTTTGTTTGCTTCTAACTTGTATCCTTTTCCTGAAATAAACATAACTGTGAGTATAATAGGTTTCAATGACTTCTGTGAGTCTTCCCAGTGAGTTCTCAAACCTGAAGGTGGTTTGGGGGAAAACCCAAAACTTAATAGTTATTATTAGAAGTCTTGAACAGACTTGGCCTCTTAGTCTTGTAGTTTGGTTAACTCGGGGTACCCGCAAAGCTAAACTGTGTAGCGGGCAATTCTTTTTCTTTTTCTTTTTCTTTTAAATATATTATAATTGAATGAGTAATCAAGGTATGAATATAATTCTATATTTACATTTGTGTAGAACCAATTGGTAGCTCCTGTAATGTAATAATTCAATATGTCCAACTGATTGATTTCTAAAATAATGTACTTGATTTTCTCTTATGAAAGTATTTTCACACATTAAAAAATCCAACTGTTAAATATTATGTGTAAGGACATCATTTATAATATCATTGTTTAAAAATAGTATGGGTGTAATAATTTTAATTAGGAAAACATCTAAAATTTTAGTCTTGTCTGTGTAGCCAATGCATGTTTGTTCGATCCACTAGTTTATTTTTCATGATGATGCACTGTTATTTTTACTAATACTCTCATGAGACTGCCTGACTTATTCTTAGAAGGGTTCTGAGGGTGACTTAGGGCTAACAAATTCTGCTAATTATATTTACCTCAAACAGATGACACGTTAATAAGATAATTAAAATAAGGAATTTTTAGATGAAATGTGAAGTATTTCATAAGCATTGAGTGATATCCTGACGTTAGTGACATAGTGAAATACAGACCCTGGCATGAAGATAGTGTTTCTAAAAGCTGCTTGGAAAAATAACACCATACATTTAGGTGCTACTGGCTACCAATTTAAGAAATTTGAGAGCATTAGACTTAGAAAACACCAGAAAGTAAGAAAATCTTTCATTCTTTGTTATTTTACTTTTGAACTCAAAGCTGGTATACTTTTTCAGTAGTAAAAGCAAAATATTTTTATTTTTGAATGATCAAAATTTCCATCCCATAGTGGTTTTTATCAGTTGAGATGGTGATCTTCAAATCCTCGTAGTGAGAAAAAGACAAAATTGCTTAGATGGGAAGAGTTCCAGAAAATGAGCTACAATACTTGACCCAGTGTCAAGCTGGAGTCTGGCTGCTTTTTTCCCCACTTTAATGATGCTAACGTTCAGTTATGATGGAGACAGAGAATATACTTCTTTACAGAGACCTGTTCTTCAGTATCACAAATCCTAGATGTTATGCAAGAGGATTAATGACCTAGCAGGAAAAAAAATTTAACCCTGCTGGCGTCTAGCCAAAAAGTGGCCTAGTCCATTAATATCAACAACTTGTAAGTTGCTGATTTCTGAAATGAGAATACAAAAGGCTCGAGAGACATATTTTGATAACAAACAAACACCTTTTCTAAAGTGAGAAGAAATTACTAGAAGGCAAAATAAGTTGGCTGTATAATATGTGAAATAAAATGTTTCCTTTTGAAATAAAATTTTCCAAATATCAATAGTATGGTGAAGGATCAGTGATTTTCTGTTAGTTAAAATTAGTATTTAAAAAATCTTGCCAAACATGGCAAGAACTATAGCAGATGGAAGTAAGATGATGCAGAAACTTCTGCCTAAGCTCTTGGATACATTAGCAAATAATCAAACATTTCAGAAAAATTGAAATATGTTCTGGTAAGAGATGTGGAAGAATGCCAGTTTCTAAAGAACAGCTAGGTTCTTTCCAGAGAAGGAAAACATATGAAAGAATTATTATGGTATTTTCCCTGGAACATGTGGTTTTAAAAATGGACTTCCATCTACTATGATAAAACAGACCATATAAAATAGAAAAAGAGTGGGCTAATAAAAATAGAAAATATATCATAACACTTGTGGAGACAGGTTTTAAAAATTATCTTTAAGTTATACTTTTGCTATTACCAACTCTGTTTTTCTTATTACATATACCAATTTTCTGCTCACTAATGAAGGTAGCATATTTTTGAGTAATGATTTCTGTGTATAGTTTTTATTCTGTTTTCTGGTTATTTTTAATTTTGTGTTTTGCTTTGCTGTTACTTTTTTAAGTTGGTGACATGCCATCAATTATTTCTTGTTTTGCTTTCCAGACAAACAATGCACTTATTTCCCAGTCCCCAAAACTTTTTCTCGTAACACAGAACAAAGATCTTTATTCCATGAGTTTTTACAGAAGAATAACATGATAAATGAGTATTCCTGTAAACGCTAACAACAGATACACTTTTCTTGCAATGTACTGTGTAATATATGAAGCAATTACTGTATTTAACAGTGAAGTATTTTAAAAGCATGTTGAATTTTTCTATAAGACCAGACTAAAAATGGTATGAATGAAATCCTTTTCTAATTAACACATTAATATTTCATATTATAAATTCTCTTCAACAGCCTAGGAATCTGCTGGCAGAATTTGGAAAAAAAAATAGCAACTGTACTTCATAAACACATTACTTGAAGAACCAAATACTCTTCTGGTCGTTAAAAGATTTGAAAAGCAGCCCTAAGAACAGATTTGAAAACAGGAAGCCAAAGCAGGAAGGGAGGGAGTTGTTTTTTCCATATTCTCATAATGTTTGCAAAATGGCACTAACAACTTCCAAAAGAGATTTTTGGATCTTGTTTTTCATTGGGAAATGGCTTGTAGTTTGGAGAAAACCAAAGTCATCTGATGAAATCAATAATTGCCATTATTACTGAATTTGAAAATGTGTAATGTTTGGGCTTTGAAGCACTTCTAAATCACACTATGCCTCATCTATCTGGACATGGATTGACACAGAAAATTTTAATTCCAGAAGGCCCACTTTAACCCCCCCACTGATATCTTACATTTCCCCTGGACACACTGTCACAGCTAATGTTTTACTTAATGAAAAATTTTGACAATAACTACATTTTCAGTTTATATAATAATCAGTGTTAGTGTAATAAAAAATAACAATCTTTCTTGTTATTTAATAAATAAATCTTGAAAATAACAAGATTTTTCAATCATTATTGACTAATGTTGTTTCTCTCTGCATCTCTTACCTAACAAAAAAGGAAAGTGGTCAATATTTACTTTCAGAAATCTGGTTACTGAATTGTCTAAAGAAATGGTAAAAGTTAAAAAAAACACCTGAATATATTGAGAAGTTAATAATCTCATTAAAAAAAGAGGAAATAGTGCAAATGATTTCAAAAACAATTAGAGAATATTTGGCGTGATTAGTTTTTCAGTAAATAGAACACAGGTACTAATACAGAATTCTTTAGAAATTAAAATAAATTTCCAAACTTTCTTGCACATTTTCCACAAAAATACTTTTAGCTGATAAGCACTAGGAAAGCTATTCATCTCTTAGATGAGAAAATGTTTCGTTTATTCTCAATAGTGTATTATGGTAGCTTGGACGGGGAAGAACCAACCATACACAGAGTAAATGAACCTCAAAGTCATCATATAGCTATACAATAGTGACATAGATTTCTTATTAATGATCCTTAAGCTTACAACTTTCCCTTAAATAGAAATTTTTTTCCCACATGCAAGCCGGAGAAAATAGGGACTGTCTAAAAAGGACTTTCATTAGCCTTGGGCTTCCTGGGTTGTAATCTTCCTTTCTAATATTATCCTATTATCCTTAAAGGAAATTGCCTCTCTTTTGCTGTCTGTAATCTTGATGGAAGGGTATTTTCTAGCTCCCTACTATCACTGCCCGCCTTTCACCTTTGAAGCCAGGTGGACTTGTCCTTTCTCCACTCAACCACTTGAGATAGCCCCCGCCAGGTATGTGACCAGCTGACAATGGAGTTCTTATCAGTGGGGACTACTGCATGGGAGAAGGTAGTGACAATGGCAGAGACTAACCAGTCAAGGTAAGCTGACCAGTCATTCCTCTCAGAGATGGCTATTTTCTCCGTGTTCTTTGCATCTTAGCTCTCAGGCACTTTCTTAATTTCAACAGTCCACAAGATTGGATTTCCAGACTCTAATCCTGCCACCTTCCCAAATATTTTTTTTCCATTTCTTATCAAAATACCTTTTTTGCTTATGTCATCTAGAGTTGATTCCTGTGTATAGGAACGTTAATTATTGACACTAGAGTTGACTTATCTTTAGGCACTTTTTATTCTATTGAGATTTTTTTGAAAGTGATCCATATTATTTTGTTTAATGAGACCTGTACTATTTGTCCTATAATTTTACCTCTTTGATTTTTGTTCCAAGATACCAGTGACTGTACATAATATTAATAATATTTCATTACATTTGAACATAATTTTTGAATTTTAAATATATTTATATGGAACAGCCATAAAAAAGGATGAGATCTTGCCATTTGTGACATGGATGGACTTAGAGCGTATTATGATAAAATAAGGCAAACAGAGAAAGTTAATTACAACATGATTTCACTTCCATGTAGAATCTAAAAAAAAAAGAACAAAACAAATAGATAAACAAACAAAAAGCAGAATCAGACCTATAAATACAGAGGACAAACTGATGGTTGCCAGAAGGAAGGGGGCTGGGAAGATGGTTCAAGTGGGTGAACAGGAGTGGGAGATACAGGCTTGCAGTTATGAAATGAATAAGTCACATGAATGTAAGGTACAGCACAGGGAAAATAATAAATGATATTGGTAATAGTGTTGGATGGTGACAGATGGTCACTACACCTGTTGTGAGCATAGCATAGTGTATAGAGAAGTTGATCACTATGTTGTAGTCCTGAAACTAATGTAACATTGTGTGTAAACTACATGCAAATGAAAATAAATAAATAAACAAACAAAATTATAGGTAAATTGTTTTATCTTATCTGATGGTCATAAAAGCCAAATTTTCAACACTTCTATTTTACAGATGGCCTACCACTTACTGAGGATAAGCAGATTTCTAAATGTAAACAATAAATGCTAGAACTGTAAACTTCATATTTGTTGTTATTTACCATATAATGCACTGCCTCCCATCATTGTACAGGCTAATTAAAGAGCAAGAGGGTAGGACATGTTACTATGTATTAGTGGTTGCAGTCACCAATTCCAACATGTGTGTATGTGTGGGAGCATTCCCCCCACACCACCAAGCATAGGATACCCGTTGGATGTCCTTCAATTCAACTCAGTTCTGACACTATTTACCAGGATATAGCATCAGAGTCCACCAATCTCAAGCCCCGGTTATTACCTGTGTTTCTGTAAGCACAAAGAGTTAGGGGTCCCCAGAAAAAGAAAGAGACATAGCTTTATTGACATGAGAAAAGTGTTTTTGCCCCCTGGCCATCTTGTGACAGAATGTAAGAACAAACAGCCACTATCAGGCAGGAGATAGTAAATCATATTCAAAAGTGAAGACTGACCTCATGCATATTGTTTTTTTTTTAAGTTCATTTATTTATTTTGAGAGAGAGATCAGGAGAGGGGCAGAGAGAGGGAGAGAGAGAATCCCAAGCAGACTCAATGCTGTGAGCACAGAGCCGGATGTGGGGCTTGAACTCACCAACTATGAGATCATGACCTGAGCTGAAATCAAGAGTTGAAGGCTTAACTGACTGAGCCACCCAGGCTCCCTGACCTCACTGATATTCTTAAGTTATCTTTGCAGGATCTAAACCCTGTAAGTACGCAGATACCAGACTAATTGGAGCCATAGAATTGAGGATGCTAACACTTGCAGGTCCTCATGACTTTGACCTGGACTCAGTCACCTTAAGATGACTTTTGCCCCAATTACATGTTGCATTCCCCATTGTGCAAGCCACTTCATGAATATGCATACACACTTAGCTTAAAATTTCCCCAGTGTTGTTGGAGAGACACTACTTCAGGAAATATCCCCGGTATTTTCCTTTGCTTGTTGCAGATAAAACCTTTTTTTGTTTCCTATTCTTTGGCTTGGTTGTGTCTTTTGGCTTGACACCCACTTTTGACCCACTGGCTACAAACTGGAGTTTCCAACAACCCTCTACAACTCAGGATGCCAACCAGACATCCAGGTTGTTACCTATACTTCTGACCAACTGGTAATACACCAGAGGTTTCCACAAACCCCTCCTTGGTTTCAATTAATTTGCTAGAGCAGCCCATAGAACTCAGAAAACCCATTTACTCACTAGATTGCAGATTTATAATAGATATTAAAGGATACAAATCAACAGCAGATGAAAATGATGAAGTCTCGAACTTCTGTCCTTGTGGAATTTGGGGCCTGGCACAGTGGCACATGGAAGTGGTCTGATTCCCCTATCTGGAAGCTCTCAGAACCTTCCCCATTTGGGTTTTTATGGAGGCTTCATAACATATACATGAGTGATGAAATCACTGGCCATTTGTGATTGATTCAATCTCTAGCCTCTTTCTCATCTTGGGAAATCAAGGCATGAAACTGAAAGTTCCAACCGTCTATTTTTGGTTTGTTCCCCTGGCAACCAGCCCCCATCTTGAGGTGCTTTCTGAAAGTCACCACATTAACATAAACCCAGTTGTGGAAAGGGTCTTGTTATGAATAAAAAATTCCCATTTCAACTTTATGGCTCTGAAGTGATTTTAGGTACTGAGGACAAGAGACCAAATAAGACAAAGATATTCTTATTGCTCTTATTGGTCAGGAAGTCCCAAGGGTTTTGAGAGCTGTGAATAAGGAATCATACAAAAAAACATCTAAATGACCAAATATTATTTCTTATAATATTTAATATTGTACTATGAAACAACGAAATAGGAAAAAATAGGGGGAAAGTCCATAGGGATTGTTTTTGGGTCACTGGTTTAAAATTGTGTAGAATGGAATTGTATCAAGGATTAATCAAGATTAAGTATCAGTAAGAAATGTACGATGGTATCTATTTCACATTTTAAGGAACCTAACAGAAATCTCACTGCAGTCTGGGAATCTCCTGATATCAGTGTCTTTTGCTGGGACACCCCCTCTGGATAAATGTGGGAGGTGTTTTAAGGATTCTGGCCACTCGAGTCTCAAACGTCCTTTCTATCGTTGACCTCCTGACTAGACCCTATTCACTGTGTCAAGGGTAGTATATCTGAGTGAATATTAATGGACAGTGGCTAACACAAAGTAGTATTTTAACTGAATTTGTTTATTTTAACAACTGACTCATCTTTGTAAGCTCTCAAATAATATTCAAATAAAAAGCACATAGCCTATGTCTTCAAGGAGCCTCCTTTCTAAACAATTGCCAAGACATAAGGAGAAATGAAAGGTGTGACAATATCTATGTGAATCAGAATTATATTTGGATTTATGAGGTCAATTATGCACCTGCTATTTCTATTTGAATGAGCTTACACAGGAAAATGTACGAATAAGCTGAACTTATGGTGATGAGCAGAGGGGCAGATAGGGTCAGAAGGAGCACAGTGATCCATGGTGGCGAAGAGTCAACAGGTCTGAAAGGCTAATGGATATAAAGAAGCTCATAACATTATGTACCCAGCACCACGCTCTAAAGACCTTGTGCATTGTGTGAAAGGTGACTGCATCGCTGGACGAAATTCCAAGTGGAGCAGTGCCCACCGACTCTCCTAAGGGAACATTGGAACTTTTGGTCAAAGGACAGGCCAGTGAATTCTGGAGGAAGAGAGAATTAAAGCCTTAGAATATTTTTGTTCTAAAAAGTATACAGTCTAGTCATATTGTATTGTGCCTAGTGATATTGTATTTCTCATATTTATTCTAGTATGATCTGCTATTTGAGTGATGTTTTTCTCTCTGAATTATGGAAAACTTGGAGCCTTCTTGACCAAATTACTGTAAACAATGACAAACTTTTGGGACCTTACCTAATGATACTCAAATATGACAAAACTCAGCTCTGAGTGAGGAAGAGGAACACCTACAGCAGCCAAAACTTATATTAATTTTTTCCTCCTGCCTGAATTGTAACTGCTCACTATCTTCACACTACTTATCTTTTCTCTCCAGGGCTGAACTTAGCCTCTCACTCTGTGCTTGCTTATCGCTATCATGATGTTCAAAGAGCAGGCCACTGGAGGCAGGAATATGGTCAAACAGTAACCACACCACGTCAACTTATAGTAGTGCTAGAGTAACATAAAACAGTTCCACAGAGCTGTGCAATTTTTGACCTGAATTTTTTAAAATAGTACATGATACTGATTTCTTTGCTTTTACTCTGTGGTGAGCTCTAGTGTCTGGAAAGAACCTTTCTCTCTGTTTCTCTTTGGTCTTAGCCTCTGTTTATCTAAACAGCAATAGATTATCAGAGGTGAGGTTTTGAGCATTTGTTGTTCATGTTCTCATAGCCATGTCTATAGGGAATTAAGGAAAAACAATGCCTTTTAAGTGTTTAATTTTGTTTTTGTTTGTTTAATTTTGTAATTTTGTTTATATGACCCAGACTATAGGTTCAATCTTGATTAATAATTAGAATTGTGGATATTGTTTGTCATAAGAAAACATAGTAGGTAGGATAGCTATGCTAGTTTAGGACACTTCTGCTCATTACTTGTAGGTGTTAATTTTACTTCAATCCAAGAATTCAGCTGTCAGATTTCACCACTGCAATATGGATATATTGTGTTCTTTCAGTTTGTGACACTATTACATGGTATTTTCATCAGTGGACCAAGAGATAATTGAATAATTCTTTGGTCCAGCCACTCCTTGACATATTGAAATTATGAAGGAAACATACATTCAATGGACCATAGGCTAAAAAAAAAAAAAAAAAGATGTAAATCCCACTTGATTAGTAGCTATACTTGTGTTCCAAATCCTAGCTGATCGGTCTTTGTTCCTAGCAGTAAGTGTCCTAACCCCCACGATGCTAAATGACTGACCTTTTCTTCACCCTGAACTCAAACCAGATATTAAGATCTTGCCACCTTGCAATCAGCTCCAGGATGAAAGGGACCATAGTGCTGAGAAAACAAATTGACGTGAAAGATAATGAAAAACTGAGTTACATTATGTTTGTACATATATACATATGTACATATATACATATATATATACATTTGTACATATATACATATACAAATGTACATATATACATTTGTACATATGTACAATATATTTTATAATCATTAAATTTGAATTAAATTTGAAGAGTATATCATATATAACTTATAATGCTTTACATGCATGTGGTGAAAGAATGAGGGAGATGAAGGGCAGAGGAGAAACACCTTAAAAATACAATGACCATCACTACAAAAGCATAGTCAAATCAAGGTCAAAGAATGAGATCGATACTATTACTGATTCCTTCTCCCAGGACTTAGTCAATTAAGCAGATACTGCATTAGAGTTTCATTTATTGAGCTAGAATTTATTTTTAAATCTAATAATTCTAGCCCTAAATTTTTCTTATGTTATTTTTTATTTTTTTTAATTGAAGGGCAACAATGATGAAGAAAAGTGTAAAACCTGTGAGTGCACATTCTAGTAACTTTATAAAGTTACTACATTCATATGACCACCACCAAGATTAAGAAAGTAAGATAATATATGACCTCAGGAATCCTTCCTTGTGCCTCTGTACTCTCAAAACCCCTCCTATCATAAGTAACCACTATTCTGCTTTTAAATGCAATAAATTAAGTTGGTCTGTTGTTGATCTTTATAAATTGAATTGCACTTATACTGTTTTTTTTTTTGCCTGATATATGTGATATTCTTGCATGTTCTTACAAAAAAATGTTTCACTCATTTACATTGCCATATAGTATTTCATTTTCTAAACACACCACAATTGCTTTGTTTACTTCACAGGTGATGGACACAGATAGAATACAATTTAGAACTATTATAAATACCGCTATTAGGAACACACTTGTACATGTCTTTGGAGGCTCAGGTGTACTCATTTCTATTATGTGAATATAGAGAAGTTAAATTCATAGGTCAAACATTACATACATGTTTAGCTTTAATATTTTTAACCAAATAGTTGTCCAAACTGACTTTTCCAGTTTACATACTCACCACCAGAGTATGGGAGTTCCAGTTGCTCTACATTAACAGTATTTGTTATCATCTTTTTTTAATGTTAGTTTTTCTGGCAGGTGTGCATTGGTAATTTGCAATTTTAATACAAAGAAACTTTAACGAATGCCTAAGTCAAAAATATCCTTCCATATTATCTTCTAAAAGAGTTACTGTTTTACATTTCAACTTTCATTCCTTAATCCATGTGAAATTTGTATTTATATAGTTGGAGAGGTAAAGGTCAAGATTATTTTTTTCTTAACGTTGATATCAACTTGGCCCAGCACCTTTAATTTGAAAGACCATCATTTTGTCACTGCATTTGAAGTATTAAATGTTATAAATCTAGTTACAAATATATTGAAAATTTCTTGTTTGAATCTTTATTTTGTTATATCACTCTATTTTTCTTAATTACTACCTTATTGTTTTTCTTACATTAGCAATATAATAAGTCATAATACATGATACAACAAATTTTCCAAATTTGTTACTCTATTGGCATTTTCAATTCCATATAAATTTAAGAGTTACTTTGCCAATGGAAAACACTGCACTATTTAAATTGTTTTTGCATTGAAAATCTATATGGATTTAAAAGGATTTAACAACTTAATGATATTGTGGATATGGATAAATAGAGGTCTGGAAATCTGTTATCATATTAGTTCTTAGGTTTTTGACATCTGTTAGATTAATTACTAGATATTTGATGCATAATTATTTATTAAATATAGTTTGTTCCTCACATGTAGAAATAAAATTGGTATTACTATATTGGTCTTATATACAATAAATTCTCATGTTCAGTTATTTATTCTAATAGTATATGTACAGATTATTTTGAATTTTCTTCTTAATCATACAGTACCCAAACAATGATTTTTAAAACATTATCATATGCTTATGCTGTTTATTTTATACTCTCCTTAATGCATTAGCAAGGTCTGACTAGTATAGTGATGAATAAAACTATTAATAGTGGTCATCCTGTTTCATTTCTAAAGGTGGGAGGGGGGAAGCTGTCATCACTTCACTATTAAAGTATGCATTCCATATTTTGGATATGGAATTTCTTCTTGAGGCAATTTTAGGGAGGAATATTTTATAAGAAATTTGTTCATTTCCTTTAACTTTCAATTCTATTAGGCAAAGAGGTAGTCACATCCTTACAGGTGTCCCATATCTGTCATCTTCATAGCAATGTTCCTTTTTTCATTCCCACTACTAACATTACATTTTTTCTTTTTTTTTTTTAACTTTTTCTAAGGCTTATCCAACCAACTTTTGTCTCTGCAATTTAGTTTGATGTGTTTGTTTTATATCTTATTAAATTTTGATACTGATTTTAACAATCATATTGGGTGGCACAAAAACAGACACTCAGATCAATGGGACAGAATAGAGAACCCTGAAATGTATCCACAAACATATGGGCAACTAATCCTTGAGAAAGCAGGAAAGAATATCCAATGGAATAAAGACAGTCTCTTCAGCAAGTGGTGCTGGGAAAACTGGACAGTGACATGCAGAAGAATAAACCTGGACCACTTCCTTATACCATATAGAAAAATAAACTCAAAATGGATGAAAGACCTAAATGTAAGACAGGAAACCATCAAACTCCTCGAGGAGAAAGCAGGCAAAAACCTCTTTGATCTTGGCTGCAGCAACTTCTTACTCAACACATCTCTGAAGGCAAAGGAAACAAAAGCAAAAATGAACTATTGGGACATCATCAAAGTAAAAAGTTTCTGCACAGTAAAGGAAACAATCAGCAAAACTAAAAGGCAACCGACAGAATGGGAGAAGATATTTGCAAATGACATATCAGCTAAAGGGTTAGTATCCATAATCTATAAAGAACTTATCAAACTCAACACCCAAAAAACAAATAATCCAGTGAAGAAATGGGCAAAAGACATGAATAGATACTTCTCCAAGGAAGACATCCAGATGACCAACCGACATATGAAAAAATGCTAATCACTCATCATTAGGGAAATACAAATCAAAACCACAATGAGATACCACCTCACACCTGTCAGAATGGCTAACATTAACAACTCAGGCAACAACAGATATTGGTGAGGATGTGGAGAAAGAGGATCTCTTTTACATTGCTGGTGGAAATTCAAGCTGATGCAGCCACTCTGGAAAACAGTATGCAGATTCCTCAAAAAATTAAAAATGGAACTACCCTACAACCCGGCAACTGCACTACTAGCTATTTATCCAAGGGATGCATGTATGCTGTTTCAAAGGGACACATGCACCCCAATGTTTAGCAGCACTATCAACAATAGCCAAAGTACAGAAAGAGCCCAAATGTCCATCGATGGATGAATGGATAAAGATGTGGTGTATACATATACACGATGGAGTATTACTCAGCAATCAAAAAGAATGAAATCTTGCCATTTGCAACTAGGTGGATGGAACTAGAGGGGATTATGCTAAGTGAAATTAGTCAGAGAAAGACAAATATCATATGATTTCACTCATATGAGGACTTTAAGACACAGAACAGATGAACATAAGGGAAGGGAAGCAAAAATAATATAAAAACAGGGAGGGGGACAAAACATGAGACTCTTAAATATGGAGACAAACAGAGGGTTACTGGAGGGGTTGTGGGAGGGGCGATGGGCTAAATGGGAAAGGGGCAATAAGGAATCTACTCCTGAAATCATTGTTGCACTATATGCTAACTAATTTGGATGTAAATTAAAAAATAAAATTAATTTATTGAGGAGGGCACCTGTTGGGATGAGCACTGGGTGTTTGTTTGTTTTTTTTTTTTAGCTTTTTTTTAAACCCACTTTATTGAGGTATGATTGACATACAAGAAGATGCACATATTTAAGGTATAAAACTTGGTAAGTTTGGAGATTAGAGTACACCTGTGAAACCATCACCACTCTCTGTGCCATAAACATATCCAATACCTCAAGAATTTTCTTTCCACCTCTGTTTAAATGATTTTTATTTAATGCTATAAGTTTTAAATTTAAAAGTATAAACTTTTTCTTTTTTTTTCTTATTTATTTTATTTTATTTTATTTTTTATTTTTTTTAATGAAATTTATTGACAAATTGGTTTCCATACAACACCCAGTGCTCATCCCAAAAGGTGCCCTCCTCAATACCCATCACCCACCCTCTCCTCCCTCCCACCCCCCATCAACCCTCAGTTTGTTCTCAGTTTTTAACAGTCTCTTATGCTTTGGCTCTCTCCCATTCTAACCTCTTTTTTTTTTTTCCTTCCCCTCCCCCATGGGTTCCTGTTAAGTTTCTCAGGATCCACATAAGAGTGAAACCATATGGTATCTGTCTTTCTCTGTATGGCTTATTTCACTTAGCATCACACTCTCCAGTTCCATCCACGTTGCTACAAAAGGCCATATTTCATTTTTTCTCATTGCCACGTAGTATTCCATTGTGTATATAAACCACAATTTCTTTATCCATTCATCAGTTGATGGACATTTAGGCTCTTTCCATAATTTGGCTATTGTTGAGAGTGCTGCTATGAACATTGGGGTACAAGTGGCCCTATGCATCAGTACTCCTGTATCCCTTGGATAAGTTCCTAGCAGTGCTATTGCTGGGTCATAGGGTAGGTCTATTTTTAATTTTCTGAGGAACCTCCACACTGCTTTCCAGAGCGGTTGCACCAATTTGCATTCCCACCAACAGTGCAAGAGGGTTCCCGTTTCTCCACATCCTCTCCAGCATCTATAGTCTCCTGATTTGTTCATTTTGGCCACTCTGACTGGCGTGAGGTGATACCTGAGTGTGGTTTTGATTTGTATTTCCCTGATAAGGAGCGACGCTGAACATCTTTTCATGTGCCTGTTGGCCATCCGGATGTCTTCTTTAGAGAAGTGTCTATTCATGTTTTCTGCCCATTTCTTCACTGGGTTATTTGTTTTTCGGGTGTGGAGTTTGGTGAGCTCTTTATAGATTTTGGATACTAGCCCTTTGTCCGATATGTCATTTGCGAATATCTTTTCCCATTCCGTTGGTTGCCTTTTAGTTTTGTTGGTTGTTTCCTTTGCTGTGCAGAAGCTTTTTATCTTCATAAGGTCCCAGTAATTCACTTTTGCTTTTAATTCCCTTGTCTTTGGGGATGTGTCAAGTAAGAGATTGCTACGGCTGAGGTCAGAGAGGTCTTTTCCTGCTTTCTCCTCTAAGGTTTTGATGGTTTCCTGTCTCACATTCAGGTCCTTTATCCGTTTTGAGTTTATTTTTGTGAATGGTGTGAGAAAGTGGTCTAGTTTCAACCTTCTGCATGTTGCTGTCCAGTTCTCCCAGCACCATTTGTTAAAGAGGCTGTCTTTTTTCCATTGGATGTTCTTTCCTGCTTTGTCAAAGATGAGTTGGCCATACGTTTGTGGGTCTAGTTCTGGGGTTTCTATTCTATTCCATTGGTCTATGTGTCTGTTTTGGTGCCAATACCATGCTGTCTTGATGATGACAGCTTTGTAGTAGAGGCTAAAGTCTGGGATTGTGATGCCTCCTGCTTTGGTCTTCTTCTTCAAAATTCCTTTGGCTATTCGGGGCCTTTTGTGGTTCCATATGAATTTTAGGATTGCTTGTTCTAGTTTCGAGAAGAATGCTGGTGCAATTTTGATTGGGATTGCATTGAATGTGTAGATAGCTTTGGGTAGTATTGACATTTTGACAATATTTATTTTTCCAATCCATGAGCAGGGAATGTCTTTCCATTTCTTTGAATCTTCTTCAATTTCCTTCATGAGCTTTCTATAGTTTTCAGCATACAGATCCTTTACATCTTTGGTTAGATTTATTCCTAGGTATTTTATGCTTCTTGGTGCAATTGTGAATGGGATCAGTTTCTTTATTTGTCTTTCTGTTGCTTCATTGTTAGTGTATAAGAATGCAACTGATTTCTGTACATTGATTTTGTAGCCTGCAACTTTGCTGAATTCCTGTATCAGTTCTAGCAGACTTTTGGTGGAGTCTATCGGATTTTCCATGTATAATATCATGTCATCTGCAAAAAGCGAAAGCTTGACTTCATCTTTGCCAATTTTGATGCCTTTGATTTCCTTTGTTGTCTGATTGCTGATGCTAGAACTTCCAGCACTATGTTAAACAGCAGCGGTGAGAGTGGGCATCCTTGTCGTGTTCCTGATCTCAGGGAAAAAGCTTTCAGTTTTTCCCCGTTGAGGATGATGTTAGCTGTGGGCTTTTCATAAATGGCTTTTATGATCTTTAAGTATGTTCCTTCTATCCCGACTTTCTCAAGGGTTTTTATTAAGAAAGGGTGCTGGATTTTGTCGAAGGCCTTTTCTGCATCGATTGACAGGATCATATGGTTCTTCTCTCTTTTTTTGTTAATGTGATGTATCACGTTGATTGATTTGCGAATGTTGAACCAGCCCTGCATCCCAGGAATGAATCCCACTTGATCATGGTGAATAATTCTTTTTATATGCCGTTGAATTCGATTTGCTAGTATCTTATTGAGAATTTTTGCATCCATATTCATCAGGGATATTGGCCTGTAGTTCTCTTTTTTGACTGGGTCTCTGTCTGGTTTAGGAATCAAAGTAATACTGGCTTCATAGAATGAGTCTGGAAGTTTTCCTTCCCTTTCTATTTCTTGGAATAGCTTGAGAAGGATAGGTATTATCTCTGCTTGAAACGTCTGGTAGAACTCCCCTGGGAAGCCATCTGGTCCTGGACTCTTATTTGTTGGGAGATTTTTGATAACCGATTCAATTTCTTCGCTGGTTATGGGTCTGTTCAAGCTTTCTATTTCCTCCTGATTGAGTTTTGGAAGAGTGAGGGTGTTCAGGAATTTGTCCATTTCTTCCAGGTTGTCCAATTTGTTGGCATATAATTTTTCATAGTATTCCCTGATAATTGTTTGTATCTCTGAGGGATTGGTTGTAATAATTCCATTTTCATTCATGATTTTATCTATTTGGGTCATCTCCCTTTTCTTTTTGAGAAGCCTGGCTAGAGGTTTGTCAATTTTGTTTATTTATTCAAAAAACCAACTCTTGGTTTCGTTGATCTGCTCTACAGTTTTTTTAGATTCTATATTGTTTATTTCTGCTCTGATCTTTATTATTTCTCTTTTTCTGCTGGGTTTAGGCTGCCTTTGCTGTTCTGCTTCTAGTTCCTTTAGGTGTGCTGTTAGATTTTGTATTTGGGATTTTTCTTGTTTCTTGAGATAGGCCTGGATTGCAATGTATTTTCCTCTCAGGACTGCCTTTGCTGCGTCCCAAAGCGTTTGGATTGTTGTATTTTCATTTCCGTTTGTTTCCATATATTTTTTAATTTCTTCTCTAATTGCCTGGTTGACCCACTCATTCGTTAGTAGGGTGTTCTTTAACCTCCATGCTTTTGGAGGTTTTCCAGGCTTTTTCCTGTGGTTGATTTCAAGCTTCATAGCATTGTGGTCTGAAAGTAAGCATGGTATAAATTCAATTCTTGTAAACTTATGAAGGGCTGTTTTGTGACCCAGTATATGATCTATCTTGGAGAATGTTCCATGTGCACTCGAGAAGAAAGTATATTCTGTTGCTTTGGGATGCAGAGTTCTAAATATATCTGTCAAGTCCATCTGATCCAATGTCTCATTCAGGGCCCTTGTTTCTTTATTGACCGTGTGTCTAGATGAACTATCCATTTCTGTAAGTGGGGTGTTAAAGTCCCCTGCAATTACCACATTCTTATCAATAAGGTTGCTTATGTTTATGAGTAATTGTTTTATATATTTGGGGGCTCCAGTATTCGGCACATAGACATTTATAATTGTTAACTCTTCCTGATGGATAGACCCTGTAACTATTATATAATGCCCTTCTTCATCTCTTGTTACAGCCTTTAATTTAAAGTCTAGTTTGTCTGTTATAAGTATGGCTACTCCAGCTTTCTTTTGGCTTCCAGTAGCATGATAAATAGTTCTCCATCCCCTCACTCTCAATCTAAAGGTGTCCTCAGGTCTAAAATGAGTCTCTTGTAGACAGCAAATAGATGGGTCTTGTTTTTTTATCCATTCTGATACCCTATGTCTTTTGGTTGGCGCATTTAATCCATTTACATTCAGTGTTATTATAGAAAGATACGGGTTTAGAGTCATTGTGATGTCTGTATGTTTTATGCTTGTAGTGATGTCTCTGGGACTTTGTCTCACAGGGTCCCCCTTAGGATCTCTTGTAGGGCTGGTTTAGTGGTGACAAATTCCTTCAGTTTTGTTGTTTGGGAAGACCTTTATCTCTCCTTCTATTCTAAATGACAGACTTGCTGGATAAAGGATTCTTGGCTGCATATTTTTTCTGTCTAGCACCCTGAAAATCTCGTGCCAATTCTTTCTGGCCTGCCAAGTTTCAAAAGAGAGATCAGTCATGAGTCTTATAGGTCTCCCTTTATATGTGAGGGCACGTTTACCCCTTGCTGCTTTCAGAATTTTCTCTTTATCCTTGTATTTTGCCAGTTTCACTATGATATGTCGTGCAGAAGGTCGATTCAAGTTACGTCTGAAGGGAGTTCTCTGTGCCTCTTGGATTTCAATGCCTTTTTCCTTCCCCAGTTCAGGGAAGTTCTCAGCTATTATTTCTTCAAGGACCCCTTCAGCACCTTTCCCTCTCTCTTCCTCCTCTGGGATACCAATTATGTGTATATTATTTCTTTTTAGTGTATCACTTAGTTCTCTAATTTTCCCCTCATACTCTTGGATTTTTTTATCTCTCTTTTTCTCAGCTTCCTCTTTTTCCATAACTTTATCTTCTAGTTCACCTATTCTCTCCTCTGCCTCTTCAAGCCGAGCTGTGGTGGTTTCCATTTTGTTATGCATTTCGTTTAAAGCATTTTTCAGCTCCCCGTGACTGTTCCTTAGTCCCTTGATCTCTGTAGCAAGAGATTCTCTGCTGTCATCTATACTGTTTTCAAGCCCAGCGATTAATTTTATGACTATTATTCTAAACTCACTTTCTGTTATATTATTTAAGTCCTTTTTGATCAGCTCATTAGCTGTTGTTATTTCCTGGAGATTCTTCTCAGGGGAATTCTTCCGCTTGGTCATTTTGGATAGTCCCTGGCATGGTGAGGACCTGCAGGGCACTTCCCCTGTGCTGTGGTATATAACTGGAGTTGGTGGGCGGGGCCCTAGTCAGACCTGATGTCTGCCCCCAGCCCACCACTGGGGCCACAGTCAGACTGGTGTGTGCCTTCTCTTCCCCTCTCCTAGGGGTGGGATTCACTGTGGGGTGGTGTGGCTCGTCTGGGCTACTTGCACCCTGCCAGGCTTGTGATGCTGGGGATCTGGCGTATTAGCTGGGGTGGGTAGGCAAGGTGCTCGGGGGCAGGAGGGGCAGGCTTAGATCGCTTCTCCTTAGGTGATCCACTTCAGGAGGGGCCCTGTGGCAGCGGGAGGGAGTCAGATCTGCTGCCGGAGGTTTGGCTCCGCCGAAGCGCAGAGTTGGGTGTTTGCGCGGAGCAAGCAAGTTCCCTGGCAGGAACTGGTTCTCTTTGGGATTTTGGCTGGGGGATAGGCGAGGGGGGGATGGCGCTGGCGAGCGCCTTTGTTCCCCACCAAACTGAGCTCTGTTGTCAGGGGGCTCAGCAGCTCTCCCTCCCTTTGTTCTCCAGCCTTCCCACTTTCTGAGCAGAGCTGTTAACTTATGACCTCCCAGACGCTAAGTCGCGCTTGTTGTGGGAACACAGTCCGTCAGGCCCCTCCGCTTTTGCAAGCCAGACTCGGGGGCTCTGCTTGGCCGGCGAGCCGCCCCTCCGCCCTGGCTCCCTCCCGCCAGTCCGTGGAGCGCACACCACCTCGCCGCCCTTCCTACCCTCTTCCATGGGCCTCTTGTCTGCGTTTGGCTCCGGTGACTCTGTTCTGCTAATCCTCTGGCGGTTTTCTGGGTTATTTAGGCAGGTATAGATGGAATCTAAGTGATCAGCAGGACGTGCGGTGAGCCCAGCGTCTTCCTAAGCCGCCATCTTGTTTACCTCTCGAGCACTGGGTGTTTTATGGAAACCAATTTGACAATACATTTCATATTTAAAATAAATAAAAATAAATAAATAAAAAAATTAATTAATTAATTAAAGAAAAAATCATAATGGGTAAGGCCAAATGGAAGCCATCAACGTTGAATAAAACTATGTTCTGTGATGAATGGTGGAGATCAATGCCATTCTTAAGGATTCATCATCATGCCTTAGTTTAATTTATCTTCTGACCCCTATAGAACCAGATGGATACTGGAGGCTGGCTATAGACTATCTCAAACTCATTAGTAGGACTTTAACCACAGTCACTGCAACAGATATGATATGTTTTCTAGAGCAGTTTAGTAAGGTCTCAGACATGTTATATGCAAACACTGATTTGAGGAATGTGTTCTTTTCTATCCTAATAAGAAGTATTTTAGTGGTTTTCATTAATCAAAAACGGACAACAGTATATACTTACAATTTTGCCTCACGATTATGTAAATTCTCCCACACTTTCATACTACAGTCTAAAGAAATCTGGACTATCTTGACAGTCTCAGAATATCACATTGATTCACTGCATCAACTAAGTTTATATAATTATATCAGTTAAGTTGAATGAAAAATGGGTGACTAGGAGCCCTGAGAACTTGCTAAGACACATGCATTCCTAAGGGCAAGAAATAAACCTGGTGTAGATTCAGGAGACTGTCGCATGCACACAAATTTAAGCGACTGATGATCTTGAGAATGCCAAGACATCTCTTGCAAAGTGAAATGTAAACTATTAAATCTTGCAACTCCTAAACCAAAGAACGAAACACAACAGCAGGTATGCTTCATTAGTTTTTTGGAACCAGTATGTTCTATATATAGAGAAACTTATTGGCCTGATATGCTGGGGGATACAAAAGTCATCCAGAGGCGGCTGGGGTGGGGTGGGAGGTGGGGGGGTGGAAAGAAAGGTGCTGCAGGAGGTCTAAAATATGGTCCAAGCTGCTTTGTAACTCCTGCAATATAATCCTGCAGACCCTAAGATTACTGAAGTATCACTGGTGAGAAAAGATGCTGTTTAGAGCTTGTGCCAAGCTTTAATGGGAGAATCATAATGCAGGGGCTCTTGAGGAAGGCCATGTCATCTGTAGTGGAAAATCAGACACCTTTCGAAAAATAATATCTTTGTGCTACCAAACGCTGGAAGAGAAAAAGTCCTTAACTATGGAATACCAAGTAACCATGCAGCAAGAATTATCTATCATGAGTGGGGACCTGTCAAAGTGACAAAGACATAAGCTTGAGCAGATCCACATGCAATCCATTGTACAACAGAAGTGGTATATATAGAATCAAGTACTACCTGGATCAGGGGTCATAAGCAAGCTGTGTAGGCAACTAGCCTAGACCCACTGTTACAATAGAACCCTTCCATCTATTCAGGCCTATGACCAGATGACAGAGGATGAAAATGCCCAATCTTGGTTTCTCTATCTGACAGTGCAATATGTAGGTTTAGATCAATAATGTATGCCCATTTACTAAAGAGTACCATTTTTAGATAGTTATGAGGGAAAATCCTATGAATAATCAGAACTTTAGGTAGTACATCAGCGTTTACTTTTTTTTATTTTTTATTTATTTATTTTTTTTTTTAGAAATAAGAGGTCTGAAATTAAAATATATTGAGATTCCTGAGCAGTGGCAAAATGACTTGGCTGGCTGGTCACAGATGCAAAAGATTGGAAAGTAAGTACAAGGAGATCTAAAGTAGTGGTTTATGGAGGTACCTATGAAACTGGACAAGAAATGTGAAGATCTTTGTCCAGCTCCAGAGAGCATCCATTTAAGAAAGGCACTAAACGAGAGTGTACAGCAAATGACCCAGCCAGTTGGTATTAGCTGGTTTTTATCTTTGCCACAATTTGTGGCATGATGGGCATATAAATGAGGTAGCCATGGTGGCAGAAATGGAGGCTAAACACAGACTTCAACAGATATAGCTGCTGTCATCACAGAATTTCAAATTTGCCAGCAATACCGAATTATGTTGAATTTTCAGTAATGCGCTCTTCCTTAAACCATTTATCAGGAAGTTTGCTATTTATCAGGAAGTTGGCTACTTTGGGACTCTTACATCCTGGAAAGACCAGTGGTTCCTTTCCACAGGAATAGATATATTTCCCATATATAGGTTTGCTTTCCTGATATCAGGGCCTCAATCAGCACCGCTATCTAATGTTTTATTAAGGGTTTGATCTACTAGCAAGACAGCCCACATAATGTCCCAATAGACTAGGTGATCTACTTCTCAGTAAAAGGAGATGAAACCATAGGCCCATGAACTTAGGATCCACTGTTTGGATCATCTACCATACCAGAAAAAATTGCTGGCTTGATAAAATGCTGGGTAGTTTTTTAAAGGCACAGCTGAAGTGCCAAATTGGAGGTAATACTTTCTAAGGATATGGTACCACTCTATAGATATGGTATATGTGTTGAATCAAAGGCCTTTATTTGGCTCAGTGTCTCCAATAAGAATGCGTGATCTGGGAACAGACAGTATGAGGAGGAATGGTCACACTTCTTATTCCTGATAACCCATTTTGAGCTCTGCAATGTTGGTGGTCTTGTTCCAGGAGATACAACAAGAATAGCATTGAATCATAAACTGCAGCTGCCACCTGGGTACTTTGAGCTCCTTGCTGTTCATGGACCAGCAGTCAATAAATGAAGTTGCTTTCTTGGTAGTGCTATTAACCCTGATGAATCAGAGAAGGAAAGGACCAAAAATGAATACATGTGCAACACAGATGATCCAGTTGGGTGCCTCTTGGTACCTCCTCACTCAGTTGTGCTACAAATAGATGGGTACAGCCACTGTATCCTGAAAAGGACATTGTGATTAGGAGGTCAGACCTCTCCAAGTGGCCAGTCTGGGTCACACTATCAGTTAAGCTACTACAAAGAAACCTAAAATAGATAGTGGAGTACGAATATAATGAGCTTCAATTGAGGATCCTAGCCTGAAGTAGTAGGAAATTTGGTTCTTCTGACTAAACTCCTATTTCTAAATCTTCCCTAAGGAGTACAGGCCTACAGGAGGCTTGCTCCGTGTTTATGAAAAGGTAGATCTAAACTGAACATAAGCTAAACTATGGAAGAGAAGGAGATGTACTTCCCAGACACTCTTCAATGAAGGACTTGTTCAACAACCATGGGAGTATTGTCATCAGCTATTTCCTACTGTCAGCTCTGTCAGTGTTTGCCTTACCTTCAGAGAATTAGCAAACCTAAAGTTATACCCATCCCAGAACAGCCCATTATCCAGTGACTAACAAACACAGGGATAGAGATCTAATCATTTTGGCTTCAGAGGGAGCACTATTAACAGTCATTTCTTATCTTAGAACTTCCTACTGGTTTAACTAATCATTTTTCTAGATGGCATTGCATTATGACTATTTCTTTTGACTTACTCTTCTTTTAACACTTTCTTTTCACAGCTAATACCTTTGTAAGTATCTTGTACCCCAAACTCTGTCACAATGTCTGTCTCTGAAGGACTCAAAATACAATGCTCTGAACTTATGAGATTACCAAAATCTCTAAACATCTTCTCTCAAATTTCTCAAAATCTCTCCCTCGTGTTTTCTCTTTTCTTCCTACAGATTAGCAAATATTTTGAAGGGAAATAAGGCATAAAATGTCAGCCTTATAAATTTTACTTCTAAGACATTGATCTCCCAAGTTTTGATTGTCTTGACTGCTTTTCAAAGACTTCAGATACCAATTTTTGTATTTTATCCAGCCTTTTTAGATGTTCTTGGTGAGAAGTTTAATGAAACATAAGCTACTACATTGTCTCAGTCATCTTGGGATACCATTAAACAATGCCATGGACTGGGTGGCTTAAACAATATCAATTTATTTTCTTACAGTTCTGGAGGCTGAAAGTCAGATCATGGTGACAACATAGTAGGGTTCTGGTGAGAGCACTCTTTCTGGCCAAGGGGCAGAAAAGTTTTCCCTTTTCTTCCCTTCTAGGTTCTTTGGCTAGCCTAATAATTAAATCAATGCAACACAGATTAACAGGAGAAAAACAAATTTCATACACGTGGAAGACCCATAAAAATATGAAACTCCCTGACAGTCAGGTAATTGAGGGTTATATACCATTCTGAGCTAAGGAGAAGGAGATAAGGATCTTGGGCTTCAAAGGTGAGGAAAACAATTCACATGGGAAGAGCAAATGTTTGGTAAACAAATGTCTGCCATGCCATGCAGATAAGTCTTTCTAACATTATCTCTGGTAATACCCTTTTTCTGTGTAGGTTCCCTCTCTAAATTATTTTAGGAAGTTCAGGGGAAGTAAAAATCTCCTCCTGAGTCTGCTTGGTCCAGATTATCTTCTACTCCAAATAATCCACATGCTTAAGTGGCACATTCTGGGATGGCATATTCTGCTTCCTGTCAATGGCTTACTGACAATTGCCTTCTTTCTGTGTCTTCACATGGCAGAGAGAGATAGAAATCTCTATGATGTCTTTTCTTATAGGGGCAATAATCTCATCATGAGGACCCCACCCTTCTGACCTCATCTAATCCTAATTTCCTCCCCAAGGACCTATCTCCAAATACTATCTAATCAGGAGCTAAATATAAATTTGGTGGAGGTGGTGGAGGGGGTATGGAATACAATTTAGTTTATATCATGTGTCACAACCGGAAGTAAATTATGACTGTTTATTTAACAATCATATGCAAATACTTTTTTTAAAAAAAGGAAATAGTGTTTAAAAGTTCCAAAAGTCCTTCTACCTTAACTCATTTCTAAGAGGAAGTTTGTTTATTGTTTCATCTGTTATTTCTATACTCCTACACTAAATGCCAAGCTATTATAACCTGTTATGAGCTCTTCTATGTACATTTATCAATTTGATGTTGTTTATTGACTCTCTGATGGTAAATAAGAATACTAGTTCACTCATATGTAGAATCTTTCATCCTGCCAGTGTAATTATCTCTCAAATTGTATTAAATTTATATTTAATATTTTAATTACTATGTTTATGTAAATATTGTTTATGGTTGAGCCAAGCGCTAATCAGCTTGTTTATCATTTCTTATGTAACTTTTTAATTTTAATTTAATATCATCTTCCTCATGTTTGTTTATGATTATTTCACATCTGAATATTCTTCCAACATTCTCCAAGAGCTTCAAAAATTCACTTCCATCTCAATAGACATATGATGAATGCTAATTTGATAATTTATCAGTTCTATGTATTTTTTCCTCGAGACAACACTCCATGAGCCCTCTGACTTCCTACTTTATTTTACCTCTTTGCTCACCAGTCCTTTCACACTCACCCTGGGCTTGCTTTCCTATTATCTTAGTATTGGATCTCTTGTTTCATGCCTTCACTTATATCTTCCCCACAATTTTTCTAGTTTTTGCCTGTCACAAGACCAATGGTATATATTTTAGGTTTTTGTTATGGTACTACCCCATTTCTGGTTACCATTCCTATACCAGTTAACTTTTACACAACAAATTGCTACAAAATTCAGTGACTTAGCTCAGGTTCTGTAGAGGATTTTAAGGGTGGGAGGTTCTGGTCTGGGCTAGCTTCATAATAAATATCCGCTTGGCTATTTTATATATTTTTGGTTAGCTGGTTCATTGGCTAGTGGCTGGTGTTCTTAGATAGCATTAATCCCT
The DNA here is from genome assembly GCF_022837055.1 of Prionailurus viverrinus. Classification (NCBI taxonomy): domain Eukaryota; kingdom Metazoa; phylum Chordata; class Mammalia; order Carnivora; family Felidae; genus Prionailurus; species Prionailurus viverrinus. The sequence goes on from NC_062561.1 coordinate 34,431,741, forward strand.
TGTCTGTAGGATGGCAAGCTGTCAACCAGGTCACTTTAGTTCTACTTGTGTGGTTTCTCATGAGCAGGCTAGCTCAGCTTTGTTCAGCTGGTAGGTCCAGAGTGACAAGTGCAGCACATGAGCACCTGCCAGTGAACATAAACTTCTGAGACCTCTGTTTGCCTCATGGTTGCCAAAATCAAGTTGGTCAAAATAAACTGTCATCCCAGAATCAAGGAGTCATGGAAAGGGAAGAATTTGGAGTCCTGTTTGCAATCTCTCACTCTATCTTCCATAACAACACAGTTTCCTACTTAATCTAAATTCCGGGCTCAAAACTTATAAATCACCTCTGATACTATCCAACCTCCTATTTATTTCTCTATTATTTATTTATGTATTTATACACAATTTTAAATAGCTTATAATTTGGCAGGCACTGTTCTAAGTCTTCTATAGTTATTTACCCTTTAATTGTAATATGTCTAGGAGGTGGTTATATTAATATTTTCAAAAGACAGATGAGCCTGTGCCCAAAGAAATGAAGCCACATGCCCAATATCAAAAGCGGAATTTGAAGCCGGGCTACCTGGGTCTCAAGTCCATGTTATTCACTGTGGCCCCAGAGTTTATGCTTTTGGCCACCTCACCGTGCTGCCTGACAAAACTACATTTGGTTTCTCACTGATGTTTCATTTGAGAATTCTTTTACCTTTGAAATATATTTATCAGCCCTTTATTTTCTGTATCACTTTTCTAATTTTCCTTTAAAAAATAGTTATGAACTCATGATTAACTACAATAACTATCCCCTGATAATCTAGTATTTTCCCTTCCTCCAAAACGACATGACTTTTCAGTTTCTTCACATTGGGTGCTAAATCATAATGCTGAGATTTTTCTCAGGGACTTAACAACTGAAATACATCACATGGTATTCATTACCCCTCTCTAAATCTTTTCCATATTTCAAGCCTCAAATACTTTTTTTTTTTACATGATTACCTTGGATAGCTCAGTCTTTGTATATTTCCATCTCTCTTGAAGATTCTCCTGAATCTCTATTAATCAATACCCCTCTTGATATAAATTATTGACAAATAATTTATAGTCTTGAAATTACTTTCTTACCGTAAGGATGTAATATTTTTTTCTAAATAAAATGTAACTTTATAGCACCATAAAAATTATTGCTTTGTTAGTTGAGTATTTCTTCTTTGCTGAATATTACAAAAGAGAAATTATATGTGAGTACCATGGCAAGCTAAAGGCATAAACATTATGAAGAAAAAAATACCATTAGTACTTGACATGGAAAGAGTTGATTTTCAAGTCTGGGTCTTGTAGAGAGTTACTAAAAATAATTTAAGAAAGTTGTTAAGACTTCTAATATTTCTTTATATGAAGATAAAGAAAAATGTGCGATTTATTTAAGGGAACAATATTCTAAGAGTAGGGTCACATGGTAAGAAAAGTTTCAACATTGTGGTTAGGCAAATTTTAAGCGCAGTAGTGAACAGAGATATAGTAAAAGAGTAGGGAAGAGGTCATGTGCAGGCATTTGTGGGAAGTAGCCCCAGGTGTAACAGCCGTTGAAATGAAAAAATGTAGTTACCACTATTTGTTAATCTATAATTATTTCTGGCTCCCCAACTGAATCCTTTCTGTTACAAGTAGGAGAGAGAGAAACAGAACTGATATATTTAATTTAAAACGACTACAAAGTGATCTGATAGAACAAGTTTCACTTAAACTTCATAGGAAATGTGTTGCCCTAACGTTCAGGTTTATTTCCATGAGAAAGAAATGCTCTCTCCATTTAAGACACGTCTCTTTTATTGTGAATCTGTCCTAGAAAATTCTATTTAACCTCTAATTTGCCAATATTATAACCCCATAGCTTTCTCTCTTCGTGTAGGATTTATTGTTGGACCATCACAAAATGTACTGCAGGAGCAGTAGCCATCACCTAGCCCCAATTATACAGCAACAAGACTCACCAGCCAGGCAACATGACTGAATGGAATCTGCTGTTACAACATAGCCTTCCTAATGAAGAGACCCAGAAATCCTACAAATATATTCCAGCAGATTTAGACTATATTGGACTTCATAATAAGGAAGAAAAAATATTGGGGAGGTAGTTATAGTCTTGGATTACCCAAATGTATATTCTATTCTTCCTTTTATTCTGGTATGAAAGCTCAAATAAAATAAGCTTTAATTTTCTAATCTTAAATGATCTTCTGTGAAAAATTTAGAGGTGATGACACGGACATAGAGGGATAGTGCAATTGTTAAGAGCTATAAAACATGAAAATAGCTATTGAGTATTAAGCATGGAGACACTGTGTTATGTGCCCAGATTCTCCCATTGGAATTAGAGATACACACAACCCCAGCTACAGTCCTCAGCTGTCATCCTTTTCCAGGAATTTCCTAAGCTAAAGAGAGTCACCTGAGCCTTGTCTAAGGTCGCACCCTTCCTAGGGCACCTATTGACTGGCAAAAAGGAGTTTAAACTCCAAACCAATGGCAATTGTTAGGGAATGGCAAAATATTTGGTTAACATGTCTCTCAGTATTGGGGGAAGTATATGATTTACCACATAAATCTGAATCTCTAGAGGAAGAAGATATAAAATAGAATGTTCGTAACATCCATTGATTGTTGTTGGCAAGATATTACAGAAAGCTTTATTCCTGGAGTCCTGTGGATACAGATTTTTTCAGGTCTACTTCTGCCATAGTTCCATCCATTCTTTCTAGGCCAACATGAAGATTTTAAGTCCATTTAACTTCAAATATTTGATTCCTTCCACCTAATCCATCGCCATATTCTGCTTTTCATCTTTTAAAAATTTGTAACTGTTCCTTTTCCACTGAGAAATCAGTCATCGGTTGAGAAAGCAGCAGAGTATGATGGAGAGATGTGGATTTGAAGTCCAGGAAAATTGGATTAAAATCCCAGGTCTGCCTTACATGGCCTTGGGAAAATCCTAAAATGTTTCTAACCCTCAGTTTATATTTTAAATGGGGATAATTATCCCTACTTTTCTGTATTTTAGAAAATATGAAAAATAATAATATATGTACATGTGCTCAATCACTGCATAATACTGTCAAAGATAGGTATAAATAATGACACAACATATTTATTCATTTCTGTTGTCCTGTTCAAACTTTTGTCAGACAGAAGCTCCTACCTGGCCACCCTGTCTCCATTCCCTTTCCCTCCATTTCATTTTATCATTTTATATCAAATAACACTGTTTTATTCAAAATTCATAGCGATTTATATAAATATCTGTTGATTTTTGCTTTGTTTTTATTTTTCATATTAAAAAAACAAAGATCTTTATTTATAATTAGAGACAAAATTGTCCTGTTTAAGACACTTTCAATTTAGTTTATTAAAAAATTATGTATTGATATCTATAGACTACTTGGGTAAAAGATAATATGATAATATAATCTTTTTAAACCCATATAAATTTAATATGTAAGATTTATGATGAGAGAAATTGGAAGTTTTTTTTTTTAACTTAAATCTGCATCTATTGTTTTTTTTCCATCTTTTAAAACTCAACAATTTGGAGGAGGAAAAAAGTTGATTATTTAAATAATTAGGATACAAAGCTACAGTGATTTTCTTTCAGATAAATTATTCTGTCATTTGTAGAAATTATTCTTTTTCTATGAGGAAAAATATACAATTCTATAGAACTTTGCTTATGGAACTAATTTTGATTTCTGTTAGCATGCTTCCTTCCCTTGACAGATGAAATGAAAAATAAAAGAGAGAGAATAAAATGTGTTTTATTCAGTGTTAAGGGAAACTTTCCAAATAAGAGAAATATTTGAGATTTCCAGTTAGCTTCAGATGTATCAAAATGTTCCATTTATTTTTTTCCATTCTTTAACATACAATTTTAACTGAAATGGAATAAGTCATAATGATTTCTTATGCTGGTAAGTGCTTTGCAGTTTACAATGTGTCTTCACATCCATTGCATTTGTTCAAGTCTTTATAATAATGAGAAGTCTATAAAAAAAATTGTGAGCCCAAAAAGGTTAAACTATTAGCAGCGATCACACAATTAGTGTGGAACCTCAAAATTAAAATCAAATAATCCAACTCTTCATCAGTGCTGTATACAATAAGCAGCTGTCTCCATTCAGTGATGTTGTCTTATATGGAAAATTTACTCTTTTCTATTTTATATTTAAAGTTACTAACAAGAAATTAGGCTAACTGACTCACTCTACCTACACATGGGTGAGAACTGACTTGCCTTTTTTTCTAAGCTGCTTTAAAAGAGTAGATGTTGGATATTGTAAATCTGGATAGATCTATTTGGCAGCTATATCATCATCTTAATTTTGATTTCTAGAATTCTGTGATTTATTTATTTATTTATTTATTTATTTATTTATTTATTTAATTTTTGAGAGAGAGAGAGAGAGAGTGTGTGAGTTGTGGAGGGGCAGAAAGAAAGGGGGACAGAGGATCCAAAGTGGGCTCTGTGATGACAGCAGAGAGCCCGATGTGGGGCATGACCTGAGCCAAAATTGGACACTTAACCAACTGAGCCATGTAGGCATCCCAATTTAATTTTTAAAAATGTTTGTTTATTTATTTTGTGAGAGAGAAAGAGAGAGAGAGACAGCGTGCACGCATGTGCTACGGGGGGGGGGGGGGGGTGAGAGAGAAGAGAGAGAGAATCCCAAGCAGACTCAGAGCTTTCAGCACAGAGCCCCAGGTGGGGCTTGATCTCAAGAACTGTGAGATCATGAACTGAGCCGAGATCAAAACCTGAGCTGAGATGCTTAACCAACTTAAGCCACCCAGGTGCCCCTAGAATTCTGTTTTAATATGCAAAAAGATAATTTCATATCTAAAACATTAAAAATAATTAATGAATAGAAATAATCATGGCAAAATTTCTACTTCTCTGAGATTCTCCTATGTTTCTTAAGTTTTATTCAATTTGTTTAATTTACTCCTAGTTCAGTAAGAGTTCCTGATAATTCTTTTGCATGCTGTATCATTGTTAACGAGCTATCTACTCTTTTTGACCAAAACTTTGAAAAGGAGTCTTGCCACATCAGCTTTTTGCTTATTGTTTTTGCTGTACTTATGGCTTTTTACCCTCTGCAAACTGTGAAAAATTAATGGAATGGCATCACTGTTATGGTTTCAATATCCATGTAAATCTTTCTCAAAAAAGATAATTTTGAAAACTAGATTTAATAAAGGAAACAACCAGAATTATTTTACTAGTAGCATGCAAGAATAATTTGGGGAGTCAGAGGTTGATAAGTGTAAATTTATTTGGTGATGTACCAAATCAATTCCTGTTTCATTTTTTATAGTGAATATTTCCATATCTATGCTGCTTTTCTTGGTAATGCCATAACAACAGTATCGTAATTTACTACTAGTCTTAAATTTAGAAAACATAATTGGACAAAAAGAGACACCAGGACAAGACTCTATTATGTGATACCTTTGGATGAACACATTTGATTCATACCTATTACTTTCTGGCACAGAGTCAGTAAATACACAATATGTATGACTCCCTATTTTGTACCAATGATAAATATGACCAATCAGTCATTATCCTTTTCCTCACTGATGTCAAAAGTGGTTTCTTAATCCTTTCCAATAAAGAAATCTTGGCAGACATGACCAGTAGTCTGGTGCTCGCATGTAGGTTGAAAACTACTTATCATTTCTGTATCTGGGGTTTTATTTTTCTTTCTTTCTTTCTTTCTTTCTTTCTTTCTTTCTTTCTTTCTTTCTTTCTTTCTTTCTTCAGTGAGTTCATATTAAATGACCTGACCAGATTGGGTATATACAATTAAAAAAAAATTTTAGAGTAACAGATATAGTTGCTGAATAAAATATATGTAACTCCTGAAAAAAAAAAAAGAGAAAATTTGGAGTTCCCCACTCTGCCTTTTTTATAATGTCCTTTTGATTACCATACACCCCCAATCTGCTTATAATATTCAGACACCTAGATGCTACTGAGTAAAGAAAAAGTAAGTTCTCTATTTTTATATTTTATGTTTATTTTTAAACCTACAATTCTTGCACTCACATCACCATCTTATTGAGTTTGTTGATAACTTTTTGCCATTTTAAATGTTTTTGTATGAGCTGGGTTTAAGATTCTGCATGTCAATGTAATATGTAAAGATAATGAAAGATTTTTACAAAATTCTGAGGGAGAAAAGTATGATCCCCAGATTATATATACTGTTTAGATACTTTATGTAAAAGCAGTGGGCAGATATTCTCAAAGACATAAATAAACAATAAAAAAAATTGAGCTGTTTTTTGAAAATAAAATAATCATAAAATCCAGCCAAGTAATGCATGCTATATGCTATTAAATATGCTAAATTATTATTTGGAATTATTTGTAGAAACAATTATAAGTTCAGATAAAAATTGGAAGGAAAATTTGTCCTTAACAGCTATTGGGGAAGAAAGTATTATGGTTTATTAGGAGTTTCAGTTTTCAACTTGTATGTTGGATTAAACTTCTACATGTGGAAGATTTTTGGAGGGCATTCTAATAGAGAGAAGAATGATGAAGAGAATGACTAAAAGAAAAATGAGTGACACTTGTGTGATATTACGCAGTGAAGAGACTCCTTTCTGTATAGAATGAGTTGTGAAGTTGCAAGACAAAAGGTAAGGAGATCATTCTATTCATTATTCATTCATCCATCCATTCATTCCTTTGACAGATATGTATTTAGACGGTATTACGATCCAGGCATTATTTTAGTACTTTGGTATCAGTGAACAAACAGATGAAAATCCTCGTCTCAGATCTCGCTTCTGGGGACAGTGGAGACTGTCATTGTTAGGTATGGAATGCTGAGTAGGTACCGACTATGGTAGTGATGTTAGCAATGGAAAAAAATAAATTATAAAAAAGACAAATCAGATGTACAAGCAGCATTGCATATCAACTAACGAGATATTCAGGAAGATATATTCTTAATAAGAGTGTCTTGTAGGCTTATGCTATCATTTATATATGAATTACCATGGCTTCCATCTGAATGTAATAATGCCACATTCCTGATCCTGTCTTTATTGTTTACCACAGAGTTCAAAAAGGATTTAAAGCACCTTACAGAAATATATATAGTAAAATGGGATAAATCTCTGTACTCTTTGTTTCCAAACTCTCTGGAGATTGAGTTTTTCTAACAAAAATAATCCCCTTATCAAGATCACACAACTATTCATAAAACAGGGGGGGCAGGGGCTTAGAAAATTGTCTTTCTTGGATCACTAAATAATTATTTTGAGGATTACGTGCTTCTATAATGCTTACTTCACTGGAATTTAAGGATTGATGAGCTCAGAATCTGCTAAGGATTTAAGAGCTTTTCAAGGAAATGATCTATATAAATACAGGGTTTTACATTACAATATTCTCCTTTTTCACTGCCATGTCAAGGTGGGGCTCACTCAGAGAGCAGCTTATGTGGCATTTACTCCATAAGCTGCCGATTATATTCTTTAGTGTCTGTGAGCCACAGCTTCTCACAGATGGTACCTGCTACACTCACAACTTCTTAGCGTGGTGTGTCAGTCATCACAGACTCTCTACATGGCCATAATTCTTTTCAGATTCTTGGGTGACATTTGAAGTACATCATATTTGACAGCTGTTCTACTTACTTGATAAACAGTGTTGATGACAAAGTTTTTTGTAATTTTTGTTTCACTGACTCCATTTACAACTTAAAGTAGAGTTAATTTGTGTTTACTCAAAAAAAGTGAATTTGCAAATGAATTGGCAAATTACAATAATTTTCTAATTAACTAAAAGAAAATTAAAAACAAAAATTACCCTCAATTACCTGCAAATTTCAGGGAAGAAAAACCCTGCAAATTCCTTAATTTACTTGATTATAACTAATTTCCCATTTTCTTCTTTTTTTTTTCCATATGCCTTTGAGTAGCCTATATTAAAAAAATAATAAGCTATTATTTATATATTTTTTTCTTCTCCCCCTATAATGTTATGGTCTGAAGTTCCTTGGAGTTCTCACCAATGTCCTTTAGTGGTAATAAAAAACATTACTATGAAACTACAACATTGGCACTATATGTTTTAACCATGCTGTGTGCTATATGCTATATGTGTATTCTGTCTGACATCTAGGGAGCACACTCCTAAGTAGAGAGTTTACAGTGAAGAGTCTAATGAAGGAAACAGTGTACTGAAATTGTGTGTGGGCATGTGAGGCGGGGTGGGGGGGGGTGGGGGTGAGGGGTTAGGAATTAAAAATATATATATTAAAAATTCATTTGTATGGGAAGTTTGCCATTTACTTTTTGATATACAATTTATCTTAACCTTTTCAGAGTATTGCCTCTGCTATGATTAGAACTATTTACCTCTGCAAAGCAGCAATGCTACCTTTCAATATGTACTGAAAATCCTTTATAATTTTGATGTAGACTCAGCCAAAGTGTACTTCCTGAGACTGTTATCTTATGAACACATCCCATGACCAAAAATGCCTTAACTTCCCTTTGCTTGACTAAACTTTAAGTAGGTTTCTTCTTGACTGTCAGCCCTTGACATTCTTTTTGATAGAGCTTTTACTCTAGAACACTTTGAATTGTAAATTCTCAGCTCTTTTAGATGTAAATTTTCTCCCAGCTTCTTGCTAGTTTTACAACCCAGGAATGTCTTTCTCAAGGACCTGGGAGCCCTGGCTTGAAGTACATTGATCAGGATCTGTCTCTGTGGGAGGGTAGGAGCCTAACTTTAAGAAGTTCCAATTAGCAAACACAGATGGCCTCATAACAGGGACCAGCTTCTCTCCTAACATCTTTCAATACTTTTCTACTAACATACCCCAGGCCTTAAAGTCTCTTTTTGTCTTTTTTTTTTTTTCCTGAGAAGTTAAATTCAATCTCTCTTCCCTGTTGCCATAGTCTTGATCCTTATTGCAATAGTTCTGAATAAAGTCTTCCTTGTCAGTGAATTTTTTCTTTAACATCAATTTTGAGAGAAATGATGTGACTCCTACAGCATTCTAATTTCTATAATTATAAGCTATATTTGAATTGAACGTGACCATTGTTGACAGTTACTAATGTGATGAATTATCTTTAATGGTGAAATAATAATGATCACAATTAGAAATGATGAAGAAAGCTCACCTTCTCTAATCACACATTTTCATGACAAATTCAATTCCCCTTGTTTCTGGGAGAAGAAGCCTGTCACAGTTACAGAGGGGGTGGCCCATGATTTTATGTGGATTGGTAGAGTTCCTCTACCTTTTTGTTGTAGGCGGCTACGGTGTTGCATCATTGTACTTTGGCATAGGCCTGGCTAGAAAGATCTTTAGAAAAAGAGGTACATTTAAGGGGACAGGAACACTAAATAAGGGTGATCATTCTGGTGCCATCTTCAGAGGTCACCTATTGTATTATCTTGACAACTCAAATTTGCTCTAATGATCTCATTCCAATAGCACATGATAGCCCCCCCCCCCCAATAGTTTGCTCTGCTCAAAGAAATTGTTGGCTTAGAAGCAGAAAATAGGTTTTTTTTTCTTTTGGCTATTGTCTACTTTTTCTTTATTTTTTTTCCTCAAAAATTGAAAGGTTTTTTTTTTACTTTTCTTAGAAATTTAAATGGAGAAAATGTATTCTTCATATTTTCCCACATTAGTTCAAGTGAAATGAAATACTCTGAAAAATAGTCAAATCATGTTTAGATTTCCTTTAACACTTAGATTTTGTGTATATGTGTGTACATATGTACATATATCCCTTAGGGTTTGCACAGATATTTTGTGAAAGTAATAATTAACATTAATATTTGTCTATAGTACTAACATTAATGTATGTTATATTGAGAGCTAGAATGAGAGCTATGTAATATATTTGAATTTTTATCTCTGAAAGCTAAAGTCTTATCTCTGAAAAGTAAAGTGAAGAGACTAATGATTATGATTTTATATATATACACACACACACATACACACATATATACATTTATGTGTGTGGGTGTATATATATATATACATATCTATCTATCTATATATGTAATATATATACACATATATTTTTATATGCACTATACATCAATATACATTCATGGTAGCCAAAGTTTGTCAAAAGAATGTATTTTGTGCATACTACAGTATCACACTGACTTGAAAAAAATACTTGAATGCATATTGCACGAAGTTTATTTGAAAGAAATTTATGCATCTATTTAAATTTCATTAAATATAAGACAAAGCTTTAAACATTTTTGTTTTGCCCTTAATTGCATTTTGATTCTTCTCTGATAGGGTCAAAACAACCTACTGGGAACTCCCATTCTAAAATCAATGGGAACACTGGAAAGATTTCCTTTATTTGACTCTTAGTTTGTCATTGATTTTTTAGGATGTCTGTTTGAGTGTAATCTAAAGAAAGATTGTAGAACAGCTTAATCAATATGCCATTATTCTTCATGAATTTGGTTGATTATCCACTTGCTTTATTGGATATTGGGTAATAGTTCAACAGTGCAGTTCCTGACTGGTAACATTTTGTTAAAGCCAAAAATCTGGCTAATCTTGTGTCTGAGCAAACATTCAGTTTACTAGTGACCTTCGTTCATATAACTCCCATTCTCTCACGGATTCTAATGTTGCAATTCAGGTTCAATTAACATGAAAATAGTTGGCCTTAGAAAAACTGAGCCTTCCTCCTTGAGTAAATATGATTCAAATAACCATCAAGTGAAGTGGCATCTAGATTTAATAAGGATTAAATTTTCTCTGTGTAATGAAAGGTAACTCAAATAACATTTCGCTACTACAGACACACTGAGTTTTAAAGAGATTAAGAGTACATTAATTTGAGGGTCAGTGTCTGAAGTAATAAAGGGCACCTCAATACAAGAATAGTTTTTGAAATCATCTTATAAAAGATAGTATTAGCTTGGTTTTTCCTGCATGGGTATAAGAATTTGACTACAGTGGTTGTTAGTGTTCACCCAGCTAAAATACTTCCTTAATTTCACCTGATAAGAGTTCTATTCACTTAAAAACTTATAAAATAACAAAAGTAAATAGTTGCAAATATTCAAATTGAGCCATGGAATGAATTATAAATATACATTAATATAAAGGTAGTTTACAATATTAAAAACAAGACAACAGACCCAAAATGGAATCACTTAGGCTAAGTAAGTACTCACATCACCAAACTGAGACTTAATTACAGTTTCAGCCACTCCAGAAGCTGAATCTTAAACCAGTCAATCAGGAATTACCTGGTGAGGTTATTTGCCTGTAGAAATCCTACCATCACCTAAAAGAAAGTGACCTTGCCACAACCAATTTTTTACTAGTATTAAATTTCCTCATTTCTGCATTCTCTTTTCTGCATATAAAAGTTTTCACTTTGTTTAACTCCTTGGAGGTTATCTTTTCTATCCACTAGATGGGATGCTGCCTGATTCATGAATAGTTGGATTAAGCCAATAAGACCTGTAAAATTTACTCAGTAGAATTTTGTTTTTTAACAACATTAAACAAGTAGTAATTGTACTAGTACAATTTCTATAAGAGGAAACAGAGGCATGGAATGTTCAGATATCTTGATAAAGTTTACAGAGCAAACACAGTATTCAAAAGCGGGTAGAGCTGACCTTATGGGCTATGCTCTCATCACTATTCTGTATACTTAATGTACCTTTAGACTGCAAACTTTCAGAGAATCGTTAATTGGTCAAAATCCTCTTTTCTGGAAGTTGCTTTCTTGTTCCTCTGTTAACCCAGGGAAGACAGGCCATTTCCTTTCACTATATATGCTATGACCCTGCAAAGTTCTTAGTTTCCATTTATCAATCATTGCAAATATATCAATCATTGCAAAATCACAATAGAGAGAAATGGCCCATTCTCTCTTTGTTCATCCACAATGATGCCTATTTTTGCAACCTGGTCAACTGCTCCTTGTTCCAATATTCCTTGATTCTCAAACCCTCCACTGGCTTTGCATTTTGGGTCTCAAAACTTGCTGCCAGTTTGGTGCCTTTGGGATCCCATTGGCATGCTGCTTGAAATAACACTTCAGTTCTTGCTGTCAGGTAGTCTTCTAGAATTCACATTTCTTGACCTATAAAACTTCACTAACAGACCCAACTACATTTCTGACCCCTTGAGGAAGAAAAAAAAAAGTTACCTCCTTGGTGAACCCCATAATTGAGACATAAATCAAATACTGTATGTATGCACTCAGTTAATTTAGGGTTTCTGAGGCATAGTCTTCACTAAATGTTAGCCTGTGGTTCCTGTTACTTTCTTTATAGATTTGCTGTTTCATACAGCTGCAGACTTCCTGGAGTTGAGGCTCTTGTCCAGATTTTACAATATGTCTATCAATATTTCCTGTGTCTGTCCATAAATGTCATCTGTGGATTCAGTGGAATAGGACTTAAAAACCTTGCTGGATTTTGACAAAAAATAATCTATCCTATCTAAATGACTCTCTCCTACCTATAACTTTAAAAATTTTTTTTTTCAATGTTTATTTATTTTTGGGACAGAGAGAGACAGAGCATGAACGGGGGAGGGGCAGAGAGAGAGGGAGACACAGAATTGGAAACAGGCTCCAGGCTCTGAGCCATCAGCCCAGAGCCCGATGTGGGGCTCGAACTCACGGACCGCGAGATCGTGACCTGGCTGAAGTCGGACGCTTAACCAACGGCACCACCCAGGCGTCCCGTCCTACCTATAACTTTAAAACCTAGCATACTTTGGTTACTTTCTATTTTCATTTTTTAAAAATAAGTTTTATTTATTTATTTATTTATTTATTTATTTATTTATTTAAGAGAGGGAGAGAGAGAACATGAGCAGGGTAGAGGCAGAGAGAGAGGAGACAGATAATGCCAAGCAGGCTCTGTACTGTCAGCACAGAGCCCGATGTAGGCCTCAAACTCACCAACCATGAGATCATGACTTGAGTCAAAGTCAAGAGTTGGGTACTTAACTGACTGAGCCATTCAAGTGCCCCAGTTACTTTATATTTTCAAAACAAACAATGCTCCTACTCCCTAACGCTTATAGTATTGCAGCCATTTAAATAAACTGGAATTAGAAATTTATTGTGATTGAAGCATCTTTTTCAATTCTTTAATTCCTAATTCTATGTAATATATTAAACTACCTAAATATGGTGGAATAATAAGAAGAAACATAAATAATAAATAAATAATAAATAAAATCATTTAAAACTTACCAACAAAGTTAGAAATCGTGTACTTTCAGGCACCCAAAGACAGAGAATATGTGTTGGGCAGGAGATATTCAGAGACAACAAAGCTAATAAAGCGTAATCTTTTTTTTTCTCAAGAAATTTGAAATTTAACATAGGAAAAGAAATTTAAACAAGTAATGACAGCACTAGATGGATAGATGCCATATGGGTGTGTACAAACAACAAAGAGAACATCAGAGAATAAAGCACTCTCTAGGAAAGCTTCGCAGAAGTTTTTATTTGCTTTAAGAGTGAGAACATATTTTCCATATGGTAAAGAGATATACTGTGCCAGTTAAAATGTTACGTGCTAAAGCTTGAGCCATGAAAGAATATTGTGTGTTTGGAAAAGTTCAGTAGTTAAACCATAGGAAGTAGGTGAAGGCAGAATTGAATTTGGAGATGAAGAGATGAGGTTAATGTAAGAAATATTATCCACATTAGGCATTTAAAAAAGAAGATCTAATACAGGAAAGTAGGAGTTCACAAATTCATTGAAATGGCCAGAGAGTTAAAAGTCATGGGGCTGCCTCAGGAGGTGCTGATGTCTAGAGCAAACTGTGTTATTCAAACTGTGCTTCAGAGGTGAAGAAGCTACCGCTCTGGCCATGGCTGTTCAATACCCACAAAGCACTTCCCAGATACAGGAATGCCTAACCCAACCACTGATGTTTTGTCTCAACAGAAACCTCCCTGTGACTTGTATTGCCAGCTAGAAGAGTAGCAGGAAGATATGCTTTATTATCTACCATATATCCCTGGAATTTGTTTAATTTGTGGAATCTGATTTATGGATGATGTCTTTTCAGTATGGGAAGGCAATCTGGAGAGAAAACTAAAAATACTAATAGATAGTACTCTTCACAGACCATCTCTTTGAATACTCAATATCCACATATATGCTTCTACATATACTTCTAAAATATACCAGTAGTAACAAGATATCTGCATCATTATAAGACCATCCGCTTTGTAAGGAAAGATTTACTCACCCCCCCCCACAATAGGAAAGACTCAAAGTTCTATCAATCACCATGTAAACTCTATTTGATATTCATTTATCCTCCAGCTCAAATTCCTATTTGATACCCTATAATATAAAAAAATATATAAAGCCAATATTCAAAGTACATCATGTATTAAATAATGAACAGTAAAGTAAAATGACTAAGCTTTGTATATATCTCAAAATAATTAAATATGTACATATATGTATACACACACACTATATTCATTGGTTCTACAAATGTTTATTATTATTGATAACTTTCTGGTTCTTCTAAATAGAAGCCACTTCAAACATTGTTCTGTAGCCTAGATGAACTGGCTTCTCTTGTTTTGGTAACTTATGAGTCACTCAGTGAATGAGTCAGAGCAAAATGTGATACCAAAATGGGATGTAATATCTCCAATATCCAGAATCTTAGAAATCACTTTATCTCTAAGTGGTAAGAAGATCAAGGGACTCAAATTTTTGTTTTTCCTTGGTGAGATTATTTGAGCCTGAATCAGATTACAATATACCTAGAAAATCCACTGAAGTGCAAGGTTGCTAAATATTTATTTATACTTTTTATTCTCCAATGTGCCTATATCTTCTCATGGCATTTAGGACACCCCATTCTTCTTACTCAAAGGGTAAATGTGCATGAGATAAACTAGGTGATATAACCCTAAAACAACATAGTTAAGATGTACTTTATTTGCTACCTGGTGGAAACAAACCATTCTGGTTTTATCTTTTTGATATAGGGGGATAGTAACTGATCATTAGGTAAATAAGCATACCCTGGGTACCACTGGCAATATCGAACTGCCCCAGTTTAAAACCATAGCTGGAAGATCATCTGTAATAAGAATTATCATTTGAATAATTTCAGCATATTCCATTGTCATTTCCCAAGTATTATCTCTCTTTGGCACAAACCAAATAAGAAAGTCATTTAGGGATCTACAGAATTTTTACTCTGAATCTTTCAAATCTTTGGCATTGATCTCTGTGATTATTTATTTTATGCTACCATTTTGACAGAGAGATATAGCCTAAGAGATTCCTATATTATCCTTTGCATCATCATAACTCCCTGGGCCCAGAATTAATGTGTAAATATTCTAATTCTTCACTCAGAGACTGGGACATAACTACTGAATGGGCTCTTTTCCTACAGTAAGACAAACTCTGGCTCCAACCACATTGAGACTTTATTCCCAGTGGTGGACCCCAGTGATGTTTGGTTCCCCCAATGGTTGGAATTTGCTTAGAGAATGTATCTAAAATTCCTTCTAAAGTTTGTTCTCATTATTTAGTATACAGCTATCCTAGTAAGTACTTGTGCACCATTTTGGAAAAAGCTAACAGATAGTCATAGCAGTGTCACAGACCCCTTCTTCAGAAGTCCTCAGTGTCTCTTCATTGGTGAGATACTGATCTATGGTCCAGACCATATCTGGGAATTAAGTGTAATTGAGTGTAGAGCCGTAACTCTATATAATGTTAAACTGGGGTCAGCTTCTTGCTCACCAAACAGAGATTTTCCAGATAGATGAATCAGGAAAGATCAATATTTTTCAGAGCTAGAATATCATGATCAATTCGATTATCATCAAAGTTCCACACAGATACAGTCTGTTCTGGTCCTGTTGCCAGGTAATTCTGCCAATAGCTTATGGATTGTTTCTGCTACTAGAGATTACTTTTTGAGAGTCCTTCATCCATTTTCACTGAGGGAATTCATTTCAATGCCACACCTCTCACCTACATCACTCACCTTTAAGAAGAACCACTTACAGGTCCTTAAAAAGACACCCATCCTCCCTTTATCTATTATTCTTCAGTGCTTGAGAAACTGTCTTCTTAGCCTTTTTGGAAAATGTGGTAGTAGGAGAGTAATACATTCAACATGATAAATATACACAAACATTCTTCTCTCCCTAAGACTTAGGATTACTTTTTCTATAGTATAGCATTTATTTTTGACAGTTTAGCTTCATTCAATATGGGCCAAATTTAATCTAGTTTTAGTTAACCAACTGAGGTAAACTTCAGTGTCTTCTTTGTTTACTTATGCTCAGATGTGAAGTCCTTAATTTTTGAGTCATTGTTATATATAAATTTGGAGTTATGTTTCTTCCTCCTGCAGAAGCTTTAGAGTTCATTGCCAGATTTATGTCAATGTAAGTTGATACAATCTTGATTTTGATTGGTTGGTTTTTTTGATTGGTTGGTTTAAAATCCCAGTGTAGTTAACACTGTTATAGTATCAGGTGTACAATATATTATATTAGTATCAGGTGTACAATATAGTGATTTGACAAATCTATACATTATACTATGTTCACTACAAGTACAGCTATCATCTGTCAGCACACAATGCTATTACAATATCATTGACTATATTCTCTATACTATATCTTTCATTCTTATGACATATTTATTCCATAACTGGAAGCCTGTATCTCCCCACTCTATCAGATGCTCTAGTTGTCTCCCTGGGTAATGATTTCGCTTTTAACTCTAACTATATTTGGATATATGAATGGAGGTTCAGGTGGAATGTGGGAAGAATTTGTAGCCTTTGTAGAGAAAGCTACCTCAAACTAGTTCAGGATTTCTATAAGGCAGATCTGGTCACATCACAAAGAGATATAGGGACTGTCTTTTCTGGCAAGGAAACTCAGGGGTACTCAGGGTTCAGAACTTCACCTAAAATAAAATTCTTAAAGATTATCTTTTCAACACACGACTAAATTTTACACACACAGAAAGAAAGAAAGAAAGAAAGAAAGAAAGAAAGAAAGAAAGAAAGAAAAGAAAAGAAAAGAAAAGAAAAGAAAAGAAAAGAAAAAGACAAACCCAGCAAGATTTCCGCTAACTTGGGAATTCAGCAATTTGTACATTCAGATTTCACACCTGATTTTTAGACATATAAAGACTATGGCAAAGTGAGAAGTTATTCTGGGGCAGTCACAGAAACTACTTTCACCTTGTCTTGAGTCAAAATTGTAAAACCCTGAGCTTGCCATTCTTCTTCAAATTCTCCTGTGCAGTCAGAAACACAAGACTTAAGAGTATTTGTATTCCTTATTCCTCATGATGATCTGTTGAAGCAGTTATTAGGTATGCCAAATTTTGTCTTTAACAGGAATTTTATTCCAGGTGGCTACAGTTGATTAATTTCATAACATTGGGCCACTATGTGCCATAGACTACCAGTATCTCTTTTTCCAGTAGTATCAGGATTGTTCTTCACTGCCCACACATTCAATCAGGAAAGATAATCAGAGTCTGCCCCTACTTTTGATACAATGCAGCTATAGGAAATAAAGGTTTTCTGAGGTGTTTTAAAGAAAAAAGAATTTATTATACAGAATTAGGTCCAAGCAAAACGTTGGAGAAATGAGGAAAGTGAGTTGAATCTACTTTTAAAGGGCTCAAGTACAAAAGCCACAGTTGTAATGTAGCCTCAATGCTGATATTTAAGAAACTGGCAGTGTCCTCTGTTAAACGAGCACCCATCATCACCTAAACAATGCTTGATAGTCTACATGAAAATGACCTCTGGCTAAAACAATAACTGCAACTGTCCTAGTCATAAGGCTAGCGGTTAGATCCTACAAGGTTGAGTCCAGGCATTAATATAACTGCCTCTTGACCATCACTTCTCTACTTGTAATGCCAGCATAAACAGCAGCAAGGGAATGGGATCACCACACTGCTACCTTCCAAATAGCAAATGGTTGCACATAGATGGAAAATCTGAACTACAATCTACAATCCAGATTCCTGGGATTTTTAAAATTTTTTTAATATTTATTATTTTTGATAGAGACAGAGACAGAGTGAGAGCAGTAGAGGGGCAGAGAGACAGGGAGACACAGAATCTGAAGTAGGATCCAGACTCTGAGCTGTCAGCACAGAGCCCGATGCAGGGCTAAAACTCACGAACCATGAGATCATGACTTGAGCTGACGTCAGACGCTTCACTGACTGAGCCACCCGGGCTTTCTTCAGGAGGTTTTTTGTTTGTCTGTTTTTTGTTTTCTATTTTTTGTTTTAACAGTTCAGAGTTTTCAATAAAGAAAATTATTCTAGTAGTATGGAATGCATGCGAAATGTGTCAATCCCCAATATCCTCTTCTAGAAAGAAATGCAGCTTTCCAAAGGTTTTGTATTTAATACTTGAAGGTTCAGCTTTAGATTTTAAGCAGTCTGGTTGGAGGAGGGGAGAAGGGTAGAAGGGTTATACCAAATTTGATGTAAGCAAGGTATTTTTATTGGAAAGTTGGAGTTTTGTTTGGTAAGATTTGAGGTTTGCTTGGTTAAAGTCATGATAGGGGAAAAAAAAGATACCAGTTAAGAAAAGAATGGTAGTGGAATGGCTAGGAAACTCTAATGAGATTAAGGAGGTTGAACCACAGAGGAGCTATATAAAAATGGAAGTTTTTACTATGGATGCATTTACCCGTGGAAAATTAAAGCTCAGAGGAAAAAACAGATGGCAAACTTTTAGAGATTTCACCACTAACTATGATGTAAATGAAGATAAGAAACCAAAAACGAAAACCTTAAAAATAAATGAATAAGTAGGGGTTCATCAAAATTAAGAGCTATTATTTTCTGTAAGGT
Organism: Prionailurus viverrinus; assembly: GCF_022837055.1. Lineage (NCBI taxonomy): Eukaryota > Metazoa > Chordata > Mammalia > Carnivora > Felidae > Prionailurus > Prionailurus viverrinus. The sequence goes on from NC_062561.1 coordinate 34,450,663, forward strand.
TTTATCAAAAGAATTGATAGGCTACAGACTCAGAGAAATGATTTGTAAATTGCATACTTGATAAAGGATTTTTACCCCAAATAAAGAAATCTCAAAACTCAGTAACAATAAAAGCAAAACTTAATTTGAAAATGACAAAAGATTAGAACAGACTTGTCACCATAAAAATATGTTGACGGCAAGTTAGCACATGCAAATAGGAGAGAAGGGGACATTACCCCCATTGTGGGTAGTCATTAGGAAAACATAAAGTAAGTCAAACCTTATACTATTTTACCTCAATTAGAATGTTAAAAACCAATAACACCGGGCATAAAATGTTGGTGAAAATGTGGAGTGACTGAAACTTTCATACACTGCTGGTAGGAATGAATGATGGTAAATTGCTTTGGAAAACATTTTGGAAATTAGTTAAAAAATCAAACATGCTTCTAGCATATGACCCAGTAATTTCTTTCCTAGTATTTACCCAAGATAAATAAATGCATATATACCAACTTACATGGATATTTGTAGTAGTTCATTAGTAATAGTTAAAAGTTGGCACAAGCTTACTGTCCATCTACAGGTGCATTCAAATTACGTTACATACATACACTGGGACACTACTCAACAAGGAAGACGAAGTAAAACACAACGATACGAACACACCTCCAAATAGCTATTGTCGAGTGGAAGAAGTCAGAACAAAAACAAACAAAAAAGGGAGCACACACAGTAGGAGTTCATTCATATAAAAGTCTGGATAATGCAAATAAATCTATAGTGACAGAAAGGGGATGAGTGATTTCTTGGAGATACAGATGAATGAGAGCTGGACAGGCTAGGAGTGAGGGCTTACCAGAGGGCACAAAACACACGAGAATGGATGGGTATGCTCATTATTTTGATTGTGGTGAAGGCTTCACAGGTGCATACATATGCTTTGGCATATGTAATTATATGTTAATCATGTGCAGTTTATTGTATATCAATTATCCCTCAATAAAGCTGTTTTTAAAAAAAGAGCTTTCAATTTTATTAATTTTCTCCATTGTTTTTCTGCTTCAATTCATTGAGTTCTGCTCTTACCTTATTTCCTTCCTTCCACTTGCTTTGGGTATACTTTGCTCTTTTTTTCCTAGCTTCTAAGGATAGAAAATCATGTCATTGATTAAGACCTCTCTTTTAGGGGGGCACCTGGGTGGCTCAGTCAGTTAAGTGGCCAACTTCAGCTCAGGTCATGATCTAACAGTTTGTGGGTTCGAGCCCCATGTTGGGCTCTGTGCTGACAGCTCAGAGCCTGGAGTGTGCTTGGGATTCTGTGTCTCCCTTTCTTTCTGCCCCTGCCCGCTTGTGCTCTGTATCTCTCTCAAAATAATAAATATTTAAAAAATTGTAAAAAAAAGACCTCTCTTTTTTATACATATTTAATGCCATAAATTTTGCCTTCAGTACTGTTTCAGCTGTATACCACAAATTTTGATATATTGTGTTTAATTTTATTTCAAGTCCAAAATATTTCTCATTTACTGTGTGACTTTTTTGGCCTTTAATTTTTACCACTATATTATTTCATTTCCAAATACTTGGAGATAGTTCAAGAATCTGTTACTGTTCTACTCAGTAGAATTTCTTTAACTGTCATGCCTACCCATACATTAGCCATTCATTTAAAAATCTTATTTAATTATTATTATTTTTTTTGCTCATTTATATATTTCCCAGGGTCTCTTCCTCTTATGGCAACACTGGTAAGTCAGTGCTCACATTATGTCTCTACTTGGAGATACCTATTACTCCTTATATTTGAGACTATTTGTCTTGCAGACTCAGTTCTTTTTTAGTTCCAAGAAAAGTTATGATTTTGTGTTCTACCTGGCTTTGTTTGCTTCCAGAGTAGGAGTGATACTCTTTGCTGCTTTCTACATCCTAGGCAAAACCCAATAGATAATAGATTTTAATGAATGAAAATGTAGGGTTAGAAATTGGATAAAAGGCTATGCAATTCAAAGAATTCTAATTGTCCAATTAAAAAACGAATTTTGTCTGTAACAACAAAAGAGCTGTCTGTCACTCTCTGTGGCAATATTAGGAGAAGCTGTGAGTGACAGAAAACCTAAAATAAATTGACTTAGAAAAAAAAGCAATTTATTTCTATGTCTAGATAGGAGTTGGTCCACAGCTGATATGGGGTACAGCATCAGGGACCTAGGACATTATTTCTTGCTGATCCTTCACAGTCAGCATGCGTCCGTGAGGTATGCCCCAACTCCATCTCTCAATTCTACACAGCAGGAGAGAGGAAAAAGAGGGGGGAAATGCACCATCCTTCTCATTATAAAAACACTTCTCTGATTTCTCTTCAACATATCTGCTCAAATCAAATCCCATAGTCGTTTGTCCATTCCTAGCTATAAAGGAGACTGGGACATACTGTCTTCACATAAAGGGTTTGTGAGCCCAGGTTAAAAAAAATCATGTGGGGTTCTAGAGATAGTTGAAACTTGGAGAGATTTGGTTTCTGTCGATCACAATTAGTTCACCTATGCATTTGAAATGGGACATTCAGAGTGTGTGTGTGTGTGTGTGTGTGTGTGTGTGTGTGTATGTATTTTTTTTTTAAAGATTTTAATGTTTATTTATTTTTGAGAGAGAGAGAGACAGAGAACAAGCAGGGAAGGGGCAGAGAGAGAAACACAGAATCCAAAGTGGGCTCCAGGCTCCAAGCTGCCAGCACAGAGCCTGACGCAGGGCTCAAACTCACAAACCTTGAGATCATAACCTGAGCCAAAGTCAAACGCTTAACTGACTGAGCCACCCAAGAGCCCCTCAGAATATGTATTTTAAGATAATAATCTCTGCAGAGCATGAAGACATTCTAAAACTATAAAGATCCTTACTCTTACTTATTTATGTGAATGTTTTAGCTAGTGTATATGTTTTGTGCTTTTATTTATGTATGTGCTAACACATTTTGCCATGGGTATAGAGTTAGTCTGGTAATATGAGCAAATATTATCCCAATCAGGTGATTTAACTTCTCACAGACCTTTTTAAAACTGAAGCCATTACTCATGTTTTTTTTTTATGGAAAGGTGTAATTATTTCTTTAAGGAGTACTAAAAAATTTTAATAATTACAGTAGAAGTTAACTTTTATCATAGTAGGTATAAAGATATTTTTGTTGTATATACAGAAATCATACTAATGCATGTACATATAATTCTGAAGACTTTTTTTTTCCAATATACAATTTTTTTGTTCACTTTCTACAGTTAGAAGAGACAGAGGTAAAAAGTAAAAATAGAAGGAGATGATCAAGAATTGACCAGTGGCATGAAAGTGTCTGAACAAATATAAAATGTAGAACCAGTAAAAGTAAAACCAGATATTATTTCTGGCAACTCAGGGTATTCTTGTTGCCCACATAAAGAAACTAGAGATATATCTTATTTTATTGCTAATTCAATAAATGTTATGTTTAGACATTTCGTATATTACAAAAAAGATTTGTAAAACAAAAGTAATTTATTGTAATGTAGGTAGGTCTTTCAGTCTATGCTGTTACAATGAGTTAAAACCTATTTGATTTATGAAACTAGACAGCTACAATAATAAACACTTCACAAAATTATATATAGTGAGTTGTTGTTTTATTTAGATGCTGAATTATTTTCAAAAATGCATTTATCTAGAAAATATACATATGATCATCAGAGTAGGACTGTGTCCCACAATTGAATCTTGAAAGCATTTGACAAATATGATACACGCCAGAAATATAAATGACAAGCAAGAATCAAGAGTATAAGCATGGATGATCTATTTAAACATGCAAGCATGTTTCAACATAATGAATAAACTTATACATCAAACTAAGCCAGACACTTCTGGATTGCAAGCCTATTTAGAGAATGTTTCACTTTAGTCATTTTTTACTTTCCTTTATTGTTAAGTCAAAAGCACTACATTTGAATTTTGAAACCAAATGAAATGAATTTGGAAGCACAAAAGAAATTAAATGATCAAAACCAAAAATTATTATACCAGTGCCTGCTACACCCAGTTATAAAGAAAACCTTTGAAAATACATGATATAGAACAACAACAAAAAATCACTTAAGTGTGTTGTACTATGATTCCCAGTTACTTTAAAGATAGTATAAATTTCCATACTTTTGTATTGCTAATATAATTGAGCTCTGATATCTCTGGCTTGTGTTAAGCATTGTGCATTATCTTATTTAATTTTCACAAAAGCCCATTCTACCTTATCAGTTTTAACTCAATTAATTATTTTTTTTCTTTATTTTTTATTTTAGCCACTCTGAAATCAGGATTCATGTTACCATTCTACTTATAAAATGCCATAAGGTAACTGTTGAGTTTTTTTTTTCCTTTGTTAATGGTACATAAAATAAAGGTATGTCTTAGACTGCTCAAAATAGATGGTGCCAATTTTCCATATGAAAAAAAAATGATGATTAGAAAAGCTTAAATAAGCCTGATCAAAGTGAAATAACTAACAGGTTTTAGAACTAGGATACCAACTAAGACTCTGATATCTGTAGATATACACATCAGAAATACCCCATAATACTTTCCCCCACATTATTTGTATGTATTTCCAACATTAGTATTCATTTAATGATTACAAGGACTACTTTACCATTGTTTAAGCTACAGTGAAGTAATTAATTCTAATAATGGTTACTACTAAAATGAAAATAAATTAATATTTTTATTCTTTTGTTATGACGAGATGAAATAGATTATGCTACTTCTATTCTCTGAACTTGATAGAGTACCAGCAATGACCTTTCACAAAAGATTACAAAACAAAATTATTTTTCCTGCTAGAACGTCCATCTGATAGTTTTGGATGCTTGTGTGGAAACTGTTTTTGTTTTTGTTTTTGTTTCTATAATATAACAAAAAGCACTATGTATTGTCAGAATTTACCTGTAAATAATGGATCTGTTCAGCTATGCCTTCATTCTATGGAAAATTGTCCTAAAAGTTTACATTCAGTGAACACACTCAATTTATCTTACATAAATGTGCTTTATACCTGTCTTTTCTCTTCTTTATGGAGAATTGAAGTAAAAGTTAGGTCATTGTAAAAATACTTCACTTATTAATTTAACAAATATTCATTAAAGGTACCTATTAAATTCTATATATAGTTTTTAGCATGGGGGATATATTATTATTAAAGAAAAATTATCTCTATCCTCAAGAATAATCAAGTTAGAAAAGGAAATTAATATTAAATATTTTTACAAATGCACATATTAATACAAATTCTGATATGTGCTCAGTAGAAGAGAGGACATAATGCTCTCATAAGCTATTACAGCAGAGAAAGAGGGGAGAGTCATAAAGGCTTCTGTAAGAAAGCAACATTTAAGATGAATCCCAAGGAATGAGTAGAAATTGGCAAGACGTAAGGGAAGTGTATTTCACATAAAATGAACAGCTGTATGAAATCACCATGACAAAGGGGTATCTCTCATGCACCACTGCAACTTCCATTAGATTCTTTTGTTTCTTATTCCACCAACTACTGTGTGGATCAGAGCTGAGTGGGTTTTGACTGACCTCATGCAGACACAACCTGATTGTGCCTCAATTCAGACTCCTGTCCTGTGTTTTCCTTCCAACCTGTGGCTTCTCTTTTGATGCCACTGGACACTCCCTACTCAAGGCTCACTATGACAACTTGTAAGTGCAGGGAATTTAACACTTTCTGGGTCAAACTTTCATCAGAGCTTCTTTGGATATAAGAAGCTCACAATTAAATTTCTCTCCACTTTTTCTCTCGTTATGTATTGTACTAAACCTCAGTTTAAATTCCTTTTTGAAGGTTTTCTCGTGAGATCAATAATTCAGTTACACTTACTACAGACTAGCTAATAACAAAACTTTATAACTTCTCCTTCCTCATCTCCTTCACTCTCTTTGTCCTGCTCCTGAGGCCTGGACTTCCTAAGAAAACAATACCACAAAGTCCTCTGACTTAGTTTCTGGAGAAGCCAAATTGTAACAGGGATGTTCCAGGAAAGTCTATGGTGTTAAGGCCTGACCAGATGAAAAAAAAAAAAAAAAATTCCATTCTAACTGGTTTCAGCAGAAAGGGATTTATTACATTTAATTAAGTGGCTTACATCAGGTCTTCATAGGGATCACAAATTTTTGTATCATATGGACTACTCAGACTTCTTATGCCCAAGCAAGCCTGTCCTACAGACTCTGATCTGCTTTCCTCAGGCCCAAACCAGTTGCCCAAAGAATGAGAGTAGTCAATATTAAGGCATCCATAATCCATCTGTAGCATGCTAGCATGCCATAGCTCATCACCTGGGAAGCTCTAGCTAACAGATGCATTGGAAGGGTTGAGAAAACAAATGCTAAGATGAACATTCAAGATGACCCCCAGACTCCTGCATGGAATGGTCCACCATGGGAGCTGCTATTTCTACCATGATCAGAAACTGCTGCTGGTTGTAGGCCAATGTCAACAATGGAAGTTAAAGGAACCACTTTGCTCAGTCAGGAAATTGCTGCTACAGTAACCAGTTACAGAACCACTTTACCTATGACAATTTGTAGGAGAATAAAATGTGACTTTCAGTCTTTCTCTTCCCTAGGAACAAGTTTTAATATATACATTTAAATTTTATAACTTTATGCGCACGCACACACACACACACACACACACACGTATTACCTCCAATACATATGTACTAGAAGATCCAAAATATACTGAACATAGTATCTAACATAGTCCACCCTCATATTTAGCCAACATTTATATAAAAGCCTCACTCAAAGAAAGTTATAAGCCACTCTGTCTAGGCACATACTCCAGTGAATGCCATAGTATCTTTTGGGGAAGGGCAGGAGGTAGATAGAAGACTATGGTTCTTGTGGTGTCCGCATGGACCTTCCTCAAAAGCTTATGGCCTCTCCTTCCTTCAAGGGGCTCTGAGCTTGTGAATAGACTCAACCTTGGGATTTGGGGAAAGGTTATGAATTATCATTTGACTCCATTTGGCATAAACTGTTTCCTTCATTTCTTCCTTTTTTATCTACAGATCTGAGAAGACTTTACATTTTCCAATGTCAGTCTTACATACTCTTAAGAGAAATTGGACCATGCAGAGTATTCCTCCTTATTAAAATGTATTAAACTATAGTGCTCCCAGGTGTCCCAGTATGTTAAGCACTGGGCTCTTGTTTTTGGCTCAGGTCACGATCTCAGGGTTTCATGAGTTTGAGCCCTGCATTGGGCTCTATGCTGACAGTGCAGAGCCTCCTTGGGATTCTCTGTCTCTCTCATTCTCTGTCCCTCCCCCACTCACACTATCTCTGTTTTCTCAAAATAAATAAATAAACTAAAAAAAAAACCTTATTAAACCATAAAATGATCCAGAGAAATGGCCCTGCCTAACATCTCTCTCATTAGAAAACCAATCATTCTCATTAAAACTATTCTTTCAAATAACAGCATCTTCCTTGCCTATAAAAACCAACAATAACACCTCTTTTCAGAGATAAGGGTGCTTTCTCATCACGTATTTTACAATGTCTGGGTGAATGCAATTACTCTAAATCTTTTGAAGGACCTATTTATGGGTTGAATGAGGAAGTTGTACATTGTAAATATATTTTATATTCTAGTCCATGAAAAATTTTAGAGGAATTTTTCTGTATTTACAAGGAATTTTGAATGTCTTAAAAAAACTTAACGTTTATTCATTTTTGAGAGACAGAGAGTGCAAAAAGGCCTGGGGCAGAAGGAGGGAGACACAAAATCCAAAGCAGGCTCCAGGCTCTGAGTTGTCAGCATAGAGTCTGACATGGGGCTCAAACTCACGAACTGTGAGATCATGACCTGAGCCAAAGTCAGAGCTTAATTGACTGAGCCACCCAGGTGCCCCAGGAATTTCTAATGTCTTAAAGCCATTTAGCAAAGTAATTATTTGGTCTTTGCTTCAGTTAACTAAACTTAGCAAACAATTAAATCCACTGAAGATAGAGTCTTGTCAAGAGTACCAATATCTGTGGCTCAATCTGAATTATATTTCTCCCTCCTTGGTTTAGCAACCTCAGACTATATTTTAGTGCCTTTAAAACCATTTTTTCTCATATCTTTTATATGAGTTTTTCTTTTTGGGGGTGGTGGAATGTTTTTCCAAGTAGAAGGGGTAAAGCCATTTCGTGTTTCTCCATTTTAGAGGGAGTGGAAGACCTCATGAACTGATTTTTTAACTTCTAAAGGATCAACCTACATGGTTCATAAAGAGTGGGTTGATGTACTATAGGAATGAAAGCAGAAAGATCAGTTGGGAGCCTATTCTAGAAGAAAAGGAAATATCAAATGCTGGGTTGGACTAGACTAGTGGCTGAGTAAATGGGAGACAGATATGATATATATTTTACAGGTAGGTCACGTTGATAGTCATGCAAAGTAGTTTTCATCTATTACATTTTCTCACACTATAGAAAGTAGTATAAATTGCATATTAAAAAATTATAGGCCAATCTTTGTATGCTGTAACTAGTAATGATAATGTATTAAATATTAATGGATTAAAGGTTTTTTTCATTAGTAAGATTTAGCATAATTAAACTTGAAAACTTTAGCATTTACTATAATGGAAGATGCACTCTGTTTTCAAGAACATTAAATGGAAAAGATAGAAATAATGGATTTCTATAAAATTCTCTTAAGTCTGTTAAATTGATTTACTAAAATTAGAGACATATTTAAATGAGTTATAAGTCACATCGTTACTCTCAGATAATAATGTATATATTTGTAATTTATTGGGATCTCAGTTTTGTAAATTTAATCATCAGAATTTTTATTCACTTTAGCATGAAACAACTTGGAGTTAGACCAAGATGACTTTGATAGCAATTTATTTGATAGAATGTCTTCCAAGCCACACCATCAAGCAACAGATGAGAATATCTGAAAAATTTTATAATACAACTTTGTATAAATTATATAAAATATTTTAATTCAAGAAAGTAAAATTCTACATAACTGGGAAAATCCTATATTTTGAAGAAACTTAATAGGTAGGTAGATAGATGTATTTGTAGATAAAAGAATGCATGCTTTCTAATAAACTATCCAGTTGCCTTTTGATATTATTGGTTTAAACTTAATCATTGATTTTTCTTTAACCACACCTGAATAGCCATTCTCTCAAAAGCCCTCATGATAATTTTTGTCAGAACTTTTCTTAGGCTGAGCAATAACCATTCTATCATTCCTTCTAATTTTTGCTACGATTGCTTATAAAAAGTTCTTTGTCCTTCTTTAGACAGTTTCTTAAGCAAATATTGTTTCTGCCTTATAGCTATTTCTGCTCCTATGTTTGATCTAGCACAAAAAAAGATATACTCACACTGCTTTAAGCATCCCCTTAAGTTCTTGTTTTATTTTAAAGAAAACGATGTAACATAAGGTTATTTTTTATGTTTTTTTCCTGTAATTATTTGTACTCACTAAAATGTTAGTGAATATATTTTAAATTGATATATAATGTTTAAAAATAATTATTTTTTAATTCCATTCTTTAGCCCATTTTTCTTCCTTATTTTATTATTAACTGACAGTTCCATATTTATTTGAGAAGTAAATTTCTATTGACTGGGAAGGAGATGGGATATAAAATAAAAATTTAAGATACATATGATCCAGAATATGAATATTAAGCACTATTTCCAATGTGATGCACTCAATTATAAATGGCTTAAACGTGGCACACAGAATTTACAGCCTCTTTTCATTTTCACTTCCACTAATGTCTTAAGATATTAAGAAGTCAATTACTTGAATAACCCTTGATTATTTGAAATGATAAATTGAAAGTTTAATATATATTTTTAAATGTGCATGTTCTCCTTTATAATGATAACTTATAATAATTATTTCTGAACATTAAAGATATTAAATATTCTCCCTTTTAAATTGAATTAATATGAATTGGATTTAGATTCTGCAGAAAAAAAATGTCCAAAAAGAATCAACATACATAAAATTTAAATGTCCTTAACAGCATACAATCTATCAGGTCCTTCATTTGGATCTCAGCAGTTAACTTGGCTCATCCCAATTTGTTCTGCATGAATATGTACATCTCAATCCATGCAATAAGAACAACCAAATGTATTGCAATACACGACAGGCCCACTCAACCAAAATTATGTCCTTCATCCTCCACAACTTCTAAATAACAACTTCTAAATAACCCATTAAGCACTGATGACAGTGAGAATATGTGTCTATGATCTGAATTTATAATCTGACTTCATTTAATGTGTAAATATCTATGTTTGTACAATTAAAAACATTTTTTAATGTTTATTTAATTTTGAGAGAGACAAAGAGAGAGTGAGTGGCACAGGGGCAGAGAGAGAGGGAGACACAGAATCTGAAGCAGGCTCCAGGCTCTGACCTGTCAGCACAGATCCTGATGTGGGGCTTGAACTCACGAGCCATGAGATCATGACCTGAGTCGAAGTGGACACTTAACCAACTGAGCCACCCAGGTGTCCCTAGGTTTATATACTTCTAATGCTTACTGACATTTACCAGAGGTAACTACTGTATACATTTGAGGAAACACTGTTTAATTGGAAACTTTACCAAATGTTCTTTGTGGAGACATGTTCCAATCATAAGTTTAACCTGAAATTTGTTCTTGTTCCATCTTTCCCCATTTCATTGTCAACTACATTCAGTGGGAAGAAAACAAAATTGTAACAATATTGCACCATACATGAATGAAAGAAAGACATAGAGATTTGATCATATTTTTAGAAGACAGATAACAGATTGCTATTTGTGGATGAAGCAGAGTGGTAAGAGCTGCAGGCCTCTGACTAGAAGAATCATGCTTCCAACCCTGTCACAAATGATGATAAAAATACAGGAGTGCAACTCTAACAAGGAATGTTGTTTTTGTTTGTTTTAATATTTTGTTTTATTTTTTAAGATTTTTTTAATGTTTATTTTTGAGAGAGAGAGAGAGAGAGAGAGAGAGAAACAGTAAGCGGGGGAGGGGCAGAGAGAAAGGGAGACACAGAGTCCAAAGCAGACTCCAGGCTCTGATCTGTCAGCACAGAATCCGACAAGGGGCTCAAACCCATGAACTGTGAGATCATGACCTGAGCCGAAGTGGGACGCTCAATCGACTGAGCCACCCAGGTTTCCCAAATGAGGAATATTTGAAGATAGGCATACTTGACTAAGAAAATGTGAGCATGACAAAGCCAAACAAACAAATAAAAAATAAGCCCCAGTATGAACAGAATACACGGATAGGCAATAAATTATATAAAAAAAAAATGTTTGCAATGCTGCAGATAGAGATATTATCTCTAATTTATAATAGTACTTGATAAATGACAAGAGTGTTCAATATTAGAAAATCTACAAAATATCTGAAGAGGCAATTCATAGAAGAACAAATCCTAATGAAAAGATGCTTAAACTCATTAGTTTTCAGGGTAATGCAAAGTAACCATGAGCTACCACATAGGAATCAGACTAGCAAAAACGAAAAACTCTTTTAACATTTTTTTGGTGAAAGAGTATGAATGTACAAAGGTGTTATCATATGTTGTTCGTGGAAAATGTAAATTTCTATGGCTTTTAACAAATCCTTTGGGAAATATAGATATAGATATATCTAGTCTAACCTATAAACTTCTTTTTTGGTAACCTATCCCACAGATACAATGGCACCAGTCTATAAGGACACGGGAGCAATTATGTTACGGTGACATTGTTTGTAGTTATAGACATTCCTGAAATGAAGTAGATTTCTATTGACAAGAGAATAATTGTATAACTAAAATAACATGGTATAATCACATATTAGAATACCATGCATCAGTCAAAATAGTGACTTAGAAATATACCAAGTGATTTTATTTATTTTTTTTTATTAACGTTTATTTATTTTTGGGACAGAGAGAGACAGAGCATGAACGGGGGAGGGGCAGAGAGAGGGGGAGACACAGAATTGGAAACAGGCTCCAGGCTCTGAGCCATCAGCCCAGAGCCTGACGCGGGGCTCGAACTCACGGACCGCGAGATTGTGACATGGCTGAAGTCGGATGCTTAACCAACTGCGCCACCCAGGCGCCCCTATACCAAGTGATTTTAAATAATGGCACAAGTTTTAACTGAATAAAAAATGAAGACAAATGTGCTGACTATAATCCCATTTTTATATAATTATAATAAATCTTTAGTGTACTGTATGTGTTATAATAATGATATTATATCTATGTTGTACAATGTATAATTACACTGGTATAGAGAACAAACAGAATAAAATATCCCTACACAGATTGTGGTTTTGTGTATGTGTTGAGTATGGGTGTGAATGATCTGTGGACAGGATAAAAAAAAAGTGAGAAAAAAGCCATGGAAAATTAAAATGGTAAAAATCATAAAAAATAACAATATGTATGATATGAGGGCGTGCATGCATTTACTCAAGTAAATAATTGTGTAAGTAAGATGTTTTAAGAGGAAATGGGAGAGAATGAGCACTCCAAGCTGAGGAGTTGAAGAAAGTGAACTAAACACAACTACCTTCTGATAATCCATTAATATCATTCATAATGTCACAACTACAAGAAGAAAGACGTAAACAGACTAGAGGTGTGATCACATCTCCAGAAGACAGGTAACAGGTTGCTATTTGTGTATGAAGCAGAGTTGTGGAAGCCACGAGCCTCTGAAGCAATGAATTAGGCTTCCAACCTGCCACATGAGGGCGAGAAGGCCTGAATGCAACTCTTCCAGGCATGTTTAAAGGAACCGAAGGTGCTTAGGAAAATAGCTCTTGGGTAACCACAATGAGTCTTTGTCTATTTGAACTCCTGCTCTATGGATTAATTATTTGACTTTTAACTTCCACATACTGATTCAACAAAAATAGCATGTTAACTAAAGAGAATAAGCCTAATCCAAAAATTGTGTGTCAGAGCCAATGATTCTACAGAAGCATATAATTAAGTGAGCATTTGTCCTTGGAATTCAGATGCATTTGATTTCCCATCATATTGCCTTCTGTATCCTATAACTATTATAATTCACACCTTTTTCTTCACTTAGTCAAACTTAAATATGAAATCAACTGCCTGTATATTCTTAAAATATTCACATAATATTTTGAAGATGCTAAATAAAACTTTTTATTGTAAAGATACTTGAAAAATAACTATTATATCAACATATTCAAGATTGTATATATATAAATTACGATAAATATTTTAAAATCATGAATGGTCAGTCTTGTATAACTGAGGCACCAAAAGTTAATGAAGGGGTCAATAGATGCCACTGCCACCAAGAAGAACACGAAAATTAAGATAGTTCTTCCACAGGGGTGCCTGGATAGCTCAGTTGGTTAAGTGTCTGACTTTTGACTTTAGCTCAGGTTATGATCTCATGGTTCTTGTGTTCAAGCCCTGTGTCAGGCTCTGAGCTGACAGGAAGGAGCTTACTGGAAATTCTCTCTGCACCTCCCCTGCTCTCTCTCTCTCTCTCTCAAAAATAAATAAATAAACATTCATAAAAAAGGTAGTTCTTCCACATATGTCTTAGGCTTTTTACGATCTGATTGAGAACCTTACTATGATTAAAAGGAGAATTTTTTTTTCAGTAAGAAGAGGGGAGGGGATGCAAAACAGAATAAGAAAAATGGAAGTTAACATGCATGTATTCATTCTTGTATCTTAATTATTATTAATAAATAATATACTTAAGATTGCATAAATCATAACACTTAATATAGACGAGTTTAAATTACTACATCATTGCAAATCCCACCAACGTATGTGTTTTCATATTCCCCAAAATATTCAACTATAGGTCTGGTTAATTCAGGAAAGGGTATTTTTTTTTTTTCTGGTACACTGAAAAAGAATTTTGAAAAGATAGATCAATCTTTTTTTTTGAATTTAAATTTTTTTTTTTTTAATTTTTGAGACAGAGAGAGACAGAGCATTAGCAGGGGAGGGTCAGAGAGAGAGGGAGACACAGAATTCGAAGCAAGCTCCATGCTCTGAGCCATCAGAACAGAGCCTGACGGGGGGCTCAAACTCACGAACCGTGAGATCATGACCTGAGCCAAAGTCGGATGCTCAACCGACTGAGCCACCCAGGTGCCCCAAGATAGATCAATCTTTAAAATTTAATACAGATTATCCAGTTATCTGCAAAGTGATTACTGAAAAATAAGGACTTCACGAGGAGCATTTTCTCAGGACGTACAATGGTTAAGGAAATGTACTAGAAAGAGAAGAATTTGTGGCTCTGCTTAGCAGATTCAGTTGAGACCATACTTACAAGTATGCATTTATTTGATTTCACTTTTAGATTAACTTTCATCTCCTCTACTAATCTGTGAGCTCCATGAGGATAATCTGTTCAGCATTTTATTCCCCCTATCTAGCACATAGCCTAACCCTTACCTGAGACCCAATTCTTAAATAGTAAAAGAATTAATAAAGAAACTCTAATATAACTGGTTGCCCATTGTAAGGTGTGAATCATCATTGAAATAAATGGCCAGCATTGTGTAATATGTATCATTATTATTAGATGCCTAATAAGTGGACATTTAAATGTGGTTACATGGTTATTCCTAGAAATTATGCAAATAGCCACATAAAGAGTAAAAGATCATATATCCAAACTAAATTAAAGTTATTGTTAAGTTGAATATACATGTATACAGAAGGCTAAAGAGACGTCTTAAGGATGGAGGCAGTCTCTAAAGATAATAAAGATAACTTTTGAGGTTTGCAAAAATGTGGTATTATAATAGCAAGCAGAAAGCTAAGGTAAAAAGTTTGAGATAGATAAGTAGTAATATTTCCAGCCATAATAAAATGATTTGGCTACATGATTATAAGAAGTTTATTAGAATTTAAGCTATGTAAATTTAGGGACATCATCCATACTGATTTTCATTTCTGCAGAAACTGGAAGGAAATCTGGCAGGCATTAGGTGCAGAATAAATATTTGTTGAGTCAATTAATTAAATTGCTCTGCCTTGCACATTCCTTTAGTTGGATTTCCTCAATTTAGAAAAAGAAGCTTAACTATAATATATATGTTTTATAAGTATATATTACATATTTAAGTGTATATAGTTTTGTATATAAATATACATAGCTTAAGTTATAGCATATGACTAATATTTAATAATATTGAAATTAATACACTTACATTTTAGTTCTCTATCTCATTCTTGTTACACTAATTTCAACTTTTTAAAATTGTTGATTTTGTTTATTACTCTATGGATAAACCTTATGAATCAATTAATCCCTTTTCCTACATATATTTTTACTCCCTTGGGCAATGAAAGGGGTTAATGATGTAAAGATTTCAAGATATGAATTCCAATATGCATCACACATTAGGAAAACAAATATTAAAATGTAAATATCATGCAATACCAAATTGTATCCCCTGAATATTCCCATAAATATGTATTTAAAACACATTTCTCCAAGTAAGTCAATAATTATAAACTTCTTTATAGACACAGTGGTCCTGTAGTAGACTCATCTCACAATCTGTAACACTATTCAATCTCTATTCTCCACAGGTAAAGGATTCCATCTTAATAAGTTTGGAAAGCAAGCAAAGGATGTTTTAAAAAAGAATTGGGTTTTTAAAGAAAAGAGTACAACTTCTAATTTTAAATTTAGACTTTATAAACATTTGGGAAATTAGGTAAAAGTCATCCTTATCTAAATAAATTTATATTTTCTGGACCAAAATAAATGATGACCCTAAACTTATTCTAAAAGTATGGATTAGTTTCTCTTGTTATCCTTTTTTATTTATTTTAGGCATACTTGCTACAGGTAATTTTCTGGGGGAGGACTGAGCAGTGAGATTATATTCTTAGGAGAGTCCAGAAACCCTCAATAGCTGCTGGATGTGCAAAAACTTTTGCTGAGGTGCCTGCAGTGATGACTAAAGCTGACAACAGGTGCCATTAGGCACTAATCCCTAGATCCCTTACACTGAGTCCTGGTTCCTAAATTCAAATCAGTGGATGTTCCTTGCTTGTTTAATTTTGTTTTAGAAACTTCTTCAGCCCTAGATATTTTTATTCATTAAATAAATTTTGCTGGCTACCTCTAGATATATCAGGCACTACATTCACTGGTAACTCACCAACATGAACAAAACAGTCCTTAAAGATAAGGAGTGAATAGATTTGTAGGAGGTAGATAGGAAAATAGACAACTATAAAACAATGTATAAGTTAGTATAGAGTTGGTTACAGGGGAAATTAATGGGAATTAATGGAAAGTGACACATTTCAGGTTCATCGGTAGTGGGAGAACCTAGGAAGACAAGGGCAAGTAAGGCATCTTAAAACCTAAACTGAGTCTGATACCTAAGAAATGAACAGTAATGAACCTGGATAAGGGGAAGTAGGAAAGATTTCTAGAAAGGGTGGATAGCGTGAAAAAAAAGGACAGAAGAGAAAGAGATAAACTTTATCTTCTGTCATTTTGAAAGAAAGAGATTTTTCTTTTCAATTCAAGATAAATGTCAAATAATTTGGTAGGCTTTATAAATTATCAACTAATCCGATGACTATTTACAGATTCGCACAATGAATGCATTCATCTTAAACACATTTATGGAGTGCCTACTCTGACTCAGACATTGTGCTAGCGGTGTGATTAGAGTCCTAAACAAGACTGACAAGTCCCTGCCATCCTGGGGCTTGCATTTGAGAGAGAGTGACAGATAATACAATAAACAAGCAATTCAATCATATTTAATGGTAGTGGAGGGTTCTTTAGATTCAGCAGCACGCACTGGACCTTAAGACACATGCCAAGCTAAGAGCCACAGAAGGAATATTCCAGTCATGGAAAAGGACAACCAAAACCCCTGAGACATAAATATCATGTTGTATTAGCAATAATGCTCAGATTTTAAGCATACATCAAATCACATGTGTTGTATAATTGAAATTTGCTAAGAGAGTAGAATTAAGTGCTTTCTCTCTCTTATACACACACAGATATATGAGGTGATGAAGTATGGATTAAATCAATGTGTGTCTTGTGGGGGGGGTCCTTTCACCATGCATATGCATATCAGATCATCACATTGTACACTTTAATTATTGTGTATTTTTTTAAGTTTATTTATTTATTTTAAGAGAGAGAGAGAGAGAGAGAGAGCAAGTGCACACTAGCAGGTGAGGGGCAGAGAGACAGAATCCCAAGCAGGCTCCATGCTGACAGTGCAGAGTCCAACACGGGGCTCAAACTCATAACCTGAGATGAAATCAAGAGTCAGAAAACTTAACTGTCTGAGTCACCCAGGCGCCCCCTATTTTGTACTTTTATTTGTTAATTATACCTTAGTAAAACTGGGGAAAAGATCATATGGAAGTCTGGCTAAAACCCGGTTGCTAGGTCTGTCACTTAGAGTTTCTGAGTCAGTAGACGGGAGAGACTAGAGAATTTGTATTTCTGTAATAGTCCAGGGACTGACTATACTGGGAGAACCACTGGATTAGAGATCCTGAAAGAGGTCTATGTGGCTACTGTGTTGGAGGAGAGTTTTATAAGCTGAAAAGGATCAGAGTAAGTCTATAAACTGAAAGTGTACAGAGGAGTCAGATCACATACACTCCCACTAACCACAATAGTTTATGTTTAATCTAAATGCTATGAGAAGACACTGAAGGGTTTTCAGCAGGGTAGTATTATGACCTGATTTACATTTTAAAAGTATCACTCTGGTTTCTACTAATAAAATGTATTGCAGTGTTGAAAGAGATCAAATAGAGAGACTTATAGAAAATCCCTATAGTAGTCTACATGAGAGACAATAGCTTTTTGTACAAGGAACATGTCAGCAGAAATGAATTTGCTAAAAGAACTAATGTGGGGATTGACCAAAAGGGAGAATTCAAGAATGACTCTTAAGTTTGGGGGCTGAGCACCTAGTGGCTCTATTAATGGAGAAAGAATAATAATAGAAAAGCTTAATGAAAGGTTCTCTTACATTGTTAATGTTGTGGGACTATGACCGCATTTTGAGTAGCCCTGGTTTAGATGTTATGTAGACAAATATAAAGATGATTGATTACCTGACAGGAGGAGATTTAGTTCATAGATGTTGATAGGATCCTGGTTTTAGTTGTCCAAAGAAGAAATGAGGAAAGTAAGTAACTGAAGAAAATACATGTTGGTAAAAGTTTCAAGATGATTTTTAGGGAAAAAAAGAACTTGGACTAGTAACTAGAGGAAATTG
The DNA here is from genome assembly GCF_022837055.1 of Prionailurus viverrinus. Lineage (NCBI taxonomy): Eukaryota > Metazoa > Chordata > Mammalia > Carnivora > Felidae > Prionailurus > Prionailurus viverrinus. The sequence goes on from NC_062561.1 coordinate 34,468,989, forward strand.
TGGATTCATTGCAGAGTTTTTAGTTGAGAGATACCAGAATTAATTTATGTATTTGTGGAAATGGTCAGCAGAATAGGAATGAATGGCGTATGGTGTGAAAGAAAGAACAAAATCACTGGAGATTGTTTTAGAGAATGGAATCCAAACACAAGTAGAGACTTTTCTTTGATAGAATGAATGTCATTAGTTTTCTCGAAACTGGAATCCAGATGGAGAATATGCTGCAGGATGATATTACGCTTTTTAGGAGAATTAAAAGTTTATCCATTTGTTCTCCATTTTCTCAGTAGTATAGAATGCAAGGCTATCAGTTGAGAAAAGATGAAAGAGATAAAGTTTGAAATAATTATCTTGGATATTAGGTAAAATTCTTTTGGAATTTTCAAAGGATTTCATGGCAGTATTGAGCATGTGAACATGGGGTAATGAATTTAGGTTGAACACGTAGCCAGTATTCATTTACCCCAAAATTTCAATTACTGAAATGAAGGCCCAGAGAGGAGGAGAATTGATTTATATCAGAGGAAAGGTTTTGCTTGCAATAGAACAGAGGAAATGAAAGGAAAAGGAATTGAAATCTATGTAAGGATAGGATTATAGTATTATACCATGGAATATAAGCTGGCAAAGTGAGAAACGATGACTAGAATAAAAAGTTAGTAGTAGTTGATAAGTCAATGGATCAGGAGTTGTATGAGCAGTTGAACAATTGTCTTAGTATCAGATAGAGTCAGAAGCCTGAAATATCAAATACACCTTTGATAAATATGTTGTCCATGTAATAAATGGTTTGTTTTGAAATACATTTTACCTTCTTCCAAAGTTCTAAGATAGGCCTTACCACATTTCAAATGTAGCATATAAAACCATGATGTGGGGACATAGATTTTGGGGATTGGTACAGAAGAGAAAAACAGAGAAGAAAACAAACAAACAGAGAAATAGGGAAAGGAAAAAAGACTAATTTCTTTTTTAACATTATTTAGTCATAAAAGTTTATCTTATACATTTTGTGTTCACCATATTTAATATTTTAACTATCCTCAGATAAATATTTTATCAGTCCCCTTACTGGAGCAGGACAGCAAATAAATGCAGAGTATAGATATATCTGTACCTTATTTACCATTTAATATGTATATAATTAAGCATAAAATTTAACTGTGCTTGTTCATTAGTGCAAATTATAATCAATTTGATGAACTCTTCTTGTCTCTCTTAATTTCTAAGATAGAAGGTCCTCTTGGGTTTTATTATCTGTAGTTTCTGAAAAGTCTTAAATACCAATAATACAAGATTGGTGAGTAAATGCTGTTAAACCTTTATTGTTAAGTGATTTGAACCATGACAAATGAAATTGTTGAAGTACAATTATTTACATGGAAATATTGTCATGATTCATTGTTGAGAGACAAAAATATCAGCTTGAAAAACACTACCTTAAGTATAAATTCAATTTTTTAAATGTTTGACTACATTCTGTGTATGAATGTACATATGCACTCAGGGAATAATTTGGATACACACATATAATTAACAGTCATTATCTCTAGGTAATGTAATATTGATTTAGTACTCTCTTTTTATGCTGTATTTTCTATTTTCTCCAATAAACATGTGTTACTTAAAAAATTTTGCAGGTTTATTTCTAAATCTTAAAAATAAGGAATTTGGAAAGCAGTTCTTCTCAAAAGATGTTATATTCCAGCAATAGCTCTATTTGGTATTCACCTAAAGGATACAAAAACACTAATTCAAAAGGATACACGAACCCTGATGTTTATAGCAGTATTATCAACAATAGTCAAATTACGGAAATGGCCCAAATGTCCATTGACTAATGAAAGGATAAGGAAGATGTGGTGTGCTTATATATATATATATATATATATATATATATATATATATATGGTATGTATGTATGTGTATATATATAATGGAATATTACTCAGCCATAAAAAAGAATGAAATCTTGCCATTTGCAATAACATGGACAAATCTAGACAGTATTATGCTAATAAGTCAGTCAGAGAAAGATCAAATCCATATGATCTCACTCATATGTGGAATTTAAGAAATAAAACAAATGATCATGGGGGGAAAGATAGGCAAACCAAGAAACAGATTCTTAACAACAGAGAACAAATTGATGGTTATCAAAGGGGAGGTAATGGGGGAATGGGTAAAATAGGTGATGAGGATTAAGGAGTGCACTTGTGATGAGCACCAAATGATTTATGGAAGTGTTGAATCACTAAATTGTACACCTGAAACTAATATTGCACTGTATGTTAACTAACTGGAATTTAAATAAAAACGAAAAAAAATACTATATTCCTCACCTCACTTTGATCTTCATATATTACATGGGGTGCTTTGCTCCCCAAGCCATGCTAATCAACACAAATTTTATATCCACATTGAAAATTACTATTCAATTAGAAACTACTAAATATATGTGAATATCTCTTTTAAGGACAGCAATGATTTCTCATGGGAAAAACTCTTATTTATGAATACTTTCCATTCCATATTTCTTGTTCAGCTTCTAAAATTATCTTTTTGTTACCTTTTCTAAAATATTTAAGGAAATGACAATCACTGAGACAAAAATAATGAGCTGCCTGAAAGGATTTTCTTATCTATGAAAAAAGAAATATTAACATACAGCAACCCAATAAATTCTACTGTATAAATGAGATGTTCTTTTATTTGTTTTTTTTTCACTTTACTGAATACTTTTTTGTTTGTTTCCTTCCCTTTTTCTGATTGTATCCTGTTGTCATTCCACTTTATCACTAGACCTTAGAATTATTCCACAAAAATCTATGGTCATCCTGTATCTTAATTTCTTAGTACCAAATTAATCTTATATGATTCATTTTAGTCATAATGCTTCAAAACCCACTTTTAGTCATTGGGACTTCTACTTTGGTTCACAGAATGAGCCAAAAATCTTTGATTCCCCAAAACTACCCTAGTATAGCTTGTGCTAATATTTTTAATTAAAAGTTGCAGCTCTTGATCATAGAGATTTTATTTTTAAAGTAATTCATCCTTTTTTTCCCCAATCAATTCTATAGGATTTGGAAACATACATAAAAGCACCAAGTTATTCATAAAAAATTATTTTATAAATTCATATTCTCTGTACATTTATTATTTCAGCCCAGATTTGTCTTGCGTAGCATAACTTTGACCTAAAACATCTATCCTTCCCCACAAAAGTTGTGTACTACTCATAATTTTATCACTCCAAGAAGCTTATCAATATATTAAGAGATTAAAATGATCTCTTCCTTAAGAGGAAATTTCAATGATAATAAAATACAATACTACTTATAATTATTTATCAATCAATGGGAACAAGAGTAAATGAGCTTGCTGCCTTTAATGTTTTAAAACTTGATGTATCAGACCATTCTCACACACGCGCGTGTGCACACACACACAGATGTTCCTAACAACAATAGATAGCCCTGAAAATTAGCTTCTGTCCCTGAAAGAGGTATCCAGAAAGGTTTGAGCAGGAGCCCCTGTAGCAAAGAAGAATGAAGCAGGACAGAACAGTATTGCAAGAGCTCTGAAAATTAGTCATTGGAAATACAATCATTGGAAATATAGCCTATCACAATATTTCTGCTAACTTCGCATAGAATAGAATCAAATATTTTGTAACATAATAATCAAAATATTTAGGATGAAATAAAAAGTCACTTATATCAAGAAACAGGAAAACCACAATTTGAATGAGGACAGAGAATCAACTGATGCCAATACTGAGATGTACCAGATGTTGCAATCACCTGATCATAATTTAAATAGTATCACAAAGATATACTTGTATAAATGTTTGAAACAAATGAAATAATAGAAAACCTCAGCAATGATGTAGAAGTTTAAAAATGACTAAAAGAAAATCATAGCAATAAAAAATATAATGGAAATAAAATCTCAACAGGTGGATATTGAGATGATAACAACCTACAGATTGGAAGGTAACATTTAAAAATTACACATCTAATAGAGATTTCGTACCTGAAATATTTTTTTTAAATGTTTAATGTTTATTTATTTTGAGAGAGAGAGTAAGGCAGTGGCAGAAAGAGACGGAGAGAGATAGAGAATCCCAAGCAGGCTCTGCACTGACAGCTCAGAGCCTGACATGGAGCTCAAACTCATGAACCATGAGATCATGACCTGATCTGTAATCAAGAGTCGAATGCTTAGCTGACTGAGCCACCCAGGTGCCCCAGTATCTAAAATAATTTTTCTAAAAACTCTCAAAATTCAACAGTAGGAAAGAAAAAATCCGTTAGAAAATGTGCCAACGATGTCAGCAGACATTTCACCAAAGAGGATGTACAGAGGCCAAATAAGTACATGAAAATGTGTAACGTCATTAGTGATTAAGCAAAAGCATTGGATCTGCTGTATGTAGCATCCACGTTGCTACAATACTGCTATATTAAGCAAATATACCTATAGGAGTAGCTGAAATAAGAAATAGCTACAACACCAAAGGCGGTTGAGGATGCAGAAAAAGTCACTCACTCACTCACTCATTGCTGGTGGGAATGTAAAATGGTACAGCTGTGCTTGAAAACAGCTTGGGAGTTTCTCAGGGAACTATCCTGCAACCTGCCGTTCACACTCTTGGGTATTTATCTCACAGAAACAAAATTTATGTTCACACAAAAACCTGTGCATGAATTTTCATAGCATTTTTTTTAAGTTTCATTTAAATTCTACTTAGTTACCATACAGGGTAATAGTAATTTCAGGTGTACAATATAGTGGTTCAACACTTCCATACACATACCTGGTATACGTTTATTGCAGCTTTATTTTCTTATAAAAAATACTTATTTTCAGTATTACCATATGTGATTCTGTCACTACTTATAAGAAATAAGGGACGTGTTTCTATCAAAATCGCATAGTTGACCATGTTTAGCAATGGAGGCTAGAAAAATTTCAGTGCTCTTTGCATTATATCTCACACCCTTCCTTCTCCCAAAGAGGCTATCATGATAAAAACAAGAGAAATAGCAAATTTTGAGCCTCTTCTTTCTGGATTCAACTTCAATAGTTAATATGTTAAAAACAATTGGCAAAGTTTGGAAGTTCAAAGGCATTTTTGTTTGTTTGTTTACTGGAGTTGAATATGGATATAAAAGACTGAATCACTGGGGCACCTGGGTGGCCCAGGTGGTTAAGCAACTGATCTCAGGCTCAAGTTATAATCTCATGGTTTGTGAGTTTAAGCCCCTCATTCATCACAGAGCCTGCTTTAGATCCTTTGTCTCCTCCTCTCTCTGCCCCTCGACCCGCATGTGCATGTGCTCCCACTCTCTCTCAAAAATAAGTAAACATTAAAAAAAAAGACTGAATCACCACGTGACTGAAAATATTCAGTAAAAATCTAGTTGCCCTGTCAAAGTAAGGAAATATGGTATGGCAAGAAAAAGCAGAAGGGAATCATCAAAAACCATCCCAAAATATTATATAGGTGATCTCATCACAACCTGTTTAATATAGCCCTGAACTGACTCATATGTATTTCCCAGAGTTGCTGATGACTATCTTGTGTTTATATAGTTCTTTTTCAAAGGAGGTCAGAGCTCTGAAGACTTTAGTTGAGTCAGTCATGAGGGTCAGCACATATTTACACGTTGGTATAATAGAACCAGGTGACTTCCATAAAATAATGTTATTAAAACCATCACTCTTATACTATTTTTTTAAATATATGAAATTTATTGTCAAATTGGTTTCCATACAACACCCAGTGCTCATCCCAACAGGTGCCCTCCTCAATACTCATCACCCACCCTCCCCTCCCTCCCACCCCCCATCAGCCCTCAGTTTGTTCTCAGTTTTTAAGAGTCTCTTATGCTTTGGCTCTCTCCCACTCTAACCTCTTATTTTTTCTTCCTCCCCCCCATGGGTTCCTGTTAAGTTTCTCAGGATCCACATAAGAGTGAAAACGTATGGTATTTGTCTTTCTCTGTATGGCTTATTTCACTTAGCATCACACTCTCCAGTTCCATCCACGTTGCTACAAAAGGCCATATTTCATTCTTTCTCATTGCCATGTAGTACTCCATTGTGTATATAAACCACAATTTCTTTATCCATTCATCAGTTGATGGACATTTAGGCTCTTTCCATAATTTGGCTATTGTTGAGAGTGCTGCTATAAACATTGGGGTATAAGTGCCCCTATGCATTTTTGATAAATCTTATAGTCACTGTGATTCACGGGACAAAAAATGGATAGGGTTTCCTTGCCAGGTACTGCTTTATTTTTTACAAGTTGGGGCAAAATCATTCTAGTCGATATGTTTTTTAAAAAAATGGAAAAATATTGTCAAAGATGTATTTATTAATCTTTATAAGGCACCTATCATTTAGCCTCAGAAATTTTGGAGCTGATTAATGGAACTTGGCCAGAGAAACCAGTAAATAAGTCCAATTTTTCATTCTTTTCCAGAATCACAAAACCTTTATGGATGTTTATATATGTACAGTGTTCCACAGGTGATTTTTTTTAAAGAATACATTCAGTGTGGTCACACAGTATACTATGAACTCCTAGGAAGAACTGTGGTAAAAATTTAATAGCAACACATTATTATGGTGATTATTATGCTTATTCTGAAGTTCTTAAGTAGAGGATTGAAGAAAGCACATCTGATGGAACTTTTATTGCTCTAGCAATTTTGCTGGAACACTGAGGTCTTTTTTTAACGGCCCTTAAAAACAGAATTTATGAAAAGATGAGTTCAAGGAAATGTCATTCTTTCGAAATACATTTCCTCAAGTTGCCATTTCATAAGTAAATTAGTTTTACTCACTTGCTCTTTCCCCTTTTATTGTAAAGGAAGTACTGTAAACCTGTATGCTAATGATCACCAGTTACATAAATGATAAAATGAGAAACCATTATGTGACAAACAAATAGCGGGACTAGTAGCTAGTAAATAACATTAGCCATTATACTCTATTTGCTGTTCCCAAAGTGTGACCTCCTAAGACAACCTTTGGAAATATGTTATCATTTGGGAGGTTAATCATGTGCTAACAGCAATCCTTGGCAGAAAACATGATTTTGACACTACAGCTTTTGATGCTGCAACAATCTTGAAAGTATTGTAAATTCAACTTGAAATCACACAGGGCTAGTACTTATCTTTCTCATTGGATCTGTGGAATTCTAAAAGCTGGTCTGTTTTCAAAATGGCAGAGACAACAATTCTTACATTTTCTGAGATGTTTTTCTGTGTATCAATTTGCCATTAATGGCTAATACTTAAATACAGTGATTGACCCAAGAAACACTGCTTCATTTTTCCTGACTGTGCATTCATAAACTTCCTTTATGATGAGTATATTTACATTCTCATATACATCACAAGTCTGCTGTGCTATTACAAAGGGATATTAAGCTTAGCATGCTATAATATGTGAAACAAAAGAACACATTCATTATCTGTAATGTTAATAGGTTCAATGATTAATAGGAAAGAAAGAGAAGAATTTTAAGTTTTGATGCAGAAAAAGAAGCAGATGACCTAAACAAGGTATTTTTATTCCTACTAGGAGATGTTAAACATTCTAAAAGACTGAAAACAAGGGATCAAGATGAGGACATGGTGACTTAAAAATCATGAACCTAAATTTCTGCTCTGCTGTCAGGTCAAGATTAGTAGAACTAAATAGCTCTATCAATATTGGATACAAAATTGGATATGATTATTCAATATAGTTTTGGAAGAGACTGGTGTTTATCTTTGAAAAAAAATACTTGGAGGGGCACGTGGGTGGCTCAGTCAGTTGAGCCTCGAACTTCAGCTCAGGTCATGATCTCACACTCCGGGAGTTCGAGCCCCACATCGGGCTCTGTGCTGACAGCTCAGAGCCTGGAGCCTGCTTCAGATTCTGTGTCTCCCTCTCTCTCTGTCCCTCCCCTGCTCATGCTCTGTCTCTCTCCGTCTCAAAAATAAATAAAAACATTTTTAAAAATTAACAAATTTATGGGGCGCCTGGGTGGCTCAGTTGGTTAAGCGGCCAACTTCAGCTCAGGTCATGATCTCGCGGTCCGTGAGTTCGAGCCCCGCGTCGGGCTCTGTGCTGACAGCTCAGAGCCTGGAGCCTGTTTCAGATTCTGTGTCTCCCTCTCTCTGGTCCTCCCCCATTCATGCTCTGTCTCTCTCTGTCTCAAAAATAAATAAACGTTAAAAAAAATTTAAAAACAAAATAAATAAAAATAAAAAAATTAAAAAATTAAAAAAAATTAAAAAATACTTGGGTCCTTCTTTTGTGAATTGAGAATAAGCTAAATCCAAGATCTTGGCAAGTTTCAAAATTTGTCATTTCAAATGTGCATGCTTTAGGCATAAAAACTAAAACATCAAAGTTTGAAGGATAAATATTTCACAGATTTACAAACAGAGAAAACAGAATTAAGGAAACTAAAGCAGCAATAATTTTTTTTATTTGTTATGGAGCTATCATGTTGTTATAGTTTGATTTAAAAACAGAGACAACAATCGGGGCGCCTGGGTGGCGCAGTCGGTTAAGCGTCCGACTTCAGCCAGGTCACGATCTCGCGGTCCGGGAGTTCGAGCCCCGCGTCAGGCTCTGGGCTGATGGCTCAGAGCCTGGAGCCTGTTTCCGTATCTGTGTCTCCCTCTCTCTCTTCCCCTCCCCTGTTCATGCTGTGTCTCTCTCTGTCCCAAAAATAAATAAATGTTGAAAAAAAAATTTATAAAAAAAATAAAAAAAAATAAAAATAAAAACAGAGACGACAACAGAATCAGAATTCCAACCTTTCTAAATGTTCAGGTCCCTATCTGCCAGGAATTACATTCATATGTCATCATGCCAGGAGAGAATTTACATGGCTCATAAAGTCTGTAAACATTACATGTAATATTATGTGCATAGATTATTACATACAATAGTATAATGTAGTACAGGTCTCTTTTACATAGATTACAAAGGCAAATATTAATTTAGTCATATTTAGTAATCTCAAAACAGAAGTTCAACCACTTTTAGAAGAGGAAATGAAAGGAAAAATCCACACCTAGGAAGAAATTCTAGACAGTGAATTTGCCTGTACATGTTTATACCCTAAAAAGTTAAAATAAAGATACCGAGATTAAATTGACCCAGAAAGTCTCAGCTGACAAACAGATTTCCACATTACATATATTTTTTCAATCTCATGGATTTATTAAAATAAACTATCAAAGATATTATTATTATTAGGTAAGTTGAGAATTCTGAGAAGCCAGCTTGGATTAGAAATGAAAAAGCCCTGACAATGTGGCTTATTAAGTTATTTCATCCAAAATGTCACTAATGTAAAAATGAGTTTTCTTGCCTTTTGTTTCTTTCTTGCAATAAACTTATTTAGTACCTTTCCTGTGTAAAACACTGCACTAAACACTGGTTATAAAGTTTCTTCACTATTTGATTTTACAGTATAATAAGTGACACAGAAAAGTTAGCAAGAGATTAAACACAATATGATAGGTGTTATAACAAGGGCAGTGAAGATTTTGGGGGTCATGGATGGACACGTAAGATAACATCTAAGCTCTAATCTGAAAGATGAGTAGGTGTCACACAGTGATAGTGGTTTTGTTTTTTAGTGAGAGAAAAGAAAATGTGTAATGGGATGTTGGAAACAGGAAAAGGTCATAAATAAACAAGTTCTTAAAGGGAAGGGACATAGACAATTGGGCCAATCTGAGAAGATAAGGATGCAAGGCCTTTGAATCTATAACATAGTTTAGATATTTTCCCAAAAGCAATGAGGGATCCACTAAAATTTTTAAGCATTGGAATAATATGAAGAGATTTTATTGTTGTTGTTGAAGATAATTCCTAAAGTTGTGTGATAAATGGATTGGAAAGTAAAAAACAAAAAAACAAAAAACAAAAAAACAAAGAATATATATTAGTAATATTAAAGTAGTATGGGAGAGAGGTAAAGATGTGTGTCTTTGGGAAAAGATGGTGGGGAATAAGGAAAAAAAAGAGTGGATTTAAGTCATACTTTAAAGGAAAACTTGGAATGAGTATGTTATTAATTGGATGCAAAGTAGAGAGTGAAATAATTCAAGAGTAATGTCTAGGTTTACAGTCTAAGAAATATTACAGACATAAGATAGCTACTGTGAGTTAATGTTAGTAACTATAAATACATTGTGAAGATATGATAAATTTGATGAGTATTAGAATTTATAATTTTATAGTAATTAGATTTAGAATATGCTTCACAAATATCCAATTATAAAAATAAGGGACATTTTTATTTAATATCTAACACAAATTGGCTATAACACACACACATACCTACACTCCACATGCATTAACACACCCACACACACACACCTACCCACCCACACACACACACACACACACACACACACACACACACACACACACACAGAGTTATTGCTAAAAGGACAACAGGAAATTATCCTTCTCAATTTCTATAACAGAAAAAAAAATTTTTTCTCCAAATAAATTTCAAAGTCAACTAATTTGTTCAGATGAGATAAACTTGCATGTATAAGTATATCAGAGTTTGATTTTAACTTTGAATTCATTCTTGGAAATTTTTTTCTGAGATTTTTCCAAGAACAAATAAATAAAAGATATATATTTTAACAATAAAGTCAATATCAGCCTCCCTTCTTTTTTTCCAATAGACTTTAATTTTTACAGCAGTTTTGGATTTTCTACATTGAGGGTGATGTTACCTGAGAACAAAGAGTTTTATTTCTTCCCTCTTAATCAATGTATATTTTATTTATTTTTCCTGTCTTATAGCATTAGTTAGGGCTTCAAGTTCGATGTTAAAGAATAGTGCCAAGAGGTGGCATCTTTGCTATGTGCCTGATATTAGTGGCTTGAAGCTTCTCACTGTGATGCATAGGGGTTTTTATAGATTTTTTTAATTCTTTATCAATTTAAGAAAGCTCCCCTCTATTTCTAGTGTATCATGAATGGATATTGGATTTCCTCAAGTGTTTTTTCTGTTACTATTTATATGATCATATAATTGATTTTCTTTAGGTTTTTGATGTGATGGATTACATTTATTTTTGAATGTTGAACCAGCCTTACATAACTGGAATAAAACCCACTTGGTCATGGTATATTATTCTTTTTATGCATTGTTGGATTTAATTTGCTATTTTGTTGAGGGCTTTGCATCCATATTTATGAGACATATTGATACACAGTTATCTTTTCTTGTAATGTCTTTGTCTGGGTATGGTGTTGGGACAATGCTGGTCTCAGAAAATAAGTTAGGAAGTATTTCCTCTAATATCTTCTGAAGGAGATTGTAAAGAATTAGTGTAATTCCTTCCCTAAATGTTAGATAAAATTCACTGTTGAACCCATCTGAACCTGGTGCTACCTGTTTTAGAAGTTCATTAATTATTGATCAATTTATTTAATAGACATATGCCTATTCATATTATCTATTTTCTCTTGTGTGAGTTTTGGCAGATTATATATTTTAAATAATAGGTCTATTTCATCTAGGTTATCAAATTTGTGGACAGACTTGTTTATAATATTTCCTATTTATCCTTTTCAAAGTCTATGAGACCTATAATGATATCTATTTTTTTTTAATTATTGATGTTAGTAATTTGTGGTCATCTCTTTTATTCTTAGTTAGCCTAAGGAGGCTTAGTGATTTATTGATCCTTTGATTTGGTTGATTTTCCCTGTATATTTCCTATTTTCAATTTCATTGATTTCTGCCCTAAATTTTATTATTTGTTTTATTCTACTTACTTTGAATTTATTTTTCTTTTTGTAGTTTCCTAAGACAGAAGTTTAGGCAATGGAGATTAGAATTTCCTTTATTTTTTTTTTCTAGGATATACATTTACTACTTTAAATTTCCCTCTAAGCCCTGCTTTCATGGCACCCTCTTTTGTTTCTGCATGACATCCACTGCATTTACCATATCATGTAGTACATATAATGGTCAGATCATGTGTTTGTGTTCTGCATTATATATATATATATATTTATATATATATAAACTGAAGGAGGCAGAGCTTGCCTCATTCAGTACGATTTTCAGTATCAAACAAAGCTTCTGGTACTAATTGGTGTTCAACATACAAATATTGTATTAAATGTAATTGGATAAAACATGGTATACTTTTATACTTATCACAGATTCATATGTATACTTAGAAATTCCAGGTAATACAGAAACAACTTTTAGATCCTAGTTATAAATCAGTAGAAAATATCATAATAGAATCTTAGAATATGAACAAAATTTAGAAATCATCTATTCCACCCAGTACTCACTACAGAAATCTCTCTCAGTATCTTGATCTATGACCTTTGAGTATTCCACCTTCTCTATTGTTCTTCTAGCAATGCACACAACAATGTAGCTACCTTTATACACTGCTGGAAAAGTTGCACTACTTGAACTTCTTTTTTAATATTGTGCCCAAATGTCCCTCATGTACATTCTACCCAGAAGTATGATTTAATTTTTACTTTCACACTAGAGCCCCTTTTACCCTCAACTCATCACATTTTAAGGGATTACTGATATTTAATTAACTAAGACTCCCATTTTCTTTTTTGTTTAAATTTGCTAGAGTGAATACAAGTACATTATATTCCAAATATAAACAAGTGTGTGTATGTGTCTATATGTATCTGTATGTGTGTGCTTTCAATGAATTCACATATATGCCTATTAAACATTTTACTATCTTACAACATTAACTATGCCTCTCTCTTTTGTAGAATTTTAAAATTTACTAACTCTTGGTTTCCTTGATTCTGCATTTTCCTTCATTCTAGTTATAGATAAAAGTGATAAACAAAACAGGACCAACTCAGAGTTCTTCTAGGTTAAAAGTAAACTACTGTGTTTAGTATAACTTACACATCCAACTGTTTTGTTCCAGTTCATAATCCTTTCTTTGTCTTTAAGAAGAGTAAAATAGTAAGAGTAGATATTGTCTCTCTTGTCAATTAAAAGAAAATCTATTTGTCTTGCCCATTTTAAGGATTTAAGAATTTCCCCAACTATTGGCACAATCTAAGTAGTCTGTTCCTAAATCAGTATTAGAGTGTACCTATTTTGTTTGTTACTCATTACTTTTCTAGAACCTTGCAATATAAGACTAAAGGACAAATTTGCTAGGACAACATGAATAAGATAATGTTGTAAAGTATAGTATGGCTTTAGTATCAACAGGTACATTCTTTCAGTATGTCCATCATCTGTTTTTTTAAGGGGAAAATAAAAAATGTCTTTGGTGGAAATGTCAGAGAGTACTGGAAAAACTATTATATTTTCTGTATATGGGCAAAAGCCTTCAGGAAAAGGAACAATAAAATAAGACACTTGAGGTATCGTTCTCAAAGAACGTGAAAGAGAAGCACAAACAACTTCATAGCACTATAAATGTAAGTTCTAGTGGGGCTAAGAGATCAAAATTCCAGTTTTCACATTTCATAAGAGAAACTGATGATAAAAGAGATCCATTATCACAGAAATTATTAGTGGCAATCTCTTCAAACTAGTTTTATTATTATAACAGGATTCTTTATGTTATTTTTGTGGGTAGTCAACTATATAAATGTGCAGTAAGAGCGTGGTGAAAAGGATATAAACAAATAAGTACCAGTGCTTAACTAGTGATTGAGAAAACCCTATTGCCTCTGGGTTTATACATAGATGAATTTCCTTTTTTTTTAACTGTTAAGTGGGAACATTGCCTTGAAAAAGATTTATCCTAGGTCATCAGTAATAAAACAGGCTTGATAGAGCATAAGTAAACCTGGATAAATATTGTACATATTATTGTTAATACTGTTATGTTTCACAGTGTAAGCAAAAGCTTTCTTCTACATTTTAAGTGTCTATATTTAATCTCTTTATTATTTAATTTTACATTTATATTCTTTCAAACCCAATTTTATGCTTTAAAATGTTTTATAACTTTATATTCTACTTGTCATTATGAAGAACAGTAAAGAGCCAGTTGGATTAATGGTAAAAAAAAAAAGACTATTAAAAAAAAGAATGCAAAAGTCCCACCTTCTAAAGAAAATTGTTATCTTTATGTGAGTTCAGATGTTTGGCAGGTTTACATATGTAAAGGAATTACATAGTATAGAAATTATGTGCCAAATTTTTATCCCATGGGATTTGCTTGCAACTGCATATGAGAAGAATCTAGTTTAGATAGAAAACATGTTATTTAAGAAATAAGAGGGGCAGACAGTTCATGAATTATTATTACACTTGTTCATTAGCAATTATAGATTCTGCATATTAGCTGCAAATAGCTAGAAAATGATGATTATAAACATTCTGAGAAAATCAAGGTGATGCATAAATGCTGAATAACAATGAGCACAAAGGTTATGATAATAACAAAATGATGGCTGGTGACTTCAGCATTTTTAGTTTGCTATTGTAATCTGTTTAAAAGCTTTTATTAGATAATTTGATGTGCTTCTGAGATGAAAAATTAAGGTCTGTAGGCGACAGAGAAGCCATTAAGAGAAAATTCTCCAGAGAGGAAGGAACATTGACAACCTTTGAAGAACCAGAAAATACCATCTTAAAAAAATAGTTGATGACATTAGAATTACTTAGCCTTGAATGAAAACACTAAAGATGACAATAACTTTCTTTAGATATGGGAGAGGTTTCTATAAAAAGGACTTTTATAAGCACTTCAAATAAATCTAAATCTCTTGCTTGGATAAATTTTTGATGGTCAGAGATGTGATAAAATGACAGTAGCAAAGGCATTATCAAGAATATCACAGAATAATTGTAGAGATGGAGGAATATGGGGATCCCAATCTTGTCTTGTCCCTGAAACACAGTTAGATCAGCATCAAACCATTTTGAGCACCTAGGATATTGATCTGAGGATTAACACCATACTCTGTGTAATTTGAACAAGAGAACTTGGCAAGTGCACAGTGTGGAGAGGTGAACTGGTGGAGAGAGAAGCTGTGGTGTTATGGAGGGGAGGGAGCGAGCCACTTTTGTGGAAAGAGGCCAGGGAGAGAGAGAGAAAGGGGGAGAGAGTGCAGACCATATGGATCATGCAAGGAAAGCATTCCCCTTGAAAATAGCAGGAGAGAAATAGAGAAAGAGTGAAAACACTCACAAGGACCTGGCAAGAAATCTGTGCCCCAAAACCATTCCCTGGGGAAAAGGACAGGGTTTCAATACTGCCAGTTTTCTATAAATAGCGTAACCAGAGTCTGAAATTTCAGCCATCAGTGTGCCTGGTGGGGCTTTCGCGAGGAAGCAGTGTGAATCCCCAGGAGCAGGCAATGTGGTCTGAGGGGACTCTGTGCCCCTCAGGAGTTATCCTGATTGGAATGCATTTGGTAAAGGTGATACAGTCTCCTCATGGGCAAAAGTCCTGTTGTATACCAGAGACCTGCCACATTTATTGATAGTGCAGCAAAACCTGGTACCACTGTGTGTTGTGATTTCTGAACCTCTGCTGTTGCAGTCATACAAACATTTTCTGGAACAAGTCAGTACTGGCTTGCTAGGCAAGACCCTCCCCCAGATAATCAGCCTGGGCCCAAGCCACAGGTGTCTCTGAAACACAGCCACATCTAAGATAAAACTCTGGAGGGGGTTGCTGCCTGGTAGACAGACAACTTGGACACAGACAGAGTGGAGGTGAAGAACCGACAGAAGCCCGAGACAAAGAGGGGTAATTCATCACATGTCTATAAGGGCATGGAATTCCTGCACTAGAGACTAGAGAGTGGGGTGAAGCCATTTTCATCTCCAGCACCCCCACACTGATGGACCCCAGTGAGCAAAGTAGATCCACCAAGTGGAGAATGAAGTCCCACCTATCTGTGCTCTCCA
Source organism: Prionailurus viverrinus (assembly GCF_022837055.1). NCBI lineage: Eukaryota > Metazoa > Chordata > Mammalia > Carnivora > Felidae > Prionailurus > Prionailurus viverrinus. The sequence continues at coordinate 34,484,923 of NC_062561.1, forward strand.
GGTGCATCCTCTGGAAGACTAGCACAAATCCCTTCCACCCACTTAGTCTAAGGACCATAGTGTGCTGCAAAATTTCAGTTCTAGGGGAAACTGGATATAGTTTCATTCAGGTTTCATTTTGTTTGCTTGTTCATGTGTTTGTTCATTTTCTTTGCTTCTGTTTGTGTTTATGTTGTTTTCTTTTTTCTTTCTTTTCTTTTTCTTTCTTGGATACATAAAGAACATTTTTTAAATTCTATTTCCTATTCTTTTTTTATCTTATTATATTATTTTTAAGTATTAATTTCAAGTTTAAAATTTTTTTTTCACGTTTTATTCTTTTCTCTTTTTTTTCTTTTCTCTCAAGCTTCTCTCAATAAGCAGACCAAAATACATCTATGATCTAGGTTCCTTTATTTGATTTTTTGTTTGATTTTGTTATTAATTTTTTAATTTTAACTTTTAATGTAATTTTATTAATTTTTTTTCTCAAAAATGGTAAGACAGAGGAATTCACACCCAAAAAAGAACAGAGAAAAATGACAGCCAGGGATTTAATCAACACAGATATAAGTAAGATGTATGAACTAGAATTTAAAACCACAATTATAAGAATACTAGCTGAGGTTGAAAAAAACATAGAAGTCACCATAGAATTGCTTTATGCAGAGATAATAGCACTAAAATCTAGTCAGTCTGAAATTAAAAATACTATAACTGAGACCCAATCTTGAATGGAGGCCATGATGGCAAGGATGTACAAAGTAGAGCAGTGAATCAGTGATATAGAAGATAAAATTATGGAAAATAATGAAGCTGAATAAAAAAGGGAAACAAAGGCGAAAGATTACAATACAATATTCTGAGAACTCAGCAATGTATTAAAGAGGAATAACATTCATATCATCAGTGTCCCAGGAGATGAAAAGAGAGAAAAAGGGGCAGTTTTATGTGAGCAAATTACAGCTGAAAACTTCCCTCATCTGGGGGAAGGACACAGACATCAAAATCCAAGAAGCAATGAGAATTCCCATAAGATTAAACAAGAAGCTACCATCATGAAGGCATATCATAGTCAAATTCACAAAATACATAGACAAGGAAAGAATCATTAAGGCAGAAAGGAAAAAACAACAACAACAACAACAAAACTTAACCTACAAGGGAAGACAGACCAGGTTCACAGCAGATCTATCCACAGAAACTTGGCTGGCCAGAAAGGAGTGGCAGGATATATTCAACATGCTGAATTAGAAAAATATGCAGCCAAGAATTCTTTATCCAATGAGACTGTCATTCAGAATAGAAGGAGAGATAAAGAGTTCCCCAGACAAATAAAACCTAAAGGAATTCATGACCACTAAACCAGCCCTGCAAGAGATTTTAAGGGGACCTTTTTCAGTGCAGAAAAAAAACAAAACAAAACAAAATAAAACTAACAGCAACAAAGACTAGAAAGGACCAGAGAACGTCACCAGAAATATCAACTTTGCATGCAACACAATGGCACAAAATTCATATCTTTCAATAATTTCTCTGAATGTAAATGAACTAAATGCTCCAATCAAAATACGTAGGGTATCAGAACATATAAAAAAGATCCTTCTATATGCTGCCTACAAGAGACTTATTTTAGATGTAAAAACACTTGCAGATTGAAAGTGAGGGGATGGAGAACCATGTGTCATGCTAATGGACAGCAGAAGAAAGCCAGACTAGCCATACTTATATCAGGTAAACTAGATTTTAAAACATAGACTGTAACAAGATATGAAAAAGAGCATTATATCATAATTAAGCATTATATCCACCAAGAAGATCTAACAATTGTAAATATTTATGCCCCCACCTTGGATTCCCAAATATATAAATCAATTAATCACAAACATAAAGAAACTTATTGATAATAATACAATAATAGTAGGGGATTTCAATACCCCATTTACAACAATGGATAGATCACCTAAGCAGAAAACCAACAAAGAAACAATGACTTTGAATGACACGCTGGGTCAGATGGACTTAACAGACATATTCAGAACTTTTCATCCTAAAGTAGCAGAATACACATTTGTCTCTAGTGTACATGGAACATTCTCCAGAATAGATCACATACCGGGTCACAAATCAGACCTCAGCAAGTGCAAAAAGATCTAGATTATATCATGTGTATTTTTAGATCACAACACTATGAAACTTGAAATGAAACAAGAAAAAAATTTATAAAGATCACAAATACTTGGACATTAAAGAACATCTTACTAAAGAATGAATGGGGGGCGCCTGGGTGGCGCAGTCGGTTAAGCGTCCGACTTCAGCCAGGTCACGATCTCGCGGTCCGTGAGTTCGAGCCCCGCGTCGGGCTCTGGGCTGATGGCTCAGAGCCTGGAGCCTGTTTCCGATACTGTGTCTCCCTCTCTCTCTTCCCCTCCCCCGTTCATGCTCTGTCTCTCTCTGTCCCAAAAATAAATAAACGTTGAAAAAAAAAATTAAAAAAAAAAAAAAAAAGAATGAATGGGTGGGGTGCCTGGGTGGCTCAGTAGGTTGAGTGTCCGACTTCAGCTCAGGTCATGGTCTCACGGTTTGTGGGTTCGAGCCCCATGTCTGGTTCCGTGCTGACAGCTCAGAGCCAGGAGCCTGCTTCAGATTCTGTGTCTCCCTCTCTCTCTGCTCCTCCCTCATTCTCTCTCTCTCTCTCTCAAAAATAAATAAAACATTAAAAAAATAATGAATGGGTTAACCAATTAATTAAAGAGGAAATAAAATTGTACATGGAAGTCAATGTAAATGAAAACACAGCAGTCCAAACCCTTTAGGAGGCAGCAAAGGTGATCATAAGAGAGGAGTATATAGCAATCAGGCCTTCCTAAAGAAGGAAGAAATGTCTCAAATACACAACCTCACCTCACACCTAAAAGAGCTGGAAAAATAACAGCAAATAAAGCCAAAAGCCCATAGAAGAAGGGAAATAATAAAGATTGGAGCAGAAATCAATGATACTGAAATGAAAACAACAGAACAGATCAATAAAACTAGGAGCCAGTTCTTTGAAAGAATTAGCAAAATTGATAAACCTCTAGGCAGACTTATCAAAAAGAAAAAGACCCAAATAAATGCAATCATGAATGAAAGAGGAGAGATCACAACCAACCCTACAGAAATACAAACATTAATAAGAGAATATTATGAGCAAGTATATGCCAACATATTGGGTAATCAGGAAGAAATGGATAAATTCCTAGAAACATATAAACTGCCAAAACTGAAAAAGGAAGAAATAGAAAATTTGAAAAGACCCCTAACCAGTAAATAAATTGAATTAGTAATCAAAAATATCCCAAAAAACAAGAGTCCAGATGAGAGTTGATTGGCTTCCTAGAGGAATTCTACCAAACATTTAAATAAGAGTTAATACCTATTCTTTTGAAGCTGTTCCAAAAAATAGAAAAGGAAGGAAAACTTCCAAACTCACTCTGAGGCCAGGATTACCTTCACTCTAAAATCACACAAAGACCCCCACTAAAAAGGAGAATAACAGACCAATATCCCTGATGAACACAGATGCAAAGATTCTTAGCAAGATACTAGCAAATTGAATCCAACAATACATTAAAAGAATTATTCTCCATGATCAAGTGGTATTTATTCCTGGGCTGCAGGGGTGATTTAATATCTGCAAATCAATCAACATGATATACCACATTAATAAAAGAAAAGGTAGGAATCACAGGATCCTCTCAATAAATGTAAGAAAACAAAACAAAACAAAACAAAACAAAACACCATTTGATGGGGTGCCTGGGTGGTTCAGTAGGTTAAGTGTCCGACTCTTGATTTCAGCTTAGTTCGTGATCTCAAAGTTCATGGGATTGAGCCCTGCATAGGGCTCTGTACTGACAGTACAGAGCCTGCTTGGGATTCTCTCTCTCCCTCTCTTTCTGCCCTCTCCTGTTTCTGCTCATGTGCATGTACTCTCTCTCTCTCTGCCTCTCTCTTTCTCTCTCAAAATAAATAGACATTTTAAAAAAGCATTTGACAAAATACAGCATACTTTCTCGATAAAAACCCTCAAGAAAGTATGAATAGAAGGAATATACCTCAACAACACAAAGGCCACATAACAAAACACCCACAGCTAATATCATCCTCAATGGGGAAAAACTGAGAGATTGCCCCTAAGGTAAGGAACACGACAGGGAGATCCAGTCCCACCGCTGTTGTTCAATATAGTACTGGAAGTCCTAGCATCAGCAATCAGACAACAAAAAGAAATAAAAGGTCTACAAATTGGCAAGGAAGAAGTCAAACTTTCACTCTTCGCAGAAAACGTGTTACTTTCTAAAATGCTTTTGGGGCGCCTGGGTGGCTCAGTCGGTTAAGCGTCCGACTTCAGCTCAGGTCACGATCTCGCGGTCCGTGAGTTCGAGCCCCGCGTCGGGCTCTGGGCTGATGGCTCAGAGCCTGGAGCCTGCTTCCGATTCTGTGTCTCCCTCTCTCTCTGTCCCTTCCCCATTCATGCTCTGTCTCTCTCTGTCTCAAAAATAAATAAACATTTAAAAAATACATTATTAAAAAAAAAAAAATAAAAAAATAAAATGCTTTTACTTATCTGAAAACAAAACTTAGAAATCTTAGGGAGTTGAAATACTTAGCAAACGTACTAAAAATATGCCAAATTATCAATATTTTAGACCTTTTATGTAAAATATTGAAAAAATGTCAAAAATAAGTCTTTACTTTGGAAGTTTTCCATTACAGAGCTCTACTCACAATAGTATTTAAAAAAAAGTCATCTAGTTGAATGAACTGCATTTCTTATCTAAATGACTTGTATAGCTAATATTACTATAACTAAACTGTTTCAGATTAATCAGCCTTATTCCATAGAAAATTGCATTATTTTAAAGTTGGGATTTGGGTCCAATTTTGTCTTCTCTTGATCCACTGCCTCTTTATTTTGCCTTTTACTGTGTTTTATTTTAAGGTCCAGATTACATAATACAATATTGACATCATTGTTATTTCCCTAGAAAACACAGGAAGTGTTTTCTATCCTATTTTTTCTTAAATTTTTAATTACAGGTAACAACTTTATTGAATAAACTGCACTGAAGAATGGAGGTAGAAAGATTTTATTATTTCTTACTAATAGCCCATTAAATTTATTCTGTGGACTCAACTTTACCATGGTGGAATAAAATCTTAGACAAATTTCACAGCTGTTTTCGTCACAGATAATAAAATCATTGTTTATATGTGGCACATGTAAAAATTTTAAGCTACTATACCAAAGTTCTAAAGTTTCACATAGTTTATTTTTGTCCTCCTTCATATTAAGCTGAGAAACCCACCATGGGAAAGTAGCTTATGTTTGATTTCTTCTCTAATTCTCACTCCATTACATCCTTGATGCTGTTTTAAGCACCCACACATTTGAAACACGGAGAATCTGAAGAGGTAAATAAAAGGAAGAGTTTACCGCATTAATATGGATTTAATCTGGCCATATTGCCCATCGTGGGGAGATTCCTCCACATACTGATTCTTCTCATGGGTACTTCTGTATGTTTTTAGGAGATCCTAATTTCTTGAGATCTCTCAAGAATGTGAAAATTCTTGAGATTAAAGAATTCTCTCTTAGCCCTAGTTTCTGATATCTGAATCTTTGTCACAGAAAGCATCTCAGATATTGTTCCTCTCAAAGCATTTCTCTTCCATGAGATCCAAAAGTGGTTTAGGGAACCTCACACATCGTTCGGCCATCAAATCCTGGGCTTACTGGCCATTCCAACAGCAGCCAGTTCCCATTGTGCCATCTGAACTGGCCAGTCATAACTTCAGAACTTCATAAACATTTAGCCTTTTCAGGAATTAATCAGGCCACTTCTGTGTGCCTCAAAAGTAGGAGCTTAGGGGTGCCTGGAAGGCTCAGTCTGTTGGGCATCCAACTTTGGCTCAGGTCATGATCACACAGTTCATGGATTTGAGCCCCACATTAGGCTCTGTGCTGACAGCCCAGAGCCTGGAACCTGCTTCAGATTCTTGGTCTCCCCCTGTCTTTGCCCCCTGCTCACATTCTGTCTTCTCTCTCTTAAAAACAAATAAAACATTTAAAAGAAATTTTTAAAAAGTGGGAGCTTAAAGCTAAGCTCTTGTATATTTATTTCCAAGTCTTCCTCATGTGATTTAAGTTGAGCATCTTGTGGTAGGAGATGCAGAATACACAGTACGTTAAGCAACTCTGTTTTAAGGGAGAGGTAGCTGAAGGGACAATACTGACAGAATTTGGTTAATTACTGTGCAAATTCCACAGAATTGGTCTGGCATCTTGCTTTGGGAAATGGATTACCTAACATTCAGTCAAATTAAGATCCTGTTCTTATACAAGTAACGAATTATGTATTTTTCTGTTTTATATATTTTCTATGTATTTACATACATAAAATTAGACCACAAATAAAATCTCACTTGCCTACTCAGCTCAGTAACATCCACAAAGACTGGTGTCAATTACCAGTAGATATTAATCTTTCTAAATGATTCATTATATATTTATATGTATATGTGTGTTCTTCAAAGGCACATGTCTATACATATTGCTTAGAAAAGTTATTATATTATAAATTACCATATTAGAAAAAGTGCCATATATTATTATTGACATTCTACAAGGTTTGCACATGTATTTTATGTAATAGTAGTATACATATACAAGGGTAGTACTAAATTAGAAATTAGAAAATGTTTCAGCAGAAAATAATTTTATATATATTTTTAACCAAAACAACTTTATAAACTAATTAACTCTAGGGATCAAAGCAATAGACTTCCCTAAGGACAAGTTCATACTGTAGGTCAGTAACAGAGGGCTAGTGATGTTTTAGTTGGCCATCTTCAAGGCTTATGGGAATCACTACAACTTACTGATGACTTATCTTCTAATTGATGATATCTTAAGTACATGCACATATGTTTCTGTGTATGTGAGCTTGGATAGGAAAATATTAACAGGGGATTTTCACAAAATCTCTTCCTCTGCCTGTTAAAAGAAATCTAGGTTTTGATAATTAAATTCCTAGGTCTTTGTCATACATAATCAGGATAACTAAAATAAGCGTAAAGGTTGAGAAGCACAGACCACTTTGAACTTCAATGGCATAAAGAGCTATTGGCAAAAATAAATAAATAAATAAATAAATAAATAAATAAATAAATAAATAAAGTTAGAGACAAAGAGGAAAAACAAAATGTCAGCACTGAGCACCAGAAGAGTGGAGAGTTTAGGTTGACATTAAAAATCTTAGAGCATCTATTGTGGGAGTGAGATTTGCAAGAAAGAAACAAGAAATAAATGGGAGTTAACTTCTGTTTGTTTTGAGGAGGGAATCACACCATGCATTTTTATAAGTCTGAAATAAAGATTTACATTGATTTCACATTACATAAATATTTTTATGTTATTTTAGAGATGTCAGACTTTTTTAATGTCACATCTGCACCCAGACTAGCCACATAGAAACTAAATTTAATATGGGTTATACTTTATATATACCTCCTTCCTTCCTTTTTTTTGCATTTCTATAACTTTTCTATTTACGAAAAACATCAAATGCTTAGAACATCAAATGCATCAAATGCATCAAATCCTTATAAAATAGACAGGCAGGTAGGTAGGTGGACATATAGAAACATAGAGTTTCTGTCTCTGTAAACATTTGGTATTTATTCTGTAAAATCTTATGTTTACCAGTATATTAGAAGTATTATAAACTTGAAGACTACTCTATCCAAAATATATAAAGAACTTATAAAATTCAACACCCCAAAAATGAATAATCCAATTTTAAAAAAATGGGCAGAAGACATGAATAAACATTCTTCCAAAGAAGACCTCCAAATGGCTAACCAACACATGAAAAGATGCTCAACTCACTCATCATCAAGGAAATACACATCAAAACTACAATGAGATACCACCTCATACCTGTCAGAATGGCTACAATTAACAACTCAGGAAACAACAGGTGTTGGTGAGGATGTGGAGGAAGGGGAACCCGCTCACACTCTCAGTGAGATTGCAAACTGGTACAGTCACTGTGGAAAACAGTATGAAGATGACTCAAAGGTTAAAAATAGAACTACCCTATTATCCATTGATTGCACTAGTAGGAATTTGCCCAAAGAATACAAAAATACTATTCCAAAGGGATATATGCACTCTGATGGGTAAAGCAGCATTATCTACAATAGCCAAATTATGGAAACAGCCCTGGTGCCCATTGACTGATAAATACATAAGGAAGATGTGAAGATGTGCTATATATACACAATGGAATATTACTCAGCCATCAAAAAAGAATGAAATCTTGCCATGTGCAACAATGCGGATGGAGCTGGAGTGTGTTATGTTAAACAAAGTAAGTCAGTCAGAGAAAGACAAATACTATATGACTTCACTCACATGTGGAATTTGAGAAACCAAACAAACAAAGGGAAAAAAAGAGAGAAGAAAGTCTTTTTTTTTTTTTCACTTAAATTCCAGTTGGTTAACATACAGTGTAGTATCAGGTTCAGGTATACGATATAGAGACTCAACACTTTCATACAACACCGAGTGCTCATCACAGCATCCTCCTACCCACCTCCCCTGTGGTAATTATCAGTTTGTCCTCTAAGTACAGAGTCTATTTCTTGGTTGGCCTCTCTCTTTTTTCCCCCTTTTGTCATTTGTTTGGTTTCTCAGATTCCACATATGAGTGAAATTGTATGGTATTTGTCCTTTTCTGACTGACATTATTTCGCTTGGCCTAATACTCTAGCTCTATCTCTGCCATTGCAAATGGCAAGATTTCATTCTTTTTGATGGTTGAGTAACATTCCATTGTGTATTAGAGAGAGAGAGACTCTTAACTATAGAGCACAAACTGATGGTTACCAGAACTGAGGCAGGTGGGAGGATGGGTTAAACAGGTGATGGGGATTAAGGAATGCACTTGCTATCATGAGCACCGAGTGTTGTAAAGAAATGTTGAATCTCTATATTGTATACCTGAAACTAATATTACATTATATGTTAACTAACTGGAATTAAAAAAATATTTAAAACAAAGAAAATAAAATTAAAGACTAATCTTTTTTTTTTCCTTTTCCCTTGTCAGTAGGTGGCAATTTTAAAAGAAAACCTTGTGAAATCAACTGTCACTTAATGGTAGTTTTCTGAGCCCATGACAAGCTTCTACAAATCAGATTTTGGATTGCTTTAGCTATTTCTCAATGTAATCAATTGAAGAGGACTGATTCAACCTGCTTTTTGAAGAGAGGGTAAAAAAATAGCTAAGGCTCTCACTCTCTGGATTTTGAATGGTAAATGGTGAGAGCTATAAAAGTTTCCTTTTTTTTTTTTTTTTGCCTAAATGTGCAGAATCAGACCCCTCTTAAATTGATTGCACAGCAGAGCTCTGGAAAAGGTGTACCAATTGTAAAGGCGTTTTTTACCCCTTAAAAGATGTTCTTTAAGCCAGTCTGCTCCTTATCTTCAAACCACAATCAACAGTTAAGTAAACTATTATCTCAACCTGATTCTTGTTACATTATTTCTTCACTCCTCACACTTAATTGCACCTTTTTGGCTCAATGTTTATCCAGAACACCAAGATGATCACACTGTTTACAATATATAATATACATAATAAATGTTACAATAAATAGGGTAATTCCTTATGTGTATCTAAATATAAATAAATGCATTTGCAGAATATCATCCCAGGTAATTAAGTGTTATATTTAAATTCATATATCATATTTAAATTGCATGACATTATTAGGTTGCATATATCAGTAACAATTTTTCCATGTTTCTGAATGCACACTGGTGTTAATCATTTGCATTTCTATGATAAGATCTATGGTTTATTATAAGGGACTAAAGATATTTTATTTGTTAGCCTTGAAAAATATAGAGAGAAACTCCATATCTGTATGTGTATTATATTTGTATACTATTTGTACAATAGTATGATACAAATCTAACTAGACATATCTTAAAATGTAGGTGTCTTCCTTGGATTCCTAAATTTAGTTAGTGTAAGATGATGCAAATACTTTGGCTAGAAGGGTTCATTAGCTAAGTCAAGCTTTACAAAAGCAATTTTAATGTAAAAATTTTTTAAAAATGCTCTAAGATCATCCATGGAAGGTCTTATGGAAGAAGGCAAAACAAACAATATACATAATTTGGGTTTTCCAGTGATATATCACAACAGATGATTCAGTTGCAAAGATTGGATTCCATAGAAAGTTGCTTGTCAGACTTGTGACCCACTGAAAGATTAATTCAGTAACTAGTAGTTGATTTGATTTGGTTAGTGGCAATCTATGCGGCAATAATTTTTTGAATGTTGGTGCCTTGTGGCTTTCTACCAGCTAAGAATAAATTAGAGTGAATAAATTTTCATTATATATATTTAAGCTCCACTTGCAAGGTAGAATGTTGTATTTTGCATTCGGCAATAATTCCTGGTGTTGACAATGTTTCACTGGTGTCATCTTTATGCTCTTCTGACTTTAATTTAATTTTATACTCTGAGAGTCATTATAAATTAATTCAAACTCTCACCTCATTGAAATATGGCATACTAGAATGAACTTTTAGTAGTCCAATTTGTATATGGAGAAATGATTATGGTTTCCACAGGTGGATGTTGAGATGCCAGACTTAAGAATCCACAACGTTATCATGAGTTAAAAAGTACCCTCTCATCCATGGATGGACTATTTCACATAAGAATGAGGTCAATTTAATAAACTGTTGGAGAAAGTTGTGTTGTCTGGAAAACATTCAGAATTGGTGTTGGGGAAAGAAAGGAAAAGGTGTTCTAATATCATCATTGGAAGCAATACTCATATTCCTGTCTTGTTTTGGGGAGAACTTGGATCAATTCCCTCCAAAAAAAAATCCTTAATAAAACCAAATTAGTAAAGACCATTCCTTGGACGCACAGTAGACATTTCAAAGTTGGTAGAGGGACCAGCCATTTATTCACCTCAGTTGCTACAAAAATGCGAGGTGGGCGCTGGTGACAGATGCTGTTGACTAAAGCTAAGTTTAGAATTCAGAAAGCTTGGACTGGCCTGAATAGCAATTATAGTATTAAATGAGAGGGGAAAAAATATGATAAAAAGGATGCCATTTTTCAAGGGAGGAAAAATATGATTTTAGATATGATGAGGCATCAGCACCATGAGACTGCCATGTGAAAATTCTAAGCATGGTTAGCATTGGTGATGATGGTTTCAGAAGACAAGTGAAAGTAGAACATAGTTGAAGACACTGGAGTAAATGAAAGTGAAAAAGCGATGACAGAAACAAGAAGCCATAAATGCCCACCAGCACTTGCCAAACATACGGTTCTTTCTGATAAAGGAGGGACAGAGAGGCATTAGGAGTGAACTGACTCCTCTGGATAGAGACTCAATAAAAAACTATGTTTTTTAGTGAGCTGTTTTTTTTTTCCTTCATTTCCCTTCCTTTAACTTGAAATTCGAGGTTATCAAGGGTTGTATATAAAGACATTTATTTGGCACTAAGTGACACAGAAGTCAGTAAGGATAAATATATAAAATAAATGTATTTTAAAAATAAAATGAAGTAGAGTTCCCAGGTTTGGGGAAACTCCGAAATACACACAACAAATGTAATGTGTATGCACAACATGCTTGGATAAGCACAACATTAGAGTTTAAATGTTAGAGGACTACAGAAAAAAATATTCTAAGGGAAATGACCATAACAGATGATACAGGAGGTGAAATTTGAATGAGGCTATGGTGTATAGTGGTGTGTAATAAAAATTACTAATATCTATCAGTGCTTTCTCTGTGCCAGGTACTCTTCTAAAAGCTTTGCATATATTAACTCATGAAACCTTCATAACTATCCCATGAAAACGTGCAAACGAAAACCATACAAGGCTTTAAAAAATTCAGAAACATTCGGAGAAAGAGCTCTGGATCTGAAGTAAAATTCTCTACCACGATAACTTACCTAATATGGTTGCTGTAAATATTTTTTTAAATTTTTTTTCAACATTTTTTATTTATTTTTGGGACAGAGAGAGACAGAGCATGAACGGGGGAGGGGCAGAGAGAGAGGGAGACACAGAATCGGAAACAGGCTCCAGGCTCTGAGCCATCAGCCCAGAGCCAGACGCGGGGCTCGAACTCACGGACCGCGAGATCGTGACCTGGCTGAAGTCGGACGCTTAACCGACTGCGCCACCCAGGCACCCCGATTGCTGTAAATATTAAAGGACATTTTATATGCAGGAATTGACAAGGAGTCCTGGTCTGGAGTAAAAAATTCATAAATATTAGGTATTTTATAATGATTACAATTATTTTTCTGTTCTTGATTCTTCGTTTTGTTTGGTCTTGCATAGGGATAGTTCTCAGTCAGGAAGAACAGTAAGGAGTGCATGAAAAGGCATGGAATGAGGAAAGAGAAAGTATGAGGGAGGATAGAAAGAATGGTAGAAATGAACATTGGTGAAAATGTGTGAAGTGTCTGAAAAGCTGTGCAAACATTTGTACGTATTTCAGTAGGATATAGGGAGCCAGTTAAAAGATTTAAATAAAAATCTCATGATTATATCTCTGTTTTAAAATATAACTCCAATGCCATGGTGAAGAGTAAATGTAAGGGAGATAGAGATTACAGAAAGATAAATTATTTAAGGAATTATTGAAATATTTCATATGAAAATAGAGTGCCTGAACTAGAATAAGCTCATGAAAGTACAACAGTAACAGCAAATATTTCAAAGATAACTTCCAAGTTTCTAGCTTGAATAATTGGCTTGACGGTAATGTCACTATTGAATGAGAGAAGAAACAAAATAATGGAAACCATTTTTCAAGGGAGGACAAGTTTGTTGTTATGTTGACGCATCATCACCATGAAATCACCATGTGAAAATTCTAAGCAAGGTTAGCATTGGTGATAATAGATTTGGAAAATATGCACAAATGGGACGTTGTTGAAGACTGTATAGTAAATGAAAGTGAAAAAAAAAAGAAGCAAAAAAATAGCACAAATCAAGAAGCTTAAGAATAGGGGAAGTAGAAAAATACAAACCATTTAAGATTACAGTAAAGACATTTACATACGCATAAGACATATTTGAGTAAAACAGACAGCTCCTAATGAGCTGGAAAATGTTTTCCAAACATAAGATTCGGTTATTGTAAATGGCCATTAAATTTTCTCTGAGTTTCTTGACAGCTAAAAGAAAAAGGGTCAGGTGATGAGGCAGTATTGATTTCATGATCTGATAAAAAGAAATGTCTTTCTTCTGAAAAGATAAATGACTTCCTGGCAGTTAATTCGAGGAGCAACACTATCACGTGAGTGCTTATGCAAACATAATTTAATATTATACCAGACAATGTATTCAATGGAATTGTTTTAGAAGAACAAGGGGTGACCATATCTTATAAAGACACTTGATAAAAGCAAAACTGATATGTTTACAACAACAATGGACATGTTCCAGGTCCAATATTATGATTAAATAGAGACAATGTGGAAAAAAAAAGAGCAAAAAAGAGCAAGAAAAGCAAAATACTCAAGGGAAATGAGAAATTAGTAAATATGCAAACAGTTGTAAGGCATTGACATTTTTGATAGGATTAAATCTCAGAAAAATAATATTTTGATATAAATGTTCTTTACAAATAAAATACCATAACTTGCATAAATTTTAGGCACATGCTTTTTTTAATATCAATTGCTCTTTCTGAAGCAACATATTTGTGCTTTGCCCAAAGCATCATTCCTTCTATAATTTGGATTATTGAGATTTTTGAATGATTATTAGTTTCACGTATCCTATAAAACAAAACAGTATTTATATTCCTAAAGAAAATTTAATGCTAATAATTTTAAACAAACCAGTTAACAAACAGTACCACACATAATCATTAAATTGTATGATTTTTTAATATTCCTTTTCAAATTGTTAATTTTATTAAAAATAAAAGTTGAACTCTTAAATATATTACTAGCATTTTTTTTTTTACTTCCTCAAAAACCATAAAAGATTTGTCAGTAAATCGCTTTGACTCTCAAAATTAAAGTTTTCTGCAGTTAGAAGGCTTTTCTAGGGGCACCTGGGTGGCTCAGTCGGTTGAGCCTCTGACTTCAGTTCAGGTCATGAACTCACTTGGTGAGTTCAAGCCCCACGTGGGGCTCTGTGCTGACAGCTCAGAGCCTGAAGCCTACTTCTGATTCTGTGTCTCCCTCTCTCTGTTACCCCCCTGATCCCACTCTTTCTCTCTATGTCAAAAATAAATGAAGATTTAAAAAAAATTAAAAACAAAAGAAGGTTTTTGGCTACATAGTATAAAGAGGTAAAATTATGACTATTTGAGGAGTTTTAAATAGCACATTGACTGATCAAAGGATGAATTTTCACTTGTCAGAGTGTTTTTACATTAATAATGCTTTGTCTCAAACATTATCTAAACATGTGAAGCAAGATGGTCATAGAGAGGTCGTTTGAAGCGGTATCTTCAGAAATTGGTATACATACCATAAAGCTTCTCTGCTTTGAATTTGGTTTATTCAAACCATGCATAATCCTTTAAAAGTTTCATTTTCTCTAGGCATTTCATTTTTTATTTGCCATCTATAAAATAATATGTGATCATTTTAGCTAATGAGAATGCAAATATGTTATTATGATAATCTCTATTATATCTTCAAATAGAGACTAAAAGTTCTGACATATCACCATGTAGAAATGTTTTATTTTCATGTGTAACTAATAGATTATGCCATTTTATCAAAAGATGGAGCGCCAGGATCCCTTCAACATTTTGTAAAAGATGGGCTCTAAGTACTGTTGGAAATAAAAAAATATATAACCAATCACTTAGCAAAAACTCTTTTAGGTATAGATATCATTTTGGTTAGTACTGCTGACTTTTAAGTTTTTGTATATAGATTATGGAGAAGTTTATTATTTTTTTAAATCTCAACTAAAGCCAAAAGTAATTATAATATAAATTTTCAAAGCCTGTTATTTTTATGCAATAAATACCTTTCTTTCTTTCTTTCCCTTTTTCTTCCTTCTTTCCTTTCTTCCTTCCTTCCTTGTTGATTTTCTTCTCTCCTCTCCTCTCCTTTCCTCCCCCCTCCCCTCCCTCTTCTGTCTCTCACTCCTTCTTTTCTTTCTTTCTCTTTCTTTTTCTTTCTTTCTTTCTTTCTTTCTTTCTTTCTTTCTTTCTTTCTTTTCTTGTCTTCTCCTCTCTCTCTCTCTCTCTCTCTCTCTCTCTCTCTCTCTCTCTCTCTTTCTCTCTCATTCTCTCTTCCCTTCTTTTCCTGAAATGCAAAGCTGGTAGAGCTTGTAAGAATCTCAGCCCTATGCCTCAATCACTGATAGAATATATCAAGTCTGGTGTCTAACACAACTGGGATGACTGAAACACCTACTTTGAGGGAAAAGTTGAATATTGTCTGGCAGTTGCACTTGACAGGAAGTGAACAGCATATTAATCTCTATGTCTAGTGTTCAAAGAATGAAAGAAAAGTCTGACTCAGAGAGGAAATATATCTAACGGTCTCTGTAAACCCCTGATCACACATGTAAAAGAAAAATGATCAATTTCCTTTTAGCATCTTTCCTTCCATTCCCTGTGGTAGTTAATAGTATAGTCAACAGTAATAGCTAGGTCTACATATTTTTCCAACATAATAAAATGTGTGCATGTATGTATATAATAAATATCACACATTCACAATACTCTGGTTTACTTTAGCAAAAAGGATGGCACTATAAAGATTATGCTGCAACTTGCATTTTTAAAAATAACCTTATTCTGGTACATTTTTAGATTCACAGCATTATTGTGAAGAAAGTGCACAGAGTTCCCAAATACTTCACGCCCAGTTTCCTCTATTATTAACAATTTACATTAGTATGTTACATTTGTCAAACTGATGAACCATAATTGACACATTATTATTAACTAAAGTCCACAGTTCATTCAGATTTTTGGGGGTGCTTCCCCTAATGCCTTTTGTCTGTTCCATGATCCCATGTAGCGTACTTCATTACATTTAGTTCTCACGCCTCCTTAACTTTCTCTAGGCTGTGTAAGTTTCTCAGATGCTTCTTGTTTTCAATGGTTTGAGAAGTTTTAAGAACTACTGGTGAGGCATTTTATAGAATACCCCTCAATTAGAATTTTATGATTTTTTTTCTCATGATTAGACATCTGTGCTATGTTATGATCAGTGTTATAGAGCAGAGTGTCTAAGATAAGGCAATCTGAGTTGGTAGTCCTGGGTCTGCCACTAAATAATTATTCAATCATTAGGAAGTTTCTATTTTTCACTGTTAACATATAAGTATTTTATAACCTGAAAAATATAGGCATATTTGCATATGTGCATATATGTCCATATGTGTGCACATTTGTGTATATGTGTATGTACATATATAGACACACATATAAAATGAAAATACAACATTATCATTTTATTTGCTGTGAACTCTTCAGACTTGAGATAACTCTTTTGTTCGTTCTTGAAATCCTGATCATTTACTAACTTGGTTCCTGACCCATGGGATTTTGAAAATTCTTTTTTGTTTTAAGGATTTTATTTTTAGGTAATCTCTGGACCCAATGTGGGGGTTGAATTTATAACCCCAACAGTCACATGTTTCACATGTTCTATCTAGCCATGCACCCCAGGAATATTCTAAATTCTTACTAAAGAAATAAATTTTGAACAAAACAATAAAACTTCTGGCAAACAGATAAATATTATGAAGAATTTCTAACAACATTACCTTTATCTATTGCAGAAAAGATAGCCTAAAACTTTGTGTAAAGTCATGAATGCAGGTATCCAAATATAATCTGCATCAACGATTTGGTGAGGACTTTATGGTGGGCCAACGAAATGGGAGGTTATACTCAGTGAACTAAGATGTTTTCCAGCAGCATGCTTCTGATGAAATAGAGGGCTCGAACTACGACTAAAGAAATTATTTTCAAAGCTGTATTCCCTATAAATTATAAACTAGTAGGAAATATTACAATTAATTTCAATTGAATTTAGCTAATATATGTTCTCTATGATGTGCTCAGAAATGCCCTAAGTGCCATGGAGGGATAAAATGAACAAAGATAAAAGATATTTCCTCAAGTTTATTGAAAAAATGGAGACATATTAGAGAGATAACAACCTAAAATAGTGTAAGATTTGAGCTCTAATGAGTAGCACAGAAATAAAGCTACCTGGAGGGTGGGACCCTCAGAGCCAGGATTCTTCCTTAGCTGAGTCATCTGAGGATCCGAGGTTCCAATTACTCATCTAATGAGTACCCACTCACAGGCAATCTTAAGATGTTCAGATGCTGACAACTGAAAATTTATAGATAATTCAATAAATTATAGTAGTTACATATTTGATATTCTACTTAAAAATTCCTTTTGTGTATGTAATCGAAAACTAAAATGAAATAGATGTATTTTATCGTTGCAATATATTTTTTTCAAATTGTTGTTAAGCTCTCACTTATTTTCTCATAAAAACTGTAGTGTGATTAATAAGTAAATATAATTAAAAAGTGAATTTAAGTAATCACAAGAAACTTTAATTTTTAATTATGAAATGACAAAGTTGTGATGGTTAGGCAGTATTTCTGATTTCTCATCCTGTGAAACTGCCATTTGTTAACAAGTTGCTCAAAGTATGTTGTTTACATTGAGATGTTTCTGTGTTTTATATTTTTTTATGAATTCTGCTTAAAAATTAGTACTGATGCAGCATCAATTTAAGGAAGTTACTTAAAAAATGGAAAATTCATATGCGTACCTTTAAGCATCTCTTTCAACCACTTAATGAAATAAAGTTTGACTATGCAAAAGTTTGGAATGCATTTTCACGCAAATAAATTGACATACTTCAACTGCATTTCCAAAGTGTGATTCATTAAGTTCCTTTGTTCAGAATCTACACTAATCCCTCAACGACAGTATTTAGAAGCAGTGTGTTATTCTCTCACCAGCAGTGAGTGTCGCTAAGGCAGCGCTTTTGTTGTCATGGCAGTGATGGATCATCAATGTTCAGTGGAAGACCTGTAATTTGCGAAGTGAATGACAGCAGCATCGAAAATGCACTGCAGTGGCCTTTTCTAGGTGAGTTGGAAGCTTGCGGTAGGAGAGTTTTCTCTCTTTAAGTCATGTTTTATTTTTAGGCTTCACACCAGGTTTGACATTTAGATTCAGAGGGTATAAATGAGATCTTCAGGTTTTGAACTTAAAATAAATCCTCATGTAATAGAGCAGTAAATGTTTTAGTTTTCAAAGGATGCTAAGATTCATTTAATCAGGATACAAGTGCTGAGCAAGCCTTGGTATCTCCCAATTGAAATCTAGATCATTATCTTTTTCTGTTTGATGTATCTGGAGGGTTGAACAAAAGAGGAAGATGAAGAAGAGGGAAAAAGTACCCAGAATTTCTTAAGAAGCAGAATTTATTTTTGTCATTATTTTTCTTCCATAGACAAAGTCAATTATTCTTTAGCCTAGAGTTGAGCTTCCCTCTATTCTGTGACTGTTCAATTTTCAAGATGCAGCACAGGTTCAAAGTCCTTATGAACCTTCCACTGACCAAAGAACTTAACCAAATTTCTCCGCTTTGAACTTCTACAATGTATCTGCTATTGAGTTGTAAATTGGTAGAGTGAAGAATCCATAACCATTTTCCTTACTGGGGTAATTTCTTAAGTAGTACATAGTAGCTATTTAATAAGTATGTGTCACATCATTAATTGCTTAAAAATCAAAATACCATTATTATTACATTACAAAACTACTGGTTAAACTTAATCATGTCCCTATTTGGCTATTAATTTTCTCACGCTTATGTCTTCACCAAATAGATGGTGAGCTCCCAAGAGAGAGGAGATATGTTCAATACATCTATGAGTTATAAATAGCAAATTAAATATATTATATTTAATGCCTCTTATAGAGCGTGCACAATGCTATGCATACATAGACTATCTACTGCATAGCTGATATACAATAAATATTTAATGATAAAAATAGTAGCATATACTATTATTAAATATTTGCAAACAAAAGAAAGCATGTAACACAAAACATTAATTCCAAACCGCTACATTAATTTGCATTGGCAAAACACGATATACCCCCAAGCAGCAACTGTGATTTGACAGATGTGTCCCTGATTTGAGTGGAACATTTCTATAAAGTAGGACGTGTGAGTACTATTTTAAATTGCTTTGTCATAGACCCTGGAGCAGTCATAATTTTTAGTTACTCTGGTTTCTCTACACTAAATGCAAGTAGCAATTCCTGTCATCTGTACAACTTACAGTCATGCGATGATCTTAATATACTGAATCCTATTAGCTAAGACCTTAGGTGTTGCCAAAAGGCATTCACTATGTACAGGACAATAATCCTGTGTCATTTTCTGTTAGGGTCCTTGACTAAGAAGTTAACACAAACTTACCTGCCACTCATTTACTCACTCGACGAATAAATATTGAGCACCCCTGAATGACCTGCTGTGCAAACAAATGATTTTACTATAATTCGAGCAGGTATTATATCGTAGGTACATAAAAAGTGCAATAAGTTCACAGAGAAAGGAGCTACACAATTCTTCTGGGGGAAATTAGCGGGCATACTTTAACTATTGTGTACTCCAGTTTCAGAAAAGCATTGTAAACGCATTCATGACTGTTTGATTGTAAACTTGTGGAATATAAATTGGGTGATAGCAGAGAAAGGGAAATTCACACCTGGCTTAACATCCTCATGCAAACAATTAGGCAATGGCAATCTCCAGCAGGGTGCCACAGGGATCAATGCTTGTCTCAGGTTTATCATTTTTAGTTTTGAATTAATCGGCAAGAAACAGAGTCTGATTATTAAATTTGTAGGTGCCACAAAACTGGGCAATATTACAAATACTGTTGGCACAGAATTAACAGTAAACGGTAAATCTTGAAAGACTAACACAATATGCTGAAATCAACAAGATGAAATATAACAGGGTAAATATGCTGCAAAGGATGTAAAGTTGAGTGCTAAAACTCTCAACTCGAGTAAAGAAATAAAGGATTGAAAATATCTGAGTCTGCAACATTTTTTTAAGCTAACCCACTGTGGGTGAATGAGATCAAAAAAATCTTCACGGGCCCTAATCACTGATGTATTGTCTCTGAAAAAAAACTCTGAGCACAATATTTGGCTGTACAGATGGACTGTTCTGGACAAAGGATAGGACATGTATTCTCTATTCTACATGTGCGTATTGTATATATATCAAATTTACTTTTGGTAAACTACATTTTAAAAACATCTCTAACAAATTATAGGAAGGCACTAAAGGAGGATGTAAAGAACGATGAGGAAGTAATCTAGAAATCATGGTACCTCTTGAAGTCGATGGTTGCTGATGGGTTTCAAAACAATGTCAAACAAAATACAATTAAAGAACTTGGGTATTTCTTACAGGAAGAAAACAGTAAAGGGAAACATGACAGTTGCTTTCAAATATTTGAAAGCTATTATGTTGCAGAGGTGATTTGATAAGTATGGCTGCAACAGGCAGAGTGGACAGATGATACAGAGAATTAGTTAAGATGTCGACTGAATATCTGAAACGTGTGAGAAGGGAGATTTTTATGCATTTTTATTCATTGCTCTACCCCAGCTTTTACAAATAAGTCTAGTTCGTGGAAGGAACCCAACAAATATTTTTGAATATATTAATGAATGAATAGGTAATAAAGTATAAAAGCCTGATCTGCTGAAAAAGAGAATGAGGGTTCTCAGTGGGTAGCAGATGAGATTCCTGCTATCTAAGTAGAACTAGTGTCAGAAAAAGGCAACTGAAATGATTCCGCTCTAAACATGGAAATAAAATTTCACAGTGAAGACTGAAAAAATACCATATTGGGATTTTTTTTAAAAACTAAAATTGCCAAAGTTTTATCTGATAGCCAACAAATTTTAAGTTGTAGAAATGACAAGTTAACTTAGACTGAATCAGTTAACTTAGACTGGTATATTTTGGGTGTGTACGTAATTTTGTAATGCAATTTTATAATGTGGTATTTTTCAATTCATGTTAGACTTTGGCAATATAAAGAGGATCATTCTTGAGACTATATAGTTCACTCCATGAATTACTCCAGTCTCCTTTCTTAATTCTTTGGTATTCAAGTTGCCCTCTTTGGGAATGTTCAGAATGTTATAAATTTTTTCAATGTCACCGCTTCAAAAATTGATTAAACTTTCTGATCCTCATTTGTAAAGGCTTTGCATGCAATCCAAAGCATTCTCATTCATCCTTATCATCTTTTTTTTTTTGGTATGAACTCCTACAACTTTTGAAATATTTACACTTAATTTTATCATTAATTTTTAATATATTTCAATATGGAATCAATTTGTACAATATTTGACTGTCAGCAAGAATCTTCATAGTTACCGTTATGCTGGAAATGGTTGCGGACAATTTTGTAAGTGATGCTACAAATGATTACTCACTTATAAGTGATGAGTGCATTTTGTGTTGCTATACTATGATCAATTTTACTTCCCTAAACAACTTTAGATTGAAGTAATTTAATAATATTTGTAGAGGAAGGCTCCTCTACTAAAATAAGAGCTAGTTAATCATTAATCAGGAGAAAACATCTATATTAAGTGGGAGATTTAACTTAATGATATGTAATATTCTATTAAGATTTAAGTTTGACTTTGCAACAGACACACATGTACCATGCTGAGTCAATTTTATCACTTAGCACCAGTACAGCTTAGTTTATGTCACTACGTGTCTTAATTTAGAGTTACCCAATTATTTCTATTATGTTAGATTGAATCTATTGTGCTTGGCTATTTATTTTTCACTCCGATTCTGACCTAGAATTTGTTAGTTAGAACTTTCAAATTTATATCATGCAAAAATTTGAGCAATAAGACTGAAGACATAAACTAAGTAGCTCTCCTTATAATTTCCCCAGTAACTTGTACATTTCAAACCATCTAGTTGTACAGTCAGTACTTGGACCCATTTCTCCATCCTCCTCATTTATTTTTTTTTTTTTATGAAGAGGTATAAACACTCCCAAAGTGTTTATTTGCTTCCTATTTGCATGGCTTTCTGATTGTTCTTTTACCTCAGCTTTTATATTGAAGGAATGATTCCATTCCCCCCGAGAATGAGTATCTGAAAACCAGAAGAGAGAAGATGGCACTGGTCTTTTCAACTTGGGGATTTCCAGTGGGGTCCTATACCCTCTGATCCTTTTCCATGGACCATACTTCAGAATACTTACATCTTTTGCTATTATTTGTGCTGATACTTTCCATATGGCAATAATATTAATAGAAGTACCTATTACTTACAAAATGCCAATGTTTCAGACATTGTGACTATCTCCAAGAGCTATAACATGTATAAAAGGTGTTTAATATTATCTTCAATTTACAGATTAAGAAACTGAAGATTAAGAGAGTTAAATAATAAGACACTATCTCTCAGGAATGAAATGCCAAAATCAGGATTCTGATACAGTTCTTTCAGGTTTCAAATGTTTCTTCCCCTTTAGCACCTTCCCCTCTTCTCCTCAATACTAAGTCATAAATTAGATTTGAACTAACCTTGGGTTAATTTTGGAAGCAAAGACTAGTTTTCCTCTTACACAGGTCTCTCCACATGCTTTTGATGACTTGTTATCTGAGACCTGAATTCAATTAATCACATCTATCAGGAAACTTGCAGATACTGTATAGGGGTTCACTGTATGTTAAATTAATATGTCTTTTTTTTTGTGGACTACCATGACATTCCCACTTGAAAAAGACAGACCATTAAACATTTTATTTATTACTTTTGGCAGTCAGATTTCAGCCAACTGCCTGTGCTTTTTGTTTCATTTATAGCATGACAGAAAGGACAATGGGGCTGCCGGGCAGGCTCCCACATTTTGGGATTCTGCTCTATGCACAGCTTTTCTGCTGCCATTTTGGAGGAAGAAAGGGACCTATGACAATAGTTACGACAGCAGATGTGATTTTTATGTGGTGCCAGCTCTTTCCCACTGCAAAGGTAAGTACTATCTAAAGTTGACACTAAAAATGCAGAGAGCACCATGCCAAAATTCATCTGGTCTATTGCAAAGAGAGCTTTATAGAAATACAATGAGAATAATAAATACTTTATTTAGAGAGCTATAGTTTCATTTATAGGTGAAAAGTCCACACTAGAAACAGGTAGAGAATATAGTAAACCAAATAACTTCATTCTCAGTGTATCCTTTTCCTGTTGGTACAAATGGAAATTAGGCTTCCATTTCTATCCACTCTAATCATTTATGGGACATTCTGTACAGTAGTCACTGGGCTGGCAGCTGTGAGAATGAAGAATCTGATGGTGATACAGCCTCCTTTCAAGGAAGGACATGGTTTATATTCGAGACCGGAATTTGGACACCAACTGTTGTGTAAGAGCTTGTGCTGTGCATATAACAAAAGTGCATGTATCACGGGAGAACTTTGGAAAGAGAATGGAGAGGAATGTAAGTTTTTTATTTTTAATTTGTTCTTTGAAGGATGGATATAATTTGGTTAATAGAAGAATATATAGTGGAGAAAAGTGAGAAGTGGAATTGAGATATAGGAGTGGGATGGCTAGTTGACTATTTGAGGAGCTGAGGAAAATGGGAATGACTCGAATTAACAGACGATGAAGTCAGAAGTTAAATTTGTCCTACTGTAGATGACTTAGAATGTCAGGTTACTGTATTTCTTACTTAATAATTAAGAGACAGTAAAGGTTTTAAGCAGGTGAGCTAGTGCTAAAAAATATGGGGGAAAATTACGGTAATAAAGAGCTCAGTAGTCTAGCATTCTGATTAGGAAGGTGGGCCGTGAGGTCATTCTGCCTTGGGTCATACATTCACTTCTCCCCCTGGTAGCTATGTTGTCCATGAGACTTACTATTCCTTTTCCATTCTTTTTCTGTGTTTTGTTAAACCAAGAGAATATTGATTATATGCCTATCTAACAGCAGTGTTGCAAGAACTAAATATGATAATACAGAAAAAGAATGAATGCAGGATGATCCACAGAGTAAGTACTCTAAAAAAGTTGGCTGCAAATGATATAAGTTGTTATTTAAATGCCAGTTAGTTAAGGGGCGCCTGGGTGGCGCAGTCGGTTAAGCGTCCGACTTCAGCCAGGTCATGATCTCACGGTCCGGGAGTTCGAGCCCCGCGTCAGGCTCTGGGCTGATGGCTCGGAGCCTGGAGCCAGTTTCCGATTCTGTGTCTCCCTCTCTCTGCCCCTCCCCCGTTCGTGCTCTGTCTCTCTCTGTCCCACAAATAAATTAACGTTGAAAAAAATTTAAAAAAAAAAAAAAAAAAAAAAAATGCCAGTTAGTTAACAAACAGTGTAATATTAGTTTTAGGTGTACAATTTAGTGATTCAACACTTCCATAAATCACTCGGCGCTCATCACAAGAAATATACTCCTTAATCCTCATCACCTGTTTCACCCTCCCCCCCCCCGCCCACCTACCTCCCTCTGGTTACTATCAGTTTATACTCAATAGTTAAGAGTCTGTTTCTTGGTTTACCTCTCTCTCTCTCTCTCTCTCTCTCTCTTTTCTTCCTTTGTTCATTTGTTTTCTTTCTTCAGTTCCTCAATGAGGAAATCATATGGTATTTGCCTTTCTCTGACTTATTTCGGATAGCATAATACTCTCTAGCTCCATCCATGCCATGGCAAATGGTAAAATTTCATTATTTTTGATGGCTGAGTAATATTCCATAGCATATATATACCACAGCTTCTTTTTCCATTCATCAGTCAACAGACAGTTGGGCTGTTGGCATATTGTAGATAATGCTGCTATAAACATCTGGTACATATATATCTTTGAATTAGTATTTTCATATTCTTTGGGTAAATACCTAGTTATGCAATTGCTGGAGCATACAGTAGTTCTATTTTTAACTTTTGGAGGAATCTCCACACTGTTTTCCAGAGTGGATGAGCCAGTTTGCATTCCCAGAAATAGTGCAAGAGGGTCTCTCTTTCTCCACATCCTCACCAACACCTGTTATTTCTTGTGTTGTTGATTTTAGCCATTCTGACTGGTGTGAGGTCACCACATTAATGAAAGAAAGGATAAGAACCATATGATCATTTCAAAAGATTTAGAAAAAGCATTTGACAAAGTACAACATCCATTCATGATAAAAGCCCTCAACAAAGTAGGTTTAGAGGGAACATATCTCAATATAATAAAGTCCACATATGAAAAACCTGCAGCTAATATCATCCTCAATGGAGAAAACCTGAGAACTTTTCTTCTATGGTCAGGAAAAAGAGATGTCCACTCTCACCACTGTTATTTAATATAGTACTAGAAGTCCGAGCCTCAGCAATCAGACAACAAAAGGAAATAAAAGGCATTCAAATCAGCAAGGAAGAAGTAAAACTTTCACTATTTACAGATAACACGATACTCTATATAGAAAACCCGACAGAGGGATGCCTGGGTGGTTCAGTCAGTTAAGTGTCCAACTCTTAATTTTGGCTCAGGTCATGATCTTGCAGTTTCGTGTGTTTGAGCCCCATGTTGAGCTCTGCACTGATGGCGTGGAGCCTGCTAGGGCTTCTTCCTTTCTTTCTGCCCCTCCCCTTTGTGCACTCCTTCTGTCTCTTAAAATAAATAAACTTAAAGAAAAAAAGACTCCACCAAAAGACTGCTAGAACTACTAAATGAAGTCAGTAAAGTCACAGGATACAAAATCAACGTACAGAAATCTGCTGCATTTGTATACATCAAGAATGAAGCAGCAGAAAGAGAAAATAAATCAATCTCATTTACAATTGCACAAAAAACCATAAGATACCTAGGAATAAACCTAATAAAAGAGGTGCAATTGATATTTTCTTATGTAACATTTTAGTAGCATTTCTAGATATATTTAAATAATGTGAGTGGGAAATGTTTTTGCAAGAAATGTGTCATGGGAGGTAACTGAAAGGTGTTAGGTTTCTGAAAAGGAAGTCATGGACAATGAGAATAAGTAAGAGAGCTCATGGTCAAGGTAGTGTAGACTGCCCGGAATGCCCACCCAGGTGAAAAAGTGTCCAGCATCAAGTCTAACTGCAATGAGGTTGATGTGATATCTCTCAGAAAGAACAAGTGACCAGTAGGTAGTGTATTTTGAGTGTAGACAGTGATGTCATTTTGACTATCAGCGACTAATTTACATTTTCCACATTACCCTATAGCCACTGCCTTCAAAATTTTCATACAACAAAATATTTTATATATGTTCTTCTAGAAAATAATTCACAATTTGAATCTCACCTATTTTTCTTCATTTAGTATTGCCACTATTTTCTTTTACAGGTAATAATAAATGAAGAAGAAAAGTTAGGGTAGCAGGGAAAAAGATGAAGGACAAAAATGAGTATCCTTTAAGCTAGACAGTGTGAATTAAAAGCTTTAGTTAATATGAAAACAAAGGAAGTAAGTTCTGGTGATGTAATGTACAACATGGTGACTACAGTTAATAAACTGTACTACATATTTGGAAGTTGCTAAGAGAGTAAATCTTAATGTTTTCATCACAAGAAAAATATTTCATAGCTATGTGGTGTGGATGTTAACTAGACTTATTGTGGTGATCGTTTTTACAATACATACAAATACCAAACCATTGCATCGTATACAAACTAATACAACATTATATGTCAATTATATCTCAACTAAAAAAAATAAAAATAAAAAGGAAAGGCAGAAGTAGTACATTAAAACAGCAATAAAGTTAAATAGTATTTGTATTGGACATTTGTGCAATGCTTTGAAATTTTTAATATAAAATTATATACTTTTGAAAATATTATTCTTCCAGGAACACTAAGAAATACAGCAAGCATGTGGCAGAATTAGAGAGGATCCAGTAAATTACATCCCTTCTCCCTGGCAATATTTGGAGCAAAATGAGAGACGGAAAACAGAAAAACAATTATTCATTCATTCCACAAATAGTTTCTTAACGCTTACTCCTACTTGTCACTCTTAAGGACACTGGTGGTAAAACGGTGAATGAAACAAAACTATCTGTGATCATGGGAGTTAATGGTCTGCAGAAGGGGACTAATGTCAGATGGGTTGGAGACACACTACTCAAAACAGGACATGACGCACACTGCCCAGCTATCACAACTGTGACTAGATGCCAGTCCCAAGGCATTGGCTGATTCAAGCCTGGGTATGCTTCAGCTTTGGAACCAAGTTCACACTCTGCAGAGAAGACACCGGCCACGCTCAAGAAAGTTCTCCCATTTCTGGTCAATGCGTGACTCCCTTAACGGATTCACCTGAGATTTGCAGAGATGGTTTCAGGTCTTCATCATGGTAAGAGTATTCCAAATACCCATTCCATGTGCCCTACCTGGCAATTTCACTTATTTCAGAAGTAATATCCTCTCCTGTTGTGTTTCTGTTGTGTTTCTAATTCAGTGACAATATCCTTTCCTGAATAGCTACCACAGATGCTGGTAAAAGACAAAAGATTTTACTGTTAAAAGAAAGAAAGCCTATTGTTGAATGCGGCTTTAGACCTGGTGCCAAAAGGGCTTGCTTAGTCTTTACCTGTGAGGCACACAGTCTTATCTTCACAACCTCAAATAGTATGAACAGTTGCAAGGAGGTGTCTTACTGAAGTGTGGAGAATACAAACTTGGCAGCAGGAAAGTTAGCAAAATAAATATAACTCAGATTCAGCACCCAGATAAGTCATTTTTTCCACAGGGATGAGCTTGTGAGGGGTGGGGAGAGATGTGCTGGGCTACTACAGCTGAAATCTATCCACATGGAAACATGATATCATGGAAAAGGAGACTGCTTATTTATAGACCCAGCAGGCATTATTTTTCCCATTTCGAAGGTAACGAAAATAAAGTTCAGAAATACTGAGTCACTTGCCAGTGATTATATAAGAAGTAAATTTTGAAGCCTGGACTCACAGCTTTTTTAATCCAAGTAAGTTCATTTGAATACCTTCTATATATCTGAATGTTATCCATGCATCAACCTAGAGTATAGGTATAGAGAATTAAGTCAG
This sequence comes from Prionailurus viverrinus, assembly GCF_022837055.1. NCBI lineage: Eukaryota > Metazoa > Chordata > Mammalia > Carnivora > Felidae > Prionailurus > Prionailurus viverrinus. The sequence goes on from NC_062561.1 coordinate 34,513,108, forward strand.
TACCTTTGTACTTAAGATATTTCAATTAATTCAAAGAGTCAGAAAATTTTGGATGATTTCAATACGGTCTTATCGATATGATATTTGATTGAGAATACCAAAAAGACACTGAGACACCCTTGTCAGCAACGTGTTCATGAAAGGCTAAGGGTGGTTTCCCAAAGGCGGTCTTGGTGAGTTGAATTTTGAAGGATAGTAAGAACTACCCAGACGAGTGGGTAGAAGTTAAAGACAGAAGACAATTCTGGATAAAAGGAGCTAAAGCCTAGAGAGCTGAAGAGTCCAGAAACTTAAGGGATGACAACAGGTCACAAATGGCTAGAGAATGTAGCACAAAGGTGGGAGTGATAAAATATGAGACTATAAATGTATACAGTGGCAATTAGTCACAAACTTACTCTGTGCTAAACAGAATATTGTGTGCTGAGAATACAACAGGAATGAGTAAAATAAATGGTGTTCAGGTCCTAAAACGACACTATCTGAACGTGTTCTCACTGGGAAGGATATGTTGCCCTGTACGCATAGGAGGCTGCACTTACTCTGCCCTGGAGTGGGCATGCATATGGCTTTCCTAGCAAAAGGAATTCCAACGTGGAAATGACTTCTGATTAGGGTTTTACCATAAGAAAGGTGAAGGAAGAAAATTCCAAAGAGAGGAAATAGAACGTGCAAAAAACAAAGGGCAAAAAATCAGGGCATACCTTACGAACTGAAGAACACTGGAGGATAGAATGTGAAGCAAGGACATATATTCAGTTGACAAATGATGTTCTAAGAGAAAACATATGTAATCTATCATCACTTTAGTAAGTGTTAAATTCTATATCCATCACTTCTAAAATCTGTGAGAAATCTCCCTTACCAGGCCAAAGGAACACAAGAACGGCCAATCATGTGACTACACATATAGTTGTTGGGAAGCTGCTGAATTACCCCAAATTTGACAGTGATCTTATAAACTCCTCAAGTTTCACAACTTTGCTTTCATCCCACTGACTGTAGGCTGTTTTAAAATTGTCAAAATGCAAATGCCTCTAGGATTCGAGTATTTCAACTTTACTGATATTTATAGCAGGGTAGGAATAAACTATCCATTTTTAATGGCGTTAGAGTAGAACACATAAAACTTGACATGGAACACCCGTTCTAATTTGTCAGAGCTGACTAAGTTTAATTTTTCTTCAGAAAAGAGCACCAGTAACAGGGCTATGTACCTGGGTATTGCAAATCACATCATAAGCGAGAGGACCTTCAAAAAAAAAAAACCTCTGTGAGAGAAACTTTTTCAGGTTTTTCAATATGCTCTCTTACAGATCTACATGGAAAACCAGTTTCAACATTTAAGGTACATCTACGATTTTCTTGATTTCTCAGAATCTAATTAGAAGTTTTGTGCATTTAATATATACCTAAGCACTTTTAAGACATTTGTAACTCCTAAGAGATATTTTTGAAAGAAATAATGTGGAGTGCCTGGGTGGCTCAGTCGGTTAAGCATCAGACTCTTGATTTTGGCTCAGGTCATGATCTCATGGTTTGTGGGATCGAGCCTGGTGTCAGACTCTATGCTGACAGTGGGGAGCCTGCTCAGGATTCTCTCTCTCTCTCCTCACTCTCTGCTCCTCCCCTGCTCTCGCTTTCTCAAAATAAATAAATAAACATTTTAAAAATATAAAAAAATAAAAGAGAAATTATATTAACTTTTGTATTTTATAAGAGATTATATGTTGTTGTGCTCTAATGTAAGGTCAAACAAAAATATGACAAAAGGACCAAGGAAATAAAATATGCTTTATCAAAGGACAGATCTTACCACTTGCAAAATATTTTCAAAAACAACTCTACATGGTAGAGGAAAACCATTGCACATAACGGAATCGTCAGCATTAAGTATTTGCTCTAAATCAGCCATACTTAATTTTTAATGATGCTAACAATAGCAGCAAACCAGCCTCTTGTTTTGCTTTGTTTACGTGATGTTATTTCACCATTACTTTGACAAGTGGAGTTCAGAGGGAGTTCACTCAGAGATACCACATCTTTTGGAAGATGCAAGGCTGGCACTGGAAGCCACTGGGGACATTCTGTTTCACAGTCTATATATGAACACACTTGGAACAATTTGGAATTTTCTATTTCATGTCTTGCCCCTAGCTAGCCTATTTGTTGGAACCTGTGATCAGATTATAGGAAGGTTACACTTTAACCTACATTTAATCTAAACTAAATAGATATCGGAAGCCATGTTAAGAAATTCAATTTTGTTGCTTTTAAGAGTCAGGTGAAGGGTGGGGTTTTATTTTGGTATATCAAATGTTGTGGAGCAACATAAAATTGTTTTCAATATAGTTTATATCAGTGAAGGGCAAAAGTAAGTTGTTCCTTCATTTCAAGGGGATACTTTCTATGAAATTTCCTCTGCAGATACCAGCATCTTGATGAGCAAAAGGTCAGGAAGAATTATAACAAAATGTATGTTGGAGAAAATCTTGGGGGAAAAGATATTACTCCTAAAAGGCATTTCAAAGTCTTAGGCATTGCAACCCTGTCCTTTTTAATACAGTGGTTACATTTTTTATTTTTTGGTAATAGTAAAGTACAGCTTGTCATTCTATCCTTTTCAATTATTATTCTTTCTATTGCTATTTGAGGCCAGTAACTTTACAATCCATTCTAAACTCATCTGCAATAATCATTTACAGTTGAAAAGACCTACGTTATAATCTGTTGATCACTTCTAGGCTTCATAAGGTCCTATGTAGTTTCCTTCGTACTTCCCTTATGCACCATAATGATGAAGTAACACATAAGACGTTGTGATCTTTGCAGTGTCTTTTGTTCAATCACGTGCATGAGCCACTTTTGTTGTACAGATGACAATGCCACCTTTAACTTGATCTACATATCATTTAAGAATTAGGGCAATATAACCTTTATTAAAAACCTTAGAGTATTTTACAGAGTTCTAGAGATTCAACTTTTTCACTTATGGTGAGGTGTTTCAGGTCTTCTAGGAAAGCACTGAGGTTGTGGGGATTTGTTTTATTTTTTACACATTGCTTTAAGGAAAATCAAATCATCCATGTTACAAATAAAAACTAAGAAAAAAACTAGAAAAAAACCTATTTGCACAAAGACGGCCATGACTCTAAGATGAAATCTTTTCCATTTCGACCATGGGCATTTTTTTTTTCCTTAGGGCAAATTACTGAAGTGAAATGTTAATAAAAATGTAATTGGCTATATGATAAACTGTTTTCGCTGTCTACTCTTGAATAATTTTCTTGTTTACATGGTATGTCTTCACCTTGTTTCAAACAAGGGAGAGCTATTAATCTTTCCGTTAAAAAAAAAAAGGAGTGGTATACAAAAGGTTTAAAATACTGAATGGTATAGGGTTTGAGTGTTTGCTAGCTTTTTTTTTTTTTTAGGGGAACAACCCTCTTCTAAACTGATGCTTGCAAGATTCTTCTTCTGTTTGGGCTATTGGAAGCCAATTCATGGCTGCATTTCTGGAGAGTATATAAAACTAACATTGTTATGTAGTTTCGCTGACAGAGGCGCACTCATGCAAAGCAAGATGGATGGGATGTCGGTTTTCTCTATCATGGGATCTCCATTTAGTGACCCAGATGAGGGCTGAGAGAACTTGTCACACAAGCATGACAGGGCCAGATATGGCTCTAAATGGAGCTCCAAATCTCATATAGATTTGAAGTTGCTGCTAGAGCACAAAATTTGTCATAAAAGACTTGTCAGTACAGAGTTCATTAAAGTAAAGGATGATAGTACTTTATCTGGACACAATTGAGCTCTCCTTTGGCGGCCAGATCTTCAGTCACAGGAGAGTCGTGTTTTGTTTTGTTTCTTTCCCTAATGGCCTTTCAAATAATTTCATTAAGACTTTCCTTGTTCTTTAATCTTAACTTAAAAGATTCTTATAGCCTTCTCCCTGTCCCTCATTTTACTCCTTTTTTTTCCTTTGTTAAATTTGGAGGTGTGTTTGTGGTGTCTATTCACAGGCACTCGGGACTTGACTGAGTCTTGAGGTGAGGTGTTAAACCTCTCAGGGCAGAACTGTAACACTTAAGGTGAAAGACAAGGCTCTTAATCACTTGCACTGCGACTGCCACACTGAAAATTTCATGGCTGTCCCTGAATTTTCTTTTATTCAAGGTCCAGGGATCAATAAAGGTATTCAGAAACACAAGACTGTCCAGGGTTTTGCTGAAATCCCAATGTTACAAAGTCACAAAGGATTTAATTCCTAATTGCAAGTAGGTTTCTAAGAAGTTAAGCCCGCTATTTTAAAATATATTATTTTGATAGCAATTTGTAACTATTAACTTCAGCATAATTTGTAGTTACTGTATCTTTTTCAAAGACTGGTAGAGTCTTCTGGTTTGTGAGCATTTTTCTTTTTTTTTTTCTTTTTTAAATACAAGAAACATACCCAGTTTGTTTTCAGGGTCATATTGCTCCTATTATCTTCATTTTATTGATGGGAAAAATGAAGGAAAAGATGAGCAGAAAAATAAAGCGATTTTGTTCTTGCTTTAGAAAGAAAATGACGCCTGATTTACTTTGTGCTCCTGATTCCCAGCTTAATGTAGCTAGCCTCAACTATGATCAAATGTTAAATGATATATCACAAATGTGGTCACAGTCCTTCCTGTCCCCTTTAGGACTGATGGTCATTTCTGTCAACTACTGTATTTGCTGCCAGATGTCAGCCCTCAGCGGATAGCTTTTGCTGGGAATTGGCCCTTCCCTGTGCAGCCATCATCCCATGAAGGGTCTCTGTAGGGGTGGGACCCTTGGCCCCAGCTCAGGATGTCTCTAAAGAGTTGCCTCAACTTCAGAGCTACCACGGGGACCAGCTGAGGTTTCTGTGGAGATCGCATTGAGTACAACTTCCCATTCTGCTCTGTCCAGCTTGATTTCCTTCCTTCTCCCCCAAGTGTTGGTCCCAAGAATACTCTATCTTTCTGCATCCACTTTATGCATTTAATCTCAGAATCTGCTTCCCAGGAAATCTAACCAGGGATATGATATTTCAAGTTTATGAGGTAGGGGAAACACACCAATATTTAACCTTTCAACTTTTTCCTCTCAATATTTCTGATGTACATGAAAATAATTTTTATTGCATTGTATTCAAATAGCTTTTGGCATAAAGCAATACATAGATTTACTCATAGTGTTATGAGTCAGGATCACAGCCTGGCCAGGTCCTCTGCTCAGGCCCTTGGCAAGTCTGCATTGAAGGTGTCAGGCAGGCTTGGTTCTCATCTGGAAGCAGAGTGAGGGCAGAAGCTCTGTCCAAGCGCCCTCATGTTGTTGGCAGAATTTATTTAATTGCAGAGGTAGGACCTCATTGCATATTGCTTCCTCAAAGCCAGCAACAAAACACACACACACACACACACACACACACACACACACACACACACACACAAGGAAAGAGAGAGGAAGACACTAGAGAGAGAGAGAAACACTATCTGGTGCTTTGCTTTAACTCTGAGCTTTAGACCCTCTATAAAAAGGGTTCATCTGGGGTGCCTGTGTGGCTCAGTCATTAAGCGTCCAACTTTGGCTCGGGTCATGATCTCACAATTCAGGAGTTTGAGCCCTACCTCAGGCTCTCTGCTGTCAGCACAGAGACCACTTCAGATTCTCTGTCCCTCTCCCTTTCTGTATTCCCCTCCCCACTGCTAGTTCTCACTCTCTCAAAACAGATAAACTTAAAAAAAAAAAAAAAGAGCTCATCTGGTTATGACAGGCCCACCCAGAATAATCTCCCTTTTGATTAAACTGTTTAGTTTGATTTTAATTACATCATCAATCCCTTCATATTTGCCATGTTCTATTGGTTAGATGCAAGTTACAGGTTCCACCACATGCAAAGAGAGAATATTATAAATAGGTGTTGGCCATCTTAGAATTTTACCAACCGCATGAAATAAAATTACATGTATTACAAAGCAAGAAGCAATGATATTTGTTGTTACAAACTATGTTCATGTAGATAAGTATAATTTAATAGAAGGCATGCACATTTCAGTTTAGGGAGACTCAAGGTCTGAATTTTGTTTGCTGGCTCCTGACTTTGGAGCCTATTTGTTAGTCCAGGTTTTCTTTGCTTAACTCTGAATTCTTGTTTCAATTCTTCTGTGTTTCCACTCCAAGAGCAGGTAGTGCCCCAAATGTGCTTTCTATAGTCACACCTTCCCCCTACTTCTCGGTCTCAAATTTTTCTATACCCTCTATATCTTCTTACCCAAATGTCTACCTGTTTTGCTTATTACTGACTCAGAGTCTATCATTGTTTTCTAAGGAAGACTGACAAAGTTTGTTTCTATTTCCTTCTTCAAATTGACAATATAGGCACACTTACGGTTCCTTGCATGGAAGTACATTCCTGCTGTGGTGCACTGGGGTGAGTGAGGACATTTTGATACACCACTGTAGGTGACTTGCTTTGGCCAAAGGAAAGTTCTTGGATATGACAGAAGTAGAGGCCTTCAGATTGGCCTCTTGACTTCCTGCCACTCACTGTAAGAAGAATTTGCCTCACTGGGCTAGGGTGGATGTGAGAAAATCAGAGTGGGTCTGAACCCAACCCATACCATGGGGTTAAACCTAGTTTACTCACACCATGAAGTAGAGACACCCGACAGAATGTATCTTAGATTGGCTGAACCATAACTGGCCTACAGTCAGGCGAGCATAAGAATAAAAGTGTGTTGTTTAAGTCGCTGAATTTTGCAGTGGTTTGCTAGGCAGCATTATTGCAGCAATGGGTGAGCAAAACTATCAGATACATATGAATTTATATAAATCTACATGAAATATACATAATATACTGCATAGGTCATAATGTAGGAAAAGTATATTTAATAATTACTCCCCATACCAATCCTAACACTAGGAGGTAATGTTTTCATTTGTTATACATGTGGTTTAATGAGTGGGGTGCCTTTTCCCCCAGTAAATAAATTCTATTAACCTGTCAGATCTTCAGTCTTAACTTCTCTGTGACTCTTCCATTATTTTTTCCTAGAGATTTCTTTGGATCCCTGCAAGATTTATGGCATTACTAAGTGTTTTAGATTTAAGTATATTGTGTTTGTTCAGTTGGGCTGAGTTTCCTTCTGTGCTCGTGGTTAACCGTGGTATTAGAGCTAACATTGTCATTTCCTCTGTTTGTTCTCTAGTAAGGCACTATTGGAATAAGTGCTATTTATTCATTAGTTTATCAAATATTTATTGAGAGCCTACTATGGACAAGGCACCATGCCAAATTCTGTTACCACTTGGTCTTCTGTGATGATAGAACTCCTCTACTCAAAACCTTTTTGTTAATGACCATAGATCCCTTTACATTGTGAAATAGCGATCGCTAATGGCTGTAAGACACTTTCAAATATTGTGTATCTCTACAAAATATTTTAATATGTATATAGTAAAGATATAAAATTTTTAAAGGTTGCTATCGGCATAGTCAGTAATAAAGATGGATTGATATGATAATAAAATCATTAAGTAATAATGAAAATATAACAAAGACAACATGTATTAAGTCCTTTCTCTGTCCCCAGTACTTTTCAAAACAGTACTTGTTTTGTACTTGTACAGTACTTGTATCTGGCCACTTAATCCTTACAATACCCTATGTTGTTGTTATCATTATCCCCATGGAGGCCAATAAAATTGCTTAAGGACATAAAATTAATAAGTTGTGGAACCAGGTTAAAATCCAATTCTAGAACAAGAAACACACACACAGCAAATGCATATATAGAATGTATATATTACAAAGGTGACACCATAATACGGTGATGAAGAATTCAGATTTTAGAATCAGGTGACTTAGTTTCAAACTGCAGTTTTTACTTATTTGCTGTGTGACCACCAGCAAGTGAAATCAGTTAACCTCAGTTACCTCATTTGTAAAGTGAGAATAGCAGTACTTACCTAATTTTTATGTACAAATTAAGCAATATGCAAAACCCTTACAACAGTGCCTGGCAAACAAAAAAGTACTGAATACATTCTAGTAATTACTATGTCTTCACGATCTTCCCTAAACTGATGAATGAGACAATAGTCTTTATAGGCATCACATAGACAACATAAAATAGATATGTCCATGTGAGAAATTAACCAATTACAGAGCAATGCTTGCCAAAAATTGCTCTTGTGACTTTCAATGTGGGACCTCGTTCTGAGACCACGATTGTACCTTCTGGCCATAGGATTCATATTAAGACATGTTTCCTCTAAAAGTCACACTACCCTCTTGTTCTACTTCGGTTTCCATCGATCTCATGGATGACGATTGTACAGAAAATAATGAACTATGTACCAGCACTGTCGGAATCCTCAACAGGTTTATGTGTTAGGTATTATGATTTCCCCATTTTGCATGTAGAAAGCTAAGGAAAAAGTGATGAAATGACTTACCCAAGGGTAGAAGAAAGGGATGTAGACCATAGAATCCATTGTGCTTATCTTCCTAAGAGGTTCATCTCTCACTCAGATTCCTCAAAATGAATTATAAAAATCAGTTCATTTTTTAAAGCATTTTTAGGTTTGTAGAAAAATTAAGCAGAAACTGCAGCGTTCATAAATACCCCATGTTTCCGTCCCCTCGCCCCTCCCCCGGCACACTTTCCCCTATTTTTGGCATCTTTTATTAGTGTGGTACATGTGTTACAATTTATGAACCAATATTGATACATTATTATTCCCCAAAATCCATAGTTTGCAAAAGGGTTTGCTTTTTCTGTGGTACATTTTATGGATTTTGACAACGGTACCACGGTATCTACTGAGCACTACATATCATGAAGACTATTTTCACCACCATAAAAATCCCCTGAGCTTTACCTATTTATCCCTCTCTCACTCTTCTCTAACTCCTGGCAAGCCCTGCTCTTTTTACTGTCTCCGAAGCATTTTCTTTTCCAGAAGTCATATAGTTGGATTCATACAGCATGTAGCCTTTTCAGATTTAATTTTCTTCACTTAGCAAGATACATTTAAAGTTCCTCAATTATGGTTTATATACACAATGGAGTACTACAGAGCAATGAGAAAGAACGAAATATGGCCCTTTGTAGCAACGTGGATGGAACTGGAGAGTGTGATGCTAAGTTAAATAAGCCATACAGAGAAAGACAGATACCATATGGTTTCACTCTTATGTGGATCCTGAGAAACTTAACAGAAACCCATGGGGGACGGGAAGGAAAAAAAAAAGAGGTTAGAGTGGGAGAGAACAAAGCATAAGAGACTCTTAAAAACTGAGAACAAACTGAGGGTTGATGGGGGGTGGGAGGGAGAGGAGGGTGGGTGATGGGTATTGAGGAGGGCACCTTTTGGGATGAGCACTGGGTGTTGTATGGAAACCAATTTGACAATAAATTTCATATATTAAAAAAAAAATAAAAATAAAGTTCCTCTATGTCTTTCTATGGCTTATTTCTTTTTATCACTGAATAATATCCCATTGTATGGCTATGCCGCAAATTATTTACCCATTCACCTATTGAAGAACATCTTGGTTGTTTCCAAGTTTGGGCAGTTATGAATACAGCAGCTATAACATTTGCATGCAGGTTTTCGAGTGAACATAAGGTTTCAGATCAATTGAGTAAGTATGTAGGAGTGTGAACTGCTGGATTGTATGGTAAGAGTATGTTTAGCTTTGTAAAATAAGTGAGAACTGCCTTCTAATGTGGCCATACCACTATGCACACCTCCCAGCAATGAATGAGAGTTCCTGTTTTTTCACAGCCTCCCCAGCATTTGGTGTTGTCAGTGTTTTGGGTTTTCGCCTCTCTAATAGGTGTGTAGTTGTATGTCATTGCGTTAATTTGCAATCCCCTGATGATATATGATGCTAAGAATTCTTTCATATGCTTATTTGCCATCTGTATATCTTCTTTGGCAAATTTTATGTTCAAACCTTTGTCCATCTTTAGCTGAGTTATTTGTTGTGTTATTGTTGAGTTTTAAAAGCTCTTTTTATATTTTGGATAGCAATCCTTTATCAGATGTGTCTTTTGCAAAAATTTTCCCTCAGTTTGTCATCTGGATTTTCATTCTCAGTGTCTTGTGCAGAGCAGAAATTTTTAATCCTGATGAAATCCAACTTATCATTGTTTTCTTTCATGGCTCATACTTTAGATGCTATATTTAAAAAGCCATCACCCAATCCAAGGTCTTATAGATTTTCTCCTGTGCTATCTTCTATATTCAGTTTTGCAGTTTACATTTAGATCTGTGAACCATCTGAGTTAACATTTTTGAAAAATCTAATATCTAATTCATTTTTTGCATGCAGATGTTCAGCTATTCTAGCACCTTTTGCTGAAAACACTATTCTTTCTCCATTAAATTTCTTTTGATTCTTTCAACCTGAATTTTTACTCATAAATATAGACCATAATTTAAGCTAAACCATATCCAAAATACTCTTTAAATTTAATGAATGTCCATCTAGCTGTTTTGTATGATGCATAACAGATATAATTTAATTTCTATAGATTTTTATTAATGTGGGGAAAATATAGATGCTTCAATATTGGTTTTGTAGCAGTTACATATGGAAAAAAGTAAATGTACATCTCTATCCCAAAGACCAGAATAAATCCTGGAAATATTAATTAGGTGTGATTTTTTAAATAATTAGGATGAAGCCCAATAAACCTACTTTAAGTATGAAAAATATAGTAACAGTTTCAAATAATTATTGCCCCATATTTATGGCATATTTGTTTAACATTTATTAAGATCCTATGATATGCAAGTTGCTCTGCTAAAAAGGCAGGTGAGAGGTGATGACTTTTTTTTTTTTAAGAAAATAGAGTCTCTCTTCCCATAAAGTTTTACAAGCTAGTGAGGGAAACACACTGACTTAAAATCGTACAAATATGTCTTGGAGGTATATAAAGTTTAGACAGTATCGATGGGGAATGCAGAAATGCAACTTTCTTCATTTTTCTATGATCAAATTTATTTTTCTATCAAATCTCCATTCTTTCCAATGCAGAAAAGTGAAGTACTTATATCTGGGTAAATTATTTACTTAGCGTTTTTCTTTTTACCTTGAATTAATTTCAAGGTTTTTAGTCCTACTTTCTTCTTTCCATGGAGTAGATTCTTAGATAGGGGCATGGGAAATCATTACCTATGATCTTATATAATCCCATCAGTCCTAGTACCCTCTGAGCTCTAGTCATGTCCCTCCTTGATCCCCAGTTTAGTGTTCTCTTTACTACCCTCTGCTAACATCCGTGAAGTCCATCAGCTAACTTATGAGCTCCAAGGAACACTGAGATAAATTGAAGGAGGCTATCAAAAAGAATATATATATTACCAACTTGCTCACTTCTCTGTATATTGCTCTGTTAACATCGCTCTGTTAAGAGCCCAGAAAGGTAAGAGAGGCTAGACACATGCAACAGAGGAACCTGTTTTCCAATGAGGAATCAAGAAAGGCTTCCTTGGGAAATTTTTGCTTCAACGAGCATCTGAAGAATAAGTGTTATCTAGTCCAAAAATGAGAGGAGAGGGAGATATACAAAATTCTAAGAGAGAGAAAGTATGGCACATGCAAAGGAAAAAAGAAAAGTCCTTGGGTTTAGAATATAAAATTTGCTGTGTGACCTTGGGGTTTTATGTGAGCAAGCTGAGAATACAAAAGTCTCCACATTTCCTTTAGAGAGCTTTGAACAACACAGACACTTTTAGATCACATTAGTCTGTTGGCCTCCTTACCTTTTCATCAATAACTAATCTGCTGTATACAATTAATCAGGACTTGGTTCCAACTCTCACATGTTAACAAACATATTTGGGAAGTGCTCTCTTATGGTAGGTTAATACAGGTCTCTCAAAGCACAACATTTAATCTTCAAATTATAGAAGGTCTTTCTGAAAGTGTTATTCAAAGTATCAGTTTATGAGCTTCTCGATTGTATACCTGTAAACCAAAAAAAGCAACACTTGAACAATCACTCAAGGATGCTTTTCTACATTATCAGTGTACAGCTAGCCAAAACAGGACCCTTAAGTATAACACAACCAAGTTATCGACATCAGAGCACATTAGCTGGGCTGGTAAATAAAATAATATCTTTGACTACTATTGCATAATAGCAACCCAACATATAGCCTCATCAATGAGAGTTCAGACTTTTCCTAACATTAGTGAAATATTTTGACATAGAGAACTAATTTTAACCTAAAAAAAATGTTAATTATACTGTCTTTAATTCAAAAGCCAACTACTTTAAAAAAAAAAAGAAAACTTTCTTTTTAAGCACTCTATTGAATGGATCTTAGGAAATTGATGCTTTGCTATGCTGTATTAGCAATCATGACTAGAAAGAGTTAAGAAAACTTACAGAAAATATAATGTTTTATTCCAAGAGGAATCTGGGCACTGAAAGACTGTAGCTTTTAAAAAACATATAAAAATAAATAATCTTTTGTAATTTTTAATTACCTTCATCTGAATTTAACACTTTCCTTGGTGTTCTCATTCCTGCTACAGTCTCTCTGAAGCTGAAATATAATTAATGGTCTTATTCATGCATTTCATATGTTTTCATTGTGCAAATACAGCCCTAAAGTTCCTAATTAGATGAATATGGTCTTTCCAAGTGGTGAATTTGGAATGGCTCTTCTGTTTGCGATGGCATTATAATTCCTAATAATAATAGTAGCCATAATCACCACATTATTCAATACTGCCATGTAACTCTTTTTCGTGACATCAAATAGTCTCACTTTTCCAAATTCCTTTCTACACAAAAACATTTATATTTTTACTGCCAACCATATTAGACCATGTATTTGAAACATTGCTTTTCTAGGACTGATGCCTGCATGTCATTATCATCTTGTGTCCTTGTCCCTAATAAATGTTTCCCTGTGGGGACCACATGGCACTCAAAGCTGCCTGCAGTCTTTCCAGGAGGCAAATAATTAGCCACAAAATAATTCATTTCCAGAGGGAATTCAAATTAGCTACATTCTCATGCATCTCTCTATGAATTTCATGTAAGCCAAGTCAACCTACTTCAGTTTGGACTTAATTCTGAGCTTTCTGTTGCTGGTAGATAGAAGAGCTTTAGGCAAGAAGGATGATCTTACCGTGGAATCAGATAGATCCATCCATGTTTACTGATTTTGTCTTAAAAACTGTTAAAGTGCAAACTGATAGTTACCAGAGGAGGTGTGTGTGTGTGTGTGTGTGTGTGTGTGTGTGTGAAATGGGTGAAGGGGATTAAGGAGGGGACTTGCACTGGGTGTTGGATAGGAGTGTTGAATCACTCTGTTGTATACCTGAAACAAATATTACACTGTATGATAACTGGAATTTAAATAAAAACCTTAAAAAATTAAGCTACTTACATTAACTTTTAAAGACAAAGAGCCCATCAGATTAACTTATGGACCCATTATGTACACAATTATACTCACAAGTAGTCAAATGAAATATATAAATATGAATTATAGATAGAAATAAACTCTCATGTGAGTTGATGTCTGCCTCTCTTATCGGTGGGCTAATTTGGTATCTAAATCTTTTTCTTCTGCCCTCTTCATAAAGCTCCATGTTTTTCATGTCAATTCTACTGGCTAAATTGATCTTCTCTTTTCTCCAGAAACTGCCTATGGTAGGATGTACCGTAGCACCTCTTCTATGCTCCCTCTGAAGTTGATGGATTGATATTTATTACAATTATTACTAGGTTTGCACTCTTCAAGAACCCATTCGTCTCTCTTTTTCTTTTTCCCCTTTAAACTGTTCTTTGTAGACTAAATTTCCCTACCCTTGACCATGCGCACACCACACACTCTTTACCACCTTGCATTCTACTCCTGCTATTGAGCTCTTATATACCCCTCAGGTGCTTTGGATCTTATATCGTGAACTTTTTCCTTACATCCCCAGCTTCTTTGCTGAGGAAATACTCCCTTTATGATGTATTCTGATGCCTTGTGTCTTTCTGAAGCTTTCTCTCTCTCCCTCCGTGTTGTGAGAGCAATTATTTATCTAGCCCACAAGAAAATCTATTTTTTGGATAGGAAACAGCTAACTTGTGTGTAGTTCCACAGAGAAGACAGTTCTCATCAAGAAACTAAGAAAATCCTTTATTTATATGTTCTCTGTTTCTTTAAATCAAAGTAGCCATATATCAAAGGCCGATGGCTGGCAGAGAACAGGAGAAACACTCTCTCAGCACTTTTATCTTTAACTCACTACTGTCCATTAAATAGAAGTTATATAATTATAATGTAAGCTATAACACAATGGATAATCACAACTATATAAGAATAATGCAAATTAAGCTGCACTTGATAAAAATAAG